>NC_136411.1:330098939-332498939 GCF_051521515.1 Lactuca serriola
AATACGAATTATAAAATGATATAATTTCACGTATTTATTTAAATCAATGATTATAATTATACTAGTTTATAATCCGTGGCAACCACGGTTATAAAATTAATCAAACTTTTATGGTAAAAACTAAAAATTATTAATAAGTTATTTTAAATAAATTATTAATTTAAAAGATATTTTTTATTAGTTATGTGAAATTATAATCATTTATTCAAATAAATATATTAAATTAATTTTTAATATATATTAGATATTTTTTATTTGTGAATTAATGAAAACAATAATTTAAAATTTAAAATTTAAAATATAATCACATTAATGAGGAGGTCTAATAAATTTAAAATGAAAAACTAATAGATTAACAAGTGGCAACACATTAATTAAAATGTCTAATATGGTGACACATAGTAAAATAGCTACTCTTTTATTAGTATAGAAATAACTAAAAGAATATCTGTTAATTAATAATTTATTTAAAATAATTGATAAATAATTTTGATTTTAGTATAAAAGTTTAAATGATTTTGTAACGGTTGTTTCCATAGGTTATAAACAGGTAATATAAATATAAAAATGAGATACTTATATGTATCTAGAAATGAGAGAGTATAAGAGTTGAAGAGGAAATGTGTACCTTCGTTGTGGAGTCGGCGGAGAGGAAGGTAGTAGTGGTTTGGCGCCGAAGCGTCGGGAAGATGAGAGAATAAGGAGTCGGTGGAGACCGGTCTATTGAACCCAAAAAACAGAGAGAGTAAGAAATCCGATGAGTTGTAACTTGCAAGATTGTGGAAGAGTTACACATTCAAATAAGGAAAAGCTACCTGCCATATTCTCTTATGGTCTCAATGCATAACTCCAGTGGGTTGCACGAAAACAAGCGTAGCCGATAGTAATTTTAGGGTTTGTTGATTTGAATATGTAAGTTAATAATTAATTGCATGGTATTTTTATATGGTTATTTTGTAAGTTTCCTACTTTTTATATGGTTACTTTATAATTTCCTACTTTCTAGTTAAATTAGTTTTGCTTTGATAAGTTTCCTAATTTTCTAAATAGCTTAAGCTTAATTAATTACTGATATTCAATAAAAAATAAAAAATAAAAAAAAAAATAAAAAAAAACATGAGGGGCCGGTGTTACAATCTTTTAATTAATTAACTTATATAATCACCAATTCTAATATTCTATAGATATTGCTATTTAATTGATTAAAAAAAAAAGAGGCGCCCATGCCCCCCCTTTCCGCCACTGAGTTGCGGAATAAGTCTTTGAAGCCATCTTAAGTTCTTATAGTGATACATTTTGAACACTTTATATTATATATATATATATATATATATATATATATATATATATATATATATATATAACTTTAATGATAAAACCCATTAAAGATTTACTGAATTCAAATTTCCCTTGATAATAAATAAAATGGTCCAACAGCTGCGAAGATAACGAAGTAACACAGCGATACACATGATACAAGAAAAATACGCGTCCACCACACTATTTCCACACTCTCAGTTCCAGTACAAAATTACCAAACAGCCCTCCACCAACCAACCATAAAATCAGCGCAATATGGCTTCAAATCCCCATTCATTATCACAACTTCAAAACACTCATCACTCCCTTTGAAAAAAAAAATGGCAACCACAACCCACTACATCGCCTCCACCACTCCACGGCGCTCGTCCTACTTCTCCGTCTGTATGTCGCCGTCGTGCGTTCCCGTCGACGAACAATACACCCGAATCAAAAGCACCAGAAACGACAATCATCATCACCAAAGACGGAAGTTGAAGAAGCTGATGAACAAGGTAGTTGAAGAAAGCAAGAAGAGCATATACGGATCTTCTAAGCCTTTGGTATTCCACTACGATGCTGTTAGTTACTCACAGAATTTTGATGAAGGCAATCATGGTGATGATTTTTATATGTACAGACTTCGAATCGCGCAAGTGTTAGGTGAATGCTCGTAAGAGTAATTTTTTCTTGTGTACAGCTGAATTACTGTGTTTGAGTGGTTGGTAATATTTCAGTAATTATTTATTGTTTTTTCTCTTAATGTGGATTCGTATAGATCTACAAATGCTTTTCTTGAATTAGAGTCTTTTATAATTAATACTTTGTTACTGGATTGGGAATATTAAATCACTTATTCGCTCTAATGAGTTGTATAGAAATTTTGTTGATTTTAACAATTAAGAATTTGATGAATGTATATTGCTTTATCTATTGGATGTGAGTTCACTTAAATTCATACTTGGATTCACCTTTTTAAATATATATAAATTGGATTTGATAATTTTATATCGGAAAGAAAATATTCACACTCGCTGTCTAATGTCTAATGAAAGTTTATCAGATATTATGTTTTTATGTCGATGGTGGGAAAGAGGAAACTGACAGGCATGTGGGCAGAACATGAATACCTTTGAATTTACAAAAGAACAAATTGACTAGCACTTAAAATAGAATTTACCAATTTTACTAAAATTTAGAGTAACAAGTTGTGTGACTTTGAGTTCACTGGAACTCAGCCAAACTGATGAGAGAGAAATGGCAACTGAGTGTCAAGCTCCATATCAGATTTCAACTCCGACATGTCACTCCACACTCCTTCTGTCCTTAAAATAACATAGAAAACAATTATAACAAAAATATTTTAAACAAATTTGTAAAAGAATATTTATAAAAATCCAAAAAAAACGAACAGAATGAGTGGAGTAAGAGATTATTTATAATTAATTATTTCTTACTATTAAGAATCACATAGTTATTGATTACCAAAATTTTAAATTTCAAAATCTCTATAAATAATACTAATTTTAAAGGATTTAGGAGAAGATTTAAATTTAAATGTAAAATTATAGAAAAAGATACGTGTAATTTTTAGAAATTATGATAAAAGAAATTAAAAATTATAAAAAAATAACTAGTGACAAAATTTATATTAATTATGCATCACATCTATTTGCATTCCATTCACTAAGTATGGAATACATGGCTTAAGACTACACCACAATCAATCAATGTCGGAGAAAACAAAGGGTTTTGATAGGATGTCACTTGAAATGAACATAGAATCTGTCGATTTGGACTTGTATTAAGAGAAGTGTATTTCAAATTTTATTTCTTTTTTGACATAGATTGGATTTAAAGCGACTCATTCTAACATTTTGGACACCTATTTCAGACCGGTTTTTATAGTCCACTTCATGTGTTGGTTAAAATTTTCACATACATATCTTTACCACCACGAATACAACTTATTTACATCTCAAAATTAGTTCATCAACTGAATCTACAAAGAAAGTTTTATCGGTCTCATTTTTCTACTACAATCTTGACAAACTTAATCCTAGAATAGTTGCTCATATAAAAGAAAAAAAAAATATGACTTTGTCCGGTTTGAGTTCTTATTTTTCGCACTCAACTGTGTGGTAAGATTGTATTTTAATACAACAATAGTTTGCTTGCAACTCTAGTTTGTTTAAATATTATTATGATTGATGGTCCAATAATTTATAGATTCAAAAATTTCTAAACTGCATGTGAGTGTCGATCTTTAAAGATGGTACCCTCGAAAATGCACTCCTTAAACAACATATTGTTCAAAGTTTCAATGAATTGAAACAACCACATACTACCCTACCCTACAAAGTGGCTGTAACACAGAGTGTAGAATCCTTGTCTTCATTTTTAATGAGGTCGAATGAGGATAGTATCTAGCTAACATGTCTCATACGGTCAATTACATTGACATTGTTATTAGACATGTTTTCACAAATTCATATCATGAGCTTTTGTTTACGAAAATTGGTTTGTGGATTTTCTATCTACGACTAAAAAAAGAGCAATAAAATTTTGTTTTGGGAGTCATGCAAAGTGTATAAATTACTTGATTTGAGAGAGTTTAGGTAGGCTTCAATGTAAAATTTAGAGACAACATGACTGCTATACAATATTGACATGATAGATAGGCAAATGGGTGCTTCTTTTTGATGGTTTTAAATATTATGACCTCTTATCTTTCTTGATGTCATGTACATGTTATCATAGATGAATAGGATGTGACGATAATGAAGCACGTTGAAGTTTGCTGTGGCACAATAGAACATCGGTATTCTCAACACGGTATGGAAATTCAAGTATATGAATACATCAATATATGAATCCTTTGGAGATATATTATTTCCACTACAAGGAAATATGACATGGAAGGCATAGTGTAACACCCTTTTTCAAGGTGTTTCCTAATTTGGGGTCGTGACTCGAAAATCAATTATCATAAGGCTTTATGCTTTAAGTAAAGAGAGGTGGAGACCTATTTGGATGTGGGTAATGTAGATTATGTATTCCAAGAGTTCGGTTTATGCTTTGGAGCCCACGGGTATAATGGAAAAAGTGATGGTTCGAACCTTTCATGAATTAAGGATTTAAGTTTGGAAGGTTTTAAGCAAAGGAGAGTTGATAGGAGTGTAGGGCTTTTCATTGCCTTTCCGAGCATATAAAGAATGCCGAAAATAGATTAGGGACGCGAAAGTTGTGACCGTTAGAAGTTATGAAGAATTTGGGTTAAGCCAAGTACGCTAGGCGAATTGGGCATGAGTGATCGCAGAGGGATACTTGATATGCTGGGCATACCAGGAGTAGGTTGGGTGTACGCAACCCAGACTAAAACCCTAATATCGAGCCTTTGGGCCCTATTTATGCACCTTAACTTCTGGAAACTCTCTCTATATTCAACCTCCATCTCCCTAAAGTAATTATTTCGAAACCCTAGCCTCATTGTGAAGATTCTGAGCCTCTTGTGTGTTTTGGAGTGTTTTTGGTGCACCTTGGAGAAGAAAGAACTCATTGGAGAAGTGTTGGTTGTCCTCGAGCTTGTAGAACCAGGCCTTGCTCTCCTTCATCTATCTTTTGGAGAGATAAAGTTTCAAATTTGATGGTTATTTGATGTACATCTTGCCATAGGTCATGATATGACCATGTTTGGTTCCCATGATTTGGATCTTGTGTGTAGAGGTTACCCCAGAACCTTTGAGCCTATTTTTAGTCATTTTTATGGTCATTAAGCTATAAAAATAGGATCTAGGTGGGTATAATCCTTCCATGCATGAGTTGGTAGTCTTTTGATGAAGTTAGAGATTTAAAGTTTTTGTTTGGACTCCATTAAGCCATGCGAAGTCATAAATTCAGGAACATTATGACTTAGCTGTGACAGCTGGCAGTTCTGGGTCAATCTACGTCAACAAGCCAGCAAAAGTCAAACCAGTCAACTAATTAGCACATGAATTTTGGGGGTTATACCTTGTTATAGTTTTCGGTTTAGGGCCGAAAACTCTATGATTTCGCTTTTAGAGTTTTCAGTTTGGGGCCGGAAACTCTAAGATCTCAGTGACACTAGACCAAAATCACCAGGTGATTTCGGTGGACTAGGGGAGTTTTCGGTGGGAAAGAAAAAAAGAAAAGAGTTGACTTAGTGACATGAGGGTTTCATCCTTTCCAATAGAGAATATTATCCAACAGGTATCAAGTCTATTATCCATCAAATAACAATGCAAACATCACTTCACCTTCCCCCTCTTTAACTTCGGCCGAGATCATCTCCAAACCCACCATCTTTAAACATCTTCACTTTTCTCTCAAGAAAAATGATCAAACCTTCCAAGGATAAATTCTTCAAGTTGATTCTTAGGATTTTCGGTAAGTATTCCTTGTTAATCTAGTGTTTCTACACACTTTCATGCTAGTTTCATCTCATTTACACACATTATCATATGTTAAAACTCATAGGATAATACTATCTTTAAAGAGTTCTTCAACCACTTTCAAGTGTTCTAGGCTTGAAGATCTTCACCATCATCTCTTTAACCAACCACAAACACACTCAGGGTGAGTTCATACCCCCATGTTTTCGAGTTTTTCATGTTTTAGGGAGGGGGGATACAAGATATATTAAGAATATTTAAATAAATGTTTGCATGTTTCATTCATATGTTGAATATAAGGCATTATTTGCATGAAATATGGTTATCACTAGTTTTTAGAACGATTATTTGTGGTACGTTAGTTTTGAGATGTAAAACTAAGAAAAACAAAACATAAACTACGATATATATATATATATATATATATATATATATATATATATATATATATATATATATATATATATATATATATATATATATTCATAAGAAAAAGTTATAATTACACAACTAAAAATACTATGGTTTTCTTTAGACAAAATATGACATTTCTAACTAAAATGGCCATAACCTACTTATTATACCATTTTATGGGATAAAACCCAAAATATGTGGTTTTGGTCATGCATTTTAAAACTAGACAAAATATCAAAGAGTTAGTTTTACAAAAAGAAATCTCAAGAATCTATCATTTTATGTAATGTCACACCCCAAAACCAAGAACCTGGTCATCGTACCTGTCTATTGGTGACCTGAGAATACAAGTTATTTTGAAAGCGTAGATCCACATTTAAGCTGGTGAATTCATAAGTATTTTAGTGGCATTGCTTTATAAAACTGTAAAAAAAGACTAGTGAATGTTTAGTGAAAGAGTTCATATAAGTATGAAAACCCTAGAAAATCCTATATGTCCTATTAGTATAAAAAGTAGTCTTCTACCAAGACCCGACTGTTTTGAAGGTTTGCCTCTCTATAAAAATGAAGGTTTTTCCCAAGTATGACTATCATTACCAAAAATATAGCCTTATATTACCCTTTATGTGAGAAGATCACAATTTGAAACAAATGGGAAAATGTATATGTGTACTACAGTATTATTTGTATTAATCACTAAAGTAATAACTACCTTAAAACCAATGGTTTAAGGCAAAATGTGTTGTGATTGTTACCATACTAATTTGACTAAAACACAACAATGAAAGACGTCAGAAGAAATGACATTTGGCAACCGTAGACCTACAAGTCCCACTATAGCGAACAGTAAAGCTGTAGGATAGTCAATCCAATATAGATCTATACGCAAACTCACGCTCTCCCTCCAAGAGATTCTGGTTACAAAATGTGACATAACGAAATGGTCGATGTGTCATGAAGTAGTATCTCACATTATGTTATCTATGAGTCTTGTTATAGTATATTTGTTGTAGTAATAGTAATCTATGTATAGTAATCTCTGTATAATACTCTCTGTATAGAATTCTTTGTATAGTATTCTCTATTATAGTATTCTCTGTATAGTATTCTCTGTCTAGTATGCAATAGTATCTCTTCATATAGTATGTAATATTATATTTGTATAGACTCATGAATGAACTAACTCTTGTGTGATTCCTTGTACTAGGAATAGTAAGTAGTATCTCCTAACTATACCTGTTATAGTTACTAGTAATGTACGTGTATAACCGAAAGTATGCCTTTGCTACCCAAAGGTACTGAATTGACTGATAGAACTTTTATGTCTATATATGTATACATAATATATAAATAATATTTAGACGACATTCAGACTAATAACCGATAGCCTAAGGCCACATCCAAACAAGGAAAAGGAATTAAAGCAAAGTAGCAGTCCTACGTCCTTTAAACATTACTTATATAACTATACATATATAGGCATGCATTTGAAAATATAAAAGTTTAAAAGAAGTTTTGTAAAACATTTGAAAAGTTTAATAATAAGAATTGATGACTTGGTGTCAATTTACAAAACGATTTGAAAGCAGTTTGTTGACATAAATAGTTTAAAGTATAAGAAATCCTTTGTTTGAAACATAGCTACAAGAGATTTTGAAAGGAAATATTTAGTATAGGAAACAAGTTTGATAAAGAGTTTAACATGTAAAAACGTTTGAGAAATCATTTTGAAGTACTTTACTTAGTAAAACAGCTAAAAGTGTAGTAATTCCATAGTTTGGTAGTTATTAATCACATGTGATTGATATAATAACTAACATGATTCAACTTGTATTCCCCCCCCCCCCCATAAAAGAATTTAAAAACATTTAAAAGGTTAATGAAGGGGTATGAACTCACCTGTAGTGAGTGGATTAGATGGAAGTGTCGGACAAGGTGCTAGGTGTCAAGTGAAGACTTGAGGACACACATGGATCCTAATTAACATATATTGACACATATAACTATCCAATTAGTCAATTAACAACTAATTAATCAAATACAAACACCCTAAAACATGGATAACACTTTGATTCAAGTGCTAGGAGTACATTAGGGTTGCATCTAAGGAGTGTAGGGCTTCTCAAAGGAGTTTATGGTCCAAATGGTAACAACTCATGAGTTTATGGCCCATGGTCATTTCCCCATGAGTTTACGGCTGTAATGTCACACCCCAAAACCAAAACGGCGGAAACGTTCTGGGGTGCATGATGTCATGCCAAGTATCACAACATATGCAATATAGTAATCAAAGTACAATAACCATTGCATTAATAGTAATAGTTTTACATAAGTTACATTTAATAGAGACATCAAAGTAATACAGAAACTAATATAGTTGCAGCTCGGTACTAATATGACATCCCCATTTTTCACGGCCAGAAAAGACCGATTTTTGTTTATACTTTATAAAAATCAGAGTACTTCTTTTTAATACAAATGTTGCGGAATTTGTTCCCACTAAAATATGATAAATACGTTATCAAAGCATTTTTGAAGAAATGTATTTTTATTCATTTTAAAACATTTGGGATGTCATCGTTAATACAGATAAATAAGCATAAACAAAGCTTACGTTCATTATCACTAGTGATCTACATCTCTTTAATCTCTCAGTGTAATGTGACTTCATATCAACACCTGTGATATAAATAAACTGAGCGGGTCAGGTTGGGAAACCTGGTGAGTACAAAGGGTTTTCATCCCTCAATAAATAATTTTATTAATTTTATCAAACCAAACAAACCCGATTACCCTTTCCCGTTATCCTCACTTTACGTCCCTAACACATCTAACACAAGGGAGCTAGTCTAAGGACTTTCATCGGGGTGACAACACATGCTTTGGGGGTTCCTTAGCAATTCATGTCAAATAAGGCAACCATGTGGGGGATGGATTATTTCACACAGATCAAATAAACACACAGTTCAAATAAACACTTACAGGTTGCGAGCCTG
Organism: Lactuca serriola; assembly: GCF_051521515.1. Classification (NCBI taxonomy): domain Eukaryota; kingdom Viridiplantae; phylum Streptophyta; class Magnoliopsida; order Asterales; family Asteraceae; genus Lactuca; species Lactuca serriola. Next base: position 330,108,061 of record NC_136411.1, read on the forward strand.
CTAGCGTTCCACTGGACTGTCTAGAAAAGTCCATAGTCGTCATCTATACTCCGCTAGATGACTGGATCATCAAAACATCTATATCGAGGCCTCTCATTATATTAGTTGGTCACACAGAAACTATTACATCTACCCATGTTCTACCTAGCACACTTTGTAGATATAAAATATATATTCAGTTTAAATCATGTAAAAATTGTATAAAATCGTTCATCCAGCATAGATAGCAAGTATACAGATAGTACGCACACATAGCACGTAATTTATTTAAAATACTTCATATCTATGTGTAAGATGAAAGTAACTATGCACTCACCTGATTAGGCGGTGACTCGTCACTCGGACAACACTTCGTTACTCTTAAAATAATTTCCTCGACAAAACCTAGTATCAATATGACTAGGGTTTAGTCTGACGTTAACCGCGACTAATTAATAGTACAGCTATTATTATTATATAAGCGTTAAATAACACTCAATATAGCTCATAATAATAGCTCAAATACTTATTATAAAGTCCTAATAACATTACTATATTAAAACATAAGCTATACTAAAGATAGGATAGGTACAGCTCACTTACAGCGGGTTTTCTTGAAAACCGGGCTTCGCTGGAGCAGCGTTCCCAAGCCGAAAGGCTCTTTTCTCGGGACTCCGGGAGCCTCGAGGCTTCCTTCAGGTGCTAGGGGGTTTACCTAGACTTTAGGGGGGGGGGGTTTGGGAGGCTAGAGAGAGAAACTAGAGAGAGAAAGAATGTTAGAGAGGTGTGAAGAGAAGTGAATGCCCGACACCTCTATTTATAGGTTGAATTCCTGATGTACTCGCCGAGTAGGAGGACCTACTCACTGATTTGGGGCATGTGGCAGCCTTCTGGTGGTGCCACATGTCCAATTCTGGTGGTGCCACGTCACCCTCTATCGCGTATCAACCTTCAAATTTAGAAAAATCATAACTTTCGCATACGACCTCCGTTTTTGATGTTATTTTTTTCAACGCGTAGGAAAAATCAACACCTACAACTTTCATTTAGACTCCGTCAGCTAATTCTCGACCGATCTCAAATTTAACTGTAGGAGGCGTTTAAACTGTTAAATGATCGCGAAGAATTCGTAACTTCTTCATACAAACTCCGTTTTCGTCTATCTCTTTACCGTTGAGTTCCTATTAATGAGATCTTCAACTCTCATTTAGGTCGCGTAAGTCAAAAACCACTTGAACTAAAATTCGAGTTTCGGGCCGTGCACTGCTAAGCCGAATCTTAGAAAAATCATAACTTCTTCATACAAAGTCAGATTTGGGCATTCCTTTTTATGGATTTTCTCGGTTTAACATATTCTACGACTTTCATTTAGATCACTAAGGCTAAAAATTCCTCCATCGTAAATTCACCATTTACGCTTCCCGGTGCCGTGTCGGTTCCGTCGCGAAACTTCGACGTGCCACAACTTCTTCGTTATAACTCAGATTTCTGCGTTCTTTATATGTACGGAAGCGTTGTGACATATTCTACAAATTGGTTAAGATTATTTATTCTAAATAATATTTTGTTGAAAAGTCATTTTCGACCCCTATTGCCTCTAAATTGACTAACCCGGATCTGCGAGCGTTACAATTATCTCCCCCTTAGGATGATTACGTCCCGGAATCATCAACGAAACAGGCCTCGTATAATGACTCCATACGTCATCTCTTCATCCTAGGTAATAATTATAACTTCTATATTCCTTCAAGTCTATCTCTTAGACGCATTGATTGTAAGCAGTACTCGATCGTGCACCTGCTCTGTACCTCAGGCTAGACTCCAAATTATGACCTTCAAGTCACAATCCCGATCCTCACTGGATATGAACTTGAGAAAAGTTCTTTTATTACTACTATGGATCGATGTGTCATATTCTAATGACATATCATCGTATGTTGAAACGCTTAGACTCAGGTCTCTTAGAGTCAAATTCCAAAACAGAGTATACCTTCTTTCATATTCTAATGTGATACAATCACATTTCAATATGTATCATTTATAGCTACCAACTTCGTTAACAATCATCGCGATACTTCTACTGATCGCCTTGGTTAGCTTTCATTTCAATTTTTTTTTTGGTTTAAGTCAGATGCTACATCGAACTTGGTTCTCTGAACAACGTATTATACTCATCGTAGTCGGACTCAATTTAATATGACCACTAGGGTCGGAATAACAACAATCTTCTTAGTCATTACCGAAATGATGGTAACGACATGCTTGAATAAAACAGAATCAGTTATTGGCTTCTTCGTAACCTTGTGACTTTTCCTGATCCAAGTGTGATTCCTGTGCTTCCGGTAGTATAGGCCTCTACTACCATTCACACCTACTCATACTCGTCCCAAGTATTGTCTCGTAGTTTTCCAAGTCATTATCACAAAAAAAAAAACAATTTTTAACACATATAAATGTGTCCAAATAATCATAAAAAATTTCCTAGACTTTACTAGGACTTCTTTCATGCGTATGTTCAATCATTAATTCTACTTCAACTCGGTTGGCGGTGGAAACTCCATACGATGGGACAACTTCAGGAATTACACCAATCGTTCCATCATCCCGCCGATCGAAGGCGTACTTTGGACGTACCGTACTCTTCTAAACACACTGTTATTTTACCATACATATTCTAAAGGAAATATACCACTCTTACGATATCTTCCGATAGATGTCATTCACTATCACAAGCCTTTTCATTTCCACCATTTACACAATTTGCTACCAGCCTTCACCATGACGTTACCTTCACGGAAGCATGCGTTTAGTGCATCAAGACGAGAATATGGATAGAGAATATTTAGGCGTGTAATCCTCCTTATTACTCCGAAAAGTTACATGCCAGTTCTAATATCATAATTAAACGTTTAGAAACCTGAGCACATAAAATTTCCAGATCCGGTCGGCAACAGACCATAGATTCGATTATACATTTAGCATCATAAAGCATCATAAATCATTTAGCACATAAAAGCATGTTAGGCATTTTCCCTAAATAAGCTAGTGCGTGTGTCTATTCAGGTGTATTACCTAAATCTATTAGACACACTCCTCACAATCATTGCTTAGCATTCTAAGTTTAAGTCTAGAAATAAATCCATATTCCTAGTTCGCTTAAACTAATGCTCTGATACCAACTATGACATCCCCATTTTTCACGGCCAGACAAGACCGATTTTTGTTTATACTTTATAAAAATCAGAGTACTTCTTTTTAATAAAAATGTTGCGGAATTTGTTCCCAGTAAAATATGATAAATACGTTATCAAAGCATTTTTGAAGAAATGTATTTTTATTCATTTTAAAACATTTGGGATGTCATCGTTAATATAGATACATAAGCATAAACAAAACTTACATTCATTATCAATAGTGATCTACATCTCTTTAATCTCTCAGTGTAATGTGACTTCATATCAACACTTGTGATATAAATAAACTGAGCGGGTCAGGTTGGGAAACCTGGTGAGTACAAAGGGTTTTCATCCCTCAATAAATAATTTTATTAATTTTATCAAACCAAACAAACCCGATTACCCTTTTCCGTTATCCTCACTTTACGTCCCTAAGACATCTAACACAAGGGAGCTAGTCTAAGGACTTTCATCGGGGTGACAACACATGCTTTGGGGGTTCCTTAGCAATTCATGTCAAATAAGGCAACCATGTGGGGGATGGATTACTTCACACAGATCAAATAAACACTTACAGGTTGCGAGCCTGCTAGTGTTCCACTAGACTGTCTAGAAAAGTCCGTAGTCGTCATCTATACTCCGCTAGATGACTGGATCATCAAAACATCTATATCGAGGCCTCTCATTATATTAGTTGGTCACACAGAAACTATTACATCTACCCATGTTCTACCCAGCACATTTTGTAGATATAAAATATATATTCAGTATAAATCATGTAAAAATTGTATAAAATCGTTCATTCAGCATAGATAGCAAGTATACAGATAGTACGCACACATAGCACGTAATTTATTTAAAATACTTCATATCTATGTGTAAGATGAAAGTAACTATGCACTCACCTGATTAGGCGGTGACTCGTCACTCGGACAACACTTCGTTACTCTTAAAATAATTTCCTCGACAAAACCTAGTATCAATATGACTAGGGTTTAGTCTGACGTTAACCGCGACTAATTAATCGTACAGCTATTATTATTATATAAGCGTTAAATAACGCTCAATATAACTCATAATAATAGCCCAAATACTTATTATAAAGTCCTAATATCATTACTATATTAAAACATATGCTATACTAAAGGTAAGATAGGTACAGCTCACTTACAGCGGGTTTTCTCGAAAACCGGGCTTCACTGGAGTAGCGTTCCCGAGCTGAAAGGCTCTTTTCTCGGGACTCTGGGAGCCTCGGGGCTTCCTTCGGGTGCTAGGGGGTTTACCTAGACTTTAGGGGGGGGTTTGGGAGGCTAGAGAGAGAAAGAATGTTGGAGAGGTGTGAAGAGAAGTGAATGCTCGGCACCTCTATTTATAGGCTGAATTCCTAATGGACTCGCCGAGTAGGGGCATGTGGCAGCCTTCTGGTGGTGCCACATGTCCAATTCTGGTGGTGCCACATCACCCTCTATCGCATACCAGCCTTCAAACTTAGAAAAATCATAACTTTTGCATACAAGCTCCGTTTTTGACGTTATTTTTTTCAATGCGTAGGAAAAATAAAGATCTACAACTTTCATTTAGACTCCGTCGGCTAGTTCTCGACCAATCTCAAATTTAACAGTAGGAGGCGTTTAGACTGTTAAATGACCGCGAAGAATTCGTAACTTCTTCATACGGACTTTGTTTTCGTCTATCCTTTTACCGTTGAGTTCCTATTAATGAGATCTTCAACTCTCATTTAGGTCGCGTAAGTATAAAATCGCTCGAACTAAAATTCGAGTTTCGGGCCATGCACTGTTAAGCCGAATCTTAGAAAAATCATAACTTCTTCATACAAAGTCAAATTTGGGCGTTCTTTTTATGGATTTTCTCAGTTTAACATATTATACGACTTTCATTTAGATCACTAAGGCTAAAAAGTCCTCCATCATAAATTCACTATTTACGCTTCCCGGTGTCGTGCTGATCTGTCGTGAAACTTCGACGTGTCATAACTTCTTCGTTATAACTCGGATTTCGGCGTTCTTTATATGTACGGAAACCTTGTGAGATATTCTAAAAATTGGTTAAGATTATTTATTCTAAATAATATTTTGTAGAAAAGTCGTTTTCGACCCCTATTGCCTCTAAATTGACTAGCCCGGATCTGCGGGCGTTACAACTAAACAGTCTTCACCAAAAGCTCGTGGGATGTACCTGTCTATTGCTGACCTGAGAATTCAAGTTATTTTGAAAGCGAGTATCAGCATTATTATAAATTCTAGTGAGTTCATAAGTATTTAGTGTCATTTGTGTAAGTAATCATTTCATTCAAAATAACTTTATAAAAGTAGTAGTTCAGAATCTACGGTGTATTAGCGTCCTTTCCAGTAAATCCTATATTTTCTAATTAAAAGCAGTCTTCTACCAAGACTCGACAGTGTTATGTTTTAAAGAGAAATTTTCCCTGAAATGTTACCATTACCAAAATACATAATTTTGACTTTAAAGAAAGTAGGATAATATCACTAGTAAAAGTACTAGGGGAAAATAACATATGTCTCAGCAGAAAATACTGCTGACCAAGGCAAAGAAATCATAGACTCCAGGAGAGTATCGAATGAATGATATGCCTGTCTCAGTCTAACAAAAGGAAACACAGACCCCAGACGTTATCAAATGTACGATACGACTAGCAAGGTCTAAAACAAAGAAACACAGACCCCAAACAGTATCAAATGAAAGATACAGCTAGCAAGGTCTAAAACAAAGAAACACAGACCCCAGACAGTATCAAATGAAAGATACAACTAGCAAGGTCTAAAACAAAGAGTAATCCTAAGAGTGTTGTTTCCAGAATACAGTGTTAATCTTGTTACCTTAAGGCCATGAATTATAAGGTAAACATGGAGATACTCGTAACCATACTGATTGACACCAGATTACTTGACGCCCTGCAAGCGTCGGAATAAATATGACATTTGTCACCCTTTGGCTTGGTAGGTCGTAGACTGTAGCTAGCAGTCAGGGTGCGGGAGTGTCAGTCCCGTATAGATCTATACACATACTGCCCGCTCTCCCTATAGGAGACTCTGCTTACCAACTCAACGACGGGAAGATCTGTGTCTTGAAGATGCATCTCGTAATCTGAATTCTATTAGAGGTGCTAGAAAAATGATATAAACTCGCGTATGAACTGACTCCTATGGAATTCTTGTACTAGAAATAGTGAATAGAGCTTCCTAACTATTCCTTTAATAGTTACTAGTGTCCCTGATCTACGAGAGACGACTGGGAGGATGCCCTTGCTACCCAAGGGAAATGAACTGATCGATGTAAACCTTTATGTCTATAAATGTATACATAATATATAATTAATGTTTAAACGACCTTCGGACGGATATCCGATACCCACCAGACCACATCCCAACGAGGAAAAGGAAATAGGGCGAACTAGCCTTCCTAAGTCCTTTAAACATTATTTATATAACTATACAAGTGTAGGCTTGCATTTAACGAAGTCGAAGCATTTAACGAAGTAGAAGCATTTAACGAAGTAGAAGAATTTAATGAAGTAGTAGCATTTAACGAAGTAGAAGCACTTAACGAAGTAGAAGCAGTTAACGAAGTAGAAGCATTTAATGAAGTAGTAGCATTTAACGAAGTAGAAGCATTTAACGAAGTAGAAGCATTTAACAAAGTAGAAGCATTTAACGAAGTAGTAACATAGAAGCATGGAAGAAAACTTTGACGAAAACTTTGGAAAACCTTTACACTTAATAAAATTGTGACTTAATATCCTTTTGTAAAAATAAAATTCAAGACCTTTGGAAATCCTTTGAAAACCTTTCATAACGAGTTTTGATAAAACAATATAAGTAAAGAAAGCCTTTGTTTAAAATACTGCTATAACTGGTTTTGAAGTAAAACATACAACACGAGAGATAATTTCAGAAAAGATTTAAAAAAGTAAAAAGGTTTTGGAAAACCATCTATGGTATTATACTTGGTAAAGCAACTGAAAGTGTGATAAATCCTTGTGCATGCGGGTTATTAATCACATATGATTGATATGATAACTGGCATGTTTTAACTTGTATTCCCCCCCCCCCATAAAAGCGTGTAAAAACATTTAAAAGGTTAATTCAGGGGTATGAACTCACCTGTTGTAAGTGGATCGGGCGGAGGTGCCGGTTGGGTGCTCGGTGTCAAGTACAGACTTGAACACGCTTAGTGACCTATTAACATATGATGACATATGTTTACATACAATTAGTAATTATAATACTAATTAAACACGTATACGCATCCTAATGAGCAGAAAACACTTTGGTCAAGTGCTAGGAGTGTCCCGGGTAACATCTAAGGGAGTGTATGGCCTAGTTAGGGAGTTTACTCTTCAAGAGTAACTCTTTATAGAGTTTATGGCCCTAAGACCTTATCCCCATGAGTTTATGGCCGTAAACTCATGGGTGGTGTGTCCTTGGATGCTTTAAGGTCTTATCTCACTCGTGGAATTAGGCTAGGTTCAATTTTAGGGCATAGGAAGGGCTTAAGGCCTCCTATGGACCCTTTTAGGGAGTTTACGGTTCATGAACACTCCTTGAGGATTTTACGGCCATAAACACATGAGTTTATGGTCGTAAACTCATGTTAGCCCATTCCTTTTGTTGTTTGGTGGTTCTAACTCATGCATGCAAGGTTCTAGTCACTTATATGAGCATAGGAAGGTGTTAAAGGCACTTAAACACCTTGGAAAGGTGTTTACGGTCTAAGAAGGTGTTCTTGGGGAGCTTACTACCTTAAACACATGAGTTTACGGTAGTAAACTCATGTTGTCCATAAATCCTATGTTTTGGTGCATCAAACGAAGGATTACAAGGCTTTAGGCACTCATGGAAGCTTTTGGAGGTGTTTGAGGGGTAGATTAACATCTAAATAAGTTTTTATGGTCTTTGAAGATGGGTTTACGGTCTAAGGATGTTCTTAGACCGTAAACTCATGTTTACTCCCCATTTTCTACAATTTTGGTGTTCTAAGTTCTTTCATGCAAGCCTCTAAGTCATTGCTAAGCATTAGAAGTGGTTTGGAAGGGTTTTTGGGAATCAAAACCCTCTTCCAAGGGGTTTACGGTTTTGGGATGTTGCCAAGACCGTAAACTCTTGTTCTTGGGGTTTTGGATGATTAAGTCACGAATTTGCAAGCTAGATAAGATAAACAACAAGCTAGGAAGGTTAACCTACCGATTTGAAGCTCGAAGGGGCGATTTTTGAGCAAAACCTGATTTGTAGAGAGAGAAAGTAGAGAGAGAGAGAGAGTCTAAGGTGGGAAAAAGGTGGGAATGAAACCCACTCAACCCTTATATAGGGTGGAGTTTATGGCCTGGTTGGGGGTTCACCCGACACCAACCGCGAATGGGGTTTTTCACGACTATCGTTAAACACGGAAAATGTTAGAATTATACCTCCTTAATTTTGGTTCGCTTGAAGAATATTATTTAAAATATTCCAACGGGTTTAAATCCGATCAAAAAAAATTTTGAGATAAATTTGGCTAATTTTAGACGCGCTTGATTTCGACGTTAAAACTAACGGAAATTTTTGGGTTGTCACATCATCCCCCTGTTAGAGGGAATTTCGTCCCGAAATTCAGGTTTAGGTACGGAGTAATCATGAACAATCAGGTAGAGGTATGAGGGTACTTCCTATTTGGTTGGTCCTTGCACTCCCAAGTGAACTCTGGCCTTTGCTTGGCGTTCTAACAAACCTTCACTTACGGGATGCGGATTCGTTATGCTCGCTTGATTCCTCGGTACTCAGCTTCCTATGGGTTTTTCTACGAGTTAGGGTTCCCAATGGTTTCTATCAAGATGAGTGGGATACAAAGAGTGACGTCAGGCAAACACTTATCAAGTCTAAGAAGTGGATTGATCTGGGGTGAAACTTGTGGAATTTCCGAAAGTAGTAGTGGTTTGACGAGGGTTGGACCAATCTTTGTAAAGAATCTCGGATGGTCCTAAGCTCTCGGAAAGGTAGAGCTTTTTAGTACTTAGAACATAGTGTACTTCTATGGCGAGATCATCACTGGCGTGATCGCCATTCTGAAGTTCCAACCGTTCTCTCTCGTACTGAAAGTGTAGTCCTTCAGGTTGGTTCTTAGAAAGCTTGGGTTGTCCTTGGATTCGTGTTTCTACTTCTTGGCTTTCAGAGGTTTTCTGGATCATTGGATGGATTGCATGTCTACGGGTATCTGTTTGCTGCAGAGTGTCTATGTCAATCTTGTGCAAAATGAACCTGCACTTCTGATTCTTGAGATATTTCTAACGGAAACCCTCAGGGTCGGGGAGATAGGGTTTCACCAGACGAGTGCTTAGAAAGTTTTTAAACTTTACATTATCGTATAGTTGGCGCTTTCACGGCATGATTCTTATCGGGAAAGGATCATGCTCTTACTTGCCTTGTTGTTTCATGAATAGCAGGCTCTGCTCAGGGCTAACTCAATCCTTAGAGATTTTTTGAAGTGTTGGACTATCTCGGGAGGTGGTTCTACTATTTCTATGTGAGATAGTATTCTTGGAACACCTATTAGTCCAGTGAATCTCTAAGACATGCCCTATTCTCTAAGGCAATGGTTTATTCCAGTTGCAGAAAGCGCGTGCTCTTGTATAACCCATCGACTAACACCTAGATTAGCGTCAAGTCTATAATCTCTTCGGGACCTGGGTTATAGGGCTTAACGCAACCTACTTCCGCACTTAAATCAAGTATTCTTGGCTGCGGAGGTTATCCCGTGGTTCTTGGCATTCTAGTGTTCACTTCGAAGAATGCAGTCTATCGTCTACAGGGCGACGGTGACTTCTTCCACGTAAGGGGGCGGAGTGTCCTAAGCACTACTCGTCGATAACGGGGTGGACGAAGTGCCTGAATAGTGTGAACATCTTCTGCAACTACTCTTCCGAAGGTTCTGAGTTTTCTCGGTCTAGGTCAAATCTGGTGAGTATAGGGTTCCATCACTCGGAACTTTAATCTCCTCATCCAGTCTTCTCAGAGTTTAACTTATCGTAGCTTCCAGGGTTCCGAGATATCCCTGAGATGCTTACTTCGGGGGATTAAGCGTGAGTGGATGGTCGTAGTCAATGTCCTTGACTCTTAAGACTCAGATTTCTTTACCAATCGAGGGTGTTAGCTACTATGTTGGCTTAACCGGGATGCAACAAATTTCGGATCTGTGGTCATTATAGTAGCTCAACACGCCGTGGTTCTCTTGACTCTAGCTCCTATTCTATGGAATAGGATGAAGGGTTTTACTATGAGGTTCCTGGTAGAGCTCATACTTGGCTTAACCACTAATACTTGGTGTATGTAAGTCGTATATAATTGAGGTCGGCAGGATGTTCAGTTGTGCGACTCCACCCCAGACCCACAACCCAACGAGGAACAGGGAGTAGGGAGGAAGCACACATCTTAAATCTTTTTGATCTCAATTATATACCACCCTTATGCATATACTCAGTTATAGTGGTCAGTCCCATGAGTTCTATCCTCTTGATTCACGAACCTGATTGCGAGGTGCGAGGGTCTTTTTGGGGGATCTACGGAGTGTGCTTCGGGTGGTTATCGTCTTCTAGAATACCTACAGTGTCTTTCGCTTTGGTTTCTATCTGTCTAAGAAGGTTTGGTTAGCAGCGCGCGGTACCATTCTCCTGGGTACTTCGGAAGGTTTGAAATAAGAGTGACGACTAACGGATCACATTAGTCTTTATTATTTTTATTTTGTTTAGGTTCGGAAGAACCTTTATTTTCCGAAATGACTACGGTGAAAGCTCTTTCTACACAGCACTAGGGAGTTACACACGGTTGCACTAAGTCAAACCATGATTAATAGAGGCGTCGAAGTTGGCATACTTCGACATGATATGGAATGAGGGTCGATAGTGTCATGTGTTGAACGGGCACACAAGTTCTAGGCGTCTCGGGTTTCGTCCCATGTATCCTTGTCGCGGATACTTGGACCGATAGAGTCAACGCGGAACTATAGAGGGTCCTGAGTGTTTCTGAGTAGAGTACCTTTAATGAATGGATTCTCACGAGGCCTTTCTATAATCGCCTAACACTAGTCATGTATAATTAAGGTGGGGAGGACTGTTGACTGAGCGACTCCGCCCTAAATCCACAACCAAACGAGGAACGGGAAATGAGGCGGAATTCACTCACTCTAGGTCTATCCATCTCAATTATGCATGGCCGTAAAGTATACATCTAGCCATTATAGTTTTACCTGATGAAATTTTAAATTTTATAACAGTACTGCGCCTTTCGCCTTAACGGGGAAGTATTTAAATTTAGAATTAGCCTTTTAATGTTTTCGGTTAGTTATCTGAGATTGAGAGACGTACCAAAAATCTACCGGGTTCCTTGATGCTTCTCCCCAAGCGTTAGAGTTAGACTCCTCCTGTGTCCTTGTCTTTTCTTTCTGTTGGACAGTCCTTCTTGAAGTGTCCAATCTCACCACATAGACGGCAATCTGGATTGATCGTCACATTGGTGGTTGATGTAATAAACTCAACCGGGGTTCTGTAGATGCGAGCAATATGCCTCTTCATGTTGCACCTAGCACAAAAGAGTTCCCAGCATATACCATGATGATGGTAGCTACACTTGCTGCAGTGGGGAAGGTTTCCTAGGTATGGTCTTCTTGAAGTCGGGATGGAAGGGCTGGCAGGGGTATTGACTGTCTCAACTTGTTGCCCTTCGAAAGGTCCTTGAGCCAAGGTACTGTTGGATAAGGTGTCTAAGTCCATAACTATTTATGGTCAGTACTTGACCCGACCCGGCATGGTCTATTTGGGTTGCATGGCACCATGCAATTGGATAGACTAAATGAGAGAAATAACACTTGGAGATTATTAATATATTATAAGTTCTAATATATTAATAATATTATTTAATTAGTTTGATCATGAATTAATTTAGAATTAATTAAGTGATCAAAAGATAACTAATTAAGTATATGGGTTGATTATGTAAATCATTCATATCTTGTATAGTGGGCTAAGAGGCTCCATGGATTATCAAGTTGGGTTCCACCCATAGGATGCTCCATGGGAGTTACAAACCCATGGGTCATGGAAATGAAAAGTCATGACACATTAGGGTTTACATGGTGTAACCCTAGATGTGTCAACACTATATAAGAATCCCATTCTCCACCAAAATCGGTTACACATATGAAACAAGAGGGCTAGGCCGATTTCAAGATGTGTGTATTCTCTCAAAAGTCTTTCCAAGAGCATTTGGTGTTGTGTGAAGCATTTGAGGCATCACACTTGGGGTGCTAGGCTCACAAGGTTTCAAGGAACATAAGCAACAACAAGGTAAGTTATTCTATCTTTCATTCAAGAAAAAAATTGTTCCCCATGTATGCTAGATAGGAATATAACCTTGGAATTGAACTTTGCATGATAATTAGACAAACATAGATCCAAGGTTATTAGGGTTGCATGTACACTTAGGAAGTGTTAGAATGCTTAAAACCCATCAGTGGTATCAGAGCCTAGGCTTGTTTGTTTGTCATTTGTGCTTAAAAGTTGAAAAAAAGTCGAAAAGCTTGCTGTCTGCCTGATGAACTCGCCGAGTCCATGGGGAGACTCGCCGAGTTCACTTGTATCTTCAACCTACTCGTCGAGTAGGTTCATGCACTCGGCGAGTAAGAGCCACAGAGTGCAGATTTTCAACTTTAGTTGCTGGAAATGGACTAGAAACATTACCCTAAACTGTTTTGGTACTTGAAAACTGATTTTAGATGGAGTAATGTCTTTCCTAATCCATTTACAACAACTAGTTATCAAAGTTACAAAGTTTTAAGTGTAATTTTGATTCATGATAGTGTTCATGTTCATGTTCTTGATCTTATGATGTTTAGATGATCATAGGAATTATTTGTAACCTATGTGGTAGTTTAATTCTTGATCATAATGTGTTTTAATGGAGTCCATAACTTGTCCTCAAGTTATGGAAAACCAAAAGTCACTTGAATTAAAACCATTAAAAGAACACAAAAGTTAGAAAAATGAAGTGTCTTCATTTTTATTACTCTATTAAACTCATAAGTTACAAGAAATGAAAAGTTTTGAAAGTTTACAAAACTTGCCCTCAAGTTTTGGAACAAGTAAAGTCTTGATTAAAACTTTAGTTCCAACGCTTAGAATTTTAAAAGTTAAAATTCAACCCTTATACTTATAATATTATAAGTTAATATATATATATATATATATATATATATATATATATATATATATATATATATATATATATATATATATATATATATATATATATAAGATTAAAGTCGTCTTACCGCTAGTACGCATCATTCATGAAGCCGGTCTATAAGGTGGGTATAAGGTTGTTGCCTATAAAATGGCAACTTAATGGGTGTCCACTCTCACCCACCGCTCGCTTGACTGGTGGAGGGTCGTTAGCCGAACAGGTAGGACAAGGACTTATAAATTCTCATTAAAAGTATGATGAATATTATAAATTAACTAAATGTTTTATTAAATTCCCAATCTTAGTTACTTTAGGAAAAATGTGAATAAGGTGCTAATCCATGAAATTACACTTTACACTTTGTTTAAGTCGTTGGTGGAGCGTGTGTGGTTAACCGGCACATTAACTTGGACTTAACAAGGTAGGTAAAGGGTGACTTAAGGTTTTTTATAGTATCGGTGGAGCGAGTGTGGTTTACCGGCACATCGATTGAGTGATAAACTTTAGGGTACCATGTGATTTGCATGGTTACTTCACACCTCGTTTTGTGTTCCTCAGTATCCCAGTCACAAAACTAGGAGGGCACACTCGAGATTGAAACATGCCTTTGAAAAGTTCATTGAATCTCAAAGAATCTAGGAATTTCTAAGAACCAATCAAAACCTAATATTTAATATTTCGGTTTTCATGGTGGAAATTGGTGAATCGTCATTCACCTACCTTTCAAATATGTTATAGCTTGGATTATGGCATGCCTCTTCTAAGTTATAATATATTGTGATTGGATCCTAGCCTTAATTTTACATTTGGGTGTTTTATTAAGGACTCTCTTAATATCTAAACTAATCTTGTCCTCTTCCTTCAGATGTCTTCAAACAATGCTGTTTCTGGCTCTAATCCTAATGGCTCCTTTACCCTTATGAACTTGTGTGGGAAAGTCACTTTTGATGGATCCAACTTCAAAGAGTGGATCAGAAACATCAGGATGATTACCCGCTACGAGGACAAAGAATATGTCCTTGACAAGGAGCTTAAGGAGATTGACGAGACCACTGCAACTCCCCAGGAGATCGTTGACTTTCAGGCACATGAAAGGGATGCTACCAAAGTGGCATGCATCATGATGGCCACGATGACAACGGAACTCCAAAAGTCCTATGAGGATTTCTACCCTTATGAAATGCACCAAGATCTGATGGAAAGATACCATCAAAGTTCACGACAAGAGAGGTATGAAATCATCTGCTCCATGATAACAACCATGATGAAGGACAGGGAATTCGTCACGAGCCACATGCAGAAAACGCAAAGGTATGTGGATCGATTGCTGAAGCTTAATGTGAACTTCCCTGAGGAGCTTGCAATAGATATCATTTTAGACTCCTTACCATCGTGCTATGATCAATTCCACATGACATATCACATGAATAAGGAAGAGGTCACACTCAGCAAACTTCAGGGACTTCTCAAGACCGCTGAAACAGGTCTTAAGGGGAAGTTGGTTTTTAATACTCCACTCCGGTTTTGGCAATCGGGAAAAGTCGAGGGAAGAAGAGAAAGAGCTCTTCAAAGGGTACCAAGGCTCGGACCCTTGATGGCTCTTCTTCAAGTGGAACCAAGAAAGGTTTCGTCACTCCTTCTTCTGACCCAAAAGAGGCTGAATGCTTCTATTGCCATGAAAAATCACATTGGAAGCGGAACTGCCCAAAATATCAGCAAGATGTGAAGGATGGGAAAGTTAAACCCAACCATGTAGGTATTTACACTATCATTTCTAATAACTCACCCCATTCTAAATCTTGGGTCCTTGATACCGGTTTTGGTATTCATATTTGTTGCGACTTGCAGGGACTAAGAAGAAGTGAGAATGTGGAGCAAGGAAGAATAAACTTAATCATGGGGAATAGGAAAGTTATACCTGTCACCAAGATTGGAGTTTATACTTTGTCGCTAAGTAGTGGGTTAAATTTAGATTTGAATAAATGTTGTTATTCGCCAGAAATGGCAAGAAACATTATTTCCTTTCATTCTTTGTACAAACAAGGGTTTACCTTTTCATTTAATAATGAAGTTGGTTCTATTGATGCTTTCTTTAATAATGTTCTTTATTTTAAAGCATTACCTTGTGATGGTGTGTATGAAGTTGTGTCTGTTGTTGATAACTTAGGAAATAATGTGATGTGTATTGATTCTATTAACAATAATAACTTGGATAAAGCATCATTATGGCACTGTCGTCTTGGACATATAAGCAAGAAACACATAGGCCAACTCCAAAAGGATGGAGTCTTGGAGTCGTTTGACCTAAAGTCAGATGATAGTTGCGAATCATGCTTACTTGGAAAAATGACAAAGTCACCCTTCATAGGCTCATGTGAGAGGGGTGAAGGTTTGTTGGACGTTGTACACACGGATGTGTGTGGACCATTCAAACATGCCACAAGGGATGCTAATCGTTATTATTTGACTTTTACTGATGATTACAGTAGATATGGATATGTCTACTTGATCAAGCATAAGTCAGAGACTTTCGAAAGGTTTAAGGAATTTAAACAGGAAGTCGAGAATCAATTGGGCAGGAACATTAAGATGCTTCGATCCGATCATGGTGGTGAGTATCTTAGTTCAGAGTTCCTTGACTATCTAAGGGAATGTGGGATTGTCTCACAATTGACACCTCCCAGGACACCACAATTGAACGGTGTGGCTGAGAGGCGTAATCGAACCTTGTTGGACATGGTTCGTTCCATGATGAGTCGAGCTTCGCTACCAATCTCATTTTGGGTGTATGCCTTAGAAATTGCTGCCCATATCCTTAATCTAGTCCGTACAAAGAAAGTTGCCAAAACTCCTCACGAGATGTGGACTGGTAAAGTACCTAAACTAGACCATATCAAGATTTGGGGTTGCGAGGCTTTCGTGAGACGCGAGACTCATGATAAGCTCGAACCTCGAAGCGAGAGGTGTATTTTCATCGGCTACCCACAACAATCCTTTGGTTACCTCTTCTACAGACCTAGTGAAAATGTGGTCTTTGTAGCGAGGAGGGCTTTCTTTAGAGAGAGAGAGTTCATAAGCCAAGGAAACAGTGGGAGGCAAGTTGATCTTGAAGAAATTCAAGAGTCAAGTGGTGAAGGAACTTCAAACCCTAGCACTCAACTTGAGGAGGAAACTCATGTTGAGCCAATTAACAACTCTGTACCTCTGAGGCAGTCCACAAGGGTTAGGAATGCTCCTGAGCATTACTATGGATTCCATGTTACCGAAGAAGGTGATACACTTATCAGTGATGAGACACTGATAGGTCTGGATGAACCTAACACTTACGCGGTAGCCATGGCAGGCCCTGAGTCAGCCAAGTGGAAAGAGGCAATGGACAGCAAAATACAGTCCATGTATGACAATCAAGTTTGGAACTTGGTTGAGAATGTACCAGGTCGTAAGACAGTAGGGTGCAAATGGATCTTCAAGAAGAAGACCGACATGGATGGTAAAGTACACACTTATAAGGCTCGACTGGTTGCAAAGGGCTTCTCTCAAATTCCTGGAGTGGACTATGATGAGATCTTTTCTCCAGTAGCCAAGATTAAGTCTATTAGGGTTCTGTTAGCCATAGCTGCATTTTATGACTATGAAATATGGCAAATGGAGGTCAAAACCACTTTCCCGAATGGAAAGTTGGCTGAAGATGTTTACATGAGTCAGCCAGAAGGTTTTGTCAGCAATGAGTACCCTAATAGAGTGGGTAAGCTTGAGAAATCCATTTATGGATTGAAGCAAGCACCACGCAGATGAAATCTTTGCTTTCATGAAAAGGTCAAGGAATTTGGCTTTTCTAGGAGTGAAGATGAGTCTTGCGTGTATGTCAAGGCTAGTGGGAGTATAGTTAGCTTTTTGGTATTGTATGTGGATGACATACTACTCATAGGAAATGATATCCCAAATCTGCAGGAAGTTGTGTCCTGGCTTAGGAAGTGTTTCTCTATGAAGGACCTAGGAGAAGCTGCCTATATTCTAGGGACAAGGATCTTGAGAGATCGGAGTAAAAGACTAATTAGACTTAGTCAGAGTACCTACTTGGATAAGGCACTAAAGAGATTCAGCATGCAGGACTCCAAGAAAGGAGAGTTACCCATCCAGAGTAACGCCAGATTGAGTAAGACACAAAGCCCTAGCACTGAGGCTGAGATAGCAGAAATGAGTCGAATACCTTATGCTTCGGCTGTAGGATCGATCATGTATGCAATGACGTGTACTCGACCTGATGTAGCCTTTGACCTGAGCATGGTTAGCAGGTATCAGGGGAACCTTGGCAAGGCACACTGGACTGTGGTAAAGAATATCCTCAAGTACCTACGGTGGACTAAGGACTGGGTCCTTACCCTCGGTGGGAGTGATGACTTGAGAGTTGTAGGGTATAGTGATGCTAGCTTCCAAATTCATAGGGATAATTTCCGCTCTCAGTCGGGCTGGGTCTTTACCCTAAACGGAGGAGCAATTTCTTGGAAGAGTTCCAAGAAAGAGACAGTGGCTGATTCAACTTGTGAATCAGAGTATATTGCAGCTAGTGAGGCGGCAAAGGAGGCGATATGGCTGAAGAACTTCATTGGAGACCTTGGAGTTGTACCAGCTATTAAAGAGCCAATGGAAATTTTCTGTGATAGTGGAAGTGCTGTTGCCTTAGCCAAGGAACCAAGGGATCACGGGAGATCCAAACACATCGACAGAAAAATACCATTTTATCGGACATCGGATAGAAGAAGGACTCCTCGTGGTAAAGAGGGTATCATTGGATGAGAACCCAACAGATCCCCTCACGAAGGGACTGACTCGGGTTAAGCATCTCCAGCATGCTCGGAGCATAGGGCTGAAGGATGATATTAGATTTAGTAGTTAGATAACCTCGAAATTTGTAAAGTGTAATTGACATTAGATGATGAAGAAAAGGTGTTTTATTTATGAGTAAAGTGTTGCTATCTCACGTCGATCGTTTACTATATTTCTTTTGCATGTTTTGACTTCGAGAATAATTTTGTTTGGTATAACATATTATTCAAACCTCCACAGTCGGTCATATGTCGGAAGTAGGTATAAATCAAGACTGTCGTGATTGGTTGCAGAGGTCTACGGTGTTGGACAAGGCTACAACAATCATGAGTGCTCATAAGTTCTGAGCATTGGACTCAACCCACGCTCACTGGAATCACTTCATGGAATTTATCTCGAGTGATCATGAGACGGTAATATCATATAAGTCTTCAAACCTAGAGATATGATTTGTTACTTACAAGTTGGTTATGCATTGATTGTATGAAAACGCATTGGTAACTCGATGTTATAAAACGTGCTTTTGTGTATAATTCAATGAGTGGTAGAACAAACATATGAGTCGAAGTTTATCTGATCCTTCTTGGATTAGAAGCTGATATCTGGGCCCCTCGATGATTTTGTTTTGACCTATGTACCGGGCCCGGTCAGAACGAAGTTGATGTGTTCAATTAAGTTCTTTTTTAAACAAATCGGAAATCGGGAAACAAACTGCTGGACAATAAGTAAGACATTGTTCCATGTATTTGTCTGGCTGATATCTAGAATAGAGGATTATAGGATCACTTATCTTTAATGGCGTATCAACATCTTCTCAGTTCCGAGAGACCTTGAAAGAGCTACGATTGCCGGTCGGTTCCTGAAGTACTGGAGTTATAGTTATTAGACTTATCCAAGTGGGAGACTGTTGGATAAGGTATCTAAGTCCATAACTATTTCTGGTCAGTACTTGACCCGACTTGGCATGGTCCATTTGGGTTGCATGGCACCATGCAATTGGATAGACTAAATGAGAGAAATAACACTTAGAGATTATTAATATATTATAAGTTCTAATATATTAATAATATTATTTAATTAGTTTGATCAAGAATTAATATAGAAATAATTAAGTGATCAAAAGATAACTAATTAAGTATATGGGTTGATTATGTAAATCATTCATATCTTGTATAGTGGGCTAAGAGGCTCCATGGATTATCAAGTTGGGTTCCACCCATAGGATGCTCCATGGATGCTCCATGGGAGTTATAAACCCATGGGTCATGGAAATGAAGAGTCATGACACATTAGGGTTTACATGGTGTAACCCTAGATGTGTCAACACTATATAAGAATCCCATTCTCTACCAAAATTGGTTACACATATGAAACAAGAGGGCTAGGCCGATTTCAAGAAGTGTGTATTCTCTCAAAAGTCTTTCCAAGAGCATTTGGTGTTGTGTGAAGCATTTGAGGCATAACACTTGGGGTGCTAGGCTCACAAGGTTTCAAGGAACATAAGCAACAACAAGGTAAGTTATTCTATCTTTCATTCAAGAAAAAAATTGTTCCCCATGTATGCTAGATAGGAATATAACCTTGGAATTCAACTTTGCATGATAATTAGACAAACATAGATCCAAGGTTATTAGGGTTGCATGTACACTTAGGAAGTGTTAGAATGCTCAAAACCCATCAGGTACTTCCCTCCTCGTTCTTGAACTTTCTCTTCGGTGGATTTGGTTGAGGTTCTTGGGTGGCTGGGTACACAGAGGTTGGTTGCTGCTGTCCATTACTTGGATCGGAATTCCCGATAGGGCTCTTGGTAACATTGACGTTTTTAGCATTCAGTTGAGCCATGACAGCTGCTACGGCTGCCGAGACTGCAGCTTGGAACGTAGCTACATCGAGTAGGAGAGTCGGTTTCTTGCCAGTGGATTGGTTACGCTTCTTTGGAGGCATCGTTTTCCTATACGGAAGGGAACACAAGCTGATGAGAGACGATGGTTAACCATTAGACGTATCTATCCTTAATATATTAGGCATAAATTTTTCCCGTGCCTCGGATATTGGTTGTCTGAGTGTCGACCTACATCCCTATGATGTAGTCCGGGTATTCAAGGTAGGAGTATGAGTATTGGAAAAAGCCATAAGATGGGAGTCGTTCCTACTAAGTTACCTTTACACTGGGAAAGGTTTCACTCTCCGGCTTGGAAGGATCTGAGAACAGTTCGAAACGAAGACCGCGAGAAGAAAGGCTCATGAAGACTTATGGCTAAACAACCTCAATAGAGGTGTGGGGATCCGCTCTAATCGTATTACTCGCAACGGGAAAAAGGCGATTTACCTAACATATAGCGTGAGTAGTGTAATCACTAACTCACTAAATTGTATTATTTTATGGGTGTATTAGCGTGACGAACATGAGGAAAAGACACTTCTCGGGTTCCATGTACTGGCTCCCTCTGTCTATCTCGTATCCTTGACTGGGACCGGCGTTGGTTTCCTTTGGGTAGTTACCTGGGGTTCTTTTCTCCTATAGACATATTGAATTTCTACTCCGTCTTACTTCCGATTCTGACTCTGGGTGTCATCACTTCATGATGGATGAATGGAAATCTCGGAAGTTTAGGCGAAGTTCTCACCGATGTCCCTAAAAAGATATAGGCACTTGGTGATTTCAATATTCTCGACCTAGTTCATTTATTTCCGAACTGGACATCTTCTCAATGAACCTCTTCGGAGTCTGAATCAACTCTTCTGCCGAGTACTGAAGTGGATAGGGTTTTCTACAGGGTTCGTGCGAGAATGGAAATGTCTAAAGAATCCTAAGAGATTATTAACATTTCACTAGGTGATCCATATCAAGCCCTGCTACGATTACATAGGTTACACAAATCATATATAGCTTAGATCCGATAGGCCTTTGAATATGTGATACTACTCTATATCCACATCCCAACGAGGAAAAGGAAGTAGAGCGAAACCACACATTCTTAGCCTATGGGATCCTTATTATATATAACCTTGGGAGTATACCCTCTATAATTGTAGGTATATCAATAAGGATCTTTTTAGTTCTTCACACAAGGTTATCTATGAATCCTAAAATAACCCTATGGTATTTTAATTTGTTGTTTGATTCTTAACTTCTGAATATGATTCTGAGATTAATGTGAGTCTTTTAGTATTCCAAAATACTCCCATAGTATTTTAAACTTTATGTTTGGCTCTAGCATTCCTAGTTGGTAAGTTTTAGACCTGTTGCAACACCACTATCACTCCCAAGCACACGTTCATCGCATCTCGAATAAATGTAGTTGATCAGGTTACATTTATTCCAGCTTACGATTACATAATTGCCCAGGTTTGACGTTAATGCTCAACGTCCGAAGACTTTTATTCTTGTTCTTCTTGTGATACTTGTGTTCGAGTGTTTAGATTCTTGATGTTCTTATACCTTGGTAAAATATGGTTATATTTTAAAGTATAACTTTTGGTCAGAGTGTTTTATCCCTATGTATTTATAGGTTGTATATCTTTTATGAATTGATATAATTAGCTCACTATAAACAATGCTCTGATACCAATCTGTCACACCCCAAAACCGGAACGGCAGAAACGTTCTGGGGTGGATGATGTCATGTCAAGTATCACAACATATGAAATATAGTAATCAAAGTACAACAACAATTGCATTAATAGTAATAGTTTTACATAAGTTACATTTAATAGAGACATCAAATTAATACAGAAACTAATATAGTTGCAGCTCGGTACTAAACTGTCTTTACCAAAAGCTCCTGGGATGTACCTGTCTATTACTGACCTGAGAATACAAGTTATTTTGAAAGCGAGTATCAACATTTTTATAAATGCTGGTGAGTTCATAAGTATTTAGTGTCATTTGTGTAAGTAATCATTTCATTCAAAATAACTTTATAAAAGTAGTAGTTTAGAATCTACGGTGTATTAGCGTCCTTTCCAGTAAATCCTATATTTTCTAATTAAAAGCAGTCTTCTACCAAGACTCAGCAGTGTTATGTTTTAAAGAGAAATTTTCCCTGAAATGTTACCATTACCAAAATAAGGTATTTGACTTTAAAGAAATATCACTAGTAAAATTACTAGGGGAAAATAACATATGCCTCAACAGAAAATACTGCTGACTAAGGCAAAGAAATCATAGACTCCAGGAGAGTATCGAATGAATGATACACCTGGCTCAGTCTAACAAAAGGAAACACGGACCCCAGACGGTATCAAATGTACGATACGGCTCGCAAGGTCTAAAACAAAGAAACACAGACCCCAGACAGTATCAAATGAAAGATACAGCTAGCTAGGTCTAAAACAAAGAAACACAGACCCCAGACAGTATCAAATGAAAGATACAACTAGCAAGGTCTAAAACAAAGAGTAATCCTAAGAGTGTTGTTTCCAGAATACAGTGTTAATTCTCGTTACCTTAAGGCCATGAATTATAAGGTAAACATGGAGATACTCGTAACCATACTGATTGACACTAGAGTACTTGACGCCCTGCAAGTGTCGGAATAAATATGACATTTGTTACCCCTTGGCTTGGTAGGTCGTGGACTGTACCTAGCAGCCAGGGTGTGGGAGTGTCAGTCCTGTATAGATCTATACACACAATGCCTGCTCTCCGTACAGGAGACTCTGGTTACCAACTCAACGACGTGGAGATTCGTGTCTTGAAGATGCATCTCGTAATCTGAATTCTATTAGAGGCGCTGGAGAAATGATATAGACTCGCGTATGAACTGACTCCTATGGAATTCTTGTACTAGAAAGAGTGAATAGAGCTTCCTAACTATTCCTATAATAGTTACTAGTGTCCCTGATCTACGAGTGACGAGTAGGAGGATGCCCTTGCTACCCAAGGGAAATGAACTGATTGATGTAAACCTTTATGTCTATACATGTATACATAATATATATAATTAATGTTTAAACGACCTTCGGACGGATATCCGATACCCACCAGACCACATCCCAACGAGGAAAAGGAAATAGGGTGAACTAGCCTTCCTAAGTCCTTTAAACATTATTTATATAACTATACAAGTACAGACATGCATTTAACGAAGTAGAAGCATTTAACGAAGTACTAGCATTTAATGAAGTAGAAGCACTTAACGAAGTAGAAGCAGTTAATGAAGTAGAAGCATTTAACGAAGTAGTAGCATTTAACGAAGTAGAAGCATTTAACGAAGTAGAAGCATTTAACAAAGTAGAAGCATTTAACGAAATAGTAGCATAGAAGCATGGAAGAAAACTTTGACGAAAACTTTGGAAAACCTTTACACTTAATAAAATTGTGACTTAATATCCTTTTGTAAAAATAAACTTCAAGACCTTTGGAAATCCTTTGAAAACCTTTCATAACGAGTTTTGATAAAACAATATAAGTAAAGAAAGCCTTTGTTTAAAGTACTGTTGTAACTGCTTTTGAAGTAAAACATACAGCACGAGAGATAATTTCAGAAAAGATTTAAAAAAGTAAAAAGGTTTTGGAAAACCATCTATGGTATTATACTTGGTAAAGCAACTGAAAGTGTGATAAATCCTTGTGCATGCGGGTTATTAATCACATATGATTGATATGATAACTGGCATGTTTTAACTTGTATCCCCCCCATAAAAGCATGTAAAAACATTTAAAAGGTTAATTCAAGGGTATGAACTCACCTGTTGTAAGTGGATCGGGCGGAGGTGCCAGTTGGGTGCTCGGTGTCAAGTAAAGACTTGAACACGCTTCATGACCTAGTAACATATGTTGACATATGTTTACATACAATTAGTAATTATAATACTAATTAAACACGTATACACATCCTAATGAGCGGAAAACACTTTGGTCAAGTGCTAGGAGTGTCCCGGGTAACATCTAAGGGAGTGTATGGCCTAGTTAGGGACTTTACTCTTCAAGAGTAACTCTTTATAGAGTTTACGACCCTAAGACCTTATCCCCATGAGTTTACGGCCATAAACTCATGGGTGGTGTGTCCTTGGATGCTTTAAGGTCTTATCTCACTCGTGGAATTAGGCTAGGTTCAATTCTAGGGCATAGGAAGGGCTTAAGGCCTCATATGGACCATTTTAGGGAGTTTACGGTTCATGAACACTCCTTGAGGAGTTTACGGCCGTAAACACATGATTTTACAGTCGTAAACTCATGTTAGCCCATTCCTTTTGTTGTTTGGTGGTTCTAACTCATGCATGCAAGGTTCTAGTCACTTATATGAGCGTAGGAAGGTGTTAAAGGAACTTAAACACCTTGGAAAGGTGTTTAGGGTCTAAGAAGGTGTTCTTGGGGAGCTTACTACCTTAAACACATGAGTTTACGATAGTAAACTCAAGTTATCCATGAATCCTATGTTTTGGTGCATCAAACGAAGGATTACAAGGCCTTAGGCACTCATGGAAGCTTTTGGAGGTGTTTGAGGGGTAGATTAACATCTAAATAAGTGTTTATGGTCCTTGAAGATGGGTTTACGGTCTAAGGATGTTCTTAGACCGTAAACTCATGTTTACTCCCCATTTGCTACGATTTTGGTGTTCTAAGTTCTTTCATGCAAGCCTCTAAATCATTGCTAAGCATTAGAAGTGGTTTGGAATGGTTTTTGGGCAACAAAACCCTCTTCCAAGGGGTTTACGGTTTTGGGATGCTCCCAAGACTGTAAACTCTTGTTCTTGGGGTTTTAGGATGATTAAGCCACGAATTTGCAAGCTAGATAAGATAAACAACATGCTAGGAATGTTAACTTACCGATTTGAAGCTCGGAGGGGCGATTTTTGAGCAAAACCCGATTTGTAGAGAGAGAAAGTAGAGAGAGAGAGAGAGAGAGTCTAAGGTGGGAAAATGGTGGGAATGAAACCCACTCAACCCTTGTATAGGGTGGAGTTTATGGCCTGGTTGGGGGTTCACCCGACACCAACCGCGAATGGGGTTTTTCACGACTATAGTTAAACACGGCAAATGTTAAAATTATACCTCCTTAATTTTGGTTCGCTTGACAAATATTATTTAAAATATTCCAACGGGTTTAAATCCGGTCAAAAATATTTATGGGATAAATGGGCTAATTTTTGACGCGCTTAATTTCGACGTTAAAACTAATGGAAATTTTTGGGTTATCACACGTAAACTATGGTATTAGGTACCATTTGGTGTTTTGAGGTATTATAAGTCATAAAGAAGCATCCTTACTTCAAGTCTAAGCCTTAGGAAGTCATGGTGGTACAATTTCTCCCCTTTATAAAGTTTACGCCCCATGGACCATTCCTCATGGGTTTACGGCCGTAAAATCTATCTGTTCATGGTCTTTTTGATGTTTAAGGTCCCTAGTTCAATGGTGGTTGGTTGTAGTCAATAGGAAGGAAAAGAGGGCATTATTGCAAACTTATAGGGAGTTTACGGCCTTGGGAGATCCTTGGTCGTAAAATCTCTTCCAACCCACAAATCTTGATGTTTCTAAGGTCTAAACAAGATCATTCTAGTGTATAACAAGCTGGGGTAAGTGTACTTACAATCTAGAAGCTTGATTGGGTGTTTAAGGTCCAAGAACACTAGTGTGTGTTCTTAGTGTTCTTGGTATTTCTTGAAGATCTAAACAAACATGATTTTCATGGATGAAATCAATGAATGAAGCTAGTTAATAAGGTGTATCAACTAATCAAGGGATAGAATACTTACACCTTTGATGATCTAAGGATGGAATGTGGATGATACTTGAGAGACAAGTTGGAAGTTCTTGACTTGAAAATGTGAAAAAGTGATAAAATGACTAAGTGTCACTTATATAGTCCTTAGATTTTACGGCCCTAATATCATTTGGGCCGTAAACTCCAAACTCTTTGGAGTTTAGGAACTTAAATGTTGCACACATTACACTATAGTATCCTCTCTCCAGTTATCTCTTGCAGTACTAGGCTTTAGAACACTCAAACTGACTCTGTCACACCCCCAAACTGGAACAACGGAAACGTTCGGGGGTGGCTGACGTCATGCGTAGTATCACAACAGTTGTATCATAGCAAGCATAGTAAACGCGACTCTAATGCTCCGACTTCTCCGAACTCCTCGAAGTACCTGTCTACTAATTCCCTGAGAATACAAGCAGTTTTGAAGAATATCAGCATAAAGCTGGTAAGTTCATAAACATTTAGTTTTGGTGGAAAAGTGTTCTTTGAATCATTTTGAAAAGTGTTCCCCAAGAAAATCTTATATTTTCTTATGAAAAGCGTGTTTGAAAACCCATTCATTCCATGACCTCTAGGTTTGTACAAAAAATGTACAATCCAATGTGTTCTGGAATGAAGATAAATATCCGTTGGTTGTATGTCACACCCCCAAACCGAGGATGGCGGAAACGTCCGGGGGTGGAGGACTTCATGTATAGTATCATAACAACAAATGCAATAGTGATTTAAGCAAACACAACCAACATATATATAATTGAAAAAGTTACATCATTGTATGAATTACATGTTTCAAAATGAATTACAATATGTTGACAAAATATGAAATGTTTGACGCCTTAACGTCCCATCCTCAAAATGCACTTGATTTCCTGAGAATACAAGTTGTTTTGAAAAGTGTCAACACAAAGGTTGGTGAGTTCATAAGAGATTTCGTTAGAGAAGTAAACCATTTTCCTTGTAAAAGCGTTAGAATATGTATCCAGAAAATCCAATATTTTCTTTAATATGTACATGTAGTCCTAAATCCCAGGACCGAGACATAACAAGTATTTGCCATACTTAAAGATATAAAAGTGGTTTTAAATCAGCATAAATCCCTTTTTGATTTGAAGGAAAGTCCCGTAACGAATGATATGTAGCTTTAAATAGCAAGACCGAAGGTGAACAGTAATATTCGTACTTATTGATATAAAAAGTGATTTTAAATCGACATAAAACCCCTTTTTTTATAAAAATCCCGTAAACTTTATGTATTGTTAGCTCCTTATCTGAGTCGCTATAACCATACTATGACTAGAGGTAATCTGCACAACGTCTTTTAGACGCCCTGATCCTATGACTCTTGTCAACCGCAGACCTGCCGGTCCGGCTGTAGCTAGCAGGGAGGTGTGGGATGTCAACCCCAATATAGATCTATACACAATTATCACGCTCTCCCTACGAGAGATTTTGGTTATAACTTATAGGAATTTGGATCCCGTACTTGGACGTACGGGGAGAGAAAGTCTCACAATCTGAGTTAACAAGTTTACATGTAGTGTGCGTAAGTGTAGAACCTTTTTGTATGAATGTACCCTTTTTGTGTAAGTGTGTTATGTGATGAATCATAAACTATACCTATTATAGTTTATCCAAAAACGTTTGTAATGTATAAGAACTCTTTTATGAAAATGCATTAGTGTTGTGAATCCATGAACCATGCTTATTATAGCTTAATATACGTGTTCTAAATGAATGAAAAAGCTTATCATGAATGACTAAGTTTCAGTTTATGATGATAAACTAACAAAGAAACACATTCAATATTTAGATATTATTGTTATACACTTTGCTCAACATAATACAAAGTGTTATGAAAGTTGTAAGCTGTTAACAAATTTTCAACCTTTCTGCATCGTTGTAGAAAAGTCATAGAAAAATCATACGAAGTCAAAAACTAAATCCGTAAATTCTGAGAGTTCCTAAAATGTATCTAGTTTACTCAATATTTTTATCATGATTTTTAATGACCTCCAACTTGGGTGAAAAAGTCCATAATCACAGACTGGTCCGGATTGGTGTTTGAAATGATACGCAGTTTTGTAAGACTCGCCATAAATTGTATAAAAATCGTATGGATATGTGAAAGTAGTCATTTTAAAGCTAAGAACTGGATCTACTTGAACCAAAAACATTTTTGAAAACTAAAATGTTTAGGTTGTCCAAAACAGTCCGTGAATGGAGCCCAACTTTTCTGATGAAAGCTGTTAGAAAAGTTTAGTTATATTCTTGGTGTTTTAACTTGTATTCCCCCCCCCCCCCCCCCCCCCCGCTAAAAACTTAAGAAAACATGAAAATGTAGGGGTATGAACTCACCTTGAGTGATTTCAGTAGATGATTGTTGAAGAATGGAAGTGATCAACTCAAGAACCCTTGAAGATGCCTTAAAGATTTTTGAGAATCTAACATCAAAGTGATGGAGTTTGTGTAAGCAATCAATGATTTGAGTAGAATGAAGTGCAATAATCACGAGGAGGATGAATTATACTTACCAAGAGAAGAATAAAGCTTGAAGATAAGCCTTGGAGTCTTGAAATAGAGAGAAAAAGTTTCAGAGAAAAGTTGTGTTGGATTTTTTGGTGAAATGAGAGCAAGTGAAAGAAAATGAGGAGAGAGGTTGAGTGACCAGCTCTAAAAACGTGGGGATAGCTTGTGAGAGAGGTAAAAAAGTACAAGGAAGTGAGAAGGTATGGTGGGGAGGAGTGTGGGTTAGTCATGGAGTGGGTATGGGGGGTTGCTTGTGTCATAATACAAAGATAAGTCAACACTCAACCTTTGTACTTCACCCACTCTTCTTGGACAAGGTTTTATCCTTAAAAATGTGATTAATCATTAATTAAGGGGTCTTATATGTTAAAATAAAGTTTTGGGTGAAAATCCCGCGTTAAAATAATTAAAAACGAAGTAAAAATGAATTCGTAGTCGAAAACCGGAAAGAATTGATCTTCCAACGAGGCCTCTCGATCCTGACCGGAGGTTCGGTCCTCCTGAGGTTGGGCGAGAGGCGAAGCAAAGCGGAACAACAAAAAGCGAAGGTCAAGTTCGGTCCGGAAGCATCAGAAGCGAAATAGACCGGAGGGCGAGCAGGAGCGAAATGGACCGAGGCTCGGGTTCGGGCCTTGTGCGAGGTTCGGTCCCGAGAGGGGGGTTTCCGTTCCGAGAGGACTTTCGGTTCAGCTGCTGGGTTCGGTTCTCTTGGTTTCGGTACCTAAGAGGACTTTTGGGTCCTTAAGAGGGTTCGGTTCCTTCAGAGAGGTTTCGGGTCCTTAAGCCCTTTTTGTCCGTTTTTACCCCGTTTTAAGCGGTTTTTGACCCGGTTAAGGGTTGGGATGGCCCTAAAGACTACGAAAAGTTTAAGGAACTTTTGAAAGAGATTTGGGAGAGATTTCACATACTTAGAGAGATTTGGGAGAGATTTGACATTCTTTGAGAGATTTCACTTACAAAGAGAGATTTAGGAGAGATTTCACATTCTTGGAGAGATTTGGGAGATTTGACATTCTTGGAGAGATTTCTCATACAAAGAGATATTTGGGAGAGATTTCACATACTTAGAGAGATTTAGGAGAGATTTGACATTCTTGGAGAGATTTCACATACAAAGAGAGATTGGGGAGAGATTTCACATTCTTGGAGAGATTTGGGAGAGATTTGACATTCTTGGAGAGATTTGGGAGAGATTTAACATACTTAGAGAGATTTGGGAGAGATTTCACATTCTTGGAGAGATTTCACATACAAAGAGATATTTGGGAGAGATTTCACATACTTAGAGATTTGGGAGAGATTTGACATTCTTGGAGAGATTTCTCATACTTAGAGAGATTTGGGAGAGATTTCAAAATAAAGAGAGATAGAGTGAAAACGATTGAGAGAGGTTTCATGTGTGACAATTATGAGTGTTTGGCTCCGCAACGCAAGGTCCGTGAACCCCATTAAGCCATGTTTTAGGATCTTACACACTCCCGATGAGTATGCAACATTGTTTTATTGTTTTTGTTCATTGTTTAGCACTAAGGCTAAAGAAAAATTAAACACACGAATTTTTCCAAGTGGTGTTTTCTCATTAAAATAGTGAGTTATACAGTAATTACATAACACAAACCCTAATATACAAGGTTTAATTGAGTTGACCGGTTTGACTCTATGACTTTGTTCGAGTTAGACTTGACCCGAATTTGACTATTGTCACATCATCCCCCCGTTAGAGGGAATTTCGTCCCGAAAATTACGTTTTGACTGGGACTTCAAGAGTTAGGAAAAAGATGCGGGTATTTTTGTTTCATTTGACCTTCGCGTTCCCAGGTGAACTCAGGTCCCCGTTTAGCGTTCCATCGGACCTTCACGATGGGAATACGACTTTGTTTCGTTCTTTTGACCTCCCGATCTATAATCTTAACTGGTTCTTCCACGAAGTGGAGATTTTTGTTAACTTCGATCCCGTCGAGAGGTATTACAAGTGTCTCGTCAGACAGACACTTTCAAGAGAATTGTTATCGAGATTATGAAAGCAATAATGATTTGAGTGATTGAAAAGTAAGAACACGAAGATTAAATATTAATCAGATCTTATATTGATAAAGACTGATTACAAGAATAAGCAGAAATGATATTTTAGTTCCAAAAGTTATCCTCTACTTCTATCCTCAGTCCCTATTTATAAGGAACCTGAGTGTACAAAAAATACTAAGTCTATTACAATACGCTTCACATAAAACTGACTTAGTAAAATAACTAAAAATGCGAAACTAAACAAACACACAATTCGACTTTTACAATTTAACCTCTACAATCTCCCCCTTTGTAAACAGTCGAAGCTATTCAGTCCATAAGCCTTTGAACAGTTGAGTGAATTGTCTTTCGCACTTCTCCATACCAGGAAATGACCTTCTTGAGCTCCTTCTTGTCTCCTTCATAATTCTTCTTGCAGTTGTTCATACAAACAATAAAGTGCGTATATTGCGAAGAAGTATATCTTTCAACCTCTGAGACCTTAAACAAAAATTTCTTGGGCTTTCCCTTCGTATCTCTTCCCGAAAACACCATGCCAAAAGGTTTCAGGCATATTTCCCCAACAACATACTTTGATAATGCTGACTGGGTTAAGGTTTCTTCCCAAGGTACGTTCACTTCCCTTCCCAAAGTAGTTGCTAATTCTTCATCAGTTAGAGCCAAACAATCGAAGTAATTGTCGATATACGTCTTGATATGTGCGAACCCGATCTTAAACACTTCAGTCATAGATCCTTTAGGCTTATTCTCTTCCATATGTTTCAAAATGAAAGCCACTTGAATCAAATCATTGCAATTCTTTAGAGGGAAGTCAACTATTGTGAAGTCATACTGCTTGTTATCAGCTCGAATAACAAAGTAACGAAAATTCTGAAGCATGTCTTCAAACATCGTATCCTTCTTGATAGTTAACACCTTTTTGATCTTCATTAAAGACCATACTTCATCTGGATTTTTCCCCAATACAACATGAAATCTGATTTTCATGTGTATGTAGTCATCAGGATTATCAAACTTCTCGCTAATCTTGTATTGAGCTGTAATGAAGAGCATTTTGTTAATCGGAAAATCCAACTGACAATTGTCTGAATTCGCAATATCATAACTTCTCTTTGGCTTCTTCTCGATTTCATACATTTCCCTTCCCAAAACTTTTGACTCTATAGTTTCATAAGAGTACAATTTTGCAGGATCTCCTTTGTTCATTGTAGGAGGATCACTAGCCCTTTGCCTCATAATGCTTTGAACTTATCTCATTCTTTCCAACTCAGCCTCTGCTTCAGCTTTCTTCTCCTCCTTTGATTTTTCGTACAATATTTCTTTTCCTTTTCCCACACTATTAGTTTGAGGTTTCGAACTCGAACTTCCTTCTTTTGCCCCAATCGATATTCCTTTGGCAATTGGTCTTGTGGTTATTATTGTTGAGGAAATTGGCATCGTAAGTATTGGAAGAGTAGATTTGAGCTGAGTAGATACTACTTTCCCCACGGTCTTCGCTTCATCCTCTTTACTTAAATTTTTCTCTCCCCCTTGCACCCCTGTGAAAGCAGGTGGGGCACTCTTCGGTAGTAAAGAGGTGAAGTTCGCAATTGGAGCCAGTGCTTTCTGAATTGCTTGTTCCAAAGTATTTACTTTGAGAGTCAAGAATTCAGGAGTAAGAATAGACGAAGATGAAGACTGCGAAATCAAGGCCTTCAACTCAGTCACCATTTGAATCAACTGATCAGACTTCGCCATATCTTCTTTATGATTCACATCAATGATAGGAGCAACAATAATTTTGTTGATGTCTAAGACAACTACATCAACCCTCTTCTGAACTTCAATCTGTTGAGAATGAAAATCTTGAAGCTCCTTTGCGAGTTCGGTCTTTAACTCTTCAAGTTTGAAGTTTACATCCTCCCGAACTTTCTTTACATCCTGCACAAACAGAACACGGTGTTCTTTTGCAACAGATTGTAAATCTTTTACGACTCCATTGAATGACCTTCCTTGAGCTGTAATGCGAAGCTCATTATTTTTGTCTGTCTGATCAACCTTATCCAATATTCGCTTCTCAGCAGCCTTAAGCTTAACATCAACCTCCATTGCTGAGATAGATGATATTATGCCAGAATCAGCTTGTGACTGAATAATGACATTCAACTTATGATTCAAGATTTTGAACTGCTTTCCTGTCATAAGCAAATGATCAGGTATCCTCCTCATCTGACTCAAAGTGAATATCTTCAAATATTCCTCCAAAAGCTCCTCCTTCGGTTTCATTATCAGACATGGGTTGCGAAGGTTGAGGAGTTTCAGGTGATTGTGAGGGAAATAAGGTTGTAAATGGGTTTTGTAGAGGATGATCAAAAATGGATGAGGTTTTGGATAGTGTAGTAGTTGGAAATGATACATGTGGTAAAGAAATGGGTAATGTGACTGGTAGGCTAATTGGCAAGGTGGTTTCAACACTTGTGATAGGTGCCCCCGTATCAGATACGTTGACAACCGTATCAAAAATAGGTACCTCCTCAGAAACTGATTTGGTAGCGACTATTTCAAGTGGTTGTGAGGAAATTTGCAAAACTTGAATATTTGACACAGGTGGAACAGAAATGATTACCAGTGTAGAAACTAGTGGAGTGTCTGGCACCACCTCTTCATCGGAAGACTCATTACGAATTATCAGCTTTTGCTTTCTCAACAATGTTTGTTGCATTTGTTTCGCAACATCTTGAGCGCGTTGCCTCTTAGAACTTGGAGAGACAGGAGCTGGATTATTGCGAACTGTCACCCCCTTACTGCTCACTTCAGTCTTGCGAATCTTTTTCAATACCCCTGATTTTGAGGGTATTGTTTCCTCTTCGATTTTGGCGAGGTTTCCTCCATCTGAACCTCCTCTTCTTGACCATGTTTCGAAGATTAAGCAGTTGCATCATTCTTGGTAGCCTTGTTCTTCTTTGGGTTTTGGCAGCAACTTCTAACAAAATTCCAGTCTCCACAGCTGGATCGAAAGTTTTCATGTAGCGTATCAACACCTTGTGAGTGGATACTTTGCGAAGCATCGCATCCGGAATGCGAGCAACATGAGTAAAAATATTTTCATCATCCTCCACTTCCTTAGGAAATTGATATAATGAAAATTCAGCCACATCAGCACCCTCTGGAACTTGAATTCCCTCTTTGTCATACACCTTTTCCAGAATAAGGCTCCAATACCTTGCGCATGAAATTCCTTTTTCCGAATTCGTGTTTTCCAGACTCTTAACAAACTCTTTCCATAAATGAGTTGCATAGTCCACACTAATATCATAGTACAGGCGCATTACCATGGCATAAACTTCCATACGCCCCTATCAAGACCAACTGTGAGTCCTGTTAATCATCTGAGAAAAATACCAAACAGTAAATTCCACATACACGATAATCCTGATTTTCTGAAGTCACTGATCTTCTCAAGTGTTGGTTGATGGCCCATTTCGTTGAACATGTGGATGATTTGGGAATTAATGGGTTTGAAAAATGGAGGGTTGTTAGGGATTTTCAAGAACTCAATGAACATCTTCTTGGTAAGTTTAACCCGTTTGTTGTTTATCATGTTGAAGGTTATCACATCAATGGTGTAGTTGTGTGAAGCCGATGAAGCTGCCAATGACAACCATGTCATCGGAACTGAGAAAGAACTAAACATGGCGGTGGATAGGGGTGATCGTTTCAAGGCAACTATAAGCATCTTCAGTCCTTCGGGATAAGAAGAGACATTCGGATCAACTTGATAGTTGGTTCTTTGGATCTTCATGAGTGATTGTGAGAGAACTTCATCAGTGTTTGATTGAGTGCCAGCCATTTTTAGAGTTTGAAAGAGATGAAGTTGAAAAAGTTTGAAGCTTTTTAGGATTGTGAGAGTTTTGTTCGCGTAACCGTATACAATGATCTTGATCCCCCATTTATAGGTTACCCAAATAAATTTGAAATTAAAGTAGGATACATTTAATGTTATCCGATGTGGCACCTTGAAAATCGGATCATGACTGTAAAAGATAACCATGCTTCAAAAAGTAACTATCACATCTCCTACAAAACCAGACAGAATACCAACCACCTTGAGTACACAGCCTGTCAATTTTCCAGTTATAGAATTTGAACCGTTAAAACCCTTCGCATGGAGGCAAGTCTCTTTCAATTTTGGGATGTAAAGTGAAGTCATGTGCCAGATTTGCGAAATCATCAGCCTGAGTTGTTATTACTCAGAACCTCAAGGATTTCGTGTCTGCATTGTTCCAAAGAAATAAGATGAGAAATAACTAAATTTTTTTTGGAATTCTGTGATGTCAAAAATTCAATTTGACACGAATGCAGTTGAACCCCAGGCATAGGTTGCTTCGTTAATCATCAAGAGAGATGATCAACAGCTTGTGTAGTTTCCCGTGAATTACAATCAAATTCTTTTTGATAAGTATCGAAGGGCTTCTTTTTAAAAGACACTTTTGGGTTGGTTTCAAATTTCATTACATATCAATCTTAACATAAGGTGAGAAATTGTAAATGAAATTACTTGTATGACTAGTGTAGTTAGTGACAAGTTGGCTTTTGAAAATATTTATCATGACTAGGATTTGCGAATAAAAATCACACAGAAATCATATTCATAAAAAAAATTTGTACTGGATCTTGTTGGGTAACAAACATCGTGGGTTGCGAATGTTTGATCAAGACCACACATGCGAATTGAATATGATTTGGAGTTTCGAAATTTTGGTACTGAAACAAAAGTTTCGTTAAAATCTGGAACTATGTTCCCCGTCAATTCCTCAAGGTTTATAATGTTTGGGTTTCACTTCCATCACGGACTCATGATGTTAGATCATAAACACAAAATTTTTGTATATCTAAGTCTCGATGGGTTTCAGAGACCTCTCGGACATACGTCTTTGTGTGTGATTTGTGTGAAGAAATTTTGAGATGAAAAAGATTGGTTATAAGATCGAATGTACCTCTGTTATATGTGGACAAAACAGAAAACTCTTAACTCATATGAGAAGAGTATGGTAGCTCTTTTGATTTATGTGAATACAAGCCTTTCGGGAAGAAATTTTCATGTGATTATTTCATTAAGGCTTTCTTTTCTCACTCATAGAGTCATATGAGGCTTGAATCAACATGCTGCAACATGCTTCTAGGAACATCCTAACTAGTTCAAATTTTAAAAAAAAAAATTGATACCTTCCCATAGAAACATATAAGCATGACCTCTTCGCATTAAGCCCTGGACTAAACTCAAAACGCACTGAAGAATATTTTTGTGACTTTAAATTTTTCAAAATTAAAAACATAACAAAATAAAATCTTTTTGGATTTTTAATTTTTCAAAAACAAAAATGAATAAACATAAAATCTTTTTGGATTTTTGATTTTTCAAAAACAAAATTGAATAAACATAAAATCTTTTTGGATTTTTAATTTTTCAAAAATAAAACTACAAAATGAATCGTAAACCTAACCTTAGTTGTTATGAGCGCAAATGCGAAGAAATGTGGATGCGAAGCCATGCGAAGCCTCTGGATGAACAGTAACATCTGAACAATTCTGACTCATAACTGCTGAATGAAACGTTCATGCTTGATATTTTGGAATTGAATTCACATCAATCATCCCCAAACCTGCTAAAATTCCTACAAATGATTTTTCATCAAGAGGTTTAGTAAAAATATCAGCAAGTTTTTCAGTTGTTTTAACAAAATGCATTTCAATATTCACATCTTCCACATGATCATTGATAAAATGATATCGAAGAGCAATGCGTTTTGTCTTTGAATGTTGTATTGGATTATGACAAATGCGAATTGCACTTTGCGAATCACAACACAAGGGAATCTTTTTCATGTTTATTGCATAGTCACGAGGTTGACTCTGAATCCAAATAATTTTCGAAGTGCAAGCAGCAGCAGCAATGTATTCAGCCTCAACAGTTGATATAGCCACACAAGTTTGCTTCTTCGATTGCCAACTTACCAACTTCCCATCCAATAGTTGACATCCACCACTCGTACTTTTCCTATCCAAAGTACATCCTCCTAGATCAGAATCTGAAAAAGCTTGAATGAAAAATCCCGTTTTCGAAGGATACCAAAGTCCTAAAGAAACTGTTCGCTTAAGATAGTGAAAAATATTTTTCACTGCAGTCAAATGAGGTTCTCTAGGATTAGCTTGATAGCTAGCACAATTACATACCGAAAACATAATATCAGGTCTACTTGCAGTTAAGTATAATAAAGACCCTATCATGCTTCGATAAAGTGTTAAGTCAACAGCAGGAGCATCTAACAAAGGAGTTAATCTTGTTCCCACTGCCATTGGTACTCTCAATTTTGTGTTGTTAGTCATTCCAAATTTTTCAAGCAAGTTCTTCGTGTATTTTTCTTGATTGATTAAAAGTCCATCCCTGTTTTGTCTTATGTTCAATCGAAGAAAATTATTAATTTTTCCCATCATACTCATTTCAAATTGACTCTTCATTAGATTTTCAAATTCAATTGACAATGCTGGGTCAGTTGAGCCAAAAATAATATCATCAACATAAATTTGAACAAGCATTAGATGATTCCCAACTTTCTTGCGAAATAATGTGGGATCTACTAATCCTTGTTTAAATTTAGATTGTTTCAAGAAGTTTGTAAGTGTTGCGTACCAGGCTCTTGGTGCTTGTTTTAATCCATGCACTGCCTTGTCTAGAATGTAAACATGATCAGGATGTTCATTATTTATAAATCCTGGTGGTTGTTCAACATAGACTGTTTCTTCAAGTTCTCCATTTAAGAATGCACACTTAACATCCATTTGGAAAACATCGAAGTCTTTGTGAGCTGCATAAGCTAAAAATATGCGAACTACTTCGAGTCTTGCAACAGGAGCAAATGTTTCTTCATAGTCTATTCCTTCTTGTTGCGAGTAACCTTTAACAACTAGTCTAGCTTTATTTCGAATAATATTGCCATCTTTGTCGGTTTTATTTTTAAAAATCCATTTTAATCCGACAATTGAAACATCAGAAGGTTTAGGAATTAATCTCCAAACCTTGTTTCGTTCAAATTCAGCCAGTTCAGATTGCATAGCAACAACCCAATCTGAGTATTCCATAGCATCCTTTACTGTCTTTGGCTCTATTTTCGAAATAAAGACATTAAACATGCACAGTTCATGGTTCGCATTCAGTACCTCATTTTTCGCATGAATTTGAGCTCTTGTCAACACACCATCTTGTGGATTTCCAATTACCTGTTCTTTTGGATGATTTCTTGTCCATTTCTCAAGTGGTGGATAATCAGGATTAAATTCCAATGGTGCATCTTCATACATATCTTCATTTTCAGATCCTGCAACAGAAAAATTATCATTTAGTTCATGAAACTCATCATTTTCATCAAGATTAATTGTCTCTGTTTCATCATGCTCCCCCTCAACATGATGTTCATCTCGATGATCCCCCTCAAAATGATGTTCCTGTTGATTTTGCGAATGCTCCCCCTCAACCTGATGATACATATTTTCATTCTCCCCCTCGAAAGTTTACGTTCTGAATTCATTGTTAATCGTATGCTCCCCCTCCATATGAACTCCATGCACACTTTCGCATGATTCTGAACTTGTAGTGATTGTTGAATCATCAGTATGTTTTGAGGATTCTGTTGATTGATTATCAGGAGCATTGTTTTCCGCATCAATTGCCCTGTCAGGAATTCCAAAAATTAAGTCATATTCAAAATCATTTATTTCAGAATTATCAATTTGTGTATCTGAATCAACAAGAATTGATTTATTCTCAAATTTACTATCCGTTTGTTTAAGATAGTAATCATCAAACTTTTAATTGAAAGTTTCTTCAACTTTTCTTGTTCGCTTGTTTAGCACCCTGTATGCTACTGAATTTGTCGAATATCCTAAGAATATGCCTTCGTCAGCTTTAGCTTGGAACTTTGTCAAATTATCTTTGACATTCATTTTGAAGCACCTACAACCAAAAACATGGAAAAATTTTACATTAGGTTTTCGATTGTTGATGATTTCATATGGAGTGATATTGAATCTGTGATGAATAAATGATCTATTCTGAGTAAAGCATGCAGTTGAAACTGCTTCAGCCCAAAGATATTGAGGTACATTCGCATATGTTAACATTGTTCTGGCTGCTTCGCATAGAGATCGATTTCTTCTTTCAACAACACCATTTTGTTGTGGAGTATAC
The DNA here is from genome assembly GCF_051521515.1 of Lactuca serriola. NCBI lineage: Eukaryota > Viridiplantae > Streptophyta > Magnoliopsida > Asterales > Asteraceae > Lactuca > Lactuca serriola. The sequence goes on from NC_136411.1 coordinate 330,146,775, forward strand.
GGTGAGGAGAAATTATGCGAAATTCCTTTGCTTATAAGAAATGAGTCAAGAGTTTGGTTTTTAAACTCAGAACCATTATCACTTTAAATTTTGCGAACATTATTTTTTAGGCTAATCTCAATCAATTTGATAAAATCAATCATCGTCTGAGCAACTTCAAATTTTAACCTGAGAAAAAATACTCACGTGAATCGAGAAAAATCATCAACATAACTAAAATGTACCACTTTTTATTGATTGTAGCAACAGTCGACGGTCCACATAAGTCAATGTGAAGAAGTTCCAATGGTTCTACGATTTTTGAATCTATCACCATCGGATGAGTCTATGTTGTTTTCCTTGATCGCAAGCTGCACACAGAGAATCATTGTCAAATTTTAGTATAGGTAAACATCGAACTAAATCTTCAGTGACAAGTTTGTTAATATTGCGAAAGTTCAAGTGTGACAATCTTCTATGCCAAAGCCAGCTAACATCATTAGATGCCTTTGATAGTAAACACACAGCAGGTTTTCCCACGATTGGTTTGATGTCCAGTGTAAACATATCACCATATCTTTTGGATTTGAGAAGTACTTCATTTGTCTTCGCATTTGAAGTGATATTTCCTTCTTCATTAAATACAACCTGGTTTCCAGTACCCACAACAAGTTGTGACACACTAATCAAGTTATGTTGAAGTCCTTCAACATAAGCAACCCTGTTAACAGTAAATTGTCCATTTGTGACTTTACCATAGCCTTTCACTTGACACTTGTAATTATTTCCAAATTTGACTACTCCTGCATTTTCCAAGCTTCTATAATCTTGCAAGTTTTCCTTTCTTCCAGTCATATGACGAGAGCAACCACTATCAATATACCATTTCGCATCATATTGCTTGTCACACATCACCTGCAATTATTTAAAAATTTAGGAACCCAAGACTTGTTAGGTCCATCATTAGTAGAATGAAACAAATTCTTTGAATTTAAAAACCATGTTTTCACTTTGTTTGTGACAGAATCCATTATATCAACATCATCAGACCTAGATATTAAAATATAGTCGTTCAATAGTTTTGGATTTTCATTGAGTTTCATCTCATCTTTCACAACATTCGCAACATTGATAACTGGTTTCCATTTTTGTACTGGAACTTGCGAATTATAAGATGATGAACTACCGGTGGAAGAGTTATTTGCGAACTTATCAAATGCATTTTTTATTTGTGGCTCTGAACACTTCCCACTTTGATATTGTCTTCCTTTCCCTTCAAGCCAATAATTGATCGTACTTACATCAGATTTTCCTTTTGAATACGAAACTTTGGTCGGTTTTGAGACTGAAGGATTTGGAAAATTTGGTTGTTTTGGTGAAAATTTCACTTTTGCTTGAGTTGAATTTTTCAAATTTGATGAAGTATTCGTGAATTTGCCAACATTTTGAAACTTTGGATTATTTACAAATTTTTACGAAGTCTCAAATTTTCGATTGTTGTCATATTTGCGAACACATGGAATTTTGTCAACAGAATTTATTGGTTTGTGAAAACTTGTATTTGTTTGTTTATTTTTGCTTTGAAATTTTGATGATGTTGTTTTTGAAATTTGTTCTTTTCAACTTTTGGTTCATCATTAGACACAACTTGCAAAAAGATTGCTTTTCTTGCTTTTCTTTTTGAAACATTATTTTCTGTTGAATAATTTCCAACCATCAATTTGAATTCATGAGAATTTAATTTCACTTCAGCCTTTGGTCTTTCAACTTTTTCAAAAACTTTGTTTGCTTTTTCACCTTTAACCACCCATTTTTGTGATGATTTTTGTTTTTGAAACACATAAGGATTTTGAGTTAAATTGTTTTCTTCTGTGTTTTGATTTGCGAAAAAACCTTCAGTAGTTGACCTTTGATTATCTTTTTCAATCATTTTGTTGAATTCAGGATGAATTTTCTCAGCATTCCCAGTAGTGACAAAAACTTGATTTGGAAAAATGGTTTTATCAGTGCATACAAAATTTGGATATACCACAATGTTGGTTTCCAAATAATGTGCGCCTTTGTCATTTAAAATTTTGTCAAATTCTTTTGGATTTTCAAACACTTGATCAACAACAACTCGTGGAGGTATTTCATGTGAATCTTTCACATCTTCTTTGTTTTCATCAGTGTCATCAGATTTCCAGCTTTCAACCTCCACATTATCAAAATTACAATGTTGCAAAGTAGAGGGTTTATCAGTTTCATCCTCTACTATCGAATCAACTATAATTTCTTTACCTTTGATCTTAGATGTGATATTAATGATTGACAAGTTAGAACAATCAACCTCTTCTTCCTCTTCGATTTCACTGATCTCACTCATATTGTCTGAATTGTCATTGACATCAGCATAATAGAATTGAGAATCAAGAGTTGAAGTTTTGATTTTCTTTAAGATTTTCACTTGTTCACTCTTTGTCAAACTTTCATTGACAATGTTAACCAACTCATCAGCATTCAGGAATTCATCAATTTTGACAATACCATATGCATATCTATCATCAGGTATTTTGTCAAATTGAGCAATTGTACTTTCGCAATCATAAGAAGCAACATCAACTTTTTCACGTTCAAATTCAAGAAAAGGTAAAAGTTTCCTATGTTGTTCTTTGCTAATGTCAGAAGAATGATGTAAAGCAGTTAATTTTGCATACAATCGTTTGGTAGAATTACAGTATATGTTCCTTTGTGCTAGCAACAACGTAACATCATTTGTAAGATTATTCCTATCACAATTTACATTTTTGATCTGCATTTCAAGTTTTTCTACTCTGCTCCTTTTTATTTCTAATTCTCTTCGTGTCTCACCTAGTTGCATATTTAAATTTTGAGCTTTAGTACTAGCAGACACAATAACAGAATCAAAATAAGCCACAGTATCATCAAATGAAGTGATTTCAGCATCATAAGCAGATAAAGGAATATTAAAAGATTCAAGTATAGCACGTACCTTGGTGGTCATGGGTGATTTGTCCGTGGATTTGGATACGAAGCACCTCCCTGAAATATCCTCTTCCCAATTTTCAAAACTTGCGAACATAGCTCCATGTGTAGGATACCTCATTTCTTCGTCATCAGATCCTGATGACCAGATCTGATACGTTCCACTCTCTTCATCATCATATTCACCCTTCGCAACTAGAGACACTCCTTTTGTCTTAGCGCACAACTCTTCAATCTTTTCCGAATAGTATGCTTCGTCTTTAACTTTTTCCTTCTTCTCTTCTTTCTTTCGCAACATGCAATCGGCTGCGAAGTGATTCGCACCATTGCAGTAGTGACAGTAAATTCCTGAGTCACCTTTCAGCTTCTTCACTTCTTTCGCATCCTTTTGTTTCTCATCAACTTTCTCCATTTTCTTCCTCTCCTCTCCTCTAGTTTTTGTGACTCCACTCTTCACATCACTAGCCTTTCCTTTTGGATTAAAAGGCTTTTTGAAAAACTTATTAACTCTGTTTTTTGAGTAGAATGCTACAGCTTCATCATCTAAGTTCATTAAGAAGCCTTCATTGTCTGAACCATCTGCTTCATTAAATTCGACTTCTGATACCTTCGAAACAAGAGCCAAAGGTCCTCAAATACTTTGTTTTGATTCTTCATACATTTCCGAAACTTCACTTTCATGTGTTTTTAGCTGATTGTAGAGATCATTCAAGTGAGTTGTATCAAAACTCTGTTGATTCTTAATCATCATACTTACGCTTCGCCATTCCTTGCGAAGACCCATGATGAAAGTTAAATTGAACTCCATGAGAGACCTAGTGATTCCATACCTATTGCAGCGAAACACAAGCTCATTCAGATGATCATAGTAATTTTCAAGAGTTTCAGCATCCTTTTGTGTGAATTCCTTCAGTTCAACTAGACATTGCTTCACAGAGTTGATCTTCATCTTTTCGCTACCTTGATACTTCTCTTTTAGAGTGTTCCAGATCTCCTTGGCTGTTTTACAACTACGGATGTAATTGTAAACCACAGGAGGTAGAGCACCTCTTAGTTCCCTCATGCACCTCTTTTCATTATTCCTCAAACGTTTTTGTTGTTCAGCAACTTCAGCAGATGTAGTAGATGGTCTAATTGGTTGAACATTAGTAGGAGCTTGCACTGTTCCATCGATACAATTCCAAAGTTCTTCATCAATTCCATTTAATTAATCCTCCATTCTATCAGCCCACTGATCATAGTATTTAGGATTTAACATTGGAATTTTGGTTGAGGAACCAAGCAAGTTAGAGAAGTAAGTCATTGTATTCATGTTGAAGTTCGCCATTGATGAACACAGAAATTTTCAGAAAGCTTGAAAAACTTGATGAATTTGAGAATTGATCAATTGAATTGATCTCAAATCGCTAATCGATTACTCGACTAAACAATTCAAAGACATAATCAATTCAAATCTGAAGATCAAATTTGATTTTCAAAACCAGAATGCGCGGAAAATTTTGAGTAAAGTTGCTACTTAAAAAGCAAATGATTCTAACACAAAAATCAGATCGATGTAGTTTGAATCCTGCTCTGATACCAATTGAAGAGAATTGTTATCGAGATTATGAAAGCAATAATGATTTGAGTGATTGAAAAGTAAGAACACGAAGAGTAAATATTAATCAGGTCTTATATTGATAAAGACTTATTACAAGAATAAGCAGAAAGGATATTTGAGTTCCAAAAGTTATCCTCTACTTCTATCCTCAGTCTGTATTTATAGGGAACCTGAGTGTACAAAAAATATACTAAGTCTATTACAATACGCTTCGCATAAAACTGACTTAGTAAAATAACTAAAAATGCGAAACTAAACAAACACACAATTCGAATTTTACAATTTAACCTTTACACACTTCTTTAAGTTGGATACATGAAATGTGGGGTGTACGTTATTAAGTTCTTGTGGTAATCGGAGTTTGTACGCCACAGGACTAATCCTGGCGAGGATTTCAAACGGTCCGATGTACCTCGGGTTTAGTTTCCCACGTTTACCAAAACGTCTCATTCCTTTCCACGGGGAAACTTTTAGTAGCAATCGGTCACCGATCTGGAATTCCAAGGGTTTGTGTCGCTTATCCGCGTAACTCTTTTGTCGATCACGCGACACCTTCAATCTTTCCCGGATTTGAACAATCTTTTATGTGGTTTCGCTTATAATTTCAAGACCAGTAAGGGTGCTATTAGGGACTTGTCCCCTAGCTAGACGAGTGTCCCCTACTTCGGCCCAACACAGGGGTGATCTGCACTTGCGACCGTAGAGAGCTTCGAATGGAGCGACTTTAATACTAGTGTGATATCTGTTATTGTAGGAGAATTCAATCAGCGGCAAATGGGTATCCCATGCCTTACCAAAGTCTATCAAACAGGCTCTCAACATGTCTTCTAATTTTTGTATGGTGCGCTCGCTTTGCCCGTCAGTTTGTGGATGGTAGGCCGTACTCATGTCTAGCCTAGTTCCCAAGGATTTCTGTAGAGACTGCCAAAATCACGAGGTGAATCTACTATCTCGGTCGGAGATAATGGATATTGGTACACCATGCAGTCGCACAATCTCCTTAATGTACGTCCTGGTTAATTTCTCCATCTTGTCGGTTTCCTTTATTGGCAGGAAATGCGCAGACTTGGTCAATCTGTCTACGATTACCCATATGGTGTCAAACCCACCTGAAGTCTTAGGCAGCTTGCTTATGAAGTCCATGGTTATCCGTTCCCACTTCCATTTCGGTATATCAGGCTGTTGTAGTAGTCCTAAGGGTTTCTGGTATTCCACCTTGACCTTGGCGCAAGTCAGACACTTGCCCACATAAGTAGCAATCTCGGCTTTCATGTTCGGCCACCAGTATAACTTTTTGAGGTCTAGATACATCTTATCTGACCCTAGATGGATGGAGTATCGAGTCTTGTGTGCTTCATTCATGACCACGTCTCGGAACCCACCGAACTTCGGTGTCCAGATTCGGTTCATGAGATAACGAGTACCATCATCCTTGACTTCTAAGTTTTTATCCATTCCCCTTAATGCCTCACCTGCCACATTCTCTGGTTTCAAGGCTTCTAGTTGAGCTTCCTTGATTTGCGTGGCCAGGTGGGAATGGATGGTCATGGTTAAGAATCTTACTCAGCGGCCCGCATATTCCTTCCTGCTTAGGGCATCAGCCACTACATTGGCCTTGCCCGGGTGGTAGCGAATTTCACACTCGTAGTCGTTCAGCAGTTCAACCCCTCTTTGTTGCCACATGTTGAGCTCTTTTTGATTGAGGATATGCTGAAGACTTTTGTGATCGGTGCAGATGGTGCATTTTGTGCCGTAGAGGTATTGCCTCCAGATCTTCAAGGCGAACACTACCGCTCCCAGTTCAAGGTCATGGGTAGTGTAATTAACTTCGTGTGTCTTAAGTGGTCATGACGTGTAGGCGATGACTTTCCCTCTCTGCATGAGCACGCATCTGAGGCCTTGATTTGAAGCATCACAATATACCACAAAGTCATCAGTTCCTTCCGGAAAAGACAAGATTGGTGCGCTGCATAGAGCTTGCTTTAGTGTCTGTAAGGCAACTTCGTCTTTATCTTCCCATTTGAACATCACGCCTTTCTGAGTCAGGGTGGTGAGGGGCTTAGCAATCTTGGAGAAGTTATGTATGAATCTTCGGTAGTAGCCCGCGAGTCCCAAAAATTTTCGGATTTCCGTTGGTGTTGTAGGTGCTAACCAATTTTCAATCGCCTTGATCTTTGAGGGATCCACATGTATTCCTTTCGGAGATACTTTCGAGCTTTGACACAAGAGATGATTTGTAGGTTCGCACCAGGTTTGTCGCCATAAACGATGAGGGTGTTGCCATTTGGCAGATTGAGGCGGACGACCCTTTCGTAACAAAAAATGTCGGCACGATTAGGACCCAACCAATCCATACCAATGATGACATCGAAACTTTTTATTGTGACCGGCATTAGATCGATTTTGAACGATTGGTTGTCTAGAGTGAGGGTACACCCTATGTAAATATCATTAGCGCGCTCAACCTTTCCGTTTGCCATTTCTACGACGTATGAATCTTTTAATGACTGGGAATTTTGCTTAAGTCAATGTTTGAATTGGTGACTTACAAAACTTCTTTCTGCCCCACTATCGAAAAGTATGCATGCATAAGAGTTATTGAGGAGGAATGTACCAGTAACCACCGAGGGGTCCTTGACTACTTCTCCATGACCTAAAGTTAGGACTCTTCCTGTAACCCCCAACATTAGCGTTTCGTGCTTTTGGGCAGTTTCTTTTGAAGTGCCCTGCCTCTCCACAGTCGTAACAGGCTTGGCTTGCCCCGGTGTTGGTGACAGTAGTGGCTTTAGTGGTGTTTTGGGCCAACGCTTTACAGAATCGTGCAGTGTGCCCCTTCTTTTTGTAGTTATTACAGTGTAATTCCCAACAAACACCGTTGTGGTGGAAGCCACATTTGTCGCACCTAGGGAGTGTCCCGACATATTGCTTCCGTGGGGCCGGAGTGGATGGAGTAGTGGCAGCATGAATCGTGACAGTTTGCTGTTTCTTGGTGGATTCTGGTGCTGACTGTTTCTTTTTGTTACTCCAGAACTTGCTTTTATTGTTACCTCCTTTTGTTTAACCGGGGGTGGTGGTTACGGTACCATGACTAGCCCTATGGTCGATAAGTTGTTGTGCCAATTCCTTGGCACCCTCAAAGGTAGTAGGTTTCGAGGCCAGTACACTATCATGAATCTGGGATGATAGCCCCCAAAGGTATCGTTCTACCTTTTTCTCCTCTGGAGTGATCATTGCGGGATAGAGGAGTGCTAAATCATTAAATCGGGCAGTATAAGTTTCGAGATCCGTCCCCGACATCTTGAGGTTCCAGAGTTCCTCTTCCAGTTTTTGCACTTCGCCTCTTGGGCAATATTCCTTCAGCATCAAAGCTTTTAAATCCTCCCAGCTTATAGAGTTAGCCACTGCAGGAGTAAGCGACTTAACTCTGCCGTTCCACCAAGTTAGAGCTCTTCCGATGAAAGTGAATGCCGCATACTTGACTTTGCTCGCTTCGGGGAAAGCATAAATTTCGAAGACTACTTCGGTTCTCTCCAACCATTGCATTAGTGCGATGACACCCCCGCTTCCATTGAAAGAATCGGGTTAGCCATTTGTGAAGTCCTTGTAAGTACATTCCTTTGTGCGCCCCGAACTGTCACCCTGATTAGAGGGTGTAGCACCAGATCCGGATCCACCATTACCGTTAGGGCTGATTTGTGACGTAGCTGCGGCCACAGCTGCTGTTACTGCAGCCTGGAACATTGTTGGGTCGAATTGTGGTGGCGGCGGCGGGGGAGGTGGTGCTGTGCTACCGGAAGGTCTTGGTCTTTTCCTTGGTGGCATAGTTCTGTCATAATTTAAAATGACAAGTCGGTAAAGCTTCAATAGTAATAATGAGTCGGGTGTTACCGGGTTCATCTTAATTGTATTTTATCCCAAGTATATTACTTTAGTAGGTAATTCATTGAAGAGTTTATGCAATTAAACTTATGAATTATATAGTGTTGACCCTAGCAGAGTCATGTGTTTGGTTCATGTCAGCATCCAAGGAAGTAAAATACATGCCAAATTCATTGATAACTTGTCAGTACATATTGTTTTGAGAAATTTGACCTCACAAGGGTCTACATTACATCATAATAAAAGATAAAGTTTTGGTAGTACAAAGCCCCTTTGACTAGTGTGATCAGTTAGTCGCGGGTTCAACCTATTCACAATAAAGAGTAGCACCAATGCATACTCGAAATCCTAGATTTATAACAAAACATGAGCAGTGCAAACACCACTCGAGGCGGGTGGCATCTGGTCCATGGTGGCTCTGAGATGAGGTCGAGGCTCCCTGAAGCTCCGTAATCCGGCGTTCAGCCGCGATCACTCTCTCCTCGAGAGCTGCGTGCCTCTCCTGGTATTCCCTTACCTCCGCTCGAGCAGTGGTAAGGTCCTCGATGAGTTGGTCCACCGGATAGAAGTCCCTCTCCAAATCTAGGGTGCGTGCATCGGTGGCTGCTGTAATAGCGCTGAGATTTCGAACCTGGTCTACCATTACCCTACTCTGGTTCCCCAAGTTCGTGATGTGTTGGACCATGATGGGGAGGGCTCTGTCAGCCGGTCCCCCGTGACTGAGGTCATAGTAACCTCGTTGGTCTCCATATGGTGACCGTTGGCGTTGTTGCCGGCTCCACCTCTCGATCATGGTTGCCCAATGGGGCTCAGGCCCGTTCTGGCCAAAGCGGTTCGCAGGCACCCTGGCGATGTAAGGAGGGTTGAAGACTTCCTCCTATGGCTCTTCTTCACTTTCGTCCTCATCCATGTCTACCTCGTCGTCTTCCTCTTCTTCTTCTTCTTCGTCTACCTCCTCTTCTTCTTCTTCGGGTTCTTCTTTGGGATCCTCTTTGGGATCCTCTTCGGGGTCCTCTTCAATCAGCTCTTCGGGCTCTTCTTCTATCCAGCCGGCATTTCCCTGATTCAGAAATTATGGGTCTCCGGGTAAGTGGAATCCTGCCATGTCGTCTGTGCGAGAATAGGGGTGTAAGAAGCAGATAGCGGTTAATAGTAATAACATTGCGATATAGCAACATACAAATACTCCTATAGTATCTTAAATGTTTAGATTTGGTTCTTAAAGCATTCTTTGTAGGGTGAAGTTAGGTTATTAGATTCGTTGGCCCCTACGACTATCCCCCGGTATGAGTAAGCCACTTCTCGGAAAAATATAGTTGATCAGGCTATATCCTTCCCAGAACTGATTACTCATACCAAGGCATACTCGTAGTGTTCAACTCCTCTTCTTTTAGTTTATGTTCTTCTAGTTATGACACTACGCGAGTATGTAATGCATGTAGGTATACTTTTAGACAAGAAACTATTTATTTTCTAAAAGTATAACACGTTAAAATGTTTTAGAATCAGAGATTCTTAGTCCCAAATGTGTTTATAGTTTGTATATCCTATGTTGTTTAATATACTTAATTCACTATAAACCGTGCTCTCATACCAATCTATCACACCCCCAAACCGAGGATGGCGGAAACGTCCGGGGTGGAGGACTTCATGTATAGTATCATAACAACAAATGCAATAGTGATTTAAGCAAACACAACCAACATATATATATATAATTGAAAAAGTTACATCATTGTATGAATTACATGTTTCAAAATCAATTACAATATGTTGACAAAATATGAAATGTTTGACTCCTTAACGTCCCATCCTAAAAATGCACTTGATTTCCTATTTACTGATTTCCTGAGAATACAAGTTGTTTTGAAAAGTGTCAACACAAAGGTTGGTGAGTTCATAAGAGATTTCGTTAGAGAAGTAAACCATTTTCCTTGTAAAAGCGTTAGAATATGTATCTAGAAAATCCAATATTTTCTTTAATATGTATATGTAGTCCTAAATCCCAGGACCGAGACATAACAAGTATTTGCCATACTTAAAGATATAAAAGTGGTTTTAAATCAGCATAAAACCGTTTTTGATTTGAAAGAAAGTCCCGTAACGAATGATATGTAGCTTTAAATACCAAGACCGAAGGTGAACAGTAATATTCGTACTTATTGATATAAAAAGTGATTTTAAATCGACATAAAACCCCTTTTTTTTTATAAAAATCCCGTAAGCTTTATGTATTGTTAGCTCCCTATGTGAGTTGCTATAACTATACTATGACTAGAGGTAACCTGCACAACGTCTTTTAGACGCCCTGATCCTATGACTCTTGTCACCTGCAGACCTGCCGGTCCGGCTGTAGCTAGCAGCGAGGTGTGGGATGTCAACCCCAATATAGATCTATAAACAATTATCACACTCTCCCTACAAGAGATTTTGGTTATAACTTATAGGAATTTGGATCCCGTACTTGGACGTACGGGGAGAGAAAGTCTCACAATCTGAGTTAACATGTTTACGTGTAGTATGCGTATGTGTAGAACCTTTTTGTATGAAAGTACCCTTTTTGTGTAAGTGTGTTATGTGATGAATCATAAACTATACCTATTATAGTTTAGCCAAAATGTTTGGAATGTGTAAGAACTCCTTTATGAAAATGCATTACTGTTGTGAATCCATGAACCATGCTTATTATAGCTTAATATACGCGTTCTAAATGAATGAAAAATCTTATCATGAATGAATAACTTTCAGTTTATGATGATAAACTAACAAGGAAACACATTCAATATTTAGAACTTATTGTTATACAGTTTTCTCAACATAATACAAAGTGTTATGAAAGTTGTAAGCTGTTAACAAATTTTCAACCTTTCTGCACCGTTTTAGAAAAGTCATAGAAAAATCATACAAAGTCAAAAACTAAATCCGTAAATTCTGAGAGTTCCTAAAATGTGTCTAGTTTACTCAATATTTTTATCATGATTTTTAATGACCTCCAACTTGGGTGAAAAAGTCCATAATCACAGACTGGTTCAGATTGGTGTTTGAAATGATAAGCAGTTTTGTAAAAATCACCATAAATTGTATAAAAATCGTATTGATATGTGAAAGTAGTCATTTTAAATCTAAGAACTGGAACTACTTGCACCTAAAACAGTTTTGAAAACTAAAATGTTTTGGTTGTCCAAAACAGTCCGTGAATGGAGCCCAACTTTTCTAATGAAAGCTATTAGAAAAGTTTAGTTATATTCTTGGTGTTTTAACTTGTATTCCCCCCCTAAAAACTTAAGAAAACATGAAAATGTAGGGTTATGAACTCACCTTGAGTGATTTCAGTAGATGATTGTTGAAGAATGGAAGTGATCAACTCATGAACCCTTGAAGATGCCTTAAAGATTTTTGAGAATCTAACATCAAAGTGATGGAGTTTGTGTAAGCAATCAATGATTTGAGTAGAATGAAGTGCAATAATCACGAGGAGGATGAATTATACTTACCAAGAGAAGAATAAAGCTTGAAGATCAGCCTTGGAGTCTTGAAATAGAGAGAAAAAGTTTGAGAGAAAAGTTGTGTTTGATTTTTTTGTGAAATGAGAGCAAGTGAAAGAAAATGAGGAGAGAGGTTGAGTGACCAGCTCTAAAAACGTGGGATAGCTTGTGAGAGAGGTAAAAAGTACAAGGAAGGGACAAGGTATGGTGGGGAGGAGTGTGGGTTAGTCATGGAGTGGGTATGGGGGGTTGCTTGTGTCATAATACAAAGATAAGTCAACACTCAACCTGTGTACTTCACCCACTCTTCTTGCATAAGGTTTTATCCTTTAAAATGTGATTAATCATTAATTAAGGGGTCTTATATGTTAAAATAAAGTTTTGGGTGAAAATCCCGCGTTAAAATAATTAAAAACGAAGTAAAAATGAATTCGCAGTCGAAAACCGGAAAGAATTGATCTTCCAACGAGGCCTCTCGGTCCTGACCGGAGGTTCGGTCCTCCTGAGGTTGGGCGAGAGGCGAAGCGAAGCGGAACAACAAGAAGCGAAGGTCAAGTTCGGTCCGGAAGCGTCAGAAGCGAAATAGACCGAAGGGCGAGCAGGAGCGAAATGGACCGAGGCTCGGGTTCGGGCCTCGGTCCCGAGAGGGGGGTTTCCGTTCCGAGAGGACTTTCGGTTCAGCTGTTGGGTTCGGTTCTCTTGGTTTCGGTACCTAATAGGACTTTTGGGTCCTTAAGAGGGTTCGGTTCCTTCAGAGAGGTTTCAGGTCCTTAAGCCCTTTTTGTCCGTTTTTGCCCCGTTTTAAGCGGTTTTTGACCCGGTTAAGGGTCGGGATGGCCCGAAAGACTACGAAAAGTTTAAGGAACTTTTGAAAGAGATTTGGGAGAGATTTCACATACTTAGAGAGATTTGGGAGAGATTTGACATTCTTGGAAAGATTTGGGAGAGATTTGACATTCTTGGAGAGGTTTCTCATACAAAGAGATATTTGGGAGAGATTTCACATACTTAGAGAGATTTGGGAGAGATTTGACATTCTTGGAGAGATTTCACATACAAAGAGAGATTTGGGAGACATTTCACATTCTTGGGGAGATTTGGGAGAGATTTCACATTCTTGGAGAGATTTGGGTGAGATTTGGGAGAGATTTAACATACTTAGAGAGATTTGACATTCTTGGAGAGATTTCACATACAAAGAGATATTTGGGAGAGATTTCACATACTTAGAGAGATTTGACATTCTTGGAGAGATTTCTCATACTTAGAGAGATTTGGGAGAGATTTCAAAATAGAGAGAGATAGAGTGAAAACGATTAAGAGAGGTTTCATGTGTGACAATTGTGAGTGTTTGGCTCCGCAACGCAAGGTCCGTGAACCCCGTTAAGCAATGTTTTATGATCTTACACACTCCCGATGAGTATGCAACATTGTTTTATTCTTTTTGTTCATTGTTTAGCACTAAGGCTAAGGAAAAATTAAACACACGAATTTTTCCAAGTGATGTTTTCTCATTAAAATAGTGAGTTATATAGTAATTACATAACACAAACCCTAATATACAAGTTTTAATTGAGTTGACCGGTTTGACTCGATGACTTTGTTCGACTTAGACTTGACCCGAATTTGACTATTGTCACATCATCCCCCCGTTAGAGGGAATTTCGTCCCGAAATTTACGTTTGATGGTTGATTATCCGTTTTAAACTGAGGTTTGCCAGTATCTACCATACTCGTGTTGATAAAAGTAGTTTTCTTTTAAAAACCCTGGTTACACCCAAAGAGGTATATTAGCCTTATTACATAAATAAAACTAAACAAAAGAAAACTGTGATGAACTAATTCCTAAAGGTATTATTATTAATACCCTCCAATAATTAAATCGGTTATTACTTTGAAGTTAGTTCACGTGATTCATTATTACAAAAGTAAATTCCTATTATCTAGGTTATGAGCTTCATAACCATAACTGACTGGATATGGCCGGCAATGGCCGATATTCTTAATGACTTTGTCATCCGCAGACCTGCCGGTCCAACTGTAGCTAGCAGTGAGGTGTGGGATTGTCAGACCCGTATAGATCTATACACAACAGTCATGCTCTCCCTACAAGAGACTCTGGTCACGAGTACTAGTCCTCCACTCTGTTTCTTGTGGTGAGTGTCAACAAGGATGTGTCTCAAACATAGCCTAACAAATTTAAAAGTAATAATACCGAAAATCCTATTTATGATTTGCATGAATCCTTTATAAAATGATACATTTTTCTATATAATTCACAAGTTCATTGTTCAGGTTTTGAAAGTTGTTTCTACATGTTGATTTCTTAATCGGTTGTTAAAACCGTTTTCCGTGTTAAAAGTATACTGAAAATATAATTATCTTAAACAAAATAATATATTTTGAGCACAAGTTTCCTTGTACTTTTGCTTGTATTCCCCCCTGAAAACATGAAAAACTCAGAAAAAACGTATGGGTGTGAACTCACCTCAGGTGATTTGAATGAAGGATCGATACGGAATGCGGAATGTTCAAGTGAAGCCTTGAACACGATTTGATTCTAATCAACAAGTAATGACACATTAAGGAGTCAAATGATGGTATTTTGCCACTAGATGTGACGAAGAACTATTCTAACAACTTGGGACTGCTTGCACTAAGTGTTAGGACCTCAAAGGATTGCATGAGTGATGTGTATAGCCACCTTAAAGGTGTTTTCAAGGCCCATACTTGCATCCATGATGTGTCCTATGCCCATACTTGGTTGTAGTACAAGTTTAGGGTCTTAGAAATGGGTTTGTGGTCCTATGGTGTGTGTGTGTGTATGGTCGCACAAATAAGTGTGCTGTCGTACACATGAGTGTGCTGCCGCACACAGGGGTATACTGCCGCACACAGGGGTGTGCTGCCGTACACACGGGTTTGCTATCGCACTCCTTCAACGAGATGAAGAACATCCCGAGACTTTCATGATTCAAGGCCTAGATCAAGAGGTTCTTCAAGTATAATAAGCTAAGGGATGGATTACTCGCATTTTTGAAGCCTTGGGAGGGTTTGTGGTTGAAGAATCTTGAGAGAAAAGGTGTTGTGTGACGCCAGGATTTTAAAGAAATGAAAGGAAAGGGGTCTACCATTTATATAGGGTGGTGTGCTGCCTAGAAAGGAGTGTGTTGCCAGGAGGTGTGTGTGCGGCCGCACACCTATGTGTACAGCCGTACACTCCCTCTTAAGGTGTGTATGGCCTTGTTTTGACAGTATATAACTTCTTGACTCATTCCTAGACTCAACCTTGATCATGTTCAAGCTTAGAATCACTTAAACGAACCCTCAAACAGTGCCAAAAGTCAATGAAACATGTTTAACTTTGATTGAAATGGCTAAGTGTGAGAGACAGAAGTGTCGGGTTGTCACATCATCCCCCCGTTAGAGGGAATTTCATCCCGAAATTCAAGAATAAGAAAATAACTCATGGTATTGGAAAAAGATGTAGGTACTTAAGGTTCATGGGATTCTCACGCCCCAAGTGAATTCAAGTTCCTATTTGACATTCTAGAGGACCTTCACTATCGGGATGTGACGTTATTTCGTTCGCTCAACTTCTTGATCCGTGAGCTCGGATGATTCTCTCACAAAGTGTAGACTTTCGGCTAACTCGAGACTGTCGAGGAGAAATCGTAAGTGTCTCATCTGCCAGACACTCATTTTGGTTTGGAACGAGGGAGACGAGATGAGCGTTGCTATGCGCTCGAAGTAACCGGAGTTTGTGCGCTATGGTACCGAACCTAGCGAGGAGCTCGGATGGTCTAACGTATCTTGGATTTAGCTTTCTACACTTTCCAAAGTGTATCAGGCTTTTCCAGGGTGAAACCTGTAAGGAAGACATGTTCACCAACCTGGGACTCCAATGCTTTTTGTCTATTATCAACATAGCCTCTTTCGTACGATCTTTTCTGCCGTCCCTCGGTTGATTTCAGGACTCGTGAAAGTGTTGTCGGGGATTTAACTCTTGTTTATTTGCGAGTCGCCCGCCTCAGCCCAACACAAATGGGGTCTGTACTTATGGCTGTAGAGGGCTTCGAACGGCGCAACCTTGCTACTGGAAAGGTCACCATTGTTGCAATAAGGTTCAATTAAGGATAGATGTGGGTCCCATGACACATCTTTAATTGTCCGGATGGTTCTCTTACTTTGTCCTTTTCTTTGTGGATGATACTCTTCGTATGAATACTTTCGGATTTCGAAGAGAGATGAATTCTTTAAAGTTCGCATCTGGTTGTCGTCATGTGCAACGGAAGTTTCGCGATCGAACGATTTAAGACAAAAGGGTTTGGTATAACATAGACCAAGTCGAGCTAGACAGGATGGTGTCGTAGAATCGTGCGTCATGTTAGTCTAGTAGGATCGTTTTGCTAACACATTGATATCCCTAAATGAACGTCTCTGGTATTTTCTGCGTTTGATTTGGACTTGGTGGGTACTACTAATATGAGGGTCCAGATGTTTTGAAACTATGGGCTCTCGATTGGATGGTTCTTACTACATTTTCCTATGATTTCTTGGCGTATACGGGTCATGTATAGCTACAACTAACTCTAACGTATACACTAGGCTACCCTAATTTACCTATTATGGCATCAACTTTTAAGAGTACGTCGCGATTAAATTTGGACGGGAAAGAAACCACGATTATGAATAATTATTGAGGTTTTCAAAACGTACCAAAAAATAGCAGGGTTCTTTGATGCTTCCTCATTCTCTGAGGTCAGACTCCTCCTGTTTCCCCATTGTTCTTCTCTGTTGGGCAGTCTCTTTTGAAATGTCCTAAACTTCCACAAAGATAACAGGTTGGAGTTGTCCCAACATTAGTAGTCGGAGTGATGATCTTGACTAGGGTTCTACAACCGCGGGAGGTGTTTCCCTTCCTATTGCATCTAGTGCAATGCAGCACTTGGCAGATCCCATGATAATGGTAGTTGCATTTGCTGCAGTGCAGGAGATTTCCACAGTAGGGTATGGTTGGTGTGAGAACAGAAGGGACGACTGGGGTACCGACTGTCCCAAATCGTTGCCTCTTAGTAGGTCTTTGGGTTGAAAAAATTCCTTTGAACTTTCGTTTTGGAAGGTTAGGTGTGTCCTTTCTAGTAGTATAAATTCATTCAAATTATTCCAAGGCATTTTAGTAAGTCATTTCATCAATCCCCAAGTCCAAACAAGCCATTAAACCCTTAAAATCACACCAACATGAGTTTACGGCCGTAAACTCATGTATGTGTGTGTTTTGTGGCTGTAAACACCCTAATATGTTTACTCTTGGGGAGTAAACTCAAATCCCAAGTCCCTAGTGTCATTACACGTCCGAAGATGTCACCGGGTCACTCCAAACGCTCGTTTTGAGGTGTTTAACCTCGTTGGAGTGTAATGTTCCATATAATTAGTAATTGTAAATCTAATTAGATATATACGGGCATTATTTCATTTTACATAGGTACATCGCGAGTAATCAAGCCCCGAACCAACGTCTAGTATCCGAAGCCGTCGCATTTCCGAGTCTGGTGAGTTCATACCCCTACCCTTTTTCACTGTTTTTCACTATTTTCAAGGGGGGGACACAAGCAAAGTACAAGGGTTTCTTGTACTCAAAAACTTGTTTTCGTGTGTGTGTTTCACATTTTATATGCTTTTAATACTGATTGATACAATTGGTAACCATTCAAGCATGCAGATCACGTAAACATTTATTTGTGAAATGGATTTTATAAACTGTTATGTTTTATATATTTCACAAATGTTTTCCACATTATATCAGTTTAAAAGCATGACATTAGAACATATGAACATGAAACTTGTACGCTTTTGTCCTCGGTAACACTCCTCATATATACGCGAGTGGAGGACTATCATATTATTACTAGTAAATTTGTTATTCCTGTATGATTGGAGACATGTCCTCGGCGAACACTCCACAGAGATACGTGAGTGGAGGACTACACCCGTAACAAGAATCTTTGGGATTTAGAGAGCGTGACTTGAGTGTATAGATCTATACGGAGCTGACTACCCCACACCTGGCTGCTAGCTACAGCCGAACCGAAATGGTTCAAGGGTGAGGAAAGTCATAAGGATGTGGACTACTTATTGCCACAGGTTCAGTCTAAAGTATGGTTATGGAACTCGCAATTAGGATAACAGAGATTTATTTCTAGTAATAATGAACAACTTATTACACTTCACAAGATAACCAGGTTTCAGAATACATCTTTTACATTAATAACTAACATTCAGGAAAGTATGGGATTTTCCTGGGAAACCTTGTACATAACCAGGTCTAACATAATACATCTTTACAACAAAAACCAATATTTAGGAAAGCATGGGGCCTTCCTAGGGAACATATACATAACTAGAAAAGTGTAACAAAACAGATAACATTACATCTTTTACAATTGATAACTCACAATCAGGAAAGTATGGGACTTTCCTGGGGATACATTGGAGCTCAAACAGAACAGTTTAACAAACCGGATAATTAAATCGGAAAGTAAATGTGTTTTCAGTGTACAAGCCTACTATACTTGGTAATTGTGAAACAACAATCTACTTTTAAGAAAATGTGGGATTTTCTTGGCGTGTGTTACATTTCAGAAACAGAAAGGAAACATGAACATTTTCACAAAACAAAACTACTTATGAACTCACCTGCGTTATGCTGATTTTCAAACCGCTTGTGTTCTCAGGTCAACGTGAGAACAGATACTGAAGATCCTTTTTGCTCGAAGTCGGAGTATTCAGAAGACCCATTTCATTTTGTTTATATATATATATATATATATATATATATATATTATGTAACACAACTGTACAATTTTACTTTTGAAAACAATTGTAAAACTTTTATTTGTAATGTAATGGTTGTTCTACTTTACTTACTATGTACATTGGATTTGATACTCAACATGGAGTCAACCCCGGAAATGTTTCCGCCTTCGGTTTTCGGGGTGTGACAGATTGGTATTAGAGCCCTTGTTTATAGTGAATAAAATATACCAAACCTTACATGGTATAAAACTATAAACACTAACGGGCCTAAGTGCTCTGAAATAAAAGTATCTTCAAACTATAAGTATTTTTAAAAAGTATGTAAGTATACCGAGCCGTCAAGATCCGTAATTACAAGTAGAACAAAACATAAGTAAATGGGTGTTGTGTAATGTGGTTAAAACTGGGCAGTTATGTAGTCGTGTCTAGGGTCAATATAGCCTGGCCAACTATATTCATTCGAGACAGGGCCAACATGTGCTTGGGAGTGACTGTGGTATGCGGCATGCCTAAAAACTTACCTTAATACCACAAAAATCGCGCCAGTGTAGTAACGAATCATGAAATACTTTGGGAGTATTTCTCGAGCCAATCTTTTGTAAGAATCCTCGTTCACGTATAGATCCTTGATCATTCCATTAGCGATAGTTTACCTGCCTTGATAACTCTTTCCTGCTTTATCGCTTATTTGGAATAAATATCTGTCATATCTCTCGATTCAATTCAGAGGACTTATCATCCTCTCTTTCTTGATCTTATTAGATCAAGATGCCTCCCAAAAAGAGACCCAGCTCAAAGACCAACAACCCTCCGCCACCACCTCCTCCTGAAATTGATCCCGTGTTATTCCAAACAGTTGTTACCGCCGCGGTGGCAGCTGCTATGTCCCAGTTAAACACCCGTGGTTCGGGAGGTGGTACTCAAGATCAAGAAAGTAATCAAGAACACCGAAAGGAGGGTTCCTACAAGGACTTCATGAATGCGAAGCCTTCATCCTTCGATGGCACTGGTGGTGTCATTTCCTTGTCCCGATGGTTCGAGAAAATCAAATCCATCTTCGAAATCTGTGCCTGTGCTGAGTCGGATAAAGTCAAATTTGCAGCCTGTACCTTCAGTAATAAAGCCTTGACTTGGTGGAATGGCCGAGTCAAATCCTTGACCCTACCCGTAGCCAATGCCATGGGCTGGGACGCCATGAAAGAACTCATCCTTGCCGAATACTGTCCCCGTGGTGAAATGCAGAAGCTAGAGCACAAACTCTGGAACCTGAAAATGAAAGGTTCCGACATTGCTGCATACATTTCCCGATTTGATGATCTCGCACTCCTTTGCCCTAGTTTGGTCACTCCTGAAAGCAAAAAGATCGAGAGGTTTATTTGGGGGCTAACCAATCCAACAAAAGGTCATGTTTTAGCTGCTCGCCCGGAAACATATGATAGTGCTAAGACTTTAGCCTAAGCCATAATTGACCATAGTGATGATGTCGAGGAAACCACCACCGCCCCTGAGTCGACTAAAAGCACTGGTGAGAAAAGAAAGTTATGGAAGAAGAAAAAGGGTCAGTCTTCTCAAGGATCCTCCAAAAGACAGCAAACAGTAGCAGTCCATGCTGCTACTACCCCCGTTGCTGCTGCTTCTATTGTGGGATCCACAGCTCCAACTCCTACCACCGGTATGCTGGTAATCTCCCTCTCTGTGACAAGTGAAAATATCACCATAACCCTTGCCCCTGTCGAGAACTTTCCTGTACAAATTGTGGTAAGAAGGGACACACAGTCCGATTCTGCAAAGCTCCGGCCCAAGCGGCCAATCAATCTTCGGGAGCAGGCGTTGGTCAAGCCTGCTACAACTGTGGTGAAGCTGGGCACTTTAAAAGGAACTGCCCTAAGAAGTCTACTGCTGACAACACTGGAAGAGTCCTCGCCATGGGACGGGAGGAAGCGGTCGCCGATCCCACTGTTGTCTCGGGTACGTTCCTTCTCGACAACTCATATGCTAATATTCTTTTCGATTCGGGTGCTGAGAGGAGCTTTATTAGTCATGCATTCAAACATAACCTAAAACATAATTCCCAACCTTTAACCGAAACGTTTACCGTCGAGATGGCTAATGGTGAGAAAGAAAGTGCGAGCGAAGTGTTCGTAGGTTGTACCCTTACCCTGAACGACCATTCGTTTCCTATCAATCTTATGTCGGTATCCATAAAGAGCTTTGATGTCATCATTGGCATGGATTGGTTGAGTCCCAATCATGCGGATATCCTTTGTTTCGGAAAAGCCATCCGTCTCAACCTTCCTTCGGGTCAAACTCTAGTAATCTATGGCGATAAACTCAGTTCCAACCTTCGTATCATTTCCTGCATCAAAGCTCAGAAGCTCCTGTGAAAGGAGTGTATTGCATTCTTGGCCCATGTAATCAACGAGAAGCAGGAAATTAAAGACCTCGCGAGCATCCCCGAAGTCTGTAACGTTCCTGACGTATTTCCCGAAGAGCTTCCAGGAATTCCTCTCGAGCGTCAGGTCGAGTTCCGTATTGACCTAATTCCTGGAGCTACTCCCGTAGCAAAGTCTACGTATCGCTTAGCTCCAGCAGAGATGCAGGAGTTATCCAGTCAACTCAATGAGTTGCTCAGTAAAGGATTCATTATACCGAGTTCCTCACCCTGGGGAGCTCCGGTTTTGATTGTCAAGAAGAAAGATGGATCCTTTCGTATGTGTATCGATTATCGCGAGCTGAACAAGTTGACTGTCAAAAACCGATATCCTCTTCCGCGAATAGATGACCTTTTCGATCAAATCCAGGGAGCCAGTTACTTTTCCAAGATAGAGCTTCGATCATGGTACCATCAGTTACGAGTTCATGAAAGTGATGTATCCAAAACAGCTTTCAGGACTCGATATGGACACTACGAGTTCGTAGTGATGCCCTTTGGTCTAACCAACGCACCGGCGGTGTTCGTGGACCTGATGAACCGGGTGTGTCGTCCTTATCTGGACAAGTTTGTCATTGTGTTCATTGATGACATACTCGTCTATTCCCAAAGCGAAGAAGACCACAAACAACACTTGAGGCTAGTGTTGGAAACCCTACGATCCGAGAAGTTGTACGCGAAATTTTCTAAATGCGAGTTCTGGATTCGGAAGGTAACTTTCCTCGGTCATGTGGTAAGCGAGGAGGGTATTCATGTAGATCATTCCAAGATAAAGGCAATAGAGAATTGGTCAGCACCGAAGACACACACAGAAATCCGGCAATTCTTGGGTCTCGCTAGCTATTATCGAAGATTCATCCAGAACTTTTCTAGAATCGCCAAACCCTTAACCACTCTAACACAGAAAGGTGTACCCTTTTGTTGGAGTGATAAGCAAGAAACCGCATTCCAGACGCTGAAGAAAGCGTTGTGCAGCGCGCCTGTTCTGTCCCTACCCGAAGGGACAGAGGACTTCGTTGTCTACTGCGATGCGTCTAATCAAGGCTTAGGCTGTGTGCTTATGCAAACGGGAAAAGTAATTGCCTATGCTTCTAGACAGTTGAAAGCACACGAGGTCAACTATAACACACACGACTTGGAGTTAGGAGCCATACTCTTTGCGTTGAAGATTTTGAGACATTACCTCTACGGAACCAAGTGCACGATCTTCACCGATCACAAGAGCCTGCAACACATCTTTGACTAGAAAGACTTAAACATGAGACAAAGGCGATGGGTAGAACTACTCAGTGATTATGAGTGTGAAATCCGTTACCATCCCAGCAAGGCCAATGTAGTAGCAAATGCCCTTAGCCGAAAGGAGAATGCAGGCCGTAAAGTGAAGAACCAGACGATGACCATCCATTCCAACATACCCATGCAAATCCGAGAATCCCAGTTAGAAGCCCTCAAACCCGAGAATGTGTCAACCAAAGCCTTGAGAGGAATGGAAAAGAAACTTGAGATCAAAGGTGACGGAGTCCATTGTTTCATGGATCGGATCTGGATTCCCAAGTTCGGAGGATTCAGAGAGATAGTTATGGGGGAAGCGCACAGAACCAGATACTCTGTTCACCCGGGCTCTGACAAGATGTACTTAGATCTCAAAAAGCAATATTGGTGGCCAAACATGAAGGCTGAAATAGCTACAATTGTGGGCAAGTGTCTGACTTGCGCCAAGGTAAAAGTTGAGCACCAGAAACCCTCGGGTCTGCTCCAGCAACCTGAGATACCCGAATGGAAATGGGAGATGATCACCATGGATTTCATCACCAAACTACCCAAGTGTCCGAGTGGATATGATACCATTTGGGTGATTGTCGATCGTTTGACAAAGTCCGCTCATTTCGTTCTGATCAAAGAATCATACAAGATGGATAGACTCGCGCGGATTTACATCCAAGAAGTAGTCCGACTGCACGGTATACCTGTGTCCATTATCTCTGATCGAGATAGCAGGTTTACCTCCCGATTTTGGCAGTCTCTTTAGAAACCTCTTGGAACCAAACTTGATATGAGCACGGCGTATCATCCTCAGACCGATGGACAAAGTGAGAGAACAATCCAAACCCTAGAGGACATGCTTAGGGCATGTGTCATTGACTTTGGAAAGTTGTGGGACACACATCTACCTTTAATCGAATTCTCGTACAATAAAAGTTACTACACCAACATTAGGGCTGCCCCGTTTGAAGCCCTATACGGTCGCAAGTGCAGGTCCCATCTGTGCTGGGATGAGGTAGGGGATACACAGTTAGCCAAGGGTCGAGTCCCGGACAGTGTTCTCACTGGTCCCGAAATCATCCGTGAAACCACCGAGAAGATCATCCAAATCCGAGAACGACTGAAAGCTTCACGTGATCGCCAGAAGAGTTACGCTGATAACCGTCGGAAACCACTGGAATTCCAGGTTGGAGACCGTGTTTTGTTGAAGGTCTCGCCCTGGAAAGGCATTGTACGCTTTGGTAAGCGTGGGATACATAATCCGAGGCACATTGGACCTTTCGAGATCCTCGCCAGGATCGGTTCGGTAGCCTATAAATTTAGTTTACCTCACGAGCTCAGTAACATCCACCCCGTCTTCCATGTTTCAAATCTCAAGAAGTGCCTATCCGATGAAACCCTAGTGATTCCTTTAGACAAGATCGAGATCGATGAAAACCTCAACTTCGTGGAGGAGCCGATCGAAATCATGGATCGAGAAGTCAAACGTACAAAGCAAAGTCGCATCCCGTTAGTGAAGGTTCGCTGGAATGCCAAGCGGGGACCGGAGTTCACTTCGGAGCGCGAAGATTCGATGAGACAGAAGTATCCGCAACACTTTCTAGATCCATGATTTGTATTTTGTCTTGTATCTTGTCTTGAATTTCGGGACGAAATTCCCTCTAACGGGGGGATAATGTAACAACCCAAAATTTCATATCACTTCTTGTAACTCAAATTGTAATCCAATTCGATCAACCAAACGCCGTTTCCAAATCCGTTCCCGATTTCTTCAATTAATTAAGTCATTAACTTGTATTAACCTAAAATGACTTAATGAGTGTCTTAATGCCATTTGAAATCATTCTAACATCCCATAATAGTCATCGGAATAATTCTAGAATCGACCATATCGGGTTACGGCAACTTGGTCGGGTACGACCAAAAGCCCCGCCTAACGCCGGTATCGGGTACAATTCCGCCGTGTCCAATTCTTGAACACTATATAAATGATTCAAAGCTTTCATTTGAAGCTTTTGACCATTCTTCCATAAACACTTCCAACCTCTCTCCTCATCCATAATCAAAGGTCCAAAACAAAGATTTAAGGCTCCAAATCAAAGAGGTAACATCCCTAACTTGTTATCTAACCTCTTTAGCCTTCAAATTGATGTTTAAATTGAATTTTAGGACCTAGAACATGTGTTTACGGCCAAGGATCAAGCTTGGGCCGTAAACACTTAATAATGGGGTTTTTAAGCCAATTAACCCTTCCAAATCATTGTTGGGACTTAGATACGACTTTGAGGCTTACAAATTGGGACTTGAAACACTTAAAACATGAATTTTGAAGGACAAAAGAGAGTTTACGGCCAAGGCTTGTTCTTGGGCCGTTAGCTCCTCAAAAATGGGGATTAAACAACTTAAATCATGACTAAATGCCTTGTAACTCAACCAATAGCTTTGTGGTAAATCCTAGATCCATCTAAAAATAGTTTGGGGGTTTATAACACATCAAAATACCACATATAGGAGTTTACGGCCTAGGTACATACCCTTTGGTCATAAACTCAAGAAACCATGCCAAATGATGCCCCTAATTCACCCAAAGGCTTGGAAACATTTCTAGAAATCACATGTGATTGTTTTAAGTGTCAAAAATTAATTATTCATGAACATAGGAGAGTTTACGGCCAGAGAACATATGTATGGGCCGTAAACTCCTAATTTTATGTTATTTGATGTCCAAAAGTGATACAAAGCCTTGGAAAATTAATTAGAATCACATGTGATTGCTCCCTGTGCCTCAAATCAATTTTTCTTGACTCTAGGAGAGTTTACGGTCGTAAACTCCAAGTTTACAGCCGTAAACTCCCTTTTAAGTGGTATAAATTCATTCAAATTATTCCAAGGCATTTTAGTAAGTCATTTCATCAATCCCCAAGTCCAAACAAGCCATTAAACCCTTAAAATCACACCAACATGAGTTTACGGCCGTAAACTCATGTATGTGTGTGTTTTGTGGCTGTAAACACCCTAATATGTTTACTCTTGGGGAGTAAACTCAAATCCCAAGTCCCTAGTGTCATTACACGTCCGAAGATGTCACCGGGTCACTCCAAACGCTCGTTTTGAGGTGTTTAACCTCGTTGGAGTGTAATGTTCCATATAATTAGTAATTGTAAATCTAATTAGATATATATGGGCATTATTTCATTTTACATAGGTACATCGCGAGTAATCAAGCCCCGAACCAACGTCTAGTATCCGAAGCCGTCGCATTTCCGAGTCTGGTGAGTTCATACCCCTACCCTTTTTCACTGTTTTTCACTATTTTCAAGGGGGGGACACAAGCAAAGTACAAGGGTTTCTTGTACTCAAAAACTTGTTTTCGTGTGTGTGTTTCACATTTTATATGCTTTTAATACTGATTGATACAATTGGTAACCATTCAAGCATGCAGATCACGTAAACATTTATTTGTGAAATGGATTTTATAAACTGTTATGTTTTATATATTTCACAAATGTTTTCCACATTATATCAGTTTAAAAGCATGACATTAGAACATATGAACATGAAACTTGTACACTTTTGTCCTCGGTAACACTCCTCATATATACGCGAGTGGAGGACTACACCCGTAACCAGAATCTCTGGGATTTAGAGAGCGTGACTTGAGTGTATAGATCTATACGGGGATGACTACCCCACACCTGGCTGCTAGCTACAGCCGAACCGAAATGGTTCAAGGGTGACGAAAGTCATAAGGATGTGGACTACTTATTGCCACAGGTTCAGTCTAAAGTATGGTTATGGAACTCGCAATTAGGATAACAGAGATTTACTTATAGTAATAATGAACAACTTATTACACGTCACAAGATAACCAGGTTTCGGAATACATCTTTTACATTGATAACTAACATTCAGGAAAGTATGGGATTTTCCTGGGAAACCTTGTACATAACCAGGTCTAATAGAATACATCTTTACAATAAAAACCAACATTCAGGAAAGCATGGGGCCTTCCTGGGGAACATATACATAACTAGAAAAGTGTTACAAAACAGATAACATTACATCTTTTACAATTGATAACTCACAATCAGGAAAGTATGGGACTTTCCTGGGGATACATTGGAACTCAAACAGAATAGTTTAACTAACCGGATAATTAAACCACACATTTTTCACATGAGTAAATGTGTTTTCAGTGTACAAACCTACTATACTTTGTAATTGTGAAACAACAATCTACTTTTAAGAAAATGTGGGATTTTCTTGGCGTGTGTTACATTTCAGAAACAGAAAGGAAACATGAACATTTTCACAAAACAAAACTACTTATGAACTCACTAGTGTTATGCTGATTTTCAAACCGCTTGTGTTCTCAGGTCAACGTTAGAACAGGTACTAAAGATCCTTTTTGCTCGAAGTCAGAGTATTCAGAAGACGTGTTTCATTTTGTTTATATATATATATATATATATATATATATATATATATATATATATATTATGTAACACAACTGTACAATTTTACTTTTGAAAACAATTGTAAAACTTTTATATGTAATGTAATGGTTGTTCTACTTTACTTACTATGTACATTGGATTTGATACTCAACGTGGAGTCAACCCCGGAAATGTTTCTGTCTTCGGTTTTCGGGGTGTGATATTCGGCAATGCCATCGTCAAAAGGGATTTCATGCTTTCCTTCTGGCTCTGTTTCGATCCATCCACCATCTCCTTGGTTGGGAAAGTATTGGTCACCAGGAAGATGGAATCCAGCCATGCTATCTACGCGAGGCGAGGGTAAAGGAATAGTTAATAGGCATCAAATCTATAATACTTCTAATGTATTATAGTTACATGATTGATTCTCCTGGGTAAAACTCCGGTTCGGTCGTTATAGCAACCATAAAATACTCCTACAGTATTTCAATCCTTATGTTCGGTTCTAGAACTCTTCTGGTATCTAGGTAAGTTTTAGGCTTGTTGCAACACCATAGTTACTCCCAAGCACATGTTGGTCATGTCTCGAATGAATATAGTTGATCAGGCTATATTGATCCTAGACATGATTACATAACTGACCAGGTTTAACCGCAGTGTCGAACATCCAAATACCTTTGTTTTGTTCTACTTACGACACGGATTCTGATACTCAGGTATACTTATATAAAAATACTTGTATTTTTGAAATTATATTTTTAGTTTAGAGAACTTAGGCCCCTTAATATTTATAGTTGTATACCATGTAAGGTTCGGTATACTTAGTTCGCTATAAACAAGGGCTATGATACCAATCTGTCACACCCCTAGACCGGAACGGCGGAAACGTTCGGGGGTGGCTGACGTCATGCGTAGTATCACAACAATTGTATCATAGCAAGCATAGTAAACACAACCAGACATTGAATACATATATGAAAAGGGTTACATTGTTTAATTCATAGTTTTGTTCACATCAAAAGTAAAATAGTAAAGACGCGACTCTAATGCTCCGACTCTAAGCTAGTGAGTTCATAAGCATTTTGTTTTGGTGGAAAAGTGTTCTTTGAATCATATTAAAAAGTGTTCCTCAAGAAAATCCTATATTTTCTTATGAAAAGCGTGTTTGAAAACCCATTCATTCCATGACTTCTAGGTTCGTACAGAAAATGTACAATCAAATGTGTCGTGGAATGAATATGAATATCCGTTGGTTGTAAAACAATCCGTTTTGAATAGCCAGTTTATCCCGGGAAAATCCTATCTTTTCCCTAAAGGTTGATGGTTGATTATCCGTTTTAAACCGAGGTTTGCAAGTATCTACCATACTCGTGTTGATAAAAGCAGTTTTCTTTTAAAAACCCTGGTTACACCCAGAGAAGTATATTAGCCTTATTACATAAATAAAACTAAACAAAAGAAAACTGTGATGAACTAAGTCCTAAAGGTATTATTATTAATACCCTCCAGTAATTAAATCGGTTATTACTTTGAGGTTAGTTCACTTGATTCATTATTACAAAAGTAAATTCCTATATCTAGGTTGTGAGCTTCATAACCATAACTGACTGGATATGGCCCGCAACGGCCGATATTCTTAATGACTTTGTCACCCGCAGACCTGACGGTCCAACTGCAGCTACTAGTGAGGTGCGTGATTGTCAGTCCCGTATAGATCTATACACAATAGTCACGCTCTTCCTACAAGAGACTCTGGTCACGAGTACTAGTCCTCCACTCTGTTTCTTGTGGTGAGTGTTACCAAGGATGTGTCTCAAACATAGCCTAACAAATTCAAAAGTAATAATACCGAAAATCATGTTTATGATTTGCATGAATCCTTTATAAAATGATACATTTTTCTATATTATTCACAAGTTCATTGTTCTAGTTTTGAAAGCTGTTTCTACGTGTTGATTTCTTAATCGGTTGGTAAAACTATTTTCCGTGTTAAAAGTATACTGAAAATATAATTATCTTAAACAAAATAATATATTTTGAGCACAATATTCCTTGTACTTTTGCTTGTATTCCCCCCTGAAAACATGAAAAAATCGGAAAAAGCGTAGGGGTATGAACTCACCTCGGGTGATTTGAATGAAGGATCAATACGGAATGAGGAAAGTTCAAGTGAAGCCTTGAACACCATTTGATCCTAATCAACAAGTAATGACACATTAAGGAGTCAAATGATGGTATTTCACCACTAGATTTGATGAAGAACCATTCTAAGAACTTGGGACTACTTGCACTAAGTGTTAGGACCTCAAAGGATTGCATGAGTGAGGTGTATGGCCACCTTAAATGTGTTTTCAAGGTCCATACTTGCATCCATGAAGTGTCCTAAGCCCATACTTGGTTGTAGTACAAGTTTAGGGTCCTAGAAATGGGTTTGTGGTCTTATCGTGTGTGTGTGTGGTCGCACAAATGAGTGTGCTGCCATACACATGAGTGTGCTGCCGCACACATGGGTGTGTGGCAGTACACAGGAGTGTGCTGCCGCACACACAGGTTTGCTGCCGCACTCCTTCAACGAGATGAAGAACATGACGGGACTTTCATGATTCAAGGCCTAGATCAAGAGGTTCTTCAAGTATAACAAGCTAAGGGATGGATTACTCACGTTTTTGAAGCCTTGGGAGGGTTTGTGGTTGAAGAATCTTGAGAGAAAAGGTGTTGTGTACTGCCAGTATTTTAAAGAAATGAAAGCAAAGGGGTCTACCCTTTAGATAGGGTGGGTGTGCTGCCTAGAAAGAAGTGTGCTGCCAGAAGGTATGTGTGCGGCCGCACACGCATGTGTACGGCCGTACACTCCCTCTTAAGGTGTGTATGGCCTTGTTTTGATAGTATATAACTTCTTGACTCATTCCTAGACTCAACCTTGATCATGTTCAAGCTTAGAATCACATAAACGAACCCTCAAACAGTGCCAGAAGTCAACAAAACATGTTTAACTTTGATTGAAATGGCTAAGTGTGCGAGACAGAAGTTTCGGGTTGTCACAGACTCCAAAAAGCTTAAAAGTTAGTAGAAACTGTTTTGACATCCAATGAAGTGATTGACTGAACAGGATAGAAAAATTTGGGTTGTCACATCATCCCCCCATTAGAGGGAATTTCGTCCCGAAATTAGATTTTAAGCAAGGAAGTAGCTATGAACAATCAAGTAAAAAGGGAGGAGGATATTTCAGTTTTACTAATCCTTGCGCTCCCATGTGAATTCCAGTCCTCGCTTGGCGTTCCAGAGAACCTTCACCAATGGGATGCAGCTTTGCTTCGTCCGCTTGACCTCTCGGTCCATGGTCACTACGGTTCTTCCACAAAGGTGAGGCTCTCGTTGAACTCGATCTTGTCGAGTGGGATTTCAAGAGTCTCATCGGACAGACACTTTTTCAAGTTCGAGACGTGGAAGGTAGAATGTACGTTGTTAAGTTCGCGGGGTAGGTTGAGTCGTAGATGCTTTTATGCTCATTCTTACTACGAGAGTCGATAAGTAGGTCATTTATAAGGACAATGACGAACTGATCCAAGTAAGGACGGCATACCCTAATCATTTAGTCCATGAATATTGCGGCACATTTGTCTTATCGGAGGTGTATCACTACGGACTCGTAGCGTCCACATCGAGTTCAGAAGTGTCACACCCCAAAACCGAGAACGGCGGAAACGTTCTGGGACGGAGGACGTCATGTATGCATCACAACAAATGTAAAGTAGTAAACAAGCAACAACATCATCCATTGCATTAATAGTATAATTTTAGTTACAAGTGTTTTCTTTCATAGCACAAGACATGATGATAGCTTATCAAAATAAAAGACGAGTCTTGAGTGCTCCGTCTTCTCTAAACCTTGCATCGACACCTGTCTATTTGTAACCTGAGAATACAAGTTATTTTGAAAGAGTAGATCAGCATTTAAGCTGGTGAGTTCATAAGTATTTAATGTCATTGCTTTGATTAGTTGGTATGAAAGACTGGTGAATGATTGATGAAACATTTAGTATAAGTATGAAAACTCTAGAAAATCCCATATTTCCTACTAGTATAAAAGTAGTCTTCTACCAAGACCCGAATGTTTTGAAAGTAGTCTTTTACCTAGACCTGACTGTTTTGAAAGTACGCATCTCTTGAAAATGTGACGGTTTTTCCTTGTTTAACTCTTATTAGTTTGTCCCTTAAGTATACCTGAAATGGTATCAACTTTAAAACATCCGTAGATTGTTCATTTACCTCTGTTGCTAACAGCCGGGTTTAGGAATAGTTAGTCCCTTATGTATACCCACGATGGTATCAACCTAGAACATCCGTAGATTGTTCATTTACCTCTGTAGCTAACAGTGGTTGTCGGAATGGTTAGTCCCTCAAAGTATGATGTGGTACTAGGAGATAAAGTCCCAATCTATCTCGTCGATGATGTGATTGAATCACAAGGTAAAGATAGAAAGGCGAACGATATAACCGTATCTAGACATATAACATGTAATAGTAATTTGCCATATAATGTCTATGTAAAAGTATTCATGTATAAGTATTCATGTAAGAGTATTCCTTCATATAACATGTAGTCTGGACTCATGAATGAACTGACTCTAGTGTAATTTCTTGTAGTAGGGAAAATGTTTTGTTTACTCTAAACTATTCCTATAATAGTTTACTAGAATGTAATTGATGAGTGACCAAGTAGGTTTATACACCGTTGCTATCTAAGAATATCGGAACTAAATTAACTGATGGAACATTTATGACCATATATGTATACATGATATATAACTAATATTTAAACGACTTTCGGACGAATACCCAATATCCCACCAGACCACATCTCAATGCGCGAAAAGGAAATATGGTGGATAGCCTTTCTAAGTCTTTTAACCATTACTTATATAACTATACATATAGAGGCATGCAATTTATAATATAAAAGCATAAAGAGGTTTTGTAAAATCGTTGAAAAGTCTAATAAAGAATTTGTGACTTGATGTCAGTTTATAAAATGATTGAAAGTAATTTTGTTTGATAAAACAGTTTAAGTACACGGAAAACCATTGTTTGAAAACACCTTTGTAACTGATTTTGAAAGGAAGCTTACAGTATGTAAGACAGTTTGATAACGAGCTTTGATCAGGTAACAACGTTTAAGAAAGTCATTTGAAGTAATAGGTTTAGTAAAACCGTTAAACTTGTAGTAAATCCATTTGTATACTAGTTATAAAACATAGATGATTGATTTATTAACAAGAAGTATCTCAAAATATTGATGTTTTTCGTGCCAAAATAATCGTATGTTTGTAGTATGAAAGGTGGACACATATACCTATAGTATAAGCAGAGTGTTTGATTTATATATAAATAACAACACTTTTCATTTCAAAAGATATGATGTATCGTGATACATTTTGCATACGAACGTTTCTTTATAATAACTATAAATCACATGCGATTCCGTTGATAAAAAGTATAAAACGAAACTTTATATAACATACGATAATCATCATGTGTTTTACTTGTATTCCCCCCCTTAAAAGCATATAAAAGTATTTAGAATAATTAAAACGGTTGATTAAGGGGTATGAAACTCACCTGAAAGTTTGAAGATAGCTAGATGGAAAACCGGGCAGAGTTTCGTCTCGGGAAACGGATTTTTCTCGGGATTCTCGGGAATCTCGGGAGTAAAATCGACCCTCGGGACTTGAGCAAAAAGGCCAGAGCTTCGGGTTTGAACGGGCACGGAAAACGAGGCAAGACGCAAGAGAAAAGAGAAGAATTGAGCAAATTTCTCGGAAGCCCTCGCATCCTATTTATAGGAAGGCTGAACCGCCTCGGTACGCGGGGCGTACGCTCGTACGCAGCGCGTACGCGTACGTCATGCATGACCGAAGCCTCGACTGCCTTGGCTTCGGATGGGACGGGTTGCTGGGGAGGCGGGTCGGATGGGACGGCGGGTCGGAAGGGTCGGACGGGTCGGGCGCTTCGGACGGGTCGGATGCCTCGGATAGGGTGACGTGGACGATCCGAGGCCCTTGATCTCAGTACGCGGGGCGTACGAAGGTACGCAGGGCGTACTTCGGTCCTATCCGATGACTCCCCTTCGGATAATACCGGGAGTTTTTAATTAAATTTATAATTATTTTAATTAAACTTCAAAAATTCATATCTCCCTCATACGAACTCCGTTTTTGACGTTCTTTATATCCACGCGAAGGTGAGACTATGATCTACAACTTTCGTTTAGATTCCGTTGGCAAATTATGAAATAATTTTTATTATTTATTTATTAAAATGACGTGATTAAGGAATTTCTTTAAAAATTCATAACATCTTTATCTGACGTTGGTTTTTGCCAGACTTTTTACCGCTGAAATACCATTGACGAGACCTTCTATTCTCGTTTAGGTCATTTCGGCCAAAAGTCGCTCGATCTCCGATTCGAGTTTTTACGTAACTTCGTATTGTCGTTTTTCTGTTGGAAAACTTAGAATGGTCATAACTTCTTCGTTATAACTCGGATTTTAGTGTTCTTTATATGCTTGGAAACCTTGATACGATTCCTTCTACTTTATTTAACCCAAATAAGATTTTAGGAAAGTTAAATTTTGACCTTAATTTGACTTGCGTCCCAACATATCATCTTGAAATATCGGGTTGTCACAGGAAGGTCGTCCTCTGGAAATCCTTCTCTAATACTTGTAACTGGTGATATTCGGATCTCAGGTCCATCTCTGAAAGTTAAATCGTTTCCTTGCGGTTGGTCAACCAATTCATCTATGTGAGGCAGAGGGTAATGATCCCTAATGGAAATTTTTTCGAGGTCTCCATTAGTCGATGCACATACTAACTAATTCGTCTTTCCTCTTGACGAACCAGACTGGAGTTCCCCAGGGTGAGAAACTCGGTCTTATAAACCCATTGCTGACCAGTTCGTTAGGTTGACCGGACAGTTCTTGCATCTCTGTAGGTGCTAGACTATAGGGCGATTTGGTTATAGGGGTAGCATTTGATTGGATTCTAAGTTTATTCGCATGACAGCACGATCACTCGTAGTCTTGAGCAGTCTCCGTACTGAAGTTCATTTTAGGAGTTATATTTGCTTCATCAATCGCAGCTTCATGCATACGAGTCATATATAATTAAGATTGAAAAGGCAATCGAATAAATGATTCTTCTTTAAGCTCACATCAAAACAAGGAAAAGAAGTTAAAGCGGAATCATCAACTCTAAACCTATAGAACCTTGATTATATATCACCCTGGTGTATACATTCCTCAGCGATAGATCAACCGTATGGGTCTTCGGATTGAACTTGACATACTGTACGAGTGGTATTCCGGGAAGGTTGGCTGAGGTTTCTTCAGGAAGGACACGAATCATAAGGTACTCTATGCATCAGTACCTCGGAGTTCTGGAATGACGGCTTCGCTGGGAAGGTGATTATGGAGAAAGAGATGTACACACGAAACTGGTATTATGACGATTGAATTGACTCAAGCTGTACGATAATGTCGGACTATTCGGAATAAGAGGCACTAGACTGAGATCATAAACGATGTTACAAACAACACAATAGTGCAACTTCTAACAGAGTTTTAGTACTTTAGACTAACTACAAGACTACTGCTGCGAACAAGGTATTCTACAAAAAGCAAGTATACGCAGCACGAGGACTCCTTGACTGGCGGAATCTTGCAAAAGATAAGACTCTAGTTACACTAGTGTTTAATAGTTTATGAGTTCAATATAACGAAACGCCCAGGTATTTCAACGTGGGTCCGGAGTAGTCTCTCCTGCAGCAGTGATCCTTAGTATCTTCCCGTCTACACCAGAGTTCTTTGATATTGGACAATCCTTCAGAAGGTGTCATATCTCACCGCATAGGTGACATATCTGGCTTGCACCAGCATCGGTGGTGGAAGTGATGTGTCGGGTCGGAGTTATGTGGACGCGGTTGCTTTCGTTGTTCCTCCTTTTCAAACAATTCCTTTTAAAGTGTTCGATTTCACCACAACGATAGCAAGCTTGGTTGACTCCGACGTCAAGTACTTGAGTGATGGGTCGTGCCGGTGCTCCACAATTACGAGCACGGTGCCCTATTTTGTGACAATTGCAGCATTACATTTCATGGCAAGCCTCATTATGATGACAACTACATTTGTTACACTTTGGAAGTTTTCCCTCGTATGGTTTGATCGGTGCTGAAGTGACAGGGATTGCCACTTGTTGTTGTTGCATGGCAAGTCTTTGGGATCGCTTGCGCTCTTTTTGGGCTTGACGCTTTCGTTTCCTCTTCTAGGTTTTATGGCTTTGCAAGCCTGTGACTGTTATCATTTGTTAATTTCAATGATCGGAATTGTCGACCCCCTTTCCATCCTTGTTTGCGTTGCCAGAGCTGAGGTTTGCAAGGACAACTGCCACGTTGACTGTTACTACGGTTTTGAATGTAGCGGCATCAATATGAAGGATAGGGGTTTTGTTGCACGGTTGACTATTTCTAGATGACGACATGATTCTATTATACGAAAGAAAAGGAGTTTGTGAGTGATTATGGTTGAACCTAGATGTATTCTGATCATTCATGTAAAGAGTAGAAGTATGTTCCCGAGGGTTTGACCTACATCCCTATGATACAGTCCTAGTAAAGAGTAGAAGTAAGTTCATAGAATGGTCACAAGACGTTTGTCATCCAAAACAGGGTACCATTGGTTGGTGGATAACATGATCCAACCTTTGAAAGAGAATTGGAAATGATCTCGGAGCTAAATTACCATAGTCCAATAACTTGACTGGAGTGAGTTGCAGATAGACTCCAACGATAGTATGATGAAAGTATTTGAACAAAGAGTGACATAGGAATTAGCCAACTGTCAATATCATTGATATTTATGATGTAATAACTTTGTGAAAATTGACCTTGTAAAGGGTCTTACATCATATCCGGAGTAGGAAAGTTTTGACAGCATAAAGGCCTAACTAAAAGTACTTACGGTACTGGGTTGATACATAGAAAAGTGCTACATAGGGCATAGACAGAAAAACGATTCCTTATAACAAGGAAAGAAAGTATAGCATCTCAAACTGGTGACAGTCATCCCTCTAGTGAACCCTTAGTTTAGCCAGTTGACATTCCATTTCTAGCATGTATCTTTCGTACACCCTCTGGCGCACTCGGAGCTCTATGACTTCGTCTCGAGTTTCAGCTAGTGCTTGCAGCAGGGCCTCATGATCTCTTGCAGACCTCTCACGAGCATCTTCAAGATGGGTGGTACGGATGGTATGCATTCTTGCATTGGCATCATCCTCTGTGATGCGATGGAGAGCTGTCATGCCCTGTATTTCATTTCGGGCAACCTTGCGGACCAGGATAGGCAGAACCCTGTCTGATGAGCTTCCCTCTCCTAGGTTATAGAAGCTTTGGTCTCCATTGAATGGCATGGGTTGATCTTGCTCTTCGCTCCATGTCTCCAAACATTCTACCCAAGGAGGCGTCGGGCCTTGAAAAGCCAGACGAGGGTTAGGATTTGGGTTGGGAGCCATCGAGGGTAGGTTCTCAACCTCGGGCTCAGAGTTAGCACCATCTAAAAAGCCTTCAGCATGGTGATCATCCAAAGGGATTTGATGATCATCTTCTGGCTCTTCTTCAAACCATCCATCATTGCCTTCGTTCAGAAGGTACGGGGTCGTGGGGATGGAGTCTCGCCATGTTATCTACGCGAGAATTGGGGTAACGAAATAATTATTAGACGTACTAACTAGATAGTTATAAGATAATCTTCATTAGTTACTTCACTATTTGTAAAGTGCATACTAGTCATATGTAATCAAAGCAGGATAGGCCTTCGAATAAGTGACCTTAACGCCAAATTCACAAGGAACATGGGTAAAGCAAAAAATCAGAGATTCTAATTCTATGTCATCCTAGTTACATATAACCTTAGTGTATCCAATTAGCAACTATTGACCTACTAATGAAGATATTTTTAGTTCTCAACTAAGTAATTATAGTAACACATGATACTCCTTATGTCTTCATTGTGGTAGTGTTGGTAAGTTTTTAGACTTGTTGCCATATCACAACCATTCTTGGGAATATGCTAATCACTCCTCGAACTAGCATAGTTGATCAGGCTATGCCATTCCCAGGACTGACCATACATCCCCGAGCTTACTTATGATATTCAACAATCGTAATAATTTTGTTTTTGACATTGTGACATTGATTTTAGTATGAATGCAGGCATGTATACTTAGTTAAATATTTTATTATTTAAAAGTATAAAATCTTGGACAGAGTATTTTAATCCCATTGTATTTATAGTATGTATATCTTTTATGGGTCGATATACTTAATTCACTATAAACAATGCTTCGATACCAATCTTTCACACCCCAAAACCAAGAACGGCGGAAATGTTCTGGGGCGGAGGACGTCATGTAAAACATCACAACAGTGCAAAGTAGTAAACAAGCAATAACATCATCCATTGCATTAATAGTAAAATTGTAATACATGAGTGTTCTTTTATAGAATAAGACATGATAAGTAATCAAAATGAAAGACGAGTCTTGACTGCTCCGTCTTCTCAAAACTTGGTCATCGTACCTATCTACTGGTGACCTAAGAACACAAGTTATTTTGAAAGCGTAGATCAGCATTTAAGCTGGTGAATTCATAAGTATTTTAGTGGCATTGCTTTGTAAAACTGTAAAGAAAAGACTAGTAAATGTTTAGTGAAAGAGTTCGTATAAGTATGAAAACCCTAGAAAATCCTATATGTCCTATTAGTATAAAAAGTAGTCTTCTACCAAGACCCGACTATTTTGAAGGTTTTCCTCTCTGTAAAAATGAAGGTTTTTCCCAAGTATGACTATCATTACCAAAAATATAGCCTTATATTACCCTTTATGTGAGAAGATCACTATTTGAAATTAACGGGAAAATGTATATGTGTGCTACAATATTGTTTGTATTAATCACTAAAGTAATAACTACCTTAAAACCAATGGTTTAAGGCAAAATGTGATGTAATAGTATTCTATGTATAGTAATCTTTGTATAATACTCTCTGTATAGTATTATTTGTATAGTATTCTCTGTTATAGTATTCTCTGTATAGTATTCTCTATATAGTATTCTCTGTCTAGAATGCAATAGTATCTCTTCGTATAGTATGTAATAGTATATTTGTATAGACTCATGAATGAACTGACTCTTGTGTGATTCCTTGTACTAGGAATAGTAAGTAGTATCTCCTAACTATACCTATTATAGTTACTAGTAATGTACGTGTATAACCGAAAGTATGCCTTTGCTACCCAAAGGTACTGAATTGACTGATAGAACTTTTATGTCTATATATGTATACATAATATATAAATAATATTTAGACGACATTCAGACTAATAACCGATAGCCTAAGGCCACATCCAAACAAGGAAAAGGAATTAAAGCAAAGTAGCAGTCCTACGTCCTTTAAACATTACTTATATAACTATACATATATAGGCATGCATTTGACAAAATAAAAGTTTAAAAGAAGTTTTTCAAAACATTTGAAAAGTTTAATAATAAGAATTCATGACTTGGTGTCAATTTATAAAACGATTTGACAGGCGGTTTGTTGACATAAATAGTTTAAAGTATAAGAAATCCTTTGTTTGAAACATAGTTATAAGAGAATTCAAAAGGAAAGATTTAGTATAGCAAACAAGTTTGATAAAGATTTTAACATGTAAAAACATTTGAGAAATCATTTTGAAGTAGTTTACTTAGTAAAACAGCTGAAAGTGTAGTAATTCCATAGTTTGGTAGTTACTAAGCACATGTGATTGATATAGTAACTAACATGATTCTAATTAACATATATTGACACATATATATATATATATATATCCAATTAGTCAATTAAAAACTAATTAATCAAATACAGACACCCTAAAACATGGATAACACTTTGATTCAAGTGCTAGGAGTACATTAGGGTTGCATCTAAGGAGTGTAGGGCTTCTCAAAGGAGTTTATGGTCCAAATGGTAACAACTCATGAGTTTATGGCCCATGGTCATTTCCCATTGAGTTTACAGCCGTAAACTGATGGTATTAGGTACCATTTGGTGTTTTGAGGTCTTATAAGTCATAAAGAAGCATCCTTACTTCAAGTCTAAGCCTTAGGAAGTCATGGTGGCACAATTTCACCCCTTTATAGCGTTTACGGCCCATGGAGCATTCCTCATGGGTTTACGGCCGTAAACTCTATGTGTTCATGGTCTTTTTGATGTATAAGGTCCTTAGTTCAATGGTGGTTGGTTCTAGTCTAAGTTCTAGTCAATAGGAAGGAAAAGAGGGCATCATTGCACACTTGCAGGGAGTTTACGGCCTTGGGAGATCCTTGGTCATAAACTCTCTTCCAACCCACAAATCTTGATGTTTCTAAGGTCTAAACAAGATCATTCTAGTGTATAAAAAGCTAGGGTAAGTGTACTTACAATCTAGAAGCTTGATTGGGTGTTTAAGGTCCAAGAACACTAGTGTGTGTTCTTTATGTTCTTGGTGTTTCTTGAAGATCTAAACAAACATGATTTTCATGGATGAAATCAATGAATGAAGCTAGTTAATAAGTTTTATCAACTAATCAAGGGATAGAATACTTACACCTTTGATGATCTAAGGATGGAATGTGGATGATACTTGAGAGAGAAGTTGGAAGTTCTTGACTTGAAAATGTGAAAAGGTGATAAAATGACTAAGCGTCACTTATATAGTCCTTAGAGTTTACGACCCTAATACCATTTGGCCCGTAAACTCCAAACTCTTGGAGTTTAGGAACTTAAATGTTACACACATTACCCTATAGTATCCTCTCTCCAGTTATCTCTTGCAGTACTAGGCTTTAGAACACTCAAACTGACTCCAAAAAGCTTAAAAGTTAGTAGAAATGGTTTTGACTTCCAATGAATTACTTGACTGAACTGGATAGAAAATTTCGGGTTGTCACATGTAAAAATGGATCTTTAAACAAAAATGGACATAGCAAGTTTATGACATCATTTTGTGAGTTTTAACTAAAAATATATGGTTTTAAAACATATGAAGTTATTTCGAGTTAAAATCCCAAAAAGGATAGAAACAAGTTTTATCAAGTTATATTTTCCTAGTTACCGGTAAATATCGTTAAAAATGGGCAAAATCTAGAAATGGACTTTTTCATACCAATTTCTCATACTTGTGTTAGATGTTAGTTTTATGAGATAATCTTTTACAAACATCGGGACAAGATAACTATTACAACTATTACGTATTTATATAATTGTTTATATAAATGGATTTACCAAAACATTCGTAAGAAACAATAATTGATATAGTTTGAGAAACACAAATACTTCTCTATTTTTTTGGACGAATCATATAATTATATAAAGGTATCATTATACTTACACTACATGGCTCGTATGGAAGGGTAATACTTTCAGTAAGGGTTTTATTACACTAGACGTAAACCTATTAATACAATTTTGTGAGACGTGCATTCACCGTACCTACTGGAGTACACAATAAAGTCCTGAACTACAACCAGAATCTATGTAAGAGAGCTTGACACTTGTTTATAGATCTATACGGGACAACAACCCGCATCCAAGTTGTTAACTACAGTTAGACCGACAGGTCTAGGGTGAAAAAGGTCAAACATTCTGATGCCTAAAGAGCATCGTACAAGTCCACTAGTTGCTAGCATGGTTATGATAACTCAGATGAGGTGTTAACAATACATTTGGTATACGGGGTTACTTACATTCAAATAGTTTTATATAAAGATAAAACATCATAATACTATTTTCCAGTACAACACTACTTACATTTTGATCTTGGGTTTAAGACTTACAGCTCACTTTAAAGAAAATAATGTGTAGTGTTATTTAATCCAGTAATGAAACGAGATCAGATTTGAAATGAATTAAGAGCACAGAGAGTAAATATAATATTGTTTCAGCTCATATTATGTGTGACATCCCCAAATTCACGGCCCAAAAAGACCGATTTGTTTATTCTTGATTTTAAAAATCAGAGTATTTTTTAAAGAAATACGTTGCAGAATTTGTTCCCAGAAAAACATGATAAATATGTTATCAAATCTTTTCCGAGGAAATGTATTTTATTAATTTTAAAACTTTGGGATGTTATCGGCAATACAAAAACATAAGCATAAACAAAACTTACATTCATTTACACTAGTGATTTTAAATCTCCTTTAATCTCTTAGTGCAACGTAGCTTCGTATCGACACCTGTGATACAAATAACTTGAGTGGGTCTGGTTGGGAAACCTGATGAGTACATAGGGTTTTCAACCCACAATAATAAAATTATTGTGTTAAGTCCATAACTCTCATTTATCGATAGTATTATTTGTAGGATTCCACCCGCAATACATGTAATGGGTTTTTAGAGTTCATCTGATGAACATATAGTTCACAAACCTACAGGTTGCGAACCTGCTAGTGTTCCACGGACTATCTAGAATAGTCCATTGCTATCATCCATACTATTCTAGATGACGGGGCTAACGTTTGGGTAAATGCTTTTCTCATTTTTCACCTCTCACCCTCATCTTATGATTTATATCACCGATCATCTCATTTATCCAACTCAACTTTCATCACATACCAACTATTTCATTTACCCATGTTTTACCCAACATTTTTGTAGATATAAAATAGATATACCATTTAAATCATTTAAAACCTGTATAAACCATTCATTTAACATTCATATCAAATAAACAAACAATATATATTCACATAGCACGTATTTTATATAGAATACTTCATATCTATGTGTAAGATGAAATTGACTATACACTCACCTGATGTGGTGGTGATTGGTCAGCACTTCGTTCCTTAAAACAATCTTTTTGGAGGAATTTAGGATGTTTTCTCAAAAAAACCAGGCTTTACGTGGGCAGAGTTTTGACTCGGAAAATTTAGTTTCTCAGGGACTTCGGGGCTCCGGGCTTTCTTCGATTGTTAGGGGTGTTCCCGAGGCTTCGGGGTGTTTTAAGATGGCTAGAGAGGGTATAGAGAGTGAAAGAGAGAGAGAGAATTAGCAACCATTTCCGGGAATCCTCGCATCTAATTTATAGAAGGTTGATGCCTCGAATTATGTTGGGCGTAATTTCAGAATACGTGGGGCGTACTACCTTGCGAG
Source organism: Lactuca serriola (assembly GCF_051521515.1). NCBI lineage: Eukaryota > Viridiplantae > Streptophyta > Magnoliopsida > Asterales > Asteraceae > Lactuca > Lactuca serriola. Next base: position 330,188,879 of record NC_136411.1, read on the forward strand.
GCTCTATGCTAGACGTAGACCGAGTACGCTAAGCGTTCCGAGAAGCGTGTCGTTGGTTTCGTCTTCGGGCCGCAGACGCGTCGATGTGCGAGATACGTGTCATCCGTCCGAATAAAGAGGCGATGTGGCCAACTTCTGACCTAGTCCGAGTACGCGGGGCGTAAACTCGTATGTTGGCCGTGTGCCTTCGGATAAGCCTCAAATTTGATATTTAAAACATCAAAAATTCATATATTTTGCATAAGGGATCCGTTTTTGACCTTCTTTATATCCACGCGTAGGTGATATTATACTCTACAATTTTCGTTTCGACTCCGTTGGCTAATTTTGACTTTATTTTTAAAGTTATATTTTTAACAAGCCGGGACAGGAAAAACTCGTTAACAATTCATAACTTCTTCATCCAACGTCCGTTTTCGTCTGTCTTTTTACCGTTGAACTACTATCCATGAGAGCTTCGATTCTCGTTTAGGTTGTGTCGGCTAAAAATTGCTCGATCTATAATTCGAATTATGGGTTGCATACTATTATGCCAAATCTTAGAAAATTCATAACTTCCTCATACGAAGTCAGATTTGGACATTCTTTTTACGCGCGCTCTCAGTTTAACGTGTACTACAACTTTCATTTAGATCGCTAAGGCTAAAAAGAAATTTATTGTAAATTCAATTTTTATGTTACACATCGTCATGCCGGTTCTGTCGTCAAACTTCGACAGGTCATAACTTCTTCGTTATAACTCGGATTTCAGTATTCTTTATATCTCTAGAATCGTTTTTTCAACCACTACAACTTTCTTTATAGATATTAACTTTATCTAAAATTTTACTTTCGACGCTTATTTTTATCCTTAATTTATTATATCATCATAATGAAATATAAGTCACATAAATTCACATAATTCATTCTTATTACTTCAAAACATGTTACAATAGTCGACCTAGACTATTACATCGTCTTTAATGCTTAGCCCCAAAACACGGGCGTTACAATTCTCTCCCCCTTAGAATGATTCCATCGTTGGAATCATACATCAACAAACAAATGCGGATAGCGACTAATCATGTCACTCTCCGTTTCCCAAGTGAGATTTAGCCCATTCATATGTTTCCATTGCACAAGCACTAAATCGACCAAATTTCATGGCAACTTCTTAGTCTCGTGGTGAACAATTGCCTCTTATTCTTCAATTAACCTCTTGTTTTCATCCAACCTTAATTCAGAAATTGGAATTATGCCGGGAACTTCTCCTGTGAACTTCCTCAAATAACACATGTGGAAAGTGTTATGAATACCATCTAGTTCTTCTGGTAGTTCTAGCTTGTAAGCTTGGTTCTCAATCCTCTAAGGAACTTTAAGTGGTCCAATAAACCTTGTACTCAACTTTCCCCTTTTACCAAATCTTATAAGTCCCTTCCATGGTGAGACTTTAATTAAAACCGAATCTCCAACTTCGAATGTTATCAATGGTCTTTTCTTGTCAGCATAGCTCTTTTCACGATTCTGAGCTGCTAACATCCTTTCCCTAATCACTTTCAGCTTTTCAGCAGCCTGATGAACTATCTCAGGTTCCATAAACTGCTTTTCCCCAGATTCAAGCCAACATGACGACATTCGACACTTTTTTCCATACACAGCTTGATAAGTTGCCATCTTGATGCTTAAGTGGAAACTATTATTGTAGGAAAATTCTACCAAAGGTAAATGTTCATCCTAGTTACCTTGGAATTCCACGGTACATGCTCTTAGCATATTCTCTAATGTTTGAATCGTTCGTTCACTCTGACCATCGGTTTGCGCATGGTAGGCTGTACTTAGACACAATTCCGTACCCAATTTGTCTTGTAGACTTTTCCAAAGCCTTTACTTGAAACGACTATAACGATCTGATACAATCGTTAAAGGAACATCATGAAGTCTTACTATCTCCTTCACCTAATCATTTTCAAGTTATCCATAGACCATTTTTCATTGGCTGCTATGAAGTGTGCATTTTTTAGTAAACCGATCAACGACCACCCGAATCATGTCGTAACCGTTCTTCGTTCTGGGCAGTTTAGTCACAAAATCCATGGTGATGTCTTCCCATTTACCCATGGGTACAAGTAAAGGTTCTAAACTCCCATATGGTTTCTGATGTTGTGCTTTAACTCTCGCACATGTTACACACTCGGCAACATACTTTGCAACATCATGCTTCATCGTCGGCCACCAGTAGTAGGGATTCAGATCCCTATACATTTATGTGCTGTTGGGATGAATTGAGTACATGGTATTGTGAGCTTCTTCCATCAGAAGATCTCTTATTCCTCCCGTCTTAGGTACCCAAATCCTATCTTGGAATACCTTCAGTCCTTGACCGTTTATATCGAACACTAACGTTTTGCCCAAACGTTCTTCCTTTCGGTCATTTTTCATTAAAGTTTCTTTCTGAGCTTTCTTGATGCTTTGTACAATCGTTGAGACAAGTGTGATTCTTAATGCTCTCGACCTTTTCTTTTTAAGGCTCACTTTTCTTCTTAAAGCATTAGTTATAACATTTGCTTTACCAGGGTGGTAAAGTATTTCGCAGTCGTAATCCTTAAGAAATTCTAGCCAATGTCGCTGTCTCATATTTAATTCCTTCTGATTAAAGAGATACTGAAGAATCTTATGATCAGCGAAAAGTTTTTATTTTGTGACATAAAGATAATGCCTCCATATCTTCAGGGCGAATACCATCGCTGCCAACTCCAGATCATGAGTGGGGTAGCTCTTTTCATGTTATTTCAATTGTCTTGATGCATGTGTTATCACCTTATCTCTTTGGGTTAGAACACAAACCAACCCAACTCTAGATGCGTCGCTATAGACTACGAAGTCTTCAACTCCGTTCTTGGAAACACTAACAAGACATGGCTGGTATAATGACTCCAAACGTTATCTCTTCATCCTAGCTTATAGTCATAACTATTATGTTTGCTTCAAATGAATATCTATTTGTTTTTGGAATTCTTGTATGCAGGTGGTGCTCGATCTTGCTCCCGCTCCCTATCCCATGTTGAACTTTCAATTGTGACCTTCAAGTCACAATCTCGATCTTTATCGAAGACTCCTCTTCTTTTTAACAAACTTAAGATAAGTTCTTTCCTTCGATTAACATAGTAGATTGATGGGTCATGTTCTAATGGCCTATCATCGTATTATGTGCTGCTTAGACTCAAGTCTTTTAGAGTCGATTTCTCAACATAATATACCTTCCTTGGTGTTCCAATGTGATCACATTCTAGCATGTAGTACTTTTAGCTGTAAGCCTCTTACTTTAATAATGATTGGGATACTTCAATCTTCCAGTTTGAGTGAGATACTACATCGGACTTGGTTCTCTGAACCACATGACTAACTCATCTTGGTTGGACTCGATTCGATATAACCTCTTGGGTCGGAATAACAATCATCTTCTTAGTTATTACCAAAATGATGGTAACTACAGACTAGAAAAAAACATAATCAATTACTAGCTACTTTGTAACCTCGTGACTTTCCCTGATCCAAGTGCGAGTCTTGTGCTTTCGGTAGTATAGGCCTCTACTACCATTCACAATTACTCATACTGATCCCAAGTATTGTCTCGCAGTTCTCCAAGTCACCATACAAGAATTTCTCATACTCATTCAATGCTTTAGATAACAAAACCAGGGTTTATATTATTTCTTGAAACGATTACACAGAGGTTCAAGTTTACCCTATATTATGCCTCTAATAGGCCACACCACATGTTACTATTTATATTGCTACTTCATAACTTGAACTGTGGGTATCAAGTCTTTAGTTCTAATTACTAGCATTGTTATTTTCTTCGTCGAGGATCATGTGGATTGCCCTTGGCCTTGGTGGTGTATCTGGACTTGTTGCCTGGATTTTCTTTGTGCAATCTCTAGAAATATGTCCTTCCTTACATCCGTAACACACCCTCTTGGGAAACGTACACTCATCGGCGTAATGCCCGATCTCTCCACACTTGAAACAAGTTACCTCCCATCTAGAGTGTTTATTTTTGCACTTCCACCACCATTTTTCTTTACCTCCTCTTTTTCCAGACTTTGAGAACATGTTGCTCTAGTTGGACCTCAAAGACCCCTCAAATTTCCTCTTCTTTCCAACTTCAACCTTGTTAGTGGTCCTGTCGTTGATCATTTCTTCAATAGACTTAGCAACCCAGATAGTTTCCCCAAGAGTAGGTGCCTGGTGTACTGGCACAGTAAGTTCGTCCTTATTTTGTTGAAGTAAACGTTTTGTCTCTTCCATCTGTTGATCCCATATTGTCCGCACCATTGCCTGTATCCCTGCTATCGTGATTGGCTCGGGTTGCGGGTTATCATTTCCCAATCCACTTTGAGTGCTTGCCATTTCGATCTATACACCAAAGTAGGTGAATTTAGATCCTTATTTTTTTATAGACGTTTAAATCATAATCCGTGGGAACCAAAGTTATAAAATTAATTAAACTTTTATAATAAAAATTTATACTTATTAATCAATTATTTTAAATAAGTCTTTTTAAATAAATTATTAACTAAGTGATATATCAAAATTTTAAAGTTACTATAACTTCAAATTTAATACATAATTAGAAAATGTAAATTTAAATTTTGAAATGAGTTGTCTAATATATCTACATGACATATGACATAATATTAATGAGGATTTGTATTAGTGTGACACTTGACAAAAAAAGATTAACATTACTCATTTTTTAGAATAAGGATATATATATATATATATATATATATATATATATATATATATATATATTCTACACAACACGTGAAATTTATTTAATCAAATTCATTTGAAATTTTCACAACAACAAAAGAGTTTTCTAATTCGTGTATACTTATGATTTCAAATATAAAGTTATTAATCACTACAACTCAAAAGTTTTTGTAACTTATGGTTAATAATTGGTAGTGACTTTTTATTTTCCTCTCATTTATATACATTGTATTCGTATTAGTAATATACAAATATATTTTTTCACAAACAATCATGTGTTTTAAGATATTTTTAATTAAAATATGAAGATTTGAAAAAAAGAGTGTTTTGATGCATCATTATTACCACTATACGGATTTTCTTGGAACAATAAGTATTCTTTCATAATTAGTTTAATGTTATTATTAATTTTTTTGGTGAATGCCTTAAAGGCATCAAACATGCATTAATGAGTTTTTATATCAAGTTCATATAAATATAATTTTTTCAAAGTTAATAATAATCATATGATTATTTTAAAACCGTGTATATGTGTATGTATGTGTGTGTCTATATATATATATATATATATATATATATATATATATATATATATATATATATATATATATATATATATGTCTTGTATATATATTTTTTTATGATTTATCAGTGTTTAATAAGGTTTTTTTTAACAAAAGTTATAGTAGATATTGTAGTGTTTTTATGCTATTAAAAGTTGTAGTATTTATGTTTTTCATATATTTGTTATTCATTAAATACATAAATTAATATACAATTTATATACAATTTAAAGGTCAACAAAATCATCAAATATTTATTTTTTATACTATTTGTTATTTGTTATATATAGAAATCAATATATATATATATATATATATATATATATATATATATATATATATATATTAACATTGATTTTTTATTTATAAATATTAAATCACAATTTATAGAATTAGGAGGATGATTAAATAATTGTGTGAATGTGCGTGTTGCAATTAAAAAAATTCTATAAATATATTTTTATGCAACACACGTGAATTCGTTTAATTAATATATAACACATTGTCATATAAGGTAAAACCTAATGACTTTAAAATCTCTAAGGGGTAAGGTTACATTAAGATTTATTTTGAGAGGAAAGTACAAATGGAAAGGAAGCCCTTATAAAGACTTCAATATCCAAATTCCCTTGTTGGGGATCAATCTTCATTTCGGCTAACAATTAAAAAGTAGGTCAAACTTTTATATATATATATATATATATATATATATATATATATATATATATATATATATATATATATATATATATATATATATATATATATATATATATATATATATAACCCTATTATGGTAATTTTGTAAATATATTTAGTATAATTTAAGTATTTTGAAATAATGATTAAAAGTATTGAAAAACCTTTAATTGCACCTATTCTTGTATTAAATTATTTAATCTCTAATTACAAAATTAATTTATTTAATTTAAAAAATAAAATAAAAAATTTGGAAATATTCATTTTAAAATCGAAATTTATTTACTGTGTTAAATTTTTAATCCCTAATAACAATATTTATATATAACTTTACAACCAAAGCTGGTTGTTTTTTTTTATAAATATATAGGTTAATTTGTACTATTTTATTTTCACTTTTATATAATAATACATAAAATTCGATCCAAATTTATTAATTATCTATAATAAAGTCATAAAAATATTAAAAAAACCTTTTTACATTTATAAAAAATCAATTTATTTAAATTTTAGTTTATTTTAGCAGTCTGCAGACGTTAAAAAACAAATAATTTTTTTTTTTTTTAAAGAGCAGACATTTGGTCCACCTCTTCTACTACAGAGATTTGTAAATGTAGTCCGCAAACTGCAAACATTTTTTCTAAAAAACAAACTACACCTAAATATTGACTTTCACACTTCCTAATATTTTTTTGTTCAAATTCATTTGAAATCATTTATGCATATAAAAAAGAAGTTTTTTTAATGAAGTATTTGAGTATTATTTAGGGAAAATGACACACACGCCCTATAAAGTTTCTAGGGTTGATATTTTTAGTCCCTAAACAATTTTTGTGGCCTTATAAGGGAACGAAGTTGTGTTTGTCGGGTCGATTACATCCTTTTGGCCAAAATGAAGGAGTCACTCGGTCATTTCTTTGACACATTGTGAAAGTCAACTTTTCTATGGATTACTTGGACTTTGTGAGAGTCAACTTTTCCCTTCCTCCCACTGAATTGTAATCGACTCCAGCACCCACCATCGTGTTCTCTTGGGCTGCCAACACAACCCACACCCACCCATTATCACTGTTGTTGCCGTGGATGGAGGTCGACATACTGTATGCCAAAACGACCCGCTTTCAAAGGATCAGCTCCAATCAATCTATCGGATCGTCTAAACCAAGTCCTCCGACCAATCTCTCGAAACTTGTTTTTCGGGTTCTCAAGACTTCAATTTGACAAACTTTGTCTCTCCACTCAAATCGCATAACCTTACTGAGATGATAAGCAATAGTTTGGCAATAAACCAATTTTTCTTGAAGCAAAAGTCAGCGAGTGATGATGATCGGGAGCTAGATAATGATTTTCTGACTTGGGTTACACTCGGCGACCGAAAATTGTTACAGACAGGTTCACTTCGCACAAAGGCTAATTTAGTCGTGTCTCAGGCCCGTGGGAGTATGTTCCGAACCATTCAATCAACTATAAAATATGCAGCAGGTTATAATCGTCGGAACAAAAGATATGTCATCTACATAAAGAGAGGAGTTTATAAGGAGAACATCGAGATTGGAAACGATCTAAATAATATCTTGTTCCTTGGTGATGGAGCTAGATACACCATTATCACTGGTTCCCGGAGTGCCGATGGCGGTTTCACAACTTCTAGCTCTACAACCGTCGGTAAGATCGATTCTTCTCTTTTCCGGTCATTTACTCAATCATAAATCTTTCTTGTTATATATACGTTATAGTCAACACAAGTTATCTACGTTTACACGTAATGCTATGATCTAAGTTAAGTAAAGTAGACGATTTATGAGTGAAAGCATATAAAATAAGCATCGTACGTAAGTACGTTACTGCATGCAATCTCTTCATCATGCAATTTATTTAATTATCATTAGGATGTTGGTTTTGGAGGTCGCTTTGCAGAAAGCTCAAGAAGCTCAAAGTTGCAGTAACGACCTCAAGAATAAATGCAAGAGCAAAAGAAAGAAGGTGGTGTGGCTCGATTGCAACAAGATCTGGTGGTGGTTAAAGTGGTTGTTTCCAGCCGAGGAGAAGAAGATGGGAGGCGACTAGAGGCGATGCGGTAGGCGGGGTTGCTGTCGGTTTTGTTTAGAAGAGGTTTAACGAGAGAGAGAGAGAGAGAGAGAGAGAGAGAGAGAGGTGGGCCCTAAGTTTTGTCTATATGTCCCTTAAACCGGCTAAAACAACTTAAGGGGATTAAAAAGACAGGTTGTCCACAACTTGGTTACCTCATAAAGCCACGAAAAAACTTAAATGACTAAAAGGGTCAGCCCTAGAAACTTTATAGGGTGTAAGTGTCATTTTCCCTATTATTTATGTGTGTTTGTTGGTTTCTTACAATCAATATCTACCAAAGGAAAAAAAAAATATAGTACATTATATGAACCTTTTCTTTTATCCGAGGGCCTCCTTTTGCTTTTTCGTTTTGTCGCGGGCCCAAATATACTTCCACGAGCCTTGTGTTGTTATAAAATTATAAAATTATTAATATACATTTATGTAATTTAGATGGTTAAAATACATTTTAAAAACTAAAAATAAAACAAAGTACCTTATATATTTAGCGGACATTGCATGGATTCTATCGATTGTATACATTAAATAACCAATCTCCCTATACTAATAAAAGAATAGTTTTTTTGCCATGTGTCACCATGTTAGGCATTGTAATTAATTACATGACATTTGTCAATCTATTGACACTTGTAATTAATATCATGACATTTGTCAATCTAATAATTCTCTATTTCAAATTTTAAATTTCAAAATTTAAATCACATTTTAATTACATTAAATTAATAATATTAGAATAAAAATAAAATAAAATTTATACAAATTATAATAAGATATAATTTATACAAATTATAAGATAATATATTTTACGTATTTATTTGAATCAATGATTATAATTTTATATATAACTAAAAAAATATCTTTTAGTTAATAAGTTATTTAAAATTATTAATTAATAGTTTTGAGTTTTTACTTAGAAAGTTTAATTAATTTTTTAACCGTGGTTCCCACGGGTTATAAACTATTTGTAAATATTCAATTGATATAAGAAAACCAAATCATTGTCTAATTAAACTTATTCGGTATTATTTACATGATTAATTGGATTGAGGGGTGTTTGGCTTAGCTTTTCACAGCCAAAAGTCCTTTTTGTAAAAGAAAAAAAAAACAAAAAAATGTTTGGTAAACTAGTAACTTTGGAGTTTTAATACAAGGAAAAGCATCTTTTTGAAAAAGTCAGGATTAACTTTTGAGTTTTTAAAAGCTAAGCCAAACACGCCCTTATAGTCCGGGATACCTACATTGAAATGGTTCTATTAGAAAATATGAAACGTAAACTGACGAACAGCAGTGTCCTTTTACCTCTTTATGCATCACACCCTTAAGTTAATAAACCATCCAAATTCCAAAAGCATCCTATGTAATAACATGTACCTACAATTTTAAGTCCATCAAATCGTGGTCCTACCCCATGCAAAGGACATTGCATGTGTTGTCTGCTCACAACCGCAATGTATTAATGGTGCAGAACGCTTGACAGCTTTCTTCAATCTTCATGGATTTATGATGTCGACTATACAATAAGATGAAATCCACACACTTAATTCGTAGTCTTCTCTCCATCTGCCTACATTACATTCGGTGGTGCCACGCAAGACATCTCATGTCGCCGCCCATGGTGTTTGGCGGTGAACATGGCCGGAGCTGAAACTGAACGACAGTCACGTTATCACGTAGTCCCTTCTTCTCCTTTGTCTCTTTAGAAGCGTGAGATTCTCACAACCACCGTTACTTTTGCTTCTTTCTTTCTGTCTGTTGTCCCATTCCAGAAATAGCGAGACTAACCCTAAAATAAGGAAAGCAACCTGACCATATTATTAATATTGTTTCTTTTCCATGGTCCAAGAATTTTCAAGTTATGGGGTCAATGTACGATTTAAGTGTATAGCTCCATAGTTCCTATACGGCATGTAAGCCTCGTGTAATATAATTTTCGAAATTTAGAGACCAGGTGCTTCTAAGATAACAACATACCTCATAAAAGAATTATATGTCCAATGAGGAAATAATCAAAAAATATAATCTTCAAATCACTCCTGAAATATAACGAAAACCCATCAAATTATGGTCAAGCCAAATATCTCGTTGAGTTATTTGGTATATATATATCCTAATATTAGGAGGGTCTTTGGATTTGAAACTTGTTGGTTTTCAAAAAGTAAAAAGTTAAAATAAGTCTTTTGCAATTGAAATTTTTTACTTTGAATGATTTTGTTTTCCATTTTAAATATTAGAGAAATCTGAAAAAAAAAATGGTTACATTTTCGCTCTATTAATGAAAGAGTCACCCTTGATTTATTTATTTATTTATTTTTATTTTTTTGCAATTTAGCCATTAAAACCTATTACTACTTGAAATTTGGCTCATTTTGCAGGTTACTGCAAAGAATAATAGGTTTTCGATGGTTAAATTGTAACAAAATATCAAGGGTCATTTTTTTGTAAATAAGCCAAAATATAAGTAAATTTTTTTCAATACATAATAATTTTTAACCTCAAGTCTTATATATTTTAAGATTAAGAGGGTGTTTGAGATTTAAATTTGAACCTCAAAAAGATTTTTAGGCATAACGACTTAATGACTTATGGTGATGAGAAAATGAGGTTTTTTTAAAAGTGTTTGAATTAATTTTTGTGGTGGGGTGTAACATTCGATTCAAGGTACTGTTTTGGTCAAAAATTATATAAGTACTAATCAACCAAATTGAATGAGAGGCTTTGATGTTCAAATTGTACAGTAGCAAGTAATAAAATAAAAGTGATACAATGGTTTACAAGGAAAACCTTTGATCCTTGCTAGGATCTCTGGTATAAAACCTTGGGAGGTGATAATGATCACCTGCCTTGATGATTTTATTGATATAAAGTAAAGATTATAGTGAGTTCTTAGTAAGAATGAATGTAGAAATTCGTAGAGTGAGCTTAGGCTAGAGAATTCGTGTGTTGTGTGCAGATTACAAGTGTTAATTTATAGTCTAATCTAGCCAACAAGATATACGATATTTTCGAGATACTCTGTGACTAGCTTTTTGAACGTTATTTGACCAAGTATTCCAGGCCTTTAGCATAGTTAAGATGATTCTACGCTGAGAATTGGTTTTCCCTTGACTACTTCTGCACACGTATTAGTTATAGACAAAATATGTTTGTTATAAATATCAATAAAAATAATAAGGGTAATTAGACGGGATCCTGATGTAGCTGAGGATCCTGGATATTTGAGGATCCTGAAAATTGTAAGGATCCTAGTCCTAACAATTGCCCCCAAGTTATTCCTGAAAATATAGGGGTTAGTTTCGTAAATATTAAAGGAATAACTTAAAGTAAATAGGGAATCGTAATTTTCAGTTTTAACCCATAACGACTAGGTGATTTAAATTCCAACAGATAGTTTACTAGTCGTTAGCAGTCAAATCATATTCACCGACGCAATATAAATATAAGAGATTAGTTTCATATTCTCATATATGTTCTTCTTTGCTCTTATTGTTCCATCTTACAATTAGAAGGTAATTTTCTTTCAGGCTTTTATTCTTTCTATTATGGGTCGAAAAATGGTTGTCTCTCGTAAAAGTATCTTGGCCCTTCCCGACGATGATTTTATCGATTTTGGGCTTGGACTATCCATATTTAAAGCTTGGAGATGATTTGTCCAATTCGAATCATGTGAGGTGTGGAGAGGACCAAGGGAATCTTGGGTAGTGGGGTGTGTATTGGAGAAAAATGAGTCAAAAGCATTCCAACAATATTTGTGAGGGTGGAGTCTCAGTTGCGCAACACTTGCGAGGGTACCCGTGCAACTGCTTTTGGGCATTTTGGTCATTTTGATCGCCATTTACTTTAGGGGTTAGATCTTTCAGCACACACTTTGATTTTCCACCATAGGAGACCATTGGAGGCGATTTTGTGGGAGCTTGATACACATTCTTCTCATCTTTCAAAGTAATTGTTAGTTTCTTGATGCAAAAACACTTTTATGATTGTTATTTTTTTGTCATGACTGGCTAGTTTCTCTATTTTGGTTAACTTTGGCTAAAACCCTTGGATATTTGTGGGTTTTGAAGGATTCATGCTTAATTGTCATTTATCTTATGTTTATGATTCTAGTTCATATTTCTTATGCTTGTTTAATTCTTTGATCGTGAGCTTGGTACTTGAATAAGCAATTGTTGGTTTATTTCTTTGGTTTAGCATTGAATCATAGAATTTACTTAGAACAAGGGCTTTATGACGGTAGAAATCATCTCTAGCTTATGAATCATGACTTCTTTATGGATGTGTAAGCATTGACATCCTCTAGGAATTGGGGATTCCTACATTCTTAAGGCTAATCAACTTTCTTGGATTTATTACTTCAATTGAATCCTTGATTTTGATCAAGAAGGTGTGTTGTAGGCTTCCCCAGCCTCCATAAAACCTATGAGGAATCTTGGCATATCATGCTTCATGATTGCTATAACCAATTTGGGGTTAATGATAAGCTTCATATTAAATCCTAATGATAAACACACAAATGTTTATTGTATTGAATTACCTTGCTTAACCAATTCTCCCGAATTTGAGCATCTCACCACCTTGCTTAATTGCAAGCTTTTTAGTTATTCAAGTCTTTTAGTTTTCAAGCAATCACAACACCCCCCCCCCCCTTAGTTTAATTGTAATTAGTTTATTTACACTAGTTCTATTGGATTGCATTGGTGAATAAATACAACCATTTCCCCAAGGATCCATACCCCTTTTTACCATTATATTATGTTTTATTTGCAAACAAATGGTGTAATTTTCTTGTTGGACTTGACATCCCATCACTACTCATTTCTACTACCATCCGAACCAATCAAATATACCCGCTCTCAACATATACACACCTCTAAAGAGCGCACTAATTCATCTAAGGTAATTCCTAGGCTCTCCTAGCATTTCCACCTTACCCTGACATCAGCTGGTAAAGAACCCTTAGTAATATCAGCTAACTAATTCATGAATACAATTACATGCAACAAAAGTTAAACAATATTTCAAATAAAAGACCCAACCCTACAACGGTTAGACTCGGACGAGAACTGTGAAATAGGGCCAAATCAATCATTGTATAATTATTTAACCTTTGTAGCATGTAACTTAACATATTCATTTAATAGTTAGCTCACGTCAATATGGGTCCCACAAAGCACTAAGCAAGCAACATTCAAGCAATAACACTCTAAAGGTCACAAAACATAAAAATGCATCATCCAATTAATCTTGCTTCTGCGATGCTAGTAACTTCTACCAACACTGTCGGTTGCCTTATGCATACAAATTATACATAAAACAGGATCACATAGATTGTCGAATGAATTATTCTACCCTTAGCCCACAGCCAAACAAGGAACATGAAATAAGGCCAAATCAGTCTTTCTAGGGATATATAATCCTAATCGTATACAATTTTTAAATCATACACTTAGCAATCAATTCCACCAACATAGATTCCAAATATGACATAGCATCCAATTCCTCCTAGGCTACAAGGCATCATAAATCATGCCATTTTATCCAACATCTGAAATACATATTAGCATGTCGTTCGAAAAGCTCAATCAACATGCATATACATGCATCTCTCCTAGCATTGTATCATACAATCCTGAGTAGATCCTTAGCCCTAATCTAGCATCCATTTCTCATGTACTCATACCAAAACAATAAGCATAACATATGCATGGGTATTTTGGGATATACTAACATGAGCTCGGATGATATCATGCATCACACCCCTTTTCTTAGAAAACTTTTTTAAAAAATCATTTTCATTTAAAAGATTTTAGAAATCCTTAGTTTTAGTTCAGACACACCTGAGAGTGTGCCTGAATCTCTCAAATCAAGGCTCTAATACGAAATTGTAACATCCCAAAAATACAGAGTAAAAATTTCATCTTTAAATAAATGAAAACTATCATTCGTTGCTCCAAAGACGATCAGACTCAAAGTATTCTCAAAACATTAGAGTAATTTTTAATCATTAAGTGTGGAATAAGTCTCCATGAGATGCAGTGCGATCAAGTCGAGCCCTTCCTTTTGAAACCAGAAGTACCTAAAACATTTTAAACATAAACTATAAGCACAAATCTTAATGATTTCCCCAAAATACAACATACCATACATATCAGTAAGCCAAACCCTGGGGTAATTTCCAACCCAACATACAACAATGGTCTCAACCATGGGGCCCAACCTGATGTATATTTCAACCCAACATAAAATAATGAGCCCATCCCTAGAGTTTATCTCAACCCAACATACAATAATCGGCCTAGCCTTAAGGTTAATCTCATCCCAAACATGCATAATTGGGCTTAGCCCTAGGGTATATCTCAACCTAATCATACATGCAAGAGTTAGAAAGGTAGCTAGTATTCAACATAACACAATCAAACGGGTCAGCATTGGTGTCATTGACCCACAAGTACAGTGAAAAGACTCACCTCAATTGGTCAATGAATAGATCATACACACGAGCCGTTGGCTCTAAAGTCTCTCCTACTAAACATATGCAAAACCAAGCTCTAATTAGCAATTAAGGTAAATACTCCAACTCAGCAAATCCAAATACCAACTTAAATCCTCATTTAGGAAATATACCATTATGCCCTTCTAAGTCCTCAACATCTCACGATTGACCAAAAATTCAAACTGGTCAAAAAAAGTCAACGATCAAGCTTTTGTTGACTTACGTGTGGCACACATCTTACTCTACGCATGGTGTAGAGTCCTACGCATGGGCGTCCCTTTCCAAACTACATTTAAGAACTTAATTCATTAAGACATTTCACTCAAAGTTCACATCTGTTTCCTAATAGCTCTATAATGGATACAGTTTCCAACTTTATCCATTAGGATGGTCTAAACAACCAAGATCTAGTCTTTAATTCTTAAAGGGACCAAAAACGCATCTTTCTAAACTTAATCCATTAAGTCCAAGTTTCCAACCTTTAGATCTAAATCAATATGATGTTTACATGGATAAAGTTTCTAACTTTATCCATTACATGGTCACAAACTTTCAAGATCTAAACTTTATGCACTAAAATGACCAAAAAGTGGAAAATATGACAAATAACTAGATCTATGAAAAAAATGAGCAAGAAGATTTTTACGTACAATAGTCCAGGAATGATGTAATCTTGTAGGATCTATACTTGAACTCTTCTTCTATACAATTTGCCACCACCATGCTTTTCAAGATTCAACCTTCCAATGGAGAAATAAGCTCATAAATGATGTCAAGGATTGAAAACAAGTAAGAGGAGACTAGGGTTTCTCAAGGAATGATCTTAGGTAATGGAGGATGGTCATGAGAGGGTTTCCCATAAGTTAGAGCCCTTAAATAGGGTTCAAAGCCAAAGAATTAGGGTTTCGATCTGCCCATATTACGCCATGTGTAACCTAAGTTATGCCTTGCATAACTCATTAAACATGCGTTCCTCATCAAAAAGGTACGCCCTGTGTAATTTTTAGTTATGCCATGCGTAGCAGGTACGCCGTACGTAACTTTCCTACGCCCTGCATAGGATAAAACCCCAAATTTCCACTTCAACTTCAAACATCCATAACTTCTTCGTATTAACTTCATTTTTGGCGTTCTTTATATGAACAGAAAGGTACTGAAGAGCCCCATAATTACATCTAATTAATGTTGACTTAAAACATATAGAACTAAAATCCTTAATTCATGAAAGAAGTGTGAAACATCACTTTCCCATTTTACACTTTGACTCCATAACACAAACCAAGGGCTTAGTTCACATAGCCAATATTGTCAACATCCAATCAAATCTTTACTGGATCCGTTTACTTACCAGAATCCTGAAATAAGAACTTCTCAAACCAGGATGTTATAGAACCGATGATCAACGAGCCAACAATCAATGAAGCGATAGATGATAAACCGATTCCTACTCATGCAACAACAATTCAAGAAGGAAATAATGACTCTGAAAGGTATCAAAGACCACTTCTTCCTCTAGAAGGACTACAAAGAGGGAAGAATGATGATTTCATAAGCATATGCAAGTATAAGGACTTTATAACTTGCAAACCTTCATCTTTTAATGGGAAGGAGAATCCGGCTAAAGTTATGGATTGGATTTCTGAAATGGAGCTAGCCTTCATTACTTATGGTCGCACGTAAAAGTTGCAGACCACTTATGATGTGCTTCAATTTAGTGGTTTGTTGGTGGATCACATTAGGAAAGGAAATCAACCCTAACAAGCCACTGTAACGGACATGAGAAGAATTCCTGGTACAATTCAAGCGAAAGTACTGCTTAGCTCAAAACATGATAGAGTTGGAGAAACAATTCTTGACACTAAAAAAGGGCAGCATCTCCATTAATGAGTATACCAATGCCTTCACATACAAGATAGAGTTCGCCTTGTGTATTTGTCGCCAATGAACTAGCAAAGATCAATAGGTATGATAAGGGACTACCATGGGAGTACTCTGTACTAGTACATTGGGCTCTTGAGGTAGTCTTCTAGGTTGCCAAGTCTATTGAAAATCAAAGGAAGGACAGCCTACAGAGCTGAAGTTGGCAAGAAGAGGAAATCTGAAGGATCCTCAGGAAACAAGAAAAATAAGAAAAAGAAGTTCTTAAAGTTAGAAAACAACAACAAATCTAGGAGAAACCATGAAGGAAAATGGTGTAAACAGTGCAAGAAGAAGCATTTTGGGGACTATGACGTATGCTACAAGTGCAAGAAGCTAGGACTTGTTTCTTCAAACTACCTGCTAAATGGAAAAGTTTGCTACAATTATGGAGAAGAAGGGAACATGAAAGTTGAGTGCCCGAAAGCTGAGAAACCAACCCCAAAGATCCTGTCAGCAAACCCTAAGGGCTAAAGCTACCAAATGACCCTCGATGAAGCCAAAGAAGAGACTTTTGTTGTTTCAGGTACATTCCTAGTAATCAAATTCCTACCAAGATTGTATGTGATGCAGGAGCAGATCGCTCCTTTATTTTGCACGAGTAATGGTAGAAGTAATGGTAAAAGTAGGTGGTGGTGGGAATGTGTCTGTTAGCAATAAGTTAGTAAGCGGAACCATTAACTTAAATTGGAACAGATTCCATAATGAATTATTACCCTTTGAGTTAAACAAGTTCAATGTCATTTTGGGCAAGGACTGGTTGGAAGAAAATCTAAAGAACATCTTATGTGGAAGGAAGATGGTGCGCACCAGTCCTCCCAGAAGAGAACCGTTCGTCGTATACGGTGATAAGAGTAGAGTGAAGTACGAAATCATTTCACTAATGAAAACCAAAAGATGCCTTAACAAAGGATGCACAACATTCTTGGCATATATGATCGATGTAAAGAATGAGAAAAAGGAAATGACTGAGATACCAGTGATGTGTGACTTTCTAGATGTATTTCCAGATGACCTACCCTGATTACCACCAGAAAGGTTGTTAGAGTTTATAATTGACTTAATGCTAAGAACACATCTGATTGTAAAAGCAATATACCGCTTATTGTCTGTAGAGATGACAGAGTTAATGACACAACTCTAGGAATTATTGGACAAAGTTTTTATTAGAGCTACTTCATCGCCCTAGGGAGCTCTAGTACTCTTTGTAAAGATGAAAGACGATGCAATGAGAATGTTTATTGATTATTGAGAGCTAAACAAAAGTTGTGATAAAGAACCGATACCCATTACCCAGAATAGATGAATTGTCCGATCAATTGAAGGGAGCAACCTATTTCTCTAAGATTGATCTTAGGCCAGGTTATCATCAATTAAAGGTAAGAGAGAAAGATATTGACATGACAACCTTCAGAACTAGATATGGACATTATGAATTCCTTGTCATTCCATTTAGACTAACAAATGCTTCAACATCATTCATGGATCTAACGCATCGAGTTTTAAGCCTTTTCTCAATATGTTAGTAATAGTGTTCATTGATGGCATTATGGTTTACTCGAATAATAGTCAAGATCATGGTAAACACCTTCAATAGCTATTAGAAGTCCTCAAGAAGAAGAAACTTTACACAAAGTTCTCCAAGTGTGATTTTTGGATTCAAGAGATCAAATTATTAGGTCACGTGCTTAGCCAGAAGGATATAATGGTCGATCTAGCAAAGATTAAAGTTGTTATGAAATCGGATATGCCAAAGAGTCCCACATAAGTACATAGTTTTATAGGATTGGATGGTTACTACCGAAGCTTCATCAAATACTTTTATTCTATTTCTTCCATACTAACAACCATGGCTCGAAAACGGATTAACTACACTTGAAGTGAGCAGCAAGAAGTAGCTTTCAATGAACTAAAGAAGCGATTATGTAAAGCACCAATCCTCATTTTACCAGAAGGAACTGATGAGTTTGTAGTTTTCAGCGATGCATCTGGAGTTGGATTAGGACGTATCCATACATAGATAGAAGAAGTGGTGGCTTATGCCTCAAGTTAATTGAAGGTTCACGAGCAAAGCTATCCAACACACGATCTAGAGCTTGCACCAGTGGTTTTTGCCTTGAAGTTCTAGAGGCGCTACCTCGATGGAACTAAGTGTAAATTATTTACATATCAAGAAAGCCTTCATATCTTTTCACTCAAAAAGAATTGGACATGAGACAAATACAATGGCTGGAACTACTCAAACACTACGCTTGTGAAATACTTTACCACCCTATTAAAGCAAATAGCGTATTTGATGGGTTGAGTAGAAAGGTAAATTCAAAATGGAAAAAAGCTAGCTCGTTGAATATTGAAGTAATATCAACAATTATATAGAATATTAAAGAAGCTCAGACATGATCTTTAGCAGAAGATGCAAAGAAAGAAGAATGTTTGGGCAAGACGTTAGTGTTCGAGGAAGACAATCAAGGGTTGAAGGTGTTCACAAATCGTATTTGGTTGTCGAAGATGGGCGGAATACAGTATCTTCTCATAGAATTGTATCATAAAGCAATGTATTTTATACACCCATGTAGCACCAAAATGTATTTGGACCTTAAACCCTATTATTGGTGGCCAAGAATAAAGATCAACATAGAAACATATGCAGCTGAATGTGTGACTTGTTCGAGAGTAAAAACACAACATCAGAACCCATATGGGGACTAGGAACCTTTACTGGAACCATGGGTAAGTAACATGAAATTTCCAAGGATTTTATTAACCAATTTGCCGAAGACGAGAATAGGCCACAACATGATCTAGGTTATAGTAGATCGATTCACAAAGAGTGCACACTTCTTAGCCTCACGAGAGACCTGGTCTATGGAAAAGTTGGAAGAAACCTATGTGAAGGAGATTGTCAAGATTCATGGAATACCCCTATCGATTGTATCAAATAGAGATACTCAATTAAGTTCTAGATTTTGGAGGTGTATTCAAGAAGAAATGGGTACGGATCTGTGTTTAAGTACTGTCTATCATCCACTCATCCACAAAAGGCAGACATAGTGAAAGAACAATCCAAACATAGTGAATACCTAAGTTCGAGTCCATTGTCCTCGATTTTCAATGATTTTTTTAAATAACAATTTATAGATTATATACATATGTTCAGCAAATAGAGAACCAAACTCATTCCGCCTTAGTGGTAAGATCTTTTGCTTGTATATACGAGGTCGTAAGATCTACTCCCACAACCTACAAAAAGTTCTTATTTTTTCAAAAAAAAAATGATAAATGATGATGTGGCAGTACACATCAGTGCCATGTCAGCAAGCTTGTCCAACTTGGCCTGCCACTTAGGTAGCTTACCTGCCGAGAAGGTAATAAATCACCGATTTGATTACATTAGTCGGTTTTTATTCAATTATTTTAGAGTTAATTGTAAATTTTTTCAAAACTTTGAGATTTTTGAATTTTTCTGAAGAAAACCCTATAGAAAAAAGAATAAAACATGTAAAACCAATAGTTCCAATTTTCAACGAACTAATAAAATCATCAAAACATTTGTGTGCATCAAAGTGTAATTGTTAATAACATATAACTTACCACATTTTTTCAATATCTTCACTTCGTTTTCGGGCTTCCATAATAAACTATTACATTTACTGTCCCTTTTTATAATTATGGATGAAAAAAATAAAAATCATCAAATTTTAGAATTTTATCTAGAAATCCAAAATCCGATGTTTGTAATCAGAAATTGCCAACGACACGCCTGTTGTACGCACTCGTATATATTATATAACTAGGAGTGAGACCCGTGTATTACACGGGTTAAAAAAAGATTTAATATAAAAAATTGTAAGCATACATATTTTTTACAATACCAGAAATATTGAAATTTGTATCATGATCTTGTGAAATCTTTTCCTTCAATATTATATAATTTTGGATTTGTTAACATATGCATATTATTAGGGAATTAAAAAGGAAGGAAATTAATGTTTGTATAACAATTATTCTAAGAGTTTAATATAATTAAATACCTTACAAATATAAATTATGTATTCAATTCTAGAATTTTTTTTATTTAAGAAAAGTGAAAAAAAAGCAGAAAATGACATATGCAAATTAAAAAATCCATAATATCTAACATAATTACAAGTGGCAAATACATGGAGAACATGACATGTGACAGAAATCATTTTCATTTATTAGGTTAGAATAGGGCATTTAGTACAAAATTGAATTTACTGTTATTATGACAAAAGACCAAGTGAAAAAAAAAGTTCACAAGGATAGGTTTGTATTTTTTTTTTATTATTTTTTTTTTGCAAAATATCAAAAACATTATTTATATCCGACATTGAAATCTGATTTACTTGGAAAACTTGTTAGTTGACCAACAAATGCATAAGTCTTGTCACTACAAGAAATGTAGGCAATAGCGGCGAGATGTAAGTGACGCATTAAATGTCGCCGCTATTGCTGACACAGTGGCGATCCCCTTCAAATTAACCATGTCTGTTCAATCTGTATTCCATCCTACGGTCGTAAATTCCTAAAAAAATGCATTGAATTTCCCTCCAGGGGTGTCACTGCTAATGCCCCTTTGTTGCCGCTAATTAGCATGCATCACCGCTAATGCTCGTCGCTGCTATTGATTTGCATCAGATAACCCCTTCTTCGTTCTTTCCTCTATTGTCTGCCACTTTCTCTGAGAAAACTCTCGTCTTCCTTTCCCCTGCGCGCCATTCCGATTCCAAACACCGAGGGCCTCCATTGCTGCCACACACTTGCCGCCACCTTGTTTACCGACAACCTACCCTCATTACTGGCGTCCAGCGACAAAATTGAGGGCAACACAACTACATTTGGGTGAAATTGAGCAATCTAAGGTCGAATTCTTTCCCTAATTTCTATTCTTCTTTTGTTTTGATGTTATTTTTATCATTGAAACCTGATTGTATCATTGATTTATATGTTTTCCAAGATTTTGTTTGGTTAGTGATTTTGAGGGCGACACACACCTCCTGTTTTGATGTTAGTTTATGATTTTTAAGTCATTATATATATTTTTTGTGATTTATGCAACTTATTGTATAATTGATTTGTGTTTATGCTTATTGTGGTGTATTGGCATGAAAATGGAATTAGACATGGTTTGTGTGATTTTGTATTTAGGTATTTACTTTTGTATGAAATTGAAATTGGATGTCTAAAATGGTAGGTGCTATAAGATATGATTGTATGAAATTGGATGTATCGCTTAATTGTTTGAAATTGGAATTTGAATTGGATGTATTGTATGTTTCATTGTTAGAAATTGGAATATGAAAGTTGTATTGTATGTCTAAAATGAAATGAAAATTAGAATTGAATGTATTGTATTAGATGTTTATTGTGTTTTTTTTATTTTCTTGTTAATATGGTTTCAAAGTGTTTAATTTTGTTAGTGACTTAATGTTAGTCATCACAACTTTAGCTTAATTAGGTTATTAATAGCAACATAATTTTACTAATTTTAAATTAATTATAAAATAAAGTTAATATTAATATTAAAATAAAATAAAATGATTTATAAAATCATATTAAATTAATTTAAATTTTTTTACTAATAACAAAAAAAGAAAATATTAAATTAATTAGAAAATAAAATTAAGTTAATTTTAAAATCAAATTAAATTAATTATAAAATCAAATTAAATTAATTATAAAATGAAACTAATATTAATATTAAAATAAATTAAATTAAATTTTCAAATCAAGTTAAATTAATTTTAAAAAAAATAATAACAAAAAAGAAAATATTAAATTAATTATAAAATCAAATTAAGTTAATTTTAAAATCAAATCAAATTACTTATAAAATCAAGTTAAATTAAATATAAAATCAAATTAAACGGAATGTTTTTTAAACCATAATATTATGTAATATAATATTAAAAGTACAATGTTATACTAGAAAATAAACAAAAGTATGATGTTATAATGAACAAAATTATGATACTTTTGTTAATTATAACATTATACGTTGGTTTATTTTCTATCATAATCTCGTACTAATAAAATTATTGTTTAAATAATATACTGTATAATATGATTTTCTTATTAAAACACATTGAATTATTGATTTTTAGTTTAAGTTTCTTCTTCATAATCATCAAGAGCCTAGAAATATCTACTTGAAATTGATTTAGAAATTAATTTCGGATTGTCCCAATTTTGGGACTGTTTTTTGAATACTTTATCTCATTTGGATGTGAACATGTATTACATGATTGTTTGTTTAAGAAAGATTCGGTTGTCATTGCTTCTTTGCTCCTCAGGTATATATTTATATATATACTTAGGAGCTAAGGGGAAATGCTGCCGAATTTTTCTTAAACATACAATCATGTGATACACGTTCACATATGAGATAAAGTATTCAAAAAGTGGGTTTGGAAGCCTACCTTTGTGGATACGCTATCAATTTCTGATTATTTGTTCATGGGTTCTCATGTTAGGGATACTTTTTGAATCATCGACACTATGAATACTCTACTTGATTTTTGTTTCCCGTAGAGTAAATCTTAAACACTAAACTATGTTTCAATTGCATCATGTCTATTGATAAAAGTTGGACTACTAATCCACATTGTCAATCTCCCGAGTTCCAGCTAGGACTCGACTCTTTTGTCAAGAGATCCATGTTACACCAAGATTGTAAAAGTGAAACTAGATGTCCGTGTGAGAAATGTGATAATCGTTACTTCATGGAAATGAAAGCAATGAGACATCATGTTCGTATATATGGTTTTAGTCGGTCATACTAAACGTGGATATATCACGGTGAACCTTTAATTCCTCCAGTTGAAGATGTCATATCGCTAAGTAACGAGATGCTAATGTTATTGACAATGTTATGTGGAAGTCGAGAGAAAATGATACCAACCTCGATGAAGGAACCTTGAATACAGGGGGTAGCGGTGTCGATGATGATTTTGAACAGTTGTTAGAGGCAGTCGAAACCAAATTATATCCTGGTTATATGTTTTCTTTCCTTGTTTCTCGAATGTACCTCGCAACGTACGCCTAGGGCTGGAAACTGATGGCTTTAATCCATTTGGTAACATGTGTAATCCGCATAGTACGTGGCCGGTTTTAGTCACCACATAAAATCTACCACCATGGCTTTATATGAAAGAGTCATCATTAATGTTGGCCTTGTTGATTCCTGGCCCTAAAGCGTTTGGAAAGGACATAGATGTTTTCCTTAGGCCGTTGATGGAAGATATTTAGTTTTTGTGGCACTCAGGTGTACGTATTAAAGACGCAATGACAAACACATTCTTCATGATGATAGTTATGTTTTTATGGACAATAAACGACTTTCTAACTCGTAGTAGTTTATCAGTTTGGAGCGGACAAGGGTATAGAGCATGCACGACTTGCAATGAAGACACTCCCTCGTACCGTGCAGTAAATAAATTCATTTATATCGATAATCGTCGGTTCTTAGATGATGATGATCCATTAAGGATGAGTTTGAAACTTAATAGGCAACCTGAGACAAGACCCGCTCCGAAACACTTTACTAATGAAGACATACAAGAGCAACTAGGCCATCTACTACTTCGTAAACCGGGTAAACATCCTAGCATTCTCACAAAACACATGGATCAGCAAGGATTCGAGTTGAAATGGTCAAAATGTAGAATATTTTCGAGCTCGAGTATTGGTCTTCTCTGTAGCTGAAGCACAACATAGATGTGATACATGTCGAGAAAAATATGGGTGGGAGTCTTTTGGATACTTCTATAACGAATGATAAGAGTAAAGAAACATCAAATGCATGTGAGGACTTGAGAAATCTGAATATTCGGCGTACTCAGTGGTTGCCAAAAAAGGGCAGCAAGTTTACTAGACCACATGCAAGCTACTCATTCAAGAAACCTGACCGCAAAATCTTTTGTCAAGTTATAAGAGATGTTAAATTGCATGATGGGTTTGGATCTAACATCAGTAACAAAGTGGTAGATAATGATACTAACACTATTTGGTTGAAATCTCATGACTATTACATTCTTATGCAATGTTTGATACCGATTGGAGTTAGAGTTTTATTGGACAAAGAAACTTCTACATCAATTGTAGACCTTTGTACATTTTTCAAGCAAATTTCCTCTAGGGCACTAAAGGTGGAGGACATGAAGAAAGCAAAAGAAGACATTATTAGAATCTTGTGCAAGTTAGATTTGATTTATCCTCCAACGTTTTTCAACATTATGATTCATTTAGTTTTGCATTTACCTGATGAAGCGATTGTCGGAGGCCCGATATGTATGAGATGGATGTATCCGTTTGAAGGGTATATGAAAAAACTAAAAAACTATGTCAGAAATAAGGCGAGGCCAGATGGTTGTATAGCTGAAGGTTATGTTGTTGAAGAGGCTTTGTCATTTTGTTCGATGTACCTTCGAGATGTGCATACTCAATTCAATCGCCCTAAAAGAAACGAGGACGTTGTCCTTGAAAAAAAAAGTTTTGGATGTTTGAGTCCAAGTGACGACTGACCAGCGCAACGCAAATCAAACATCTTGATATAGGGGAAAAACGTAATACATAATGGTTTATATTGAATAGTTGTCAAGAAGTCAGACAATACATCGAGTAAGTTTTCTTATATTTAATTATCTTTCATTATTTATTGTTACTTTTTTCCATTCATTATATATATATATATATATATATATATATATATATATATATATATATATATATATATATATGTCATCAATATAGAAAATACAAATCTAAACATCCTGAAAGTGATTAAAAGACCAAATTTTCCAACTGGTTTCTTGAAAAAGGTAATAATATTTAACAAACAAATATATTTGATAAATATAACAAATCAAGAATACATAACACCTTAACATATGTTTAATAGGTTTTTCAGATGGAAAAAGAAAACTCTCCAGAATTCCACAAAGAGTTGTTAGCCCTTTCAATGGGTTCACACATGGATGTTTATACTTACACTGTGTGCATAGTCAATGGTGTTAGGTTTAAGGTACATAGTCATGATGCATAACGAAAAACGCAAAACTCTGGGGTTTTGGCGGTTGGTGAGAATGGAGAGAAATATTATGGCCAGTTATGTAACGTCCCAAAAATACAGTCCAAAAATTCATTTTAAATTCATTAAACAAACCATAATTGTCAATGTAACACAAAGAATTTAAAAATAATTTTTCGCAATTAATAAAGATAACTTCATTTAATATTCATAAAAACATCATTGTTTGTAATTCATTTCATAATATATATATATATATATATATATATATATATATATATATATATATATATATATATATATAATCCCCAAGATCACATAATATAAAAATCCCGCGTGTGTGCACTGATCAGGCCGGCGCCTTCCCGCGATCCTCACTAGTACCTGAAACAATTAACACCAACACTGTAAGCATAAAGCTTAGTGAGTTCCCCAAAATACCATATAACACATATTAGCCACTCGAGGCTATAACTCTGTGGGTCCGTGCACCCATACTCTGTGAACCCTCAGGTTCTAACTCTGTACACAAGCACAGCATAAATCACATAGAAGAATGCAGTGCAACATATAACATACATAGCATACAAATACTCTATCATATAACTCTGGTTACCTACTCAAGGTAAAGTATAGTGAGAAGACTCACCTCGCGTGTCTCGATATCTCACAACCTGGGAATCCCTCGTGCCCGATTCTCCGAGCTCTAATCCTCCTATACATCATAATGTCCCTAGTTAACACTTTATATCTCTAATGTTGACTATCCCTAAGAAGTCAACACAGGTCCACTATGGTCAACGGTCAACTTTGACCGGACTCGGCGAGTGCTAGGGCGACTCGGCGAGTCTAGACGTCCTCACCAATTCTCTAAGATTCCCTTTCTACTCATCGAGTATCTCCCCTGACTCGACGAGTTCCTCCTGGAAGAATCGCGGGTCCACCCCGACTCAACTCACCGAGTCTGAAAAACAACTCGACGAGTCCCAGTTAATCTTCAAGCTACTCGCCGAGTCTGTTCATCGGACTCGGCGAGTCCATGCCATGCAACCGCTCAAACTGCTTTCTAAGGTCAGAACTGCTCCGACCATTCATAGGTCTGGCCTTCCTAGACTGATTCATCACGTAAGGTCCTCATTTCGGTGCTCATAATACACCCCATGACTCATAATTTACATTTTGACCTAAGGCATAAGGATTCCAATCCAAAACCTCCATTGATTTCCGAAATGCTCAGGCATGGGACATTCTGGACTTCCAAAGATCCCAATACAGGGTTCCAATCGTTTGGGGGACTAAGGTAACATTCAATCTAGCCACAAAAGGGTTCAATAAACCCTAAATCCATATACACATCAACATAGAAGAATGCAACTCGAAATATTACCTGAATAACATGCTCTCTGTGTCCCCAATCCTCAGAACGTGGCTTCTCTTGTTGTTCCCTTAACCAAGCCTCCTCTTCCTTGCAAGACAATACTTCCAAAATCAACAATGGTCTTCTACCTTGCTCCAGATGCTCACAATCGAATTAGGGTTTCTCTCAGAGGGCTAGGGTGAACAATGACGGCCATAAGGTCCCTCATATACGTCCCAAACCTGAACGGTTAGGGTTTTCGCTAAACATCGCAGACTTGCCGAGTCCATATCCGGACTCGTCGAGTCCAGTCGCGAACCCGCGACTAGATCCGCGATCCTACTCGGCGAGTCTAGGCTCCAACTCGCTGAGTCCCCTCTTAAAACACCCAAAATCATAAATAAAACAATACCTGAAATTCCGGGCTGTTACGGTCAAATCATTTCTTTCATAAACATAAGTTGCTTTATCAAAACAGAGTATTAATTCAAAACATGATTATTTTATCAGAGTAAAACATCCCATGCTAAACTTCTTGGTGTGTGCCATGCAGTCATCCTGAGCTCTTCCCTCCGTTACTGGAAGTACCTGAAACCAAAACTGAAAACTGTAAGCACGAAGCTCAGTGAGTTCCCTATACTTCCACAAACCATACATATAACCACATATTGGGCCCTCGCCTGCTGCATCGGGACTTGCTTGACATCGGACTCGCTCCGGCATCTGTCCCCGCCAGGCATCGAGCGCCGCTCGGTATACAAATCTATCTCTCTTAGGCCCCGCCTGTCTCTAGGCCTCGCCCGCTATACACATACAAACATATAACATACTAGCACATAAAGAAACATACTCTACTATACTTCTATTCTAAGGTCTCGACTAAATTGGGCCCCGCCCCTGGTCTACTACTGATGAGCTATGAAACCATGTCCATACTCCTGCTATCAGTGAGATACGAGCCCCCGCCCACACTCACTATTCTCTAGCCTCGCCCCTACTCTGCTAATATTGAGATATGGAACCCCATCCATACTCAGCTAATGATGAGATGTAGGACCTCACCCACACTCACCTCCCTAACAGCATATACAAGTACTACAAAGACAACAAGTATAATCTAACATGCACTTACAAGTCTTCCATGGGATTGCCCCCTCATCGGACCCTAGTCGGGAACATACCACCATACAAACATACTTCGGACTTGCCCCAACATCAGGCCTTGGTCTAGAACCTATCATACCGACACATGCAAGAATCAAAAAGACCTCTAGCTTACTAACATTCTGATGGGTTTTAGCTATAAGAACTTTCCTATGTGCGCATGCAAAACCCTAATGCTTGGATCTAGGCATTCTAATTAAACATGCTTTGAATCCAAGACTTCTAATGACTAATTAGGTATAAAAATAATACAAAATCAGATCTAGAATCATACCTTTGAATCTCTTGTTTGATCTTGTTGTCTTGGAGCTCTAGAGTCACAATTGTCACTCCTCTAATGGCTTACAAACACCAAATAGCAAGGAGGATGATTTGAGAGAGAGGAGAGGGGAGGAAATTCGGCCAGGGATTCTTTACTTGAGATGAGATACCGATTTCCCTTTCCCATAGGGTCTATTTATACTTGTAGACTCCTTAAGGGTTACAACTTAAACCCTAGTTGGATAATGTTCTCTTAAAGCAATCCAAATCCATTCCTTAGATAACCTTGGACGATTTTAAGCTATCCCTAGCTTCTAGAATTCGTCCATCCTCTATCCAATAAGGATTTATAGTCTAAAGTTTAACTATCAAACAATTGACAGTTTATACCCTCTTATTTAATTAATCTCTTTAAGTCACCAAATTAATACCAATTAATTTATGACTTATATTAATCAAATAACAATATTATTATTCTTTATATTATTCTCATAATATATTAATAATATTTATTCTCTCATAATAAATCATCCTATCAATTTGCTATGGTGAAGGCAACCCAAAAGGACCATGCACAATCGGGTCAAATACTTGCCTAATATAGTTGCAGCCTTAGACACTATTCCAACAGTCTCCTACTTGGATAAGTCTAGTAACTATATGCAAAAGTACAATTCGATTTGCAATCGTAGCTCTCAAAGACGCTGTCAAACTCTGATCTAATCAATCTTGTCCTTTAGATAAGGGATCGTACAGTCCTCTGTTAGATATCATGTTGACAATTCTATGGAATGATTAGTCAAGCATTTAGGTTTCTCGATCTCTGATTTATTTGACATAGAACTTAATCGAACACATCAATTAAGTTCTGACCGGGCCTGGCACATAAGTCAAATCAAATCATGGAGCGGCCAAGATATCACTTTTACCTTCTTAGGATAAAAGTTACAGATAAACTTCGACTTATATGCATTTACTTATTCATTAACCAACTATACACAACAATGTGTTTTATAACACCGAGTTACTGATGCGTTTTCGCATTATCAATGTACAATCAATTAACAAATAACAAACCATATATCTAGGTTTTCAGACTATATGATATTATCGTCTTGCGATCACCCTTTTATATCATATTCCATAAGGTGATTCCAGCAAGCGCGGGTTTGTTCCAATGCTCAAAACCAGTTCATAAGCACTCATGAACATCGCAACAATCTTTTGCTATGTCTAATACCATTTAGACAATCTACGCACCAATCCACGACAATCTTCATTCATATCTACTTCCAACATATGAACGATTGTGGAAAATTTGAATAATTTGATTATTCTTAACAAATTCAATTATTCTGGAAGTCAAAACATGCAAAATGAAACAATAATTAAACAATTAACATAAGATAGTAACATTACTCATAAATAAAACTCCTTTATTTAATCATCAAATGTTAATTACATTTATCTATTACACGTTTCTAATACTATCTAATCTATGCTAATATCATCCTTCAGCCCAATACTCCTAGCATGCTGCAAGTGCTTAACCCTACTCAGTCCCTTCGTAAGCGGATCTGCTGGGTTATCTTCTGATGATATCCTCTTCACTACGAGTTGTCCTTCTTCTACACGATGTCTAATAAAATGATATTTTATGTCGATATGTCTTGATCTACCATGATCTCTCGGTTCCTTGGTCAAGGCAACCGCTCCTTCATTATCACAGAAAATCTCTATGGGCTCCTTTATGTCAGGTACAACTCCAAGATCACCGATGAAGTTCTTCAGCCATATTGCCTCCTTTGACGCTTCGCTCGCTGCAATGTACTCTGATTCGCATGTTGAATCAGCTACGGTTTCCTGCTCGGAACTTTTCCAAGTTACTGCTCCTCCATTTAGGGTAAAGACCCAACCCGACTGCGAACGGTAGTTGTCTCTGTCAGTCTGAAAGCTGGCGTCACTATACCCTCGCACCTTCAAGTCATCACTCCCTCCGAGGACTAAGAACCATTCCTTCGTCCTCCGAAGGTACTTAAGGATATTCTTCACCGCAATCCAATGGGCTCTACCAGGGTTCCCTTGATATCTACTAACCATGCTCAAAGCAAAGGCTACATCAGGGCGAGTACAAGTCATAGTGTACATGATTGAGCCAACTGCGTAAGCGTATGGTACTCGGCTCATTTCTGCTATTTCAGCTTCGGTACTCGGACTTTGAGTCTTACTCAACTTGGCATTACTTTGTATCGGTAATTCTCCCTTCTTCGAGTTTTCCATACTAAAACGTTTTAGTACCTTCTCTAAGTAAGTGTTCTGACTAAGTCCAATTAGTCTCTTACTTCTTTCTCTTACTATCCTTATTCCCAAAATGTAAGAAGCCTCTCCGAGGTCCTTCATAGCGAAGCACTTCCCGAGCCAGGACTTAACTTCCTGCAGAGTCGGGATGTCGTTTCCTGTGAGTAATATGTCATCAACATATAGAACGAGGAAGCTTACTATACTCCCACTGGATTTGACATATACACAAGATTCATCTTCGCTTCGTACAAATCCAAACTCTTTGACTTTCTCATCATAGCAAAGATTCCATCTGCGAGACGCTTGCTTAAGTCCATAAATGGACTTCTCAAGTTTACACACTCTATTCGGATGCTTTGGATCCACAAACCCCTCTGGCTGAGCCATGTAAACATCCTCAGCCAACTTTCCGTTAAGGAAAGCGGTCTTGACATCCATTTGCCATATCTCATAATCATGAAATGCGGCAATCGCTAGCATCACTCTAATAGATTTTATCTTCGCAACTGGTGAGAAGGTCTCATCATAGTCAACTCCGGGAGTTTGAGTAAAGCCCTTCGCGACCAATCGCGCTTTATATGTGTGTACGTTTCCATCCACGTCGGTCTTCTTCTTGAAGATCCATTTGCACCCAACGGTCTTACGTCCGAGCACATTATCAACCAAATTCCAAACTTGGTTATCATACATGGATTGGATCTCGCTATCCATTGCCTCTTTCCATTTTGCAGACTCCGGGCCTGCCATGGCTTCCTTATAGCTATTAGGTTCATCAAGATTTATTAGTGTACCATCACTAATATACGTGTCCCTTTCGGTAGTAATATGAAAACCATAAAACTAGGGTTGAACTCTAACTCTATCGGAACGTCTAAGAGGTAAGGATTCGTCAATCGGTTCAACCGGAGTTTCCTCCTCGGGTTGAGTGACAGCGGTAGAGGTTCCTTCATCTATCGACTCTTGAATCTCTTCAAGCTCGATTTGCCGCCCACTGTCTCCCTGGCTTATGAGTTCTCGCTATCGGAAAACCCATCTCCTCGCAACAAAGACAACATTGTCCTTCGGTCTATAGAAGGGATATCCAAAGGATTTCTACAGGTAGCCGATGAAAATACATCGCTCACTACGAGGTTCGAGCTTGTCGTGAATATCTCGTCTTACGAAAGCCTCGCAACCCCAAACCTTGATATGTGCTAACGAGGGAGCTTTCCCGGTCCACATCTCGTGAGGTGTTTTGGCAACCTTCTTAGTAGGGACTCGGTTAAGGATATGGGTGGCAGTCTCTAAGGCATACCCCCAACAAGAGATTGGTAGTGAAGCACGACTCATCATAGAGCGAACCATGTCCAACAAGGTTCGATTACGCTTTTCTGCCACACCATTCAACTGCGGTGTCCTAGGAGGCGTCAATTGTGAAACTATTCCACACTCCTTGAGATAATCGTGGAATTCAAGACTTAGGTACTCTCCTCCTCGATCGGATCGAAGCATCTTGATTTTCCTACCTAATTGATTCTCCACTTCATTCTTGAACTCTTTGAACTTTTCAAAAGTTTCTGACTTTTGCTTGATCAAATAGATATACCCATATCTACTATAGTCATCGGTAAAAGTCACGTAGAAGCGGTTCCCATCCTTCGTGGTTGATCCAAACGGTCCACATACATCGGTATGTATTAGGTCCAATAGACCCTCACCCCTTTCGCAAGTACTTGTGAAGGGTGACTTAGTCATCTTTCCAAGTAAACAAGACTTGCACGTGTCATCTTCCCTAAGGTCGAATGACTCCAACACTCCATCCTTTTGGAGTTGAGCTATGCGTTTCTTGTTGACATGTCCAAGACGACAGTGCCACAAGGATGCTCTATCCATACTATTGGAAGAATCTATGTTCAAAACATCATTTCCTAAGTTATCAACAATCATAACAGTTTCATATATTCCATTACATGGTATAGATTCAAAATAAAAGACACCATTTAGATAAGCTAAAATAGAACCATTCTCATTATTAAAAGAAAATCTAAAACCTTGTCTAAAAAAACCATGAAATGAAATGATGTTTCTAGCCATTTCTGGCGAATAGCAACAACTGTTCAAATCTAAACATAAATTATTCCTAAGCACTAAAGAATACACTCCAATCTTGGTCACAGGCGACGATCTTCTGTTCCCCATGATTAGATTGATCCTTCCTTGCTCCACATCCCTACTTCTTCTTAGTCCCTGCACATTAGAACAAATGTGATAACCACAACCGGTATCAAGAACCCAAGAAATAGCATGGTTAGAATCGTTAGATTTAATTGTGCATATACCTGCAAAAGACGGCTTGATCTTTCCTTCCTTAATGGCTTGCAGGTACTATGGGCAGCTTCTCTTCCAATGTCCTATCTTATGGCAGTGGTGGCACTCTGCCTCCTTTGGGTTAGGGCAGGGCTTAGCAGGATCAACTTTGGTCCCACTAGAAGAGGCACCATCTCGGGCTTTAACCTTGCGATAGTTCTTAGACGAAGCCTTCCTCTTCTTTCCCTTCCCTTGACCAATAACCAAGACAGGAGCAGTGGGTGGATTAGGAGTTGGTGCAACAGACTTGTCTTTGAAGTTGCTCTCAGCGACCCTCAAGAGACCTTGGAGTTTGCTTAGGGTGACCTCCTCTTTGTTCATGTGGTAGGTCATCCTAAATTGATTGTAGCTCGGAGGCAAAGAGTGAAGCACCATGTCGATCGCCAAGTCTTCCCCAAAGTCAACATTCAACTTGCGAAGGCGGTCGACATACCTTTGCATCTTTTGCAGGTGCATAGTAAGAGATTCTCCATGACCCATCTTAGTGGAAATCATGTTAGTGAAAATCTCATAACGCTCTTGTCTCGCGTTTTGGTGGTATCTCTCCAATAAGTCTTGATGCATCTCGTACGGGTACATGTCCTCATAGGACTTTTGGAATTCGGAGTTCATGGTGGCTATCATGATGCAATGTACCTTCGTTGCATCGCGCTCATGAGTTTCAAAAGCGGTCATTTCAGCCGGAGTAGCGATTTCAGGGTTGATTTTCTTGAGCTTCTCATCGAGGACATACTCCTTATCCTCACAGCGAGCAATGGTGCGAATGTATCTTATCCAATCGCTAAAGTTCTTTCCATCGAAAGTGACCTTTTGACAAAGGCTCATCAATGTGAAAGAACTAGAAGCAGCGTTGTTTGCGTTCGACATCTACAAATAGAAAGGACAAAGATAGATTAGAATATGAATCCCTAATTATCACCCAATAAGAAAAATTAGGGCTAGGATCCAACAACAATATTTACATATTAGAAAAGGGATGCCGTAATCTAACATGCAAATAATATGAAGCTAAGTGAATGACGATTCACTAATTCTCCACCATAAAACCTAACTATAAGTCCTAAATGTATTGAGAATTCCTAGGTTCGGATGAGATTCATTGAAACTATTCAATGGCATGTTTAAATCTCGATATGCCCCTCTTGTTTGTGACTGGGATACCAAGGATCACAAAGCGGGTGTGAATTACCATGCAAATTCACATGGTGCCTTCATTGTAATGATCAACTATTCGATGTGCCGGTAAACCACATACGCTCCATCGAACTATGATAAACAATGAATCACCCTTTACCACCTTTGCTTAGAACCAATTAGTGTGCCGGTAAACCACACATGCTCCACTAACTTCTTAGCAAGGGTGCAAAGTGTAATTTCATGGGATTGCATCAATTCACTTTTCCTAAAGTAACTAAGATTGGGAAATTTTAAAAAATGTGTAGTTACTTTGGATTTCATATTATACTTTTAATGAGAGGATGAGGTTGCCCTATCCTACCTGTTCGGCTAACGACCCTCCACCGATCAAGCAAGCGGTGGGTGTGAGTGTACACCCATTAAGCGCCATTTTATAGGCCACAACCTTATACCCACCTTATAGATCGGCTTCGTGAATGAGGCCTACTAACGGTAAGACTAGCATTTTAGTTATACATACATATATATATATATATATATATATATATATATATATATATATATATATATATATATATATTAATCTTGTAATATGATATTAGTATATGGTTGTATTTTAAACTTTTAAAAACTTAGGGTTTGAAATTTAAATTGTCTAAATTAAAACTTTTAATCACAAAACATACATTTCAAAACTTGAGGACAAGTTTTAAACATTTAAAACATGGAGGATCAAATAACAAATAATTCTAATTAAGAATTAATTTCCTAATTATCTATATTTGATTTATTCAAGATTTCTTGCAAGATAATTACCAATTTAATCAAAATAATTAATTAATTATCATACAAGGAAATTAAATATTTTATTAGTTGATAAATATCTTTAATTAGATCAAGATTATAGTCATATATATCAAAAAATCGGATTAGGGTTGATCTAATATGATTAAGGTAAGTTTCCATAAGATAATCACAAAGAAATCCCGAATCTGGCCTTTCCTGACGCTTGAACTTGCCGAGTGCACCAAGGGACTCGCCGAGTCAGGCCAACTCGCCAAGTCCATGACTCAGAAACACAAAAATCGAATTTTGCAGTTAAGTTTCAAACAAACAAGCAACAATTTAATAGAAACCAAGTTAGGCTCTGATACCACTGATGGGTTTTAGCCATAAGAACTTTCCTATGTGCGCATGTAAAACCCTAATGCTTGGATCTAGGCTTTCTAATTAAACATGCTTTGAATCCAAGACTTCTAATGACTAATTAGGTATAAAAAATAATACAAAATCAGATCTAGAATCATACCTTTGAATATCTTGTTTGATCTTGTTGTCTTGGAGCTCTAGAGTCACAATTGTCACTCCTCTAATGGCTTACAAACACCAAATAGCAAGGAGGATGATTTGAGAGAGAGGAGAGGGGAGGAAATTCGGCCAGGGATTCTCTACTTAAGATGAGATACCGATTTCCCTTTCCCATAGGGTCTATTTATACTTGTAGACTCCTTAAGGGTTACAACTTAAACCCTAGTTGGATAATGTTCTCTTAAAGCAATCCAAATCCATTCCTTAGATAACCTTAGACGATTTTAAGCTATCCCTAGCTTCTAGAATTTGTCCATCCTCTATCCAATAAGGATTTATAGTCTAAAGTTTAACTATCAAACAATTGACAGTTTATACCCTCTTATTTAATTAATCTCTTTAAGTCACCAAATTAATACCAATTAATTTATGACTTATATTAATCAAATAACAATATTATTATTCTTTATATTATTCTCATAATATATTAATAATATTTATTCTCTCATAATAAATCATCCTATCAAGTTGCTATGGTGAAGGCAACCCAAAAGGACCATGTACGATCGGGTCAAATACTTGCCTAAGATAGTTGCAGCCTTAGACACTATTCCAACACATTCCTCGGGCCTAACCCGGCATCAGAACGTGATTCGGAACATATAACATACGGTTCCTAGGGCTAACCGCCGGGTCTTCCTACTATACAAAAACATAATGGGCCGGCATTATGGCCTTAGACGCATGCACACAGTGAGGAAACTCACCTTGCACTGCTGAAGTCCTGCTAATACCTCTCTGGCTGCTATCTCACAATCCCCGAACTGTTGATCCTTCGGCTCCCTGAGCTACCAATACCCAAAATATCACTTAGTCCAAATCAATAATCCTTCTTAGGGTAAATGACCATTTTAACCCCTAGTCCAACTTGGTCCATATCTAAGGGCCAAACCATGTTCTAAAAATTGCCCAACACAAGGTAGGCTTCCCAAGCCCATTAGTGGCCCACTAATAGCCCAATTTTACAAATTGGGCCCAAGTATCTTCTTGGCCCACATTATCTAACTTCTGATGGCCCACTAAGGCCCAAAGAACCAAAATCCTCTGTATGGCCCAAACTGAGGCCCAAAACAAACCAAACCCATGTCTGATGAGTACACGGGGCGTACTCCTCTGTACGCTAAGCGTACTAGCTGAAGGTGGTGTACGATGCGCGTACCTGCATGTACGCCCAACGTACTCCTCTCTTAAGCTACTTTTCCCATGAAGTGCTTAATACTCCTTTCCAGAAGCTACAATTACATATTCAAGTCCTCTTTAACGTCTTAATCCATAAAGTTTATTACTTGGTGGCTCGCAACCCACCAAATGAGCCCAAACTTGAATTATGGTAACAAACTTCCTTGGAAAGGGCTAGATCTCATGTATGCTCACAAATGAACCCTAAAGGTTGAAACTTTACTGCTTATGGGACTCATATGACACTATGGGTGGCAACCCTGGACCTAGAAAACGAGTTGAGTCATAAAGGTCCATTCTTGGGATCCAAAAGGTCCAGAAACTCCATTAACATAGATCTTAAGCATACTTGAGGAAATTTTCAGACTTTATACCTCAAAATGATCTGAAATGGAAACATAATCTTCGATCTACTGCTTCCCCTTTGATCCACCACCTTGCTATATTCTTCACTTGCTTGAAAAATCGCTTCACAACACCAAAATGCTCTCTAATAACCTCCAAAGCTCCAAGAACTCTCAAATGAGGATTAGGGTTTCATGGTGGCTATCTAAAGATGAGAAAGAGGTTGGTCCTTGAGGGTATAATGTTCTTTATATAGTGGCATACCCTAAATATTAGGGTTTAGGGACTCTGAGCGTACGTTGGGCGTACTTCTCGTACGATGGTCGTACGCCTCGCCGCACCGACGACCATATATCCTTATATGTTAGGCGTAACCCAGCTTATGCAGGGCATACCCAAAGTTGTAGAACTCGCTACTCGGCACCTTCTCGGCCGACTGGGGAGTATCGAGTACTCGGGAGTACTTGGATTCGGTAATTCATGTAGAAATATTTTTTGTAAAATTATATATGTCAAAATCAAAATTTAAAATCATAATTTGATTGAAATATATAACAAAATTAGATACACGTGAATACATAAAAACTAAAATACATACAATTGTCTCACTTCATGAATAATTACTGAAAATTTAAGATATATATGTTGTAATAATCACATTTGTGTGCTAAATAATAAATCATTAAGTATATTATACATATTAATCTTGAAATTCTTGATTTTTTCTCTTTTTATGACAATTTTGACCCTTTAACCGATTTTGACCGAGTTAGCCGAGTTTGACCGAGTAGGCCTGAGTAAGACCGAGTAATACCGAGTAGGCCAGAGTTAGAGAGATGTTGACCGATTTTTAACGGATTTTTAACCGATTTTGGCTTAATCCGAGTGTTTTTTCCGAGTTCACATTACTCGCCTCAGTGGAGGGTCGATTCCAAGTAATCGACTGAGTTGTAACATCCGAAAAATTCATGCCAAATTAAATCTTTTTCAAAACGTTTAAAACCATTCATCATTACACAGTTTGTTTTCAAAATATGTAATATCAGAGTTTTCCCAGAACCATAAACAAAACAGGAGGAGTTGTCCGATCATGCATTCGCCTTGCCGCGATCCCCTGATGTACCTGAAACAATAATCCAAAACTGTAAGCCCGAAAGCCTAGTGATTTCCCCCAAAATACCGATACACATATAATCCACATAACCCTGTCAGCAATATCATAACATAACAAACTAAACACAATGCAACGGGTCCATAACTTTATAGACTGGATTACCCCCTGGGCCCACAGTGTGAGTCTGGATTGCCTTGCGGGCCCACAACTCACATCTGGTTTGCCATCGATCACACAATACAACTCTCCCTTAGCCCGTAACTGGAATGGTCCCGGGTTTGTTGGTTACCGCATGAAGCAGTCCCACCTCAACCCATCCCACATTACATATCAACATATAACATAATCACTGAGCATGCAGATAATCATATAACAACACAAGTAGTCCTACATATCTACCTAACTAGCATAACCACTAGCATGCAAAACTAACTTCATACTAGAAATACTAACACTGCTAGAATAACATATCCAATAGGTCGGCCTTGGTGCCTTAGACCCCTTAGTATAGTGAGGTAACTCACCTTGCAACTGTCGACTCGAAGATAAACTCAAGCTCTTAGATTACTGCCACGAACTCCACCTCCCCCCTATATTCATTGTAAACCATACTTGTAAGTTTCCAATCTTTCCAAAATGTCCTCAAAAATTGAACTGGTTAACTCATGGTCAAATTCAAGGCCAATGGCCAAGGTCAAAAGTCCATGTTGACCTTAACTCGTCGAGTACCCTCAGTTACTCGCAGAGTTCCTTCTAATACTCATCCGCTCGTTGAGTCACTTGAGTGACTCTTCGAGCTCCTAGTGTCAGTGGTCGTAACTCCTTGGCCAACTCGACGAGTTTTCCCCTTACAAGTCGTCGCGCTCATTCGTGTCCAATGGTTGGGAAAACTCTAGCCAACTCGCCGAGTCATCGACTGACTCGTCGAGCCCAAAGATGTCTTCATCGGACTCGCCAGCTTGTTCCTCCCACTCGTCGAGTTCATGACCATCTTCATATGACTCACCGAGTCAACTATGCGACTCAGCGAGTCCCTACAATCCTTCATCCATACTTATGCTTTTTAAGCCATGCAAAGGCTCTAAATTACAGATCCAACCTTCCAAGGCCTGATTATCACATAAAGTTGCAAACTTTACGTGCATGCAAAGCTTTAAGGCCCTTAAATGACAAAACTAAGCTTGCAATTTAGTCTCACACTTGAGGGAAGCGTCATAGTAGGCAAGGATGATAACTTTATGGATCTGAAGGCCAAAAGGAGTCCAGATCTGAAGTTACAACTTCAGATCTTACCTCAAACATAAGAAGCCTTTCATAAAACCCATCCAAAGGAGGTTAAAAGAGAGATAGCCAAGGAAACAACTTAATACCTTCCAGATAATGACAACTGATGCACCTCTAAATTCCCCACTAGTTCCTAGCCTTGATTTCTTTGCTTCCCCAAGTGTTTCCTCCTCCAAAATTCCCCCTCCAAGCTTGAACACACCAAAAGAACAGACACATTCGATTTAGGGTTTGAGAGGGACAAGAAACGGTAAAGGGGAGGCTGGGGAGGCCAATGATCCTTTAAATAGGGTGAAATACCCCAAAATCTAGGGTTTCATCTGCCAGCTCCTACTCGTCGAGTCCGCTCTTGGACTCGGCGCATAGATCACTAAAACACATGGACCAACTCGCTGCTACTCGACGTGTAGGGCCGCCAACTCGTCGAGTAGACCTAAAACCCAAAAAGATTCATACATAAATCAATACCTAAGAATCGAGGCGTTACAATTCTCCCCCACTTGAACTAGACTTCGTCCCTGAAGTCTGTTGGGGTAAACAATGTCAGACAATGCTCTCGCATCTCTGCTTCCGGCTCCCATGTCCACTCGGATCCCCTCCGATGCTCCTACTGCACCTTCACCAAAGGTATTTCCTTGTTCCGCAGAAGTTTCATCTTCCTCTCCAGAATGGCCACAGGCTTCTCCACATAATTCAGGCGCTCATCGACCTGAATATCATCCAACGACACTACTTCCTCCTGATCCAAAATGCACTTCC
Source organism: Lactuca serriola (assembly GCF_051521515.1). Lineage (NCBI taxonomy): Eukaryota > Viridiplantae > Streptophyta > Magnoliopsida > Asterales > Asteraceae > Lactuca > Lactuca serriola. The sequence continues at coordinate 330,229,058 of NC_136411.1, forward strand.
GCAACTTCGAAACATGGAAAGTGCTGTGAATTTGGCTAAGCTCCTCCGATAGCTCTATCCTATACGCCACCTTGCCAACCCTGGCAAGGATCCTGAATGTACCAATGAAACTGGGACCTAATTTTCCCTTCTTCCTGAAGCGGATCACACCCTTCCATGGTGAGACCTTCAGGAGAACCATATCACCCACCTGAAACTCAAACTCAGATCGACATATGTCGACATAACTCTTCTGCCGACTCTGGACGGTCTGCAAACGCTGCCTGATCTGCTGAATTTTCTCGGTATTCTGCAAGACTACTTCCGTCCGCCCCATCATCCTGTTTCCAACCTCATCCCAACAAACCGGGGTGCGACATCTCCGCTCATACAACAGCTTAAAAGGTGGGGCGCTAATGCTGGAATGATAGTTGTTGTTGTAGGTGAACTTTGCAAGCGGCAGGTGGGAATCCCAACTCCCATCGAAATCAATGACACACGCCCTCAACATATCCTCAAGGGTCTGAATGGTATGCTCGCTCTGATCATCGGTCTGGGGATGAAATGTTGTACTGAAATGCAACTGTGTGCCTAGTTCCTCATTGAACTTTTCCCAGAATCGGGAGGTAAATCTAAAATCCCGATCGGAAACAATGGAGACTGGAACCCCATGGCGAGCGACGACCTCGCGAACATACATGTCGGCCAACTTATCTGCCGACGAACTCTCCCGAATAGCCAAGAAATGGGCACTCTTGGTCAATCAATCTACTATGACCCATATAGCATCAAACCCTTTCGCCGTCCTCGACAGTTTGGTAATAAAATCCATCGTGATCTGCTCCCATTTCCACATGGGAATCTCTAGAGGCTGCAGCATACCATGCGGCCTCTGATGCTCGGCCTTGACCATCCTGCAGGTCAAGCACCTCTCGACATACCAATTGATTTATTGCTTCATAGATGACCACCAATAATTCAAACTCAGGTCTCGGTACGTCTTGGTAGCCCTCGGGTGAATAGAGAAATGAGATTTATGAGCCTCCTCCATAACTGTCTGTCTAACCCCTCCAGACATCGAAACCCAAACCCGACCGTATCGGGTCCATAATCCTTGACTATCCTTCATAAACCGTCTGTTCTTACCCTTCATCCTCTCCAACTTCCAGTTCTCCGGTCGCATGCCCTCAACGAGCATCCCTGATCAAGCTCACAAGTGGAGAATCTACCGCTATCCTGATACATACTGTTGGGGTGCAAGACTCAGCTATTTTGCGGATCAAAGCATCCGCAACCACATTCGCTTTTCTGGGGTGGTAAAGGATCTCGCAATCGTAGTCCTTGACTACATACAGCCACCTGCGCTGCCTCATGTTTAGGTTCAGCTGATTCATGATGTGTCTCAAACTCTTGTGATCCGTGTATATGGTACAATGGACCCCATATAGGTAGTGTCTCCATATCTTGAGAGTGAATAGCACTGCCTCCCAGCTCTAAATCATGCGTTGGGTATCTCGTCTCATGCGGCTTCAACTGTCGCGATGCATAGGATATTACTTGTCCTCTCTGCATGAGGACAACCCCCAAATCTGTGATGGTTGCATCACAGAATACTACAAAATCCTCCACACCCTCTGGGAGTGTCAAAATTGGGGCGTCGCACAACCGCTGACGGAGGGTCTCAAACGCCCTCTGCAGCTCAGGGCCCCACTGAAATCCACCCCCTTCCTCGTCAGACAAGTGAGGGGTACCACAATCTTGGAGAAGTCTCGAATGAATCTCCGATAATACCCTTCCAATCCCAGAAAACTCCTATTATCCGAGGGAGACCTTGGCACCTCCCATTGCATAACTACCTGGATCTTGGCCGGGTCGACCAAAAGACGAGATGTCCGAGGAACTAGACCTCTCGTAACTAGAGGTGGCAATCGTGTCGTGTCGTGTTGGGTTCGTGTCGTGTCGAAACACTAAACTGGTTGAAAGATTCAGGTTACAAGATTGAGCATGTTGAAAGAGTAGGAGTTTGGTAGGCGGAAATGAATAACTAATTGTTTTGAGGCAGAATAGATGAAGCCATAGCAAGTTTAGATGAAAAAAATAAAAGAGTGGAAGTTGGGGAGGTGGATGACAAGGTCATGAGGATGTGAGAGTGGTGAAAGAAACTGGGCAGTTTGGGAGAGAATGGAAAAACTGAAATGAAATCTTGATCTAGACGGCTAAGTCATTTCAACATTACAAAACAATTCAATTCGAAGGTTTTCTTTTACTTATGCTTTTGGTTTTGTATCTTTCTAGTTTATTTAAATAATTCAAAAAAATTGCATATAAATAAACGGGTCATTTTCTAGTCATATTCGAGTTGAAATTCTCAACCCTAACCTTACCCATTTAATTTTCGTGTCGTGTCGTGTCAACCCATTTATTTAAACAGGTTGAAATATCTTACCCAAACCCATTTATTTCGTGTCGTGTCAATTTTTGCCACCTCTACTCGTAACCAAAACTCGCATTTCGAGAACTTGGCATACAACTGTTCTCGCCTCAGAACTTCCAATAATTCCATGATGGAAAAATGAAAAAAAGTACAACGTTATAATGTATATGGAATATTGTGTATCATGTAGTTTGGTAATTTTTTGGAAAGTACAATGCTATAATGGAAAAATGAAAAAAAAGTACAATGTTATAATGTATATGCAATAATGTCTATCATGTAATTTGGTTATTGTTTGATATAATGCTATTTTGTAGTTTGGTAATTTTTTTTAAAGTACAATGATATAATCTAAATGCAATATTGTGTATCATGTAGTTTGGTTATAGTTTGATATTTTGGTATTTTGTGGATTGATAATTTTTTGGAAAGTACAATGCTATAATGTATATATTGTGCATGATGTATGTTTAAGTGTATTTGGAAAGTAGAATGCTATAATGATATGTTGGTTATAGTTTGATATGTTTGTATTTTTTATTTTGGTAATTTTTGGAAAGTACAATGCTATTATGATATTTTGGTAATATATTTCACTTTCTTTATAGTTGGAAATGCTGCAAACAATACTAAAGGACCCGACATGTTCTGCGACACTAGAAGACTGGTTTCACTCATTGCCGCCACAAAATGATAACGAAGAAAATTATGGGAGTGATGAGGACGAGTAGCTATTTGTTAGGATTTTTTGAAATGTTTTGTTTGAATTAATATTTTGGATATATTGTATTTGTAACACCCGAAATCAGAAAGGTCAAGAAAGGAAAGGAAAAACCCTAAGTTGAAGAGGGTTGACTCGTCGAGTCCAGGGAGAAACTCGGTGAGTCGAAGCGGGATCCGGATGTAAAGCAATTGACCGACTCGGCGAGTCAGGTTTGGGTTGGAAACCCTAATTTCGGGACTTGGTACCCTATTTAAGCATCTTATTCTCTTTCCTAGGGCTCAGTTGCGGCCCTATAGTCCAGAACCAGAAACCCTAAGCCTCCATTGTTGCTCATTCAAGTTTTTTTGCCATTTTGGGTGGTTTTAAGGAAGAAGGAAGAAGGCTCACATTGGGGATTCAAGAATTGGCAGTAGATCCAGAGTTTGTGAGGTCTTCCAGAGCATTTGAAGGTAATGAGTCGTGACCTTCCCTCTTTTGCATTTAGATCAACCTTTATCATAGGATTTGGGGCTTTTAGGGCAAGTTCTTGAGCCATTTCGAGTTAGAAGCCCAGATCATAGTGGACTCGGCGAGTCAGGTCGCGAAACCTCAAACCCTTCGAGTTGAGACTCGAATCAGTGAGTCGGGTGGTGAATCAGCGAGTTGGACGGGACAGGACTTGGAACTAGTTGGACTCGGCGAGTCATAGAATGACTCGGCGAGTCGAGTCGCGAACAGAAAGACCCTGAGCTTATGAACTCGGCGAGTCATTAGGAGGACTCGGCGAGTAGGGTTGACCTGGAAGGTTGACTTTGACCAGGATTTTGACTTTGACCAGAGTTGACTTAGTTGACTGTCAGACTAAGTGTTATATGTATATTGATAGCTCGAAGAGCTAGAGGAGCAACGGTTCAAGGGATTGTCGAGTAGCAGCCAGAGGTTTATCAGCAGAGCTCAGCAGTTCAGGTGAGTCTCCTTTCAGTAGGAACGGGTCTACGGCCACAATGCCGGCCCGTTTAGTTAGCAGTAGTCCCGGACTTTGGTCCGATGCAGTAGTTAGAGTGCTTGATGTCTTTGTGATTCAAGCATGTTTGTGTTATGTGTTCCGGACTCTGTGCCGATGCAGTATGCAGTATATGTGATTATAATAGTTGATATGTGTTATGCTAGGCCATGATCAGCCAGTCCTGGACTTCGGTCCGATGCAGGGGACCAGGTCCCAGTCAGTTCCGGACTTCGGTCCAATGCAGCTAGTTTCGGACTTCGGTCCGATGCAGTCAGTTCCGGACTTCGGTCCGATGCAGTTAGTTCTGGACTCTGGTCCGATGCAGGGGACAAGGTCCAGTCAGTTCCGGACTTCGGTCCGATGCAGCTAGTTCCGGACTTCGGTCCGATGCAGTTAGTTCCGGACTCTGGTCCGATGCAGAGGACAAGGTCCCAGTCAGTTCCGGACTTCGGTCCGATGCAGCTAGTTCCGGACTTCGGTCTGATGCAGTCAGTTCCGGACTTCGGTCCGATGCAGTTAGTTCCGGACTCTGGTCCGATGCAGGGGACAAGGTCCCAGTCAGTTCCGGACTTCGGTCCGATGCAGCTAGTTCCAGACTTCGGTCTGATGCAGTGGGCAAGGCCCAGTATGTGCTTTATATGTATTGTATGGTATGTGGTAGTTTGGGGGAGCTCACTAAGCTTCGTGCTTACGGTTTTCAGTTTTGGTTTCAGGTACTCGGTTTTCAAAAGAGGAGCTCGGGAAGATTGCAGAGCACACACCATAGTCAGTTAGCCTGGGAATGTTTGACTCTGATAATGATATTATGTTTTGAATTTAATACTCGAAAGTTATGTTTGACTTATGATACGTTGTTTATAAATCTAGTTTTAGTAATGTTTTAAAAGAAATTTTTAGTCGTGATTTTTGGGTTGTTACAAGTTGGTATCAGAGCCTTGGTTTGAGGTTTTCGGGCGCACTTCCGAGTGTGCCTGAACTCAAACTAAGGAAGTGGTATAGAGTTTTCAAAAGAAAAATCGTAGTTACAAAAGAATTTTGAGAAAAGAAAACAATTTTAGAAAAAAGTGTAAAGAAAAGAGTTTTAGAAAAAGCAAAAAGAGTTTTGAAAAGAGAAAAGGGTGTGGTGCATGCAATCAGCCGAGCTCAAGTAAGTACTCCCAATTTACCCATACAAGTTATGTTATGATTATCAGTATCAGTTTCAGTTTCAGTTTCAGTTCCAGCTTCAGTAGAACAGCATGCTAGAATAGGACTAAGGATCTAGGATGATGCCTTATGTGCCTGCTTTATGTGTTCAGCTTGATAAGGATTTCATGCTAGTAATGAGTAGACAGTAGCAGGATAGCTTGTGTAGGTTATGCCTGATAGTATGAGCTTAGCATTGTATGCTAGTGCAATTTCTTGTTATGAGAATAGCTTTGCCTGAGTATGTTTCCTTTATCCGAATGCTGCTTGCTTTGTGCTTTGTGGGATTCTGAGTGATGGGAGTTATCCATTAGGTGAATACGTCACATCACATGTGATCAGGATTGAATAATCTCAGAGTGCTGGATTTGGCCCTATTGCGCAGCTCTTGTCTGAGTCCAACCGTTGTAGGGACGAGACTTTTACTCGAAGGATTATCCGAGCCTCATTGCATGTGATGGTATTCAGGTGGTGGCTAATTGGCATTACAAGGAGGCCTTCAGCAGCTGAGGACTGGTTTGGGTGGAGTCAGAAGTTCCCTAGGGCAAGCCTAGGATGGGAGTAGCAGAGATCAGTAGAAGTGATTTGGTGGAGTTGAGGTAACTCTTGAGGAAAGTGCAGATAGATGTGGAAGGTAGTAGGGGCCCATACTACTGAAAGCAGAGGATCCGTACTCGATTCAAGAGGGGCCAAGATGAAACCAGGGAATGGTGGAGTGAGTGAGAAATCCCTCAGTAGTAGTGTGTAAATTGATCATGAATTGTTATATTTTCAGCATGGTGACATTGCGCGAGCTACCAGTTAGCAATTCAGACGTCGAGGAGGGATCTGGCTCGGGCTTTAGAGCCGGGCAGCTTGATGATCAGATGAGGGATTTCATTTCCGCAGAGATCACGCGCAACATCATTGATCAGACTCCAGTGATTTTCGGTTCGGTTAGAGAGGCCATTGTGGAGCTCATGGACCGTCATCTTGAGGCCTTTAAGGCCGGGATAGTTTCAGGACAGTTTGGGGCTCGTCTAGGTCCCGAATCTTATGGAGTTCAGGGATCCATCAGGGAGGGAGATCCCATTTCTAGTTTCTGCCATCAGGGGACAGGAGTGAGTGGGGCACCCTGTCTCCAAGAGAGACCTCTGTATGATTGGATAGTTGAGGAAGTTTCGCGAGCCATTCGCGAGGATCTGCCCGACATGGTCGTGAGGATCACTGATAGATTGATCGAGAGGCTCCAGGATCAGACAGCTGTTGTTCAGTCGGCGGGCAGGGAGTCGGAAAGGAAGAGGAAAGCGGATGAGACTCAGGTAGCCTCAGGTTCGGGTAAGAGGCCCAAGGGTTCAGATTTGAGGGCGAGGAACTATCAGAACCCCAGTCGATGCGGGAAGTGCGGAAGGACGCACATGGGTGTGTGCAGGCGTAGAAATGGTGATGATTTGGGTTGTTTCAGATGCGGTCGAATGGGTCATATCAGCAGGGATTGTACTACTACCATTGCCCAAGGACTTGAACCGATATGTTTCCATTGCGGTCAGAGAGGCCACAAGAAGGCCCACTGTCCAAGTTTGTATACAGCAGGGCAGGTGTCAGCTCCTGCCCCTGGGACTTCGAGAGCCGCCAGTGGACATCAGGGCCGGGCAAGGGCGCCTACAGCTCGGAGCCGAGTTTTCCGGTAGATTTCAGCAGGGATACGAGCAGCACTGAGCGATGGAGGTATGTATCTTTTGCTTTTCTGTCAGCTATTATTTGTGATATTATTATTATGTCGCTGCATTGTTATCAATAAGCTTAAGTGTTGGGGTATTGTATTACCTGCTTGTGGTTGAGTTTTATGCCATCTGCATACCTTGGAGTTAGAATGGTGAATTGGAGGTCGTTCCTTCCAGATCAGGTTATTTCGGATATAGTAACTGTAGCATGTATGTGTAAGATGCAGTAGTGCCTTACTACTTGCGGAAGGCGTTAGTCGGGTAATGATCAGTTATATTTTCAGTAGTGATAACCCAGAGTTTTTAGTGGAGCAGCTAGCGGTCAGTAAGGAGGTGGTTTGGGGATGTGCACCCCAAACGCAGGTTCTCGGAATGCAGTCCCTAAAGCAAATACAGTTAAGGATCGAAGGGTGCTCAGTCAGATAGCAAGAAGGGTGCGGATCTGATAAGAGTTAGTTGGAGCGCCGGCAAGGGTAAATGTCGGCGGGCAGCATGTCGCCCTTTTAATGGAAGGAAGGTTGGAAATCCTTTCGACCAGTGAGCAGTAAGGATCTAGCCGAATCCAAGTGGGGGAGAACCCTCCAAGTATGCAAGGATAAGAGCCACATGGACTCAAAATGAGTGCGCGGCCTCTGAGAGGAAATGATAGTAGCACAGTGATCGATGGATCGAGAAGTTCAGAATCGGGAGTTCGAGGACCTTCCCAATAGTTAGTTCATGTAATCGAAATGGTTAGAAGCTGGTTGAGAATCCAGGATTGGAGGACCACCTGTAGAGTCTCAAGTGAGTCGGAATGAGGATCCTGAGAACGGTTAGCAAGAGATGTCTACGTATTAGTAGCCAGTGTCAGCGTCAGCATGCAGGATTGTGTAGATTCAGGAGTTGGGAGTTTGGAAACTTCCCAACAATAGCTTCTTGTATCCGGATTAGTAGACGGTTGGTTGGGAACCAAGCCGAAGAGTTCCTTGATGAAGCGCTAAGTATATCAAGGATACAAGATGTCGAGGATGATGCAGTATTCAAAGACTGAGGGCTGTTTTTGAGAAATCAGGATGAGGAATCACTAGCGGGACTAGGGATAGTCAGGATGTCCTCGGGATAGTAGTAGTAGTGTTGTAAGTCTGCGGGGGTAGCCGTAGCATTCATTAGCAGTCAGATAGTAGTAGTAGTGTTGTAAGTCTGCGGGGGTAGCCGTAGCATTCATTAGCAATCAGATAGTAGTAGTAGTGTTGTAAGTCTGCGGGGGTAGCCGTAGCATTCACTAGCGGTCAGATAGTAGTAGTAGTGTTGTCAGTCTGCGGGGGTAGCCGTAGCATTCACTAGCAGTCAGATAGTAGTTGTGGTGTTGTAAGTCTGCGGGGGTAGCCGTAGCATTCACTAGCAGCCAGATAGTATTAGAGAGTTGTAAGTCCGCGAGCGTAGTCGCAGCCTTTATCAGATTGGTAGGTAGCATGAGCGCGTGTTGGACGCGGGAAAGCAGTAGTACCCACCAGTTCGGGTGCAACAGTGAGGATATGGGAATCCACGGGTTAGATTTCGAATTTCCCAAATGGTTCAGTTATGGCTAAGTCAGCAATTTTGGCTATAGATCGTCACATCAGTTATGAGATCAGAGTAGCAGTGGACTGTTGGGGTTCGGGTATGTTAAGGGCTACCGTCAGTCTGGGAGTCATCATGTTGTTAGTCGTGGAATTGATGATGTCAGGATGTGACGTATGGACCCGATCGGTTGGATCAGAAGGTTGCTAGAGCCACAGTGACAAGATAACTAGTGGAGACCAGGAGGGTCTCGAGATATTTGGGAAGCAGCCGTATGTCAGTTCATTATTTCAGGCAGCTCAGTGTTCCAGTCAGTTCAGTGTTTCAGGCAGTTTAGAGTTTTAGGCATGTTCAGTATTGTAGGCAGTTCAGTGTTTGGAAAGTTTCAGAGTTTTAGACAGTATTAGTATTTGTGTTGGAATGCAAGTGCTGACGGTATAGTTGGTTGATTTGGAAATGGCAAGTCCCTCTCAGCAGGATCAGTTGAGCCTTCTGCCAAGTATAAGTGATTTGTAAGGATAGCTAGGCATGAAGCTTTTCTTTTAGGATGGAAGGCTCGAGTTACTAGGAGTTGAGTAATCAGATGGGATATAAGCAAGCTGGTTCCAGCAGCATCGTTTCAGTATGAGCGGCAGAGTGGATAGAACAATTATATATAATTGAAGTATCTACAGAATTCGTTGGGGGCGACTAGGAGATTGCGATGGAGTGTAGTGACCGGTGGGAGTCCGGTAACTCAGATATCGGCAGATTAGTTAGACCTGGGTAGTCTCAGTGCACCCGGTAGGCGGATGAGGGGCAACAGGATTTTCAGTCGGAGGAAGTAGCGTAGAGGAAATTATAGAAAAGAGAAGGATTCAGTATGTACCAACAGTAGTGACCGGCACTGTGAGTGGCTGGAGTGATGGAAGAAAGGGTATTAGTTTTTCCAGGCAGAGAGTTGGAGGCAGTTCGCAAAACAGTTGGCCATAGCAAACTTCGAGGACGAAGTTTAGTTTAAGTGGGGGAGAGTTGTAACACCCGAAATCAGAAAGGTCAAGAAAGGAAAGGAAAAACCCTAAGTTGAAGAGGGTTGACTCGTCGAGTCCAGGGAGAAACTCAGCGAATCGGAGCGGGATCCGGATGTAAAGCAATTGACCGACTCGGCGAGTCAGGTCTGGGTTGGAAACCCTAATTTCGGGACTTGGTACCCTATTTAAGCATCTTATTCTCTTTCCTAGGGCTCAGTTGCGGCCCTATAGTCCAGAACCAGAAACCCTAAGCCTCCATTGTTGCTCATTCAAGTTTTCTTGCCATTTTGGGTGGTTTGAAGGAAGAAGGAAGAAGGCTCACATTGGGGATTCAAGAATTGGTAGTAGATCCAGAGTTTGTGAGGTCTTCCAGAGCATTTGAAGGTAATGAGTCGTGACCTTCCCTCTTTTGCATTTAGATCATCCTTTATCATAGGATTTGGGGCTTTTAGGGCAAGTTCTTGAGCCATTTCGAGTTAGACGCCCAAATCTGAAGTTGCTACTTCAGATCTATGTGTATCTTGGCCTAGAGAATCATAAAGCATCAGTCTATGGGTTGATTGTTGAGCCCCTTTGTCTCAAACCCTAAGTTTATGGTGTATGGTGCCTAGATCTCCTTCTCTACACGTAGGGTAGATCTGCAGTATGGAGTCCATGCATGACTCAAAAGTCCTCTGCATGTATGAAGATCTGAATAGACTCGGCGAGTAGCTTGAAGATGAGGAGGAACTCGACGAGTGAGATGAACAGCTCGTCGAGTCGGATGAAGTTAAGCATGAACTCAGCGAGTTGGAAGAACAACTCGACGAGTTGGTTGAAGATTGCCTTGGACTCGGCGAGTCTATTAGTGGACTCGGCGAGTCAGGTCGCGAAACCTCAAACCCTTCGAGTTGAGACTCGAATCAGTGAGTCGGGTGGTGAATCAGCGAGTTGGACGGGACAGGACTTGGAACTAGTTGGACTCGGCGAGTCATAGAATGACTCGGCGAGTCGAGTCGCGAATAGAAAGACCCTGAGCTTATGAACTCGGCGAGTCATTAGGAGGACTCGGCGAGTAGGGTTGACCTGGAAGGTTGACTTTGACCAGGATTTTGACTTTGACCAGAGTTGACTTAGTTGACTGTCAGACTAAGTGTTATATGTATATTGATAGCTCAGAGAGCTAGAGGAGCAGCGGTTCAAGGGATTGTCGAGTAGCAGCCAGAGGTTTATCAGCAGAGCTCAGCAGTTCAGGTGAGTCTCCTTTCAGTAGGAACGGGTCTACGGCCACAATGCCGGCCCGTTTAGTTAGCAGTAGTCCCGGACTTTGGTCCGATGCAGTAGTTAGAGTGCTTGATGTCTTTGTGATTCAAGCATGTTTGTGTTATGTGTTCCGGACTCTGTGCCGATGCAGTATGCAATATATGTGATTATAATATTTGATATGTGTTATGCTAGGCCATGATCAGCCAGTCCCGGACTTCGGTCCGATGCAGGGGACCAGGTCCCAGTCAGTTCCGGACTTTGGTCTGATGCAGCTAGTTCCGGACTTCGGTCCGATGCAGTCAGTTTCGGACTTCGGTCCGATGCAGTCAGTTTCGGACTTCGGTCCGATGCAGTTAGTTCCGGACTTTGGTCTGATGCAGGGGACAAGGTCCCAGTCAGTTCCGGACTTCGGTCCGATGCAGCTAGTTCCGGACTTCGGTCCGATGCAGTTAGTTCCGGACTCGGGTCCGATGCAGGGGACAAGGTCCCAGTCAGTTCCGGACTTCGGTCCGATGCAGCTAGTTCCGGACTTCGGTCCGATGCAGTCAGTTCCGGACTTCGGTCCGATGCAGTTAGTTTTGGACTCTGGTCCGATGCAGGGGAGAAGGTCCCAGTCAGTTCCAGACTTCGGTCCGATGCAGCTAGTTCCAGACTTCAGTCTGATGCAGTGGGCAAGGCCCAGTATGTGCTTTATATGTATTGTATGGTATGTGGTAGTTTGGGGGAGCTCACTAAGCTTCGTGTTTACGGTTTTCAGTTTTGGTTTCAGGTACTCGGTTTTCAAAAGAGGAGCTCGGGAAGATTGCAGAGCACACACCATAGTCAGTTAGCCTGGGAATGTTTGACTCTGATAATGATATTATGTTTTGAATTTAATACTCGAAAGTTATGTTTGACTTATGATATGTTGTTTATAAATCTAGTTTTAGTAATGTTTTAAAAGAAATTTTTAGTCGTGATTTTTGGGTCGTTACAGTATTTTGTTTGGATGGATATTTGGTGTGAATGAATATTTAGATCGTTTGTGCATGGACTAATATTTCAGTAAAATTAAGTTTTATAGCAATTTGTATGTATGTTATAGCAATTTTAAAATTTTTTGTCACATTTAGAAAAAATGAAAAATGTTATAGCGGCGACGTCTTTGGCAGCAACAAAAATATATTAGCGGCGATAGGTTGTATTTGCGGCGATAAGCGGAGCAATAGCGACAAAATAACAACGGCGTCACAATAGCGGCGACGAAGGTAATACTCACATTTCTTGTAGTGTGTTAATAAAATTTACAACACTTCTCATTCTAAGTCATGTTGTCGATTCTTTATTTTGAAGCCAAGTGACTTCTCAAACCTTCGAAGAATAGGGCTCCACAATTTACAACACTGATTGCGATTTTTGTTGTACGCAAATGGATAATTGGTCAAACAAAGGTCGACGTAAAGGACGAATGCAAATAATAAAATAACCTTTTTGTTTCTATGTCTTTCTGTTAAACTAGACGTTATAGGATAAGATTTATGACGTGTATCCAACAAACTTTTTTCTTCTTGTATCGAAACTCGATAATGATGTAAATTTAAAACGTAGTTTCCTTTGCAATTTCTAGTGTATGGGAATGGACTAAAGGTAAAAGAGAATATACCTTTTAGAGTCTATTCTTTTGTAAAAAAAAAAAAAAAAAAAAAAAAAAAGGAGACATTTTAGGATAAGAGTTTTAATGTGTATTGAAATTATAAAAATAACTTGAAAAAACTTGTCGGCTCATGTAGAAAGGTAGTGTTGTAGCCTCGTATGGAAGGTGGTGTGACCGATGTCAAGAGCCAATGTTTTATAATTGTTTTATTTTTGTGCATTATTCTTCACTAATGCATGATCAATTGTATATTATATAGGCATTGTTTATTATCTTGAAGTACGGGCCAAATAAGTCAACAACAATATTATCCCAAAGGTATTTACTACCTCTTGGTATTTAGTACCTCTTTGATGATTGTTTTTACACATACCATACCCTTTTAAATTTTAATAATTTTGTTGGTAGTTTGTAAAATTTAATACTAATAATTCACTAACCTGGTAGTTTTCAAACTGTTAATATTTAATTTTTACATTTTCTTTTTAAAACAAAGTAATATATATATATATATATATATATATATATATATATATATATATATATATATATATATATATATATATATATGGGCTTAGGGATTATGTGGCACCTAATATTAGATATAGAACCATCAAAAACTACCTAATTTTAACAAAATTCAGTCAAATATCTCTATCATATTTCTTGTATCCTCTATTAGAGCTTATAATTGGCTATGTATATATTTTTCGTGGAGTTTTATAAGTTTAATTTTTGCACCACAAACCGTATATAAGAATATTTTATCAACTACATGTAGTTCGGTATATTGAAATTTATTACAGAAAACTATAATGAAAGATTGCAATTGTTCATTAGAAACTAGATAAACCGCTTTGCATAATCCATCAAAAAAAAAACAAACAAACAAACAAACAATGCAAGTATACACAAGGTAGGTGTCAAAGGAAGTTAATAAGTTTCTACTAGAGGTTTAATAAAAAGCACATTCGAAATACATATTGTTGGAGATGAATTACAAAATAAACAATCATATAAGTTCAAAAGAAATAGGAAGAAGCTAACAGTGAAAGAAAATTATGTTTTTTATTCAAAATGAAGTCAATATAGATGGTTCTATACCTAATATTACATACATGACAGCCATATATTCACTTTTTTTTTCTCTCTCTCTCTCTCTCTCTCTCTCTCTCTCTCTCTATATATATATATATATATATATATATATATATATATATATATATATAGTGGTGTAGACAGAAATTTGTTTTAGGATAGACCAAATAATTTAGAAAATATGAACGAATAGAAAAATACTTCGAATGATAATAAAATATAACAATGTATGCATTCTAAATTAAATTGTTCATTTAGGTTGCACACAACACTTTTTTATATCATTAAAATAATCTAAAATAAAATCTAAACTGAAAAGCTTAACGATATCTTTGTTGATGTAGATAACCATATAAATACTAACTTAATTTATTAAAAACCTACGATAAAAATATAAAATCTATTATGAAAGCAAAAACTAATAAAGTAATTAAGTAAATAAAGGATAACATAAAACAATTAATTAACTAAATTAATTAACTAACATGGTGACCATTGGTGAATAATAATTTGTATGGAACAAGAAAAGTGTGAACTATTAAAAATCCGGCAATTGTCGGAAAAGGTATATATTATTCCATCATAAGTGGTAGTATTCTACATATGTAATTTCATATTTGATTTTAGGTGGGCCATTACCACAAACCGTATATAAGAATATTTTATCAACTACATGTAGTTCAGTATATTGAAATTTATTACAGAAAACTATAATGAAAGATTGCAATTGTTCATTAGAAACTAGATAAACCGCTTCGCATAATCCATCAAAAAAAAAAAACAAACAAACAATGCAAGTATACACAAGGTAGGTGTCAAAGGAAGTTATTAAGTTTCTACTTGAGGTTTAATAAAAAACACATTCGAAATACATAGATGTTGGAGATGAATTACAAAATAAACAATCATATGAGTTCAAAAGAAATAGGAAGAAGCTAACAGTGAAAGAAAATTATGTTTTTTTTTAATCAAAATGAAGTCAATATAGATGGTTCTATACCTAATATTACATACATTCCAGCTATATATTCACTTTTTCTCTCTCTCTCTCTCTCTCTCTCTCTCTCTCTATATATATATATATATATATATATATATATATATATATATATATATATATATATATATATATATAGTGGTGTAGACAGAAATTTGTTTTAGGATAAACCAAATAATTTACAAAATATGAACGAATAGAAAAATACTTCGAATGATAATAAAATATAACAATGTATGAATTCTAAATTAAATTGTTCATTTAGGTTGCACAACATTTTTTTATATCATTAAAATAATCTAAAATAAAATCTAAACTGAAAAGCTTAACGATATCTTTGTTGACGTAGATAACCATATAAATACTAACTTAATTTATTAAAAACCTACGATAAAAATATAAAATCTATTATGAAAACAAAAACTAATAAAGTAATTAAGTAAATAAAGGATAACATAAAACAATTAATGAACTAAATTAATTAACTAACATGGTGACCATTGGTGAATAATAATTTGTATGGAACAAGAAAAGTGTGCATAGAATGAACTATTAAAAATCCGGCAATTGTCAGAAAAGGTATATATTATTCCATCATAGTATTCTACATATGTAATTTCATATTTGATTATAGGGGGGCCATTACCCATATAAGGTCCAACTTTTTCTTTATATATATATATATATATATATATATATATATATATATATATATATATATATATATATATATATGAGAATTGGGAATCATTCTCAGCCAATCATTTATTTTTGCCGCAAAATCCTCCATTGTACCGGCGGAAATGGGAGACGAATGCATATATGTTTTCCAACATAACATATTTCCTTAAACTATGTTAATCATTACCTTAATATATACAAAAACATTATTTTTTTCGTTTTTTTTTTTTTAATTTTTATAAGCTATTTTTATCAAAAAATGATTTTAAATATACCAAAATTCATGATTTTTTATTCTCTACAAATAGACATCCATATTTATATAGTTTTAAGATAATATAAAAAATTTATTTTTTTATATTTTCAGTTATCGTTATTCATAAGTGAATAAAAATGAATCAGGTTTTTACTACAGTACATTCGTTATTCAGTTATGAATAAAAACTATGATTAATTTTTTTTTTTTACAATTTAAGTATCATTCATATATGAATATAGCATATAATAAACATAGTATATTCATATTTAAATATTAGACGATGCATTCACTTATGAATATTACATAGTATAGTCACTTGTGAATATTAGATGGTATATTCATTTATGAATATTAGATAATATTTTCATATCTGAATATTACATAGTATTAAATGGTATATCACATGTGAATATTACATAGTATATTCATTTGTGAATATTAGATGATATATTCACTTATGAATATTACACAGTATATTCACATATGAATATTACAAGGTATTTTCACAAATATATATAATTTTTATATGTTATTCACATATGAATAACATACCGACTTGCATATTTGTTTTTTTTTGTTTTAATAATCATATACTGAGAAAACATATTCATATATGAATATAACGTGGTAATTTAGTTTATGCATTTCATCAAACAGTTGGAGTACATACAATTTAACTTTTTTTAAAAATGTTAAAAACATCATATTTTGAACATTTAAGTCTTACAAAATAGTAGATTGATAGAGAATTATATGAAATTTTTCAAAAAAAAAAAAACGATTTGATATTTTTCTAACCTCAATTTTCAAGTTTTATTTGATAATCGATGTTGAATGAATGATATGAAGTGGATTTTTGTTGATTATCGATGATGTTGATCTAATAACGCTGGGAGTATAATTAATCATAGATGTTGAAGATCTGATCGTATTCAAGCACAATTGAAGGTTGAATTAAAAGAACCAAAAACAAAATTTTGTTGTTAACTGTTGAATCGTGTTTATTATTGACGAAGATCGATGATTGATTAGCACTGGAAGATGTTGATGATGGTTTAATTGAAGAAATCTGAATGATTGTTGAAAGTTGGAGAATAAATTTGGATGATGAATGATGAATGAGTTTGAACTACAGATATGTATTTGAGATTGAAGGTTGTTCTCATATTTACAAGTTTGCCACCGTGTCTTTTTATGCTTGAATAAAATGAGTGGCTGAGAATGATTCCTCCATTCTCAACCTTTTTTTATTTTCTCAATTGAACCCACCTCATATATATATATATATATATATATATATATATATATATATATATATAGTAGGTGTAAAACCCGTGTATTACACGGGTTGATTAAACAAAAGATTAAATACTAAAATATAAATGTTAAGTATCTTTTTATATAAAATTTAAAATAAGGAACGAAAGAAACTATTAATTACATTCAATACTTTACATATATAAATATATAAGTATTATGTGGCTTTTTAATTTAAAATTTGAAAAAACCTACAAATTGACATGTAGATATTATTTATTCTAAAAATATAATAAAATGACAAGTGTCAAAAATCATGAGAGATTGACACGTGTCAAAAAAAACCTTCATTTATTAAGGAGGATATATATATATATATATATATATATATATATATATATATATATATATATATATATATATATACTAGTAAACTTATTCGGGCCGTGATAATCACGGCCCTAAAGAATCGATCAGTAAGCTAGTTTTAAGTGATTTCATGAAAGAAGCAGCCATGTCCCTCAATTTGTTTCATTCCTTTTATCTTTATTACCTTCATACCAGAAGCTCATGGCTGGAACCCGTTTCCTTCAAATTTGACATATAGTAGCTTCCTTGACTCTAGATTTGAAATACATATTGGTTTACCATTAAAAATAGTCAAAGAAATCTGCCTCAGGTAACAGAATGAAAGTAGGATGTTATAATATCAAAAGAAATGAATGTATACATATATTTCTTGCATTTATCCAGAAAAAGAACAACTAACTGTTGTTTCCCGACTTTCCTCTTATGTAATTATATGTTATTTCAATCTGTTTATGAATTTGTACCACCATTTGAATGAAATCATTTTTACTCTTTCTAATATCAACTTTCGAATCTGCATATTCTCTATGTCAACAAGTTCGTGTTTATTGTCTATTTCTAATTTTTTTTGCCTGTAATTTATTAGTTTTCTACTTTTCTTTCAATTCCCTTAATTTTGTGTTATGATATGTATCTCTCATCGATTCTTTTCATATGCATGTTGTTACTTTCTTAGTTTTTCCTATTTATGGTTTATTTATCCATGTCAAAGTCTCATAGATTCCAAGGCGTTTTTATGGGTCTACACATGCTTTCACTTGCAAAAATAAGTTGCCAGAGTAGTGGGGCACCCACTGTGGCTTCCCTAGTTTACAAGGATACGGGGATGGGGCTTGCGAGGCGATCATGTTAGGATACCGAATCTCTACATGCAAAAAAAACATTAGTTATTACTTGAAACCTGTCTGCAAAAAGTTTATATATGTCAAAATATTACTTAAAACCTCTTTCCGACGGATATCCACTTTATTTTCATAATTTTATTTCAGGAGACTAAGAAATGGTGATCGATTCGTTGAGCCTCAGTAGATTATTTACTTGCTGCCATCGGTGTATTCAAATTTGATGATATTTTAGGGTATAGCAACACAATAACTACACAGTTATCTTACAAAAGTTGCTCATGTTTCTAATTTCTTTTCATGCAGATCAATGGATGGAAGAAAACCTTATTATTGGAATAGGCATCTGTTTCAATCTTTTTATTGGAGTTGTACCATTAGAGGGTCCCAGAGAAAAAAATTAAACTAAAAAAAGCAATTAAACAAATATTTTTTATAAATAAATAAAAAAATCTCATTAAAATATCAAGAAGCTGAAAAAAAAAAAGCAAACCAACTTACATCCTCATGGCCTGTAAATGGCCTAAGACCTCTTTATTTTAAAGTTTTATGAAATTCTCCAAATTTCCATTTACATCGCTCAGCTCCAATCACATATACAGGTTTTCAATTAAAAAAAGGGGAAGTACAATGTTATAAGAACAAAATGGTTGACTTTTTGACTTTTTGTTTGTACGTTGTAGCAAGTAAGTAGAGTAGAGTACCCAGTGCTGCAGGCTTCACTCAGCATGCTGATTGAATCTGCTATGACAATGAATGCATATGCCCATGCTAAATGTCCCATGTGTGGATTTGGTTCTAAATTTATAAGATTTAAAAAAAATGTTAAGGAAAATAATAGTGAAAAATATTGGAATTTAATCATGAAAAGTGGGATTAATTACCTTTGTTATCCCATATATAGATTTTTCGAAATTCTGCGAGTTCTTTTCTCACATAAGTTGCAATCTGTTGATATATTTGTAGAAGGAATTAATAATTAATATATAGAACAAGAAATGATTAATATATAGAGCAATAAATGCCGTCAGAAAAAGAGAAATTATACCTTAACTGGAGTTCTTCTTGAAAAAGAAATTCTTACACTCCCATAGGTATCAAGAACACCCTTGAAATAGGTAGTTAACTGCTTTGCAAGGTCTGTACTATATCTACATCGACCTTTTTTACAGAAACAAAAAATACCCATAAATAAATATAACATATTATTTTAAGAAAATTAAGTTAATCTTATTAAAAATAGGATTATGTAATAATTACTTGTGCCCCCCTCCCCCCCCCCCCCCCCCCCCCCAATGCTGACCACGATTAAGGGTTTTGGTAAACGTGCAAACTCATCATGCCAGGCAATAGCAACACTACAAAGTGCAGCAGAATCAACTTGATGCACTGATTCCAATGTAGGTAGTTGATACAATACAGATAAACACTTACAATTTTTAATTTATAATAGTTGTTACTCATTAATAGAAGGGCAAAATGGTAATTTACCTATTCAGCACTGCTTCTAAACAGAAGTGTAAAATGGTCATTTAATCAAAGTTCATTCACACCAGAAAAGGAAGACTTTTATGTATACGGTTCATACTAAAGACAGACATCATTAGCACCCTCAGAACCTACCCTAGATAGATCAAATAAACAATCGCTTGTCATTCAGAATTACTTTTAAACAAAAGGGTAAAACGGTCATTTACTCACAGTTCATTCAGAACAAAAAAGAAAGACTTTTATGTATACAACACATACTAAGACATACATCATTTACCCATTCAGGACTTACTCAAGACAGATCAAATAAACAGTTACTTGTCATTCAGCATTGCTTCTAAACAAAAGGGTAAAATGGTCATTTACTCACAAGTCATTCAGAACAAAAAAGAAAGACTTTTGTGAAAACAGCACATACTACAGACAGACATCATTTACCCATTCAGAACTTACCCTAGACAGATGAAGTAAACAGTCACTTGTTATTCAAGATCGATTCTAAACAAAAGGGCAAAATGGTCATTTACTTAAAGTTGATTCAGACCAAAAACAAGAAAGTTTTTGTGTATACAGCACATACTACAGACATACATCATTTACCCATCCAGAACCTACTCTAGACAGATCAAATAAACAGCCACTTGTTATTCAACCTTGTTTCTTAACAAAAGGGTAAAATGTTCATTTACTCGGATTAAGACATACCACATTCTTAGTAGGGGGCTCATCAGGAGTCATATACTTGCGAAGAAACTCAGGAACCTACTCTTGTGCATGAGGGGTAAGAGCATAATAATCATGTTGAGGAGAAAACACCAAATCAAACCTACTCACTTGTCTTCTTGGATGTTGAATCTGAAACCCAATTAACAAATGTTAAAAATATTCAATTAAAAAGATTTTTTCATAAAAATGTTTATTTCACTACTTAATGTAAGGAGAAAGGGTTCGAGTTGACTCACTTGAACAACAAACACATTTTCAGATGTTAATCTTTTTATAGAGCTAGCAATTGATATGGTGTCTCTACCACATGCAACCACCAATAAAGGCTCATCCCTAACAAAAAAAATATTAATGATAAAAGAAATGAAAATTTTACTTGCTATTCTCAAAAATTAATGGTAATCCAGAAGAAAGGCTTACTTGTCGGCAGTTCCTCTTGTTATTGTTACTATTGAATTAACATCAACTTCAAGTATAGAGGATAAGCCTACATTACCACCATTTTTTGTGGTTAAAGATTTGACTTTACTCCCTTTAGTTGTAAACATAACTTGTGAATAGCTGTAAAGCAGTCTGATGATCTAATATATTTGTTTATGGACAGAAACTGGGAGCCAGTGTAGATATTCATTGATTCCTCCACTTGGCCTGGTAACACGATGCATGTGTTGCCAAAAGAACAATAACATGTTAAAAAATAGATTTAAAGTTTTTTACAAGATTGCCCTTTCTTCAAAGAGCCACATTGTCTTCTCTTTTCAGTCATATTAGGATAGTTTTTGGATTTATATCTTCCTGTCATGTTTATTTCTTGCATTCATTTATCCAGTTTTTGCATAGTTAAAGTTCTGCATAATGTTTTTTCTTCTCTATATTACTTTTCAAGCTTGTAAACTGGATTAAGGAAGAAAATATATATTTTTTCACATATTATTCCTACAAATGGAGGTATTTCTCTTTAACTATTCAGTCATTTATAGACCACTTTAGTTAAGAAACATGTTTGGCCTCTTTAGTGATCCAGAGGTTCAATTCCTACAACTCATTCAGCTGGAAACATACATCAACTATAAATTATAATGAACAATCGTGCTATCATTTTTAGAATCAAAAGAGGGATGCGCTCTTTTTAAAATATTAAAAGGTTTTTATGAAGAAGAAGAAATCTCTATAGGAACCTGAAACTGAGAAAGGAAGGTAGAGACACTAACAAAGAGCTTGCCTGCAATGCAAAAATTCTTTAACAAGAAGACCAATGATGACATCTTTGGTAAATGGGTGACAATAAACAATATTATTTTAGTTTTGTAGTTTTCAGTCAGCTTTTAAAGTTGGCATTATGCAATCATTGTGTCTTTTTTATATATTCATAGAACATTAACAAGGAGCGACTGCAAAAAATGCTACTGGTACATGAAATTCATAATATGTGCTCTTTCTCTGATATCGTCCGCCTTCCTCGTGTTTTCTTAAGGCTTGATTAGATCGTTCACATGCACCAATTTTAGATTTCTGTTAATTCTCAAAACAACTTATATTAACTTTTAGTTAGCTCAAGACAGAATTGATATATAAAAGTGTGAGCGGTGATGAGATTAATCAATTTTGAGATTGGTGAATAGAAAGAGAGACATACATGTTTTGTTGATGAAAGCAAATGTTGTTTTTTGGCTAAGAGGGCAACAGGAGCTCTTTTAGCTTCGATTTGAGGTAGGAATAACTAAATAAATCAATTTACAAAGGTTCAAGAACTTTATTGAAATTGAGGCGTCAAAGGGTAGGCTAGCGATGCAGCCTAGAGGAGCTTCAAGGTGGGGGCCGACACTCATATCAAATCATAAGATATGATGTTCGTCCCCTTGACATAGAAAAGCCCCGGAAAGATGGTGGAGGAAAGAGTGATTGTACCTCAGGGCTCAGGCTCAACTGTAACATCAGCTACTCTGGATAATTGTAAAAAGACCATGTTAAAGACAAGGTGAGAAAAATCTAGATACAACAATCTATTTTTATATATGTAATCCAACCTAATAAACCCTAAAATGCATAGCTTAAACTGAACCTGCAATTGGTCACAAGGAGAAGGAGAAGAAAAGCGAGACAAAGATAATATAGTATGACGTTAAGAAGAAAAGACACATAGGCAATTACTTACATTAACAAGGAGGAGAAGAAAAATCGATTGGACAAAATAATAATCCGCTCACTTCAATTGGACCAAAATCCATCAGCTTTGGGGGAAACAAAACAGAAGAGGCAAGCCAGCAGCCAAGGTGTTGTGCACCAGATACGTTAAAAGAGGCCGCCCAACAGCCTTCCGATTAGGAGAGTACGTGAAGTCGATGAAATGCCTCGCTGATGGGAATCATATGTCACAGGAGTTGCTCACTGCCATATACCATAAAATCACTGTGTCCAGTCTTTCACTCTTTCTATTGGTCGGAAAGGAGGGCGGTTCCTTTTCAAGAAGAAAGAAAAAGAAGGAGAAGAAAGAGTGGCAAAAAGAATAACGTGAGAAAGAAAGAGCGACTCGCCTTAAGAAGCTTAATTGAGGCGGCAAAGAGCTTTGGGGGAAACACCGACAAAAAAGGAATGAAGTAAACCCACCTTTGAAGTTTGTTGTGTCGGCCTGATGCAAGGATGGCCGGAAACAAGCAGGTAGATTGGTGATGCAGGCAACCAAGTAACTAAAGGAAGCAACTAACGGAAGGATGATGCAGGGCATAACGGAAGAAAATAGCATCGTTTAAAATTGGCCGCCCATTAGGCTTCTTATTGGAGGAGGGAAAGCAACCATTGACGTGGACATAAGACCAACGCTTTAACACACACACATATATATATATATATATATATATATATATATATATATATATATATATATATATATATATATATATATATATATATATAGTGAACATAGCTGTCAACCCGCGCAAAGCGACGGCGGCGAATAGTTTCATTTGACAACTAGTTTCTTTCATCAATTAGTTCTATTTAAAAACATGTTATATTTCAACGAACACAAAACGGCAGGAACGAATAATTAGTTCGCCAATTACTTTCGTTACGCGAATAGTTTCTATTCGAATAACATTGATATAATGAATAGTTATTTTTTGGCAATTGGTTTATGGAATTTATTTGTTTGATGTGGGTTTTCATGGATCATCGATAGTAAAGAACATACATACATAATAATTAATAGATAATATGATTGGTTAGAAAATTAAAGCACTCATGATTGTGATCAATTAAGTATTCATGTATTTATGTTATAACATGTAATGCCCGGATCGTGGTATGTATTTTAAATTAAACTATTCATTTTGCAAAGGGACTCGACAAGTTGGAGGCCACAAACGCGTCGAGTAGAAACGGATTTTGGATGCGGGACTTGAAGTCTACTCGATGAGTTGAGAAGCCTCAACTCGACGAGTAAGGCTGCCAGAGTGAAACCTTAATTTTAGGGTTTGCACCCTATTTATGCACGTTAACCTCCAAAGGGTGGCCTCATTTGCATCCTCCATCATCCCACACCCTAGCTACGAAACTCTAATACATTTTTTACTGTTTTGAGCCATTTTTGGTGCATTCTTGAAGTTTTGAAGAATAGGAGACTTGAGGAAAGAGCCAGGAAGTGAAGGAGAAGAGTAGATCCGGAAGTAGAACTTCATTTCTGGTTCACCTGAGGTATAAAGCTCTTGCCTTGCTTATTGAGTGTTTAGATCTAGTTTTAGGGTTTTTTCTCCATGTTTTGGTTCAATAATGGTTGCCTTTGGGATTTGGATATCTCCTGTGGAAAGAACCTTCAAATCTAGAGGCATTGAGGGACTCCATGGCATAAAGGTGCCAACTTTATGGCCATGGGAGTCCCATGCAACTTGTGAACCACCTTTTAGGCCCTTTTGAGCTAAATAACCCATGCGTGGACGTAAAATTAGTAACTTTACGTGATATATCGACCCTAGAGAACCAGACCTATGGTTTGGAGGCATTGTACCCGACTGGAAATGACTATATGGATTTAGACTATGGGGGACTCCACGAGTTTTTCATACAGCTCAACGAGTTTGGTTGTGGTTCCCCAACATTTTCAGTTACTGGGCAAACTCATCGAGTCTAGGAGATGACTCAGCGAGTTGGACATGTTTTTTGGGTAGGTTCTTGCACTCAACGAGTAGGTGGCCCTGTGTGCAGATTTTCAAGTTTTGCTGCTTGAAATGGACTAGAATCATTATTCTAAACTGTTTTGGACTTATAAAACCTGTTTTTGATGTGGTACTGATTAAGCTAACCCATTTTCAAAGATTATTATCAAATTTTCAAGTTTTATATATGTTTATATGATTCTTGAAATTATTGATTTGAATGTTCATGCTTATGAGTTTTAGTAGATCATAGGAATTATTTCCAAATTGTTTGATAATGTAATTCTTGATCTAAACGTTATTGATGGAGTCCATAATTCATCCTCATGTTATGGATTACCAAAAGTCATTTCTTTAAAGAGTCTTTAAAGAACCATAGGTCACATAAAAAGAAGAGTCTTCATTTTAATAGACCATTAAACTCATAAGTTATGAAGTTGAAAAGTCTTGAATAGTTTCAAAACTTGCCCTCAAGTTTTGGAATTTGTAAAGTCACTTTAGAAAACCTTAATTCCAAACCCTAGAGTTTTAAATGTTAAAATTCAACCCTTATACTTTATAGTATTATATGTTAATTATATATATATATATATATATATATATATATATATATATATATATATATATATATAAGATAATTACAGTCTTACCGTTAGTAGGCCTCATTCACGAAGACGGTCTATAAGGCGGGTATAAGCTTGTTGCCTACAAAATGGCAGCTTAATGGGTATCCACTCTCACCCACCACTTCCTTGACTGGTGGAGGGTCGTTAGCCGAACGTGTTGGACAAGGACCATAATTATCACTAACTGTATAATGAAAAATATAAAATAACTAAACCTTTTATAAAGTCCCAATCTTAGTTACTTTAGGAAAAGGTGAAATTGGTGCTAACCCATGAAATTACACTTTGTACCTTACCAAGTCGTTGGTGGAGCGTGTGTGGGTAACCGGCACACTAACATGGACTAGTTAGAGTGGCAAAGGGTGACTTAATGTTTATCATAGATCGGTGGAGTGCGTGTGGGTAACCGACACACTGATTAGGCGATAAAGATTAATGGTTCTAAGTTAATTTGCATGGTTATTCACACCTTGTTTGTGATCCTTGGCATCCCAGTCACAAACTTGAGTGGGCACAAACGAGATTTAAACATGCCATTGAAAAGTTCAATGAATCTCAAAAGATCTAGGAGTTTCAATCCAATTAACAGCTAATACTTCTCCATCTCCAAATCTATCTCTCTCTCACGAGCCCTCGTAATCATATCATCCAAAATTTTATAGCTGGACCGACTCACAAACAGGCGGATATCACTCTGGAACATCTCATGATAATGGGCCTTCTTCATTTCCTCATCAGTTGCGTACTGAGGAACGAGAAGAGCCCTCTCCCTGAACTTGGAGTAATCTCCGCCACTGTCTCTGTAGTCTGAGTGAGATCCTGAAACTCCCTAGCTAACTGTTGCACCTCAATAACTGGTGCAAACTCGACTCTGAACCTGGTAGTAAAATCAGCCCAGGTCATCGCATCAAGAGTTGCATCATCCTCAATGACATGCCCGATCTCCTCCCACCAATCTCGTGCCCTGTCCTTCAGAAGACAAGATGCTAGTCTGACCTTTTCCCCCTCGAGAAATCTGCTGGTGCGGAATGCGTTGGCGACATCTGCCAACCACCTAGTACTCGCTATGGGATCCAACACCCCATGGTAGTCTGGAGCTCAACATGCTCTAAACTCCCTGAAACTGAGGGTATGTGACCCCATCATGGTTGCCACCTCAGCACGAAACGTGCTCAACCTCTCATCCATCAGTTCCAAAATACCCTCCTTGATCGACCCAAAGATCATAGGAGTCTGCTCAAGTATGATACGAGTAACCTCTGAGGACAATAACTCCCTAGTCTGCTCATCTAGATGCTCGGCCTACGAGCCTGATCCTGATCCCTCGCCGGCTCCTGAACTGTCGACTGCTGGCCTAGGGCGTAAAACCACCATTCTGAAAACACATCATGACAAATGTAAGAAACACTGATATATCTCGAGGGATCGCTACTATTACAAGTTTCCTGGTCTCATCTTAGCCTTCCTCGATTCAAGTACGGATCCTCTGCTTCCAGTAGTACGGGCCCATACTACGATCCACAACTATCCGTACTTTCCTCAAGAATTTCCTTGACTCCACCAAGTCACTTCTACTACTACTAATCTCAGCTACTCTCATCCTAGGCTTGCCCTAGGGAAATCTCTGACTCTCCCAAAAACCAGTCCTTAGTTGCTGAAGGCCACATTGTAATGCCAATTAGCCACCACATGGATACCACCACATGCAATTAGGCTCAGATAATCCTTCGAGTATGAGACTCATCCCTACAACGGTTAGGAATCAAACAAGAGCTACACAATAGGGTCAAATTCAACACTCTGAGATTATTCAACCCTGATTGCATGTGACTTAACATATCCACCTAATAGCTAACTCCCATCAGTACGACTCCCACAAAGCACAAAGAAAGCAACATTCAGACAAAGGAAACTACTCAAGCAAATCTATCCTCATAACTAGAAATTATACTAGCATACAATGCTAAGCTCCTACTATCAGGCATAACCTAGACAGGCTATCCTACTACTATCTACTCAATACTAGCATGCAATCCTCATAAAGTTGAACACATATAGGAGGCACATAAGGCATCCTCCTAGATCCTTACTCCTATACGAGCATGTTGTTCTACTGAAACTGAAACCGATAATCATAACATAAACTTGTATGGGTACTTTGGGAGTACTTACTTGAGCTCGGCTGATCGAATGCACCACACCTTTTTCTTTGCTTTTTCAAAAACTCTTTTCTTTTTAAGTTTCTTTTTCAAAAGTTTCTTTCAAAAATGGGTTTCTTTTGAAAACCTTATACCAATTCCTTAGTTTGAGTTCAGACACACCCGAGAGTGTGCCCGAATCCCTCAAACAAAGGCTCTAATACCAACTTGAAACATCCCCAAAATTTTTGTTTTAAACATTACTAAAACCATGAAATTAATCATCATATAATAAAACCACGAATCACATTTCTCAAATGTAAAAGTGAATGTATCAAATCAACTGATGTCAAAACATATCAAAACAACCGAATAAAAAAACTCCCAGGATAAACTAAAGCTGTGGTGGGTGCCAAACCATCAACCCGAGCTCTTCCCTCTACTTGCGGAAGTACTTGAAACCAAAAACTGAAACTGTAAGCACAAAGATTAGTGAGCTCCCCCAATCTACCACATACCATTCAATAACATATAAATCAACTACTGGGCCTTTTTCACTGCATCAGACTGAAATCCGGAAACTGCATCGGACCGAAATCAGGAACTAACCAGGGCCTTGCCCTCTGCATCGGACTGAAGTCCGGAAACTGCATCGGACCGAAGTCCGGAACTAACCAGGGCCTTGCCCTCTGCATCGGACCGAAGTCTGGAAACTGACTGAGTTCTTCTTCAACTTTTCTAATCCTCTACTCGCTTCAACTTGTCGAGTTTGGCAACAACTCGATGAGTTCTTCTTCCAAGTTAACGTCGAATCTAACTTCATCCGACTCACCGAGTTGTATGAACAACTCGTCCAGTCGTCCTTCATCATATGAACACGTCCATACTGTGACTCGTCGGGTTGTATGAACAACTCGTCGAGTCGGGTCTTGAGGTAAGAAGATTGCGTTGGACTCGCTGAGTCACGACGTGGACTTGCTGAGTCTCCTGCATGCCACTACTATACAGTCGCTTCTAGTCAGTCTCAGTGCATCCAATTCATAGATATGGGCTTCTAGAGCTGGTGTTGCACGTAAAGTTTCCAACTTTACGTGCATGCACACGAGGATGGGCCTAAAACACCAAAATCATCCAACACTAAGCACTTAGGGTTTGGAACAATGCTATATTTGCATAAATGTAGCTATATTGAGTTTCTAGAGCTTAATAACATCTAGATATATGGTCTCCATCCTAAGGAGAGCTCAAATATCGAGTTGGAATCATATAAGGCTCCAAAAGAGACATAAACAAGCAATAAAAAGGGTTTAATGGAAGAATAAGCAAGGTAATAACTTTATTACCAGAATATGAAGCAGACGGAAGCTAGTTCTTGGATCTCATTCCTCTTCTATTGATCCTCTTTCCATTTTTCTCTTCTTCAACACCTAAGTTATCACAAAACACTCAAACTCAACAATGGGGACTAGGGTTTTATAGAGACATGCTCTAAAGGTGTTGGAGGCTAGTGTGGGAGGCTATAATGACATTTAAATAAGGTGCAAACCCTGGGATTTAGGTTTTCATTTAGACTAGCGGACTCGCCGAGTTCGGGATACAGACTCATCGAGTCGCCTACTAAGGATGCGTGCAAATCCTGCCGCTACTCGACGAGTTGGGCTACAGACTCGTCGAGTACCTCTTAAGAAAGGGAAAATACTTTATTTAAATTACATACCAGAAATGGGGTGTTACAGA
Organism: Lactuca serriola; assembly: GCF_051521515.1. Classification (NCBI taxonomy): domain Eukaryota; kingdom Viridiplantae; phylum Streptophyta; class Magnoliopsida; order Asterales; family Asteraceae; genus Lactuca; species Lactuca serriola. The sequence goes on from NC_136411.1 coordinate 330,257,867, forward strand.
TTTGTTTCCTTTGAAGCTAGAGAAGATGTTGATGTGAAAAAACTCCTTAACTTTTTCTGCTGAAGTGCTTCTTTTCTAAGTTTTCTTGATGTCTTCTCTAAATCTAGATCGAGTTGTAATGGAGTACCTATACGTGAAGATCATGGTATAAAACAATTAGTGTTTTTCGCAACCCCCACAATAGTGCCAATTTTTTATGAGCGTGTCATAACGCCTAAACAAACAAATAATATAAATAAAAATACTGCTCAAATGCACTAGGAGTAGTACAGGAAATCAGGCTCGAATCCACAAGGACATGTCTAAGGTTTGTGCCTCTCTTGTGTAATGCACATAGTAATTTAACAGAAATTAAAATGTTGGATTTTGTTGATTATTAAAACTAATTTTGCCAGAAATTTGTAAAAGGAAACTATTAAAATACTTGAGTAAAATTTAGAAGGTAAAATCAATTTCGGTTTCACAGTGACTCTCTTAATCATGAAAATAATTTTCTGCACAATTATTGAATTGTGTACTATTTAAAATGGTACTGGAAATTATTAATAAGCTCTGATAATTTTCTTTTACTAAAATGTTTAACCAAACCAAATAAGCTCTTAATTAATTTCAAAAAGTAGCACTAGACACAATACAAAATTCCCAGTAAATTCTAATAGTTCTCACATGCTCGGAAGCATAAAGATTTGTTTGATCAGTTAATATTAGAGTTAATACTAACACATAACGATTCTAATACCTTTTACTTTTACTGATTAATAAAGAAAATTATGGATCTAGATAAATCAGATAATCGGAATGATTCTATAACAATTAAAATGGTTAACAGAAACTGAATCAAAACCAAACGTTCAATTAAGCATAAAACAGATCAAACTAAACAATAAAAACAATCAAAAGTCGTGCCTAATTGTTACTTGCACGAAAATTCGAGTCGTTTGAGAAACTAAAATCTAGAGTTTTTAGCCTGACATTGCTAAAAATGGAATACAAAAGATGAAAAGAAGATCCAACTGATAAATTTTACTAAACAAATAACACATCGAATCGGGTTCTTCAGATCTTTTTTTGGCGTATGGAAACTTTAGAAATCGTGTCTCTGTCGTCTGGAGTCGCAAATTAGCCCCTACTGAATGGTTATGGGGCTCTATTTATTAGCTTATCTGGAACACGGGATATTATGTGATCACATATATGGAAAACTTGATCACTTTTTTTTACGAAAATGCGTCCTGAACCACTTTAATGAAGTACAATGCCAAATCTGGACTTTTTAAGACTTCGACATAAGTATGCGACCGCATTTCTTGAGATTTATCTTCGGATTAATTTTTTTGAGCCAATCTTTACTTCGATCAATATATGCGATGTCATATATGGATATCTACGATCATATTTTTCCTTTTCGTTGCGGTTTGGTCGTGATTCTTCCTTTTAAGCAGTACGGGCATTCTTTGGAGCCAATATAAGCCATTCAACAACATCATTCTTCGGTTCCAACTCCAATTTTGCTCTAATACTCCATCCAATGCGTCCTTAAAGTGTCATATTCTCGCTATGCTCTAATTTGCCATGAATTTCATAACAAAAGTGATTAGTACAGGCATTCTATGAAAATACTATGAACTACAGAATTTATAGAAATATAAGGGAAAAAGTTAGCAATTTATAAGAAAATACTGAAAAAATTGTGCTAAAAGATGCATATAAAATTCAATTAAAAACATTCTATGAAAATACTATGAACTACAAAATTTATAGAAATATAAGGGAAAAAGTTAGCAATTTATAAGAAAATACTGACAAAATCGTGCTAAAAGATGCATATAAAATTCAATTAAAAACTAGCTTCTGGAACCTTAATCCTTGAGATGCATCACAAGATCATTAGTAACACATATCATAAGACCATTAACAACACCAATGACGCATCAACCAACATGTTGGTGCGTCATGTTGCACTCCTTGAGCGTCTTCAACTTCTGAGTATCATTGGACAATCTTGAGCATAATTGGGAACATTATAGCATAAGTGGCTCATCAAGGGATATCATGGCCCATCAGGGACACATGTGGCGCATGCTTAAATCAAGTTGACACATTAAGCTTGTGGATGACACATATTGTGCAAGGGATGGGACACCTTCACACCAAATGGAACATCCTTCTTCCGTAGTGGTGCATTCTCTTCAAGGTAGCTCATCAAACATCCAAGGTGGCACATCTACTACAACATAAGTGAAAAGCCTGGTTAAAAGCTTAAAAGAACCCAATTTTTAACCAGGCTTTTTGTGGGGCGAGTCCTATGTAAAAAAATGGATAAAACCCGGTCTAACAACCGGGAGTTATTAATATATTATATCCCGGTTCCTATGATAAAAAACCGGGTCATTTCATAGGTTTTTCTACCAATCTACAACACTCACGTTAGACTATATAGCCCGGTGCACCTCTACAAAACCAGGTTCTAATATCCCTAAACCCTAATCTTGTTTGTTTACATAACATAGTTGTTTGTAATATGAGTAACCAGGTCTTTTAAATGTTTTTATATTTTTATTCTAAATCTATAAGCTCAATTCCTTCAACAACCAATGACTCCAAGCAAACCAAAAAAAAAAATAAGAAAGCCAACAACAGGAAAAACTAAGCCTTAAACCTTGATAATAAAACTCAACGAAAGCATGGAAAATACAAAATAACAAAAAATCAACAACCCAGAAATCAATAATACAACATAAGAAAAAAAGGCTCATACAGGTAAACAAATGAATAAACCATATCAATCAATAAGCAGGGCAGTCAGGTGCAAAATATTCAAAGCCCCAATGCAGCAACACGCCAACAATGCAAAGCAAACTCAGAAGAAGCCATACACCAAACCCGGGGGCAAAAACGTTAACAACCCCAAAAGTAACATCCTCAATGGATGCGGTGATAACATGGGTACAACTGTCAAAAGCCCCAAAACAACTGAATGTGTTGAACAAAAAACTCAGATCCATAATCATCATTGACTCCTTTTTAGATTTATATACGAAGAGATAGAAAAAAACAAAAACAACAGCCATCAAGCCAATAATGAATCCCAAATCAGAACATGCATAAAACAAACCAAGAGGGATCGACTAATCAAGTCATCTAAATGAATTCCAATTTTTGACATACATAATGAACAATATTCATTTATCAGTCGAAATTGTACCTCAATATTGTGGCTCTAGTGAGTATAGTCGTAGTAAAATTTCGATTACACTGTTTCAAAGTATTAGGGTCTTCGATTGGTGAAGTTTCAATTATGTTGTTTTGGAGTATTAAGGTCTTCAATTGGTGATTTTAAAATCTTTGCTTGGTTAGCTTTGAAATCTTATACTAGGTCAAATGGCAGGATATCAAAATTTGATAGGGACGGACACCAGAATTGATGGTGGGGTATCAAAATTTGATAGGAGCGATATCGAAATTTGCCTGGTCATAAAGGGTAGCTTTGAAAACATGGTTGTCGAAAAACGAGTCGTATAACCCTTTTATAATTTGCACCACAAGCTCACAGAACTCATATGTAATATAACAACTAGGACATATTATTGTATACCCAAAAGGCCCGGTTGTTTATATAGAAACCGGGTTATTTAATCATTAACATATGTCTCGGTTTTTTACTTTGAGGCGGGTCATATAACATTTCATACTATAAAACCCGGTTCTTACATAATATAACCCGTTTATTTCATGAACCGGGTCCTATATGGCGGGTCTTATGTTCCATTTTGTAGTAGTGTCTTGACTATAGATGGCACACCTGCTTCCCAAATGGCGTTTCCACCCTCTAAGCTCTTTTCTCATATGCTTCATTCCTTTCTGAGATGATCAATTCCCTTCTCTTCTCAGATGCTCCATTAAACTCCAAGTGCGTAATTGAACCAAAATTCTCCATGAGAATACTCCAAATTTTCAACTCACATTTAAAAAAACGTCCATGAGCCAAACGTGAGATCATAGCCAGGTTTTTTGACACCAATAGTATATCATATTCCTATGGCCTTATTATTTGAGGAGTCATTCTTCAAAACTCTTGTGCTTTCAAGAAAGTTTGTATCAAAATATTTTACTATATAAAGTAACATTACGATTGTATCTTTTAAGATGGTGTGTCAAGTGGATATATATACATGTCTATTACTTATATGCTAAACACTAGAGCTAACCGTTTAGTCATTTTTTACAACTTCCTAAAGAATCGTTAAATAATAACCGTTTATCCATTTTTTACATCTTAAAAGAATCGTATGTAGGTCGTGCTGAGTACATGTCTATTACTTATATGCTCAACGATATTCTCACACTAACATAAACAAACCGTTAGGAGCATATAAGATAATTTATGCTAGACTAATATAGAAGAATCAAGAACTGTTCTCCAAATCTCGGTATCACAAAAAGTACGTGTTCTTCATATTGTATCTTCATTATAATTCGGACTTCACTAAAATATGTACGTCGTACATTGATGACGATATAATTTGTTTTTAATATAAAAAGTAATGTTTTACGTTTTATCGCTTCGAACGGACATTCGTAAAAGGCCAAGTCAAATGGACGCACTTGCATCCTTTCTATAAAAGTTAAAATAAGAGGATAAGACAATGACCGGCACATAAAAGGATAAAATATTATACAATTGTTAAGCTATAGTTAGATAAAACATATTTTGTAAAATATGTAACACTAAATGGTCAAGTTTTTATTATGTTAAATAATAAAAACGGACCAATCCTTTATGTTAATGATTAAACATATATTTTACTAAAACAACAATGGATTTTGAAATATTAATTATCAGTTTGGTGTTTTTGAACAAAAAAGATTATGATTATTATTTCACATCATTTAAAATCATCGTAATTAAATTTGAATACTTATGTATGACACAAATGTGATATTTTGAGCAATTTAAAGTTCATCCAATTTAATTATAAAATTTATAATAATACCTCCAAGTTCACCTAACTTATAAAAGAAACTTTATTGGTAATTTAGTCAAAATACTGTGAGCCACATAACCCATTTGTAAAGATTGCTAACTGACGATATCGACCCTTTACACCAAATGTTTAAAGGTACACATCCTCTTATTCCTATCTACTCTTAAATTACCAAAATTCCCCTCCTACGAACTATAAAATCTGCTCTTCATCGATTCAAACTTCCATTCATCATAACAAGTCACAAGTCACAACAAACAATAACTCATCTCCAGAAAAAAATGGCCACCACAATTCAACTCGCATTCTCCACCGCCACTGAAGGACGATTGTCAAACGCCTCTGACTGTACTTCATCTTCTTCAGCCTCCGATCACGATGAGTACACCCCAACAAACAGAGGTAGTGTACGCCGGAGCCAGAAGTGGAGGAAGTTGATGAAGAAGGTGGTTGAAGGAAGCAAAAAAAGCATATACGGATCTTCGAAGCCTATGATATTCCGATATGACGCTGTTAGTTACTCACTGAATTTCGATGAAGGAAATCATTCTGATGAATGCAACGTTTATGAATCTTGATGCTCATAAGATTTAGGAAACTGGTCGTAAGATCATTAAATCAACAAATAGAATGATCGTGTACAGAAGAGCTAGTGTATGTTTGTAGTTTAAGTGAGGTTTTATTTTCTTGTGTGAATCAATTTAGAGTTTGTTGATGAGGATCTGTTAAATGATTAAATATAGAGAAATTTACCCTCGTTGGAAGAATGAAGATCATCATCGAAATAGGTGTATAAAAGTAATGCAGATCATAAATATGTGTTTTAGGTGTTTAGATGAAATCTAATGATTTTTATTAACTTTCTTTTTAACAAAATTTGAATGCATTCGTTTTAAGACTATAAAAACATATCACTACAAGAAACCTAGCCAGTAGTGGAGACACCAATGGGGACCAGATCTATTATTTGCGAAGTCCACAATACATTAGCTACTGAAAAAGAGATTGCAATTAATATTTGTCATATCGCTGCTGATACCACAAAACATGTTGCCACTAAAGCTCCATTGGCCCCAATGGAATCATCCTTATGTCTTATGCTCTCAATTTGTATAATCCAAGTCATCCATCTTTTATTACATTCCAAGGGATTTGCTATCTTTTCGTAGACAAGGTACAACAATCACCACCAAACCTTAAAACTTTATTTATCTTCTCTCTAACAACATAACTACAAACACCACTTCTCTCTAAAAGTTTTGCTACCATCTAACACCACTGTCGCCATCGGAACCTCCTTACTGCTGCACCACCTCGTAAGCATTATTCTTGAGATAGTGAAAGTTGAACACACACTATTAGACACATTGTTGTTGAAATTAAAGCACAAGCAGATCCATTGTTCTTGACCTTCAAACATCATAACATCTACTAAATACTTGTTCACATGATAACACATCCTCTAATTACTTGTTCTTATAACATTGATTTTGGATGGTTTTTTTGGGTTTTCGGTTTTCCCAAAATAACACTCACATAATTAAGAAATGAACTCGACAAAAAAAAGTTGGGAAAGACATTCTGTCTCCTACTTATTGATTAGTTAAAGTAAAAAAGAGATGGAAAATTCTTCTTTAGGAGAAACACATGACATAAAGGATGTCTGATTTTAAAGAAGGCATGTTCCAGCTACATCATGCAAATCTTGTTGAATGCTGGTGCATGGCTAGCTAGACAACATTAGTCGACAAACTAGCAAATGTTGTGTTCAGCAGGAATTTGTTATGATATAATGACCTTTAATTTTATTGTGTCCATTAACTCATTTATAAAATAAATGAGTAGAAACTACCAATAACAATGTTTATTAATATTTCCATTGCACAATACAACGAAGGTATTTTTAACAGGATCTAAGGGGCCCCTCAACTCAAATCTCGATTACTGGTTCTTTGAATTGCGCATGCCACAGACCGACAGAAATCATCAAAACCAAGCGACCGCGGACTGTTCCAATCTTCCTTCTCATCTTCTCATTCTTTGATTTTTGTTCTCGGCAGAAGCAAGAAGCAACTGTTACCAATCTACAATATCGATTGAGACAGTGAAATGGTATGTTAAATTTCGTATGTTCTTCTTCTTTGGTTCTTCCTCTGATAATATGGTAATCTGATTAGTTGATTCTTGATTCTTCTTATGTTTCATAATTGATTTTTCTTCCTCTAATAACCAAGCGACTACTCTTCTTCTTCCTCTGATACCTGTCAATCTGATTCTCAATTACTCTAGTAGGATTACGTTTGATATCTTATATTTGTAACAGTTTTCAAACTTTCCATCATATGAATATTTGAATTTGATTATCAGTCTATCATGTTATCTATCAGGGTTAATGTTTGATGTGTTATTTGTATAACAATTTTCGGATTAAAAAATTGAGCATAGACTATGGTGGATCATTTGTTAACTGTTAAGTTTTTTTTTCATTTATGAATTATGATGTGTATTTTTTTGGATGCTCTAGTAGTCAAGTTTGAACTTTAAATTTGTAGTACATTACTATTGATTCAGGTATGGAATGATTTTTGTTGGAAGTTGGAACGAATTTAAGTTTTCTCAAGGTCAAGGTTGTTAAGAACCACCTATGATAAACATTAAGTATAGTAAGGCTAAAGGGCCCCAAATTTTTTGTTCTCTTAGAGCCCCCAATCTAGTTCAGTTGCCCCTGGTATTTCCCTTTGTAGCAGAACTTGATAACCCAAGTACGGTGTACACTAAGAGGGTGTATAATATTGAACAAGAAGAGCCTTCATCTCCATCTTCTATAAAGTGAAGTCATTGGAACCATTGAAGTTCTCCAAATTAAGCTTAAGAATTGACATCTTCAATTAAAAGAACACAAACCACAACTCCGATACCATTTGTTAGGAACTAATACGGATAACAAAGGAAACCAAAAGTACACAAGACAGAATATTTATGTAGTTTTCCTTCTCACTAGAATTGAAGACACAAGCAAATAACTAGCAGGCATCCATCCCTACTTATAGATTTTTCTTTTACCAAAAACACTAATGGGCCAACCCCATTAAGCTAGAGGCCCATCAAAAGGTGTTAACCAATCACTTTCTTGAACCTTCATCCTTAAGATACATCACAAGAGCATCAACATCACACATCGCAAGAGCATCAACAACATTAATGGCACATCAACCATCATGGTGGCGCATCATGTTGTATTCGTTTAGAATCTTTTTCTTCTGAGCATCATTGGAAAATCTTGAGCAACATAGGAAACATTATAGCATAAGTTGTTCATCAAGGGATATCATGGCACATCAGGATCACATTTAGCCAACGCTTACATCAAGATGACGTATCCTTTTTCCAAAGTGGTTAATCTTATCCAAAGTAGCGCATCTAACATCAAAGTTGGCACACCTTGACTATAGGTGGCACACAAGCTTCCCAAATGGCGCATCCACTATCTAAGTGGCACATCCTCATCATGGAACATCACAAGATACTCCATTCCCTTCCCACGTGCTCTGTTCCTTTCTCATCTGCTCTACTCCTTTGTTAGATGTTCCGTTCTTATCTCAGATGATTCATTCTCTTTCATTCTCTATTGAACTAAAATTCTCCATGAGAGTACCCCAAATCTTTAAGTCACATCTAATAAAACGTATATGGTCTAAACATGATATCATATCCATATTCTTTGACGGCAATAGTATATCTTAAATAGTATAACATATGACTATTACTTTGATATTCGATGAACCATTCTCCTAAACTCTTGTGCTTTCAAGAACGATTGTATCAAAATATTTCACTTTATAAAATATCATTATGATTGTATCATTTAAAATGTTACGTTAGGTGGATATGTATAAATGTCTATTATGTATATGCTAAACACTAGTGATAACTCTTTAGTCATTTTACAACTTCCTATAGAATCGTCAAGTATTAACCGTTTACCCATTTTTTACAACATCCTAAAAAAACCGTATGTGGGTCGTGTGGAGCACAACCTTTACCTTTTTACTAGTATATACATAAAATAAAGGTGCATAACTCAACCAATCATATAAAGACATGTAGGTTATGACGTGTGAAAGGTCAACAACATTCTAACATTAATATATACAAACCATTAAGAGCATATAAGATAATTTATGTTAGACACATATCGAAGAAACAAGAACTATTCTCTGAATTTCAGTATCACAAAAATACTTGTTCTTTGTTTTGTAGCTTTATGATGTCTTCATTATGATACGGACTTCACTAAAATATGTATGTCCTATATTGATAACGATATAATTATTTTTAAAATAAGAAGTAGTGTTTTAAGTTTTATCGCTTCGAATGGACCTTTCTAAAACGCCAAGTCAAATGTATCCACTTGCATCCTTTATATAAATGTTAAAATAAGAGGATATGACAATGACACACACATAAAAGGATAAAATATTATACCATCGTTAAGCTACACTATAAGAATAACAAGTATTAGCGGCGACAACCACCTTTAGTGGCACAGATAGTCGAACTATTTCAAACACCTAAACTTTTAAAGAGTTTGACCTCAAACAAAGAAGTTTATGCAAATCAACAAGTTGTAAATAAAGGGGGATTGTGCTCATATAGTAATGTCTGTTTAAAAGAAGTAAGTTATGATATATTTAACTGTTTATTTAAAGTATAATTAATCTAACTTTTAATGTTAAATAGGACCTCACTCGAATCGAAACATTTCATACGGCTAATACCAAACGCTAAGGGATATTTACTAGTCCTGCAGTCAAGCAACAATATGTAAGTGATTAATTTATATTTTCATATAAATGTTTATATCGTCAAGTGGTATTTAGTAATATAATTTTTATGATGTTTATCATTTTTTAAAAATACAATTGGGTGTTCGACGGGGACATATCAGAAGCATTGGACGTGAACCTTCTACGGTCGTGTTTATCTACAATCAGGAACAACCGATGACACAATCACCACTACAATCACAGATGATTGTTAGTTTAATTAGAAAAATAGAATTATAATGGAAAAACGAAAAAAAAAAATATGATGATATAATGATATGTTGGTAATTGTTTTGTTTGGTATATAGTACAATGCTATAATGGAAAGTAGAATGCTCTAATGATATGTTGGTTATGGTTTGATATGTTGGTATTTTGTATTTTGGTAATTTTTGGAAAGTGCAAAACTATAATGGAAAAACGAAAAAAGTATGATGCTATAATGATATGTTGGTAATTGTTTGTTTAGTATATATTACAATGTTATAGTGGAAAGTAGAATGCTATAATGATATGTTGGTTATGGTTTGATATGTTGGTATTTTGTATTTTGTTGATTTTGGAAAGTAAATTGTTATAATGGAAAAATGAAAAAAAAAAATACAATGTTATAATGTATATGCAATATTATGTATCATATAGTTTGGTTATAATTTCATATGTTGATATTTTGTAGTTTGGTAATTTTTTCGAAAGAACAATGCTATAATGGAAAAATGAAAAAAAGTACAATGCTATAATGTATATGTTATATTGTGTATGATGTATGTTTAAATGTATTTGGAAAGTAGAATGTTATAATGTTATGTTGGTTATGGTTTGAGATATTGGTACGTTGTATTTTGGTAATTTTTGGAAAGTACAATGCTATAATGGAAAAATGAAAAAAAAGTACAACATTATAATGTGTATGCAATATTTTGTTTCGTGTAGTTGGTTATAGTTTGATATGTTGGTATTTTGTAGTTTGGTAATTTTTTGGAAAGTACAATGCTATAATGAAAAAAGGAAAAACAATACAATGTTATAATGTATATGCAATATTGTGTGTGATGTAGATTTAAATGTATTTGGAAAGTAGAATGATATAATGATATGTTGTTATACTTTGATATGTTGGTATTTTGTATTTTGGTAATTTTGGAAAGTGCAATTCTATTATGATATGTTGGTATTATATATTGTTTTCTTTGTAGTTGGAAATGTTGCAAACAATGCTAAAAGACTCAACCTGTTGTGCGACACTAGATGATTGGTTTCTAGGGGTGCAAACGAGCCGAGCCGAGCCCGAGCCTGGTCAGGCTCGACTTGGGCTCGTTTAAGTTATACAAGGCTCGAGCTCGAGCTCGGCTCGATTCGAGCTTTTTTTACCGAGCTTGGCTCGGGCTCGTAAAGAATTATACAAGCTCGGCTTGGGCTCGGGCTCGGCTCGTTTTTCGTTTGATGTGCCTAAATAAGCTTAAGCTCGACTCAAGCTCGTTAAGAAGCTCGTTTACTAATACCCGAAATCTATAATTTCCCAAATATGTTTTTATTTTAATATATGAAAATAATAATAAATTATATTATATAAATCCTCGTTTAGGCTCGTGATCCTAATCGAGCTTAGTGACATAGGCTCGAGCTCGAGCTCGGTTCGGGCTCGTTTAAAACCGGTTTCAAGTCGAGCTTTTAACAAACCGATCCCGAGTAGCTTGGCTCGTTTGCACGCCTATTGGTTTCGCTCATTGAAGTCACGAAATGAAAATAAAGGAAACGAGGGGAGCGATGAGGATGACTAGCTACTTTTTTATGATTTATGAAATGTTTTGTTTGGGTTAGTATTTTATATATATGACACTATGTTTGGATGAATATTTTGGAATAGTTGTTTATGGATTAGATATAGTATTAACTGTGGTTAATTTTTCGAACTATTTTCTATAAAGTTGAGTTTCATAGCAGTTTTTATGCATGTTATATTGTTTTTATAATTTTAATGTGAATATATATATATATATATATATATATATATATATATATATATATATATATATATATATATATATATATTAGTGGCAACGGCCTGTTGTGCGGCACTGGATGACTGATTTCGCTCATTGTCATCACAAAATGAAAACGAAGGAAACGAGGGAAATAATGACGATGAGTAGCTATTTTTTTAAGATTTATGAAATGTTTTGTTTGGGTTAGTATTTTTGATATATGGCACTATGTTTGGATGAATATTTTTGAATGAGTGTATATGGATTAATATTTTGGTTTAGATATAGTATTAAGTGTTGTTAATGTTTGGAACTATTTTTCTGCAAAATTAAGTTCCGTAGTAGTTTTTATGCATGTTATATTGATTTTTTAAAATTTTAATGTTAAATAAATAAAGAAAAATATTTTAGTAGCAACGGCAAGTATTAGCGGCGACATAATATTTGCGGCGATATAGAAAATTGGCAGCGACAAATGAAGTTTTTGTAGTGAGGCAACAGTGACAAAAAACCGACACTAATACCTTTAGCGGCGACATCTATCGCTGTTAATAATCGTGTTTTTTGTAGTGCTATAGTTAGATAAAAACATATTTTGTAAGATGTAACACTAAATTGTCAATTTTTTTTTGTTAACGTTAAATAATAAAACCAGACCAATCTATTATGTTAATGATTAAACATATATTTTATAAAACAGCGTCGACTTTGGAAATATTAATTATCATTCAATTTAAATATCAAATTACCCATTTCTAAATTTCTTTTTCAAACAGTATTTACTTTTGAAATTATAATAATACATCCAAGTTCACCTAAAATATATAAGAAAATTTACAGGTAATTTAGTCAAAATACTCTCAGCCACATAACTCATTTGTAAAGATTGCAAACTGTCATAACAACCCCCTTACACCAGATATTTAAAGATAGGCGTGTTCAAAAATCTCTATATCCGAAAATCCAATCCGAAATTCCGAACTGAAATTATCCGAAATTTCGGATATCCGAATTTTTAGATTTCCGAAATTCGGATATCCGTTTTCTCGGATTCAGATACCAATATTGTTAATGTAAATTTTCGGATATTTCGGATATCCGATATTCGATAAATATATTTTTTTAATATCTAAAAAGAATTTATTATAGGAAAATGGGATTATAAAGACTTTGTTAGCTACTTAGGGTTGGTGCCCGAACTGGAATCATTAATTGTTGTTTAAAAAATAAAACAAACAATATTAGTTGATGCATTTTAACCTTTAAGTGGGAGATATTTGAATGTGTTTTAACTTTTTTATCTTCCTCACTGTGAAGCTTTTTACATAGTAAATGGATGTTGATTTAAACTATTCTATATCTTAATATTTGATAGTTAGTTACCAGAATTTATTTGGCTTCTTAAACAAAGGAAACAAAAGTTTTAGGCGTAAATGCACCGGCATGCGAGAGTTTGTTGCATTTGGTTGTTTAAAAGTTAAATTTCCAATTGTTAATTCAGTTTATTTCATTATGATTTATTTTAACTGTTAATTAGGTTTTAGAAATTACAAGTTTTTAAAACAATAAATCAAGTGATTTTTTTTTTTTTCAGATACAGATTCGGATATCAAAAATTCACTATCCGAATTTTCGGATGTCCGAAATTCGAATATCTGAATTTTTGGATATCCGGTTTTGAACACGTACACATCCTCCTACTCCTATCTACTCCTAAATTACCATATACAAACTATAAAACAATGCTCTTCATTGATTCAAACTTTTATTTATCATAACAAGTCACAAGTCACAACAAATAATATCTCATCTCTGGAAATAATGGCCACCGCTATTCAACTCGCCTTTTCCAGCGTCACTTAAGGACGATTGCCCATCGCCTCCGAGTGTACTTCATCTTCTTCAACCTTCAATCATGATGAGTACACCCCAACAAACAATGGTATGTTAGATCTGGAGACTTATCATCATACTTGGAATTTTAAAGACTGAATTTGGACTTTTTTTTGTTTTTTCGGCCAGGCTTGGCCTTTTAGGTGTACGTCAGATTTTCTCGTTTATATATTTATGAACAGTCGTATCTATAACATTGTTGCAGAACATCGTATGTGGATAAAATCTCTCTCTCTCTCTCTCTCTCTCTCTCTCTCTCTCTCTCTCTCTCTCTCTCTCTGTGGTTCAACAATGGACATAACCTATCGTAAGATATTGTATGTAACACCCGAAATCTCGAAGAGAAATTGTTGACAATAAACCTATTTCAAGGTGAACTCAGCTAGTTGGAAGAACCAACTCGACATGTTTATGATGGAAGAATCGTGAGAATTAAATGAACCAACTCGATGAGTTGAGGTGGCTTAACTCGGCGAGTTGGTAGCTGGGAAGAAAACCCTAATTTCTAGGGTGTTGCACCCTATTTAAAGACCTTAAGTTCCTTTGGTTTGCCTCCTTGGCAACATCCATTGTTATCAAAACCCTAAAACGAGTTGTAGCATCCATTGTCAAGCATTTAAACCTTGGAAGGAAGTTTGGTGACCATTTTGTGCATTGTGAAGGAGTTAGAAGATCTTAAGGTTTCAAAGATTGGAGGAGAAGTCTTGGATCCAGAATCATTATCCATTTTCCAAGGATTTTGAGGTATCAAGTTCTTATCTTGATGGCTAGATGTTTAGATCTTTCTTTTTGGGTAAATTGTTATGTTGGAGTCATGGGTTGGATGGACGTTAGGATTAGGACGTCCCAAAGTCGTATTCATTCAGATCTGGGGTTTTTCATGGACTATTTTGGCATAAAGGTGCCAAAATTATGGATTTAAGGGTTTCATGCATTCTTTAAGTCCCTTATTAAGCCCTTTTGAGCATTTGAGCCTTTCCTAGTCATGCATGAGCGTAAAGTTGGAAACTTTATGTGGTCTTGCGGCTCTAGGTTTTTAGATCTGCAATTTGGGGATTTGTCTTTGAGTATTAAGTTTTTAATAGTTAATCCGTCCTTCTGTTAATTCTAGGGTTTGGGCTTGGATCCATTTCAGTGGTTCCTAGGGGTAAAGTTGGACCCATTTCGGTGGTTCCTGGGGGTAAAGTTGGAAAGTTTACCCTTCTAGATCTTATATTGGTCGAGATCTGAGTTGTGGAGTTCTTGGAGTGGTTAGCCTTGCAGGCTAACCTCGCAGAGCATCCACCAATGTTTTCCGTAATATGTGATTTTGGAAATGAACTCTAATAAGTGTTTGGTTTTGAAATGTTTTGCAATGTTTAGAAAAGATTACTCTAGTGTTTTGAACATAATAAAAATGAAATTTTTACCCTTGATTTTTAGGATGTAACAACGTAAACCACTTACATCCTTGTGTTCTGTGTGCTTTTATTTTGTTTCTGGTCTCTCATATTCCTTAAATCTATTTTTGTTTATCGTTTTCTACTATACCTAACAACTGGTATCAGACCTAACAACTGGTATCGAAAAAGGTAAATGAAAGGTTATTAAAGGGAACTTGTGTTGGATTAGGTGTTTAACCCCATAACTATATTTGGTATGTACTTGACCCGAGAGTAACATGGTCCATTTAGGATGCACATCACCAGGACAATTTTATAGGATGGACTTTTGAGAAAATGTTATTTATGATTTGTTAATATATTATAAGTTCTAATATATTAATATGAAATCATATCATTTAATTAGTATTGATCAAGAATTTATTTGGAATTTATTTTATGATCAAAAGAGACTCATTAAATATATAGGGATTGATTTGGTAAATCATTCATTCTTATGGTGTGGGCCAATGATCCATGACTCTCTCTCTCTCTCTCTCTCTCTCTCTCTCTCTCTCTAGGGTTCGACAATGGATGTACCCTATCACAAGATAGTGTGAACCACTTAAACCCATGTGTTATGTGTGCTTTGATTTCATTTATGATCTCTCATATTTCTCAAATATGTTTTCTTTTATCATTTTCTTCTATACCTAACACGATAGTGTACGCCGGAGCTGGAAGTTAGGGAAGTTCATGCAGAAGGTGGTTGAAGGAAGCAAAAGAAGCATATACGGATCTTCGAAGCCTATGATATCCCGGTATGATGTTGTTATTTATTGAATTTCGATGAAGGAAATCATTCTGATTATTGCAACATTTATGAATTTCAATGCTTGTAAGATTTAAGATAATGGTCGTCAGATCATTAAATCAACCAATAACATGATCGTGTACAGAAGAGCTAGTGTATGTTTGTAGTTTAAGTGAAGTTTTATTTACTTATGTGAATCAATTTAGATTTTATCGATGCAAATCTGTTAAATGATTGAATTTAGAGAAATTTACCCCTGTTGCAAGATCACAATCGAAATAGGTGTATAAAAGCAATGCATATCATCGATATGTGTTTTAGGTGTTCAGAAGAAATCTAATGATTTCTATTGACTTTCTTTTTAACAAAATTTGAATGCATTCCAAATTTAATAAAGTTAAATTAATGGTCATGAATATTTTAATGATTATCATTGAAGAATTTCGTCCATTTGGATAACAAAAAATATTTTTAATATGAATGATGAAATATCTAAATTAATGTATTTTTTTTTCAAATTATTTTTATATGGAGTGACAAATAATTTATTTCTATTTTAATAAAATTATTTATCATAAATAGATAATAATAGTTGAAGTTATTAATAATAGTTCATTAAACTAGCTAATTCCCTCGTCATTTCATCTTGTATTCGTTTTTCTTTTGGTTAATATAATTAAACTAGACAAAAGACTATATAATTAGTTAGAAGAAACCTAACATGTAGTGGATACACCGATAGACAAAAGACATTAGGCTATGGGATGTGTGTACGGGGTTCACTCCTCATAACTTTATCGTCCCTATTATTTTTTCATCTATTAAAGTATGAACATAAAATAGTCCCCAAACTTATATTTCAATATATGTTTAGAAACTGATTGTGTTGATCGATATTGTAAGTAATATTAGAATAAAAGTAAATTGTAAAGAATGGAAGTTGTAGCTGAAAATAAAGAAAAATGAAAGTGTAAGAAGTTATTGACTGTTGCAATTATTGAAGTGTAATGACATGCCACGGGGTATATATAGGGATGAGTATATGAACTGGGGAACCGGTCGGAACCGGAACCGGCACCGGAATCGGAACCCGATGGAACCGGTCGGGCCGGGACCGGGACGTTATTTTTGTGGATTTTTGGAACCGGGAACCGGTAGGAACCGGAACCGGAAGAACCGGCAAAAACCGGAACCGTATGATGTTAGTTTTTGTGGATCGGTTCCAACATTTGAAGACACAACAAGAACCAGTAGGAACCGGTAGAACCACCGAGCCGGCTCAGTTCTTGATTTTGGCCGAAGCCGGTTCCCGGTTCCGGTCCGGTTCGGTCCTTTTGCTCATCCCTAGGTATATATATATATATATATATATATATATATATATATATATATATATATATATATATATATATATATATATATATATATATATATATATATATATAAAGTTAGGTTCATTTGAGACCACCTATATTTTTTGAGAGCGTGACACGCATTTTTTTTATTTATTTTTTATTTTTTTTAATTCTTTTTAGTTAATTCAAGTTCCGAAAATAATATTTAAAAAAAGAATTTTTTGATTTTTCCATTTATTTTGCATTTTAAAATTATTTTTTAGAATATGTACAGTGTAATATTCTATTAGAATATTTCACGTATTTTTCAAAAAAAATGGAATTTATTTTTATTTTTTTTATTTTTTTTACATAATTCATGTTCCGAAAATAATATTTAAAAAAAGAATTTTTAGATTTTTCCATTTATTTTGCATTTTAAAATTATTTTTAGAATATGTCAGTGTAATATTCTATTATAATATTTCACATATTTTTCAAAAAAAATGGAATTTATTTTTATTATTATTTTTTATTTTTTTTAGTTAATTCAAGTTCCAAAAATAATATTTAAAAACAGAATTTTTAGATTTTTCCATTTATTCTACATTTTAAAATTATTTTTAGATTTGGTCTTACGGTCTCACAAAATTAGAATGGTCTCAAATGAACCTGAATCTATATATATATATATATATATATATATATATATATATATATATATATATATATATATATATATATATATATCCTCTCTAACAAATGAAGGTTTTTTATTTTAATTTGTCACACTCTAATTCAATTTTTCAAATGTCATTTTATGTTTTTTTTAATTAATTTTTTTTCCACATGTTGTTTTATGAGTATTTCTATTTTATTAAAATCCACATAATAATTTAATGTCATAATTGGAGTAAATGTAGTAATAAATTGATATTAATTTCATTAATAAACTTTCTTTTAATTTCAAAATTTCCAAAATTAACACTCATTAGTTTTTTTTCTTTATTTAAATTATTTGTTTAACTTTAAAACATAAAAAACAGTTTCATTATAATAAATCATTATTTTTCTTTTTTCTTATAAATTCAAAACTCTCATTCAATTTTACAAATGTCATTTTATGGTTTTTATAATTATTTTTTTTTCCACATGTTGTTTTATGAATTTTTCTATTTTATTAAAATCCACATAATAATTTAGTATCATAATTGGAGTAAATGTAGTAATAAATTGATATTAATTTCATTAATAAACTTTCTTTTAATTTCAAATTTTCCAAAATTAACACTCATTAGTTTTTTTCTTTATTTAAATTATTTGTTTAACTTTAAAAGATAAAAACCAGTTTCATTATAATAAATCATTATTTTTCTTTTTTTCTTATAAATTCAAATTTCTCAAATATTTTAACATTTATATTTAACTTTTTTTTAAATTAGACCATATAATATATGGGTCTTCCAACTAGTATGTGTGTGTGTGTGTATGTGTGTATATATATATATATATATATATATATATATATATATATATATATATATATATATATATATATAACGTCCGTGTTTCTGGACTAAACATTACTATAGTAATGAAACAGTCAAGGTCAACCATTGTAACTTATTTTAAAGTAATAAAGAGGAATTACTTGAATATTATGTGAATTATGTGATTTTATATGCTTATATACTTGCTTATAAATATATAATAAATTAAGAATGAAAATAGGCGTCAAAAATAAAATGTTAGATAAACCTGATACCTATGAATAAAGTTGTAGTGGTCGTGACAAAGATTACGAAGATTTAAAGAACGCTGAAATCCGAGTTATTATGAAGAAGTTATGACTTGTCGAAGTTTTACGGCTAGATCGACACGACACTACCTAACGTAAAACTGAATTTTTGATAAATTACTTTTTAGCAATAGAGATCTAAATGAAAGTTTTAGTTTATGTTAAACTGAGAACGTACATAAAAAGAACATCCAAATCTGACTTCGTATGAGGAAGTTATGATTTTTCTAAGATTTAGCATATCAGTGCGCAACCCGGAATTCGATTTTTAGATCGATCGATTTATAGCGCACAACATAAATGAGAATTGAAGATCTTATTAATAGGAACTCAACGATAAAAAGACAGTCGAAAACGGAGTCTATATATAGAAGATATGAATCTTACACGATCGTTTAACGGTGTAATCTTCTCATGTTGTTAAATTTAAAATTGGTAAGGAAATAGCCGATGGAGTCAAAAGGAAAGTTGTAGATCTTGTCAGTACGTACACATGCATATAATGAACATAAAAAATAGAGCTCGTATGCGAATGTTATAATTTTTTAAAAATTGGTTGTTTATCTGCGTCCAACGCCACGTGTCAGCACCAGGCGAAGCCGTAGTGCCCACACAAGTCCACAACGTGGATTTTAGTGCCACGACATGCAATGGATCCAGAAAGCCTATAAATAGAGGCGTAGATCACCCCCAAAACTCACACATTTCAACCTTTTTCTCTCATTACCCCCAAACTCCCTCTCCCCTTCCCTAGCAACTTCTAAGTGCTAGAGACGAGTCCCGGGGCACCAGAAGACTCCGAGAAAAATGAGTTTTTCGGCTCGAAACTCTGGCCGTGCAGAACCTGGTTTTCATCCAAAGATAATGGTTTTATCGAAGCGAAGTGCTATCTAAGTTGGAATCACCACCTTATCAATTGAGTGTGTAGTTACTTTCATCTTACACATACATATGAACTATTTTATATAAATTGTGTGTTATTTATGCCTATTTTCTATCTACTTGAGATCTCTGTTGGATGAAAGATTTAAAATTTGTTTTTCATATCTAGACTTTTTTTTTCTTTAGATCTGAACTGTATATGGATTTTCTTTTCAGATCTAGACTTTTTTTCTTTAGATCTGAACTATATATGTATTTTCTTTTCATATCATGTCTTTTTTCTTCAGATCTAAACTGTATATGTATTTTCTTTTCAGATCTAGACTTTTTTTTCTTCAGATCTAAACCGTAAACGTATTTTCTTTGCATATCTAGAATTTTTTCTTCAGATTTAAACTGTATATGTATTTTCTTTTCAGATCTAGACCTTTTACTTCAGATCTAAATTGTATATGTATTTTCTTTTCAGATCTCAACTTTCTCTTCAGATTTGAACCGTATATGTATTTTCTTTTCAAATCTAAATTTTTCTTCAGATCTAAACCGCATATGTATTTTCTTTTCAAATCTAAACTTTTACTTCAGATCTGAATTGAATAAATATTTTATATCTACAAATATATTGGGTAAAATATGGTAGATGAAATAGTTTGTGTGTTATGAAAAAATGAGTTAGAAGATTAGATGAAAAAGTGATATAGATCATGAGATGAGGGTGAGAGGTGATAAATGAGAGAAGCCTTTACCCAAGCATTGGCTCCGTCCTATGACAGAGTATGGATGACAACCATGGACTATTCTAGACGATCCGTGGAACACTAGCAGGCTCGCAACTTATAGGTATTGTGAACGATATGTTCACCCGATGTACTCTAAAAAACCATTGACATGTAGTGGGGGTGGAATCCCACAAATAATATTGTTGATAAAGGAGATAAACCCTGGCGGCTATGGACATAGAGACCGTTTGATGAACCTTGACAACTATAGATTAAGTGCCTGTTATATAAACTCAGACGACGATGGACTTCGTGCCTAAGAGTCCGCTTGCTTCAAATGTGGAATGATTGGGCATCAATCAATGAGTGTACATTTACTAAGAGTGTGCGTTACGGATGTTGGGAAGGAGGGAATTTATCTAGGGAATGTTCGAAGAAAAATGAAGCAGCAAGAGCGAATGCACCTCCAGAGCCAAAAATCATCTCAAAAAATCCTTGACGAAGAAGCTGACAACACCAGTAATCAAGGATGAGGACTTCATATCCGAAGATCAAGATATGAAATAACTGTAATAAAATATGATGTAGCCTATTAGAGGCATACATAGGGTGAACTTGAACACCTAAGTAATTGTTTCAAGAAATAATATAAATCTTCATTTTGTTATCTGATGTGCTAAATGATTATGTGAAATTCTTGTATGGTGACTTGGAGAACTGCGAGATAATACTTGGGATGAGTATGAGTAGGTGTGAATGGTAGTAGAGGCCTATACTACCAGAAGCACATGACTCGCATTTGGATCAGGGAAAGTCACAAGGTTACCAAGAAGCTAGTGATTGATTCCGTTTTGTTCAAGTATGTCGTTTCCATCATTTCGGTAATGACAAAGAAGATGATTGTTATTCCGACCCTAGTGTTCATATCAAATCGAGTCCGACTAAGACAAGTATTATACGTGGTTCAGAGAACCAAGTTCGATGTAGCGCCCGACTTAAGCCAGAAGATTGAAGTAAAAAGATAATCGAAGCGATCAGTAGAAGTAATTGCGGTCAATGTTAAAGTATGAAGCTGGTATCTAGAAGTTCTACATACTATAATGTGATTATATCACATTAGAACATGAAGGAAGGTATATTCCATATTGGAATTGGACTTTAAGAGACCTAAGTCTAAGCGCCGCATCATACGATGAGAGGTCATTAGAAAATGACCCATCGGTATGTCATGTGGTTAACCAAGAGGGAACAATGGTTGAACCAGCAAAGATTCGAAGACTTCTGGGATTATCTAGATATTACCGTAGGTTTATCAAAGGATTTTCTTCAATAGCTTCTCCATTGACAGCTTTGACCCATAAAGGAGCTACTTATACTTGGAGTGAGAAACACGAAGAGGCATTCGAGAAGTTAAAGAAGAAGTTGTGTGGAGCACCGGTTTTTTTTTCTCTTTACCTGACAGAGTTGAAGACTTCGTAGTTTATTGCAATGCATCTAGAGTTGCGTGAAGTTGTGTTTTGACCCAAAGTATAAGGTGATTGGATATGCATCAATACAATTGAAAGAACATGAAAAGAACTACCACACTCATGATTTGGATTTCGCAGGGGTAGTATTCGCAATAAAGATAGGGAAACATTATGTTTACGGAACGAAGGGAAAACACTTCACTGATCATGATAGTCTCCAGTTGTAACACCGTAAAATTTAACAATTTTATTCACCTTCTTTTTTTTTAAAAAAAAAAGAAAACATAAGGCATCATTCACATTCATTTTTCAAAACATTGTATCAACATCATCTTAATACAAAACCCCAAGATCAAAGCGTATGAACTCCATTGTGCGTGTGTACGAGTCATGCCGGCGCCTTCCCGCGATCATCGCTAGTACCTGAAACACCACACATAACACTGTAAGCATAATTTCTTAGTGAGTTCCCCAAAATACCACATAAACACATATCAGCCACTCAAGTCTGTACTCTGTTGACCCTCTGGTCGAATATCTCCGTGGGACCCTCTTGGTCCCATAACTTTATGGACCCACTGGTCCTAACTCTGTAAACTCTGAATCATGCATATCACATATCACAATAAATCCCAACACATAGTAACATGCAAATACACTGGCATATAACTCTACAATACTCTGCCAAATAATTCTGTTACCACACTAGGTAAACTATAGTGAGAAGACTCGCCTCAGATGTCTTGGTAAATCTCTGACTCGGTAGAAATACGATCTAGCCTCCGCCTAATCACATAAAGTAAATGCTCTCATAAAAATACTATACTCAACCCTATCTTAGCACCCTCAGAAGGGTAAAAGACCATTTTACCCCTCCCTTGGCTTAAAGGCCACATTGTTGACCAAACCCTAAAAGTCAACAAAAGTCAACGGTCAAACTTTGACCCAACTCATCGAGTGCACTTGGGCGACTCGGCGAGTCTACACATGTCCACTTAACTCTTTAGTCCCGCTTGGCACGTCGAGTTCCTCCCCTTGCTCGACGAGCCACACCTGGCATGAATCGCGGGGCTACCCCGACTCAACTCGCCGAGTCCCAAGAACAACTTGGCGAGTTCCGCCTTGAACTCCAGTCCCCTAATCCCCCTCTGACTCACTGAGTTATTTCCCCAACTCGGCAAGTCTACTCACTAAGTGATTTACGGGAAACCCTAACCCTACTCGTCGAGTTGTTCTGCAGACTCGACGAGTTCATGCCATGCACAAACTCCTTTGACCTCCTGAGGTCAGATCGTTTCCTTAAATCCATATATCTGACCTTCCCAAGCATGATAATCACGTAAAGTTTAGACCTTGACACTCATATAACATCTAGATGGTCTCACATGGTGATTTAGCCCCAAAAATAACATCCTAAGCTCATGGCTCCCAAAATAACTCATAAAGCTCCAAGGGTTAAGGTCTCTGGACCTCTTTGAGTCCAGATCCAAAACATACACTCGAGAAGGGACCAGTTGCTCCACATATTCATCCTCTAAAGGGGTTAGAAAACCCTAACTCTAAGAATCAACACTAAAACTGAGGAAGGTCTGAATAAATACCTCAAGATGAAGTCTATGGACTCTGAAATCACCAGAATCACACCTCCTTCAGCCTCCTCTTGCCTTGGTCACCTCCTTCTTGCAATTACACCAAAAAAATGATCAAGAATGGCCTCTCCTTCCTCACAAACGCTCTAGATCTCTTAGGTTTCTCTCTGGGGTTTGGTAGCCGCAAATGACGGACCTAAGTGTCTTTAAAAAGGTCCCAAACCCACGAAATTATGGTTTCATTAAACATCATGGACTCGCCGAGTTCCACTCATGAAGTCATCGAGTCCAGCTATAAACTAGGATAGAATTCGCGACCATACTTGGCGAGTTTAACACCAACTTGCCGAGTTCTTTCCCAACCTCCAAAAAATTAAAGGAATAACTAATATACCTGGGAATCTGGGTGTTACAATTCTCCCCCAGTAGAATTAGACTTCGCCCTCGAAGTCATACTCTGCAAACAACTCTGGATGCTGCTCCCGCATCTCACGCTCTGGCTCCCAAGTCAATTCTGACCCTTTCCGATGCTGCCACTGGACCTGCACCAGAGGCACCTCCTTGTTCCTCAAAACCTTGATCTTCCAATCCCTAATCGCCACTGGTCTCTCAATATACTTCAGGCTCGCATCCACCTGAATATTTTCTAATGGCACCACTGCCGACTCGTCGGCTATACACTTTCTCAGCTGCGACACGTGGAAAGTGTCATGGATCTGACCCAACTCTGCAGGTAACTCCAAACGGTAGGCTACCCTGCCTACTCTCGCGATCACCCTGAAAGGACCAATATATCGGGGCCCCAACTTGTCCCTCTTCCTGAATCGAATCACTCCTTTCCAAGGAGAGACCTTCAGGAGCACGACGTTGCCGACCTGAAACTCGAGCTTGGACCGGCGCCTGTCCGCATAACTCTTTTGACGACTCTGAGCGGTCAACAACCTCTGTCTGACCTGCTGAATCTGCTCTGTCGTCTGTAGCACGATCTCAGTACTACCCATCACACGCTGCCCTACCTCTCCCCAGTAAATGGGGGTCCGACACCTCCTCCCATACAACAACTCAAAGGGTGGCATACCAATGCTCGAATGATGGCTGTTGTTGTTGGAAAACTCTGCCAAGGGCAAGTATGTGTCCCAACTCCAGCCGAAATCTAACACACATGCTCGGAGCATGTCGTCGAGTGTCTGAATCGTCCGCTCACTCTGCCCGTCAGTATGTGGGTGGTATGCGGTACTAAAATGCAGTCTCATACCCAATTCCTCAAGAAACTTCTTCCAGAATCTGGAAGTGAAACGTACATCTCGATCTGAGACAATCGAGATCGGCACTCCATGCCGCAATACCACCTCTCTCACGTACATCTCTACCAACCTCTCCGCGGAAGAGCTCTCACTGATAGCAAGGAAATGAGCATTCTTCATCAACCTATCCACAATCACCCAAATTGCATCAAAACCTCTCGCAGTCCTTGGCAATTTGGTGATGAAATCCATGGTAATCTGTTCCCATTTCCACTCGGGAATGTCTAACGGCTGCAGCTTACCATGTGGACGCTGGTGCTCAGCCTTAACCCTGCGACAGGTCAAGCATCTCTCTACAAACCTTGCGACATCCCTCTTCATACAGGGCCACCAATACTCCCTCTTCAGATGTAAATACATCTTAGTGGCCCCGGGATGGATCGAGAACTTCGATCGATGAGCCTCTTCCATCAAAATGGTACGCGTCCCGCCCACAAACGGTACCTATATCCGACCCTGAAATGTCATAAGCCCCAGACTATCAGTAATGAACTCCGATACCAGCCCGACAACTCGCTCTCTCTTCTGGCTTTCTAGCCTCACGACCTCAGCTTGGGCCCCACGAATAGTGTCCAACACCGGAGTCATCACTGTCAATCTCAAACAAACATCTCACATCGGGGCACCCTCCGTCCTACGGCTCAGTGCATCGGCTACCACATTAGCCTTGCCCAGGTGGTACAGGATCTCACAATCGTAATCCTTCACCACATCCAACCATCTCCTCTGTCGCATATTCAGGTTGGGCTGATTCATTAGATACTTTAGGCTCTTATGGTCCGTGTATATGGTACACCGAAACCCATACATATAATGACGCCAGATCTTGAGGGCGAACACCACCGCCCCCAACTCCAGATCATGGGTGGGATACCTCATCTCACGAGGCTTTAGCTGCCTCGATGCATATGCTATCACATGACCCCTCTGCATAAGCACTGCTCCCAGCCCAAATATTGATGCGTTACAATACACTACGAAGTCCTCCATCCCCTCCGGAAGGGCTAACACCGGAGCTTCGCATAATCTCTGGCGAAGTGTCTCGAAGGAGACTTGCTGCTCTGGACCCCATGAAAAAGGAACACCCTTCCAGGTCAACTTGGTGAGTGGCACGACGATCTTGGAGAAATCCCTGATAAATCTCCGATAATAACCAGCCAACCCTAGGAAACTCCTGATCTCGGTAGGTGACCTCGGCACCTCTCAATTCATCACTGCCTCAATCTTGGCCGGGTCGACCAATATCCCTTTCTGGTTCACGAGGTGCCCTAGGAACTGGACCTCTCGCAACCAAAAATCACACTTGGAGAATTTGGCATAAAGCCTCTCCGGTCTCAGAACTCCGAGAATCTCCCTCAAATGCTCTGCATGCTGCTCTCTGGATCTCGAATACACCAATATGTCATCGATGAACACGATCACCGAGCGATCCAACATCGGCCTGCACACTCTGTTCATGAGATCCATGAACACCACTGGTGCATTGGTGAGTCCGAAAGGCATCACCACGAACTCGTAATGCCCATAACGAGTCCTGAATGTTGTCTTCTGGATGTCCTCGTCTCGCACCCTCACCTGGTGATATCCCGACCTCAAATCGATCTTGGAGAACCAAGATGCTCCCTGCAACTGATCGAACAGATCGTCGACCCTCGGCAACGGGTAATGGTTCTTGACCGTTAGCTTGTTCAACTCCCGGTAATCAATGCACATCCGGTGTGAACCATCCTTCTTCTTTACAAAAAGGATAGGCGCTCCCCAAGGTGAGCTGCTCGGCCGAATAAACCCCTTCACCAGCAGCTCCTGAAGCTACGAAGATAACTCTTGCATCTCTAGAGGCGCAAGGCGATAAGGCGCCTTGGGGATAGGCGCAGCCCCCGGAACCAAATCGATACTGAACTCTATCTGCCTCTCGGGAGGCACACCTGGCAACTCTTCCGGAAATACATCTGGAAACTCGCACACTATCGGAACCTCATCAATTGACCTCAGTCTCTCTGAATCAACCCTCACATCCATCACATAGGCTACAAATCCCCTACAGCCCTGCTATAGACTCTGTCTCGCTCTGGCGACCGAACAAAATGCTGCCCCAACACGTGTACCCTCGCCGTACACCGTAAGAACTCCCCCACTGGGGTCTCGTATAGTTACCAGTTGTCTCTCTCAGCCGATGACCGCTCCAACTTTTCTCAACCAATCCATACCCACGATGACACAAACATCTCCCATCGCAATAGGAACCAAATCAATCGGAAACTCGACGCCGAAAATCTCGAGTACACATCCCCAGATCACTTCGGCGGCATACACCGTCCTCTCGTCAGCTATGGAAACTCTCAGAGGTCGACTCAACGCCTCTCGGCTAATACTGATGTGCTGACTAAAAGCCAAAGATACAAAAGACCGACTCGCACCCGAGTCAAATAACACCAAGGCAGATACAAAATTTACAAGAAAAGTACCTATGCATAACGCAAAATAAACACAATGTCCCAATATTAAAATAAATACAAGAAAGGATACATACCAGCCACGACGTTGGGCGCAACGCAGACCTCCTCCAGTCAACTGAAAGGCTCTCCCTCGTGCCTTTGGTACCTCGGCCTTCACTGGCCGGCTCTCAGTAGCTCTGATAGCAGCAGGGGCAGATCCCTGAGGTGCTCCCTGGGCTGTCCCTCGCAATTGTGGACACTCTTCCTTACGGTGTCCGATCTGGTTGCAGTGAAAACATATTGCAAACCCCTTGGGGAAATCCTTGGCCATATGCCCCTCCTTGCCACATTTGTAGCAAGACCCCGCTCTGCACACCCCATCGTGGCTCTTGTCGCAATTGCCACAAGTGCGGACCTTCTGACTCCCAGATCTCGAATCAGCGGGCTTGGCCCGCTTGGCTACCGGCTGAGACTGCGCCGGTCGCCGATCCCTCCCCTGAGACTCAGCCTCCTCCCTAGCCTGAGTCTCCCGCTCTATCTCCCTCTTTCGGGCATTCGCTTGAAGCTTAGAAAATGTCCGGTACGTTGAGTTCCCCACGAACTCTCGTATATCCCTCCTCAAAATGCTCAGATATCGGCTCATACGTGCCTGCTCGGAGGACACGTGCTCTGGGCAGAACATCGCCCTCTCATGGAACATCCGAGTAATCGCCGTAACAGACTCGGTACCCTACTTGAGGGTCAGAAAATCCTGTGCCAATCGCTCCCTCTCCACCTGGGGAACGTACTCATCTCGAAACATAGCAGTGAACCTCTCCCAGGTCACTGCAGCAAGCTCAGCAGGCGTATAGTGCGCCATCACAAACTTCCACTAGTCCTTCGCTCGCAAGCGAAGCTGGTTCAGCGCGAACCGGACTCTCAAATGCTCAGGAGATGAGCAAGTAAAGAAACACCCATCAATGTCTGAAATCCACCTCATCGCTGCAATCGGGTCCTGGGTCCCATGAAACTCCGGTGGTTTTGTGTTGCTGAACTCCCAGAACAGCAATGCATCACCACCTTGTAGTCTAGCCATAGCTACAGCTACAGTGGCCGCAGCAACAACAGCATCAGAAAGAGCAATGTATCTCTCGTCAAATGTTTCTATCAGGGTGGTCTTGATAGACCCGAACATCTCTGGAATCTCAGCGCGGATGTCAGCAGCCACCTCATCATGAATCATCTGGCGGAGCTCCTCGTCACTCACACCCCCTCCACTGGTCCCTGGTCTGTGGCGCGTTCCTACCATGATACCTCTCTGAAATACAACACAAGATATCAAAGACTCGCTCGAGCGTGCCTACACTCGATATCCCCAATTTTACTTGATTTCTGGTACCCTAAGGATTCTTACTTGGGTTGCGCACTGACCCGGTGCCTGCGGTAGTACGGGCCCAATACTACCAATCACACCGGCTCAGCACTCATTCCAAGTCCTCCTCCCCGAGTCCCATAAGCACGTCGCTGCTATCTAAACACTCTCAAACATTTCTAGCAGCAAAACCCCTAGACTAAGGCATCAAATATCAGGCCACTCTAGTCCTAATAAGATTACCTAGTCTACTCTAGCATGCGTATCATAATTCATCATATAGCATAACATAACATATATCTGATAACACTTATTATAAGGGTATTTTGGAAAATCACCGTTCGGGCGCTGGTTGATCGTACACACGGCTCTGCTCTGTTTGTCTCAAAACTCTTTTCAAATTTTTTTTTTTATTATCAAAATGTTTTCCAAATCTTCAGTTTGATTTCAGATACACCCGAAGATGCATTCGAATCCCTCAAACCAAGGCTCTGATACCATCTTCTAACACCGTAAAATTTAACAATTTTATTCACCTTCTTTTTAAAAAAAAAAAAAAGAAAACATAAGACATCATTCACATTCATTTTTCAAAACATTGTATCAACATCATCTTAATACAAAACCCCAAGATCAAAACGTATGAACTCTAGTGTGCGTGTGTACGAGTCATGCCGGTGCCTTCCCACGATCATCGCTGGTACCTGAAACACCACACATAACACTGTAAGCATAATTGCTTAGTGAATTCCCCAAAATACCACATAAACACATATTAGCCACTCAAGATTGTACTCTATTGACCCTCTGGTCGAATATCTCCGTGGGACCCTTTTGGTCCCAAAACTCTGTGGACCCACTAGTCCTAACTTTGTAAACTCTGAATCATGGATATCACATATCACAATAAATCACAACACATAGTAACACGCAAATACACTGGCATATAACTCTACAATAGTCTGCCACATAATTCTGTTACCACACTAGTTAAAGTATAGTGAGAAGACTCATCTCAGATCTCTTGGTAAATATCTGACTCAGTAGAAATACGATCTAGCCTCCGCTTAATCACATAAAGTAAATGTTCTCATAAACATACTATACTCAACCCTATCTTAGCACCCTCAGAAGGGTAAAAGACCATTTTACGCCTCCATTGGCTTAAAGGCCACATTGTTGACCAAACCCTAAAAGTCAACAAAAGTCAACGGTCAAACTTTGACCCGACTCGTCGAGTGCACTTGGGCGACTTGGCGAGTCTACACATGTCCACTTAATTCTTTAGTCCCGCTTGGCACGTCAAGTTCCTCACCTTGCTCGACAAGTCACACCTGTCATGAATCGCGGGGCTACCCCGACTCAACTCGCCGAGTCTCAAGAACAACTCGGCGAGTTCCGCCTTGAACTCCTGTCTCCTAATCCCCCTCTGAATCACTGAGTTATTTCCCCAACTCGACAAGTCTAATCACTGAGTGATTTACGGGAAACCCTAACCCTACTCGCCGAGTTGTTCTTCAGACTCGACGAGTTCATGCCATGCATAAACTCCTTTAACCTCCTGAGGTGAGATCTGTTCCTTAAATCCGTAGATTTAACCTTCCCAAGCATGATAATCATGTAATGTTCAGACCTTGACACTCATATAACATCTAGATGGTCTCAATTGGTGATTTAGCCCCAAAAATAACATCCTAAGCTCATGGATCCCAAAATAACTCATAAAGCTCCAAGGGTTAAGGTCTCTGGACCTCTTTGAGTCTAGATCCAAAACATACACTCGAGAAGGGACCAATTGCTCCACATATTCATCCTCTAAAGGGGTTAGAAAACCCTAACTCTAAGAATCAACACCAAAACTGAGGAAGGTCCGAATAAATACCTCAAGATGAAGTCTATGGACTCTGAAATCACCAGAATCGCACCTCCTTCAGCCTCCTCTTGCCTTGGTCACCTCCTTCTTGCAATTACACCAACAAAATGATCAAGAATGGCCTCTCCTTCCTCATAAACGCTCTAGATCTCTTAGGGTTTCTCTATGGGGTTTGGTAGCCGCAAATGACGACCCTAAGGGTCTTTAAATAGGTCCCAAACCCAAGGAATCAGGGTTTCATTAAACATCGTGGACTCACCGAGTTCCAATCATGAACTCACCTAGTCCAGCTATGAACCCGGATAGAATTCGCGACCATACTCCACGAGTTTAACACCAAATCGCCGAGTTCTCTCCCAACATCTAAAAAAAATAAAGTAATGAATAATATACCTGGGAATCCGGGTGTTACACCAGTATCTCTTTGATCAAAAGAATTGAACATGAGACAGCGACGTTGACTAAAGAGCCTAAGGATTACGACAATAAGATACTTTACCACCCTGGTAAAGAAAATGTTGTAGTTGATGCTCTAATTTGAAAAGTTAGCCTTGAAACAAAAAGGCCGAGAGCGTTAAGAATAAAAGTTCTCTCAGTAATTGTGGAAAGCATTAAGAAAGCTCAGGAATAAGCTTCAGAGAACAAATGACCGAAAGGAAGAACGTTTAAGGAAAACGTTGGTGTTCCGTACGAATAATCAAGGATTGAAGGTATTCCAAATTAGGATTTGGGTACTTAAGATGGGAGGAGTAAGAGATCTTCTAATGGAAGAATCTCACAAGACCATATACTCGATTCATCCCGGTATCACTAAAATGTATAGAGATCTAAAACCCTACTCCTGGTGGCCGACGATGACGTTCGATGTAGCAAAGTTTGTGGCAGATTGTGTAAATTGTGAGAGAGTTAAGGCACGATATCAGAAATTGTATATGAGTTTAGAACCTTACCAGTACCTATGGGGAAATGGGAAGACATCACCATGGATTTTGTGACTAAACTGCCCAAGACGAGGAACGGTCATGACATGATTTGGGTGGTCGTAGTTCGGTTCACCAGGGGTGCACACTTCATTACAACCAATGAGAGATGGTCTACAGATAAGCTTGCAAATGCATACGTAAAGGAAATTGCAAGACTTCATGGTGTACCTTTAACGATTGTATCATATCATGATAGTCGTTTCAAATGAAGGTTATGGATGAGTCTACACGAGGAAATGGGTATGAATTTTTGTTTAGTACAACTTACCATCCGTAGACCGATGGTCAGAGTGAAAGGACGATTCAAACACTACAGGATATGCTAAGAGCATGTACCCTAGAATTCCAAGGTAACTGGGATGAGTACTTACCCCTAGTAGAGTTTTCCTACAACAATAGTTACCATTCGAGCATCAAGATGGCACCATATCAAGATTTGTATGGACATAAGTTTTGTATGGCATCTTGTTGGCTTGAGGCTGGAGAAAGGCAATTCATGGACCCCGAGATAGTCCATCAGTCCGCTGAAAAGATAAAGGTGATTAGGGAAAGGATGTTAGCAACTTAGGATCATGAAAAGAGCTATGTTGACAAGAAGAGACGACCAATGACATTCGAAGAAGGAGATTCGGTTCTGCTTAAAGTCTCACCATATAAGGGACTTATAAGATTTGGGAAGACAGGAAAGGTGACTCCAAGGTTTATTGGACCGGTCAAAGTTCTTCAGAAGATTGGGAACCAAGCTTACAAGCTCGAATTACCAGAAGAAATAGATGGTATTCATAACACCTTCCATGTGTGTTAATTAAGGAAGTTCACGGGAGAAGTTCCCGACATAATTCCAACTTCAGAGTTAAGAGTGGATGAGAATAAGAGGCTAAATCAAAGAGCCTAAAGTGATTGTTGACCGTCAGACAAAGAAGTTACAAAGCAAGATGGTTGACTTAGTGCTTGTGGGATGGAAACATATGAATGGGCCGAATTTCACCTAGGAAACAGTGAGTGACATGATGAGTTGCTATCCATATCTGTTTGCCGATGCAT
Source organism: Lactuca serriola (assembly GCF_051521515.1). Classification (NCBI taxonomy): domain Eukaryota; kingdom Viridiplantae; phylum Streptophyta; class Magnoliopsida; order Asterales; family Asteraceae; genus Lactuca; species Lactuca serriola. Next base: position 330,290,512 of record NC_136411.1, read on the forward strand.
GATTCCGGGATGGAACCATCCTAAGGGGGAGAGAATTGTAACGCTTGTGTTTCTGGGCTACGCATTAGTATAATAATGAAATAGTCGATTTCAACCATTGTAACTCATTTTGATGTAATACAGAGGAATTAATTGAATATTATGTGAATTATGTGATTTTATGTGCTTATATACTTGCTTATAAAGATATAATAAATTAAGAATGAAAATAAGCATCCAAAATAAAATGTTAGATAAACTCGATACCTTTGAACAAAGTTGTAATGGTCCTGAACGGAACTCCGAAGATATAAAGAACACCGAAATCCGAGTTATATCGAAAAACTTATGACTTGTCGAATTTAACGACTAAACTAGCACGATACCGCGTAACGTAAAATGTGAATTTTTGATAAATTACTCTTTAGCCTTAGAGATCTAAATGAAAGTTTTAGTGTATGTTAAACCTAGAACGTGCATAAAAAAATATCCAAATCTAACTTCGTATGAGGAAGTTGTGATTTTTCTTAGATTTAACATAGTAGTGCACAGCCCGGAATTCGATTTTTAGATCAATTGATTTTTAGCCAGCACAACCTAAATGAGAACTGAAGATCTTCTTAATAGGAACTGAACGATAAAAAGACAGTCGAAAATGGAGTCCGTATTTAGAATATATGAATTTTACACGGTCATTTAATAGTGTAAACATCTGATAGTATTAAATTTAAAATTGGTCAAGAATTTGCCGAAGGATTCAAAAGGAAAGTTGTAGATCTTGTCATTACCTACGCATAGATATAAAGAACGTCAAAAACGGAGCTCGTATGTGAAAGTTATTATTTTTTTAAAATTGGTTGTTTTATCTGTGTCCAACGCCATGAGTCAGCACCAGGCGAAGCCCTGGTGCCCACACAAGTCCACGACATGGATTAACTGCCACGACATGCAACAGATCCAAACAACTTATAAAGAGAGGCGTAGATCACCTCCAAAACTCACACCTTTAACCTTTTTCTCTCCCATTACCCCCAAACTCCCTCCCCCTTCCATAGCAGCTTCTAAGTGCTAGAGGCGAGTTCCGGGGCACCAGAAGGCTCCAAGAAAAAGATTTTTTCGGCTCGAAACTGTACCCGTGCAGAACCCGGTTTTTAAGCAAACATCCCACTTTTGTCGAAGCGAAGCGCTGTCTAAGTTGGAATCACTACCTTATGAAGTGAGTGCATAGTTACTTTCATCTTACCCATAGAAATGGAGTATTGTATATAAATTGCGTGTTATGTGTGCATATTATCTGTCTACTTGAGATCTCTGCTGGATGAAAAATTTTAACTTTGGTTTTCATATCTAGATTTTTTTTTCTTCAAATCTGAACTGTATATGGTTTTTCTTTTTTTAGATCTAGACTTTTTTTTTCTTTAGATCTAAACTGTATATGTATTTTCTTTTCAGATCTAGACTTTTTTTCTCTTCAGCTCTAAACTGTATACGTGTTTTCTTTTCAGATCTAGACTTTTGTTCTTAAGATCTAAACAGTATATGTATTTCTTCTCATATCTAGACTTTTTTTCATCAGATACAAACTGTATATGTATATTCTTTTCAGATCTTGACTTTTTTCTTCAGATCAAAACTGTATATGTACTTTCTTTTCAGATCTGACCTTTTTCTTCAGATCTGAACTGTATATGTATTTTTTTTTCAAATCTAAACTTTTTCTTCAGATCAAAACCGCATATGTATTTTCTTTTCAGATCTAAAATTTTACCACATATTTGAATTGTATAAGTATTTTATATCTACAAATATGTTGGGTAAAACACGAATAGATTAAATAGTTGGCGTGTGATGAAAAAAATGAGTTGGAGGATGAGATGAAAAAGTGATATAGATCATGAGATGAGGGTGAGAGGTGAAAAATGAGAGAAGCCTTTACCCAAGCATTGGGTCTGCCATCTAGCAGAGTATGGATGACAACCTTGGACTATTCTAACCGGTCCGTGGAAAACTAGCAGGCTCGGAACCTCTAGGTGTTGTGAACGATATGTTCACCCGATGTACTCTAAAACCCATTGACATGTATTGTGGGTGGACTCCCTCAAATAATATTGTCGATAAAGGAGATATACCTTGTCAGCTATGGACTTAGCACCCAATGGATGAAGCCTAGCAACTATGGATTTAGTGCCTGTTATATAAACCCTGGCGACGATGGACATCATGCCTATTCCTTAGGACAATCCTTAGGAATGAGTTATAGATGATTCTTATGGTAGATCCTTAAAAAAAAGTAAAGAAGATAATGGGGATGAGTAATTGGGTTAATTGTTTGAAACAGCATAATAACTTTATTATTGTGGGTTGAAAACTCTATGTACTCACCAGGTTTCCCAACCTAACCCACACAGTTTATTTGTATCACAGGTGTCGATATGAAGTTACATTACACCGAGAGATTAAGGAGATGTAGATCACTAGTGTAAATGAATGTAAGTTCTGTTTATGCTTATGTTTCTGTATTGACAATGACATCCCAAAATTTTAAAATGAATAAAATACATTTCTTTGGATATGCTTTGATAATATATTTATCATGTTTTTTTAGGGACAAATTCCGCAACACTTTTCTTTAAAAAGTTACTCTGATTTGAAAATAAAGCATAAAGGAAAATTGGTCTTTTCTGGCCGTAAAATGGGGATGTCACAATTTATATATATATATATATATATATATATATATATATATATATATATATATATATATATATATATATATATATATATATAATAGCAATAAAGGCTCTTCTTTGTGGCTCGTCCTTTGCATTTGATGATATTTAAATCCTTAGGAACCTGGGTAGCGGAGCATGCTATTGAATGATTGATGGGTAAAAGTATAATTTCTAGAAAATATATATCGACTTCTTAAATTAGAAAATTTTCACAATAATCATTCTTTGAATACTCTTATTCTTTTCTTTCAGTTGAGAGTTAACCCTTCCTCACTTTCAGAAGTTTAGTCTGGATTCTCTTAAGCTATCATTCATTGTTGTGACATCTTTATTTTCCTTTCTTGATAGCTCTATATTCATGAGAGTGTAATTGTTATATATTTTATGGTAATTGTTAGATTATTTTTTGTTCATAGTGTGATAGTTCATATTTAGGGCTAGATTTTTTGTATAGATTAGCGTGAGATTTCTTTTGTAAAAGTTATAGAAAGATTCTAAATAATTGAAGAGTCTTTTTCTTTATTTTTCTTGAGTTTATGGTTTTTTACATTATCTATATTTGTGTCGTCCATAATGCATGTGTCGCTGCTAATACCACAAAATATGTTGCCGCTAAACCTACATTAGCTCTAATGGTATGACCTTTATTTCTTATCCTCTCAATTTGTATGCTCTTTTTCTGTATAATCCAACTCATCCATTTTTTCTGACAATCCAGTGGATTTGTTATGAAATCTTATGATATAACTAAGATACATTCATCACCACCAACCTTAAAACTTTATTTATATTCTTTCAAAAAGTTTTTCTACCATCTACCACCAATGTCACCAACAAAACCAACTTACCATGGAGTTGCCATCATCGGAACCACCATACTACCGCATGAAAGACCTACACTTTCATATTTCTGAAAGACCCAAACTTTCATACTTCACAATATTGTTACTCCAAAACATGCAACATGCATATTCATAAAAACAATATATTTTATATTGATAAAGTGATTACAAACCGACTATTACACAGTGTTGTATATTACATAACTACCCAGGATACTATAGTTTTATCCATACATGCGTACAAAATACAATAGTTTCAAACTATTCAAAATCTTCTATCAGTATATAAGTATACTGATTGCTTATTTCCTGCAATTGTTAAACATTGAGAGGGTAAGCGGTGACACTTAGTGAGTTCAACAATAGATAAAATATAATTTTGTGCCATATATATATATATATATATATATATATATATATATACACTTCAATATGGCAGGAAGCCAAGAGGAACAAGGAACAACAAAGGCATATGTGAATCATGCAACAAGATTTACATATCAATCAATAATCTGATTCAAAGATATACAATCAATGAGACATAACAATTTTCATATTTGATATACATCAATAACACTTCAGCCCAAATGGCACAGAAGACATAATCATTCTGATTTAAATATTTTGGTAGATTTCAACCTTTCAACCCTATCTAACCTTCTGCCAATGCCATAGGGGTAGAAGTCATTCTCTTGCGAGACATGCTCTACACGGCAAGAGGCTACATACCTTTACCCAAGTGATGCTTATGTCATTCACTTCGCGGCCAAAAGTACAACTTTGCTATCAAAGTAGCGGAAATAATAACACGAGATGATAACACATAAAAGCACATAGCACATATAACACATAACATACAATTGTTCCTATATATTAAACTCACCGTGAAATAACCGGAGAAATTAATGATAATTTTGACAACACTTCGGCTCTAAACATGACTTTCAGTGATGAAACCAGGGATTCTAGTTGAAAACCGACCTTACTCGGGCAGAGTTTCGACTAGACAATATAATTTTCTCGGGAACTACGAAGCGTTGGGACTTGCTTCAGGTGTCGGTGACCTCGCACCTCTTTTATATGTGACCGAAGCCTCGGATTTCACTCGACGTACTTAAGTACGCTGGGTTTAACGAATACTACAACTTTCATTTAGATCATAAAGGCTAAAAAGTTGTTTCTCGAAAACTTACTTTTTATGGCATACGGCGTGGTGCCGGTTCTGTCGCGAAACTTTAAATAGTCATAACTTCTTCGTTATAACTTGGATTTCGATGAGGTTTTCGCCTAAATGTTTCTGAAAAGAGTATTTACAATTTTCAGTAATAAAACTTCACTGATTTTAAATTTTCATTAAATTTCAATATTTGATATGAAATTGGAATCTCATAAGACTTCCAATATTTTTCGAGTGATTCTAACATAGTTTTACTTTATTTCTAGTAAAAACTATCTGTTAGAACTCAACACTCAAAATCATATATAATTATTATATTATTCATTTTTAAAATTACATAACACTTTTACTGAACGTGTATGTTATAAATAACTCCTCCTTTTGAGGATTTCGTCCCTGAAATCACAATGATTTAAACAAATGGGGATATTTCGTTCTTAACTCATTCTTATTTTTCCAAGTATAATTTGGGCCTTATTGGTGTTACCACTTGACAATCACCAACTCTACTTCTTTATTACGCAATTCCGTCGTTCTTTCATTTATGATTTCTTCAGACTCTTCTTTTTATCCCATTTCACCTTGGATAAAAGAACCGTTTCATCATATATACTTTAACATTTACGCAGTTAACTCACATGAAATACATCATGAATATCCGCCAAATTTTTGGGTAATTCCAAACATATGCATGCTTACCAATTCTCTGAATGATTTTGAAAGGTCGAACAAATCTGGGACTCAACTTTCCTTTCATCCCAAATCGCATAAGGTCTTTCCATAGGGATACCTTCAGCATTTTGAATTTACTCACCTGGAATTCTCTAGTTCATCTTCTATATACAGCATAGGACTTTTTTTCGATCCTGGACTGCTTTCATTCTTTCTCGTATAATTTGAATCTTGTCAATGGTGTCTTGAATCACTTCAGGACCACCAAGGACTTTCTATCCTACATCACGCCTACATAATGGAGTATGACATTTACGTCCATACAGTACTTTATATACCTTCAGTATATACTTTCTACTGTTTGGATTGTTCTCTACGTCTGACAATCTGTCTGGGGCTAATAAGCTGTGCTGAGATCAACATGAGATCTCAATTCACATTTCATACTCGCCTAAAAGCGAGAAGTGAAGTGATTATCACAATCGGAAATAATCTTTAGTGGCACACCATGTCTTGTAACAGTTTCATTCAAGTATACTTGTGCGTATTTCTCCATGGGATCTATTTCACGCATGGCAAGAAAATGTACACTCTTAGTTAATCGGTCAGCTACTACCCAAATGCTACCATTCTGTATAGCAGTCTTTGGTAATTCGAGCAGTACTAGACATAAAATCATTTGAGAATTCTATTTGCCGATTAGCGATAGTTTAGGCAAATCTTCGGGGAAAGTATCAGGATATTTCTTATCAACAAGAACGTCATTTACAATTTTCTTCTCCTCTTTTGAGATATTAACTGTATAGACTAGATAAGTATAATACCCCTTCAAATATTAGGAAAAAGGTTTTCTTTAAGATTTTTAGGTCTTTGTTCACCATATACTTAAATAGGATCCTTCCCTTCGATAGGGATGCGTACCATTTTTTTTTTATAACACAGGAGTTCTGCGTGGTTCTTTTAACAACTAATTTATGCCGAGAGTAATATCAAATTTTGGGCAAGAATATAAGAATCAGTTTAGCAAGAAGACTATAACCTTCAATTTCTATGACAAAATCTCTATAGATTTTATCAGCAAGTAATGACACATTTTCCACGGTATTTATATGAAATGGTTGCGCGAGTGCATAGTAAGCAATTTGAAAAGAATTCGCAAATTCATGAAACACAAAAGAATTTGTGACATCAAAATCTAATAAGATTTGAGTAGGTCTAGAGTCGATGGGAAACGAATCAGTCACAACATTCGGGCCCTCGTGTGCCTCCTCTATGGTAATCTGAAATGTACGACCTTTAACTAAACAATTGTCAAACTTCTTCAAACTTCTTAATTGATGGCGGTGCTTAAATCTACACATACTCTTCATTCTCTATTAGGCTTCCGTCCTATTCTCTAAGTTAGATAAAAATCAATTCTCATTGTAAACTCTTACTCCTTCATGAATTTGGGTTATAAACTCAACCCAAGATAAAGTCTTCACTTTTGTTACAATAACAACTCGAATGGTCATATTCTAAGGACCTTTAATTTCATAACGCAAAAGAGAGACAATGAACCATACTCTTGTCTCTTTTAGTCGAATACTATCACAGAAGAAATCTTCCTTCATGTTCTAATGTGTTATAATATCTTCATAACTAGTAGCATTCTAGCTAATAGTTGCTTAATCCCTTAATGAAGGTTGGTATACTTTTATCGACTATTTCAACCATCTCATTCTTCAATCTTCCAACTAAAGTTTCGTCGCTACACAAGACATGGTTCTATGAACCAATCAATTCACTTCACATATCTATATTAGTTGGACTCGATTCTTTATTACCACTAAGGTCTGAACGAAAAATCTTTTTCTTAGTCATCACCGAAACGAAGGTAATGACATACTCGAACAAAAAAGGAATCAATTTCTAGCTTCTTGGTAACCTTGTGACTTTCCCTGATCCAAGTGTGAGTCATATACATCCAGTAGTATAGGCCTTTATTACTATTCACACCTACTCATACTCATCCCAAGTATTATCTCGCAGTTCCCAAGTTAGTATTCAAAAGTTTTCACAAAGTAACTTATCACACATAAATGTGTTCAAACAAGTACATACAACAATTTCTCCTAGACTCAACTAGGGATTTTGTATTTCTATCAAATATATCTTGGATTTCCTATACTTGCCGTTTAGGATTCTTCTTTTGCATATGCTCGATCTAGAATATTCTAACACTTTTTCATAGGTTGATAGAAATTTTACTTCCAATTCTTCATATAAATTCTTTCTCGGGTAGTGTCTACTCTACAAGACACACTACACCAAAATTTATTCCTGCAGTGTGGAGACAAACGGTTTCCAACTACTTTTATCATCTTCTAATTCATGCAAGTCATCATGCATATTTGTTCACTTCATTATCCTTTCATGACCTCGTCATTCATGTATATGAGAAAATCTACTTCTCATGGTTGTATCTTTTAAGTCAACTTTAGAGGAGTTTATCCTAGGAATTCCGCATTATAGTTGCATCTCAGCAAGCTCTACTAGCTTCAACTTGGTTCTCTGTCATTCCTAACTACACCATCTCTTCTCATACAATACTATGAATGTATATCTTCATCAACTAAGTACTCTACCTTACTCTAAACAAGTAAGTCACTCAGCCTTTTCACAACCAAATAACCTATTTCACCATCTTAATCATGTATGTTAAAGTCGAATTAACACACAATGGAACTTTCATAAGGATGTGATAGAAGTTAATTTTCCACTTAGTATTATTAAATACTAAGTCTGAACATCCTGGATAGAGTAACATATCAAATCTTATCATACTACTCAAACTGTATACTACATCATAATGTTAGACAAGGACTTGGTCTATTAAGTCTGAAAACTTCATTAGCCTTTCGTTTGATCTTCATTTAATTCTTCTAAATTTTGCACAACCTCAATTGCGATACTGCTGAAGTATTGATCACAATCTTCAGTTCTTCTGACTCTATAGCCAATCACTTCTTCAATCTGGACAGCGGTGGAACAACTTCATAGATTGCACCAACACATTTATCTCGCCCAAATGTGTTTCAAACGCACATCATTCTTCTAAAGATGTTATTATTTCATCTAACATACTTTAAATGTACGATACCACTCAATAGGTATTAATGCACTATTTATGATAACAATTCATAAATATTATTTTACGATATCCCTGGTCGATTATCTATAAAATTATCAACGTCGACCAGCATAAGTCTCTTTATCACTTCAGAAAGCTTCTTATCAGTTATAACACATAAATTTTAGAATCTGGAATACTTAAAATTTCTCCTTCCAGACCAAGGTCGGCAACATACCTTAATTTTTTTTTTTTTCAAATAATAGCAATATAGGTAAGCAACCTAAGGCATGTTATATTCACTTATCATTTAGCGCATATTAGAATATAAGGCATATCTCTTCTTAATATTCTAGTGCTTGTGTCCATTTAGGTATTCAACCTAAAATATACTAGATACACATTGTATCATTATCCCTTAGCAATCCATGTTTAAGTTTAGAAATTCTCAAAATTCCTAGTTCACTTAAACTAATTCTCTGAAAATTGTGAAGTAACTTATTATTATAGAATACTAGGGTTTATCACTACCCAATACCCCACTTAAATCATTCCTATGGTTTGTATCCATTTACTTACAATGAATCCGTTCACATATCGAACTTCCGACAGTTTAAGTCTAAATAACAATCTGTGGTATTTAGTTCACTTAAACCACTGCTCTAATACCATGACTGAAAGACCCACACTTTCATATTTCTGAAAGACCTAAACTTTCATACTTCACAATATTGTTACTCCAAAACATGCAACATGCATATTCATAAAAACAATATATTTTATATTGATAAAGTGATTACAAACGATCGGATACAAACCGACTATTACAAAGTGTTGTATATTACATAACTACCCAGCATACTATAGTTTTATCCATACATGGGTACAAAATACAATAGTTTCAAACTATTCAAAATCTTCTATCAGTATATAAGTATACTGATTGCTTATTTCCTGCAATTGTTAAACATTGAGAGGGTAAGCGGTGACACTTAGTGAGTTCAACAATAGATAAAATATAATTTTGTGCCATATATATATATACTTCAATATGGCAGGAAGCCAAGAGGAACAAGGAACAACAAAGGCATATGTGAATCATGCAACAAGATTTACATATCAATCAATAATCTGATTCAAAGATATACAATCAATGAGACATAACAATTTTCATATTTGATATACATCAATAACACTTCAGCCCAAATGGCACAGAAGACATAATCATTCTGATTTAAATATTTTGGTAGATTTCAACCTTTCAACCCTATCTAACCTTCTGCCAATGTCATAGGGGTAGAAGTCATTCTCTTGCGAGACATGCTCTACACGGCAAGAGGCTACATACCTTTACCCAAGTGATGCTTATGTCATTCACTTCGCGGCCAAAAGTACAACTTTGCTATCAAAATAACGGAAATAATAACACGAGATGATAACACATAAAAGCACATAGCACATACAACACATAACATACAATTGTTCCTATATATTAAACTCACCGTGAAATAACTGGAGAAATTAATGATAATTTTGACAACACTTCGGCTCTAAACATGACTTTCAGTGATGAAACCAGGGATTCTAGTTGAAAACTGACCTTACTCGGGCAGAGTTTCGACTAGACAATATAATTTTCTCAGGAACTACGGAGCGTTGGGACTTGCTTAAGGTGTCGGGATTGATATCGAGACTATGGGGGGGGGGGGGGTTGGGTTAAAAGTAGGCTAAAAATACAATATAGAGTGAAAGAGATTCCAAAATTGTAAAACAAATCCGGAGACCTCGCACCCCTTTTATAGGTGACCGAAGCCTCGGAGTATGCTGTGCGTACAAGGCGTGCCATCTGCTCGGTTTCCGGTTCTTGGACGTGTCATTGACGGTGATAGGTGTCTTTGTGAGAAGAAAAGGGGCGACGTGCCAACTTTTGACCCCACATGCGAATGCTGGGTGTACCTCCTTGGATAAGGCTTCAAATTTTCATTTATTTTTATTTAAAAACATCGAAAATTCATATATTTTTCATACAAACTCTGTTTTTGACGTTTTTTATATCCACACGTAAGTGAGATTATACTCTACAACTTTGGTTTAGACTCCGTTGGTTAATTCTGACTTCATTTTTAATATTATATTTTTAACAGCCCGGGACAGGAAAAGTCCGTTAAAAATTCATAATTTCTTCCTCTAACATCCATTTTCTTATGTCTTTTTACCGTTGAACTACAATCGACGAGATCTTCGATTCTCATTTAGATTGTGTCGACTAAAACTCATTCAATCTTTATTTCGAGTTTTTAGCTGTCTACTGCTATACTGAAACTTAGAAAAATCATAACTTGCTCATACGAAGTCAAATTTTGACTTTATTTTTATGAAAGTTCTTGGTTTAACGAATATTACAACTTTCATTTAGATCATAAAGTCTAAAAAGTAGTTTATCGAAAACTCACTTTTTACGTCATACGGCGTCGTGCCAATTCTGTCGCGAAACTTCAAATAGTCATAACTTCTTCGTTAGAACTCGGATTTCGATGATGTTTTCGCCTAAATGTTTCTAACAAGATTATTTACAATTTTCAATAATAAAAGTTTACTGATTTTAAATTTTATATTTTCGTTAAATTTCAATATTTGATATTAAATTGGAATCTCATAAGACTTCAAATATTTTCCGAGTGATTCTAAACATAGTTTTACTTTATTTCTAGTAAAAATTATCTGTTAGAACTAACACGCAAACTCATATATAATTTTATTATATTATTCACTTTTAAAATTACATAACACAATAACTGAACGTGTATGTTATATCGCACCACCTTGTATGCATTATTCTTGCTTTTGCGAAGGATAAACACACACCATCAGAAAAAAAAAAAATTGAACTTAAAACACCAGCATTCTCATTTTTCTTTACCATTAAATACGATAACATGTTCTAAATACTTGTTCCCATGACATTAATTTTGGGGAATTTTTTTTGGGTTTTGGGTTTTCTCGAAATAACATTGACATTTTTTTTAAATGGAAAATCTAACCTATTCCTAAAATAGTAAAGTACTCCTTAGATCCACCTATATCCACGATGTGAATTTCACACTCAACCTCATTGAAGGGGAAGAGATAACACTAGATACCACTGAGTTAGAAGCTTTTTAGTAACGTTGACATATATAATTAAGAAATGCACTTAGACAAAAAGCACAAGAAAAGAATTGGAAACATATTATGTCTTCCACTTATTAATTAGTTAAAGTAAAAAAATAAAAAATAAAAAAAATAAAAATAAAAAAAATTAGCAATGGGGATGACCTCGTTAGGGCCAGGCAACATGGAGCAATATGGTGACACCAATAAAGGTAATGTATTAGTGTGGCAACTAAGCATTAGCAACCACACATGTTACCCATACTTACCCATATTTCTTCTAGTGTAATACGCTAACATGTAAATACTATATTGTAATAAAGGAAAAATACCATAAAAGTCTTAAGTTTTATACGTGTAGCTGGAAAAAACTCTAACTTTTTTTTTGGTCGGTGAAAACCACAACTTTTCTGATAACATTCCATTGTAACCATATTATCTGGTCATCAACAAGTGTCAATCAGTTTTTTTTGAAAACTTATGGTTTTTACCTAAAAAAAGATAAGGCATTTTACAACCAAGTGTTTAAAACTTGTGACTTTTTTATATTTGTCATTTTGTTTTGTCAAACGGATGTATATATACAGATGATATATGTAGATCTATATAAAAAAAACTTTTATTAATGTTTGAACATATAAATATCGTAATAAGAGTATAAAATACATATAGTATGTATTTTATATGTATAAAATACACTTTTTACTTATTTTTATATGTAAAAAATGTGTTTTATGTATTAAAAATGTATTTGTGTAATCATAAAAACCATATTATACATAAAATTCTTATTGGTATACCTCTATTTTAGAAAGCATAAGATACACAGAAAATTCTTATTGGTATACCTCTATTTTAGAAAGCATAAGATACACAGAAAAGACGATTTATATATATCAAATATGATTTTTATAAATATACAAATAAATAAAAATACATTTTTTATACATAAAATATGTTTTGTACATATAAAAATAAGTAAAATACATATTTTATACATATAAGGTACAAAGAATACGTATTATATACTTATATTACGATATTTATATGTTTAAACATTAAAGAGTTTTTTTTGGATATACGAATATTATTTGTGTATATAAATCCGTTTGACGAAAGGAATGACAAATATCAAAAATCTCAAGTTTACGCACTTGGTTGGAAAAAGCCATAACTTTTGGTTTTGGTAAAACCCATAAATTTTCTGAAACCATTCATTTAAAAAAAATAGGAACAATCGAATAATAAGTTAAAAATAGAAGGTCGTCATAAAAGTTATCGTTTTAACCAACCGAACAAAAATTACGGCTTTTCTCAGTTACGCATATCAAACCGGACTACTTTTATTGTATTTCGCTACCATTAAATAAATAAAAGATCAACATTGCAAAATGAAATATCTAGGTTATGGTAAAGAGGACAGAGCTCTGTCAGCATCCACCCACGTCAAAGATGAGAGTTTTGACATGAAAAAGAAATTGAAGAGTCACATTCAAGTCATACCAAAAAAGATATTTCTTTATAGATTTTGTAAAGAAAATTTATTTTGTGATGTTACCGCAACCACAATAATGTTTTAACACCCTCTAAAATAGTTTGCAAGTTGATTACAAGGATGTCACATAACGTCTTCTTATTTCATTAGGATGTTTGGGTCCGATCTTAATAAATATAATTTTATTTAAATTTTCAAAACATTAATATGAATATTATTAGCTAATTAATATGAATATTATTAACTAAGTTTAAAATCGATCTAATCAAACTAAACTAAAATTTGGTTTTAAAAAGTCAAGACATTTTAAAAAATATATTATAATTTAACCCATTTTTATATTTGTGAATTAAAATTTACTAACAGTACTACTAAGAAAAATATATCATAACTTAATATTAACTAATCATCATAAATGGTCCCTAATGTTTTTCAGAATATAAAGTTTAGTCAATATTTTTCAGTTTCATATAAGGTCCTTAAAGTTTCAATTTTTTTTTTTGGGTTCATAAATGGTCGCTATGGTTTTACATACTATCTCCACTTAGAACATTGGCACAAACAGTATAGTTAGAATGAGATTCAAATCACTATTTGATTTGGTATGTGATGAGTCGTATTTGTGTTACAAGAATCATTAGTCTTGCACCAACTGAGAAAGTTTATAAGACGATGTCTTTGATTTCGAATAGGGTTCGTTTCACACTAGCACATATAAAAGTCTAGGATTGTGTGGCTTGCGTTTTTCGTAAAGTTCTCAAAAAAATATAACATGGAACATAGATGTGTTACTTAGCGGGATATCCCAACATGTTTTTTGGGAAGTTGTTTTACAAAACCTCTAAGAATAAAGTGTTTGTTGGTCAGAATGAAGTCTTCTGAGAAAGGGAGTTGATATCCATAAAGGCAATTATGAACCACATTGAATTTGATGAGATTCAAGAGTTAATCAACGAAAAATATAAAGTTGGCACTAGCACTCAACTAAATATTGAAAGACATTTTGAGGAATATAACCGACGTCCAATCCTCTAGGTAGATCTGATAGAGGACACCATGCATCTAGTTATATAGATTCTATATTACTGAGTAAAATGTACAGCTTGCAAAAAAAAGAATGTTATAGAGAGTGAGATTTATTTCATATATGTTTGAAACTTGGTGGATCCACACTTGAACTTAAAATTGTTGGTTTAAGTAGATCTTAAATAAGAAGACAAACATGGATATGAATACACATATTTTCTTACCAACATATGCTATAAAGGGTTTGTAAGCTTAAGATGTCGATTTATAGATTGAAACAAACATCTGTTAGTTGAAATCTTGGTTTCAATGAGAGAACTCAAAGAGATTGAATTTCAAGAAACAAAGATGAACAATATATATATATATATATATATATATATATATATATATATATATATATATATATATATATATATATATATATATATCAGTGTTGTAAATGTCGACCTAAGCGGCCGCCTAGACGCTTGGCAGTCTGCAACTGATTAGGATTAATGGTGTTTGGCGGAAATTAGTCAATATTGGTCAAACTCGGGCCAGACAGTCCTTGGCGCCCCCAGGAGAGAATATTTAAAAAAACCAAATTTTCAAATTTTCAGATATTACACCAAAATTTACAAAATATCAACTTTTAAATTTTTAAATATTCAAATTTCCAAATATTTTAATATCAAATTTTCAAAATTTTAAATTTTTAAATAGTAATTATCTTAGGGTATATTAAGTTTTAAAATACTTTTATTCAGAATTTAGGGTCCCCGATTAATCTCCACCAATCCAATTAATCACTTCATCCTAGTCGACCGCTGAGTGATTTAGGTCATTCTGAAACAAAAAAGATTGCAGGATTGGCTATTTTGGGACATTTGCCAGCATGGGACTTGACACGAGTTTCTTCAGCAATAAACTCATGAACAGCCAAATCAACAATGCAAGAGGTGTGCGATACACGATTTGATCCATGCAAGCCTTCAAAATTTGAAAGTAATGCCATCAACAACTGAATCAAACATTTCTCTTCCCTTCTATGAATATAAGGCTTAAAAGCCTTCAACATATCAGGTTTTATAAGAGCCAATTGATTGCACAAATCCGACATAGTTAGATAAAATTCCAAAATACTGAGATTGTTCTGTTGGTGGGCTCGAATATCAAACTCTAACTGATACTGCTTTGCAAAGTTAGACTGAGTATATAGCCTAGCCAAGTCATCCCAAGCCTCCATTGTAATGTAATACTTCGCAAATTGAGTAGCTATAGGTTAGATAAGAAATTATTAATCCAAGTAATCATCTTGGAGTTATCAGCCTCCCATGATTCCAGTAAGGCTGCATAATTTGCAGCCTTTTCATTTGTTGGCTTTTTCTTGTCACATGTAACAATCCAACACATAGTCTTGCCTAATAAGAAATTATTCATAACATAACTACAATAGGCATAGTTCTTGCCATCAAGTTGGATACTAATAGACTGAAGAGAATCATCTGTGGGGCATATTTCAATATCAGTCAAAAGAGAATCACCAAGACAGCAGTAAATACGAATAGCAACAACATCAATCAATAACTCGAAATCAACAAAACCAACAGACAAAACAAAACCATCAAAATCGATGAAACGAACAAATAAAATAAAATGGAATACATTAACAAGCAAGAAAACCATACCCAACATTGCGAAACGTCGTGCCTGCTACAACTCGCCTCGAAAAAACAAAAATACAGATGATTAACCGATCTCAGATACCATGTAAACTAACAAGACGTAGAACGATATGTGTAACATCCAAAAAGTTATGACCAAAAATTGCATTTTAATTGCGTAATTATAAAAACCAATAGTTTGAAAACATCAATAATGTGATCCCATATCATAATCAAACCAATATCTTAATAATCAAAACATGTCTTAAGAAAACGACGTTAGAGTAAAATCTCCCGAAGATCTCATGTGCGGAAAATCATAGTGTGATGCGCTGCGATCATGCCAACTCCTTTCCTTTCGAAGTACAAGTGCCTGAAATGAAAATTGAAAACCGTAAGCACGAAGCTTAGTGACTCCCCCCCATCATACCACATACCATACAACAAACATCTTGCCTAGCATATCCGGATGATGATCTACCAATTCGGTGTCTTTCAACCGGTCACTGCCAAGCATATCTGGGTGCTGGCCTACCCCTTCATTCTCTTTCAACTGGTAACTTGGTACCATATCAGAGTGCTGGCCTACCCTTTCGGTCTCTTTCAACTGGTAACTCCCTAGCATCTCAGGGTGCTGGCATACCCCTTCGGTCTCTTTCAACTGGTAACTGCCTAGCATATATGGGTACTAGCCTACCCTTTCGGTCACTTTCGACTGGTTACGGGGTCTACTTCACCCCTACCACTACCACGTAATAAAATAGCATACAAGCACATAAATCTCAATAGATAGTGACATACCAGAAAATTATCACAAAGACAATCATCTCTACTATAAACAATTACTGGTCGGTCAGCATTGGTGCCTTCGACCAACTTATACCAGGAAGGTAACTCACCTCGAATACTGGAAAATAGTAAAACATTCCCCGGCTCCAAATAAATATCTGGCTACTGGCTGATAGATCCCCGAACTGTCAGTCATCAAAACAAAATCCGATCAAACCATTTGAGTTTCGACGCATAACCATAAATCCACACTTGGGGTAAAAGGATCATTTTACCCTTAACCTAGCTTGGTCCAAGACCAAGGTCCAAACTCACACTCTTAAGGCTCGAAAGCCAAATAATCAACCAAGGCCCAACTATGACCCAATTTTCCAAATTGGGATCAAACCCCTCACATGGGCCTTACCCTAAAGTCCAGCCAAAAACCCTAGTCCATATACTTTTTCTTAGATAGCCCATCAAGAATCCAAACATTTAAGCCCAACTCAAAACCCAACACAATTAGGGTTTTCTCATTGAATAACAATTAGGGTTAAGTGTTCTTACTTAAACCATTAATGACTTAATCCATTAAGGACTTAATCCCTTAAGTCCATCACTCCATTAGACCAATCAAACAATGTAATCGGGCATAAGAAATTGCTTTAATCCACTGGTCCAAACGCGGGTCCCGACAAATCCAAAATTAACATCTCCAAAATTAGGGTTTTCTAAACCCTAATTAGGGTTTCCAACCCAATCATTAGCCAATTATTCCAATGTTAAAGTTTTAGGTTAATTAAGGTTAAATAAATCGGGCACCACCCACTACCTCCTCGACCAGTGGTGGTCAACGGTGGCTCACGGCGGCAGCCACCACCTCGTGGTGGTGGTGGTAATGATTATAGTCCAAAGCACAAAAAACGCATACCAAATAATAGTCCAATCACACAAGTGAACACAACCATCCAAGGTGGCCGCTGGTGGCCGCAGAATGGCGGTAGCCACCACCTCACGGTGGTGGTGACGGGTCTTCCTTGATTATTCCGGCCAAAAATCCATTTATACAATATCACACCCTAAAATACACACATATTAGCATCATTATACACACATACAGCCACCTTCCACGGTGGCTGATGGCGGTAGAGGGCAGCAACAAAGTGATGGCCACCGTGGTTAGCTGTCATGGTGGTTTTCCATGGTTTCCACCCAATAGAAACACACACAGATATGCATTCGACTTGTAGCAACAACACACGAACACTAACATAGAATATAACAATAGAAAATACACCTGACATGGCTACTCTCGAGGTGGCAGGTGGTTGCCAGAGAACACCAGTATTACCGAGCTGTTGCATGGGCGGCGACGGCAAAAGCGGGGCACGACAGAAACACCAAAGAGGGTGAAGAAGGGGTTACGTCGTCGACGGAGGGAGAAATTACAGCCACTGGGTTTGTCGTCCTATCTACACACAGTCATAATGTCGGGCTTGGGCTCGCAACCTTTGACTTCTCCAGGGAAGAGAGCAGCGGTGGTGAATTTGTTGGTCTAGGAGTGGCTAGGAGGCGGCAGCGGCTAGGAGGCTACATGATGGTGGCGGCCCATACAAGATGCAACTTGGTTTAGGGCTACCTTAAGAAATGAGGGGAAGGGCATCGAGTTCATCCCATCCCTCATTCAAACATGTTTCATTTTCTCCAAATTTGGTCCCACATCACTCATAATTTTTTCAAAAGAAATCTTTAAATTACCATTCAGCCCTCAACATTCCAAAATCCTTTCAATTTAAGTTCGATATTTTACCAAATATCCCTTGTCTTCTAAAAATCTTTACATACCAATCCAGAAATTACACTTAACCCCCAATATTCAAAATTTATGACATTTAACCCCCAAAACCAACGCCTTTCTAAATTATTTTGAATTTAGGGTTATAATAAAATAATATAAGAAAAATGATATAATTTACATCTCAGGGTTTAGGCCTACTTAATTATTTACTTATTTATTTAATTTTGACGGAATGTTACAATTCTCCCCCACTTAAATTAGATTTCATGCTCGAAATCATTCCTTACTATTCCTGTCACGCCGAACAACTTGAGCAACATGACCACAATCCCGAGCCTAGCTTAGCCTTCCCAAGGCAACTGGAACCAACCCTTGCAAGGCTCTACAACCCGAAGATGAACGAATTCTTTTAACATAATTACAGTTACTCAATCTGAAATTTGAAGTCTCGAGATGGTCTGACTCCCTGTCAGACCGTCCATACTAAATTATTATCGAATCCATTGCACTTATCACCCAACTTACTCGACGTCTGATAACTTGAGGTTCCTACTAGAAAACATAATCATAGACCAAAAGTCCATGTAGATCACTTATACTTGACATAAGGCTTCGATAATCCTTCGAGTAGGAGACTCATCCCTGCACCGGTTAGACTTAAACAAAATTTGCGCAACAGGGTCAAATCAATTACTTTGAGATTATTTAATCCAAACTACAAGTGACTTAGCACTTTTGATCAACAAGCTACTCCACAAACACATGAATCCCCAAGTTAATACTATTGTCCGAAGCATCGCGCTGCCTCCTGGCTGTTTTCCAAAATCCACTAAGACCACCGTGGTCCCAATTCATCTGCCATTGAACAAAATTACTGAGTTCCAGCCCGGTTGCTGAGTCAAAAGACTCCCACGCAGTCGCCCCTCGCGTCTTCCAACAGAAAGAATCACATGCAATGACTACCCAAAATTTCTCGACACTAGCCTGATGCTAAACTGAATGCTACAGGACTAGTTGTAGTCTTTCCTCATACCCACTCTCTCGCAACCTGCCACTTCCGGATTCCAACATGTTGTGGCCCTCACACAACCTTGCGAACTGACCCGCCTTGGCCTAAAGCATCTGAAGAAATCTACGATCAAGTCACAGATCTACTGCAATCTCATTGTTAAATAGGGACCGGTGAGTGTTATTGGCCACCCTATAGTCTCACAACACTCCCACACTGACTGACCACTAGTGAATGCTACGAGCCACCATGCATTCTTACAACACTTCGCATGCTATTTGACCGCTAGTGAATGCTACGAGCCACCCCGCAATCTTACAACACTTCTACACTAACTGCTAACTAGTGAATGCAACGGGCCACCTCGCACTCTTACAACAATTCTACACTAACTGCCAACTAATGAATGTTACGGGCCACCCCACAGTCTTACAACATTTCTACTTACGATAATTGCAGCCCAATGCCTTACCACTAATCTATCAATTCGAGCACTCCTAAAGTTAAACATAAACTCGACTAAACACCCAAGCTGAACTCGATCTATGCCTAGGACCCTGACCTGGTTTCTCGAATCCTGCTATCAATCACCAAGAGAACACGATGTCAATATTGGTAAGTTTCCTGGACTTCCAACTCACTCAATCCTCAATCCTAACAGCCACTTGGGTCGCATCCCTTTCTGACGGGGATGCGATACTCACCCAAGCTCCAAAACCGCTTCTGCTCTTCAACGATTCTCCCCCACTTTGATTCAACTAAATTCTCACAGCATAGGAGAATCGAGGAATTCCTAATCCTTCTCATTTTCCAACGATCGTTCCGATGACAACCAGCACTTATCAACTAGTGCTCCATCACTAGCCAATCCCCAAAAGACCACATAACTTCTAAAGGCCAGATGAACACTTCCCGAATTCCAACAAAACTGATAGCCCCTAATGCTTGAAATAATACCACACTCAAATCTTGAAGACGAAAAGACAGATGTTCCAAACATTACCTCAACAATGAGCCACTTCCCTTGGCGCTTCCATCAGCCAATCAACAACAGTTACTAAAACCACTAAATCCTGACGATGCTTAATAACCATCATGCGGAACGCTATCCGCACACCTTCCACATAATACCCCTGAACCGATCTCGACCACAAACCAAGATAATATGAAACACTCCCAACCCACAAATAGGGAAATGACCTTTCGCTAACCACTAATAATTAACTGCATGAAAATGACATATGACATCACTTGAAGATATAACACAAGTTTTGGAAATAAACCCAGAGATACACTCACCCAAACCCTTGGAACAAAAAACTCCATCGTACAGTTTTACGCAAGTATTGCACTGAATCCGGCCCTACTGGCTCTCAAAAGCTAATCCGGAAAATTGGGTCTCTTCCCGGGGACCCTTCCATAAATGCACCTAATTTGGTCCACTCTTACCAATGTGCTCCAAATCAATCTCCCGCTCTTGGGCTCTAGAAATCAAATCATTTCGGGTCTCGTACCTTGAGATACTCACGAAAACCCTGATATCATTTCATAGTATATCATAATACCTCACCTTCTTCATTTCCTCATCTGATGCATACTACGGTAACAGATAAGCCCTCTCTTGAAACTTGTCAGTGATATCTGCCACCTTCTTAATAGTCTGGCGGAGATCCAAAAACTCCTGCAACAAATCTTGTTCCTCAATTACCGTGGCCAACTGTGACAACCCGAAATTTCCATTCTGAACAAACCATTTGAAGCCAATAGAAGTAGAACAGTTACAGTGAAAACTCAGATTTCGAGTATAAGTTTGGCAGTTTTCATGATTTTACACTTAAGGAAATATTAGGAGAGTGGATGCACTAGGGTTTTGTGCAACACTATTATTCCAATACTCTAGGACATTAGAATTCGTTTCAGGAATAAAAATATTTTATGCCAAAAATATCTCAGGACTATAAATAGAATTCTGAACCAAATTGGTTCATTTGTGGAATTCCATTTAGAGAAAAGTCAAAATTCTCTCTCACGGATCTTGGGGTTTTTATCCCAAATTGTGAGTACTTCGATCTAGTTATGTTATATAGCTTAGATTGTGTTTAGAAACATCAATTTCATAACAAAACAACTAGACTCGGGAGTTTACCGCCCAAGAACGTTCTTGGGGAGTAAACTCCAATATGTGGCTTAAATGCTACCTAGTCCTTTCCCCGTGATTTGTAACTACCTTAGACTTGTATGCTAGTGTGTATATGACTAGAAGACATCAAAATCGGATTAAGACCCCAAGATTTGGGAGTTTACCGCCCAAGAACACTTGGGGAGTAAACTCCATTTTAAGGTGCTAAAGGGTTCCAATGACCCTCAAAGCTTTAGAAATCGAGCGAGAGCCCACCATTGCATGTTTAGGACACCAAAAAAAACAATTAAAATCAATGATGAAAAGTGAGTTCACGGCCAAGGGTGTTCTTGGGCCGTGAACTCCATGTTTAAGTGCCAAAATGCCCTTAAAACCTTCCTTAAGCCAAGAGACTAATTTGGGCATGTACTTAAATGAGTTTTGGACTAGCTAACACACTTAGAACACCAAGAGTAAGGCGTTCATGGCCCAAAAGGTTCTAGGGCCATGAACTCCATAAAATGGTGCCAAATGGTGCCATAAACTCTTCTAAAGCCAAGTACAAAAGCCTAGTTTAGTTCCTAGTTAATTTAGAGACTTGAAAACACCATAAACACCCTCCCAAGGGAGTTTATGGCCGTAAACTCCATGGGATATGGTCCCAGGGCCGTAAACTCCTCAAAGTAGTTAATAGGAAGCCCAAACACTTGTTTAAGCCTTGAAGCAATTCACCACATGAGTTGTATAATTGTTAGACTTCATTTAGGGACTTTGTTGAGAGTTTACGGCTAGGAGTTTACTCCCCTGGGCCGTAAACTCCAAAACATATGGCCATTAGACCATAAACTCCCATTAGGGGCATTGCACTCCTTTGTTGCAACCCATTAGTCTCCTAGCACTTGACCAAAAGTGTTTCTTCGTGTTAAATGTTTATACTTGTATAATTAGTGTTTTAATCACTAATTATTTATATACATATGTCTTCATATGTAATTAGGATCATTGTGTGTGTCTAAAGTCTTCACTTGACACCAAGCACTTGTCCGATCCTTCCTTATGATAACAGTCCGATCAATTCCAGTCACTTACTGCAGGTGAGTTCATACCCCTTAAATAATGTTTTAAACTATTTTTAAATGTTTTATGGGGGGGGGGGGGGGAGATACAAGTAGAATCATGCTAGTTATTATATCAATCACATGTGATTAATAAGTAGAATATTGCTAGTTATTATATCAATCACATGTGATTAATATGCAGCATTCAAATGATTTACTACACATTAGCCGTTTTACCAAATAGTTTCCTTCAAATGATTTTTATAAACATTTTATATGTTTTAAACTCCTTATTACACTGTACATTTTCCTCTGTATATTACATTTCAAACTTATTTACAATTGTGTTTCAAACAAATGTTTCCTTATACTAAACTGTTTTATCAAACCCATGCCTTCAAATTGTTTTATAGATTGACATCAAGTCGATCTATTATTAAGATAATAATTATGTTCAAATGTTTTACAAAACTTATTTATGCTTTTATATTATAAATTGCATGCCTCTATATGTATGGTTATATAAGAAATGTTGAAAAGACTTAGGAAGGCTATCCACCCTATTTCCTTTTTCTCGATTTAGATGTGGTCTGGTGGGATATCGGGTACCCGTCCGAAGGTCGTTTAAATATTAATTATATATCATGTGTACATATATAGTCATAAAAGGCCCTTCTAGTTCATCAAATGCACTTGGGTAGCAAGGGTATACCTCCACGTCCATACATACCAATTAGATTACTAGTAAACTATCATATGGGTAGTTTAGGAAGATACTAGAACTATTACTAGAACGCAATATCATACTATGAGTTAGTTCATTCATGAGTCAATACTTACTACTAGAAGAACATATGAAACTATACTAGAATGATTACATTACTATACTTGCTAGGTAGAGAGCACGTACATTACAGCTAGAACAGTTCGTTACATTACACTTACATTAATATGCTAATAAAATTGTGATCCACTGTTTGGGAGCATGCCTTAATTGTCATGACCCGAGTTGTAGCCAGAGTCTTTTGAAGGGAGAGCATGAGTTTGCGTATAGATCTATACTGGATTGACTATCCTACACCTTGCTGCTAGCTACAGCCGGACCGGCAGGTCTGTGGGTGCCAAACGTCATACCTTATTTTTCGACTATACGTTGTCGTTGTTACCAGTCTATAGTATGGTGCAATTTATCACATGATGCCTTAATATAAATCCGGTTTAAAGTAGTTAGTACATCAATAGTTCTTATAGCGCTACGTTTTAGTACTACATTAATTTTCCCTGTACATATATTTAGTGATCTTTTCACTTAAACTATAAATGTAAAAACTATATTTTGATAATGATAGTTACACTTGGGAAAATTTCACACTTTTACATAACACGAACAGTTAGAACAGTTAAGTCTTGGTAGACGACTACATTGAGAATAGTTAGGTCTTGGTAGAAGACACCCTTATATAATAGTAGGAATCATAGGGATTTCTAGAGTTTTTCAAACGTTTACAGTTGTTTTACAAACATTTTTATACTTACAGTTCATTTACATTTTCCATACTTACAGTTCTTAAACTTACAAATTCTTACATACAAATTAAGCCACTAAAATACTTATGATCTCACCAGCTTCAAAGCTGATACTCGCTTTCAAAATTACTTGTATCCTCAGGTCATCATAGACAGGTACCGATGCAAGGAGAAGGGAAGATGGAGCTTGTTCAAGACTTATCTTTCATTTTGATTTATGCTTTAGTGTTTATCAAAATTTTACAGAACACTTGTATAATAATTATATTATTAATGCAATGGATGATGTTGTTGCTTGTTTACTACTTTTCATTGTTGTGATACTATACATGACGTCCTCCGCCCCAGAACGTTTCCGCCGTTCTTGGTTTTGGGGTGTGACAGATTGGTATCAGAGCATTGTTTATAGTGAATTAAGTATATCAACCCATAAAAGATATACTAACTATAAATACATAAGGGATTAAAAATACTCTGACCAAGAGTTTATACTTTAAATAATAAAATATTTAAGTAAGTATACGTGCTGCATTCATACTAAAATCAGTGTCACTAGGACAATACAAAAGAATTACGATTGTTGGGCAACACAAGTGGGCTTAGAGACATATGGTCAAAACTGGGAAGATATAGCTTGTTCACCTATATTATCCGAGGGTTGACTAGCATGTGCCTAAGTTTAATTGTGTGGTTGCAACAATGCTAAAATCTTACCAACCCTACCACAATGAGAACAATAGAACATAACATTAAAATTAAAATACTATAGGCGTATTTGGTGTTACTATAAGTACTTTATACTTGAGAACTAAAACGGGATATTCATTACTAAGTTGATAGTTGCTAAGTGGATACACTAAGGCTATATGTAATTAGGATGTTATAGACTTAGAATCTGTGGAAATTTTACTTCACCCCTATTCTGTGTGAATACGGAGTTAAGGTCACTTATTCGAAGGTCTATCCTATTTAGATTGCATATAACTGGTATGCACTTCACAAATAGCGATGTAACTGATGAAGATTTTCTAAATAATTATCTAGATAGTTCGTCTAATAACTATTCTCTTACCCTAAATTCTCGCATAGAAAACATAACTGGACTCCATCCCCTCGGCAACCAGTATCTTCCGAACGTAGTCATAGCTAGTTGGTTTGGGGAAGAACCAGAGAATGATCATCCTATCCCCTTGAATGATCACCATGATGAAGACCTTTCGTATGATGCTAACTTCGAACCAGAGGTTGAGAACCTACCCCGAGCAGCTCCCTTTCTAATTCCTAACCCTCGTCCGACTTTTCATGGCCGACCCTGAGTGAGTGGAATGCTTGGAAACATGGGGCCAAGGACAAGACCAGCCCATGCCATTTAATGACGACCAAAGCTTTTACGACTTGAGCAATGAGGGCTCAAGAAATAGAGTCTTGCCAATCTTGGTCCGCAGAGTGGCCCAGAAAGAGATTCAAGGCAGGACAGCCCTACATCAGATTACCGAAGTTGTCGCTGATGCGAGAATGCATTCCCTCCGCACCATTAGTCTAGAAGATACTCGCGAGGGATCAAAGAGAAACCATGAAACCCTGCTGCAGGCACTAGCTGAATCACGAGCAGAAGTCATAGAGCTCTGAGTACGCCAGAGGGTGTACGAAAGACACCTACTTGGCGTGGAACGTCAACTGGCTGAAATGAGAGTTCACCAGAAGGATGACTGTCGCCGGTAGTAGACGCTTTACTTTATTTTCCTTATAAAAATGGATCGTGTTTTTTTTTTCTGTCTATGCCCGATGTGGCATTTTCTATGAAATTATCTTGTACCGTAAGTACTTTAGTTAGGTCTTTATGCTGTCAAGATCTATCTTCTCTGGATATGATGTAAGACCTTTACAAGGTCATTTTCCCGAATCTTTATGTCGTGAATATCAAAGATATTGACAGCCGGCTAACTCCTGTGTCATTCTTTATTCAAGTACTCTTATTATACTCTCATTGGAGTCTATCTGAAACCTGCTTTAGTCAAGTCATTGGACTATAGCGATTTATCTCCGGAGACATTTTCAAGTCTCTTTCAGTGGCTGGATCTTGTTATTCACCAAACCACGATACCTCGGCTTGCACAACAACCGTTTTGAGACCATTCTACTGTCGGGATTTGAGCATTCTAACACTTCCTAAGTGTACATGCAACCCTAATAAACCTTGGATCTATGTTTGTCTAAGATACATGCAAATAATTATTTTTCCAAGGTTCATATCCTAACTAGCATGGCATGGGGAACATGAATCAAATAAAGCTAGTAGAAATACTTACCTTGTAATTGTAGTTGATTGCTTGGAGTTTTAGAGCCTAGCACCAATAATGTGGATGCCTCAAATGAAAGTCACAAATCACCACAAACTTGGAACTTTGAGAGAATAGTGACACTTCTCTTGAAATCGGCCCTCACCTCAACATAAGTCAACTAGTGTTCACAAGATACAACTAGACACAACTAGTTTGATTTCAAGAGCCAAAGCCTCCTTTATATAGTGTGGTTGATTAGGGTTACATCCATGTAAACCCTAATAGCCATGTCTCTTCATTTCCATGAGATCCATGGGTTAAAGCTCCATGGAGTATCCATGGACTTCTCCATCCAAGCCTAGCCCATTCCAAACAAGCATAAGCCCACACTATATAAATATAGAAGCCCATATTTAATTAGTAATATCTTTGATCACTAAATTAATCCTAGATTAATTATAGATCACTACTAATTAAATAATATGATCTTATATTAATATATTAGAACTTATAATATATTAATAAATCATAACTTGTACTATTCTCAAATATTATCCATAAATTGTTCGGGTGAACTGCAACCCAAATGGACCATGCCGGGTCGGGTCAAGTACATACCAAATATAGTTATGGACTTAGACACTATATCCAACAGTCTCCCACTTGGATAAGTCTAGCAACTATATTTGCAAGTATAACTTCAGGAACCGATCAACACTCGTAGCTCTTTAAACTCTGTAGAACTTGAACGCGCCATTTAGATAAGTGATCATATAATCCTCTGTTCTAGATATCAGCCGGACAAACACATGGAACATTGTCTTACTTATTGTCCAACATTTGTTTCCCGATTTCCGATTTGTCTGACAAAGAACTTAATTGAACACATCAACTTAGTTCTGACCGGGCCCGGTACATAGGTCAAAACAAAATCATCGAGGGGCCCAAATATCAGCTTCTAATCCAAGAAGGAACAGATAAACTTCGACTCATATGTTTGTTCTACCACTCATTGAATTACACACAAAGGCACGTTTTATAACATCGAGTTACCAATGCGTTTACGTACAATCAATGCATAACCAACTCGTAAGTAACAAATCATATCTCTAGGTTTGAAGACTTATATGATATTACCGTCTCACGATCACTCGAGATAAAATTCCATGAAGTGATTCCAGTGAGCGTGGGTTGAGTCCAATGCTCAGAACTTATGAGGACTCATGATTGTTGTAGCCTTGTCCAACACCTTAGACCTCTACAACCCATCATGACAGTCTTGATTCATACCTACTTCCGACATATGACCGACTGTGGAGGTTTGAATAATATGTTATACCAAACAAAAATTATTCTGGAAGTCAAAACATGCAAAAGAAATATAGTAAAAGATCGACAAGAGATAGTAACACTTTACTCATAAATAAAACACCTTTTATTCATCATCAAATGTCAATTACACTTTACAAATTTCCGGGTTATCTAACTACTAAAACTTATATCATCATTCAGCCCTATGCTCCGAGCATGCTGGAGATGCTTAACCCTACTCAGTCCCTTCGTGAGGGGATCTGCCGGGTTCTTATCCGATGATACCCTCTTCGCCACGAGGAGTCCTTCTTCAATTCGATGTCTGATAAAATGGTATTTTCTGTCGATGTGCCTAGATCTCCCGTGATCCCTTGGTTCCTTGGCTAAGGCAACCGCACTATTGCTGTCACAGAAAATCTCCATTGGCTCTTTTATAGCTGGTACAACTCCAAGGTCTCCGATGAAGTTCTTTAGCCATATCGCCTCCTTTGCTGCCTCGCTTGCCGCTATATACTCTGATTCACAAGTGGAATCAGCCACTGTCTCCTGCTTGGAACTCTTCCAAGAGATTGCTCCTCCGTTTAAGGTAAAGACCCAGCCTGACTGAGAGCGGAAATTATCCCTATCAGTCTGGAAGCTAGCATCACTATACCCTATAACTCTCAAGTCATCACTCCCACCGAAGGTAAGGACCCAGTCCTTAGTCCTTCGCAGGTACTTGAGGATATTCTTTACCGCTGTCCAGTGTTCCTTGCCAGGGTTTGCCTGATACCTGCTAACCATGCTCAAAGCAAAGGCTACATCAGGTCGAGTGCACGTCATAGCATACATGATCGATCCTACAGCTGAAGCATAAGGAAATCGACTCATTTCTGCTATCTCAGCCTCAGTACTAGGGCTTTGTGTCTTACTCAATCTGGCGTTACACTGAATGGGTAACTCACCTTTCTTGGAGTTATGCATGTTGAATCTTTTCGACACTTTGTCCAAGTAGGTACTTTGGCTAAGTCCAGTTAGCCTTTTACTCCTGTTTCTCAAAATCTTTATCCCTAGGATATAGGCAGCTTCACCAAGGTCCTTCATAGCGAAACACTTCCCAAGCCAAGACTTTACTTCCTGCAGGGCTGGAATGTCATTTCCTATGAGTAGTATGTCATCCACATACAGTACCAAAAAACTGACTATGCTCCCACTAGCCTTGATATAGACGCAAGATTCATCTTCACTCCTTGAAAAGCCAAATTCCTTGACTTTCTCATCAAAGCAAAGATTCCACCTGCGAGGTGCCTGTTTCAATCCATAAATGGATTTCTCGAGCTTACACACTCTATTAGGGTACTCGTTGCTGACAAAACCCTCTGGCTGACTCATGTAAACATCTTCAGCCAACTTTCCATTAAGGAAAGCGGTTTTGACATCCATTTGCCATATTTCATAATCATGAAATGCAACTATGGCCAACAGAACCCGAATAGACTTAATCTTGGCTACTGGAGAAAAGGTCTCATCATAGTCCACTCCAGGAATTTGAGAGAAGCCCTTTGCAACCAGTCTAGCCTTATAAGTGTGTACTTTACCATCCATGTCGGTCTTCTTCTTGAAGACCCATTTGCACCCTACAGTCTTACGACCAGGTACATTCTCAACCAAGTTCCAAACTTGATTGTCATACATGGATTGTATCTCGCTATCCATGGCCTCTTTCCATTTAGCAGCCTCAGGGCCTGCCATGGCTTCCGTGTAGCTGTTAGGTTCATCCAGACCTACTAGTGTCTCATCACTAATAAGTGTCTCACCTTCCGCAGTAATATGGAAACCATAGTAATGCTCAGGTGCATTCCTAACTCTCGTGGAACGCCTCAGAGGTACAGGCTCATCAACTGGCTCAACAGGAGTTTCCTCCTCAAGTTGAGGGCTAGTGTTTGAAGTTCCTTCACCGCTTGACTCTTGAATTTCTTCAAGATCAATTTGCCTCCCACTGTCTCCTTGGCTTATAAATTCTCTCTCTCGAAAGACTCCTATTCTTGCTACAAAGACCACATTGTCACTAGGTCTGTAGAAGAGGTAACCAAAGGATTGTTGTGGGTAGCCGATGAAAATACACCTCTCGCTTCGAGGTTCGAGCTTATCATGAGTCTCACGTCTCACGAAAGCCTCACAACCCCAAATCTTGACGTGGTCTAGTTTAGGTACTTTACCAGTCCACATCTCGTGAGGAGTTTTGGCAACTTTCTTTGTAGGGACTAGATTAAGAATATGGGCGGCAGTCTCTAAGGCATACCCCCATAATGAGATTGGTAGCGTAGCTCGACTCATCATGGAACGAACCATGTCCAACAAGGTTCGATTACGCCTCTCAGCTACACCATTCAACTGTGGTGTCCTGGGAGGTGTCAATTGTGAGATAATCCCACATTCCCTAAGATAGTCGAGGAACTCTGAACTAAGATACTCACCTCCTCGATCGGATCGAAGCATCTTAATGTTCCTGCCCAATTGATTCTCGACTTCCTGTTTAAATTCCTTAAACCTCTCGAAAGTCTCTGACTTATGCTTGATTAAGTAGACATATCCATATCTACTGTAATCATCAGTAAAAGTCAAATAATAACGATTAGCATCCCTTGTGGCATGTTTGAATGGTCCACACACATCCGTGTGTATAAGGTCCAACAAACCTTCACCCCTCTCACACGAGCCTGTGAAGGGTGACTTTGTCATTTTTCCAAGTAAGCATGATTCGCAACTATCATCTGACTTTAGGTCAAACGACTCCAAGACTCCATCCTTTTGGAGTTGGCCTATGCGTTTCTTGCTTATACGTCCAAGACGACAATGCCATAATGATGCTTTATCCAAGTTATTATTATCAGTAGAATCAATACACAAAACATTATTTCCCAAGTTATCTACAACAGATACAGCTTCATACACACCATCACAAGGTAATGCTTTAAAATAAAAGACATTATTATAGAAAACATCTATAGAACCAACTTCATTATTAAATGAAAAGGTAAACCCTTGTTTGTACAAAGCATGAAAGGAAATAATATTTCTTGCCATTCCTGGCGAATAACAACACTTATTCAAATCTAAATTAAACCCACTACTTAGCGATAAAGTATAAACTCCAATCTTGGTAACAGGTAAAGCTTTCCTATTCCCCATGATCAAGTTTATTCTTCCTTGCTCCACATTCTCACTTCTTCTTAGTCCCTGCAAGTCACAACAAATATGAATACCACAACCGGTATCAAGGACCCAAGACTTAGAATGGGGTGAGTTATTAGAAATGATAGTGTAAGTACCTGCATGGTTGGGTTTAACTTTCCCATCCTTCACATCCTGCTGGTACTTTAGGCAGTTCCGCTTCCAATTAGATTTTTCATGACAATAGAAGCATTCAGCCTCTTTTGGGTCAAAAGAAGGAGTGACGAAACCTTTCTTGGTTCCACTTGAAGAGGAGCCATCAAGGGTCCGAGCCTTGGTACCCTTCGAGGACCTCTTTCTCTTCTCCATCGATTTCTCCCAATTGCCAAAACCGGAGTTGAGTTTGGAGTAGGAGTGATAGCAACCGACTTCCCCTTAAGACCTGATTCTGCGGTCTTGAGAAGTCCCTGAAGTTTGCTGAGTGTGACCTCTTCCTTATTCATGTGATATGTCATGCGGAATTGATCATAGCACGATGGTAAGGAGTGCAAAATGATATCTATTGCAAGATCCTCAGGGAAGTTCACATTAAGCTTCAGCAAACGATCCACATACCTTTTGCATTTTCTGCATGTGGTTCGTGACGGATTCCCCGTCCTTCATCATGGTTGTTATCATGGAGCAGATGATTTCATACCTCTCTTGTCTTGCACTTTGATGGTATCTTTCCATCAAATCTTGGTGCATTTCATAAGGGTAGAAATCCTCATAAGACTTTTGGAGTTCCGCTGTCATCGTGGCCATCATGATGCAAGCCACTTTCGTAGCATCCCTTTCATGTGCCCGAAATTCAGTGATCTCCTGAGGAGTTGCAGTGGTCTCATCAATCTCCTTAAGCTCCTTGTCAAGGACATATTCTTTGTCCTCGTAGCGGGTAATCATCCTGATGTTTCTGATCCACTCATTGAAGTTGGATCCATCAAAGGTGACTTTCCCACACAAGTTCATAAGGGTAAAGGAGCCATTAGGATTAGAGCCAGAAGCATTGTTGGAAGACATCTGAAGAGTAGAGAACAAGATTAGTTTAGATATAAGAGAGTCCTTAATAAAACACCCAAATGTAATATTAAGGCTAGGATCCAATCACAATATAATATAACTTAGAAGAGGTATGCCGTAATCTAAGCTATACCATATTTGAAAGGTAGGTGAATGACGATTCACCAATTTCCACCATGAAAACCGCAATATTTAAGTATTAGGTTTTTGATTAGAAATTCCTAGATTCTTTGAGATTCAATGAACTTTTTCAAATGCATGTTTCAATCTCGAGTGTGCCCTCCAGGTTTTTTGACTAGGATGCCGAGGATCACAAAACGAGGTATGAAGTAACCATGCAAATCACTTGGTACCCTTTAAAGTTTATCACTCAATCGATGTGCCGGTAAACCACACACGCTCCATCGATACTATAATAAACCTTTAAGTTACCCTTTACCTACCTTGTTAAGTCCAAGTTAGTGTGCCGGTTAACCACACACGCTCCACCAATGACTCAAACAAAGTGTAAAGTGTAATTTCATGGATTAGCACCTTATTCACATTTTTCCTAAAGTAACTAAGATTGGGAATTTAATAAAACATTTAGTTACTTTATAATATTCATCATACTTTGAATGAGAATTTATAAGTCCTTGTCTTACCCGTTCGGCTAACGACCCTCCACCAGTCAAGCAAGCGGTGGGTGAGAATAGACACCCATTAAGTCACCATTTTATAGGCAACAACCTTATACCCACCTTATAGACCGACTTCGTGAATGAGGCGTACTAGCGGTAAGACGACTTTGTTCTTATACATATATATAATTATTAAATCATCATAATATAAGTATAAGGGTTGAATTTTAACTTTTAAAATTCTAGGGGTTGGAACTAAAGTTTAACTTAACTTTACTTGTTCCAAAACTTGAGGGCAAGTTTTGTAAACTTTCAAAACTTTTCATTTCTTGTAACTTATGAGTTTAATAGAGTAATAAAATGAGGACTTTTCATTTTTCTAACTCTTGTGTTCTTTTAATGGTTTTTTAATCCAAGAGACTTTTGGTTTTCCATAACTTGAGGACAAGTTATGGACTCCATCAAAACACATTATGATCAAGAATTAAACTACCACATAGGTTACAAATAATTCCTATGATCATCTAAACTTCATAAGAACAAGAACATGAATATGAACACTTTCAAGAATCAAAATCACATTAAACTTTGTAATTTTGATAACTAGTTGTTGTAAATGAATTAGCAAAAACATTACACCAGCTAAAACAAGTTTTCAAGTACCAAAACAGTTTAGGGTAATGTTTCCAATCCATTTCCAGCAATTAAAGTCGAAAATCTGCACTCTGTCGACCCTACTCGCCGAGTTGCATGAACCTACTCGCCGAGTAGGTTGAAGATACACATGAACTCGCCGAGTCCCCCCCATGGACTCACCGAGTCCATTCGACAGACAGCAAGTTTTCGACTTTTTTCAACTTTTAATTACAAGTATCAAACAAACAGACCTAGGCTCTGATACCACTGTCGGGATTTGAGCATTCTAACACTTCCTAAGTGTACATGTAACCCTAATAAACCTTGGATCTATGTTTGTCTAAGATACATGCAAATAATTATTTTTTCAAGGTTCATATCCTAACTAGCATGGCATGGGGAACATGAATCAAATAAAGCTAGTAGAAATACTTACCTTGTAATTGTAGTTGATTGCTTGGAGTTTTAGAGCCTAGCACCAATAATGTGGATGCCTCAAATGAAAGTCACAAATCACTTGGAACTTTGAGAGAATAGTGACACTTCTCTTGAAATCGGCCCTCACCTCAACATAAGTCAACTAGTGTTCACAAGATACAACTAGACACAACTAGTTTGATTTCAAGAGCCAAAGCCTCCTTTATATAGTGTGGTTGATTAGGGTTACATCCATGTAAACCCTAATACCCATGTCTCTTCATTTCCATGAGATCCATGGGTTAAAGCTCCATGGAGTATCCATGGACTTCTCCATCCAAGCCTAGCCCATTCCAAACAAGCATAAGCCCACACTATATAAATATAGAAGCCCATATTTAATTAGTAATATCTTTGATCACTAAATTAATCATAGATTAATTATAGATCACTACTAATTAAATAATATGATCTTATATTAATATATTAGAACTTATAATATATTAATAAATCATAACTTGTACTATTCTCAAATATTATCCATAAATTGTTCGGGTGAACTGCAACCCAAATGGACCATGCCGGGTCGGGTCAAGTACATACCAAATATAGTTATGGACTTAGACACTATATCCAACATCTACGAACTTACTTCTACTCATTACTAGGACTGCATCATAGGGATGTAGGTCAAACCTTCGCGAACATACTTCCATTCCGTACTAGGACTGCATCATAGGGATGTAGGTCAAACTTTCGAGAACATAGTCGTACTCTTTACATAAACAATCTAAGTACATCTAGGGTCAACCAGAATCGCTCACAAAACCCTTATCTTTTGTGTTATAGAATCATGTCGTCATCTGGAAGCAATCAGTTGAACAGCGAAACCTCCGCTTTTCCTATGGACGCTGCTACCTTTCAAACAGCAGTTACAGCTGCCGTGGTGGCTACCGTAACCGCGGTCCTTGCGCACCGTAGCACTATCAGCACAGTCAATGCTACTGATGGGAATGACGTTTCCAATCGTGGTATCCATCCAGGAAGTCGCCAAACAGTAACAGTCACAGGCTCGCAAAGCCGAAAAGCAGAGAACAAGAAACGAAAGCGTCAAGCCCGGAAAGAACGCAAGAAATCCCAAAAACTTGCTATGCTACAGCAACAAGTGGAAACCCCTGCCATCCCAGTACCGAGCAGTCCATATGAGGGAAAACTCCCGAAGTGTGATAAGTGTAGTTTCCATCATCATGGGGCTTTCCATGAGGTTCAGTGTTGCAATTGCGTAAAAATAGGGCACCATGCTCGTGGCTGTGAAGCACCGGCACGACCCATCACTCAAGTCCCTTTCATCGGGACTAACCCTACACACGGGAGTAGTTATAACACCGAACGTTTTAGGAAGCAATTTCCAAAGTGGAGTAACGAGGAAGGCACTCGTGTCCACATAACACTGGCTAAGCACCGCAATCCCGTCGCCAATGCAAGTACTAGCCAGTCATGCCACCAATGCGGTGAAAAAGGGCACTTCAAGGAGGATTGCCCTATAGCAAAGAACTCTGGTGTAGATGGGAGGATTCTCAGGATCACAGCTGCAGGAGAGCCTACTTCGGAACCCTCATTAATGTAACTTAGGCGTGTTGTTGTAATAGACTTATAAACTATCCGAAACTAGTGCAACTAGAGTCTTAGCTTTCGCGAGATCTTATCTGTATAGAGATTCTCATGTTGCGTATACTTGTCATTTGTAGTATATCTTATTCCCAACAATGGTCTTGTTGTAAGTCTAAAGTATTGTAACTCTGTTAATGGTTGCACGGTTGTGTTTTGTCTGTAAACGTCTTATGTTCAAATCTAGTGTCTTTAAGATTCAGTATGATTCCGACATTATCATACAACTCGATTCAATTTGATCCTCACAAAAACAACTTTATACGTACATCTCTTTCTTCTAGATCATTTTTCCAGCGAATCCGTCATATCAGAACACCGAAGTACTCATGCCAGGAGTACCTCTTAGTTATTTTCTTTCCGAAGAAATCCCCGAAGTACCACTCGTGCAGTACGTCAAGTTTAATCCAAGGATCCATGCGATTGATCTATCACTGAGGAAGGTATACATAAGGGCAATATATAATCAAGCTTCTATAGGTTTAGAATTGATGATTCCACTTTAACTTCTTTTTCCCCGATGGGATGTGAGCTTAAAGAAGAATCAGTTATTCGACTACCTTTTCAATCTTAATTATATACGACTCGTATACCCGAAGTTGTGATTGTGAAACCATGTATGAATTCTAATATGAACTTCAGGACGGAGAACTGCTTAAGTCTACGAGTAATCACATCATCATGTGAACAAACTTAGAACCCAGTACGACTCTGGTAAACATATCACCCTATAGTTTAAACACCTACGCAGATACAAGAACAGTCCGGACAACTTAGCGAACTACACAAATATAGAATTAGAAGACTAGGTTTCTCACCCTAGAGAACCCCGGTCATATTCTTCCAGAGATCAACGGATCGCATTGTATGTACCTCGGTTATCGAGGACTCCGTCAAGATTTTTCATATCGTTATCTCTGCCTCGCGTAGATGAAATGGTTGAGCAAACACAAGGAAAGAAACTACTTCCCGGAATGGACCTGAGATCCGAATATCACCAGTTCGAGTGTTAGGGAAGGATGTCCGAAAGACTATCTTCCGAATTAGATACGGACACTTCAAGTCCGTAGTGATACCCTTCGGATAGGACCAATACGCCCATAGCTTTCATGAGCTAAGCGAGTAGGGTACGTCTTTATTACTTGGATCAGTTCGTCATTTCTCCATGTAATGACTTACTTATCTACCCTCATAGTAAGAAGAAAACCCATGGAAACATTTCCTACAGAGGAACTTTAGCGAAGTTCTCTAGGCACGAGTTTTGAAATTGAAGAGTCAAGTTTCTATGACACACTGTTGTAATGTGGGAAATTTTGAGTACTCTTTCAATTTGTGAAAACTGTTGAGAATTAGTCGACACCGGAAATGCCGACAGTCATTCGCCAAATTCTAGGTCTTACCGACCTACCGTCTTAGTTCATTCAGAACTCCTCGCGAGTTACAGAAACCCGTACGACTTTGACACAGCCAGGGGTGGCCTTTGACTGGGAAGTTAAGCAAGAAGAACAACCTTTGGAATTCCAAGTGAGTGACCAAGCTCTTTAGGTTAACTCCCTCTGAGAATGGCTTAATACTCTTCGTATCGCGTGGAAAGCTAAATCCAATATAGTTAGGACCTCTGAGATTCTTATCAGAATCAGTCCTGTGCCTCGCACAAACTAGACCTACTCCGCGAACTCGGTAACGTACATCCTACTCTCCGCGTCTCGATCGTGAAACCATACCTTTCTGTTAGGACTCTGGTAAGTCCACTCGTCGAGATCCTCGCCTTCGTATTAGAACCGTAGTGACCCTTGACCGAGAGGTCAAGCGGACGAGGCAGCGCCATCGCCTGATAGTGAAGGTTCGTTGGGATTCCAACCGAGAACCCGATTTCACTTAGGTGCGCTAGAAACAATCGATTAGGAAGTTTCCACCTCGCGACTCGATCATTCGTACATACTTCCTTGACTAAATTCTAATTTCGGGATGAAATTCCCTTCAATAGGGGGATGATGTGGCAACCCGAAATTTCCATTCTGAACAAACCATTTGAAGCCAATAGAAGTAGAACAGTTACAGTGAAAACTCAAATTTCGAGTATAAGTTTGGCAGTTTTCAGGATTTTACACTTAAGGAGATATTAGGAGAGTGGATGCACTAGGGTTTTGTGCAACACTGTTATTCCAATACTCTAGGACATTAGAATTCATTTCAGGAATAAAAATATTTTATGCCAAAAATATCTCAGGACTATAAATAGAATTCTGAACCAAATTGATTCATTTGTTGAATTCCATTTAGGGAAAAGTCAAAATTCTCTCTCACGGATCTTCGGGTTTTTATCCCAAATTGTGAGTACTTCTATCTAGTTATGTTATATAGCTTAGATTGTGTTTAGAAACATCAATTTCATAACAAAACAACTAGACTCGGGAGTTTACCGCCCAAGAACGTTCTTGGGGATTAAACTCCAATATGTGGCTTAAATGCTGCCTAGTCTTTTCCCCGTGATTTGTAACTACCTTACACTTTTATGCTAGTGTGTATATGACTAGAAAACATCAAAATCGGATTAAGACCCCAAGATTTGGGAGTTTACCACCCAAAAACACTTGGGGAGTAAACTCCATTTTAAGGTCCTAAAGGGTTCCAATGACCCTCAAAGCTTTAGAACTCGAACTAGAACCCACCATTGCATGTTTAGGACACCAAAAAAAAACAATTAAAATCAATGATGAAAAGTGAGTTCACGGCCAAGGGTGTTCTTGGGCCGTGAACTCCATTTTTAAGTGCCAAAATGCCCTTAAAACCTTCCTTATGCCAAGAGACTAATTTGGGCATGTACCTAAATGAGTTTTGGACTAGCTAACACACTTAGAACACCAAGAGTAAGGTGTTCACAGCCCAAAAGGTTCTAGGGCCGTGAACTCCATAAAATGGTGCCAAATGGTGCCATAAACTCTTCTAAAGCCAAGTACAAAAGCCTAGTTTACTTCCTAGTTAATTTAGAGACTTGAAAACACCATAAACACCCTCCGAAGGGAGTTTATGGCCATAAACTCCATGGGATATGGTCCCAGGGCCGTAAACTCCTCAAAGGAGTTAATAGGAAGCCCAAACACTTGTTTAAGCCTTGAAGCAATTCACCACATGAGTTGTATAATTGTTAGACTTCATTTAGGGACTTTGTTGAGAGTTTACGGCCAGAAGTTTACTCCCATGGGCCGTAAACTCCAAAACATATGGCCATTAGACCATAAACTCCCATTAGGGGCATTGCACTCCTTTGTTGCAACCCATTAGCCTCCTAGCACTTGACCAAAAGTGTTTTCCTCGCGTTAAATGTTTATACTTGTATAATTAGTGTTTTAATCACTAATTATTTATATACATATGTCTTCATATGTAATTAGGATCATTGTGTGTGTCTAAAGTCTTCACTTGACACCAAGCACTTGTCCGATCCTTCCTTACGATAACAGTCCGATCAATTCTAGTCACTTACTGCAGGTGAGTTCATACCCCTTAAATAATGTTTTAAACTATTTTTAAATGTTTTATGGGGGGGGGGATACAAGTAGAATCATGCTAGTTATTATATCAATCACATGTGATTAATAAGTAGAATATTGCTAGTTATTATATCAATCACATGTGATTAATATGCAGCATTCAAATGATTTACTACACATTAGCCGTTTTACCAAATAGTTTCCTTCAAATGATTATTATAAACATTTTATATGTTTTAAAATCCTTATTACACTGTACATTTTACTCTGTATATTACATTTCAAACTTATTTACAATTGTGTTTCAAACAAATGTTTCCTTATACTAAACTGTTTTATCAAACCCATGCCTTCAAATTGTTTTATAGATTGACATCATGTCGATCTATTATTAAGATAATAATTATGTTCAAATGTTTTACAAAACTTATTTATGCTTTAATATTATAAATTGCATGCCTCTATATGTATGGTTATATAAGAAATGTTTAAAAGACTTAGGAAGGCTATCCACCCTATTTCCTTTTTGTCGATTTGGATGTGGTCTGGTGGGATATTGGGTACGCGTCCGAAGGTCGTTTAAATATTAATTATATATCATGTGTATATATATAGTCATAAAAGGCCCTTCCAGTTCATCAGATGCCCTTGGGTAGCAAGGGTATACCTCCACGTCTATACGTACCAGTTAGATTACTAGTAAACTACCATATGGGTAGTTTAGGAAGATACTAGAACTATTACTAGAACGCGATATCATACTATGAGTCAGTTCATTCATGAGTCAATACTTACTACTAGAAGAACATATGCAACTATACTAGAATGATTACATTACTATACTTGCTAGGTAAAGAGCACGTACATTACAGCTAGAACAGTTCGTTACATTACACTTACATTAATACACTAATAAAATTGTGATCCACTGTATGGGAGCATGCCTTAATTGTCATGACCCAAGTTGTAGCCAAAGTCTCTTGAAGGGAGAGCGTGAGTTTACGTATAGATCTATACTGGATTGACTATCCTACACCTTGCTGCTAGCTACAGCCGGACCGACAGGTCTGCGGGTGCCAAACGTCATACTTATTTTTCGACTATACGTTGTCGTTGTTACCAGTCTATAGTATGGTGCAATTTATCACATGATGCCTTAATATAAATCCGGTTTAAGGTAGTTAGTACAGCAGTAGTTCTTATAGCGCTACGTTTTAGTACTACATTTCCCTGTACATATATTTAGTGATCTTTTCACTTAAACTATAAATGTAAAAACTATATTTTGATAATGATAGTTACACTTGGGAAAATTTCACACTTTTACATAACACGAACAGTTAGAACAGTTAAGTCTTGGTAGAAGACTACATTGAGAACAATTAGGTCTTGGTAGATGACACCCTTATATAATAGTAGGAATCATAGGGATTTCTAGAGCTTTTCAAACGTTTACAGTTGTTTTACAAACATTTTTATACTTACAGTTCATTTACATTTTCCATACTTACAGTTCATAAACTTACAAATTCTTGCATACAAATTAAGCCACTAAAATACTTATGATCTCACCAGCTTCAAAGCTGATACTCTCTTTCAAAATTACTTGTATCCTCAGGTCATCATAGACAGGTACCGATGCAAGGAGAAGGGAAGATGCAGCTTGTTCAAGACTCATCTTTCATTTTGATTTATGCTTTAGTGGTTATCAAAATTTTACAGAACACTTGTATAATAATTATATTATTAATGCAATGGATGATGTTGTTGCTTGTTTACTACTTTTCATTGTTGTGATACTGTACATGACGTCCTCCGCCCCAGAACGTTTCCGCCGTACTTGGTTTTGGGGTGTGACACAAACTCCGCCGAGAATCTGGTCGAAAAGTCATCCCATGACATAACATCAACCGTATCATCACCCAACTCACTACTAACCTCTTCCCACCAATCACTTGCCCTGTCCTTCAGGAGGAAGGAAGCAAGTCGGACCTTGTCCCCCTTGGGACAACGACTAGTACGAAAAGCATTGGCAACATTTGTTAACCATCTGCTGCTAGAAATGGGTCCTTGTCCCCATGATAGTTTGGAGCTCCACAAGCTCTGAACTCCCGAAATGCCAACATACGCGTCCCCATCATGGCCACCATCTCGGTGTAGAATGAACCCAACGTCTCATCCAGAATCTCCAAAATGCCCTCCTTGACCGTACCGAAGATCACAGGAGTCTGGTCAATGATACTGTGCGTAATCGCAGACGAAATGAACTCCCTCATCTGATCATCAAGCTGCCCGACTCCAGAGTCCAAGCCTGATCCCTCGCCGACACCAGAACTGCCATCTGGTCTACGACGTAGCGTCATCATACTCGAAAATATACCACAACAGTCATCAAAATACTCAATATATAGAGGGATCACACACACTACAAGTTCCCTGGTTTTATCTCAACCCTCCTAAACTCGAGTACGCATCCTCTGCTTTCTGTAATATGGGCCCACACTACCTTCCACATTTATCCGTACTTTCATCAAGGATTGCCTTGACTTTACCAACTCCCTTTCATTTCTACCGCTCGCTGCTCTAATCTCATCCTAAGCTTGCCATATGGTAACTTCCGACCTACTATCCACCATCAGCTGCGTAAGAAGTCCCCGCTACCTCTCCCTAACTAGCTCACGAATACAATTATATATTACTAAGACCAGATAATTCTTCAAACGAAAGGTCTCTCCCTACAACAGTTATACTCAAACAAGAGCTGCGAAATAGGGCTAAACCTAACCTTCTGAAATTATTTAGTCCTCGTAATATGTAACTTAGCGTATTCATTTACTAGTTAAAGATAACTAGAACTCCTAAAAGCACAAAGCAAACAACATTCGAGCATTGAGTAACCAAAACCAAGCATATCCTAATCAGGCCATCATATCACTGACTAAATACTAGCATGCAGTTCAATAAGCACGTGTAGTAGGCATACAAGACATCCTTCCCAGTTCCTTAGCTCTAACCTAGCATGCAGTTCACATGTTCACAATTCATATCATATTATAACATGAATGGGTATCTTGGGAAAGAACTTACTTGAGCTCGGCCGATTGCACTCATCACACTCCTTATTCTTTATTAAAAACCCTAAATTTTAATTTTAGAAAAATTATTTTTCTTGTAAAAATCTCTCAAACCCTCGATTTGAGTCCAGACACCCCCGAAGGTGTGTCTGAGTCCCTCAAACCAAGGCTCTTATAGCATCTTGTAACATACCATAATTCATGACCAAAAATTTCATTTTTAATTACGTAATTATAAAATCCGATAGTCTGAAAACATCAATAGTGTTCTCCCATATGATAATCAAAACCAATTTCTCAATAATCAAAACATGTCATAAGAAAAAGACATCATAGTACAATCTCCCAAAGATCTCGTGTGTGGAAAATCATAGTGTCATGAGTTGCGATCATGCCAGGTCCTTTCCTTTCGAAGTAGAAGTACCTGAAACCAAAACTAAAAACTGTAAAATTGAAGCTTAGTGAGTACCCCCATCATACCAAATACCATAAAATAAACATACTGCCTAGCATATTCGGGTGTTGGCCTACCCCTTTGGTCTCTTTCAACCGGTCACTGCCTAGCATATTCGGGTGTTGGCCTACCTGTTCGGTCTCTTTCAATCGGTAACTGCCTAGCATATCAGGGTGATGGACTACCCCTTCAGTCTCTTTCAATCGGTAACTGCCTAGCATATTAGGGTACTGGCCTACCCCTTCGGTCTGTTGCAACCGGTAACTGCCTAGCATATCTAGGTATTGGCTTACTCCTTCGGTCTCTTTCAACTGGTTACCGGGTCTATTTCACCCCTACTATTACCACATAATATCATAGCATATAAGCACATAAATCACATACTGCCTAGCATATCTGGGTGCTGGCCTACCCCTTCGGTGTCTTTCGACTGGTTATGGGGTCTACTTCACCCCTACACTACCACGTAATAACATAACATAGAAGCACATAAATATCAACAAATAGTGGCATACCAAACAATTATCACAAAAACAATCATCTATACTATAAGCAACTACTAGTGGGCTAACATTGGTGCCGTTTACCCACTTATACCGGGAAGGTAACTCACCTCGGATACTGGAAAATAGTTGAACAGTCCCCGCCTCCAAATAAATCTCTGGCTGCTGGATGACAGATCCTTGAACTGTCAATAATCAAAACAAAACCCAATTAACCATTTGGGTTTCGACGCATAACCATAAATCCACACTTTGGAGAAAAGGACCATTTTACCCCTAACCTAGCATGGTCCAAAACCAAGGCCCAAACTCACACTCTAAAGGCCCAAAAGCCAAATAATCAAACAAGGCCCAAATATGGCCCAATTTTCCAAATTAGGCCCAAACCCCTCATGTGGGCCTTACCCTAAAGTCCAACCGAAAACCCTAGTCCATATTCTTTTTCTTAGATGGCCCATCAAGAATCAAAACATCTAAGCCCAACTCAAAACCCAACACAATTTGGATTTTCACATAAAATGACGATTAGGATTAAGTGTTCTTACTTTACCCATTAAGGACTTAATCCATTAAGTCCATCACTCCATTAGACCAATCATACAATGTAATCGAGCATAAGTCATAGCTTCAATCCACTGGTCCAAATGCGGTTCCCAACAAATCCAAAACCGAAATCTCTAAAATTAGGGTTTTCTAAACCCTAATTAGGATTTCCAACCCAGTCATAAGCTAATTAGTCCAATGGTTAAAATTTTAGGTTAATTAAGGTTATATAAGTCGGGCACCACCCACTACCACCTCGGGCTGTGGTGGTCAACAGTGGTGGTGGTCATGATTATAGTCCAAAGCATATCAAAAGCATCCCAAATAATAGTCCAATCACACAAGTGCACACAAACACCCAAGGTAACGGCTGGTGGCGGTAGAATGGCGACATTAGGTGGTAGCCACCACCTCACAATGGTGGTGACGGGTCTTCCTTGATTATTCCGACCAAAAATCCATTTATACAATATCACACCACAAAATACACACTTATTAGCACCATAATACACACATATCTCCACCTTCCATGGTGGTTGAAGGCGGTAGAGGGCGGCAGCAAAGTGACAACCACCATGGTTGGCTGCCATGGTGGTTTTCCACGGTTTCCAGCTAACATAAACACACACACACACACACACGCATTTGACTTGTAGCAGCAACACACGAACACTAACACAAAATATAATCATAGAAAACACACCCAACATGGATACTCTTGAGGTGGCAGGTGGCGGCGGTAGAACACCAGCAATACCGAGAAGTTGTGTGGGCGGCGACGGTGAAAGGGTGGCACGCCGGAAACAACAAAGAGGGTGAAGAGTGGGTTGCATTGTCGATGGAGGGACAAATTACATCCACTGGGTTCGTCGTCTGGTCTTCCCATAGCCACAACGTCGGG
Organism: Lactuca serriola; assembly: GCF_051521515.1. Classification (NCBI taxonomy): domain Eukaryota; kingdom Viridiplantae; phylum Streptophyta; class Magnoliopsida; order Asterales; family Asteraceae; genus Lactuca; species Lactuca serriola. The sequence goes on from NC_136411.1 coordinate 330,334,737, forward strand.
CTCAGGCTCGCAGTCATTGACTTCATCAGCAAAGAGAGCAGCGACGGTGACGTTTGTCGGTCCAAGAGTGTCTAGGAGGCGGCGGTGGCTGAGAGGCTCTATGATGGTGGCGGCTCATACAAGATGCAACTAGGTTTAGGGTTACCTTCAGAGAATGAGGGGGAAAGGCACCGGGTTCATCCCGTGTCTCATTTAAACATGTTTCATTTTCTCAGGTTTGATCCCTCACCACTCATAATCTTTTTAAAACAAATCCATAAATTACTAAACACCCCTTGACTTTTGAAAATCATTACATACAAATCCTGAAATTACACTTAACCCCCAATATTCAAATGTTATGACACTTAACCCCTAAAACCAACGCCTTGTTAATTATTCCGAATTTAGGGCTACAATAAAATAACATAAGAAAAATGATATAATTTACATCTCGGGATTGAGAGCTACTTAATTATTTACTTATTTAATTAATTTGAACGGAATGTTATAGTAGGGTTTCATATTATTATCAAATGAGAAGTACAAGATACAATGTAAGGGAAAGACATAATATGTCCTAGCTAATTAGGTTTTTCTAGCCAATGGGCCAATATAAAACCAAATACAAAATAAAGTTCAAAATCTTATTAGGCTAACACCGTGTGTACACTAAGATTGTTCTTAAAATAAGGATTTGTAAGTGTAGACACAGAGGGTATACCATATTGAACCAGAAGAGACTTCATCTCACCTTCCATAAAGTGAAGTCATTGGAATCATTGAAATTTTCCAAATCAAACTTAAGAGTCGACATCTTCAATAAAAAGAACACAAACCAAAGTTTTGATACCACTTGTTAGGAAGTAATGCAGATAAAAAACAAAACCAAAAGCACACAAGACACAATATTTATGTGGTTTGCCTTCTCACTAGAATTCAAGACACCAACAAATGACTCACATATATTGCTTTTTATAGACTAGGGATCAGACCTAAAATCCTATGGGCCGAGCCCATTAAGCCATATGCTTATGAAAGGTGTCAACCAATCACAATCCGACATGCAGTAGCTTCTGGAACCTTCATTCTTGATATACCTTCATTCTTGAGATGCATAAAAAAAAACACATTGCTAGAGCATCCAAAAAACTAATGGGTGCATCAACCATCTTGGTGGTGTGTCATGTTGGATTCCTTGAGCATCTTCAACTTCTGAGCATCATTGGACAAACTTAAACATCATAGGGAACAATATGGCATAAATGGCTAATTAAGGGATACTATGGCTCATCAGGGACACATGTGGCACATGCTTACATCAAGATGATGCATTAAGCTTAGGGATGTCATATCTTGTACAAGGGATGGCACACCTTCACACCAAATGGTGCATCCTTCTTCCAAAGTGGTGCATCCTCTTTAAAGTAGCGCATCTGACATCCAAGGTGGCACACCTTGACTATAGATGGAACACCTGCTTCCTAAATGGCACATCTGCATTCTAAGTGGCACATTTTTTTATCATGGAGCATCATAAGATGCTCCATTCCATTCTAAGGTGCTCCATTACTTTCTTATATGCTCCGTTCCTTTCTCAAATAATATGTTCTTTTCTCAGATGGTCTATTAACTTACCTTCTCAGATGCTCCATTAAACTCCAAGTGCTTCATTGAGTTCCAAGTGCTCCATTAAAGCAAAATTCTCCATGAGAGTACTCTGAATGTTCAAGTCACATTTAACAAAACGTCCATGAGCCAAATGTAATATCATAGCCAGATGCTTTCACACCAATAGTATATCATATGACTATGACCTAATTATTCGAGGAGCCATTCTCCAAAAATCTTGTGCTTTTAAGAAAGTCTGTATCAAAATATTTCACCTTATAAAATAACATTACGATTGTATCTTTTAAAATGTTGTGTCAACCGGATACATATACATGTCTATTACTTATATGCTAAACACTAGTGATAACCGTTTAGTCATTTTTTACAACTTCGTAAAGAATCATCAAGTAATAACCGTTTACATATATTTTACATCCTAGAAAATAAGGGTGTGTATGTGACGGTTTGGTTCAGTTATTGGTTAAAAACGAACCATAACCATTATGATTGGTTAATTCATTTTGGTAACCATTGAGTATAGTTAATATTGGTTATGGTTAATAGTTTTTATCGGTTAACGGTTTTGGTTAATGGTTAATATTGGTTAACCATAACGTTAAAAAAAATATAATTAACAAAAGTATATTGGCATAAAAAATTAAAATAGAATACCAAAAAGTCCTCGACGCCAATGTTTGTAACCTAACTTATAGTAATAGAATAAAACATGTATCTTTAATACTTAGAGTGAGATAGCACATAGTTACATTCAAAATAAAAATCATTCAATAAAAATATAAAACATTAAAAAGATTGACATTAATAATTTCATATATTAATAATTGATATTAATATTAAAATAAAGTCAAACAATCATACACGTTCAATGCGATTAAATAAAAAACTATCAAGTAAAAGAGCCAAGCATCCATATTATGGGTTATCTGGATAAGAAAAAGCCAAGCACTCATACATTCAATCTAATTAAGTTAAAAACAATAAATAAAGAAAGCCAAAAAAAATAAAAAACATTCAAAAGTATAAAACATTAGTAATAGAATAAAGCCAAACAATCATACATGTTCAATGCGATTAAATCAAAAACTATCAAGTAAAAGAGCCAAACATCCATATTATGGGTTATCTGGATAAGAAAAAGCCAAGCACTCATACATTCAATCTAATTAAGTTAAAAACAATAAATAAAGAAAGCCAAAAAAAAATAAAAAATAAATACATTCTTAATATCAGAGATTCAAGAAGAACCAAAAAATTAACTTACATAAAAGTCTTGATTATTAAGTCAAAAAATCCTTCGAATAGGACTATAAAGTTAAAACAATCTTTGATTATTATTAATGGTGTGAGAAGCCTTCGATTAGGATTATGAGTGTGGAGATTAAACTAATTGTAAATAATGTTTACAAATTGTAGAATTAGCCGATTAGGAATTACATCAACAATCTAACTCTATCGATGCATGACTGGAAGATTGTATGTATCTGTGCGATCAACCTTTGATGGTCTGATTGCTCGTTCGTCTCCTAATAAGTAAGGATTACTGGATTATATTTTGAAATTTTAATGGGTCTTAAATAAATCTGACTATATTATTTTATATATAATCTATAATTTTTATATATTAAAATATAAATTTAGCGGTTCGGTTAATAATTGTTCGGTTAAATTATAAAACCCTAACCGAACCGTTAGTTATCAGTTAACAAAAATTAGAAACCGAACCAACGGTTTTTAAAATGATTCGGTTATTATGGTTGAGTTATATCGGTTAATTTGGTTTTGGTTCGGTTTTTCAGTTATTATGCTCACCCCTACTAAAAACTCATGTGGGTCGTGTTGAACACGACCTTTAAGTTTCTACTAGTATATACATAAAATAAGGGTGCATAACTCAACCAATGATAAAAAGACATGTAGATTATGACATGTGAAAGCTCAACGACATTCTTACACTAATATACACAAACCGTTAGACAAATACTGAAGAATCAAGAAATGTTCTCCGAAGTTCGGTATCACAAAATATACTTGTTCTTCATATTGTAGCTTTATGATGTCGATTCGGACTTCACTAAAATATATATGTCCTACATTGATGACGATATAATTTATTTTTAAAATAAAAAGTAGGAATGGACCTTCATAGAAGGCCAAGTCAAATGGACGCACTTGCATCCTTTCTATTAAAGGTAAAACAGGAGGATAAGAGAATCACGTGCACATAAAAGGAGAAAATATTATACAATTGTTAAGCCATAGTTACATAAAACATATTTTGTAATTTGTAACACTAAATGGTCAAGTTTTTGTTATGTTAAATAATAAAAACAGACTAATCTATTATGTTAATAATTAAAAATATATTTCACTAAAACAACATAGGATTTTGAAATATTAATGATCAGTTTGGAGTTTTTGAACAAAAAAGATTATGATTGTTATTTTACATCATTTAAAATAATCATAATTAAATTTGAAAACTCACGTATGACACAAATGTGAAACTTTGAACAATTTAAAGTTCATTGAATTTGATTATCAAGTTATCCATTTCTAAATTTCATTTTCATATAGAGTATTTACAAATTATAATAATTTCTCCAAGTACACCTAAATTATAAACGAAATTTTATTGATAATTTAGTCAAAATGCTGTGAGCCACATAAACCAATTGTAAAGATTGCAAGTTGATATAACAAACCTTTACACCAAATATGTAAAGGTACACATCCACCTATTCCTATCTACTCTTAATTTAAATAAATGCCCCTCCTACGAACTATAAAATCTGCTCTTCATCGATTCAAACTTCCATTCATCATAACAAGTCACAAGTCACAACAAACAATAACTCATCTCCGGAAAAAAAAATGGCCACCACAATTCAACTCGCTTTCTCCACCGCCACTGAAGGACGATTATCCAACGCCTCCGACTGTACTTCATCTTCTTCAGCCTCCGATCACGATGAGTACACCACAACAAACAGAGGTAGTGTACGCCCTAGCCGGAAGTGGAGGAAGTTGATGAAGATGGTGGTTGAAGGAAGCAAAAGAGGCATATACGGATCTTCGAAGCCTATGATATTCCGGTATGACGCTGTTAGTTACTCACTGAATTTTGATGAAGGAAATCATTCTGACGAATGCAACATTTATGGATCTCGATGCTCTTAAGATTTAGAATAATGGTCGTAAGATCATTAAATCAACAAGTAGCTTGATCGTGTACAGCAGGGACTACTATATGTTTGTAGTTTAAGTGAGGTTTTATTTTCTTATGTGAATCAATTTAGAGTTTGTTGATGAGGATCTGTTAAATGATTAATTATAGAGAAATTTAGATTTACCTTCGTTGGAAGATCATCATTGAAATAGGTTTATTAAACCAATGCATATCATAAATATGTGCTTTTAGTGTTTAGATGAAATCTAATGATTTTATTAACTTTCTTTTTAACAAAATTTGAATGCATTTGTTTTAAGATTATAAAAACCTATCACTACAAGAAACCTAGCCAGTAGTGGAGACACACCATCAGATGCATTGTTGTTGAACTTAAAGCACAAGCAGATCCTTGACCTTCAAACACCATAACATCTTCAAGATACTTGTTGACATGATAACACATCTTCTAATTACTTGTTCTTATAACATTGATTTTGGGGGGGGTTTTTGGGTTTTGGGTTTTTCCAAAATAACACTGACATAATTAAGAAATGCACTCGACAAAAAAATAAAAATAAAAATAAATAAAAAAAAAAGAATTGGGAAACACATTCTGTGTCCCACTTATTGACTAGTTAATGTAAAAAAATGGAAAATTCTCATCTAGGAAAACACATGACTTAATGGATGTCTGATTTTAAAGAAGGGATGTTCTGGCTTCATCATGCAAATCTTGTTGAATGTTGGTGTTCAGCAGGAATTTGTTACGATATAACGACCTTTAATTTTATAGTGTCCATCAACTCATTTATCAAAAAATGGGTAGAAACTACCAATAACAATGTTTATTAATATTTCCATTGCACAATACAAAAATGGTATTGCTAGAGGTAAGTAGAATACACATAATATATATATATATATATATATATATATATATATATATATATATATATATATATATATATATATATATATATATAAAACGCTATAACCCGTGGAAACCACAGGTGACAATGTAAAATAACATATAGAGTATTAAATTAATAATCATTAATCATAGATTTGTAAATATTTATTTTTATACAAAGATCAATATATTAACTATACTTGTAAATAGAAACTTAAAATAAACTTTAAAAAAAACAAAAACAAAACAATCTATCACTAAAATAACATTGTTTTATTTAAAATTAGAAAGTAATATAATGTAAGAAACATACATGAAAGAAAACATGAGAATATAAATTACAAATCCAAAATTTCACATGGAGCAATTACCAGTAAAATATTAATTTTTCTAAAAAACATTGAACGGAAGAAAAAAAAACAAAAGACAAATGGAAACCAACATGGAAATGAAAGCTAAAATAAGGTGTATGGATGTGTTGGTAGCGGGGAGAGACTCATCCAAAACGAAAGAATGCATCTTTTGACAACTGTTGCGTTTAATAGATGGAAGGGATAGTATTTTTGGAATTTAAGATGAAGATCGACAATTATATAAACATTGAGTATAAATAATGATGATGAGGACGAGGTTGATCTCTCCCGTTGCTTGTAGGTGCCAGGTTAGGTTTTTTTTTTTTTTTTTTTTTTTTTTTTTTTTTTTTTTTTTTAAATTTTAATATCCATTAAAGTTAGGAAAAATATTTAAAATTATCATTTTACCATTCGTGGCAAGTGTAATAAAGACTAGTCCTTACAAAGAGACCAACAAAAATCATTAAATGAAAGGCTAAATCTTTTTCCATATACGTAACATCAACTAAAATCAGTAAATTCACCATTTTACCCTTGAATAAAAAGCATGATCTTTATATATACATACAAGATGCCCACAAGGAGCCCAACCAAAAATGTACTGTTTGACCATTTTACCATTAACGGTTTGCATAAAAGCCTATAACACAACTAAAATGTAGAAATTGATATAACACGCAAAAATATCAACTTTTTAGGCATTAATTTTATTTCCTACAAGCAACAAAAGAAATCAATTAAATAATTAAGTAAAGTTCTTTGCTATTTACAAACACTACAAGAATTCCATCCTGTGCAGACGACACCTATCTAGACGACACATGTCGTTGGCAAAAGTCACCGTATACCGACGACATGTCGTCGGTACAAAGGAAAAAAATATTGACCATTAAGCTTTGACCAGAAGCGCTATACCGACGACATGTCGTCGGTACTGACTCGGCAGGAAAAGATGAAATATTGGCGGTATATCGAAAAGCTTTACCGAAGACTTGTCTTCTGGAAAAGGCTCTAAAAAAACATTTTCCAATTATTTTATTTCCTTGTAGCAGAAATCCAAGACGACGTCGTTTTTGTCGACCTATGCGGACGACTTGTCGTCGGTATAGGTTGATTAAAATTTAATTTCCTTTTATTTTTAATTCGTGTCGCAGAACATGGGAACAATGTCGTTTTTCAATGCAAAACCGACGTCATGTCGTCGGTAAAAGGGGGCCCCGATCCGCGTGAAGCTGCTTCCGAGTTCATCTTCCACCAAGGTAAGGGTTTTGTTGCTTGATTGCTTCTTAATTTCTAATGGTTTGGTCCTTTATTTGTAATAATATGGAGCCCTAAATCACAGCCCCATTTCTCTCTATTGATTGGGAAGAAGGTTCACCACCCCCATAGAAAAGGAATTCCGTTGATTGACCACATTTTGAGGTTAGTTTGTTGATTTTTTAATTTCCTCCTTAAACTATACCACACCACAGAGACGATGCAGTGTTTTTTTTTTCATAGACTATGATATGTATATGCAACATAAGGACCACTTTGAATTGCATTGTATGAATGGTTTTAAATGATGATAATTTTAGTGGATTAGATGTGCTTCAAGGGATAGTTATATCAAAATGTTATATATATATATATATATATATATATATATATATATATATATATATATATATATAACATAAGGACCACTTTGAATTGCATTGATATGAATGGTTTTAAATGATGATAAGTTTAGTGCATTAGATGTGCTTCAAGGGTACATTAGATAATAATTTTAGTGCATTAGTGTGATAAGAACCCAATCACACTCATTAATTTAGTTTCCTAATAGTGCATTAGATGATAATTTTAGTGCATTAGTGTGATAAGAACCCAATCACACTCATTAATTTAGTTTCCCAATAGTACCAAAAAATCTTAAACTACATAGACATACAATTTGTGAAAGCACTAACAAAGAGCATGCAACAATGTCAACCATATATAAATATAAAAATGAATAAGAAAAATAAAGGAAAAAACTACAATGATATAATTGAAACAACTAGAAACCCTAAAAAAACTTAAGGGTAAACTATATATGGACATTATATTTTGACTAAATACATAAAAAACAATACTTATCTAAAGAAATTCATGGAATCATCTTCACAATTTTAGTTTATGTGCAACCTTATAGAACTAGCAAGCAAACTTCACAATTTGAGTGTTTAATTTTGTTAGTGACTTAATGTTGGTCATTACGACTTTAGCTTAATTAGGTTATTAATAGCAACGTACTTTTAGTAATTGTAAAATAATTATAAAGTAAATGTGATATAGAACTAGCAAGTAAATGTGATTTAGTTTTTAAAAAAAAATCAATAAAAACAAAATATTAAATTAATTGTAAAATCAAATTAAATTAGTTTTAAAATCAAATTAATATTAGTTTAAAACAAAATCAAATTAATTATAAAACCATATATAAATATAAAAATGAATAAGAAAAATAAAGGAAAAAACTACAATGATATAATTGAAACAATTAGAAACTCTAAAAAAACTTAAGGGTAAACTATATATGGTTTAAAACAAAATCAAATTAATTATAAAATCAAATTAAATTAGTTTTAAAATGAAATTAATATTAATATTAAAATAAAGTCAAATAAATTATAAAATCAAATTGATATGATTTTCTTATTAAAACAAATTGAATCGTTGATTTTTAGTTTAAGTTTCTTCTGCATAACCATTGTGAATACTCTATCCAATCCATCTGATTTTTACTTTTCAAGTACATATATTTTTATATACTTGTGAATACTCTATCTATTCTCAGGTATATATTTATTTATATAGCCTAAATACAATCTAACTTTCGATAACTATATATAATAATTTTTAATAATGAAACAACAATGACGATCGATAAGAGTTGGATTAGAGAGAACCGAATGTCTTCAAAATACTTGGAAGGTCATAAAAACTTTATGAAGATTGCTAAGAAACATGTCAACTCCAAAGGCAAAGTGCGGTGCCCGTGCAAAACGTGTGTGAATTCGTATCGACATTTTTTGCCTACGGTTTATGCCCACTTACATGACATTAGGTTTCTAGAAACATATACTACGTGGATTCATCACGGTGAGAAACATGTCGGTTCTTCGGATTTAAGCTACAATTCGACTCCAAGAACAAACATTCCAGTAAACACGCCCACAAGTAATTAGATGTTTGATGTAATTGATGATGTTATGGCAGAACAAAATACAAATGAAGAAAATATAGACGAGGAGGGGCGAGGTATAGACCCGGAATTTGATGATTTGTTTGAGGAGCTCAATACCAAGTTGTACCCTGAGTGTAGCGATATGTCTGCCTTAAACTTTTTGGCAAAGTTTTTGCATATTAAAGTGATCAATAGATGGACAAATAGTTCGTTTGATCAACTTGTAGAGTTACTAAGAGCTGCTTTCCCGAAGAGCAAGATTCCAGCTTCACACTATGAAGCTATAAAGAAGTTGACAAAGATAGGGTTAGGATATCAATCGATCCACGCTTGCAAAAATGATTGTTCTTTGTTTTGGAAGGAGAACGGTTCCATGCAAAATTGCCCGATTTGTAAGGAGAGTAGATGGGTGGACACAACTACAAAGGGGAAGAAAGTACCACAAAAAGTGTTGCGATACTTTCCTTTGACTCCAAGACTTCGATGAATGTATAGCTCCAGATTCACAGCTAATGATATGAGTTGGCATAATACTGGATGCTCAATAGATGGTATGATGTATCATCCGGTTGATGGGAAGTCATGGCAAGATTTTGATCAAAGATATCCAGAGTTTGCTAAAGAACCTAGAAATGTTCGTCTAGGTTTGGCTGCTGATGGATTTAATCCATTTGTCAACTTTAATAGTACTTATAGTACTTGGCCGGTTATATTAACTACCTAAAATACACCACCATGGATATGTATGAAAGAGTCTTCTTTCATGCTAACTTTGCTGATTCCTGGCCCTAAATCACCATCAAAGGACATTGATGTTTTCTTGAGGCCTTTGGTGGATGAGTTGAAAATGTTGTGGTCTGAAGGAGACCAAATGAGAGATGCGTCAACCAACACCGTATTCAACATCCGTGCGATGTTGTTATGGACTATCAATGATTTTACAGCGCGTGGAAGTTTGTCTGGATGGAGCGGTCAAGGTTATTTAGCATGCCCTACTTGTAACGCAGAAACATCTTCAATTCATGTCACCAACAAGATGTCTTATGTTGGTCATAGACGATTCTTGCATATGAACCATAAGTGGAGGCAAAGTTTTATTGTTTAATGGTCAACCTGAGAGAAGGCCACATGCAAGACGATTTAGCAATACAGCTCTATTAAAGCAATTGGCTTGTCTCCCTGATCGTATTCCAGGGAAAAATCTTGAGCATGGGGGTGCAACAAGAAAGTGCAATGATGAAACAAGAAAAAAAGAGTTGAATTGGATGAAACGTAGTATCTTTTTTGAGCTTGAGTATTGGTCTTCCCTCGAGCTAAAACACAATATATATTTTATGCATGTGGAGGAAAATATGGATGAGAGTTTTGTAAATATTGCATTTATGAATGAAAAAACCAAAGACAAAAAAGAGGCAAGAGAAAACTTGAAAAATATGGGCATTCGGCCACATCAGTGGCCAAAAGAGAAAGTCAACAAGAGGAAGAAAGTCAATAATAGTAAGGAAGACAATAAGAAGAAAATAATACTACCACATGCTGATTACTCTTTTAAACCAATTGATCGACAACGATTCTGTCAATTCATTAAAGGAGTGAGGCTACCGGATGGTGTTGGATCGAACTTTAATAAGAAGGTGAATGATACATCATCAAATTTGGTTGGGCTAAAGTCTCACGATCATCACATCCTCATGAAACGATTGCTGCCTATAGGGGTTCAAGCATTTCTCCCAGAAAATGTTTCAACAACAATCATTTACTTGCGTACATTCTTCAAAAAAAAATTTGTGCACGGTCATTAGATGTTAACGACATGAGAAATGCCAGAAAAGAAGTGGTGAAGATTTTATGCAATCTAGAGTTGATATATCCTCCAACATTTTTTTGACATCATGATTCATCTTATTCTTCATTTACCTAAAGAAGCCATTCTTGGAGGGCCTGTACACATGAGATGGATGTATCCTTTTGAAAGATACATGAAAAAACTTAAAAATTATGTCAGAAACAAAGCCAAGCCAGAAGGCTCAATAGTAGAGGGTTATGTTGCAGACGAAGCTTTGACATTCTGCTCTATGTATCTTGAGGGTATGCAAACCAAATTCAATCGTCTTGATAAAAATGAGGATCCTAGCCTTCCAAAAAGGCAATTTACTGTGTTCTCATCACAATGTCGACCGATGTCCACTAAGTAGCTCGCCGAACTTTGTAAAGATGCCAAAAAATCATTACATTGGTTTGTACTAAACAACTGTGATGAGGATGAGCTGAAAGGTTACATATCGTAAGTTTTGTGATCTATTAACTACTTTCTCAATAGTGTTATCATATCTTCAAAATATTCTAATTGTTTTGTCTCACATCCAGCGAATTCAAATCAGAATCGTCTAAAAGTGATTTGAAAATAGAATTTCCTCCATGGTTCAAAAGAAAGGTAAATACCTTATATTCTAATTTATAATATAAAAATAATTTATATTATTACTTAAATGTACAATATTATATTTCCTTATAGATTTATCGCCTCGAAAGAGAATCACCTTCGGACTGTACTAACGAATTAAAGGCGTTGGCACATGGTCCATTAGATGCAACTTCTTACACTGCTTGCATAGTAAATGGTGTTCGATTTGTTGTACTCAAAATAGTGGCATTCTTACATTAGGAGTAGACGGTACACCATTCTATGGTCAATTGGTGGACATCATAGAGTTGCAATATTTACATGGTTATTCAGTTGTACTTTTTCGTGGTAAATGGTTCAATGCGTCATTAGATAATGGATGTTTAATTAGTAAAAAGAATATGGTTGTTATCGATACCAGTCATGAATGGTATGTCGGTAAAACATGGTATGACGATCAACAATACATCTTAGCCACTCAAGCTAAACAAGTGTTTTATCTCCAAGATCCTACTCGAAACAGTAATTGGAGAGTTGTGGAAGATGTTCATCATCGAAAACTTTGGGATCATCCAAGTATCAGTGTTAATGAGATAGATGTGGTGACTGAAACTCGATCAAATGATTTTCCCTTGGCTTTCGATTTAGGTGATGATGATGATGATACATACTCCGTTGACGGTGATGATATGTAATTTTTAGATAATAATGATGATGATGAATCAAGTGTGGCTCCTACTATAAACGATGATAGTTTCCTTAATGATGATGATGGTGGTGATACGTACTCTTCAGATAATGATGACGATTTCATAAACGATGACGAATTTATTAATGATGATGTTGTACATGTATATTGTTCTAGTGATGATTCTGATTGATGGTATGTTACGGTTGTTATACATTTTGATTGCTTAAAATTGTTTATTATTATTTTTTAAAAGTACGTTTAGTATATTTTCTAATATTTATTAAACAGATGGCTACACATGTTGCGAGGGGGCATGGAGGAGACGGCAGGGAACGACCTCCACATAAGCGTGCAGGCAAGATACCGACGGGTTGTCAATCTTGTAAGTTACATGAATTTCTTAAACATATTGGATATATTTTTAAAGTTTTAAATTTCTAAATTTTTAGTTCTATGTGTCAATGTAGCAAACTCGACGCGTCGGCATGGAAAAGGAAGATGCTTAAATATGCGAAAAAAGTTCAAGCACAGCGGTCAACCTTTACCTGTGGAAATTGATAGCGTCGGGGGGACCTATAGATTCATAAATACAAATGGCAAAATGTTGACAAGGTTTATCTCAAACTTTGTAGCAAGTCATGTACCACTCCATTATAGGAATTGGAGACGTGTTCCATTCCATTACTATGAAGCTATGTATCCTGAAATTGAAGTAAGTACAAAATAATTTTTATATGTGAAAAATTTTATACTTTTTAAATGTTTTTTTACTAATTAAATTTGTTTTTTTATTGCAGACATATTTTGATTTTGATATGTATCGGGGTACAAATCTGTGGGAAGCCGTTCGAGGGACTATACAAGGCGACTGCCAAAGAGCTTATAAACAGCACAAACATGAAGTGAAAGATTATTTTGATAGTGTTGGTGGATATGATGATGTGGAAGGTGCAAGACAAACTCCACCAGATGATATGGATGAGGAAGCTTGGAATAACATGATCGATCTTCTTTTTTTGGATGAAGGTTATAAGAAGCAGTGCAAAGAAGGTAAAGAAAGCAGGTCCAAACTTCAAATTACGAGTTCTCATGGAAGTAGAACATATGCAAACATACGACATGAGGAGGTAACTAAATTTATTTGTATTTTATAAAAAAATTATTAACATTTATGTAAATATATTAATTGTTTTTGGCTTATTATAGAGAGAAAGAGGAGAAGACCCGCAACATATCGACAGTTGGAGACAGATGCGATTTAAACAAAGCCGGGGATGGCGTACACCACAAGCATAAGTAGTTTGGGTAAGTAATAAAAAAAGTTAATAAGTTGTTTGATAAATATGTTATTATTATTTTAGTTAGTTTAAGGTATAATATTATTATTTTAGTGTATAAATTTAGTTATTTTTTTAATTAATATACTTTTATTGTTTTCTTTATCTTAGGAAAACATTCAACGAGAGAAGATGGTGATGCAATCACAACTCGGGGAGAACGAAAAGTTAAATGAAGAACAATGCCTCGCTCGTGCCCTCGGTGAGAGACGTGGGCATATTCACAGAATTGGAAGGAAACCAAGCATCAACAATAATTTATTTCCAAATGAACATACCAAGCGTTCCAAAGCTTCCACATCCCAATCTTCAGATAATCCCCAAGTTGCTGTATTATCCCAACAAATTCAATTCATGTAGCAACAGATGCAACAAATGAACCAAATGTTTAATAACACTTTCACGTCTTTCATTCCAAACTTCCAACCACAACCAAAGCCACAATTCCAGTTTAATCCCAATATGGTTCCACAAAATAACCCCGAAACATCAAATGAACTCGCGGAGGATGATGATGATGATGTTGGTGATGGTGGTGATGATGATCATGATGATGATGAGGAGGAAGAGGAGGAGAACTAGAATGGTAATGACAACAATGTTTGTTAAAAACTTGCTTTTTTTGTTATTTTGTTTGATGATGTTGATGATGGTGGTGATGATGATGAGTAGGAGGAAAACTAGAACGGTAATGACAACAATGTTTGTTAAAAACTTGTTTTTTTTTGTTATTTTGTTATGTAGTAGAATTTGAATGGTATGTTATGTTTATTAAGTGCTTTTGGATTTTAATCATATGTTATCTTATGTATATATTATTCTGAAAATATCCCTTGTGGATTTGTTTTAAATGGTATATATAACAAAACTGGTGGATGATATATAAAAAAAATGGCTATAGAGACGACATGTCGTCGGTATAGCTTTCCAACTGTAAAAACGGTTTTCATTTTTCAAAACGACAAGTCGCCTCTATAGCCCTAACTTATCCAAACGACATATCGTCTCTATAGCGTCACACTTTTACCGACGACAAGTCGTCTCTATTGCTCTCACTTATCCAAACGACATATCGTCTCTATAGTGTCACACTTTTACCAACGACAAGTCGTCTCTATAGGGTGCGAATAAAACTTTTTCTAATTTCCTCGAAAATCAATCCTGACGACCTTTTCCAGACGACTTGTCGTCTGGACAGAGTATGCTATACCGACGACATTTTCGACTTTTAGCGACGGACCTATACCGACGACTTTTTATAGACCAAATGTCGTCTTTATAGGCTTTACCGATGACAAGTCGTCTGGACAGAGCTCAAAATTGTCGTCTGCATAGAATACGATCCTTGTAGTGAAAGCATCAATATGAAGAATAGAAAGTAAGATGCTATAACACCCAAAATTTTAAGTGTAATTTTTATTTTTAGAATGACCATACATTATAAAAATGAACCTCCCATTTAAACATGAGACAACCTCTCTGTATTCAAATAACACCAATAAGAGCTCCTGAACTAAACATAGCAAGAAAAAAACGATTCCATACGTGTAAAATGGACAAAATAATCAGACCAAAGATGAAAGTCTAGAAATTAGAGCACCATCGGATGAAAATTTTATGATGATTAAACACAACAGTAAACCTCCAAAAAATAGAAACCTCTACAAAGAACTAGGCCATGATTTCTAAAAGTAATCGAGTATATAAGTTCCACAAAATTGACGTCTTTTATGACCATGATTTCTATGACAAAAATACACCTAATGCTCAAAAATATACAAAAATAACTAACGTGACTTTAAATAGTCATATCCAACTAAACTATTCATTAAAAATAACAAGTACTAAAAATAAAGTTGACAAAAAATATTTTTTTTCCTTCGGCAATTATCATTTGTAAGGTGAGTTTTTATCCCGCCCATTCTATCCAACCATAAGATCTGACAATTTTTGTCCAATTTTTAATACAAATATCGTAAGATAGCTAGGATTATGGTTTAAATTTCTAAAAATGTCACATTTTCCTTTTAAACATGCTAAAGGAGGAAGCAAGATCAAGTTGACATATTTTCTTTTCATACTCTTCATTTTTAACTTGTTGTATAACATCCCAGTCTGCATATATCATTGCTTGAGGTTTGATCCTCCAGCTGAAACCAAGCCAACCCACAATCTGAATCAGTGTTTGGCCAAATAGAAAGCTATGTTCATTTAGAAAGTAGATCAAACACAACTTTGGAATGCTTAATCATTTTATATGAACATAACTAAAATCTTGTGTTACTTACCAAGATTGCAAAGGCATTTAAATATCATAATAACAGTTAATCCGAAGAAAGGTATGCCAACCTGCAACTTTTTTCCCCAATAAGAACTTATTTATTATTCATTCAAATAAAAATGACTTTTAATTTACTAAGACATTTCATCAAACATTTAATCTACAAACATAAAAACTAAAAGTTATACATGAAAAAAAGATTTTTGTTCAAATCTTTAGCATATTGGCATGTGTTATCTACTAAGAGACCCCAAAAACATATGTAGAAAAAAACTTGTATGAGGACTTGGTATGTAAGATACGTGAGACAGAGAAGAGAAGAGAACCTTGTTAATCTCGAATTCTGATGGGCAACATTAGAAGCTCATCAAGTTCTACAAAATTGCTTGAGTTCTTCCATATCTAAAAATATGAGAAATATATGCAGTTACATAGTAACATGACTCACAATCCAACAAACTTGAAGGCATTTTAAGACTTTGTAGAATCAAGATATCAAATTTCCATTACTTGCACATGTCATATTTGAAATCGATGTCATTTTTGATCAGGTTTATAGTTAAAAACAAAGTTAGAAGAAGAAGAATGATACCCTACTAAGCTTGAATCGAGAATCGAGAATGATTAGTCATTGAGGAATATATATAATACAGGATGCATATATGAACCGATTGATTACAAAATTGGAGAAGATTAAATGCTAATTTGTCATGGAATATATTGAATTGATAGAGTTGTTACCATAATAATCCAGCGTAAATGATAGTAATACGTCGATTAAGGGATAGATTGATAGAACCAGAAGGTCTTAAATCTAGGAATAAATCAAAGGGTGCATGAAAGGATGCCATGTGGCAAAGTAGATAGGTAGAAGAGGGACATGTGGCATATTACGGTTTTGTTTATTAGAGGAGGTATATATATATATATATATATATATATATATATATATATATATATATATATATAAGATCAGAGTATAGAATGATTGATGAACCCAAGAAGTAAATATAATATGTTTGGCTCTGATTAGCTTTCAGTGAGTACAAAGAGAATAGACAAGTTTACCCGAATGAGCAAAGCGAAAGTCCTTATCTACTCTAGTACACTTCCCTATTTATAGGAAAGATGAAAGCAAAAAAAAATACAAAGGGCTATTCTATTAAGCTTCGCAACAAATGTTCCCTTGTAATAAAGTTACAAACTAATGAAACATTAAAATGACATTCGACACATCACAACTAAATTCGACTTCTACAAAATTGTTCCAAAATGGTATCTTTAAAATGATAATTGTTTACATCCAATAATATAGTAAAACTAATAAATAGAGTATAATAAGTTAAAAGTTAAGAAACATAACTTTATAAGTAAATGCAAATATATTATTTTAATATTGAAATTTAGTTTATATATGATTACACTTTAGAGTTGATATATTTAACCTTATTAACCAACTTATAATTATTATTTGAAAGAAATTGAAAAGTCATGAGAGTTTCAAATGAATGTGGTGAAAAAAAATGCATGGGGGTTTCAAATGAATATGGTGAAATGAAAAATGTTTCCTTTATAAGTATACTAGGCGAATGCCCGTGCATTACGCAGAAAAACCTATATAGTCGAAGTCTTTACAAATATATGTTTTTTTTAAATATAATAATAACGTTGTTAAATTTGATATAATAATTTGTATACTAAGTTAATATAATATCTTGATTATTTTGAATTATATGATAATATATACACGTATTATAACTACATAATCTCAGTCATTTAAATGACTTCTACCTGCGAGCTACACATAAATAAAATTAAATATAATATATGGTTTAGTGTTATTTATAGTTGTTATTGTAAATTAATTTTTTAAAACTTATTTGCTTAATGTTCTAATTTCTATCATTATAATTATTTAAAACATAAAATATTTTTTTTTATTTTAAAGGTAACAATATAATTATTTATATAGAGTTATTTTTAGCTATTGTTATTGTAAGTTATTTTAAGCTGCTTACGTGAAAACTTTTAATGATTATAAAAATATCTTTAAAAAATATTTTAGATAAATTGAGATTACAATTTAGTTTATGCATTTATCACTACAAATTATCAGATATTATTTTAAAATTGAAATTTAATTTATTTATGATTAAACTTTAGGTTTGATATTTATTTAACCTTATTAACCAACTTTTAATTATTATTTGAAAGACACTATAATTTATCACTTTTAACTATTTACAAAATATTTTATGGGTTGTTTAATTTAAACAAAAATTTATATTTAACTTAACCGTGTAATGTTATATTTAAATTAGCAATTTAAGTATTTTATATAAATTAGTCCAAAATTGTATCTTTAAAATGATAATGGTTTACATCCATCAATATACTAAAACTAATAAATTAAGTATAATATGTTAGAACTTAAAAAGCATAACTTTATAAGTGGAAGCAAAAATATTATTTTAATATTGAAATTTAGTTTATATATGATTATAATTTAGGTTTGATATTTATTTAACCCTATTAACCAACTTAAATTTATTATTAGAAAGAAATTAAAAAGTTATGGGAGTTTCAAATGAATGTGGTTAACGAAAGATGAATGGGAGTTTCAAATTAATGTGGTGAAACGAAAAATGCTTCCTTATAAATGTTTCCTTTATAAGTACACTAGCTTTATAAGATAAAGAAGATGATGATATATATATATATATATATATATATATATATATATATATATATATATATATACACACACATCATCATCATCATCATCATCATCATCATCATCATTGCATGTAAATATATTGTATTTACCATTGTAGCATAACTTGATAACCCAATTACCGTGTACACTGACAATGTTCTTAAAAAAAGGATCCCTAAGTGTAGTCATGGAGGGCGTACCATATTGAACCAGACGAGTCTTCATCTCCCTTTTCCATAAAGTGAAGTCATTGGAACCATTGAACTTCTACAAATCAAACTTAAGAGCTGACATCTTCAATCAAAAGAACACTAACCGCAACTCTAATACCATTTGTTAGTAAGTAATACAGTTAAAAAACGAAACCAAAAGTACACAAGACACAAAATTTATGTGTTTTTCCTTCTCTCTAGAATTCAAGACACAAAAAAATGGCTAGTGAACATCCCTATTTATAGACTAGGAATCAAACCTAAAACACTAATGGGCCAAACCCATTAAGCCATAGGCCTATGAAAGGTGTCAACCAATCACTTTCTTGAACCTTCATCCTTGAGATACATCACAAGAGCATCAACAACACACATCACAAGAGCATCAACAACACATGCTTCCCAAATGGCACATCCATTCTCCAAGTGGTGCATCTTAATCATGGAGCATCAAAAGATGATCCATTCCTTTTTCACTTGCTCTATTCCTTTCTCATGTACTCCGTTCCTTTCTCAGATGATTTGTTCTTATCTCAGATGATCCATTCCCTTTCATTCTCAGACGCTCCATTAAACTTTAAGTGCTCCATCGAGTTCTAAGTGCTCCATTGAATAAAAATTCTCCATGAGAGTAGCCAAAATGTTCAAGTCACATTTAACAAAACCTCCATGAGGCAAACATGATATCATATCCAGATTCTTTGATACCAATAGTATAGCATATAACCATGACTTTTATAGTCGATGAGCCATTCTCCAAAACTCTTGTGCTTTCAAGAAAGTTTGTATCAAAATATTTTACTTTATAAAATAACATTATAATTTTATCTTTTAAAATGTTGTGTCGGGTGGATACGTATACATGTCTATTACTTACATGCTAAACACTAGTGATAACCGTTTAGTCATTTTTACAACTTTCTAAAGAATCGTTAAATAATAATGGTTTACATATTTTTACGACAACCTAAAAAAAGTGTATGTTGGTCGTGCTGAGCACGACCTTTACATTTTTACTAGTATATACATAAAATAAGGATACATAACTCAACCAGTCATAAAAAGACATGTTGGTTATGACATGTGAAACCTCAACGACAATCTAATACTAATATATACAAAACATTAGGAGCATATAAGATAATTTATGCTAGACACATCAAAGAATAAAGAACTATTCTCCGAATTTCAGTATCACAAAAAAATACTTGTTCTTCATATTGTAGCTTTCTGATGTCTTCATTATGATTCAGACTTCACTGAAATATGTATGTCTTACATTGATGACGGTATAATTTATTTTTAAAATAAAAAGTAATGATTTAAATTTTTATTGCTTCGAATGGACCTTCATAAAAATCCAAGTCAAATGGACTCACTTGCATCCTTTCTATAATAGTTAAAATAGAAGGATAAGACATTGACGTACACATAAAAGAAGAAAATATTATACAATTGTTAAGCTACACTATAAGAATAACAAGTATTAGCAGCGACCCTTTTACGAACGACAGCTACGTTTAGCGGTATAGGCAGTCGAACATTTTCAAATGACAGAGTTTTTAAAGCATTCGGCGTCAAACAAAGAAGTCTGTGCAAAACAACAAGTTGTAAATAGAGGAGGATTGTACTCGTATAGCAATGTCCGTTTCAAAGAAGCTATGATATATTCAACTGTTTACTTAAAGTATAATTAATCTAATTTTTAATGTTAAATAGGATATCACTCGAATCGAAGCATTTTGTAAGGCTAATACTAAACGCCAAGAGGTATTTAGTAGTCATGCAGTCGACCAACAATAATTTGTATTTTCATATAAGTGTTTATATCATCAACGAATATTTAGTAATCTAATTTATATAGTGTTTATTATCTTTTGAATATACAGTTGGTTTTACTCTAAGACATCAATCAACAAACCCAAGCTTCTTCTGAAGCAAGCGGTCAAGCATCAAGTGATATAAAAAATTGTTTTGAATGAGTATTGGGTGTTTGATGGGGACATATCAGAGGCATTGGGCGTAAACCTTCTGTGTTCGTGTTTATGTACGATCAGGAACAACCGATGACACACCCACCACCATAATCACAGATAATTGTTAGTTTAAGTTGAAAAGTATAATTCTATAATGGAAAAACGAAAAGAAAAAAAGTATGATGCTATAATGATATGTTGGTAATTGTTTGTTTAGTATATAGTACAATGCTATAATGGAAAGTAAATGCTATAATGATATGTTGGTATTTTGTATTTTGGTAATTTTTGGAAAGTGCAAAGCTATAAAAGAAAAATGAAAAAAAAAGTTGGATACTATAATTGTTGGATTAGGTGTCTAAGTCAATAAAAATAATTTGTATGTAGTTGAATTGATAGTAGCAATGTCCTTTTAGGTTGCCTTCAAACCTGGCAATTGAATATGATTATTGTTGGAGAGAGAAGAATGATTATTAATTTATTATTTGGTTACTAAATTAATTTACTAATGTATTATGGATATAATATATTAATTAAAATCATATTGTTTAATTAATATTTAATCAAAAATTAATTTGGAATTAATTTTGGGATTAAAGGAATTAATTCAAATTGCATGGACTAAAGGTGAAAATGTTCAAAAGTTGAGCATTGAGCATTCTAGAACCTCTTTTAGAGGGATGGAACGAAATCTAGAGTGCCCTAGGGTTTCCTTGGGCTCTAAGGGTGCCTTGGAAGCCTTAGGGAGGAAGTTGAGCGATTAGGGTTATCTAAGATACATCTGCCTTATCCTAAACCTTCCTTATCACCTATATAAACCCCTATAGGGTTGGATTTCATGGAAGGGCACTCCAAGAGAGGCTAGGGACAAATTTTCCACTTCCCTTCTCTCTCCATAGCAATCCTTGGTTGCTAGGTTGTTTGTGTGTCATTAGAGGTGCGACACTTGTGGCGTTTGCAACCAAAGTTCAAGATCTCCAAGGATTTGATTTTTATTACAATATAACAATAAAGGTATGTATCCAACTCTAATTATATGTTAATTTCGAAAATTACATGCGCCTCCTAGGGTTTCTAATTTTTGTGTTCAATGCTTGTATGTTTAATAGTGAAAACATAGTTCCTCAAATTAGGGTTACATACACACATAGGATTGTTTGTTTTGTATAAGACCCATCAGTGGTATCAGAGTGTATGTTTTTTGTTTTCAATTAGATTTGGTACAATTGATTGAACTAGACAAAATTAGCGTTTATAGCTATTAAACCCTAATGCCTTTAAATTTTCGCAAATTAGGGTTTAAGAACCCTATTTTTCGAAAATCCCTAAGGGTTTTCAAACCCTTTCCCGTGGCCACCTTGGAGTCGAAACCTAGGGTTTGCTAACCCTAGGGTTTTTTGATTTTGTGGCAAGGTTGAAAGCATTGCCATCCACTCCAAGTAGAAGATTTCGAAATCTAATGAATAAGTTAGTAGGTTGTTATTTTTGGTAATTATCTTTTAAATTGTTTAATTAGATAATTAAAGATATCCCTACCTAAATTTCAAAATCCATGGATAAAGTATTAAATTAAGTTAATATGTTTAATTTAAATTGGTAATCCTTATTTGATTTAATAATTTAATTAATCCGTTAATTTATGAATAATTATTAAATCAAAGGTTTTTTAAATTTTAAGATTTTAAATTAAATGGTTTTAATTTTTGAAAATTTTAAAATTAAAAAAAAAACCTTAGTATTTTAAAAGTTTAAAATACACCCTTATACTATATAAAATTAAAAGTCTAATATATTATATATGTATAAGTAAAGAGCCAGTCTTACCGTTAGTAGGCCTCATTCACGAAGCTGGTCTATAAGGGTGTAAAAGGAAATTGCCTATAAAATAGCGATTGAATGGGTATCCACTCTTACCCACCGAAATCTTGAATAGTGGAGGGTCGTTAGTCGAACGAGTAGGATATGACACAACCTTCCATTATAAGTATTATGAAAAACAAAGTAACTAAACACTTTTATAAATTCCCAAATCTTAGTTACTTTAGAAAAAATGTGGAGTTGGTGCTAATCCATGAAATTGCACATTACACCCTTATTGGTCAATTAATGGAGCGTGTGTGGTTAACCGCCACACTAATGTGGGACCAATGACGGATGGCAATGGGTAGCTTGATGTTTTTCATAGATCAATGGAGCGTGTGTGGTTAACCGACACATTGATTAGGTGATTCGTAAGATCGAGAGTACCGAGCTAATTTGCATGGTTATCCACACCTTGTTTGTGATCCTCGACATCCTAGTCACAAATGAAGGGCACAATCGAGATTTAAACATGACATTGAAAAGTTCAATGAATCTCAAAAGATCTAGGAATTTCAATTCATTTAAAACTTAAATTTCCTTTTCGTTTTTCATGGTGGAAATTGGTAAATCGTCATTTACCTACCTTCAAATGTTCTACAATTTGGATTACGGCAACGCTCTTCCAAATTGTAGAACATTGTTTTGGATCCTATCATTAATATCTCATTTGAGTGTTTTATTAATGACTCAATCAACTGACTTGAATTTTCTCCCGTTTTGTAGATGTCTGATTCTAACTATGGTCTTCCCAAATCCCTTGGAACAAGCATTGTAAGGACAAGTTTTTCCGCACCATTTATAAATAAAATAAAATTTTGTTTTTGTCTTATTTATTTATTTCCATGCAATGACATGTATGAAAAATTGACATTTGTGTATTTCTAGTTTTAGCAATGTTGAAAGGATGTATTCTTAGTTATGTTATTTGTGGAAATGTCAAGAATTTACCAAATAAGGAAAGATTCTTGTCGCCCGAGTTTCAATTGGACAAAAACTTGGAATCATACAAATTGTATTGTATGATGAACAAGAACCTTCATATTTGGAAAATTAAGACTAATTCATTGACAAAGAGTCAAGTGAAGGACTAGGAGAACTGGTACATAATGTTGTGCACTAGTCTAGTCCACCACAAAGAACAATAAGATTATTCGTCATGATTTACTAAAAGTCTAGTAAATGAGGTTATGCTTACAAGATTAAGTGTAATTCTGAATCATTGAAAAGTTTCAATATATGGCAGAACGAATAAGAAAAATTAATTAGGCAGAAAGATAAAAGTTTTTCCAATCTAAGAAGGGAGAGTACTTTTGTATCGTGTTTTATGACCGTCTTGTTGATTATGAAACCATATCACAATTAATCCTCTAAGGACATCTTAGTGAACTAGTATAGCTAAGAAGAGGAATCAGAAATTGTTGAAATGCTTGAATCAAAAGGATGAGTCATACTTCGTTCCAAAATCAAGTCTTAGAGTCATACTCCAAGATTGGGATTTAGTGACACATCTTAAGAACTTCTAACACACTCTTCAAATGTGAAGTAGAAAATTGTTTTTCTTACTCTTATACGTTTGAAATTGGTAAATTGTGATGTCTTGGATAAGACAAAGACCAAATAATACCAATTGTGTGTAGTGTTTGTCTTGATAAGAATCCACACTAACTATTAAATATTTTGTTTGTCAAGAAATGTTTATTGAAAGGAGAATCTTATATGTCAAGAGGTCAGTGGGAGTCTAAATGATCTTGAAAAGTTTCAAGAAGTAATCAAGAGTAAACCTATTATTAAACACTAGCGCACGACTTGTGGTTTGTAACCTATCGTCTTGACATATACTTGTTTATGAGCCATTCCAGTTTAGTAAACTATGCATACAAGTTCTACGAGTTCTCAATAGACTGCAGAAAGGCAAGCACCTTGTTCAATGAAAGAACATTTACAAGTATAGGTGAACTGCTAAATAACTTGGAAGCAATGGCGGGACCCTTGATGGCAATAAATCAAGTATGAACAAGTTTTGTCCATATGAGTTTGGATGTGTCATGAACATTATCTTACGATGTTGGTTATGACAAATTCACATGGATTGGAACACAGACGCCATAAAATCGAAATGTCATAAGGTTTGTCTCCTTCATGAAAATGATTGTTAGGAAATGCTTTCACTAAGAGAGATTTTAAGGAGATAGCGATTATGTAAATTGCATTCTCACATTCGATTATGATTACAGCATCCCACTTCATTGTTCGAATTGTGAGATTTAGCGATTATTCTGAATGTTTGGGACTTAGCAATATAAGTTCTAATTTAGTTGAGACACACATGTGAGATATCTAAGAAAAGGTGTATGAGTTTGAGAAGCTTAGATAAAGGCTTATCGATGCATATCGTATTAGAAAAGATGAATTTTGGAAGTCAATATGTATTGTTTTCTAGAAGTTTATCTAATTTCTAAATACGTGTCAAAGCTAGTAGTAGCATAAATGTTATGCTAGAATGGATATAATCATCATGATGGTGGGAGCAGGATTATTATTTTAAGTGTTGCAAGTTGCCAATATTAATTATAGAAACCAAAAGTTTCACTTTGCAAAGTTGCATTGGTTGAAAAAGTTTTTTTACTATAATTAAGGGAGAGAATGTTATACGTCGTTTCAAATCTAAAAGCTTAGATCGAGAAATTTTAATCAAATTTTGTCAAGGAAATATTTGCGGCATTCTCAAAATTCGATTATAATTACAACATCCCTCTTCATAGTTCAAACTATAGGAACATGGCAAATAGAAATATTATGGAAAAGGGCTGATAAAGTATCATGCTTTTATGTAAGACATTATGAATCGTGTCCCATACGCTTCTCGTATACGATTGATTGCATATGCTATAATATTTGACCGTTCTAAAATTTTCCAAATGTCTAGGGCATTATGAGGGAAAAAGGGACTAGAATTGGATTTGTATAAAATAATTAAACAATTGTCAAGGACAATCTAAGGTTCGCCAAAGATAGGTCGCTTACGAGCAGCTAGAAGTATAGTAATGGATGGACCATATTGACATTATTAAGAATTTATGTCTAGATTAGAAGCTTTTATGCAAGAAGGATGTTCAAAGAAATGTACTTTGAATGTGAGACTTGACATCTATGGGATTGTCGTGTAACAATCTCCAATAGAGCACTTTGTAATTTCATTGACCGAGTCTTGGTGACTTTTGTGCCGTGACATTACGAAAGGACTCTTGCATAAAAATGTTAGAATCTAACATATTCTAGTAGTGGCGAGAATTTTTTATTCTTATACTAATGATTAGGATTAGGAATTGTGAAATGAGCAGCATTGGAAATGTGTTCATTTGATCTATTTCACGAAGTAAGGACCATTGGTAAACATAGTGTGCATGCTTGGTGTCTGGGACAACTGTTGTTACAATTCAATTAAGAAGTTGATTACCCGAAACAACAAATAATGACTAATCAATATGGTGATTAGATAAAAGAATGTTTTATTTATACTTAAAGGTTTAGGGTCATGAAATATTAGTATTATTCTTATGTTTCACTTTACATGTTTTGACTTCCCGAATAATAAGATTATTCAAATCCTCCATAGTCGCTTATACTTTAGAAGTAGGCATGAATGAAGACTGTCATGAATCTGTCTGCAGATTGTCTGAAGTGTTTAGACATAGCACAAATTTGCTCCAGATTTCATGAGTGCTGATAGAAGATTAGAGTATTAGGTTAAACTCACGCTCACTTGGTTTGCTTCAGGGCTTTTATCACGAGTGATTGGTGAGACGATAATATCTTATATTTTTTAAACCAAGACGTGTGAGTTGTATTCTGCAAGTCGGTTGCACATTGATAATATGTAAACGTACTAGTAACTTGGTGTTATAAAACATATTGTTGTGTGTGATTTGATGAGTAGATAAAAGCGAGCATCGGAGTCGTAGTAGTTTATCCGTTCCTTTTACCCAAAGTGTATAAAAGCGATATCTGTAGGCCCCTCGATGATTTAGTGATGACACCCTAAGCGCTTGGCTAAGCCGGGACTAAGTTGATGTGTTCAAT
Organism: Lactuca serriola; assembly: GCF_051521515.1. Taxonomy (NCBI): domain Eukaryota; kingdom Viridiplantae; phylum Streptophyta; class Magnoliopsida; order Asterales; family Asteraceae; genus Lactuca; species Lactuca serriola. The sequence continues at coordinate 330,361,554 of NC_136411.1, forward strand.
TGTAGTCTGTTGTCAGTCGTCATAAATCGGAAATCGGGAAACAACACATAGATAGAGAGAATGATTAAAATCCATGTCTCAGTCTATACGATATCTAGAATGGAGGAATATATGATCCCTTATCTTAAGGACACGTCACTAATAAGATCAGAGTTCGATAACGACTTTTGGTAGCTAAAATTTGCTAGTCAATTTTGAAGTTATACTTACAACTATAGTTATTAGACTTATCCAAGTGGTAGACTTTTGGATTAGGAGTCTAGGCCCATAACTATAACTGGTATGTAGTTGATTTGATAGTAGCAATGTCCTTTTGGGTTGCCTTCAAACATGGCAATTGAATAGGATTATTGTTGGAGAGAGAATAATAATTTATTAATTTATTACTTGGTTAATAAATTAATTTATTAATGTATTATGGATATAACATATTAATTAGAAATCATATTGTTTAATTAATATTTAATCAAAAATTAATTTGGAATTAATTTTAGGATTAAAGGAATTAATTGAAACCGCAGGGACTGAATGTGACAATGTTCAAAAGTTCAACATTGAGAATTCTAGAACCTCCCTTATAGGGATGGAACTAAATCTAGAGTGCCTTAGGGTTTCCTTGGGCTCTAAGGGTGCCTTGGAAGCCTTAAGGAGGAAGTTGAGGGATTAGGGTTATCTAAGATACACCTACCTTATCCTAAACCTTCCTAATCACCTATATAAACACCTATAGGGTTGGATTTCATGGAAGGGTACTCCAAGAGAGGCTAGGGACAAATTTTCCACTTCCCTTCTCTCTCCATAGTAATGCTTGGTTGCTAGGTTTGTTTGTGAGTCATTAGAGGCGCGACACTTGTGGCACTTGCTACCAAAGTTTTTGATTGTTATTACAATATAACAATAAAGCTATGTATCCTAACCCTAATTATATGTTAATTTCGAAAACTACATATGCCTCCTAGGGTTTCAAGTTTTTGTGTTCAATTCTTGTATGTCTAATAGTGAAAACATAGATCCTCAAATTAGGGTTGCATGGACACATATGATTGTTTGTTTTGTATGAAACCCATCAATAATGATATGTTAGTAATTGTTTGTATAGTACATAGTACAACGCTATAATGGAAAGTAGGATTTTATAATGATATGTTGGTTATGCTTTGATATGTTGGTATTTTATATTTTGATAATTTTGGAATGTACAGTGCTATAATGGAAAAATGAAAAAAAACTACAAACTTATAATGTATATGCAATATTTTGTATCGTCTAGTTTGGTTATAGTTTGATACGTTGATACTTTATAGTTTGGTAATTTTTTTGGAAAGTACGATGTTAAAATGGAAAAATGAAAAAAAAGGTATAATGATATAATGTATATGGAATATTGTGTATGATGTATGTTTAAGTGTATTTGGAATGTAAAATGCTATAATGATATGTTGGTTATGGTTTGATATGTTAGTATTTTGTATTTTTGTAATTCTTGGAAAGTATAATGCAATAATGGAAAAATGAAAAAAAAAAATGTACAACGTTATAATGTATATGCAATACTCTGTATCCTGTAATTGGTTATAGTTTGGTATGTTGGTATTTTTTTAGTTTGGTAATTTTTTGGAAAATACAATGCTATAATGAAAAAAAAAATACAATGCTATAATGTATATGCAATATTGTGTATGTTGCATGTTTAAGTGTATTTGGAAAGTAGATTGATATAATGATATGTTGGTTATAGTTTGATATGTTCGTATTTTGTATTTTGGTAATTTTGGAAAGTAAAATGCTATTATGATATGTTGGTAATATATTTTGTTTTCTTTGTCGTTGGAAACGTTGCAAACAATGTTAAAAGACTCGGCATGTTGTGCGACACTGGAAGACTGGTTTTGCTTATTGTCGTCATGAAATAAAAACAAAGGAAATGTGGAGAGTGATAAGGACGAGTAGCTACTTTTTTAGGATTTATGAAATATTTTGTTTAAGTTAGTATTTCAGATGTATGACACTATGTATGGATGAATATTTTGGAACCAATGTCTATGTATTAATATTTTGGGTTAGATATAGTATTAAGTGTGGATAATGGTTCGAACTATTTTTCTGCAAAATTAAGTTTCCTATAAGTTCTTGTGCATGTTATATATATATATTTTTTTTATAATTTTGATGTTAAATAAATAAATAAAAGAAAATATTTTAGCGGCGACTACAAACATTAGCGGCGACATAACGTTTGCGGCGACAGAGAGAGCATATGCAGCGAGGCAACAACATTTTGTAAGATGTAACACTAGATGGTCTAAGTTTTTTGTTAATGTTAAATAATAAAATCACACCAATCTATTATGTTAATGATTAAATATATATTTTATTTTAACAACATCGGATTTTAAAATATTAATTATCGTTCAATTTAATTATCAAATTACCCACTTCTAAATTTCTTTTTCATACAGTATTTGCTTTAGAAATTATAATAATACGTCAAAGTTCACCTGAATTATATTAGAAATTTTATTGGTAATCTAGTCAAAATTGTGTGTGCCACATAACCTAATTGTAAAGATTGCAATCCGTCGATAACAACCCTTTACAGGTACACATCCTCCTATTTAAATTACTAAAATAGGAACTATAAAACATGCTCTTCATCGATTGAAACTTCCATTCATCGTAACAAGTCACAAGTCACAACAAACAATATTTCATCTCGGGAAAAAATTGCCACCACTATTCAACTCACCTTTTCCACCGCCACGAAGGACGATTGTCCAACGCCTCCGACTGTACTTCATCTTCTTCAGCCTCCGATCATGATGAGTATGCTCCATCAAACAGCGGTATGTTAGATCGTGAGACTTATCATCATACCTGGAATTTTAAAGGAATTTTAAAGACTGAAAAATTTTCGGCTTTTTTTGTGGTTCCTCAATCGAGCTTCGCCCTTTAGGTTTCGGTCGGATTTTCTCATTTATATTTTTATGAATAGTCGTATCTATAACATTATAGCAGAAAAGTGTATGTGGAATAAAATCTCTTTCTCTTTGGTTCAACAATGGACGTAGCCTTTCGTATGATAGTGTAAACCACTTAAATCCTTGTTTTCTATGTGCTTTGATTTCGTTTCTGATCTCTCATATTTTTCAGATCTGTTTCTGTTTAACATTTTCTTCTATACCTAACAACTGGTATCAAAGCTATGAATGAAGACGGGAATGTGAAGATCGATAATTTTGAAGGCCGTTATTTTGGATTCTGGAAGATGCAGGGTGATTACTTATATCAGAAGAAATTACACTTACTATTATTTGAACAAAAACCTCAGAAGATGGATCTTACAAAATGGAACTTTCTGGACAGACAAGCCCTTGGCGTTGTTAGATTATCACTAGAGAATAATGTCGCTTACAACATCGTCAATGAGAAGACCATGTTTATATTCATAAAGGTGTTGTCCAATATGTATGAAAAGCCAACCGCAACAAACAAGGTTTTGTTAATCATACAATTAGTAAACACGAATATAAAGGAAGGAGCATCTGTAACAGACCACATCAACGAGTTCAACTCGATAATATCCAGATTAGGATATGTTGAAATGAAATTCGAAAATGAAGTCGAGCCTTTATTATTATTATATTTGTTGCCGGAAAGTTGGGCTGGAACAATCACAATAGTCAGTAGTTCATCAGGAACTCCTAAACTTACATTGGAAAGTATCAGAAATCTGATTCTTAGCGAAGATGTTCGAAGAAGGAATGTAGGAGAAGGTTCCACCAGTTTACTCAATACGGAAGAGAGGGGCAGGAAACAAAACATAGGTGGATAGGGGAAAAAAGATCAAAGTCAAGAAACAGAGGAAAATCAAGAAGCAGAAAAGAAATTATCTGCTGGAACTGTAATCAAAATAGTAAATTTCAGAAAGAAATGTCTTAAACCTCCCGCAGATAATGGCAAGAAGGAGATGAATGTGGCTGAAGACTATAACGATGCACTAATTTGTTGTGTAGAAAATTCAGTAGAGACTTGGGTGATGGATTCACGAGCATCGTTTCATGCGTGCTACATCAAAGAAATCATGAGATATCTCAAAACATCCAACGGTAATCTTCGTCTAGTAGATGGAAATTTTCTAAAGATCACCGGTATTGGAGATGTGGCTTTGAAAACATCAGTGGGTACTACCAGGATTTTGAAGGATGTGAAATATATTCCTGATCTGAAGAAAATGTTGATCTTCATGGGACAGTTGGATGAAGAGGGACAGGATGTAAAGTTTGGAAAAGGTAACTGGAAGGTTATTAAAGGGAACTTGGTCATTTCTCAAGGAAAGAAGAAGGGAGCTCTATATATGGTGGAGTTGACATTAGGAGAAGCAAATACAACTCTTGCAGATGAGGAGTACACTACTTTATGGAACCAAAGACTTGGACATATGAGTGAGAAGGGAATGAAGATGCTTGCTTCAAAGGGAAGGATCCCACAACTAATGAATGTGACAGTCTACTTATGTGAACCATGCGTACTCGGTAAACAAAAAAACAATTACTTTCGTGAAGACGAGTCAGCCATTTAAATAAGAGAAGCTTGAGTTGATACATTCTGATGTCTTCATTCCTACATCAGTTTCATCAATAAACGGTTCCCGGTATTATGTTACCTTTACAGATGATGCTACAAGAAATGTATGGGTTTCCTTTCGGAAAATTAAACCTGGTGTTTTCTCTACTCTTAAAAGGTTCAAAGTGATTGTAGAGAATTAGACGAATTTGAAGAAAAAATGTCTGAAGTCAGATAACGGGGGTGAATACAACATCATGGATTTTATAGATTATTATGCAGAACATGGGATCATAATGTTGAAGACTGTGCCATAAACACCTCAGCAAAACATTGTTGTAGTGAGGATGAACAGAGTATTAAATAAGAGAGCTAAGGGAATGAGGTTACATGCAAGGTCTCAAAAAATGTTTTGGGTAAACGCAGTGAGCACAGTTTCTTACCTTATAAATCACGGATCCTCGGTCCCCATTGGATTTAAAATTCCAGAAGAGGAATCTCAGAAAATGGAAGTATCTCTCTCACCTTAAGGTGTTTGGTTATAATTCTTATGTTAAGGTTAAAGATGTAGATAAAAGACAAACTTGAAGCCAAAGCTAAAAGTGTATCTCTATCGGGTACGAGCTGGATGATATGGGTTATAGATGTTGGGATAATCAAACCATAAAAGTGATTAGGAGTAGATAGGTCACTTTTCATGAACATGCCCTATATAAAGATGATTTAATTGCTGCTCCGAGCAAAAGAAAACAAAGTCAGAAGGCGTTGTTCAAAGAATTGATTGTTGTTGATGTTTTACTACTTGAAATAGGTGAAGGCTCAGAAAATAGTGGGACTGCTAAAGAGACAGTAAATACTGAAGTTAGTAGGAGTTCTTAAGATAAAGACTTAGAAATTGAAATCCCAAATTAATCAGAATGAAGCCCCAAATCAGACAGGTGTTGAAACTCCTAATCTTAGAAGATCGACTAGAGACCGGAGACCCACTAGCAAATATTCTGCATCAGTTAATTACTTGTTACTGGTAGAGAATGGAGAGTCGGAGTCTTCTCCAAAGGTACTGAAACTTAAAGACTCTATAAAATGGAAGAAAGCCATGAAGGATGAGTTTGATTCACTTGACAAGAACCATACCTGGTCCCTAGTCAAATTCCTAGAAGGAAATAGAGCTTTGCAAAATAATTGGGTGTTCGAAATCGATGATGAAGTTAATGACAGAAAAAAAAAATATAAAGTAGACTAGTTGTAAAGGGTTTCCAACAGAAAGAGGAGGTTGACTACAATGAAATCTTCTCACCGGATGTGAAGATGACTACTATTCGGCTGGTCTTGAGTATTGTGGCTGCTAAAAATTTACATATGGAACAATTGGATATTAAGGCTGCAGTCTTACATGGTGACCTTGAGGAGGATATTTATATGTCCCAACCAGAAGGTGTCCTAGTTAATGGTAAGGAGAATCCGGTGTGTAAAGAGAAGAAGAGTCAAAGTGGACTGAAAAATGCCCCAAGGTAATGATATTTGAAATTCGACAACTTCATGCAGAAAAAATGGGTAGAAGAGATGTGTGACGGACCATTGTTGTTATCTGAAGAAGTTCAGGTCCTCTTACATTATTCTTTTCTAATATGTTGTTGATATGTTGGTTGTTGGATCAGATATACTTGAAATCAACAAAATGAAGGAGCAGCTTTCGAGAGAGTTGAAGATGAAGGAAATGGGAGCTTCCAAACAAAATCTTAGGATGAGCATAATCAGAAACAGAGTTACTAGAACTATGAATCTTTCATAGCATAAGTATATATCAAAAAAAATTCTATTGAAGTTCAACATGACCGATGAAAAACCAAGAAGTACACCATTGGGAAGTCGGATAAAGCTTCCCAAGAAACAGCCCCTAAAAACAGATGAAGACAAAGAAGAAATGGCCAAAATCCTATATGCATCAGCAGTTGGCAGCTTGATGTATGTTATGGTGTGCACCAGACTGGACATTACATATGCAGTGGGAGTTGTGAGCAGATTTACATCAAATTTGGGTAAAGAGCATTCGGAAGAGGTCAAGTGGATGTTGTGTTACTTGAAAGGTACTTATGAAGTTTCTTTATGTTTCATCATAAATAAAGTGATTTTGGAAGGATTCGATAATTCTGATTTAGGAGGATATGTAGATTCGGGAAAAAGCATTATTGAGTATGTTTTCACTATCAAAGGTACATCAGTGAGTTGGATGTCCAAACTTCAAAAAAGTGTTGCTCTTCAACTAAGGAGGAAAAATATATGACCATTGGAAAAGCAAGCAAAGAGTTGCTATGGTTAAAGAACTTTCTATCAGAACTAGGAATAAAACAAGACTATGTTCTCCACTGTAACAATCAAGGTTGTAAAACTCGCTACTCGGTACCTGTTCAGCCTACTTCCGAGTAGTGAGTACTCAGCGAGTACTCGGATTTGGTAATTTATGTAGAAATATTTTTATGAAAATTATATATTTCAAAATCGTAAGTTAAAATCTTAAGTTAATTGAAATATATAACAAAATTTTCTACATGTGCATACATAAAAACTGAGAAACACATAATGATCTCACTTTGTGAATAACTAATGAAAATTTAAGATATATATATATATATATATATATATATATATATATGTAGTATTAATCTCATATGTGTGTGTTAAATAATAAATCATTAAGTATATAATACATATTAATCACCGAGTTGGCCTAGTATTACATCATTGCTCACTTTGGTAAGGGGCTAATCAGAGAGTACTCGAATTTTGTAACTCACCTAGATAAGGGCCGAATAGGGAGTACTCGGTTGAGTAATCTACCAACTCGGCAAGATTTATAACACTGGTGACAATCAATGTGCAGTGCATCTCACAATAAATCCTATGTTTCACAGCCGAACAAAACACATGAAGATGCAATATCATTTCATACGAAAACTGATAACTGATGGTACACTAAATCTGAAAAAAAAAATCCTTAATACAAAGAATCCAGCTGATATGTTTACTTAGGTGGTACTAACTAATAAGTTGAAGTTGTGCATGGCTTCAACTGGGCTCCCAGGAAATTGAATATGAGAGAGAGAGAGAAAGAGTTACAGAGGATATGGACCGGTTTGACAGCTAGATGACGATTAAGCCTCCAAGCAGGAGATTGTGAGATCTGGAGGCTTATCATCAGATCTGGAATTTTAAAGACTGTAAATTTTTGGTCTTTTTTGTGTTTTTTCACTAGAGGTTGGCCTTTTACGTTTAGCTCAAATTTATCGTTTATATATTTATGAATGACCCTATCTATAACACAATAGCATAAAAGTGTGTGTGGAATAAAATCTCTCTCTCTCTCTCTCTCTCTCTCTTTCTCTCCCTATCTCTCTCTCTCTCTCTCTATTTTGTTTGACAATAGACGTACGCTATCGCAAGATAGGTGAACCACTTAAACCCTTGTGTTATGTGTGTTTTGATTTCATTTATGATCTCTCATATCTCTCAAATGTGTTTTTGTTTAACGTTTTCTTCTATACCTAACACAGTAGTATATGCCAGAGTCGGAAGTGGAGGAAGTTCATGTAGAAGCTGATTGAAAAAAGCAAAAGAAGCATATACAGATCTTTGAAGCCTATAATATACCGGTATGATGCACTGAATTTCGATGAAGGACATCATTCTGATGAATGCAACATTTATCAATGTCAATGCTCATAAGATTTAAAATAAATGGTTGTAAGATTATTAAATCAACCAATAGCATGATCGTGTACAGAAGAGCTAGTGTATGTTTGTAGTTTAACTGAAGTTTTATTTTTTTTGATGTGAATCAGCTTAGAGTTTGTCGATGAGCATCTGTTAAATGATTGCACTTAGAGAAATTTACTTCTATTGCAAGATCATCATCGAAATAGGTGTACAAAAGCAATGCAGATTATGAATGTGTTTTAGGTGTTCAGATGAAATCTAATGATTTTTATTGACTTTCTTTTTAACAAAATTTGAATGCATTCCGAAGTTAATAAAGTGAGATTAATGGTCATGAATATTTTAAGTTTATATTATGAATTTGGTCCATTTGGACAACAGAAAATCGTTTTCCTATTAATGATGAAGTATCTAAATTAATGTTTTTTTTTCAAATTAGTTTTATATGGAGTGATAAATAATTTATTTCCATGACAGCCTATTACCCATCTACCCAAACAGGCTATCACACATAAACCCCATTTCAAAATCTGAATTGAATATCCATTCTCTCTGGAATCTGAAATCCCTAAACTGAATATGAATCGCCTCTTTCAAACCATCATCCCCTCGGTGATGGCGATGTCTCTCTCTTTCTTGGTCTCCCATAAACTCTATCTTCTAAACCCTAATTTCGGGTTTGGTTTCTATAAAGCAGAGATGGTGGTGCCGACTAGTCCACCATCCCTGCTTTATAGAAAACAAAAATTGATCCCATGATCTCAAAATTCCATCTCAATCCATCTACAATCTAGATTTGGCGGTGTCGATAATGTCACACCCCAAAACCAAGAATGGTGGAAACGTTCTGGGGCGGAGGACGTCATGTAAAGTATCACAACAATGCAAAATAGTAGACAAACAACAACATCATTCATTGCATTAATAATATAATTTTAAATACAATTGTGTTCTTTCATAGAATAAAACAATATAATGAATATTCAAAATAAAAGAGGAGTCTTGACTGCTCCGTCTTCACAAAACCTGGTCATCGTACCTATCTATTGGTGACCTGAGAATACAAGTAATTTTGAAAGCGAGTATCAGCATAAAGCTGGTGAATTCATAAGTATTTAATGTCATTAATTGTATAAGTATCAATGAAAATGTTTGTAAGCAATTGTAAACGTTTGAACTTCCTAGAAAATCCCATATTCTCTACTAGTATAAAAGGAGTCTTCTACCGAGACCAAAATGAAAGTAAGTAAGTAGTCTTCTAAGAGACCCGCTGAAAGTAAGTATGTAGTCTTCTAACGAGACCCGTTGAAAATAAGTAAGTAGTCTTCTCATGAGACCCGCTGAAAGTAAGTAAGTAGTCTTCTCATGAGACCCGTTGAAAGTAAGTAATAATGTGATTGATAGTCCCCATACTAAAAGTGCTCTATATGAGAGATTCTGTGAACTAAAGGTGACTTCTACAACGAATTGGTAGGTCGAATAATCCACATTCTTGTTATGAAATCATATATATACCCAAAACTATACCTATAATAGCTTACTAGGAATTTATATATATATATATATATATATATATATATATATATATATATATATATATATGAATAGATGAACGTATACCTTTACTACCCAAAGGTACTGAACTGACTGATTAGAACCATTATATCTACATATGTATACATAATATATATCTAAGATTTAGACGACCTTCGGACAACTAAACGATACCTTAAGTACACATCCAAACAAGGAAAAGGAAATAAAGCGAGTTAGCAGTTCTAAGTCCTTTAACCATTATTTATATAACTATACATATCTAGACATGCTTTTAACAATTGTACTAGGAATAGTAAATAGTATCTCCGAACTATACCTATTATAGTTACTAGTAATGTATGTGAATAACCAAAAGTATGCCTTTGCTACCCAAAGGTACTGAATTGACTTAAAGAACTTTTATGTCTATTATGTATACATAATATATAACTACTATTTAGACGACATTCAGACAAATAACCGATACCCTAAGGCCACATCCAAACAAGGAAAAGGAATTAAAGCGAGCTAGCAGTACTAAGTCCTTTAAACATTACTTATATAACTATACATATATAGGCATGCAATTGACAATATAAAAGTGTAAAAGAAGTTTTGGTAAAACCTTTGAAAAGTTTAATAAATAAGAATCGATGAGTTGATGTCAGTTTATAAAATCATTTGAGAGCAGTTTGTTTGATAAGAACATTTTAAAGTATAAGAAATCCTTTGTTTGAAACACAATTGTAACAGAGTTTGAAAGGAAAGATACAGTATGTAAGACAGTTTGATAAAGAGTTTAACATGTAAAAACGTTTTGAGAAACCATTTTGAAGTAGTATACTTGGTAAAACAGCTGAAAGCGTATTAAATCCATTTGTGTACTAGTTATTAATCACATGTGATTTATATAATAACTAATATGATTCACTTATATTCCCCCACCCCACCATAAAAGCATTTAAAAATATTTAAAAGGGTAATTAAGGGGTATGGACTCACCTGTTGTGAGTGGATTGTACGGAAGTGTTGGACAAGGTGCTAGGTGTCAAGTGGAGACTTAAACACACACAATGGTCCTAGTTAACATATAATTAAAGACATATGTATCCAATTAATCATTTAACAACTAATTAATCAAGTTAAGACACCCTAGGACATGGAAACACTTTGATTCAAGTGATATAGGTACCGAAGGGCTGCATCTAAAGGTTGCATGGCATGACATTGGAGTTTATGGCCCAAGGACGACTCCTTATGGAGTTTACGGCCTAAGGTCATTTCCCTATGAGTTTACAGCCATAAACTCATGGTACTAAGTGTCATTGGGTGTTTGAGGTCTTATAAGTCAAGATTGAGCATCCGTTGATCAGGTCCAAGCCTTACGAAGCATTAGGGGCACAATATCACCCCTTTATAGAGTTTACGAACTAAGGACCACTTCGTTATGAGTTTACAGCCGTATACTCTATGTTGACATGGTTTCTTTGATGTTTAAGGTCCTAGACACTTCAAGGATACGATCTAGACTAGTGTCCATGGCCAAAGAAGGGACTAGGCTTCATTTAACCCCACTTATAACGGTTTACGGCCCAAGAACATCCCTTGGCCGTAAGCACCTTTGATTTAATGATTTCTTGGTGTTTTCTAAGTGTAAACAAGATCATTCAAGCACAGAGCAAGATAGGGCAAGTGTACTTACAAGATAGAAGCTTGATTAGGTGTTTAAGGTCCAAGAACACTAGTATGTGTTCTTGGTGAAACTAAGAACACTTGCAGATCTACACAAATGGAATGATTTCACAGATGAAATCATGTAAGATCTCTAGATCAAGTAAGATATCAACTAGTTAGGGCAAGAAACACTTACAAATTTGAAGATCAAGAAGGAAAATCGGATGATACTTGAGAGGATTTCGAGTTCTTGAAAGTGTGAAAAACTGATAAATATGACTAAGTGTCATATCTATACCCCATGCGGTTTACGGCCGTAAACACCATGTTTAGGCCGTAAACTCCAAACTCTTGGAGTTTTGAGACTTTATTGTTGCACAATAAATCCGAGGGCATCCTCTCTCCTGTTATCTCTTGAAGTACTAGGCTTTAGAACACTCAAATTGACTCCAAAAGTGCTAAAATTTAGCAATTGAAAGTTTGAATTTGATTGAATGCAGAGATTGTTATAAGATAGAAATTTCGAGTTGTCACATCATCCCCCCATTAGAGGGAATTTCGTCCCGAAATTCAGATTCGAAAGTGAATACTCCTGAATCATGAAAAGAATAGGTACTTCTGTTCCATCTACATCTCCTGTCCTGATCGATGGGAAGTTCTAAGTTTGACTTCTAAGTTTATTTGTATGGTAGCACAATCACTCGTTCTCTGGAGACAGTCTCCGTCCTGAAATTCATATTAGAACTCATACATGGTTCATCAATCACTTTCTCGCGTATACGAGTGGTATATAATTAAGATTGAAAAGGTAGTCTAATAAATGATTCTTCTCCAAGCTCACATCCAAACAAGGAAAAGAAGTTAAAGTGGAATAATCAATTCTAAACCTGTAGAATCTTGATTATGTATCACCCTAGCGTATACTTTCCTCCGTGATAGATTAACCGTATGGGCCTTTGGATTGAACCTGACGTTACGAGTAGTTTTCCGGAGAGGTTTGCTGAAGCTACTTCGGGAAGGCTACGAATCATAAGGTACTCTGCGCATGAGCACCTCGGAGTTATGGAACGACGGCTTTGCTTGAGAGTCGATTACGAGAAAATGGTTTTCGCATGAAACTGGCACTGTGAGGATCAAATCGACTCAAGTCAAATGACGACGTCGAACTACTCGGAATTATAGGTGTTAGACTGGATCAAAAGGTGTTACAAAACAATACGGTGTAATTTGTGAAAGAGTTTTCAGTACTTTAGTTTCAGCTATGCTATTACAGCTGTGAACAAAGTATACTGCAAAAAGCCAATACAGGCAGCACGAGAGTCCCTAACACTGATGGGATCTCGCAAAAGATAAGACTATAGTTGCACTAGCTTTTAAAAGTTTAGGAGTCTAACACATAAACGCTACTGAACGTAATAGATTTTTAACGTGGGTCCAGAGTAGTCTCTCCTATGGCGGTGATCGTTAGCATCCTTCCGTCTGTGCCAGCATTCGCTGTCCCCGGGCAGTTTCTTTTGTAGTGATCCACCTCGCCACAACCATACCAAGCCTGGCCCACACCAGCGTTGGGTACTTGGTTGATCGGTCTTGCTGGAGTCTTGCAGTAACAGAGGGTGTGTCCCTTTTTGTTGCAGTTTAAGTATTGCATTTCCCGACAACGTCCATCATGGTGAAAGTTGAATTTGTTGCACTTTGGGAGATTACCAGTATAAGGCTTTGTTGGTAATGGGTTAGCAGAGACTATTGTAGGTACTGTAGCAGCATTGACTGTAACTAGTTGTTGTTTCCTTGAGGACTCGTCTTTCCTCTTGTTCCAACCTTGCGTTCTGTTGTTGTTGTTGTTTCCTTTTTATTGATCTTGTACAACAATCATTGAGTTCTGATAGTTTCCGTGGTCAATAATAGAGTGTGCTAGTTCTTTGGCACTATCAAAAGTATTAGGCCTTGACGCTAACACGCTTGACTGAATTTGAGGCGACAGTCCCCAAATATAAATTTCTATTTTCTTACTCTCAGGAGCTACCGTATCTGGACAAAGAATCGCCAGGTCGCAGAATCTGTTGGTATAGGTTGATATATCAGAACTAACCATTTCCAGATTCCAGAGTTCCTGCTCGAGTTTTTGAATTTCCCCTCGTGGACAGTACTCTCTCCTTAGCATTATTTTTAAGTTCTCCCAGTCAGTGCCTTAACGTGGCCATTCCACCATGTTAAAGCTCTTTCTGAAAAGGTATAAGTAGCAAACTTGACCTTGTTGTTCTCTAGGCAGGCGCAGATCTCAAAGACTGCCTCTGTCTTTTATATCCATTGTCTTAATATCATAACCCCTCCAGTTCCATTAAAATTCAGGGGTTTGGCGTTCATAAAATCTTTATAGGTGCACTCTCATGAGTGCCCATGACTCTCACCATGGTTTGAAGGAAGTGTCCCAATTCCCAAACCAGTAGTGCCAGAAGTATTGATATGTGTCATGGCAGCCTCTATAGCCACCATGACTGATGCTTAGAACATAGCAGCATCGAACTGAGGAGGTGGTGGGGGGGGGTGGTATCGGTGCTTCAGTACCATTGTTACGTCTTGGATTCCTTCTAGGAGGCATCTTTCAACTATAAGTTGAAAATAATTAGGAAATGATAAGAATCCAACAGTACAGAAAATGAATGTGTCCTATGAACTAAATCGCCATAGTTCAACAACAAGAGATAGTTGAATGGTATAGGGTTCTAATGATAGAAGAATGAAAGTATTTGGAAAAGAATTGTCGGGAACCAATCCAACTCTCAATATCATTGATATTCAAGATATAATTATAAAGACTTTAAGCCTACCATAGAAGGTGAGTAGTGTATTCACCAACTCACTAGGTCGTATTAGGCTCTTAATTATTAATGTGACACATATGGTTTTCTGCCATCCCGCATGACTTGCGAGTGGTATCCTTTGTTCCCTGTCCTACTCCTGACGAAAGTAATCTGATGTCCACTTATGTCCCTTTGGTATCTTCTGGCATCCCACTAGCTTCGTACTCTTTGTCTGATCCCTTCTCGAAGTTTTCTCTGTTGACTATTTTAGTGAGGTGGTGTCTCTAGTCAAGTTGTCTGTGCGAGAATGGGAATGTTTAGAGAATCTATGAGAATAGTCAATCTATTTCTAGTACTAATTTTAACTTGAGATCCTTATTGAATCTTTCTATAATCCCATAGGGTATACAAATTATATATAACTCGGATCTAATAGTCATTCGAATATGTGATACTACTCCAAATCCACATCCAGACAAGGAAAAACGAAGTGAAGCGAAACCACACATTCTAAGTCTATGAGATCTTTATTATATATAACTCGAGGATGTATACACTTTGCCATTATAGACCGATCAATAAGGGTCTTTTAATTCTCATATAATTATTTACAGTTATTGAAGATACTCCTATAGTATCTCTGTTTTGGGTTTGGTTCTTAGGTTTCTTGTTACTGTACACTTTTAGTATTGTTATTGGATAGTATCTCAATATACTTAGATAGTATTTTACTTTATGTTTTGTTCTAAAGACTCCTTTGGACCTAGTATTTGGTAAGTTTTAGGTTTGTCGCAACACCACTATCATCCGTGAACAGACGTTCACCATATCTCAAATAAATATAGTTGATCAGGCTATATTAATTCCAAATATGATTACATAACTGCCCGGTTTTGACTGTTGTGCCCAACAATTAAATACTTTTGTTATGTTCTAGTATGATACTGTTCTAAAGTATGTAGGTAAGTAGATATGTATACTTTTAGTTAAGTATATTAGTACTCAAAGGTATAAACTCTTGGTCAGAGTATTTCAATCCCATTGTATTTATAGTCTGTATATCTTTTATGGATTGATATACTCAATTCACTATAAACAATGCTCTGATACCAATCTGTCACACCCCAAAACTAAGAACAACGGAGACGTTCTGGGGCGGAGGACGTCATGTAAATTATCAACAATGTGAAGTAGTAAACAAGCAACAACATCATCCATTGCATTAATAGTATAATTTTAAATACAAGTGTGTTCTTTCATAGAATAAAACAATATAATGAATATTAAAAAAAAGACGAGTCTTGACTGCTCCGTCTTCACAAAACCTGGTCATCGTACCTGTCTATTGGTGACATGAGAATGCAAGTTATTTTGAAAGCGAGTATCAGCATAAAGCTGGTGAATTCAGAAGTATTTAATGTCATTATTTGTATAAGTATCAATGAAAATGTTTGTAAGCAATTGTAAACGGTTGAACTTCCTAGAAAATCCCATATTTTCTACTATTATAAAAGTAGTCTTCTACCGAGACCCGAATGAAAGTAAGTAAGTAGTCTTCAAACGAGACCCGCTGAAAGTAAGTAAGTAGTCTTCAAACAAGTCCCGCTGAAAGTAAGTAAGTAGTCTTCTCATGAGACCCGCTGAAAGTAAGTAATATTGTGATTGATAGTCCCCATACTAAAAGTTCTCCATATGAGAGATTCTGGGAACTAAAGGTGACTTCCGCAAAGAATCGCTAGGTCGAATAATCCACATTATTGTTATGAAATCATATATATACCCAAAACTATACCTATAATAGCTTATATATATACATATATATATATATATATATATATATATATATATATATATATATATATATATATATATGAATAGATGAACATATACCTTTACTACCCAAAGGTACTGAACTGACTGATTAGAACCATAATATCTACATATGTATACATAATATATATCTAAGATTTAGACGACCTTCGGACAACTAACCGATACCTTAAGTACACATCCAAACAAGGAAAAGGAAATAAAGCGAGTTAGCAACCCTAAGTCCTTTAAACATTATTTATCTAACTATACATATCTAGACATGCTTTTAGTAATTCTACTAGGAATAGTAAATAGTATCTCCTAACTATACATATTATAGTGAATAACCAAAAGTATGCCTTTGGTACCCAAAGGTACTGAATTGACTTAAAGAACTTTTATGGCTATTATGTATACATAATATATAACTAATATTTAGACGACATTCAGACAAATAACCGATACCCTAAGGCCACATCCAAACAAGGAAAATGAATTAAAGCGAGCTAGCAGTACTAAGTCCTTTAAACATTACTTATATAACTATACATATATAGGCATGCAATTGACAATATAAAAGTGTAAAAGAAGTTTTGGTAAAACCTTTGAAAAGTTTAATAAATAAGAATCGATGACTTGATGTCAGTTTACAAAATGATTTGAGAGCAGTTTGTTTGATAAGAACATTTTAAAGTATAAGAAATCCTTTTGTTTGAAACAAAATTGTAACAGAGTTTGAAAGGAAAGATACAATATGTAAGACAGTTTGATAAAGAGTTTAACATGTAAAAACGTTTTGAGAAACCATTTTGAAGTAGTATACTTGGTAAACCAGCTAAAAGCGTAGTAAATCCATTTGTGTACTAGTTATTAATCACATGTGATTGATATAACAACTAATATGATTCACTTGTATTCCCCCACGCCACCATAAAATCATTTAAAAACATTTAAAAGGTTAATTAGGGGGTATGAACTCACCTGTTGTGAGTGGATTGTACGGAAGTGTTGGACAAGGTGCTAGGTGTCATGTGGAGACTTGAACACAAAATGGTCCTAGTTAACATATCATGAAACACATATGTATCCAATTAGTCATTTAACAACTAATTAACCAAGTTAAGACACCCTAATACATGGAAACACTTTGATTCAAGTGCTATAGGTACCGAAGGGTTGCATCTAAAGGTTGCATGGCATGACATTGGAGTTTATGGCCCAAGGACCACTCCTTATAGAGTTTACGGCCGTAAACTCATGGTACTAAGTGCCATTGGGTGTTTTGAGGTCTTATAAGTCAAGATTGAGCATCCATTGATCAAGTCCAAGCGTTAGGAAGCATTGGGGGCACAATATCACCCCTTTATAGAGTTTACGACCTAAGGACCATTTCCTTATGAGTTTACGGCCGTAAAATCTATGTTGACATGGTTTCTATGATGTTTAAGGTCCTAAACACTTCAAGGATACGATCTAGACTAGTGTCCAAGGCCAAAGAAGGGACTAGGGTTCATTTAACCCCACTTATAAGGGTTTACGGCCCAAGAACATCCCTTGGCTGTAAACACCTTTGATCTTATGATTTCTTGGTGTTTTCTAAGTGTAAACAAGATCATTCAAGCACACAACAAGCTAAGGCAAGTGTACTTACAAGATAGAAGCTTGATTGGGTGTTTAAGGTTCAAGAACACTAGTGTGTGTTCTTGGTGAAACTAAGAACACTTGAAAATCTACACAAATGGAATGATTTCACGGATGAAATCATGTAAGATCTCTAGATCAAGTAAGATATCAACTAGTTAGGGCAAGAAACACTTACAAATTTGAAGATCAAGAAGGAAAAGCGGATGATACTTGAGAGGATTTCGAGTTCTAGTTCTTGAAAGTGTGAAAAAGTGATAAATATGACTAGGTGTCATATTTATAACCCTTAGGGTTTACGGCCGCAAACACCATGTTTCGTCCGTAAACTCCAAACTCTTGGAGTTTTGAGACTTTATTGTTACACAATAAAACTGAGGGCATCCTCTCTCCTTTTATCTCTTGAAGTACTAGGCTTTAGAACACTCAAAGTGACTCCAAAACTGTTAAAATTTGGCAATTGAAAGTTTGACTTTCATTGAATGCAGGGATTGTTATAAGATTGAAATTTTGAGTTGTCACAGATAACACGATTCGAGATTGGAGTTTCAGATGATAAAGAACTGTGCATCTCATGGACCAGTTGGGATGGCTAGGGTTTCAAATGAAGATGCGTACACTATAGTTCACGGCTGAATTTTATGATGAAATGGTAGGTGTCTAATTTCTATTCATGTTTGATTTTTTAGTGTATATATTTTTAATAGATTTGAAGTTTTTTTGGAAAGGTATTTAGGTTATTTATAATTTTTTTTTAAATTATTTTTTTCATCTTCAGGTTATCGTAGATCTAAATTTTGAGAATTGGACCGAGAGATGATAGAACAAAGCCTTTTTAAGTTCAGTTTTGTGGAGTTCATGATTTTGTCTTTAGAAAAGTGGTTGCGTATGCATTGTTGTTTGTGTTGTGCTGGTGTTGATGTTGTTATTATCTATGATTTTGTGAAAAAGGTATGCAAGTATACTAGTTTTACTGAATGTGAACTTATGGATTTTGAAAGCTACAACAATGCATTATGTCATTTGCAAATCTTGAATTCCATCCCTGCAGTTCTTAAAATTAAGTCTAAGATCTATGAACTGTATTGCACAAATAATTCCCATGTGTTAACCTATTTGTTCTTCTAATTTTAGTTTTTTTTCTTCTTATTTTTGAACATATCATCTTTGGAATATTAACCGATTGCAAGAAGTAGGAAAATGAGGTGTAGACTTACAAGATAAAAGACAGGTTTAAGCAACAGAAAGATCAGGAACTGTGTGGCTTTGTTGAAGGTGATAAAGAGGTGGTATGGTTTTACATTTTGTGTATCTATGTAGATTCATAGATCTATATTTTCTCAATTTTGATTATTGATACATGAGGTATGTATTTTAAATATATGAATTCATTACAAATTAATAAAAAAAACTTACATCCAACCAACAAAAAACTAACATTGTCTATTGTTTCTCTTTTGACAGTTGATTTAATGTACATAATATTGAATCAGATGCCACAAAGAAAAAATATTTATGGATAGTAGAAACAACGAGAAGCTCTTGGATTATCGCCCCAACAATTTTGTTTTCTTAAATGTATGAAACTATGTTTGTATTACTTTATTGTTGCAAGTTTCATATTACATATTGATATCAATGGCAAAATATTTTTAACACTCTTTGGTATTTTGTATAGGCCTAACCTGATTGTTAGATTATTTTTTGTTCTGAGTGTGAGAGTTCATATTTAGGGCTAGATTTCTTATATAGATTAGCAGGAAATTTCTTTTGTAATATTTATTGAAAGATTCTGAATAACCGAAGAGTCTTTTTCTTTATTCTGCTTGAGTTTATGGTTTTTTGCATCATCTATATTTGTGCCATCCATAATGCATGTGTCGTTGCTAATACCAAAAAACATGTCGTAGGTAAAGCTACATTGGCTCAAATGGTATCACCCTTATTTCTTAATCTCTCAATTTGTATGTTCTCTTTCTATATTATATAATCCAACTCATCCATTTTTTTGACAATCCAATGGACTTGTTATGAAATCTGATGATATAACCAAGGTACAACTATCACCACCAACCTTAAAACTTTATTTTTGTTTTCTCTAAAAGTTATTCTACCATCTACCACAACCGCCACAACCTTACCGTAGAGTTGCCATCATCGGAACCACCTTACTGCTTAACCACCTTATATGCATCATTCTTGATTTTGGTAAAGTTGAACACACACCATTAGACATGTTTTTGAGCTTAAAACACCATCAGACCCATTGTTCTTTACCATTAAGAACCATAACATCTTCTAAATATTTGTTCACATAATATTGATTTTGGGGAATTTTTTTTGGGTTTTGGGCTTTCCCAAAATAATATTGACATTTTTTTAAAAGGCAAATCTATCCTATTCCTAAAGTAGTAAACTACTCCTTAAATCCACCTATATCCACAACGAGAATTGAACACTCAACCTCAATGAGGAAAGGCAACATCAGATACCGTTGAGCTAGGAGCCTTTTAGTAACATTGACGTATATAATTAAGAAATACACTCAGACAAAAAAACAAGAAGAGAATTGGGAAACACATTATGTCTTCCACTTATTAATTAGTTAAAAAAATAGCAATATGGATGACCTCGATAGGGCCGACCGACATGGAGCAATACGGTGACACCAATAAAGGTAATATATTAAGGGTGACAACTAAGCATTAGCGACGACACATGTTACCCATATTACCCATATTTTTTCTTGTGTAATGTGATATGGGTTTTTAGCATAACAAACAATCATATGTATGCATATAACCCTAATATTCTTGGATCTATGTTTTCTCTAACTTAACATTCAAGTATTAAACATCAAAAGGAAAACCCTAGAAGGTATCTAGTATTTTTTTAAAATAATAATAAAAGATAGTTAACATACCTTTAATTATTATGTAGTAATAACAATTTTAATCCTTAGTGTTGTTGAAGCTTCGAGATCAATGACCACAAATGTCGTGCATCTAATGGTTCACACTAAAACTAAGCAAGAGGATGAAATAAGAGAGAGGAGGAGAAGGCTTGAGAATTCCAGCTATCCTTCTTAGGGTTGGCGTAGGGTGGGCCGAAACCTCAAAGGGGTATAGCCCTTTATATAGTTGTTGGTAGCTTAGGGCTAAAGCTAGAATTTTAAGGAGGAAACCATAATTCGTTATCTTAAGGCCTAAGCAACCCAAGAACTCCATCCAAGAGGCCCTTGGAAGAAATTTCAAAGGCATAGTCCTCATGCTAGTATGAGGGCAACCCAAAAGGACTATGCTACTATCAATTTAAGTATATACCAATTATAGTTATGGTCTTAGATACCTAATCCAATAGCCTCTCACTTGGATAAGTCTAATAACTATAGTTCCTAGTATAACTTCAAAAATTGACTAGAAAATTGTAGCTCTCAAAACTGTTGTCGAACACTGACCCAGTGAGTTATGTGTCCTTAGATAGGTGATCAAATATTCCTCTGTTCTACAACATATTGTATAGACATAAGACATGGATTATAATCAATCTCAATGTCCAAGTTTTGTTTCCCGATTTCTGATTTATGACGACTGAGATTAGACTACTAATTGAACACACCAATTCAGTCTAGGCTTGGCCAAACACTTTAAATGTCAACATCAAATCATTGAGGTGCCCACATATATCGTTTTTCCCGATAGGGCAAAAGGAACGGATAAACTACGACTTATATGTTTACACCATTCACTCATCAAATCATACACAACAATACATTTCATAACATCAAGTTACTGATGCATTTACATATTATC
The DNA here is from genome assembly GCF_051521515.1 of Lactuca serriola. Taxonomy (NCBI): domain Eukaryota; kingdom Viridiplantae; phylum Streptophyta; class Magnoliopsida; order Asterales; family Asteraceae; genus Lactuca; species Lactuca serriola. The sequence continues at coordinate 330,383,107 of NC_136411.1, forward strand.
AATGCATAAATTACTTGTAAACAACAAGTCATATATCTCCGTTTCAAGAATATAAGATATTATCATCTCAAAATTACTCGTGATAAAATCCATGAAGTAATTCTCTGAGCGTGGATTTTTCCAATGCTCCAAATCCCCATTTTCCAAGTACTCTTGAACAATGCCGCAAAACTATTGTTATGTCTAAACTCTTAGACAATCTACAATTCAATTCATGATAGTCTTGATTCACTACTTAGTTCCAAAAGTATGATCGACTGTGGATGTTTGAATAATCCAATTATTCGGGAAGTAAAACATGCGAAGTGAAACACAATAATAACCTGATTAACTATGGTGTCAAAACTATTGAATATAAATAAAACTCTTATTATTTAATCACCATGTTGACTAGACTTTATTTATTGTATAATGTTTCAAGTAATCAACTAAATACTTGAATTAAACATCATTCCTTCCATGTTATTAACATACATACTATGTCTCTCTATGGTCCTTCCTTTGTGAACAAATCGATCGGACACCATTCCAATGATGCTAATTTCACAATTCCAAATTATTGTTACTACTAAATGTGTTAGATTTCAATCTTACATGCAATATCCTTTTGTGATGTCGAGGCTTCAAAGTCACAGAGACTTTGCCAATGATATTACAAAATGTTCCATTGAAACTTTGTTAGTTAAAAAAATTCTATGGAAACGTTGTCTCAAATTCAAGGTATACACCTTGAACACCTTACTTTCATTAAAGTTCATAACTCACATGTAGATCAACTCCTCCTATGGAAACATTTCCAAATTCCCATAAGACCATCAATTTTGATCAGCAATCATCCCAATCTAAAACATGTCAATATGGTTATTCCAAATCAGACCATACTTCCAACTGTCCACAAAGAACCGTTTCTTTGGTAAAACCTCATGATGTTCTTGACAGTTACTCAATAACTTTAGTTACATCCTGTTCAAGTCTTTTTCCCTCTCAATTCCCTATGAATTTGGAAAAATCATAACAAGTGAATATTGTATCATATGAGATCGATCATGTCAAAGCATATAGGAATTGATTCATAATGTCTTACATAAATACCTGATATTTGATTAGTCTCCTGCTATAATATTTCCATATATCGAATTTCCTATGTTGAATCATTTTAACATGATATTTATATATGTCCAAGACTAAGTTTTTTATTAAAACGTCAATCTAAACTGTTAGATTTGAAATAAAGTATGGGTCCCCTCTCCCCTCATTCTTTCTGTAGCGAAACAATTCCCAAACTTCGCAATTTGCAAATTTTGAAATCTTTGTTTCCTACAACTAATACTGCCAACTTGCAATACTTAACATAACAATTATGTTCCCACTAGCATAACAACTATGCTCCCACTAGCTTTGAAATGTATCCAAAAATCAACTGAACTTTTAGAGATCAATACTTTTTGACTTTCTTACTAAAGTGAAGATTTCTGATACATGATGCTTCGATAAGTCTTCATCTATACTTCTCAAGCTTATACACCTTCATTATATAGCATATGTGTGTGTTCAAAACCTTTCAAAACTTATACCTATAAGTCCTAAACGTTCAAATAATTCCTCGCCATTTCTCACAATTCGAACTATTACAAGTGATTTCGTAATCATATTGTGAATTGGAGAATACACTTATCAAAAACACTAATCATAATGATATTTATTAAGCTTTACAATCTAGCAAACGAAAGGATTTCCTCATAATCATTTTCATGAATTAGAGCGAAACCTTTTGCTATCTAGATTTTATGATGTATGTGTTCCCATCCATGTGAATCTATATCTTTCAACCTACAATCATAAGACAAGGTTCATGACAAATTGAATTTTGTCTTTCATGGAATGAACTTGCTTGTTCTTAATTTCATGCCCTCTGGTAGCACAAGGGCCTACCAGTGCTTCCATGTTTTTATGCAGTTCACCCATATTGATCAACGTACAATCACTGAATAACGTGGTTTGCCTTTTATAGTCAAATGAGAACCATAGAAGTCATAAGCATTACCAAATCAACTGGAAGATGCACAGAAACAAGAATGTGTCATCTTAACACGACAGGTTATCAACCTCAAGTCGTCTGCTAGTGATTACTAAAAATTTCTTTTAAGGAACATTCATTCCTCGACAAGAAAAACCAAATATTCAAAATTTAGCATGGATTCTCAACAATAAAATCACTTCATAGAATTGGTCTTTGTTTATCCTTTGTTTTAACCAAAACGTCACAACTACCAATTCCAAATGTGCTAGCGTAAGAAAACAACATTACTCCACATTAGTACGAAACAAGCTTCAAGATATGATTTGAAGTAACTAGAGTATGACTGTAAAATTTGATTGGAAACAAAGTATGACACATCTCTCGATTAAACTATTTCATCAATACCTGATTTCTCTTCTTAGTCAAATAATTGCACTAAGATGTTCTTCGAGGATCAATTGTGATGTAGTTCCATAATCATTAAGATGATAATAACACATGATACTAAAGTCATCTCCAATCCTTTGGGATTGGATAAACTTTTATATTTTTGCCTAATTGATTCTTCTTATTCATTATGTCTGTCTTTGAAACTTTCCAAATATCATAATTATGTTTAGTTTTATAAACACAACCATACTTACTTAAAGCATCAGTAAATAATGACGAATAAAGTTATCATCCTTTGTGGCGGATCTGAATAATCTACATCGATGTGTACTAGATCCTTTAGTCCTCTACTTAACTCACATAAACAAGTGATCAACGAATTAGTCATAATCTTCCAATGATCAAGATTGTCATACATCACACTATTCAAAGTGCATGATTCCAAGTTTCTATCTTATTGAAACTTGGGTGGTGAGAATTCCTTCTTAATTGGTTAATTATGACATTACCACAAGTGATATAACAAGAATCAAATCCACAATTAATATTGCTAATAATAAAAATGTAATCAACACTCTCATAAATACCATTGCAGGGAAATACAAACTAAACTGGATAAATCAACAATTCACTCTTATTGATAATAAGCGGAAAAATTTGTCCTTACAATGCAAAATATGCAATGTATCTAGACATTTCCTACATAATCTGTTAATCTATCATAACTCTAAAGCAGTAGCTCAAAAATCTGATCATCGAACCATGCGATAGAAATCCATCTATCACGATCAGATTCAACTTAACTCTTCCTAGGCTTCCTTCTTTCTACTATATCCTGCAAAACATCAAAATATGATCATCATATCATGTATTAAGAATCTATGAATACAAACTTCTTAAAATAATGGAGTTAAATAACGTATTTACCTGAAGTGGAGTCATACGACTTGACTTTACCATCTCTAATATCTTTTAGGTAGTCAGGGCAGCTTTGCATCCAATGCAACTCCAATTGGCAATAGAAACATATGGACCTTCTGAGATTAGCACATGGAACTATCTCAGAACTAGCCTTTCTCTTTACCATAGGGTCAAATGGTTTAACCTTGGGCGATCTCTTTCCATTGGGAAGAGAAATATGTTATGGGCTACGATTGTTACCATCGTCAATGTCCATGGAAATTTGGGAGACAGATCCTTCAAACACTTTTGCTTTTGTGCCCTTAAGCATTTCTGCTTCAGCAACAGTCAACATATGTGTTAGATCAATCAGGTTTACGTCGTTGTTGCTCATATAGTAGCCTATAATGAACTAACAATATGATTCAGGACGCGAAAATAGAACCAAGTCAATGGCTAGCTCCCTTCGCGAAATGACTGTTGGGTTATGAGCATTCTAACACTCCTAAGTGTACATGCAACCCTAAATACCTTGGATCTATGTTTTCTCTATTATACATACAAATATGAACATCCAAGGTATTATCCTAATCTAGCATACAAAAACAATGAATATAACAAGATAGAATACATACCTTTTTCATGTAGAAAGTCTTCATGAAGCTTGTGACAGCCCGAAATTTCTGTTTGTACGAACATTATCTATTCAATAGAAGCTAGTCCAGTTTCAGTGATTTTCACACTTTTCCGAACAAGTTTGTGTACATTAGGGTTACGTTTAAGGAGATATCAGGAGAGTGGATGCTCCTGGTTTTGTGAAATTTGAGCATTCCAAGTTTCATAATGTTACAGTCCAATATCCGGAATAAAAATATTTTCTGCCAAAATATTCCAGGACTATAAATAGTTTTCTGAATTAAATTAATTCATTATTCACAATTCCAATTAGAGAAAAGCCATTTTCTCTCTGACGGATCTTCGGGTTTTCATCCCAGATTGTGAGTCTACTCTCCTAAATGTGTTTCAATACTTGTTAGATGCTTTATAACATCAATTACATGTTTAAATTGCAAGATCCGGGAGTTTACCGCCCAAGAACGTTCTTGGGGAGTAAACTCCAAAATGGAGCTTTAAGGCTTCCTAGTCCCATTTCCTTGATAGACAACTTGTTAAGGACTTAGTGTATGATCTTTAGAGACTAGAAAGCAACCAAGAAACACAAGTAATAGGAGTTTATGGCCAAGGACTATTCTTGGGCCGTAAACCCCTTTTCAAGGGCTTTTAGTGCCCTAAACCACCCCTAAAGCTTAAGCACATTAACCCTCAAATGCTTGTGACTATTTTAGACATAAAAACACTTCAAAATCATGAAGTTTTAGGAGTTTACGACCAAGATATGCTCTTGGGCCGTAAACCCCTTTTCCAAGGGTAAAAAGCACTCCAAACACCCCTAAAGCCTTAAGACAACTACCCTTGAACACCTAGGACTTGAATGGGGAGTAAAAGACATCAAAACCACCCCTAAAAGGGAGTTTACGGCCAAGGAACATCACTTGGGCCGTAAACTCCAAGTGAAGGCACAAATGTGTGCCTCTTGTCCCCTTTAGCCTTAGATAAAATCATGGAAGCTATCCTTGATGTGCAAGTGCCTCAAATGAATTAAAATCCAACACCCCATAGGAGTTTACGGCCGTAAACTCTAGGGGATATGGACATTAGGCCGTAAACTCCCCTATGAAGCATCCTAGGGCCTTAAACTACTTCAAAGATGATTCCAACAAGGCTAGGCTAATTCTAGGATAAAGATAGCACCTTAAAACACCCAAAACCACCAAGTGGGGAGTTCACGGCCGTAAAATCATGGGTTCACGGCCGTAAACTCCAAAGGTGGGGTTTGTTGGGTGGTGAACTCTTATACAAAGTCATTTGGTGCTTCAAACCCTTTTGCCTTGTCCCGTATCGACTTAGATGCAACCCTTAGGACCTATAACATTTATTCAAAGTGTTTTCATGTTCCTAAGTGTCCCAACTTATTTTATTAAGTTATTATTTGGCTAATTAGTTATATATATGCTTATTATATGATAACTAGGCTCGTGCGTGTAAACAAGTCTCCGTTTGCCACCTAGCACAGTATCCGACACTACAATTCAATCAGGTCACCACAAGTGAGTTCATACCCCTTTAATCAACCTTTGAAATGATTTTAAATGTTTTAAATACTTTATGGGGGGATACAAGTTAAATACTTATAGTTATTGCTTCAATCACATGTGATTGCATTAATCACATGTGACTAATAACTAGGAAACCAATGATTTTTTCACTGTTCAACCTGTTTATCAAACTGTTTTACTTCAAAATGTTTTACAAATTCTTTTACTTTCCAAACTTATTTATAAACTGTGATTCAAATATGTGTTCCTTATACTTAAACTGTTTTATCAAACTTATGCCTTCAAATTGTTTTATAGATTGACATCAAGTCGATCTTTTTCTTGAAATAATAATTATGTTTAAATGTCTTATAAAAACTTATTTATGCTTTTATATTATAAATTGCATGTCCATATATGTATAGATGTATAAATAATGTTTAAAGGGCTTAGGAAGGCCATCCGCCCTATTTCCTTTTCGCGCCTTGAGATGTGGTCTGGTGGGATTTCGGGTGACCATCCGAAGGTCGTTTCAATATTAATTATATATCAACTACACATATATAGACATAAAAGTACTTCGATGTTCACACGTACTAGACACATCATTAGAAGGTTACCATCGGGGTAACACATGATCATACTATTACAACTGCTAGTTCAATGAGTCAGTTCATTCATGAGTCCACATACAACTATACTACGAGAACATATACAACTAAACTAGGAGGAGAACATATACAACTATACTAGAACTAGAAACATTACATTACATATACAAGAATACGTTAACAATTGTGATCCACTGTATCGGAGCATGCCTTAAATGTCATGTCCCGAGTTGTAGCCAGAATTCTCTTGGAGGGAGAGCGTGAGTTTGCGTATAGATCTATACTGGATTGACTATCCTACACCTGGCTGCTAGCAACAGCCGGACCTACAGGTCTGCAGGTGCCAAACGTCATTCCGTTATTATGACCATTCGTATGTCGTTGTTACCAGTCGATAGCATGGTGCAATTTATCACATTTTACCTTAATATAAATCCGGTTTAAGGTAGTTAGTACAGTAATAGTTCCTATAATACAAAACTATAGTACTACAATAATTTACCCATTACATCTTTTAGTGATAACCTCACTTAAACAATAATGTACAAACTATATTTTGTTAAATGATAGTTACACTTGGGATATTACACACTTTTACAACAAACGAGCGTACAAAACTGTTAAGCCTTGGTAGAAGGCTACTTTAATAGAAAATATAGGTTTTTCTGAGAGATTCAAACTTTTACAAACACTTACATACATTTTACAACTTATACTTGCGATAGGTTCAAACATTTTTGACAACAAACATCGACACTAAAATACTTATGAACTCACCAGCTTAATGCTGATAAACTCTTTCAAAATAACTTATATTCTCAGGTCATCAGTAGATAGGTACCGATGCCAACTTTTGAGAAGATGGGGCGCATTCAAGACTCATCACATTATTATTTTGATTTACGTTATATTTTTGGTGTCTAAAACTGTACAGAACACGCTTGTATTAAAATTATATATTTAATGCAATGGATGATGTTGTTTGCTTATTTACATTTACTGTGTTGTGATACTTTACATGTCGTCCTCCGCCCCAGAACGTTTCTGCCGTTCATGGTTTTGGGGTGTGACAGATTGGTATCAGAGCATTGTTTATAGTGAATCAAGTATATCAACCCATAAAAGATATACTAATCTATAAACCCAAGCGGGATTAAAACACTCTGACCAAGAGTCTATACTTTAAATATTAAAAATATTTAATTAAGTATACTAGTCTGCATTCATACTAAAATCAGTGTCACAATGACAAGAACAAAAGTATTACGATTGTTAAATATCACAAGTGAGCTCGGGGATGTATGGTCAGTCCTGGGAATGGCATAGCCTGATCAACTATGCTGGTCCTAGGAGTGATTAGCATATGCCCTAGAATGGTTGTGATATGTTAACAAGTCTAAAAACTTACCAACAATACCACAAGAAGATCAGTAGAACTTAAACTTAAAATACAATAGGTGTATTTTTGTACTACTAGTTACACGTATACTATATCCTTATACCTCTCTTCTCGTGTAGATCTAAATGGCTGGATTCCATCATGGCGACCCGTACTTTCCAAATGAAGGCAACGCCGGGTGGATCGATGAAGAGCCCGAAGATGAGCATCTAATCCCTTTGGATGATCACCTCGCAGAAGGCTTTTCTGATGGATCCGACTCCGAGCCTAAAGTCAACAACCTACCGCTTGTAGGTCAAGCCCCGAACAACAACTCTCGACCAGCTTTTCCAGGTCCTACTCCCTGGTGGGCAACCAACTTGAATCGCTGGAGTGATGAACAGGGTCAACCCTTACCATACTTTGGGGACCGAACCTTTTACAACGTCAGCGATGGTGGCTCTGCTGACAGAGCTCTGCCTGTCATTATCCGCAGGATAGCTCGTAATGTCGAGCAAGGTCGAGCAGCCATCGACCGGGTCATGGAGATTGATGCCAATTCAGGTGTCAACACAGTCCGCATCCGCCGTCTTGAAGAAGACATGGAACGGACCCGGAGGACCAACGAAACCCTGCAACAACAACTGGCTGCCTCCCGTGATGAAGTCTTAGAACTTCGAGCTCGTCAAAGAGCCCAGGATCGACACCTTCAAGAGGTGTTTCGCCAAGTGTCCGACCTTAGGGCTCGCCCGAGGAATTCCCATCGCCATTAGATGATGTCTAGTACATCTCTGTCTTTTGATTAGGGATTAGCCTTTAAACATCTGTGCTCTAAGTAGCACTTGTCTGTAAAATATTCCTAACTTTCAGTACTCTAATTAGGAATCTAAGAACTGTCAAACTTATCCTTTTGGTATGATGTAAGACCTACTGTTAGGTCGATTTTCCTTGAACTTATTACATCAGTAATACCCGTACTATTGAAATCTATCTAATCTGTGGGAAAAATCTGTACACTTGTGTATTCCTACTAATATTTCTTATTGTGATTTCAAACACTCATTCAACTGTTGTGCTATGGTTAGTTAGTCCATGTGTCACTCTCACGTTGCTTACAAATTGATTCTTACCATCTTTCTCATCTTTATAAACTTATAGCTGAAAGATGCCTCCTCGCAAATCTCCCAGGAATAGGAATAATCCTGCACCTCCACCGCCTCCACCGCCTCCGGTCATCGATACTGCAGCTCTGAATGCAGCCGTAGCTGCAGCAGTGGCAACTGCCATGGCTCAGTATCACTCATCCGATGCCAGCAGAGGTGGAACCCCTGTTGAATCTATTCCGATCGAAATCCCTGTGCGCTCGAGAGAGTGCTCCTACAAGGATTTCACAAATTGCAAGCCGAAGCCTTTCTATGGCACTAGCGGAGTCATTGCCCTCTCGCAATGGTTCGAGAAGACTGAATCAGTCTTCGAAATCTGTTCATGCCCTGCTGCGTGCAAAGTTAAATATGCGGCATGCACCTTTGAGGGGAAAGTCCTAACGTGGTGGAACGGCCACGTTAAAGCCCTAACACTCGTCGTGGCTAACGACATTGGCTGGGAAACGATGAAGGACCTCATGACTGAGGAATACTGCCCGAGGGGCGAAATCCAGAAGTTGGAACATGAACTCTGGAACCTGACCATGAAGGGAACCAATGTGATCGCTTACACTGCCCGATTTAGCGAACTGGTGGCCCTCTGCCCCAATATGGTTCCCACTAAGGGGAAAAAGATCGAACGATACATATGGGGGCTAATGCCTTCGTATCAGGGGAATGTCTTAGCATCGAACCCCGCTACCTTCGACAGTGCCAAGTGTTTGGCACAAAGACTCATTGCCCATGGAGTCAAAACCCCTGCAACCACGACCACCCTAGCCATCCAAGAACCCTCCAAACCCGCTGATACTAAGCGGAAATACTGGGGAGAAAAGAAGAAGCAACAGGCTGCCAAAAAGCAGCAAATTGTGGCAATGCATGCCGCAATAACCCCTACTGCTGCGACTACTACTCCGGTGAGTAGGTATGTTGGAAGTTTGCCCAGGTGCAACAAATGCAACTACCACCACAACGGCCCCTGCCGTGAAATGCAGTGCTCAAACTGCAACAGAAAAGGACACACCATCCGTTTCTGTAAGTTCCCAGCACGACCTATCAACCAAGTCCCTGGCTCAGGCGCGAGCCCAACTTGCTATGGATGTGGCGAAACAGGCCACTTTAAAAGGGACCGCCCCAAAGCGAGGAATGCTGGAGAAGCAGGGAGGGTACTAGTTATAGGCCACGGGGAAGCAGTTACTAACCCGACAGTGGTGACTGGTACGTTCCTCCTTGATAACTCCTATGCATGCATTCTGTTCGATAGTGGAGCGGAGCGAAGCTTCGTAAACCACAAATTTGCTCGCATGCTTAAGCAACAACCACACGCACTTAATGAACAATTCACAGTAGAAATGGCCAATGGGAAAACTGAAAGTACTAATAGCATATACTTAGGTTGCCTCCTAACCTTAGATAACCATTCATTCCCAATCGACCTTATCCCGGTCTCAATAAAAAGTTTCGACGTTATTATAGGCATGGATTGGTTAAGTCTTCATCGCGCCAACATCATGTGCTTCGAGAAAGCAGTCCGTCTAAACCTCCCGTCTAATGAAACTCTTATAGTCTACGGCGACAAACCTGGTGCGAGTCTTCGCATTAGATCGAGTATTCAAGCACAGAAATATCTACGCAAAGAATACCACGCATTCCTTGCTCATGTCGTCGACACGAGCCTCGAAGTGAAAGAACTAAAGAACATCCCTGTAGTGAGCGACTTCCCCGACATTTTCCCAGAAGAACTACCCGGGTTACCTCCGCAACGACAGGTCGAGTTCAGAATCGACTTAGTCCCAGGAGCTACCCCAGTAGCCAAGTCACCCTACCGATTAGCACCAGCTGAGATGCAGGAACTCTTTGGTCAACTTAATGAACTGCTCAGCAAGGGCTTCATAAAACAGAGTTTCTCACCTTGGGGAGCACCGGTCTTGTTCGTTAAGAAGAAAGACGGATCATTCCGTATGTGTATTGACTACAGAGAACTCAACAAACTGACGGTCAAGAATCGTTACCCTCTGCCTCGCATAGATGACCTATTCGACCAACTGCAAGGGGCGAACTATTTTTCCAAGATTGATATGAGATCCGGATATCACCAGTTACGAGTGCTAGAAGAGGATGTGCCGAAGACAGCCTTCCGAACTCGTTACGGACACTATGAGTTCATGGTGATGCCATTCGGATTGACCAATGCGCCCGCAATCTTCATGGATCTGATGAATAGAGTGTGCCGACCTTACTTGGATCAGTTCGTCATCGTTTTCATTGACGACATCCTGATCTACTCCCAAAGTAAGAAAGAGCATGGCGATCATCTGCGACAAGTTCTAAAGACATTACGAAAAGAGAAACTTTATGCGAAGTTCTCGAAATGTGAATTTTGGATCCGAAGAGTCGAATTCTTAGGACACGTGGTAAGCGAAGAGGGAATCCACGTGGACCCATCCAAAATTAAAGCCATTGAGAACTGGTCAGCACCCAAAACGCCTACAGAAATTCGTCAATTTCTAGGTCTCGCTGGCTACTACCGCAGGTTCATTCAGAACTTCTCCCGAATAGCGAAACCTCTTACGACCCTGACCCAGAAAGGCGTGGCCTTTGACTTGGAAGAGAAACAAGAAAGAGCGTTCCAAACGCTCAAACGAGCCTTGTGCACCGCACCAATACTATCCCTTCCCGAAGGGATAGAAGACTTCGTAGTCTATTGCGATCCATCAAATCAAGGACTCGGATGTGTTCTGATGCAGCGAGGAAAGGTCATCGCCTACGCCTCGAGACAGTTGAAGACACACGAGGTTAACTACACGACCCACGATCTTGAACTAGGAGCAGTAGTGTTTGCTCTGAAGATCTGGAGACATTACTTGTATGGAACGAAGAGCACTATCTTTACCGACCACAAGAGTTTACAACATATTTTCGATCAGAAGGAGCTCAACATGAGACAACGACGGTGAGTCGAGCTACTCAGTGATTACGAATGTGATATTCGTTATCATCCGGGTAAAGCCAACGTAGTAGCAGACGCCCTAAGTCGGAAGGAATATTCTGGTCGCAAAGTCAAGTCATTATCCATAACCATCCATTCACATTTGTCTAAGCAAATTCAGGCGGCTCAACTTGAAGCCATGAAGCCCGAAAATGTGACAAGTGAATCCCTTAGGGGAATTGACAAGAATTTAGAAGCCAAGGGTGATGGAGCTTTATATTTCATGAACCGGATCTGGACCCCGAAACACGGTGGTTTCCGAGACTTGGTCTTGACCGAGGCGCACAACACTCGGTATTCCGTCCACCCAGGTTCAGATAAGATGTATATGGATCTTAAAAAGCTATACTGGTGGCCTAATATGAAAGCAGAGATTGCTACCTTCGTAAGTAAATGCCTTACTTGCGCAAAGGTTAAGGTCGAGTACCAGAAGCCCTCCGGTTTATTGCAACAACCAGAGATCCCGGAATGGAAGTGGGAGCGGATCACTATGGATTTCATAACCATGTTGCCGAAGACAACGGGTGGACTTGATACCATATGGGTCATCGTTGATAGATTGACCAAGTCTGCACACTTCCTGCCTATCAAAGAAACCGACATGATGGAGAAACTTACGAGAACATACATTAGGGAAATCGTACGGCTACATGGTGTACCTATGTCCATTATCTCCGATAGAGATAGTAGGTTAACCTCAAGATTTTGGCAATCACTACAACATTCCCTAGGAACAAGGCTGGACATGAGCACAGCCTACCATCCACAGACCGACGGACAGAGTGAGAGGACCATCCAAACACTGGAAGATATGTTGCGAGCCTGTGTGATTGATTTTGGGAAAGCATGGGATACTCATTTACCCCTTGTCGAATTTTCCTATAATAACAGTTATCACACGAGCATCAAGGCTGCTATATTCGAAGCTCTCTACGGCCGAAAGTGCAGATCCCCTCTGTGTTGGGCTGAGGTGGGTGATACCCAATTAGCCAGGGGGCAAGCTTCCGACAGTACTCTCACCGGTCCGGAAATCATTCGGGAAACGACAGAGAAAATCATTCAGATCCGTGAACGATTGAAAGCATCAAGAGACCGACAGAAGAGCTACGCCGATAAACGAAGAAAACCTTTGGAATTTCAAGTGGGAGACCGAGTCCTTCTCAAAGTCTCACCCTAGAAAGGCTTGATACGCTTCGGCAAGCGTGGGAAGCTTAATCCGAGGTACATAGGTCCTTTCGAGATTCTTGCCAGAGTCGGCCCCGTAGCTTACAAACTCGACCTACCCGACACACTTCGTAACGTACATTCTACATTCTACGTATCTAACTTGAAAAAGTGTCTGTCCGACGAGACTCTTGTAATCCCACTCGACGAGATCGAGGTCAACGAGAGCCTCAACTTCGTGGAAGAACCTGTAGAGATCATGGACCGTGAGGTCAAGCAGACGAAACAAAGCCGTATCCCTATCGTGAAGGTTCGCTGGAACGCCAAGCGAGGACCGGAATTCACTTGGGAACGCGAGGATCAGATGAAGCTGAAATACCCTCATCTTTTCGCTTAATTGTTGTAACTTCATATTTGCTTAAATTCTAATTTCGGGACAAAATTCCTTCTAACGGGGGGATGATGTGACAACCCGAAATTTCCGTTTGTACGAACATTATCTATTCAATAGAAGCTAGTCCAGTTTCAGTGATTTTCACACTTTTCCGAACAAGTTTGTGTACATTAGGGTTACGTTTAAGGAGATATCAGGAGAGTGGATGCTCCTGGTTTTGTGAAATTTGAGCATTCCAAGTTTCATAATGTTACAGTCCAATATCCGGAATAAAAATATTTTCTGCCAAAATATTCCAGGACTATAAATAGTTTTCTGAATTAAATTAATTCATTATTCACAATTCCAATTAGAGAAAAGCCATTTTCTCTCTGACGGATCTTCGGGTTTTCATCCCAGATTGTGAGTCTACTCTCCTAAATGTGTTTCAATACTTGTTAGATGCTTTATAACATCAATTACATGTTTAAATTGCAAGATCCGGGAGTTTACCGCCCAAGAACGTTCTTGGGGAGTAAACTCCAAAATGGAGCTTTAAGGCTTCCTAGTCCCATTTCCTTTAGAGACTAGAAAGCAACCAAGAAACACAAGTAATAGGATTTTACGGCCAAGGACTTTTCTTGGGCCGTAAACCCCTTTTCAAGGGCTTTTAGTGCCCTAAACCACCCCTAAAGCTTAAGGACATTAACCCTCAAATGCTTGTGACTATTTTAGACATAAAAACACTTCAAAATCATGAAGTTTTAGGAGTTTACGACCAAGATATGCTCTTGGGCCGTAAACCCCTTTTCCAAGGGTAAAAAGCACTCCAAACACCCCTAAAGCCTTAAGACAATTACCCTTGAACACCTAGGACTTGAATGGGGAGTAAAAGACATCAAAACCACCCCTAAAAGGGAGTTTATGGCCAAGGAACATCACTTGGGCCGTAAACTCCAAGTGAAGGCACAAATGTGTGCCTCTTGTCCCCTTTAGCCTTAGATAAAATCATGGAAGCTATCCTTGATGTGCAAGTGCCTCAAATGAATTAAAACCCAACACCCCATAGGAGTTTACGGCCGTAAACTCTAGGGGATATGGACATTAGGCCGTAAACTCCCCTATGAAGCATTCCAGGGCCTTAAACTACTTCAAAGATTATTCCAACAAGGCTAGGCTAATTCTAGGATAAAGATAGCACCTTAAAACACCCAAAACCACCAAGTGGGGAGTTCACGGCCGTAAACTCATGGGTTCACGGCCGTAAACTCCAAAGGTGGGGTTTGTTGGGTGGTGAACTCTTATACAAATTCATTTGGTGCTTCAAACCCTTTTGCCTTGTCTCGTATCGACTTAGATGCAACCCTTAGGACCTATAACATTTATTCAAAGTGTTTTCATGTTCCTAAGTGTCCCAACTTATTTTATTAAGTTATTATTTGGCTAATTAGTTATATATATGCTTATTATATGATAACTAGGCTCGTGCGTGTAAACAAGTCTCCGTTTGCCACCTAGCACGCTATCCGACACTACAATTCAATCAGCTCACCACAACTAAGTTCATACCCCTTTAATCAACCTTTGAAATGATTTTAAATGTTTTAAATACTTTATGGGGGGGATACAAGTTAAATACTTATAGTTATTGCTTCAATCACATGTGATTGCATTAATCACATGTGATTAATAACTAGGAAACCAATGATTTTAACACTGTTCAACCTGTTTATCAAACTGTTTTACTTCAAAATGTTTTACAAATTCTTTTACTTTCCAAACTTATTTATAAACTGTGATTCAAATATGTGTTCCTTATACTTAAACTGTTTTATCAAACTTATGCCTTCAAATTGTTTTATAGATTGACATCAAGTCGATCTTTTTCTTGAAATAATAATTATGTTTAAATGTCTTATAAAAACTTATTTATGCTTTTATATTATAAATTGCATGTCCATATATGTATAGATGTATAAATAATGTTTAAAGGGCTTAGGAAGGCCATCCGCCCTATTTCCTTGTCGCGCCTTGAGATGTGGTCTGGTGGGATTTCGGGTGACCATCCGAAGGTCGTTTCAATATTAATTATATATCAACTATACATATATAGACATAAAAGTACTTCCATGTTCACATGTACTAGACACATCATTAGAAGGTTACCATCGGGGTAACACAGGATCATACTATTACAACTGCTAGTTCAATGAGTCAGTTCATTCATGAGTCCACATACAACTATACTATGAGAACATATACAACTAAACTAGGAGGAGAACATATACAACTATACTAGAACTAGAAACATTACATTACATATACAAGAATACGTTAACAATTGTGATCCACTGTATCGGAGCATGCCTTAAATGTCATGTCCCGAGTTGTAGCCAGAATTCTCTTGGAGGGAGAGCGTGAGTTTGCGTACAACTTATACTTGCGACAGGTTCAAACGTTTTTGACAACAAACATCGACACTAAAATACTTATGAACTCACCAGCTTAATGCTGATAAACTCTTTCAAAATAACTTGTATTCTCAGGTCATCAGTAGACAGGTACCAATGCCAGCTTTTGAGAAGATGGGGCGCATTCAAGACTCATCACATTATTATTTTGATTTACGTTATATTTTTGGTGTCTAAAACTGTACAGAACACGCTGGTATTAAAATTATATATTTAATGCAATGGATGATGTTGTTTGCTTATTTACATTTACTGTGTTGTGATACTTTATATGACGTCCTCCGCCCTAGAACGTTTCCGCCGTTCTTGGTTTTGGGGTGTGACAAAGCTTGAGTGCCAAGTGCCTCAAGTGTGACACCTCAAATGGTTCACACAACACCAAATAAACATGGAATAACTTGAGAGAATTCTACACTTCATGAAAATCGGCTAGCCCTTTCTTACTCTCTCTAGTGGCCGATTTTGGTGAATAATATGATGCTTATATAGTGTGTTACAATTAGGGTTACACCATGTAAACCCTAATTGTCATGACCTTTCATTTGCATGACCCATGGGTTATGTAACCTCCATGGAGCATCCATGGACCATCCTATGGGTTTAACCCAACTTGATTACCCATGGAGCTTTGGCCCACTATATAAGTTATGGATGATTTGCACAATCAACCCATATATTTAATTAGTATTCTTTTGATCACTTAATTAATCCTAGATTAATTCTTGATCAATACTAATTAAATACTATTATTCTTATTATTAATATACTAGAACTTATAATATATTAATAACCATAAGTGTCTTATTTCTCTCATTTAGTCTATCCAAGTGCATGATGCCATGCAACCCAAATGGACCATGCCGGGTCGGGTCAAGTCTTAACAATTATATTTATGGACTTAGACATTAATCCAACAATATCCCACTTGGATAAGTCTAAAACTATTATTGCGTATGACTTCAAGAACCAACTAGCTATCATAGCTCTCAAAAGCTTTTGTCGAACTCTGACCTTATAGATGAACTCTGACCTTTTTCAATGACTTTTCCATTAGATAAGGGATCATATATTCCTCCATTCTAGATATCTTATGGACGGAGACATGGATTATAATCATTCTCTCTGTCCATTTGTTGTTTCCTGATTTCCGATTTATGACGACTGACTAGTTGAACAAATCAACTCAGTCCAGGCCCGGTCGAGCACTTCCATTTGTCATCATCAAATCATCGAGGGGCCCACAGATATCGCTTTTATCCCGAAGGTAAAATGAATGGATAAACTTTGACTCATATGGCTTGTTCTACTACTTGTTGAATCATACACAAAGGCATGTTTTTTAAAATCGAGTTACCAATGCGTTTTCGTGCAATCAATGTACTATCAACTCATAGTAACAACTCATATCTTTAGGTTTGAAGAATATAAGATATTATCGTCTCATGATCACTCGTGATAAAATCCATGAAGTGATTCCAATGAGCGCGGGTTGAATCCAATACTCATAACTTATGAGCAATCATGAGTGTTGTAGCCCTTTGTCCAACATCTTAGACCTCTACAAGCTATCCCATGACAGTCTTGATTTATATCTACTTCCAACATATGACCGACTGTGGATGGTTTGAATAACTTAGTCATTCCGGAAGAATAACCTAGTTTATTCTGGAAGTCAAAACATGCAAAATGAAACACAATAATAATCGAATCCAATATGGTCTTAGAACTTATGAATATAAATAAACACCTTTTATTTATCACCATATGATTACACATTATTCATTGTATATTGTTTCAGCTATCAATTTTATTCTTGAATTTAGAACAATAGTTGTCCCATGCTCCAAGCATGTACACTATGTTTTATAAACACTAGTCATGCCATACACAAAGTATGCATACTATGTTTGTCTATGATCTTTACTTTGTGAATTAGATCAATTGAGCATAACTCCAATGATCCTCTTTTCATAGTCCCAAATCCTTACTGCAAATGCAAGAATTCCAAATTCATGCGATTTACTGAAATCTGTTAGATTATAAACATATATGCATTGATCCTCTTGTAATGATTATGCACAAAGTCACAAGGACTTGACAACAAACATTACAAAGTATTCCAAAGGAGATCAGCTCCTTGGAAACATCCTTTTTGCATTAAGTTTCCTAATCTTACACAGATTGAAATTTCTAGCTTTGAAACATTTCCAGATTCCATTTTGACTATCACTTCTGAACAAGAGTTGCCTCCTTACAGATTATGTCAATATGGTCCTTCCAGAATTATCACTATACTTCCAACTGTCCTTGAGCAACCAATCTTTGGTAAACCTTAGATTGTCCTCGATAATTGTTTAATCCTTTTAGTCATATCCAATTCTAAACCGTTTCCCTTCTTAAGGCCCTAGGCATTTGGAAAATTTTAGAAAGGATGAATATAGCACATGTAATCGATCCTATATCCGAAGCATATGGGACATGATTCATGATGTCTCAAATAAAGACTAAACCAGTCTTTTGCTATAATATTTCCATTTCTATTTGCCAAGTTCTCATAATTCAGATTATGAAAAGGGATGTCGTAATCATAATCGAATTTTAGAACGCAAATAATGGACCCATATATAGAATTTTCTTATGTTGAGCCATTCCAACATAACATTGATATATATATATATATATATATATATATATATATATATATATATATATATATGTGTGTGTGTGTGTGTGTGTGTGTATACTTGACTAAATACGATTAAAACCTGAATCTAAGCTTTTAGATTTGAGATGAAGTATAAATTCCTCTCCCTTAATTATAGCAAAACAACTTTTTCCCAATTGAAACCTTTTGTTTTTGATAATTAACATTGCTAACTTGCAACCTTTATCATAATTATCATGCTCCCACTAACATGATGTTTATTAGCATTACACTTATGCTCCCACTAGCTTTGACATGTACTCAGAAATCAGCTGACTTTCTTACCAAAGTTCAGATTTCTGATACTAGATTGCTTTGATAAAACTTTATCATATTCATACACCTACTTTTAGATAGCTCACATGTGTGTCTAAACAATTTTAGAACTATGACAAGGGATGACGTAATCATAGTCTCAATTGTTTAGACTTTTTTGCCATTTCTCAAAAGTCAATGTTAGTGTGTCGGTTAACCACGCACGCTCCACTAACGACTTTGAGAACTGCAAATATCACAATTGCTATCTAACTAAAATCTAGTTAGTGAAAGTGTTTCCTCACCATCATTTTCATGAATCGGATAGAAACCTTATGACACTTAGATTTAACGGTGTATGTGTTCTTATCCATGTGAATTGTCAAGACCATAGTCTCAAGACGAGGATAATGACAAATCCAAGCTCATATGGACTGAACTCAATCTTAATTTCTTGCCACCTGGCAGCACAAGGGCCTGTCATTGCTTCCAAGTTGTTGTGCAACCAATTGAGAACTCTAAGAACTCATAGCAAAGACAAGTTTAATTGGAATGGGCACAGAATATGTCAACATGATAGGTTATGAACCTCAAGTCGTGTGCTAGTGAAGAACTATTATTTCTTGAGACTTTCAAGACCTTTAAGAATCCCACTGTCCTCTTGACATATAAGACTTTCATATCAAATATTCAAGAGATAGTGTGGATTCTAATCAAGATAAACACTTCACACAATTGGCCTAAGTTCATCTTTGTTTTATCCAAAACATCACAACTTACCAATTTCAAATGTACAAGAGTAGAAAACTTTTACTCTTACATTTGACAAGTGTTTTAAACCTTCATTAAGACATGTCACTCAGATTACAATCTTGGAGTATGACTCTAAGAGTTGTATTGGAACGAAGTATGACTCATCTTTCTTGATTTAACCATTTCACCAATTCATGTTCCTCTTCTTAGTCATAAGAATGCACTAAGATTTCCTTAGAGAACTAATTGTGCTATGGTTTCTTAATCATTAAGATGATCATAAAACTGATACTAAAGTACTCTCCCATCTTTTCAGATTTGAGAAACTTTTATCTTTCTGCCTAAGTTGATTCTTCTTATTCGCTCTGCCTTACATTGGAACCTTTTCCAATGTCTCAGAATTACACCTAAGCTTGTAAGTATAACCATATTTACTGTGCTATAGTAAATTATGACGAATAGCCTTATCTATCTTTTGTGGTGGACTTAGCCAGTGCACAAGAATGTGTACTCATCCCTTAGTCCGTTACTTGACTCACACATCCATGTGAACAAGTAGTTAGTCTTAATTTTACCAATGCTTGAAAGTTCTCATTCATCATGCTTTACAACTTGCATGATTCCAAGTTTCTATCCAACTGAAACTTGGGTGACGAGAATCTTTCCTTATTTGGTAAATTTAGACACTACCACAAATGAAAGAATCAAATTCATATTTCCACTCTTGCTCTTAATGGAATCATATAAGCAACAATTTTTCAGAAATGCCATTGTAAGGATACTTTAAAATAAATAAAATCAGAATTTTTCCTTTTATTTTAAAATCTTTGCGAAAAAAAAAACTATCCTTACAGTACAAAAACACATGAAAACTTGTTCTTATCTATTCCTAAGCAATATCTCATAACTCCTAAGAAGTAGCTCAAGAATCCGATCTTCAAACTATGCGATAGAAATCCATCTACGCGATCAGATTGAACATATTCTTTCTTTAAGTTTATTTACTTTTCTTTGATTCTTAAAACATCAACATGTGACCCAGTCACATCATGTAATAAGAATCTCAGAATAGAAACTTAGCAGAGTTAGATAGTGGACTTTACCTGAAGTAGAGTCAAACTTATTGACTTTAACATCCTTAGGTAAATTTGGCAGCTTCGCAACTAATGCCCCTTCCTTTGGCAATATAAACATATGGATCCTTTGGTAATGGTACACGGGACTATCACAGACTTAGCTTTCCTCTTTACCATTTGGTCAACCCAGTTGACTATGGCCGATCCCTTTCCATTGGGAAGAGAGCTTTACTGGATATCCAATGTCATCATTGTCAATGTTCATAAAGTTTTAGGAAGTTGATCTTAGCAAATAGATAAGATCATTAAGGGTCTTATCATAGTCTATTTCATAGGAGTCCCAAAGGAACTCACTATGAGACTTAGAAAGTATTTGAGCCACCAACTTTCTCAAGACTTTGACACCCAACTCTCCCGGCTTGTCAATATGTGACTACATCTCCAAGATGTGATCACACATAGACCTTTGCTTGCCAATAGGGCTTGAGTGACCTTAAACTTTTCAAGAACTTGTGGGTTAGGGAGAATAATTGGAGGAGGTGAAAGAAGTATGATTTCCATGGGACATCATCTTCATTTAGGAAAGCTTGTTTCAAGAGATTTGGGAAGATCATAGATGTTTAAACCAGACATCTTTTGGGAGATGTTAAAGATAGTTGATCTAAAGTCCTTAATATAACACGCAATATGAAATATTAAGGCTAGGACCCAACACAATATTTTTATAACTTGGAAGAGGTATGCCATAATCCAAGCTATAAAATATTTGAAGGTAGGTGAATGTCGATTCACCAATTTCCACCAAGATAAACGAAATGTATTATTAGGTTTTAATTGGTTTTGAAACTCCTAGATCTTTGAGATTCATTGAACTGTTCAATGGCATGTTTCAATCTCGAGTTTGCCCTTTAGGTTTTGTGACTGGGATGCCGAGGATCACAAAACAAGGTGTGAAGTAACCATGCAAATTACTTGGTACCCTTAAGTGTTTACCCCTCAATCGATGTGTCGGTTAACCACACACGCTTCGTCGATACTATGATAAACATTAAGTTACCCTTTTCCTACCTTGTTAAATACGAGTTAGTGTGTCGGTTAACCACACACGCTCCACTAACCGACTTAAACAAAGTGCAAAGGGTAATTTCATGGATTAGCACCTTATTCACATTTTCCTAAGTAACTAAGATTGGGTATTTATAGAAAGTTTAGTTACTTAGTATTTATCATTAATACTTCTAATGAAGGGAGAATTATAGTCCTTGTCCTACCCGTTCGGCTAATGACCCTCCACCGGTCAAGGAAGCGGTGGGTGAGAATGGACACCCATTAAACTTCCATTTTATAGGCAGTAACCTTATACCCCCCTTATAGACCGGCTTCGTGAATGTTGCCTACTAATGGTAAGACTGACTTTACTCTTATACATATATATAAATATTATTAACTTATAATATTATAAAGTATAAGGGTTGAATTTTAACTTTTAAAATTCTAAGGGCTAACTTGGAATTAAAGTATTCATAAGTGAAAACTTTTCAAATTCCAAAACTTGAGGGCAAGTTTTGAAACTATTCAAAACTAAATAACTCCATAACTTATGTGTTTAAAGTAGTTTTAATCCAAAAACTCTTCAAGTTCCATAACTTGAGGACAAGTTATGGAAGACTTTAAACTAATAAAAGAATTAACTTTTCTTTATTGTATAACTTATGGAATTAATTAAGGTTACACTTTTTTTATTTATTATTTAATGAAGAGACTCTTGGTCCTCCATAACTTGAGGACAAATTATGGAGTCATAAAACCATTTAATTAGAACTAGACTCTTCATTTTGTAACCTTTGCCAACTTTTATGAGATTTATGAAACTTAAATGTGACTTTTCATATAACTTGAGGACAAGTTACAAAAACACATTTTAGAATCAACTCTTAGATTAAAATGGATTGAAAACAACAATTTCACATAACTTCCTATTAATCTAAGCAACTCATAAGAACAAGATAATTCAAATCAAACTTTTTCATGTAATTAGTCTAAACCTTAAACTAATACAAAACATGAATCTATTGACAATTATCTTTGAAATTGGATTAGCATGAACATTACCACATCAAAAAACAAGTTTATAAGTCCAAAAACATCTTAGGGTAATGTTCCTAGTCCAATTCCAGCCAAAAAAGTCGAATATATGTTGTCTGGGGCTCCTACTCGTCGAGTGTATGAACCTACTCGACGAGTAGGATGATTTTACTCATGGACTCGGCGAGTTCATCAGTGGACTCGGCGAGTCCAGTGCCCAAAAAGCCAGAAAATTGAGTTTTTCAACATTTTTCAACAATTTGCATCATGTATAATTGAAAACAAGCCTAGGCTCTGATACCACTGTTGGGTTATGAGCATTCTAAAACTCCTAAGTGTACATGCAACCCTAAATACCTTGGATCTATGTTTTCTCTATTATACATATAAATATGAACATCCAAGGTATTATCCTAATCTAGCATACAAAAACAATGAATATAACAAGATAAAATACATACCTTTTTCATGTAGAAAGTCTTCATGAAGCTTGAGTGCCAAGTGCCTCATGTGTGACAACTCAAATGGTTCACACAACACCAAATACACATGGAATAACTTGAGAGAATTCTACACTTCATGAAAATCAGCTAGCCCTTTCTTACTCTCTCTAGTGGCCGATTTTGGTGAATAATATGATGCTTATACAGTGTGTTACAATTAGGGTTACACCAGGTAAACCCTAATTGTCATGACCTTTCATTTCCATGACCCGTGGGTTATGTAACCTCCATGGAGCATCCATGGACCATCCTATGGGTTTAACCCAACTTGATTATCCATGGAGCTTTGGCCCACTATATAAGTTATGGATGATTTTCACAATCAACCCATATATTTAATTAGTCTTCTTTTGATCACTTAATTAATCCTAGATTAATTCTTGATAATTACTAATTAAATACTATTATTCTTATTATTAATATACTAGAACTTATAATATATTAATAACCATAAGTGTCTTATTTCTCTCATTTAGTCTATCCAAGTGTATGATGCCATCCAACCCAAATGGACCATGCCGGGTCGGGTCAAGTCTTACCAATTATAGTTATGGACTTAGACATTAATCCAACAATGACACCCAACATCCCCAATCTATCAATGTACGATTTCATTTTTAGAACATGCGCACGTATAGATTTTCCATCTTGATGTTTACATGCCAACAGGGCTTGAGTGACTTCGTACTTTTCAGCTTGAAGAAAGCATGACTCAAGGAGTGTCACTGGAGGAGGTGGAGGAAGTATTGGAGAAGAATGACCTCCATTTCCACCATTACTAGAAGAAGGGAATATTTTTCAACCTTGTCCAGAATGTGAAAGGTCATCTTCAGGAGGAAAAATATTTCCATAAGAATGAGGAAGACAATTATTGTCTGAACTTGACATCTATAATAGGAGAAAACAGAATTCAAGTTAGTTGGTTTTACTCCTTAATTATTAACCCATAAATTTAAATTAAGGCTAGGATCCATATTTTCGATTCAAAATTTGAAGAGGGATGCCATAATCAAATTCGAGTCTATTTTAGGTAAGTAAAGCATTTACCAATTTCAATCTTATGAAACTCATAAATCTTTTAAGATTCATTGAATATAATCAATGGAATTTTTAATTTCCATTATGCTCTCACTTTGTGACTAAGATGTCGAGGATCACAAACGAGATTTGAATAACAATGCAAATTATCTTGGTACTCTCGATGTCATTTATCATCTAATCAATGTGTCGGTTGACCACAAACGCTCCATTAACCAATGATAATTTACGAGACACCCATTTCCACCCTTTACTAGTCCATATTACTATGCTGGTTAACCACACACGCTCTACAAATGACTTATATAAAGTGTAATGTGCAATTTCATGGATTAGCATCAAATCACATTTTTCCTAAACTAACTAAGAGTGGGATTTTAGAAAATAGTTTAGTTACTTTATGTCATTATACTTTTAATGAGATTATGTCCTATCAAACCCGTTTGGCTAACGACCCTCCACCATACAAGAGAGTGGTGGGTAAGAATGGATACCTACTGGCAGTCATTTTATAAGCCGCTTCCTTAAACTCTCCTTATAGTATTGCTTCGTGAATGAGGCGTACTAGCGGTTTGATTGACTTTTCTTATACATAATATATATATATATATATATATATATATATATATATATATATATATTAAGCTTTTAATTATATACATAGTATAAGGTGTATTTTAAGACATTTTAAAATACTAGGTTTAATTACTAAATTTCAAAAATAAAATAATTTTAATTTAAGTTTAAAATTAAACCAAATGATTTAATAACTATTTATTAATTAAACATTTTATTAATTTATTAAATCAATTTTAGGATTATCCATTAAATTAATCAACATAATTTAATCTAATCCACTCCTCTAATAATTTTCAAAAATATGGGAGGGATCCACAAAATCTTGCAATTATCTTGTTAAACAATTAAGAAGATAATTACCAAAAAATAAGAAATCTCTATCATATCTAGCAATTTTCGATAATATGGAATTGATCAAACAAATCTTGCAATTATCTAGTTAATTAAATAAGGAGATAATTGCCAAAATTAAGAAGTCCCTACCAAAACTCTAATTTCCAAAATAGGGCAAATATTGGGGTGGAAGGTAATTAAGGATTTCAAATCCTTGCCTTGATTTCGAAAAATCATAGGGTTGGGAAGCCCTAAAAATGAAATCTTATAGGCCAAGGGAAGGGGTTACAACCCTTTTCCAAAAGGGTGTATTTTCCGTAAACCCTTATTGATCAAATTCAACCAATTGCATCATATTCAATACAAAACAAATATAGTATCTGATACTACTGATGAGTTTTGAGCTTAACAAACAATCCTATGTGTGCATGCAACCCTAATATTCATGGATCTATGTTTTCTCTAATTGAACATAAAAGTATTGAACATCAAAAGGAAAACCCTAGGAGGTATCTACTATATTCGAAAATCATAATAAAAGATAGTAAACATACATCTAGTTGTTATGTAGTAATAACAAATGTCGTGCCTCAAATGGTTCACACCCAAACTAAGCAAGAGGATAAGAGAGGAGAGGATAGGAGAAGAGTTGAGATTTTCGGCTATCCTTCTTAGGGCAGGAGTAGTATGGGGCGAAATATCAAAGGGGTATAGCCCTTTATATAGTTGTTGGTAGCTTAAGGCCAAAGCTAGGGTTTAAAGGAGGAAATCCTAATTTCATAGCTTAAGGCCTAAGCAGCCCAAGAATTCCATCCAAGAGGCCCTTGGACGAAATTTTTACGGCCTTCCCATAATATTTCGCCCAACCCATCTAGGAGGGTTCTATAGCCAAATTGCACAACTATCAATAAATTGTCAAACAGCCCCTGCACTTTTAATTAATTCATTTAATCCCAAAATTAATTTCTGATTAAATATTAATTAAATAATATGATTTCTAATTAATATTTATTTCCATAATACATTAATAAATCAATTATCTAAATTTACTATCCAAATAATAAATATAATCGCTCTCTCCAAAATTCATCTTGTCTGGTTGTTAGTATGTGGGCAATCCAAATGGATTGTACTACTATCAGTTTAAGTATATACCAATTATAGTTATGGGCTTAGACACCTAACCCAACAAATACTCAATTAAACATATAAATACTATATTGAAATATAGGGAAAATACCATAAAAGTCTCAAGTTTTACACGTGTTGCTGGAAAAAACTCTAACTTTTTTTTTGTTGGTTAAAACCACAACTTTTCCGATAACCTTCCATTTTTACCATGTTATCCGGTTCAACCAGTGTCAACCGGTTTTTTTGAAAATAGAAGAGATTCTGAAAACTTATGGTTTTTACCAAAAAAAAAAAAAAGACAAGGCTTTTTTCAACTAAGTGTGAAAAACTTGTGAGTTTTTTTTTATATTTGTGATTTCTTTCGACAAACGGATTTATATAAACAAATGATCTTCGTATATCAATAAATTTTTTTTATTAATGTTTAAAAATATAAATATCGTAATAAAAGTATAAAATAAGTATTGTATGTAATTTATATGTGTAAAATATATTTTGTACTTATTTATATATATAAAAAACATGTTTTATGTATAAAAAATGTATTTATGTATGTATAAAAACCGTATTATACATAAAACTCTTATTCGCATACCTATATTTTAGAAAACATAAGATACATACAAAGCATGAGTATATATATATATATATATATATATATATATATCAAATACGATTTGTATACATATAGAAATACATAAAAATGCATCTTTTTTATACATAGAATATGTTTATTACATATAAAAATAAGTAAAATACATATTTTATACATATAAGGTACAAAGAATAGCTATTGTATACTTATATTACGATATTTATATGTGTAAACCTTAAAGAAGATTTTTTTATGGATATACGAATACCATTTGTTTATATAAATCCGTTTGATGAAAAGAATAACATATATCAAAAAAATCTTAAGTTTTACACACTTAGTTGGAAAAAGCCATAACTTTTATTTTTGGTAAAACCCATAAGTTTTCTAAAAACCATTCATTTAAAAATAGGAATGCTCGAATCATAGGTTAAAAATGGAAGGTTGTCTGAAAATTTTATGGTTTTAACCGACCAAAATAAAAGTTAGGGATTTCCCAACTACACCTATAAAACTTGACTACTTTTACGGTATTTCGCTCCCATTAAATAAGAGGTCGACATTGCAAAATAAAATATCCAAGATATGGTAAAGAGTATAGAGCTCTGTTGGCATCCACCCTCGTCAAAGATGAGAGTTTTGAGATGGAAAAGCAATTGAAGTCACATTCATGTCATACCAAAAAAGATATTTTTTTATAGATTTTGTAAAGAAATTTTATTATCAATGCTACAGCAACCACAACAATGTTTTAAGACCCTCTAATGTATTTTGTAGGTTGATTACAAGGAAATCACATCAGGTCTACTTATTTCCACAGCAATGTTTTAAGAGCCTCTAAAATATTTTGCAAGTTGATTACAAGGAAGTCACAACAGGTCTACTTATTTCATTAGCATAAATCAGTTCGATCTTAATTAAATATGATTTTCTTTATATTTCCAAAAGATTAATATGAATAATATAAACTAAGTTCAAAATCGATCTAATCTTACCAAATTAAAATTTGGTTTTCAAGAGCCAAGACATTTTAAAAAATGTATTATAATTTAACCCATTTTTATATTTATAAATTAAGATTTATAAATATTTACTTAGAAAAATATATTCTAACCTAATATTACTAATCTTCATAAATGGTCTCTATGGTTTTTCAGAATATCAAGTTTATTCCCTAATGTTTTTCAGTCTAATAGAAGGTTGTTGTAGTTTCAAATTTTTTTTGGTTTCATAAATGGTCCATGTGGTTTTACATACTATCTACACTCAGAACACTGCTACAAACAATATAGTTGTAAATACATACCAATCACTATTTGATTTGGTAAGTGATGAGTCGTACTATGAATAAATACATTTCATTGATTGTACCATGAGTAGTGTTACAAGAATCATTAGTCTTGCACCAAATGAGAAAGTTTATAAGACACTGTCTGTGATTTCGAATGCGGTTCATTTCGCACTGGAACATATAGAAGTCTAGGATTGTGAGGATTGCGCTTTTCATGATGCTCTCAACAAAATCGAACATGGAGTAGAGATGTGTTACTTCGTTGGATCCTAGTATTTAGGATGGTGACATGCTTAGTGACCTGGTAAGTCGGTATCCTGGTATATAGAATCATGATATGTTAGTGACCGGTTCGGTTGGTATTTTGATTATAGGATATTGCTATCATTAGTAATCTGTTAGATCAGTTTGACTATTATATATGCTAGCTTATGATATTTATGTGCACATGATTGTTTTATTTGGGGTTGGGTTGAGGGGGACCTTCTTTTTACTGAAGGCCAACATACCAAGGGCGGACCGGATAGATTGTAGACCCAGATAGGGCATACCAGTCAGGTCGAAGTCCCGACAAGCATTCTCGATAATTCGAAGGCCCTGAGAGGTGGTCCAAATGTGCCGATGGTTTAGAGAGTGGTCCACATAGATTGATGGCCCTGTGAGGCGGTCCAGTCAGGCTGATAGCTCATTATACATGATGTTTGTTTATATGATATGATTATGATTATATGGTGTTGGTATGTTGGGAGAACTCACTAAGCTTCGGGCTTACAGTTTTTGATTATGTTTCATGTACTTCTGATGATGACGGGAAGGCGAAGGCATGATCGTGCACCTCCTTATATTTTTATGTTTTGATTCGGGGATACTCTGACATGAAACCATTTTGAAAACAAACTTGTAATGATTATTGGTTTTTTGAATGTTTTAAAAAGTTTTAAATTGACTTAAATTTTATAGATGCTACAAAACCTGTAAGAATAATGTGTTTGTTGCTCAAAAGAACGTCTCCCGAGAAAGCAAGTTGATATCCACAAAGGTTAGTATGAACCACATTCATCTTGATGAGATTCACGAATCAATCAACGAAGAATATAAAGTTGGCACTAGCACTCAACTAAAGGTTGAAAGACATATTGATGAATCTAACCTACTTCTACCTCCTCCAAATAGATCTGATAGAGGATGTCATGCAATTAGTTATATAGATTCTATATTACTGAGGAAAATGTAAAGGTTGCAAAAAGCAAGGAAATAGTTATTTAGATTCTATATTACTAAGGAAAATGTAAAGGTTACAATAAAAAAGGAAACTATAAAGAGTGAGATTATATGTTTAAATCTTGATGGATCCAATACTTGGCCTTAAATGGGTTGGGTGTAAGTAGATCATTAAGAAGAAGACACACATGGATATGAATACAAGTATTTTCTAACCAATATATGCTATGAAGGGTTTGTAAGCTTAACATGTCAAGTTATGGAATAAAACAAGCATCGTTTAGCTGAAATCTTGATTTTTCTGAGAGAACTCAAAGAATTTGAATTTCAAGAAACAAGGATGAGCAATATATATATATATATATATATATATATATATATATATATATATATATATATATATATATATATATATATATATATATATATATATATATCAGTGCTCAAAATATCAGTCTAACGTCGGCCAAGGCGCTAGGAAGTTTGCAACTGATTACGATAAAGTGTGTTTGGCAGAAATTGGTCAATATTGGTCAAACTCAGGCTAGGCGGTCCTTGGAAGTTCTTGGGGTCCTAAGTGGGAATATTTAAAAAAATCAAATTATCAAATTTTTAGATATTACACAAAATTCACAAAATATCAAATTTTAAAATTTGTAAATATTCGAATTTCCAAATATTAAAGCAAATATTTCAAAATTTAAAAAACAAAAAATTTAAAATTTTTCAAATAGTAATTATCTTAGGATATATTAAGTTTTAAAATACTTTTATTATTAATTTAGGTTCACTAATTAATCTCCATCAAACCGATTAATTGCTTGAACCTAGTCAACCACTAAGCTACCGTCGAGTTACTTTACAACCTTCATATATATATATATATATATATATATATATATATATATATATATATATATATATATATATATATAAATGTGTGTGTGTGAGTCACATGAGGCGTCATCGAATAGGGTGAAGGAAGAGAATGCAGATGATAAAAGGGGAGTGGCCATTTTTTTTGAAGTATAATTAATGGAAAAAACCTCTCAATAATAATTAAAAATAGATTAGGGAAAGGAAAATCTTATAAAAAAAACCCAAATTTTTTTTTCCAGTTTATGATTTTGTCCATATTAAGTTTTTTTTATGAAAAAGAGAAATACATAACAATGTAATCAGTTTAACCTTTATAATATCTAAAAATATGGTCCAAAAAATTTGATTTTAAAAATAGATAAAATAGTTTTTCCCAATATTATCCAAACATTTAAATAAAAATCAATGTATCAATTGCCATAATGGTGTGGGCGATGCAGTCGTCCCGAGCTCTTCACTTTATAACCGGAAGTACCTGAAACATAAACTAAAAATGATAAGCACAAAGTTTAGTAAGTTCCCCTAAAATACCACATAGCGACATGAAATAAATAGATACTGGGCCCCGCCCTTCATCGGGGCCCGTCCGACATCGGACCCCGTCCAACATCGGGCCCCACCCAACATTCAATTACAAGTATCAAATAAACACATACACATGTAATAATTACAGTGATACATAGCATACAATATCCATCAGGCCCCGTCTAGTATCGTGCCTTAGCCCAGAAAACACATAAACACAAGCACATGCAAGCATCACGAATATAGCTAGCATACTAACAACATAACATAAAACGAGCCAACATTGGTGCATTCGACCCACTAAATCTGGTAAGGAAACTCAGCTCGAATACAAAATGATAGTTGAACAAATCCCGACTCTGAATACCGACTCTACTAACCCCTAAACAAAAATGATTTCAGTAAATACAACTCGCAATGCGAAAAAACCCCTTACAAGTCAATTATGGTCAAAGATTAAGGTCAAAGTCAAAGTCAACGGTCGTAGTTGACCCAACATGCCGAGTTGTCCTTCAAGTCATCGTGTTTCTCCATTTACTGCACAGGTTGGGAAAAATCTTATCAACTTGCTGAGTTCACTAATGAACTTGCCGAGTTAGCTAGGAATCCAACAGCTTAATTCATTAAGTTGTTTCCATCGAATCAAGGAACTCCAAATCTTAGATCTCCTCTAAAATGATGTTAGATGGGTAAAGTTTCCAACATTACACCTAGGAACTACCAAAATGGGTTCAAAACCCAAACCCAAGGCTTAAAAGGGTGAGGGATTAATCATTAAGCACTAAATCACCAAAGGGATAGCCCCAATCTGTAGATCTGGCCCTTAAGGTTGAATGTCAACGTAAAGTTTCCAGCTTTACGCTCAAGCATGAATAGGAGAGGATCAAATGCTCAAAAGAAGCCAAAAGAAGGACTTAATGAATGCATGAATCCCTTAAGACCATAAAGTTGGCACCTTTATGCCAAAAGAGCTCATAAAGATCTTAGATCTAAAAGAATAAACATTTGGGACGTCCTACTCCCCAACAACCACCCAACCATGGCTAAAAGCATACAATATAACCCACGAAATGATCGAATCAATTATTAAGAAAGATGAGAACTTGATACCTCAAAAACATTGCAAGTGAGCTAGTGATTCTGGATCCAAAACTCCTTCTTCAAGCCAAGCAACTCCCAGTTACTTAGCTCCTTCACAAATACCAAAAATGAACATTCAAGGCTCGCCCCAAGCACACACACACTCAAAAATGGAAAATAAAGCTAGAATTTAGGGTTTATGGACAAAGGAGGTTGGTAAGGAGGCTAGCCAATGGAATTAAGGCCTTTAAATAGGGTTCAATGCCCTAAAAATTAGGATTTCCTTCCCAGCTGCCAACTTGCCAAGTTGAGGCACCTCGAATCACCGAGTTGACTCATTAAACTTCACAGCCAAAAACAACTCAACACGCCGAGTCCTCTTAGAAAATAAAAAAAATGGAAAAATAAAATCATACCGGCAACCAGGCGATACAATTCTCCCCCACTTGAAGCAGACTTCGTCCTTGAAGTTTGCTGCCTCGAACAATCCTAGGAAATGCTTCCTCAACTCCTCATCGGGCTCCCAAATCCACTCCGACCCCTTGCGGTGCAGCCACTGCACTTTCACTAGCCCTACAACCTTGTTCCTCAAGGTTTTCGTCTTCCGATCTATTATTGCCACTGGCCTCTCAACATAATTTGGGTTTTGAGCACCATAACATTCCTATGGTGCACATGCAACCCTATATGCTTTGGATCTATGTTTTCTCTAATTATACTTGCATTTTCAATTTTCCAAAGCATACATCCTAACTAGCATACAATGGAGGATATACAATATAAAACTCATAGGTAGATGAATACCTCTTGATGTAGTTGTAGTTCTTGGCCTTTGAAAGCTTTGCCATCTCAAGCATGTGTCCTCAAATGTGTCACAAACACCAAATGCAAGAGGAGACTTGAGAGAATTATCTAGTTAGCACAAAATCAATATCAAACTCTTAGAATGATAGGTGTAACCGATTTTGGCTCTATGGAATTCCTTTTATAGTGTAAAAATTCTTGGGTTACAACTTTGAAAACCCTAATGCACCATGGCATTTCATATTACTTAAGCTCCATGGGTTAAACCTCCATGGACTATCCATAGACAATAACATTGGTTTATCCATCCTAATTAACCATGGATCATTGGTCCACATTATAAGAATCATTGATTTACTTAATCAGTCCTCGTATATTTAGTTAGTCTCTTTTGATCACTAAATTAATTCTTGATCAATACTAATTAAATAATATGATTTCTCAATTAATATATTATACTTATAATATATTAATAAATCACAAATATCCTTATTCTCAAAAGTCCATCCTATCAAATTGCACTGGTGAAGGCAACCCTAAAGGACCATGCTACAATCGAGTCAAGTATATCCCGGTTATAGTTATGGGCTTAGACACCAAATCCAACAATAATTCAAGCAATCATCCACCTGAATATCCTCCAAGGGTACAACTACAGTATCATCCACCAAAACTTCCAAAGTTGAGAGACACAAAATGTGTTATGAATCTGACTGAGCTCGGCTGGAAGATCTAGACGATATGTAAACCGGCCCACCCGAGCTAAAACCCTGAAGGGAACGATATGCCTGGGGCCCAACATGCCCTGCTTCCTGAACCGGATGACACTTTTCCAAGGTGACACCTTTAGGAGAACCATATCTCCCACCTAGAATTCCAAGTCTGATTGGTGCTTGTCGGCATAACTCTTCTGCCGACTATGAGCTATATGGAGCCTGCTCCGAACCTGCTGAATCAACTTAGTAGTCTTGAGTACCACCTCGGTATTCCGCATGACTCACTTACCGACCTCGCCCAGATAAATTGGGGTGCTGGATTTCCTCCCGTAGAGCATCTCGAAAGGAGGTCTATCAATGTTAGCGTGATAATTGTTATTATACGAAAATTCCACTGATGGAAGATATGTATCCCAACTCCCACCATAATCCAATATGGAGAATCTCAACTTGTGAGCCTCCTCCATCAGAATTTGGCGCACCCCGCCCCTTTATAGAAACCAGAGCCTCCTATGCAAAGTCAACAGTTGATGGCTATCATAATTGAAGGAAGCCACCTGACCCACAATCCACTCACACTTCTGGTGCTCTTCATGCATAGCATCAACCTGTGCCTCACGAATCCACTCCAACAATGGAGTAACCAGTGTCATCCTCAAGCATATATCTCGGATTGGAACCGCGACCACCTTGAGGCTAAGAGCATCGGCCACCACATTGTCCTTCCCCAGGTGGTACAGGATCTCTCAATCATAATCTTCAACCACATCCAACCAATGACGTTGCGTAATTTTCAGGTTCGACTAATATATCAAATACCTCAGGCTCGTGTGGTCCGTGTAAATAGTACAACGAACCCCATAGAGCTAATGCCGCCAAATCATTAGGGAGAAAACCATAATTGCCGAATCTAAATCATGCATCGGATAATTCGTCTCATGAGGCATTAGCTGCCTCAAAGCATAAGCGATCATGCGATTCCGCTGCATCAATACTGTACCCAAACCCGTGATCGAGGCAGCACAAAAGACCACAAAATAATCGACACCCCCGACAAGGCCAGAATCGGCGCCTCACACAACCGCTACCTAAGAGTCTCGAAGGCTACCTGCTGCTCAGGCCCCCATCAAAATATCACTGACTTCTTGCTCAATCGGGTCATTGGAAGAGCAATCTTGGAGAAATCCTGGATGAATCTCCGATAATAACCAGCCAAACCAGGAAAACTCCGAATCTCAGATGGAGACCTCGAAACCTCCCACTGCATTACGGCCTCGACCTTGTCCAGATTGACTAGAATCCCTTCTGATTGACAAGGTTCCCCAGGAACTCCACCTAGCATAAACAAGACTCGCACTTGGAGAACTTTGCAAAAAGTCTCTCCGTCCGCAATGTCTCAAGCACCTCTCTCAAATGCTCCTCGTGCTCGTCATGGAATAAACCAAGATATCATCAATAAATACTATCATAGACCGATCCAACATCGGTGCACACGCGGTTGATGAGATCCACAAATGCGGCAGGAGCATTGGTGAGACCAAATGACATCACCACGAACTCATAATCGTCATAGTGAGTCCAAAATGTTGTCTTCTGCACATCCTCGTCCCTGACTCGCATCTGATGATAACCCGATCGTAAATCGATCTTAGAAAACCAAGATGCACCCTGAATCTGTTCGAAAAGATCATCAATCCTCGGGAGGGGATAACGGCTCTTCACCGTTACCATATTCATCTCAAAGTAGTCGATAGACATCCGATGAGATTCGTCATTGTTCATCACAATAAGAATCGGGACTCCCTAAGGTGAACTGCTCAGCCTGAGAAATCCCTTGTCTAATAGCTCCTGTAGCTGTGTAGACAACTCCTGCATCTCAGGAGGAGCCAATCGATATGGTGCTTTGGCTATCGAAGCCGCACCTGGAATTAAATCAATCCTGAACTCCACCTGCCTCTTTGTAGGTACCACCATGCAATTTCTCTAGAAAGACGTTCGGATACTCCCACATAATTGGAATATCATCCAAGGTCGCCTTACCCAAATCCTGAGTATCCATGACATAAGCGACAAAACCCAAACAACCCTGATGATGATAGCGTCTGGCTCTCGCTCCTGAACACATAGTCGGTCCATGTTGCGGTCTCTCACCCTGAACAATCAGTTCTCCCCCACTTGGGGTCGGAACCCGCACTAACTGCTACTCACGTTCGATCACCGCCCTATTAGGTCTCAACCAATCCATGCCCATGATGACCTTGTTCCCACACAAAGGAATGGGAACCAGATCAACCGGATACCACTCACTAAATAATTGAAGGGTACAATCCCGATGAATCCTCGCAACCCTGACCATCCTATCATCAACAATCTCCACATTAAGAGGACGATCCAGCTCCCCTGGAGCTCCAACAAATCTCTTACTAAGCTCAAGAGATACAAAAGATCGGGTGGCCCCCGATACAAAAGATCGGGTAGCCCCCGAATCAATAACCCTCTCCCTAGCCCTCGCTATCTTGTCTTCTAGCATCTTGCAATTGGATCGGGTCACAAATTGCCGAATATCACTCCTCAACATCTCATGGTACAGGGCCTTCTTCGTCTCTTGGTCCTGCCACATACTACAGAACTAGAAGTGCCCTCTCCCGGAGCATAGTAGTGATCTCTGTCACCGTCTCAGTAGTTTGACGGAGATCTTCAAACCCTCGTGCCAGCTACTGCATCTCCATCACTGGTTCAAACTCGGCTCAAAACCTGGTCAAGAAATCACTCTATGTCTTCGAATTAGTAGCATCATCTCCTATAGGATGCCCTACCTCCTCCCACCAATCATGTGCCCTGTCCTTAGGAGGAAGGAAGTTAGTATGAACTTGTCCCCCTCCGGACAATGGCTGGTACAAAAGGCATTGGCAAAATCTGCCAACCACCTGTTACTCGCAATGGGGTCCCTGGTCCCATGGTAGTCTGGCGCTCAACGCACCCGAAACTCCCTGAAGGCCAGAGAGCGTGTCCCGATCAAAGCCATAATCTCAACGTGAAAGGCTCTCAATCTCTCATCAAGAATCTATTGAATACCCTCCTTGAACATGCCAGAGATCACAAGTGTCTGATCAAGGATACTACGCGTAATCTCAGACGAGATGAACTCCCTCGTCTGGTTATCAAGCTACATGGCTCTAGAACCTGAGCTAGAACCCTCCTCGACACTGGAACTGCCCACTGGCCTGCCTGGCAAACCACCATACTAAAAATAGACCATAAAACTATCAGAATAAGCATCAATGAGCATATCAAGGAAATCATAACTACACAAGCTCTCTGGATTCATTGCAGCCCTCCTTAAATCGAGTACGGATCCTCTTCTTCCAGTAGCACGGGCCCATACTACGTTTCACATATATTCGTACTTTCCTCAAGAAGCGCCTTAACTCATCCAAATTTCTCTATAACCAACAGATCGCTCACAACTAAAGCTCCTACCACTAAATCTCATCCTAGGTTTTCCTAGGGCAAAATCCACACCACTATCCACCATCGGTTGCAAAAGGAACTCACCCTAACCTCCTCTAACTAGTTCATGAATATAATTACACATTACAAAAACTAGATAATAGTTGGACTCAAACAAGAGCTGCGCAACAGAGTTAAACCTAACCTTCTGAATTTATTTAGTTTGCATAATATGTAGCATAGCATATTTACTTACTAACTAGCTGAAATTAGCAAAAGCTCCTAAAAGCACAAAGCAAACAGTATTCGAGCATCAAGTACTCGTAACAGAGCATAACTTAATCAGGTCATCCTATCACTGACTTATCAACACTAGCACGCAAATCTATAAGCTCAACAAGTAGGCATACAATGGCATTTATCCTAGATCCTTAGCCCTAATCTAGCATGTGATTCATAGAATCACAATTCAAAACATATAACTTGTATGGATATTACATGCACCACACCCTTTTATCTTTTAGAAATCCTTTTTATGAAAATGTTTTTCTTTTGAAAAGTTATACCAAGTCCTTAGTTTGAGTTCAGACATACCCGAGAGTGTGCCCAAATCCATCAAACCAAGGCTCTGATATGAACTTGTAACATCCAACAACATGGTCCCAAAAATTTCATTTGCATAATATATAAAATAGTATTTTCCAATATCATCAAAACATTTAAATAAAAACCAATGTATCAATTGCCATAAAATCATAGTAAAACATCATAAGAGGAATCCCAATGGTATGTGCGATGCAGTCATACCGAGCTCTTCCCTTTACAACCGAAAGTAACTGAAACATAAACTAAAAATGATAAGCACAAATCTTATTGTGTTCCGCCAAAATACCGCATAGCAACATAAAATAAACAGATAGTGGGCCCCGCACTTCATCAGGCCCCGCCTGGCATTGGACCCCATCCGGCATCGGGCCCACCCCAACATCGATCTGAACTCGGTAAAACGGGCCCCGCTGAACATACAATAACATATATCAAATAAACACATGCAGATGAAATAATCATAGTGATACATAGCATACAACATACATCAGGTCCCGCTCGACATCGGGCGTCGGGCCTTAGCCCAAAAAACATATAAACTCATGCACATGCAAGAGTCACGAAGATAGCTAGCATACTAACAACATAACATAAACATGGGCCGACATTGGTGCCTTCGACCTGTTAAACCCGGTAAGGAAACTCAACCCCTAAACAGAAACGATTTCCTTAAATACAACACAAAATGCCCAAAAGCCCCATACAAGACAATTATGATCAAAGATTAAGGTCAAAATCATAGTCAATGGTCCGAGTTGACCCAACATGCCGAGTTGTCCTTCAACTCATCATGTTTCTCCATTGGCTGCATGGAACAGGAAAAATCTTATCAACTCGCCGAGTTAGCCATAAATCCAACATCATAATGCATTAAGTTGTTTCCATCGAATCAAGGAACTCAAAATCTCAGATCTCCTCTAAATTGATGTCAAGAAGTGCAAAGTTTCAATTTTACCCCTAGGAACCTCCAAAATGGGTTCAAAACCCAAACCCTAGGCTTAAAAGGGTGAGGGCATAATCATTAAGCACAAAATCACCAAATACATAGTGCCAAACTGTAGATCTGGCCCATAAAGTTGAATGGTCACGTAAAGTATCCATCTTTACGCTTAAGCATGACTAGGAGAGGTTCAAATACTCAAAAGAGGCCAAAAGAAGGACTTAATGAATGTATGAAGCCGATAAGCCCATAAAGTTGGCACCTTTATGTCAAAAGAGCTCATGAAGATCTTAGATCTAAAAGAATAAACATTTGGAACGTCCTACTCCCCTAACAACCACCAACCCATGGCCAAAAGCATACAATCTGACCCAAGAAGAGATCTAAGCAATTATTAAGCAAGATGAGAACTTGATACCTCAAAAACTTGGCAAGTGAGCTAGTTATTCTGGATCCAAAACTCCTTCTTCAAGCCAAGCAATTCCCAATTCCTTAGCTTATTCGCAAGCACCAAAAATGAACACTCAATGCTCTCCCCAAGCTTACACACTTAACAATGGAATGTAAAGCTCGAATTTAGGGTTTCTGGACATAGGAGGCTGGTAAAGAGGCTAGCTAAGTGACTTAAGGCATTTTAATAGGGTGCAACGCCCTAAAAATTAGGGTTTCCTAACCAGCTACCAACTCGCCGAGTTGAGGTACCTCGACTTGTCGAGTTGACTCATTAAACTTCATAGCTAAAAACAACTCGACACATCGAGTTAAGGCTTCCAACTCATCAAGTCCTCCTAGAAAATATGCATAATTGGAAAAATAAAATTATACCGGAAATCAGGCATTACAGCACTTTTCAACCTATTAAGCATGCAATGTTTCCATTTGGAACGCCAAGCTGAAAGGGTTGTCGATGTGGTCAGACGTGGCTACTGAGACATATCATTTTAATTTGACAAGTCACCGTAGTTTAAAAAATTAAAGAAGAACAAGACGGATCTGTCACAAACCTGTCACCTATTTTTCAAATATGTGGGACCTTACCAATTGAGCCAATACATCATTTGATATACTAAAGTGTCACTATATTAGATAAGTAGGTGTGAGACCTGTGTGCTACACAAGTTGATCAGAAAAAAGTTAAATATCAAGGTGTAAATATCTTTTTTCGAAAGCGACCGAAGTCCATATAAGCTAAGGTGTAAATATTAAACATTTTTTAAAGTAAAATTTCAAAGTAATTAGACATATTCAACTAATGAACGAATAGGACCAAAAAAATCACTAATGAGAAGATCATACGGAATATCAATAATTATCTTGCCATCAATTAAACCACAAACATTTCATTCTCGTATATGTAATAGATAGTTTGCAAATGTTGTTGTTTCTTCAGTATCAAATGTTTGAACACTTAACCCCATGTTATTAATCAATCTTAGGACATTGCATTTTGAGCAGATGTAAGAAGAAATTAATGAAGTGTTCACAATGTCTTTTCCATATCCGTTTAAAACATGTGTATTACACGGATTGATTAAAAACTGAAATATTAAAAACTAAGGATTAAACATTTACAAATTTTAAAATGATATATTTTAATAGGATTTAACTGAAATAAGGACATATTAGGTATATTAAAAAAGAAAAAGAAAAGAAATTGTTAAAACATTAAACAAAGTTTGCACTAACTTCAACCAAATCACTCTATTTTTTTAAGGGCTTGTTAGAGGCTAGAGGTTAGCATCATCAAGTTAATAGAATTTGCGAATCCCAAGATTAATACTCAGGACTTCCAATCTGAGATGCAAAACCTTACTAACTAATTGGGTTAGTCCTACATTGGCAACTAAATCACTATAGTAATCATGAAATGAGGACTTAGTAAGTACTTTTAATAAAAACAAATCGTGGAAGCATCAACCATAGTTTGATATAACTTAAACTAAATCACTCCATTAATAATGAAATTTCAAGTGGTCATTTCACTTTCCATATCATCTTCATATGGTAAAAATTATGTTCACGTATTTACATCAACTAATGGCGATATATATATATATATATATATATATATATATATATATATATATATATATATATATATATATATATATATATATATATATATATATATATATATTGTGGTAATTGTTAGATTTTTTTGTTCCGAGCATGAGAGTTCATATTTAGGGCTAGATTTTTTGTATAGATTAGCGGACATTTCTTTTGTAAAAGTTACTAAAAGATTCTGAATAATCAAAGAGTCTTTTTCTTTATTCTGCTTGAGTTTATGGTTTTTTACATCATCTATATTTGCGTCGTCCAAAATGTATGTGTCACTGCTAATATCACAAAACGTATCGCCGTTAAAGCTATATTGGCTCTAATAGTATCACCCTTATATCTTATTCTCTCAATTTGTATGCTTTATTTTTGTATAATCCAACTCAATCATTTTTTAGACAACCCAATGGATTTGTTATGAAATCTGATGATATAACAAAGGCACAACCATCACCACCAACCTTAAAACTTTATTTATGTTCCCTCTAAAAGTTTTTCTACCATCTACCACCACCAAAACCACCTTACCGTAGAGTTGGCATCATCGGAACCAACTTACTGCTGCACCACCATGTATGCATTATTCTTGATTTTGGTAAAGCTAAAAACACACCATTAGACATGTTTTTGAACTTAAAGCACCAACAGACCCATTGATCTTTACCATTAAACACCATAACATCTTCTAAATACTTGTTCCCATAACATTGATTTTGGGGAATTTTTTTGTGTTTCGGGTTTTCCCAAAATAACATTGACATTTTCTTTGAAACGACAAATCTAACATATTCCTAAAGTAGTAAACTACTCCTTAAATCCATCTATGTCCACAACGACAATTGAACATTCAACCTCAATGAGGGAAGATAACACCAGATAGCACTGAGCTAGGAGCCCTTTGGTAACATTGACATATATAATTAAGAAATGCACTCAGACAAAAAAAAACAAGAAAAGAATTGGGAAACATATTATGTCTTCCACTTATTAATTAGTTATTAATTAGTTAATGTAAAAAAAAAAAGAATTAGCAATAAAGATGACTTTAATAGGGCCGACCGACAAGGAGCAATACGGTGACACCAATAAAGGTAATGTATGAGGGTTGGCAACTAAGCATAAGCGACGACACATGTTGCCCATATTTACTATAGTGTAATATGTTTTATTAAAGATGTAAATACTA
Organism: Lactuca serriola; assembly: GCF_051521515.1. Taxonomy (NCBI): domain Eukaryota; kingdom Viridiplantae; phylum Streptophyta; class Magnoliopsida; order Asterales; family Asteraceae; genus Lactuca; species Lactuca serriola. Next base: position 330,424,512 of record NC_136411.1, read on the forward strand.
TATTGAAATAAAGGAAAAATACCATAAAAGTCTCAAGTTTTACATGTATAGTTGGATAGAACTCTAACTTTTTTTTTTGGTTAAAACCACAACTTTTCCGACAACTTTCAATTTTTACCATATTATCCGGTCATGATCCAGCGCTAACCATTTTTTTTTTTTTTTTTTTTTTTTTTTTTTTTTTTTTTTTTGTAAATAGAAGAGGTTCCGGAAACTTATGGTTTTTACCTAAAAAGAGGTAGGGTTTTTTAACCAACTGTGTGAAACTTGTGACTTTTTTTATATTTGTCATTTCTTTCGTCAAACGGCTTTATATACACAAATGATATTCGTATATCTAAAAAAAACTTTATTAATGTTTAAACATATAAATGTCGTAATAAAAACATAAAATATGTATTGTATGTACTTTATATGTATAATATATATTTTTACTTATTTTTATATGTAAAAAACGTCTTTTATGTGTAAAAAATGTATTTGTGTATGTATAAAAACCGTGTTATACATAACACTCTTATTCATGTACTTATATTTTCGAAAAAATAAGATACGTACAAAAGACGATATATATATATATATATATATATATATATATATATATATATATATATATATATATATATATACGATTTTTATACGTACACAAATACATAAAAATACTTTTTTATACATAAAATATGTTTTTTACATATAAAAATAAGTAAAATACATATTTTATACATATAAGGAACAAAGAATACATATTATATATATATATATATATATATATATATATATATATATATATATATATTACGATATTTACATGTTTAAACCTTAAAGTAGTTTTTTTTATGGATATACGAATACCATATGTGTCTATAAATCCGTTTCACGAAAGGATTGACGAATATTAAAAAAATCTTAACTTTTACACATATGGTTGGAAAAAGCCATAACTCTTCTTATTGGTAAAACCATAAGTTTTCTGAAAACCATTCATTTAAAAAAAAATACGAATGATCGAATAATAGGTTAAAAATGTAAGTTCGTCCGAAAAATTGTGGTTTTAACTGACCAAAAAAAGGTAGAATTTTTCCAACTAGACGTTTAAAACTTGACTACTTTTATGGTATTTCATTCCTTTTAAATAAAAGATCTACACTGCAAAATGAAATATCCAAGTTATGGTAAGGAGTACATAGCTCTGTGGGCATCCACCATCGGCAAAGATGAGAGTTTTGGCATGGAAAAGCAACTGAAGAGTCACATTCATGTCATACCAAAAAAGATATTTTTTATAGATTTTGTAAAGAAAATTTATTTAGTGATGTTACGGCAACCACAACAATGTTTTAAGAACCTCTAAAATATTTTGCAAGTTGATTACAAGGATGTCAATAAGGTCTTCTTATTTCGTTAGGATAGATGAGTTCGATCTTTAATCAAATATAATTTTCTTTAAATTTTCAAAACATTAATATGAATATTATAAACTAAGTTTAAAAACGATCTAATCTAACCAAATTAAAATTTGGTTTTCAATAGCCAAGATATTTTAGAAAATATATTATAATTTAACCCATTTTTATATTTATGAATTAAAGTTTATAAATAGTTACTAAGATAAATATATTATAACCTAATATTGACTAATCTTCATAAATGGTCCCAATAGTTTTTCAGAATATCAAATTTAGTCCCTAATGTTTTTGGTCTCATAAAAATTCCTTGTAGTTTCAAATTTTTTTTTTCAGTTTCATAAATGGTCTCTATGGTTTTTCATACTATCTCCACTCACAACACTACTACAAACAGTATTGTTGGAAACAAATATCAATCACTATTTAATTTGGTAAGTGATGAGTCGTGCTATGCACAAATACATTTCATTAATTGTACCATGAGTAGTGTTACAAGAATCATTAGTCATGCACCAACTGAGAAAGTTTATAAGATATTGTCTGTGATTTCGAATGTGATTCATTTAGCACGATCACATATAGAAGTCTAGGATTGTGAAGCTTGCGCTTTTCGTGAAGTTCTCTACAAAATTGAACATGCACTACAAGAAAAAATGACTTTTACGACGCGCAATTTATGTCACGCAGTGATTTATGATACGCAAAAGCACGTGACCTGAAAATAATGTCAGCTCTCTAGAAATTTTAAGGATTTAGAACGCGCATTCTTGCGTGACCTAGAATAAATGTTAGAAAAAAACACGGAGGGCACTTATTATAAAATATGCGTCATCTAAACATGTCGCTTTATATTTTTTAATGAAACACGCTCTTTAGTAATAAGCGGGAAAAAGAAAACCCAAAAATTAGAAAAGCCCGCTTTCACTTCCCTCTTTACCCTAGCCCGCTTTCACTTCCCTCTTTACCCTAATCGGCGATACTTCTTTCCCCTTCCCACATCGACCGCTAACTACTCCCCTCACACTCCGACCACCACTTTGTGCTATTTCCTGGTCGTCGACCCTCTACCATCGTCGACCCTCCGCCAACGTCGCATCTTTTCACACCTTCCTCTGCCATCGACCTATTAGCTCTTCGAAATTAGAAGGACTATGTAACAATTCCAGTAGAAGATCAAGGCCAACAAGACAACAATCCCTTCCAGTTCCTAAATCTCAACAGGAAGCCGAACCAGAAGACACAAAACCAACAGCAATTTCGTTCACCTGGGAACAAATCCCCGGAAAAGCAAAACACCCAAAAAAAATCAGAACAAAAAACATACAAAATTTTCCGATTGACGACCAATCATAAGACGATGTTCCTCCCGACGCCATTGAAACACCAAGAAGAAATCGACAGCAATTTCGTTCACCTGCACCCGCTGGAATCTGAATTCGCGACATCTAATCGGAAAGTATGAAGAACTTACCTGCTCCATCTACTTCTATCCTAGAGCCGACGATTTAGGGCCTTACAACTTCTCATCCCACACAGTGTCGAAGATGTTGCTCGTGATTTTTTTGTCATTCTGACAAGCCCTAGCTCGGATTGAACTAAGGTATGCTTTCTTTCTTGCTCCGGTTGTTATGGTTGAACAGAGCGTCGTCTAAGCCCTTTGCTACATAAATGACAGGGTAAACTAGAAGGGCATAATGGCATTAGTAACCCACCAGGTTCAGGTAAAAGAAATTCTGACTACTTTTTATACTTTCCTTTGAAGGGGTTGTAAGACTAATGAATAAATAATGGATGCTTTATATTTGCCTTTGAAGGGTTCATATGCTCGCCATCAACCTAAGCACACACTTCCGCCTTCTCCTCCAACCCATCTCTCCTCTCCGCCACCGTCGCTGACCTACGCGCTGCCCGTCAAGGAGACATGAGTTTGATCATTTTGACAGGAGGAATGCTAGGTTTGATTAAGTCGACGTCTTCTTCTCTTGTCTCAATTTGACACCTCAACTCTTCTTTTGCACTGATCTGCCATCGATACTAGGTTTGATTTTTTTTTATTTGCAGGTTTTGTTAGTAGACCATGTCTACTGCTACTCAAATTAAACATGTCGTATTCTTTTTATTACAAGAGGTGGTTTGTAAAATGGTGGTTGAAGGAGCACATAAGTTCAGAGCCACACAACCTCAGCTTGGTTTTTTGTTCTTCTTTCTTCTTATGCTTCTGAGACATGATTTGATTGAACTTTTGTGCTCTACATTTTAATGCTATAATTTATGCTTTTGGTCAGGTTACTTTCATGTAGAATGGAATTAGATTATGGTTTATGTTGTGACTTTATTAGGTTTAAAATCATTGTTTGTGCTTCATGCATGCCTAATTTAGATTCTAGGTATATGTTGTGCGTATGAAAGGTCTCTTTTTTCTTCTTCTAATGGAGTTTCAAACTACACAGAGGTTAAACTTAATTTAACTTTTGTTATTATATCGTTTCCCTTCATTTATATTATTGTTTATACAATTTGAAGTTTGAACTTAACCAATTATATCATCTTCTATGTAGGGTTCCTTCTTCTGGGTGCCTTTGGTTAGTGAGAACTTGTTATCTGTCATAGATGTGGCCCCACTTAGTTTAGTTAGAAGCTATATAGATGATTCTTCAATTGGTATGTCAAAAGTTACTTACTTTATGTTTCTATTTGGCTTGTAAGTTGTAACTTCAAGTTGTTATGCTAACCATTGTTTCATATATTGACAGCTATTTAATAGTATCAAAGAAGATAGATTCTTGCTAAAACTGTTGAAAGGTCTATGAACCAGTTGATTGCTTTAGTACCAAAAGAAATTCCAAGATTAACCCTTAGATTCTTTCCATTTTTCGATCCATCCCCTTTTCCACATAATCCACCCCCTGCAGCTGTTGCAAATCCATTTCTTTTCACTAATGTTGAGTATGGGTAAGTTACAAGCTGTTAAAATCATTTTTGTTCATCATTGGTTTTCAAATGTGCATGTCATTTCCTAAAACAATATATTTTGTTATGGATGCCATAATTTATTGTCTTCTGTTCTTTCTGGATTTGTTTTAATTGGTTGATGTATGAAGGTTTTTAGCTCGTGGGTTAATGGAGTATAATACAAACACTTTCTACCCTACAAAACTCTACATCAGGCAAGTTTCTATTTTTCTTAATTTCTTTTTACTGTCAGTATCAAAAGTGATGATTTTCTTATCATCGTATCGCATCTCACATTGTGAGGGTTCATCAAAAGCATGAAAATGATGTTGCTCCTGCCTGCACCACTGTACAACTCAAGTGTTACATTTAAGTTGCCAAGTCTAAAAAGCCAAAGGTCCGTCTGATTTTCTTATCATCTTATCATCTTATCTTTTCTAATATGTTGTCAATTTTAATGCAGCTATGTGCAGAAGCAAGAAAATTTTTGGTTGATTCTTATGTTGCTCTTCCTAGAGGAGATACAACTCCAGGAAGTAGAGTTGCATATAGCATGACAGTTAGACAGTTAGAGGCTCTAATCAGACTTTTAGAGGCAATTTCCAGGTGTCACCTCGATGATGAGGTAAAGAAAAATTAACAGAAACCAGTTATGTGATGTCCTGTCTTGGTCTTTGCATCCTTTTGTAGCAAACAAACACCTTTTTAAGTGTTTTGCAATTTTTAATGATTTGCAGAGAAGGAGTTTCTTGTTTCATCTTTTTAAGTTTTACAAAAAATTGTAATTTTTATCCTCTTGTCAAACATATACAAAATGTTTTCTCATGTCCTAGTTTCCTCTTTTGCGACTTATGTGCTAAGTTAGCTCCAAATTGTGTGTATTCTGTTTCAGGTTCACCCTGGCCATGTTAAATTAGCAACAAGACTTCTAAAAACTTCAGTAATCAGGCATGTTTTGTTTATTGATTTTTGTAGAATAGTAATAGCTTGCAAACATATGTATCACTAATTATGTATGGGAACCTGTAGTGTGGATTCAACTGAGATTGATTTGACCGAGTTCCAAGAAGAGAATCAAGAAGAAGGCGATGTTGAACCTCAGATAGCAGATGTTGATGCAGATTCCAATAACGACCAACCAGGTTGCTATTTTGCTCTAGAGAAGATGGCTACAAACTAGAAATTTTAGTTTACTTGAATTATGTTTATTTGAATATTAAATCATAAATTTACATTCTCACTGGAAAATATATGCTTGAATGTTGTTTAATTTGTCAACTTACTACTTAATTTCTCACTGTATGCAGGTTTTTCCTGCAAGATAGATGGTGCAGAGGTAGTTTACCATCTTCTTGCTTTGGCAATGCATCTTTGGTATTCTTCATAAGCGATCATAATTGCTTGACATTTTGTATATTCTTGATCACCAATGACTTGCAGCTGCTAAAGATACCTGTAATATGGAAACATGACTCTTTTAAAAACTACTTCTGATGATATAAAGTTGATCATATTATATCTTTTATCTGTGTTCTATGTGGTGTGAATATCAATTAAATTTTGACATTTTCTTTTGTTTTCTCAATAAAGTTCAAAACGGAAGACAAAAAGCTTGTGAAAGATCAAAATCTTCATAAGAATTTGGTCTCTGATAAACGAATGAAAAGAAGTCAGCTAAAACTACAAATGGCTTTTGATGGGCAGGAAAGAGATATGAAGGTATGATCTATATTGTAATTCAGATTCTATCACTTTTATTATGTAATCTCTTAAGTCTTAATACCCATTATTCGTTATGCATGCAGAGATTTTGGGAGCCAAGTATCTTCACTTTGTCTACAAAGATGTTGAAGGAGCATGTAGTATTAGGTTATATAGTTAGCGATGATTATTTGTATTTGACATTTTAGTGCAATAAATTATCTTTCTTATTTATTGTATTTTATTTTGTATTTTGTATGACATTAACTTTTGTGCAATGGATTGTCTTTTTTGTATATGGTATTTTATATTATATTATGAGACATGACATGCAAATTTAATTTGAAAATTAGTAAAATAAATAATCTTTTTAAAAAATGAAAATAAAATTTACGAATACGCATAAATGTGTGTCATCTTCATTTATGACATGGCCTTTCTTGACAGCGGTTTTAATGATACGCATTGCGTGTCGTAAATGCACGTCGTAAATGCGCGTCGTCTCTCGTTATGACAGGGCCTTCCTTGACACGCATTTGCGCGTCGTCTGAGCGTTTTACGACGCGCAATGAGCGTCGTAAAAGGCCTTTTTTCATGTAGTGATGGAGTACGCATGTGTTACTTAATTGGATATCCCAACAAGTTTTTGGGGAAGTTGTTTTATAAAGCCTCTAAGAATAAAGTGTTTTTTGCCCAAAAGGAAGTCTTCAGAGAACGGGAGTTAACATCCACAAAGGTTAGTATGAACCACATTGATCTTGCTGAGATTCAAGAGTCAATCAACGAAGAATCTAAAGTTGGCACTAGCACTCAATTAGCGGTTGAAAGACATGTTAACGAATCTTCCCTACTTTCACCTCCTCTAGATAAATCTGATAACGGATGCCATGCAACTAGTTATATATATATATATATATATATATATATATATATATATATATATATATATATATATATTACAAAGGAAAATGTAAAGGTTGCAAAAAGAAGGAAGCTATAGATAGTGAGATTTAGTTCATATATGTTTGAAACTTGGTGGATCCAACACTTGCCCTTAAAATTGTTAGGTATAAGTAGATGTTAAAGAAGAAGACAAACATGTATATGAATACACATATTTTCTAAACAAGATATGCTATGAAGGGTTTGTAAGCCTAAGATATCAATTTATGGATTGAAACAAACATCTTTTAGTTGAAATCTTGGTTTCAATGAGAGAACTGAAAGAGTTTGAATTTCAAGAAACAAAGATCAGATATATATATATATATATATATATATATATATATATATATATATATATATATATATATATATATAAGCATAAGTTATTTTGTTTTTACTAACTATTATGTGTTAGAATGCACAGATCTTGACCACCGGATGGAATAGAATCAAACGTCATGATCTGAGGGTCTATGATATTACAATAGGGTAACATGTACTATATAATCACCCAAATTTCAGCATAAAGGCATTTTAGTCAACCGAGACAAATTTAAAAAAGGAAAAATCATGATTTCTGGGATAATTAATGATTTTGATTTTAAAAAATCTAATTTTTTTTTCAAATTAATTCAATTTCAAACGTAATTTGTAAGAATAAACTTATTTTATTCTATCATAATGTTATTTTGTTAGAATGACATTCTTAAAGAATATAACTATGAACATAAATTACATTCATTCTTGAAATCTCTTGCAAAAAAAATATCGGCATTCTTGAAAGAATCCTCATTCACGTTCTTGTTTCGTTTCTAGATGTCTTGTGTATTTTTGACCTCTAAGCCACTTCAAAATATGCTAGTACTCTATGAGATTGACATTCTTTCAGAATTGTATTGCATGAGAATGATTTTATACAAGGCACTATAAAAGGAGAAAAAATTGAGGATTGTAAGTGATCGCTAGGTAAAATTTGAAACATCTAAAAAACATAAGAAACAAAAATCATGTTAAAACATCAGCCAATTGCAATACAACCCTTGCAAAATCATTCTTATGTGATTCTACCATAAGCATTCTTATGTGATTATACTGGAAATACAATTATGGCAGAATCATTCTTATGTGATTTTCCAAGATTATAATACTCTCTACACATTATTCAAATAGAAGAATACATTAGATACAAAATATTTTTAAAAAATGAAATAACTGTTCGTAAAGAATGAAACAATTGAAGGTAAGAATAAACACCCAACGATGAGGAAAGAAAACCATTCTCACAGAATTAGCTTAATTAGCTTAAAGGGGATACACTATAGAATAAACCCATTTTAAAATACAAACCCCAGCTCTAATCGTCTAACCAACACCTGATATATTTCATAATCGAAAAATGATTTCCTCTCTTTCAATATTGAAAGACAATGAGAGGAATCCTTTCCTATAATACCCAAATAAGCTTTCATAAGATCAAAAAATAAAAGAACTTCATTCTTTCCTAGCATATTTGAAATCATCTTCATAAAAATAGTAGCAACACTAACAAAACTATAGAAAAGGTTGTATAGAACTATAGAAAAGGTAAACATCAGATGCCTAGTCTGTTAGCAAGTTGTAGAAAGAGTTGTTATGACACTAAACCAAAAAACAATATCTTAAAACATTACCACATATGTTGTATAGAACTATAGAAAAGTTAAACATCAGATGCAATGTTGGCATTATGTCGTACACCTCGTGGGTGGAAGTTAAACTTTCACACTACGCATAGCATATTAACATGTCAAGATCGACATCAGATTTACAACATGGTAAACATCATGTGCAATTTCAGAAAGCAATTAGATTCAATGTGCAACATTAGAAATCAAATTCAAAACCAATTAGTCGACTCAAGGTGCAAAATTATAAACCAATTAACATCATATTCGAGTTGCAAAACCGGAAACCAATTTAAAATCAGACGTAGTAAACGAGAAAAATAATCATACCTCGAAAAAAACAATCATACCTCAATCTGGTGACAATTTGAATGTAGAAGAACCAAATCTTTAATTTTGTTGTTCTATTGATTTAAACCAAATAGAGACTTTCAACAAAAATATATGTGTGTGTGTGTGAGAGAGAGAGAGAGGAGATAACGAAGGTGAGAATGGAGCTTTTGATTCAATGATGGTCACTATTGGTGGAAGAGCGGTGGTGAATATGGCTATTGTTTTATTTTCCCGACGATTGAAGGGTTGTTGGTGAATCTATTGTTTTTAGAAAAAGCGTGAATTGGGTGGTGTTGTTATAGGACTGTGCTAACTGATTCCTAATTCAATGGGATATTTATAGATTTTATTTATTTACCATAATTAATCACAGCTAAAATTACTAATATACCCTTATAGATTTATTTAATGACTTAATATTTCCTGAATTCTCATTGGTCCTTAAAAGCACAAAATAGTTACTAGAAACATTATAACCTAACTCTTCCTCTCTCTCTCTCTCTCTCTCTCTTTCTCTTTCTCTCTCTCTCTCTCTCTCTTATATATATATATATATATATATATATATATATATATATATATATATATATATGAGTCACAAGAGGTGTCTTCGAAGAGGGTGAGGGAAGAGAATGTAGATGATAGAAGGAGAGTGGCCATTTTTCTTTTCTTAAAGTATAATTAATAGACAAACATCTCAAAACTAATTAAAAATACGTTAGGGAAAGGGAAATCTTTGAAAATTCCAAAAGTTTTTGCCCAGTTATGATTTTATCCAAATTAATTTTTTTATGAAAAAGAAAAAGAAATACATAGTAATGTAATCATTTTAACCATTTTCAACCTATTAAACATGTAACGTTTCCATTTGAATTGCCAAGCTTAAAGGGTTGTCGACATGGTCATACGTGGCAACTGAGACATATCATTTGTATTTGAAAGGTTACCATAGTTTAAAAAATTAAAGGAGCATGAGACAGAGAAGTCACAAACTTGTCACCTCTTTTTCATATACATGTGAACATCATTTGATATATTAAAGTGCCACTATATTAGATAACTAGGTGTGAGACTCGTGCACTACAGAAGTTCATAAAAAAGTTAAATATCAAGGTGTAAATATTTTTGTTTTTGAAAGCGACCGAAGTCCCGATAAATGAAGGTGTAAATATTAAACATTTTTTAAAGTAAAATTTCGAAATAAAAAGACATATTCCACTAATGAACCAATAGGACCAAAATAATCACTAATCAGAAGATCGTACAGAATATCAATAATTATCTTGCCATCAATTAAACCATAAACGTTTCGTTCTCTTATCTCTAATAGCTAGTTTGCAAATGCGGTCATTTCTTCAATATCAAATGTTTGAACACTTAACCCCATGTTTTTAACTAATCTTAGGACTTGGCATTGTCACCAGATGTACGAAAAACATAATGAAGTGCTCACAATGTTTTGTCTACTTCCTTTTAAAGCACGTGTATTACACGGGTTGATTTTAAAATGAAATATTAAAAGCAAAGGATTAAACATTTAAAAAATTTTAAATGATATATTTCAATAGGATTTAACTGAAATAAGGAATTATTATGTATTTAAAAAAACGAAACATTAACCAAAGTTTGCAATAACTTCAACCAAACCACATTATTTTTTGAGGGTTGGTTAGTGGCTAGAGGTTAGCATCACCGAGTAAGTAGAATTTTCAAATCCCAACATTAATACTCAGGACTTCCAATCTAAGATTTAATGCGTTACTAACTAACAGGGTTAGTCCTACATTGGCAACTAAATCACTATAGTAATCATGAAATGATAACTTAGTAAGTATTTTTAGTAAAAACAAATCCTTGAAGCATCAACCATGGTTTACTATCACTTAAACTATATCACTCTATTAATAATGAAATTGCAAGTGGTCATTTCACTTTCCATATCATCTTCATATGGTAAAAACTATGCTTACGTATTTACATCAACTAATGAGCTATTTGCATTATCAAATTCACATAAATATTCAACTTTTTTTTACCTTATAAGATAAATCGACACTAATTGTGAAAATAAAATTCAATGAACCTTATTGTGAATAAGCAGTCAAAATGCCCGAAAATTCATTTTTTGGCTACAAAATTAATATAAATGATATACCGAACATTAGTTATATATGCCTTATTTAGTAAAAGATCTACATATATAAAAGTACATGTGTGATGTCTCCTATAATAATTCAATATTATATTTCGGGTTTTTGATTTTTTGGCTAAAATCACTTGTAATTATTAAATAAGATAACTCTGAAAATTTGATGGATAATTTTTAAATAATGCGACCTTGTAACTTATAACTGTATCAGACAAACGACTTTTCACTTTCAAACCGAAACTTAATAATTGTTTTCTAAAATATAAACTTTAAAATAGTGATACTCTAAATATGAAGTATAAACCAAAAAATACATCAAAATATGTGTTTTCTATATTTGACTAACAATTCATCTTTTAATATGTTACACTAGAAACACAAACATATAAAGATAAGAATTTACATATACAGTGACACCCCGCTAAAGCGGAAACACAAGACGCAATAGTACAAAGGGTCTCATAGCAAAAGTTAAATGACAACACCAAACATAGTATTAAAAGCTTTACAGTTTACAATAAATCTGAACAACTTTTAAAAGTAATTACAACGTATTAAAATAGAACAACACATGCAAATGCTCCTACAAGTTTTGTGTCTCTACATGCCTCTTACTAGGTGATTCCTAAAAGAGCATGTAAAACGAGCATCAACTATAAAAATAGTTCACATGATAAAAATAATATTGGTTTCATGAATCATAATCAATGTTTTGTGAGAAGTTCCAAAAGTAAAAGTGCATTGCTAGAATGAGTAAATAAGTTTGCATAAACAAAGTTCGTTACAATCATGAGAAATAAAGTATGTTGCGAAAATGAGATGCAAAGTTCATATTTTCATGGGAAATAACATTTGTTGCTAAAACGAGTAAACACGTTTCATTGCTATAATGAGTAAATAAGTTTGTATAAACAAAGTTCGTTGTCATCATGAGAAATAAAGTACGTTTCCAAAATGAAATGCAAAGTTCATATTCTCATGGGAAATAAAGTTCGTTGCTAAAACGACTAAACAAGTTTACTTTTTATAATGATTAAATAAGTTTATATAAACAAACTTCTATGTCATCATGAGAAATAAATTAGGTTGCCAAAATGAGATGCAAAGTTCATATTCTCATGGGAAATAAAGTTCGTTGCTAAAACGAGTAAAAAAGTTTCGTTGCTATAATGAGTAAATAAGTTTGTGTATGTAATAATCTTTGTATGAACGTGAAAATCAACAATGAGTTCACAACCAAACCTATGAATAATGACCTATCAAGATATATGCTTATCGTTCCATAGATGAACTTGGTAAAAGGCACTCAGGCAATTGGGCGAGTGAGGACTTGTCAATTCCTAATAGGGTCATTCATAAAGACCATTCGCTCAAATGAATAATGTTTAGATTATACTGTAAGGGACTTAAGATAATAAGGCATTATGTTTCAAGTTGCATAAACATACATAGCAAAATATAGCAATCAAGTTTGATACAAGTCAATTTATATACAACGAAAAATAAATAGTTTTTCGAACATGCTTTTCCACCCCAAAAACAAAAACCGAAAATAAGAGGAGATGTAAATAGTCATAATGCTTTGAGATAATGTAACTGGTGCCTTGAACTACACTCCACTCTAGACCTAGCAATCCGTGTATGCGTTTCGTGTATTCGTGTCAGACACGAATTTACACGACACGAATTTGTTAAACACGAACACGACACGAATTATAAAACATGTTTGGGGTATCAAACACGAACACGACACGTAAAAAATTCGTGTGACACGTGACACGACACAAATAGACACGGTTTTTATCCGTGTTACATGAAAACACGAAAAAGCATGAATAGACGCGTTTTTAATGGCTTTTTAAGCTAGGGCTATAAACTAATTAATGACATTTACGAAATTGGTCCCTAATATATTATAAATATAAAATTTAATCCTAAAGTATATATGTGTATATACGTGTTTGTATGTGTCATGTGTCAACACAAAATTGTATTGTGTCTTATACGTGTCTAAATAGATAAATTCGTGTTTGACACGTGTAAGACACGAAACACGAGTTTAAAATACATGTCAGACACGAATAAACACAAAACACAAATTTCTAAAACACATACACGGAAAACTCGTATCGTGTTCGTGTCGTGTTAATTATGTCGTGTATCAAATTGTCAGGTCTACTCCACTCGTACCACTATCGATTACTACAATGATGTTACATACAAATGAGTCTCTAATCGAAATGAAATTCTAATGTACTTACTACTAGAATAAAATTATGTCAATATTTTTTAAAAATTAAATATTGTTAAGTTACAAACATTTTTCTATGAAATTTAGATTTCTATGAATCAATTTGTTCTATAACAAATTCAAGTGGAAATTTCCATTATTGAAATGTTAAAATTTAACATTTTAGGAGGTGGTCCAATGATTAAATATTCAAAAACTAAATCAATTTAATTCCAAAATTTCCCAAACTCCATATTTCATTTTCAACTGAAGTCAATGATCTTAAGATATTTTTTCTTGAATTTTTTATTTGTCAAAATATTTTTCACCATTTTAATTCCTTGAATAAACACAAAATCATGGAAAAATAGTAAATCATCATGAAAAATTCTTAGAATTTTCATGCCAGTTTTTTACTGTGTGCATAATCTGAAAAAATTATTGAAAGTCATCTTTGAATTGTAAATCCCTGTGTTTAAATTTTAAGTGTGTTTATATTAAGAAAATAGAAATAAATAGTAAATAGTTAAGATAAATCCTCATAACTTTTATTTGTTATTATAATGTAATAAAAGATTTCCTGGTAAAAAGTATGATTTTTTGTTAAGTTTAACTATTTTCCCCTTATTTAATCCTTTTATTATATTTTAAATCTTGGAAAAATAGAAACCGGTTTAGGAAAATTCGCCAAATTTTGTTGTGAAGGTTATATCATATATATATAAGCTTCAAAAAGTAATAAATGTGATTTTTCTAACTCGGAACCCGATTTTGTTATTTATTTGTGTTTAAGAACAATAAAATAAAAAACATAGATAAATAGTAATAAACTTTTCTCAAACTTTATGGCAGACGTTGGTTTATAATACTGGTCATTAATGAATTTTTCCATAATTTATTTACTATTTTAAGTATTTTATATGCTTTAACATTCCATTTTCATATTATTTTCATGTAAAAATAAAGAAATATATTTGGCGCTGAAAATTTTCAGAATGCATTTTCTTACAATTTACTAACTGTGAAAAATCATGTTCTCATTTTGGATGTTGAAAACATGACTAAAGGATCAATAGATTATAGAAAAAACTTGGTTCTTGTTATTTTGGTAAAAATGTTGATGTTATTTTGAGAATTGTTATAACGTTTCCTCACTACTTTCTACTTAAGGTATTTTTGTACCTCTGATTTTATGATGCTAGGAGTTCAAAATAAATTTTGAAGGATTTTTAGTGATAATTTACCCTCTTTAAGATGCAACACAAAACTAATATTCATAAAGAAAATGCTATTGGAGAAACAATTTTTTAAAAATTATTAAAAATCGAAATCTTATTATTTTCCAATGAGACCACTTGGGTTGGAAAGCAAACTCTGATTATTATAATTCGATAAAAATAAATCTCGATTTTTGGTTAAGAAATGAGTAAGATATAGCAGTTCAGAATCAGGTAAATAAATCTGGCAGATTGCATGCATGATGATATGTTAGAAAAATAAGCTTTCATCATTACTTTGAGTAAATCCTTTGAAATCTTTAAAGACATCATGATTTATGCATTTTCTACTCAAGTTTCCAGAGATCAAAATATTTAAAATCATAAAATACTTACACGTATACATGTATAAAATCTTGTATCTCAAAAATCTTAACTTGAGTTTGGTTTTCTTAACTTGAAAACCGATTTTTGTGCTAAGATCATGGACATGAAACTGTGTATTTCCACATGCATGGTGTTAAAGCACATCCATGATGTTATGATACCCAATTTAACAAAAAGAAAATAAGTTTGCAGAATATGAAGAAGTAGAAGTCAGTTTTTGAAGTAATATGCACATGTATTGCTTAAATCGTTATCTTAACGTAGGTTTGATCATGAATTTTCACCATTTCTAACACACGAAGCATGTCATGGTCAAAATCTACAAACATTAAGATAGAAAAGAAGATTCTAGCCATGTTAGAGGCATAGAATCCGAAAATCATGAGAAAACATGTTAGAACTTGCATGAAAATAAATAGGATGAAGGATATAATGAAGTTTCTTACATAGATTCGATTTTTGAGCTTCAAAAACATATAAAATATTCATACATTTCGTAGATTAGAGGCTTCTTTTCAGTGGCGAAGAAAGTGGGGTTTTAGAGAAAAGGAAAGTGAAAAAAGGGAGATTCTATCTCTCTGGATAGCTCATCTCTCTCGCCATCTCTTTGAGGTTATACTCCTCTAAAATCGTACACCAAACTCCAGACACATATATGATTTATAAGCAATTGAGTGGGTAAATCTCACCGACAGATTATTCACCTAAGTTTGGATTTGTTAGGGAGAAGGAGAGAGAAGTCTTTAGAGAGAAAAGTCAAGAGGTAGAGTGTGGGAGATGTTATGATGAGTGAAGTGTTTTGGAAGAGTTGGAGGAGAGAGAGAGAGGGGGGGCAAACAAAAGGGAGTGGTAGAGGGTTTCCTCTCTTCTATTTTTATAAAATCCCAATCTTTTATAAAAATATCAAATTTTATTATAACATGTACACTATAAGCTAGTTTTTATTCATAAAATCTTGATATTTGACTTATAAGTTAAGGGTAAAGGTTAATGACAGAATTTTTATTTCTCCTTGATTATATTATACTAAATTTAGTTATTTTAAATCGATGTCATAAAGTCCATACCAAATTTTATGGATTTTTTGGAGTTAAAGTTTATAAATATGAGCTTTTAGGGTTTTTAGGGTCTTGAGATTTAAAAAATCTTTAGATATCAAAATAAATTGAATATTTGAGACTTCGAAGTATTTTTGGGTTTTCTAAATCATGTTAAAGTAAAAAAATAAGTTTGTAATTTATTTTTATCAATTTATTGGCATTTCATGTAGTGATTCTGAGACTCAAGCAAAATTGAAGAACTAAGTATACTAGTCATAGTTTCAACTTTGATTTAAGTTCCCTTGAGACTTGGACCTAATTTCTTCTTCTAGGTCACGTGCATGAAGTGTCTACATGATTCATGCAAATATGTTTGAGTCAAAGAATAACCCAAATATGGATAGTCACTACAGTAAAGTAGTTTTAGATTTCACATACCAATATGAAATCTAAATACAATATCCTTCAATTCTACTTGTTTCCAAGTTTCTAGTAGGTTATAGCTTAGCTTCTATTTACAAAGTCTACTGTGTGTCATGCTGATATATGCAACTAAGTTTATTCAAATATTGAACTATCTCAAAGTTTGACGATTGTCACATTCTCCCCCGGTTGAAAGAATTTCTTCCCGAAATTCAATTCGTGATGTATTCTATTAGAGCTGTGTAGAATACAATTGTATAGTTAGAGAGGTGGTGACTTGAAGAGCTCTTTCATTATTTTGTGTTAATTCCTCCAAGTATCTACAAAAAAACCATATTCAATATATATATATATATATATATATATATATATATAGAGAGAGAGAGAGAGAGAGAGAGAGAGAAAGAGAGAATCATTCTTGCAAATGTAGGCGATGAAAGGTTATGATAAATTAAATCACATTGTGTAGTAGCATTTTGAGTGGTTAGAAATGGTAATTAATCTCACTGTTATCAAAATGTATAATAATTCCATGAAAATGAAGATACATGCGTGACGATCAAACGAAGTAGTAAAATAATAAAGAGATTAATTAATCTTAAAGGTTTAAGTCGTAAATGAGACAATTTATATAGAAATATTCATATTATAATTTTTGAAAAATTGTCCATTGAAAATAGTGCATTCTTAATTTAGTGATCCTACAAAAACAATCACTCGAATGATAGATAATAGTAAAGTTTATAACTTTTTACATTTTTAAAGAAAAGAAGAAACATAAGAAAATGTATTTTTTTCACATATACTTTTTGGATTTAGAAAAATGATAAGAACAAGGGTATTCATCTTGTGTATTAATTGTAAGAAAAATACAATGAACATTGCACTTTAAATCAAGTTTCCGAATTTAGAACGAAAGAGAAAATGTAAATAATGATTAATTGTTAATAGTAGATTTCAAAATAAAAAAAAAATTATATTATAAAATGCGTAATTGAATATATCAAAGTTGACTAAATCATGCCTCATGACTATACATGTATTAATAGCTTAGATTGATAAGGGTAGACTTCTAGTTTGTATCCGTATAAACATGGTACCAAGAGAAATAAAATACACAAAAACAAAATTTAGACAATGCATTGTGTTATTATTATTAGTTTGCGAGATCTTAAATCAGAAGGAGAGCAAGAAATCAAGTGCGGGGGAAAGAAAAGGAAGGTAGCAGCAATGATTGCTATTGTTAAAATTTTAAGAACAATATGTATAGGTAGATTTAAATCCAGGTCGAGAGATATTCCAAAATTCAATATTTGATGTATGTTGATGATCAAATAGACCTGTGCAAGTGTTAATGTGTTTACTAAAAACTAATAAGTTATCTTTTAGGTTAAGCTCTATTCAGGAAAAAGAAGCAATAAAATTGGTAATTGAAAATCTGACAGTTTTGACCTTTTAGACTGGAGTCCACCAGTGGTTAAAATAGATAAGCTAAAGACTCAATATTTTTAGAAGAATAACTATGCGTTGTTGAACGTATGTCACTGGAAAAAGTGAACACTAAGTTTTGCAATTCTTTAATTGTAGAAACTTAACAGGTTATAGAACTTATTTGAAATAAAATAAACAAATGAGGTATGTTTTGAAACGCATTCATTAGCATAGATTTTAAACATTTTTTATAAAGAAAATGTTTCTAAGTTTATCGAAAACATGCCAAAATGGTAAGCAATGTTTAAGACAATTTATATGCCCTTAAAAAGCACATCTTTTTGTTGAAATGGTTTGAAATGAAGTTGAAGTAGCAAGGTTAAAACTAATATTGGTTAAATTAAGTTTTGAAAAGGAAAGTGTTAAGTTAAAGCAGGTTGTAAAAAGTAAAGTTGGTTGTTTTTAGCCAGAAATATGGCTTATATGGTTACGAAAGGTCTAGTAAGTTATATGAAATGGTTATAAAATATTGTATTGATGGTAAATAAAACTGGTGAAGTGAAATAGGTTTGATGAAAGATTAAGATGCAAGGACTAAGTGGGTTAATGTAACTAGTTGTACCTAATACTAATGCGATTATAAGGCAACTATCGGTGGCTTTTCCCCAAAATACGTGACAAGGAAAATTGTTTGTAAAACGTTTCATGGTGTGGATACAGTTGTGTGCCTTTTATAGGGGTCAAAGGTTAAGTTATAGGTTTGATGTCTGGCTCACGACGTAAGGGGATGTAATCCTTTATAATGATAGGAATGTTAGTAATGTCGCTAAGGCTAAAAAAAACGTATCAAAATAATAATAAGGTTCGAAGGAGGATTCTATATTTGTAGGAAGGATTCATACAACGAAGTAGTGCAATGTTTGATTGGGCATGAAAATTTAAGGTTGGTGTTGGGTGTGAAACATGTTAGTAATTTTGAAAGTGTAAGATGATGGTATACTTGTGAATTTTACTATAAGGGGAATGGTTTGTGCTTGAATTAGGATATTTGAAGTAACGATGGTAGGGTAAGAATCACCAAAGATAAGGTCTAGAATCAAAGCGGTATCCTAGACAAAGTTTTAAAGTCAAGATGGAAACAATTTATAACTAAAATCTTAGCGTAGAAGAGAAGTCTCACGTATCAGTAGCAATGGGTTGAGCTTTCGTGCCTCCTCGATAGTCATATTAGGGATTCTCGCCAATGACATCCAGGTGATTACTTGTGGTGACTCATCTACTTTCTAATACGATACTCCAATTCTCATTTGTGCCAGTATCAGAACGGTATTCCTATTTGTAACTCTAGTATGAAGACAATGAAGAGGTATTGAGGTATAATTGGTATTGGTTTCGACATAAGAGTTATTACTAGTGGCTATCTAGCTTCTAAACTTACGTCTAGAGTCAATAGTTATCGTGGAATACTCATTCTCAGTACTAAATAGATTTCACCTAGACTGGCTAGTGATATAACCTAACTGGTTAGCCTAGCACTTGATAAGGGATAAGAATATTTCTAAATAAGACATTGCGGTAAAAGTGCACTTAGTTTCTAAGTATACCTAGATGAATGACTATAATATGTAATGCCCATACGCACACCAAAAATTTTGTTTTTCAAAAGTTTAAGTTGAAAATCGTTTTGAACATAATTCTACTATAGCCGTTCCCAACATCGCATTAATTTTCCTTAATTAAGCATAGTTGGACAGGATATACTCAATTAAAGTCCAATAATGCATACTCGAATTACTTATACTAGTAGTATGTTCAGTATTTAAAAAGAAAATTGAAAATTTTTGGCTTTAGTTGTGGTTCTCCAAAGGAAAACCGATATTTTCTATAACCTTTGGCTCTGATACCATTTTTGTCATGCCCCACTAAAGCGGAAACACTAGGCGCAACAATACAAAGGGTCTCATCACAAAAGTTACAAGACAACACCAACCATAGTATTAAAAGCTTTACAGTTTACAATAAGTTTGAACAACTTTTAAAAGTAATTACAATGTATTAAAATAGAACAACACATGCAAATGCTCCTACAAGTGTTGTTTCTCTACGTGCCTCTTACTAGGTGATTACTGAAAAAGCATATAAAACCAGCGTTAAAAATAAACATAGTTGGTGAGTTCACAAGATAAAAATAATATTGGTTTCATGAATCATAATCAAAGTTTTGTTAGATGTTTCCATAAGTAAAAGTATATTGCTAGAATGAGTAAATAAGTTTGCATAAACAAAGTTCGTTGTCATCATAAGAAATAAAATATGTTGCCAAAATGAGATGCAAAGTTCATATTCTCATGGGAAATAACGTTCGTTGCTAAAACTAGTAAACAAGTTTCATTGCCATAATGAGTAAATAAGTTTGTATAAACAAAGTTTGTTGTCATCATGAGAAATAAAGTACGTTTCCAAAATGAGATGCAAAGTTCATATTCTCATTGGAAATAAAGTTCGTTGCTAAAACGTGTAAACAAGTTTCATTTCGATAATGAGTAAATCAGTTAGAATAAATAAACTTCGTTGTCATCATGATAAATAAATTATGTTGCCAGAATGAGATGCAAAGTTCATATTCTCATGGGAAATAACGTTCGATGCTAAAACGAGTAAAAAATTTTCGTTGCTGTAATTAGTAAATAATTTTGTATATATGTAATAATCTTTGTATGCACGTAGCAATGAACAATGAGTTCACAACCAAACCTATGACTGATGCCCTATCAAGATATATGCTTATCGTTTCATAGATGAACATGGTAAAATACACTCAAGTAACTGGACAAGTGAGGAGTTGACAATTCCTAATAGTGCCATTCATAATGACCATTGGCTCAAAGAGTTAATGATTGGATTAAAGTGTAAGGGACTTAAGGCGATAAGGCTTCATGTTTCAAGTTGCATAAACATACATAACAAAATATAGCAATCAAGTTCGATACAAATCAATTTATATACGATAAACAATAAATAGTTTTCGGACATGCATATCCACCCCAAAACATAAAAACCATAAATAAGGGGTGACATGAATAGTCACAATGCTTTGAGATAGTACAAATGGCGCCTTGAACTACACTCCACTCGTACCACTATTGATTACTACAATGCTACTCACTAACGAGTCTCTAATCGAAAGGTAATACTAGTATACTTACTACTACAATAGAATTAGGCCAATATTATGTAAAAACTAAATATTGTTAAGCTACAAACATTTTTCTGTGAAATTTAGATTTCTATGAATCAATTTGTTGTATAACGAATTCAAGTGGAAATTCCGATTATTGAAATGTTAAAATTTAACATTTTAGGAGGTGATCCAATGATTAAATATTCAAAAAATAAATCAATTTAATTCCAAAATTACCCAAACTCTATATTTCAGTTTCAACTGAAGTCAAAGATCTTAAGATATTTTTTCTTGAATTTTTTCTTTGTCTAAATATTTTCACCATTTTAATTCATTTAATAAACACAAAATCATGAAAAATAGTAAATCGTCATGAAAAATTCGTAGAATTTTCGTGTCACTTTTTTACAGTGTACATGATCTGGAAAAATTATTGAAAGTCATGTTTGAACAGTAAATCCCTATGTTTAGAATTTAAGTGTGTTTAATATTAAGAAAATATAAATAAACAGTAAACAGTTAAGATATATCCTCAAAACTTTGATTTGTTATTTTAATGTAATAAAAGATTTCCTCGTATATTGTATGATTTTTTGTTAAGTTTAACTATTTCCCCCTTATTTAATCCTTTTAATATACATTAAATCTTTGAAAAATAGAAACTGGTTTAAAAAACCTCTCCAAATTTTTGTGTGAAAGTTATATATATATATATATATATATATATATATATATATATATATATATATATATATATATATATATATATATATATATATAAGCTTCAAAGAATATTAAATGTGATAACTATAACTCGGAACCCGATTTCTCAAACTTTTCAGAGGACGTTGGTTTATAATATATGTCATTAATGAATTTTTCCATAATTTATTTACTAGTGTAAGTATTTTATATGCTTTAACACTCTTTTTTCTTATTATTTTCATGTAAAAATAAAGGAAATATATTTGGAGCTGAAAATTCCCAGAATGCATCTTCATACAATTTACTAACTGCAAAAAAAATCATATTCTCATTTTGGATATCAAAAAAAATGCATAAAGGCTCAATAGATTATAGAGAAAAACTTGGTTATTGTGATTTTGTTAAAAATATCGATGTTACTTTGAGAACTGTTAAAACATTTTCTCAGTACTTTTAAGTTAAGGTCTTTTTGTACCTCTGAGTTTATGATGCTAGGAGTTTAAAATAATTTTGATGGATTTTTGGTGATGATTACCCTCTTTAACATGCAACATAAAACTAATAATATTCATAAGGAAAATGTTGTTAGAACAACAGTTTTGAAAAAATTATTAAAAATCGAAATCTTACTGTTTTGTAGTGAGACCACATGGGTTGGAAAGCTAGCTCAAATTATTATAATTTTGTTAAAGAATCTCAATTTTTGTTTAAGAAATGAGTGAGATATAGCAGTTCAAAGTCTGGTAAATAAATATGGCAGATT
Organism: Lactuca serriola; assembly: GCF_051521515.1. Classification (NCBI taxonomy): domain Eukaryota; kingdom Viridiplantae; phylum Streptophyta; class Magnoliopsida; order Asterales; family Asteraceae; genus Lactuca; species Lactuca serriola. Next base: position 330,447,039 of record NC_136411.1, read on the forward strand.
GCATGCGTGATGATAGGTTTGAAAAATAAGCTTTCATCATTACTTTGAGTAAAACCTTTGAAACCTTTTAAATACATCATGATTCATGCATTTTCTACTCAAGTTTCCAGAGATACAAATATTTAAGATCATAAAATACTTACATGCTTTCATGTATAATATATTGTTTTTGAAAACTCTTAACTTGAGTTTGGTGTTCTTAATTTGAAAACCAATTTTTGTGCTAAGATCATGAACATGCAACCATGTATTTCCACATGTTTAGTGTTAAATCACATCCATGATGTTATAAAAACCATTTTAACCAAAAGAAAACAAGTTTGAAGAAGGTGAAGAATTAGAAGTCGGTGTTTGAAGTACTATGCACATGCATGGCTTAATTCATTATCTTAATGTAGGTTTGATCATGGATTTTCACCATTTCTAACACATGCAACATGTGATGGTGAAAATCTACAAACATTAAGATAGAAAAGAAGATTCTAGCCATGGTAGAGGCATATAATCCGAAAATCATGAGAAAACATGTTTGAACTTGCATCAATATAAAGAGGATGAATGATATAATGAAATTTCTTATATAGCTTCGATTTTTGGGCTTCAAAAATATCCAAAACCTTCACAAATTTCGTGGATTAGAGGCTGGTTTTTAGTGGGTAAGAAGGTGGGGTTTCATAGAGAAGAAAAGTGATAAAAGAGAGATTCTATCTCTCTGGATAGCTCATCTCTCTCGTTATCTCTTTGGTGTTATACTTCATTAAAGTCATACACCAAGATCAAGACATGTGGAATGATTTATAAGCAATAGTGTGGGTAAATCTCTCCTACAGATTGTTCGCCTAAGTTCGGATATGGTAGGGAGAAGGAGAGAGACATTTTTAGAGAGAAAAAGTAAAGATGTCGAGTGTGGGAGATGTTATAATGAGTGAAGTGTTTTCAGAAGAGTGAGAGGAGAGAGAGGGGGCGAAATTATGGGAGTGATAGAGGGTTTCCTCTCTTCTATTTTTTAAAAAAACCCAATCTTTTATAAAAATATCAAATTTTATTATAAAATGTGCACCATAAGCTAGGTTTTATTCATAAAACATTGATTTTTGACTTATAAGTTAAGGATAAATGTTAATGACTTGATTTTTATTTCTCCTTGATTATATTTTACTAAATTTAGTTATTTTAAATTGATATTTTAAAGCCCATACCAAATTTTATGGAGTTTTAGGTGTTAAAGTTTATAAATTTGAGTTTTTAGGGGTTTTAGGGTCTGGAGATTTAATAAATCTTTGGATATCAAAATAAATTGAATACTTGAGACTTAGAATTATTTTTGTGTTTCCTAACTCTTATTAAAGTATGAAATAACATTTGTAATTTATTTTTATCGGTTTATTGGCATTTCTATGTAGTGATTCCGAGATTCAAGCGAAACTGAAGAACTAAGTATACTAGTCATAGTTTCAACTTTGACTTAAGTTCCTATGAGACTTGGACCCAATTTCTACTTCTGGCTCACGTGCATAAGGTATCTACATGATTTAAGCAAAGATGTCTGAATTAAAGAATCACCCGAATATTGATGGTCACTATAGTTATGTAGTTGTAGAATTCACATATCAATGTGCCATGCCTATATGTACAACTAAGTTTGTTCAAATCTAGAACTATATCAAATTTTGACGGTTGTCACATATACCATCGACATTACAACGCTAATTGTTGTGCGAATTTTTTCATCTTATATTTTTAAAGATCTTTTGCATTTATTATCACATTCAGTGTGTGTGTGTGTGTGTCTATATATATATATATATATATATACATATATATATATATATATATATATATATATATATATATATATATATTCTAATATTCTTTGCATTTATTATCACATTGAATGTATTTAATACATTACATATATAAATAATAACATTACGTGGCATATTAAACGAATTTAAATAAAAAAAACTACAAAATAACATATGGATTTAAATTTATTCAAAATAATCTCAAAATTACATGTGTCAAATTTAATTGCTTTATTTATTACATAGACATATACATGCGAATTAAGAAGAGTTGAAAGCACTAACTAAGGGATTTGAATGCATTTTTTATTTTTTTTTCACATTTTTAAAACATAACCTATATTTCCAAATTATAAAAATGTATAAATATTGTAATGCCTAGTCCAGGTATCATTTAATTTTCTATGTTTTTAGGGTTTTTTGATAGGACTCGAGGATTTGGGGACCTCCAACTCGTCGGGTAGATATCATTTATGAGGACGCGGTACTTCGGAACTACTCGACGAGTTGGAAGGACCCAACTCGACGAGTAGACAATGTAAAGAAAAACCTTAATTTTCAGGGATTTGTATCCTATTTAAAGAGCTTATGGCTCATTTGTACCCTCCTTCATCGTTCTTATAGCCCATAGAAACCCTATTTCGAGCCTTATACCTTATTGAGAGAGAGAGAGAGAGAGCTTTGGAGTGTGATTTTGGTGTGGTTAGGAAGGATTTTGAAGCTTGAAGAAGGAGTAAAGTGAGAAGCAATAGATCCGACATCTACTCTGTATTGGCGACCATCTTTAGATATAAAGTGGCTATCTTGACCTTTAGTTGCTTAGATCTCATTTTATGGATGTAAATGGTCACTTTTGGTGCATAATGGTGCCATTTTTGTATTGGATCTTTTTATGAGGACATGGTTTTAGATCTGGACATCTCTAGACCTCTATGGACATAAAGTTGCTCACTTTATCTAGCCATAGCTTTTCCCCATGCCCTAAACATTGTATAAACCTTAGTTTTAGTGTTTTAGCATTGTGCAGCCTTGAACGCGCATAAAGTATTCAACCTTACGTGGTGACTAGACTATAAGGGGTTGGATCTTTAATTTTGAGCCTTAGATTCCACTAGAAAGGACTAAACACAAAAAGGACTAAGAGGACTGGACGAGTTGCTTAGCCAAGTCAACGAGTCGGGTAAGGTTTACCCATTTTGAGATTCTGAGTGACTTCGGTGAGGGATTAGAGTTTTTGGTCTACATGAGTTTTCGGTCTTCTAGACATTAAGAAACTCGACGAGTTACTCAGGTAACTCGGCGAGTTAACACGAGATTTCGGTTGTATGGACTCTGAAGGAACTCGATGAGTTGTTGACCTTGACTTTGATCAGGATTGACCAAGGTTGACTTTGAGGGTGTTTATGGTATTTCGGGATTTTGACAAGTTTATCACATGATGATTATAGGAAGTTGAGTTGGAGCTGCGTGTAGGGACTTATCCGATCTTATCTTATCAGTTAAGCATTTTTGAGAGGTGAGTCTCCTCACCATACCAATAGGTCCAAGCCACTAAGGTCGGCCCATTATTTTTATGAGTTATTACTAGTTGGTTATGGGTTAGGTGGTATGCTAGTTATTTGTGATACTCACATGAAAGACCACGAGGATTCCCGAGGCGCTTATGTGTAAGACCTCAGAGGGTTTCCATGACATTCTAGTATACTTACATTTGTGGTTTGTATGTTGTTTCTTGGTAGTAAAGACTGTGTGGGGGTTCCCATGGCAGGAAGATTGTGTGGGGGTTACCAATGCAGGAAAACCATGTGGGGGCTTCCCATGGCAGGAAGACCATGTGGGGCTCCCATGGCAGGTAGTTAAGACCACATGGGGGTTCCAGTGACACTAGATGTAAAACCCTATAGGGTTTCCATGTCATCCTTATATATTATAAGCATAGCTTGTATGGTTTATGTAGCTTTTATAGCTAATATGGATTTGTGATTATGTGGATTGTGTGGGGTATGCTCTGGAGAACTCACTAAGCATTACCTTATAGTTTATTGAATTGCTTCAGGTACTTCTGAGCCTACGGGCAAGGGCAAGGTTTGATGGCCCGACATGTACTCTTCGAAACTTGTTTTGATGGGACGCTCTGATATTGAAATAAAATATTGATGTTATGGATTTTGAAAACAATTGTCCTTGATATTTCATATTTTGTGAAAACGATTTGGTTAATTAAAATGAAAATTTTGTTTTGAAAATAAGGTCATTACAAGTTGGTATCAGAGCCTTGGTTTGAGGGATTCGGGGCTCTCCCTCGGGTGTGTCAGGACTCAAACAAAGGAAATGGTAAAATTGTTTTCAAAAATCAAAGTTGAAAATTCTTAAATTGGAAAAGAGGAGAGTGCAATGCGCATGATCGGCCGAGCCAAGTAAGTAGTTTCCTCAATATGTTAGCCACGCGATACTGATATATGACTTATGATAATTATACGAATCTTGTTATGTGCATGCTTTCAAAATTGTATACGGTTAGAGTCTTATAGCCTCAAAATGATTGATTTGGCCTTATTTCATGTTCCTTGTATGGTTGTGGTCTTAGGGTAGGGTATATTATTCGCTAGTCTATTTGATCGTGTTCTGTGTATAATTTTCATGCATAAGCCAACATGTTATAACTGGGTTCTGGTTTGATATGGATGGAGGAAAATCTTAGGTTAGCCAAGGATTAAGCTATGCGATAGCCTGTGAGATGCGATTTGTTCTATGAAGAACTAGAGTTATCAGGTAGAGCCTTGGTGAAAGTACAGGTAGGTGTGGAAGGTAGTATTTGGCTCGTACTACTGAAAACATAAGACCTATACCCGAAGCAATGTTAGATCTGGAAGCTCTAAAGAGAACCGGTGTGGAAGGATCCCCTCTTTGGACATCTTGATCATTATGTTTATGGTATTGTAGAACAGTATGGTGGTGACACAATTTGGAGCAGGGGGTCAGGATCAGGATCAGGATCTGAGTCTTGCTTAAGTGACACTACCAAGCCCATTGATGAGAGGCTGCACGAGCTTATTGTAGTCGAGGTTACGAGGGGCATCCTTGATGCTACCCCAGTGATTTTTGGGCCGATCAAGGAAGGGATGATGGAGATCATGGAGGAGAGGCTAAGGGAATTCAGAGCCGAGATTGTTGGGGGCCAGGTTAGGGCCCGAACTCCCTCATTCCGGGATTTCAAGGCTTGCGAGGTGCCAGAGTTTTTTGGGGTCAGGAACCCCCCATAGTTAGCCGTTGTTGGGTGGCGGACATAGAGAATGCCCAAAATATGAGTTCTTGACCTAATGTGGCAAATGTGGACTTTACTACATGTATGCTGAGGGATCGAGCCCGAGATTGGTGAGGAGAGGTGACTAGCCAGGTGGGAGCAGCCGGTGTGGCTGAGATGGCATGGGCGGAGTTTTTCAGGCGCTTTGATCTGGAGTTCGCACCATCTATTGAGGTGCAACAGTTTGTGAGGGAGTTCAGGAGCTCCAGCAGACCACCAACACTATGGCAGAGATCATCGCCAAGTTTCTGGAACGAGCATTGTTGATCCCACAATATGCTACCGATGAGGACATGAGGAGGAAGAGGTATCATTCCATGTAGGGGGATGATATTCGTGTGTTTGTGAGCTTTACGGGGTGCAAAAACCTGAACGAGATGGTAGACAAAGCTCGTGAGCGGGAGATGGAGTTGGAGTTCCGCACCAAGTGGAAGCCCGAGCAGGCACAAACAACAGTAGGTTAGGCTAAAAAGCCTTAGACCTCGGATTCCTCCAGTAGGGGCCGTCACAGTCGTGGCGTGTGGGAGATCTCATGATGGAGCTTGCTGGGGGATAGGCCCTGTATGTTATATATATGGTCAGTTGTGCCACGTGAGCAGGGATTACCCCAAGAAGGGCCTGATTTGTTTCCATTGTAACCAGACTGACCACAAAAGGCTGATTGTCTGACGTTACAGGGAGGAGGAGGAGCAGTTGTGGGGCCTGCGCCGACCACGATGAGGATTACCGATGATCGCCGTGCTAAGGAAGATACTTCTGCAGTGAAGAGCCATGCATTTCAGTTGATTACCGAGGTGGCTCGGGCCGCGCCAGACGTTGTGGCTGGTATATATCTTTATCTTCATGCTCTATATTTATTTGCATTGCTCATGTGTATAATTGTGCTCATGAATATGGACCTTTTGGTCAATGGTATGTCAACTCACGTTCTATTCGATTCGGGTGCTACCCGTTCGTTTATATCTCTTGCGCTTAGCAAGAAGTTTTGGGATGCATCGAGGACTTTGGGTTCCTCACTTGAGGTTGAGATTGCGGATGACCGCATTGTGAGTGCTTCGAGGGTGTATCGGGACTGTGTACTGAATATGCTTGGGGAGAGATTTCGTGTTGACTTAGTCCCGATACTGTTACGAGGGCTGAAGGTGATTGTCAGGATGGACTGGTTGGAGGCCAATAGGGCCAGGATAGATTGCGAGCGCCATTTCGTGAGGGTTTGAGCCCCAAGTGGGTTAGAATTAGTTATTCACAGAGGGAGGGCCTCGCAGGGGCCAACCCTCTGTTCAACAGTGAGGGCTAGGAGACTGCTCCAGCAGGGTGGTTCAAGATTTTTGGCTTATATCTCTGATACGTGGTTTGATACCACGAAAAATTTGAGCAGTGTCCAGGTGGCATAGGAGTTCTGGTATATCTTTCCCGAGGAGTTACCTGGAGTGCCTCTGGAGAGGCAGGTGGAATTTCACATTGATTTGGTGCTAGGTGCTGCCCTGATAGCCAAGGCACCATACCGGCTAGCTCCGCCCGAGATGCAGGAGCTATCTACGCAGCTTTAGGAGCTGCTAGACCGAGAGTTTATCCATCCTAGCAGTTCCCTGTGGGGAGCTTCGATCCTGTTCGTAAAAGAGAAGGACGGGTCACATAGGATGTGTGTTGATTAACAAGAGCTAAACAGACTAACGATGAAAAACCGTTATCTGTTACCGAGGATCGATGATTCGTTCGATTAGCTGCAGGGTGCGTCTTGGTTTTCCAAGATTGATCTTTGGTCTGGGTACCATCAGACGAGGATTAGGGATGAGGATATACCAAAGAAAGATTTCAGGACTCGGTACGGGCACTATGATTTTCTGGTGATGCCATTTGGGCTCACCAATGCCCCAACAACGTTCATGGATATCATGAATAGAGTGTGTAGATTGATGTTGGATCGGTTGGTGATCATTTTTATTGATGATATTCTGGTCTATTCTAAGACCATGGAGCAGCATGAGCTGCATCAGAGGGAAGTATTAGAGACACTGAGAAAAGAAAGGATTTATGCCAAGTTCTCAAAGTGTGATTTCTGGATGTGGGATGTGCAGTTTTTGGGGCGCATCATCAAACAGGAGGGTATTTTAGTTGATCAAACCAAGGTTGAGGCAGTGATGCAGTTGGAAGTACCAAAGAATGCATCTGAGATCCGTAGCTTCATGGTTTAGTGGGCTATTATTGGAGATTCATCCAGGATTACTCCAAGATCGTTATGTCATTGACCTGTTTGACCATAAAGAATGTGAACTTCCGATGGGGCCCGAATCAGCAGTTGGATTTCAAGACCTTGATACATAGATTATGTGAAGCCCTGATTCTAGTACTACCAGAGGGTCTAGATGATTTGGTAGTGTATTATGATGCATCGATCTCAGGATTAGGCGCAATACTGATACAGAGAGGGTATGTGATTGCCTATGCCTCGAGGCAGTTGAAGCCTCATGAGGCAAATTACCCCACTCATGACCTGGAATTGGGGGCAGTGGTGTTTGCCCTCAAAATTTGGAGCCATTACTTGTATAGAGTACAATGCACTATTTATACTGATTAAAAGAGTTGGAAGTATTAGATGGATTAGTAGAACCTCAACATGCGACAAAGGAGGTGGTTGGATGTGTTGAAAGATTATAATTGTGAGATCTTATACCATCAAGGGAAAGCCAACGTGGTGACCGATGCTTTGAGCCGCAAGACGGCAGGTTTCCCGATCAGGAACGTTTTTCTGAGGATGACAGTGATCTCTCCATTGTTGGATATGATCAAGGAGGCTCAGGTGGAGGGTTTGAAGAAAGAGAACTGGAAGATAGAGCGGATTTGGGGCCAGTTTCCCTTGATTTTTCGGGATAGTCGAGGTCTACTGATACAGTGTGGTCGGGTATGGGTACCGGTAACTGGGGGTGTGAGACAGAACATCTTGGAGGAGGCCCACAAATCCAAGTTCTCTATACATTCTGGGGCTACAAAGATGTATAAAAGCCTGAGACAGAGTTACTAGTGGCCCTGCATGAAGCTGGAGATCGCCTGGTTTGTGGAGCGGTGCTTGACCTACTGGAAGGTAAAGGCTGTGTTGGATATTATTCCTTTTATATATCAGCTCAGATACCAATTGTTGGAAACATAAAAATCTGATCACTACGACAAAAGGCTCGGTTACCAGTCACTGTGTGATCGATATATAAGTTTAAGATATAAGATGTAAATATATATATATATAAAGAATAATAATTGCGGAATAAGAATAAATATGAAAGCTATAAATGACTGAAAGCTATAATAACATAAATGACTGTATTTAAATGACGTAAAGCTATAAATAATATAAATGACTGTATTTAAATGACATAAAGCTATAATAAAATGTATAAGTATATAAATATATATCAAGTAGGTTCGTCAATAAATTGACTGAACTGGACTCGTGGAACGACTGGTCGATATTTGTTCTCTTGGAAGGACCGGTCGATATTGGGACTCTTGGAACGACTGGTCGATATTTGTTCAAAGATCAATCCGGTATTTGATAAGTAGTAAAAAGTTCATTTTCATGTAAAATGGGTTGTTTACAAAACAATGCAAAGTACACGAGTCATGTATTTGTATACGGGTATCGGGTGTTTTGAGGAGATTTGATGAGGTTGGAGTGGGTATTTGGAGGGTGTTAGGAGGTGGAATAAGGTTGTAATTTTGGTGGTGTAAGGCAGCAAAGATGGTGAAGTTGAAGGAGCTTTGGGTGGTGATGGATGTAGATTTTCAGAGTAAATCTCTCTGGATAGCCAATACTCTCTCGCGTCTCTTTGGGGTTTCCCGTGGTTAAAATCGCCCACGAAAATTTCTAGATGTACGTAATGTCGTGAATAATTGATGGTGAAAATCTCCCTAGTAGTATTTTGGCTGTGTTGTGCTCGCTTTTTTGTTTTCTAACATGAAGATTCTGAACTCAAAAACAGAAATCTCTCTGGATAGCCAATTCTCTCTCGCGTCTCTTTGGGGTTTCCACTGGTCAAAATCGTCCGCGAAAATTTCTGAATGTAGGTAAGTTTCTGAAGAATTGATGGTGAAAATCTCCCTAGTATTATTTTGGATGTGTTGTGCTCGGTTTTTTCTTTTCTAACATGCAAATTCTGATGTCGAAAAACAGCAAGGTGGTGATGGTTGTGGTGATTTGAAAGGTTTTTTTTGGAGGAGGTTTAAGGAGGGTTTTTGGAGGGTGTTTGGAGAGTATTTTGAGGTTGGAAGGAGGTTAATATAAGAGAGGTGTTTGGTGGTAAATGGTGTGATGAACAAACATAGTGAAGATGAAGAACCTTGAGTTTCAATGAAGAAGATGAAGATGGTTGATGGTGTTCTTCATTTAGCTTGTTGATGATCTTGGTGTTCTTCACTTCATTGTTGTTTGATCTTGGTGTTCTTCATTTTCTCCAGGGATTTGTCTTTGTTCTTGAAGAAGATGAAGATTGGTGATGTTCTTGGGAGTGTTTGTAGTTTGTAGGAAGTGTTACAAGTTTACAAAATGAACACACACACACTCACACACAAACTCACGTATACATATATACATTGAAACAAATATCTTCATCTAGTTTACTTGAGTTTAAGTGATAGAGTATGGCTGGTCATGCAAGTTGATGTAGAGTAGGAGGCAAAAAAACGTGGGTCTTCATTTGGCTTTTCAATTCCTTGACTTTGTTGACCATTCCTTGTAGACTATTCAACTTGTTGACTTTTCCACACATAGCAAATATATATAATACATATATACATATATAACACATACATACATACATATATATATATATATATATATATATATATATATATATATATATATATATATATATATGAAGTTGTTTAGTCACACATATGTGTTTTAATCATTCGCGTGTTTTCGTATTTTCCATTTTGATCACGCATTCATGCAACCTGAAATAACTGATAATATTTGATAGATAATAGAAAAACAGTTCGTCTTATTTCAGTGATGGTCACATACAAAACATTTTTCAACAATTTCCCCCTATGTGATCGTTGCTAAAATAAGGACATATATGATATAATCATATTGACAGTTTTGAACTTTTGAAGATTCGAGATAAAAGATTTGTCAATAGATAAGATATATATAAAACATAGTGATTGTTTTGAAAGTTTGTGACTTGGCTTAACATATCTGATGTAAAAGATTTTCAGAAATTTGTTTCCGAATCAAAGTCTCGGGTTCCGTTATCAAAGGGTAGCCATATATGTATCTAAAGAAATTTCTTAAGATTTTATAGCATTATTAATGACGACAAGTGGTCTAACAGGTCGATTCAGATGAACGCTCATAGGTATAGCTCACACTTCACTTGGGTGTTTGGTTGTTCTGGCAGCAGAACAAGTTAATGATCACTAAAAATTAGTGATATCTCTCTCTAACGACTCACACTCATATTGGAGGTGTTTAGCTATGCTTTTCCTGAAAGGTCACTTAATCTCATTATTAGATAATCAATCACATAAGACTGGTTTCGGCATTACTCAGCGGGTTTCTTCATTCATACCATTAAAGTTCACTCTCTCTCCGTCGGGAAATACATGTAGAGGGGTTTAGCAATTTTCATAGTGCAGTTTGCAACTAAGAATCTTCAGTGATGAAGGCTACAGTATCCTGGGAAATCCATTAATATTGCAGTTTGTTCTTTGATGGTATCCTTTTTGTTGATCAATATCTATTTGTTGTAAAAGGATATTTTGTTTTAGCATCGAGAATTTGCTACATTTTAGAAAATTGGGATTTTTGAGAGTATCTATCTTGCGGGATTAAGATATCCCTTTTAGTGAAAATTGGTTTAAAAAACAGATCAAGGGATCTTTTGATGTTTGTTTTGAAATAACCATTTGGTTAAACTTTGTTTGAAAATACCAAATGTAGAGTTTTTGTTTTGTTTGGTATTTCTTTGGTGAATGATTTTGATTTCTTGTTGATTCGTCTTTATCTTGTTTTGTCTTTGATGATTGGATTTGGATAGATCTTTGGTTTTCTTTAATAAGTGATGGTTGAAATCCTTTTCATTTCGTCTTTTTTTGTTGATGGATCACGGGATCTCAAGACTTCATTTTTGGTTGGCTTATATCTAGGTAGGGATTGGTGGCATAAAAGACAGTTTATCTAGTATGTAAGAAATGAATGTATCGTCCCTGATCATTTTGATATCTAAGAAAAACTGAGACCATGACAAGGTATAATCGGATATACCTTAGAAGCAATAGCGACACACCTAAGCTCACAAGAAATGAATTCCACAATGATTCAGATTGACGAGGCACAAATTCTCACATGGGTTTTTGTTTTCATCTGAACCTCCTAACCTTATGTCCCTTGATTGTTTAAAATCGTCAATAATGAAATAAAATCAAAAGAAATAAAGTTATATACATTATGAAAAGTAGGAGATTTGAACCTTCACTCCAATTGAGAATCAATATGACTTAAAATCTTCATCGAGCATAAGCATCTGAAAATTAAGTCAAGAGACGATTAATCACAAGGTTCTATAAAAGCTTATTACGGCAAGTCTTTTATTATATTTTTGAAGATTCGTTTTTCTGAATGTTTTTGGAAATATTGGTTATTTCAATGTTTTTGGTATTTTTGAAAAGAAAACAATTTTCAAATGTTTTTGAATTTTCTTTTTGAATGAAAGTAAACACACTATTGTACAAACAAAAAGTAAAAGTTTAAGGATGGATGTTATCTGGATTTAACATTCCTAGACGGCCTAGGAAGTATTGAAACTTTGTTTCATCGAGAGCCTTAGTGAAGACATCGGCAATTTGATCTTCGGAGTTGATGAAGTGTAGTTCGATATGACCCTTTTGAATGTTGTCTTTGATAAAGTGATATCGAATGTCGATGTGCTTTGTCATGGAATGGTGAACGGGAGTGTGAGAAATGGCAATTGCACTGGTTGAGTCACAAAATATGGGAATTTGTGTGATTTCGAAGCCATAGTCACGCAGTTGAGTTTGCATCCATATGACTTGTGAACAACAGCTGGCGGCAGACATATTCAGCTTCTGCTGTTGAAGTGGATACACAAGTCTGTTTCTTTGAAGTCCAACTCACTAGTCTACCTCCTAGGAATTGACAGCTACCAGATGTACTCTTCCTATCTAGCTTGCATCCTCCGTAGTCTGAGTCGGTGAAAGCGTTCAGCTGAAAATCGGATTTAGCTGGATACCAAAGGCCAAGTTTGGGAGTGCCTTTAAGGTATTTGAAGATGCGTTTCACAGCAACTACATGGGATTCCATAGGATTTGCTTGGTATCTAGCACAAACACATGTAGAAAACATGATGTCAGGTCTGCTAGCAATGAGGTATAAGAGTGATCCGATCATTCCACAGTATCTTTTCTGGTCAGCGGGTTTTCCATTTAAGTCTGCATCAATTTTGTATCCAAAAGCCATTGGGATTTTTGCGGTATTGGATTTGTCCATTGAAAAACGAGTGAGTAGGTTTTTGACATAATTCTCTTGGTTGATGAAAATTCCATCAGTTGACTGTTTGATTTGAAGTCCGAGAAATGTAGTCATTTCCCCAATCATGCTCATTTCAAATTTGCTCATCATTAAATCTGCAAACTTAACACTTAAAGATTCATCAGTAGAACCGAAAATAATGTCATCAACATATATTTGTACAATTAACAGATGTTTATTAAAGATTTTACGAAAGAGGGTTTGATCGATTGAACCTCTTTTAAAACCTGATTCTTCGAGAAAGGTTGACAACGTGGCATACCAAGCTCGGGGTGCTTGTTTCAAGCCGTAGACAGCTTTCTGCAATTTAAAGCTGTGATCTGGAAATTTGGGATCTTCGAAACCTGGTGGTTGTTGGATGTATACTTTGCGATCTATCTCTCCGTGTAGGAATGCACATTTAACGTCCATTTGGAATACTTTGAAATTCTTATGTGCATCATATGCAAGAAAGATGCGAATTGCTTCAATTCGGGCAACTGGAGCATACGTTTCATCGTAGTCGATTCCTTCTTGTTGTGAATATCCTTTGACTACAAGACGTGCCTTGTTTCGACAAATGATTCCTTGATCGTCAGTCTTGTTTCTATATACCCATCTTGAACCTATAACAGTAATATCGGGTGGAGTAGGAAAAAGATTCCATACGTTATTTCGTTCAAATTCTGCTAGCTCTTCTTGCATAGCTTTTACCCAGTCTGGATCTTTTATAGCAGAATGTATGGTTTTGGGTTCAGTCATGGATAAGAAGGCTCCAAATAAACATTCATTTGTGGATGCGACTCTAGTCTGAATGCCTAAGTTGGGATCTCCGATGATTTGGTCTGTTGGATGATTTCTGGTCCACTTTATTAAGCGATCCTCTTCCGCTATAATAATTGGAGTTTCAGTATCCCATTGTTCTTCTCCAGGTGTTTCATCTTGGAATAGGTTTGAAGGTTCCCCCATAAATGATGCATCGGGATTGTTTTGGCTATTTAGGGATGGGGTGTCTAAAGGAGGATTTGGTGTTTGTTCCAAAGAGGAAGTATGTGTTGGTGGTTCCCCCTCGAATTGATCTGCATCATTTTGGTTTGTTTGTGGAATAACTTCACTGGGTGTTCCTGTAGGGTCAATTAAAGTAGTTAGAAGTTCAGAATTGTAAGCGGTTTTTGGTTGTTCAAAAAGCAAATCAAGATCGATTTCAATGTCTATGTCAGGAGAAGGTGTTTGTTGAATTGGATTTTGAAAAATATTTTCAATCATTTTTGAACCAAAATGTTCACGATCTAATTTCCTGACATAAAATTCATTGAAATGAGCATCGGTACTTTCTTCAATTACTCTAGTACGTTTGTTCAGTACTCGATAAGCAGTTGAAGAAAATGAGTAACCAAGGAAAATTCCTTCGTCCGACCTTGATTCAAATTTTGAAAGGTGATCTTTATTGTTCTTTACGAAGCATCGACAACCAAAAATATGGAAAAATTTGATGTTTGGTTTTCGGTTATTAATGACTTCATATGGTGTTTTATGAAGATGTTTATGGATTAAGGAACGATTTTGAGTGTAGCAAGCTGTGGCTATTGCTTCTACCCAGAAGTATTGTGGCAGATCAGCGAAGATAAGCATTGATCTTGCAGCTTCACATAATGTTCGGTTCCTTCTTTCGACAACACCGTTCTGTTGTGGAGTATATGGGGCTGAGAAGTTATGTTCAATTCCTTTGTCTTTGAGAAATGAATCTAGAGTCTTGTTTTTGAACTCTAAACCATTATCACTTCGAATTCTTCGAACATGTCGTTTCAGCTTCAGCTCGATTTGCTTGATGAATTTGATCATCTCTTCAGGTGCTTCTGATTTTAGTCTTAAGAAAAAGACCCAAGTAAACCGCGAGAAACCATCAACCAAGATCTTTATTGTTCTTTACGAAGCATCGACAACCAAAAATATGGAAAAATTTGATGTTTGGTTTTCGGTTATTAATGACTTCATATGGTGTTTTATGAAGATGTTTATGGATTAAGGAACGATTTTGAGTGTAGCAAGCTGTGGCTATTGCTTCTACCCAGAAGTATTGTGGCAGATCAGCGAAGATAAGCATTGATCTTGCAGCTTCACATAATGTTCGGTTCCTTCTTTCGACAACACCGTTCTGTTGTGGAGTATATGGGGCTGAGAAGTTATGTTCAATTCCTTTGTCTTTGAGAAATGAATCTAGAGTCTTGTTTTTGAACTCTAAACCATTATCACTTCGAATTCTTCGAACATGTCGTTTCAGCTTCAGCTCGATTTGCTTGATGAATTTGATCATCTCTTCAGGTGCTTCTGATTTTAGTCTTAAGAAAAAGACCCAAGTAAACCGCGAGAAACCATCAACCAAGATCTTTATTGTTCTTTACGAAGCATCGACAACCAAAAATATGGAAAAATTTGATGTTTGGTTTTCGGTTATTAATGACTTCATATGGTGTTTTATGAAGATGTTTATGGATTAAGGAACGATTTTGAGTGTAGCAAGCTGTGGCTATTGCTTCTACCCAGAAGTATTGTGGCAGATCAGCGAAGATAAGCATTGATCTTGCAGCTTCACATAATGTTCGGTTCCTTCTTTCGACAACACCGTTCTGTTGTGGAGTATATGGGGCTGAGAAGTTATGTTCAATTCCTTTGTCTTTGAGAAATGAATCTAGAGTCTTGTTTTTGAACTCTAAACCATTATCACTTCGAATTCTTCGAACATGTCGTTTCAGCTTCAGCTCGATTTGCTTGATGAATTTGATCATCTCTTCAGGTGCTTCTGATTTTAGTCTTAAGAAAAAGACCCAAGTAAACCGCGAGAAACCATCAACGACAACAAGAACGTACTTCTTCCCTTGTATGGTTTGGGTTTTGGCAGGGCCACAAAGGTCTATGTGCAACAACTCTAGTGGTTCGGATACGCTAGATTCTGAGATGCTTTTGTGAGTGGATTTTGAAAGTTTTCCTTTTTCACATGTGGCACAAAGAGTTTCGTTATCAATCTTTAGAAGTGGTAGCCCTCGAACAAGATCATCGCCGATTAATTTGTTGATGTACCCAAAGTTTAGATGGGAAAGGCGGGGGTGCCATAACCAACTAATATCTGTTGGGGCTTTAGATAGCAGACATATATCGGGTTTACCATAGATAAGATCCATGTCAAGCGGATACATGTTTCCGGCACGGTCAGAATCAACTATAACATCTTTGGTTTTGGCGTCCATGAACAAGCTTCGTTGTTTGGTGAAGAGAACTTCAAGATTGTTATCACACAGTTGAGAAACACTGATGAGGTTGTGTTTTAGGTCATCGACGAAGGCAACTTTCTTTATGGTGAAATTACCATTTGTTATGTTTCCATAACCTTTGATTTTTGTTGTCATGTTGTTGCCGAAGGTAACATCTTGATTGGTTTGTATAGGTTTGAAGTCACGTAAGTAGTTTCGGTTTCCTGTTATATGCTTGGAGTAGCCACTATCAATATACCATGTATCATCATTAAGTTCTTCAACATTAAGTACCTGCAATCAGACAAAAAGTTTAGGTACCCAAATCTGAATGGGTCCTGGTTTGTCAGTTGTTATTTTGGGTGCTTTGCTTAATGAATTTCTTTTATCATTTGACTTCACATTATTGTAATGGTTTGGTTTATAATGATGGAATGGTTGAGGTTTGATTTGATCTATCAATCTTACCCAAAATGTGATTTGTTTTTGAAAACCTGTGGGTTGATAAGATCTGTGATTTGGTGAAAGATATCCTAGATGTGAAGGTTTGTTTGAAAAGTTTTCTTCATATCTGGGATGTGATGGGCGGTTTTGAAAAGCTTTTTGATGATGATGGTTTGAAACTTTATGATGTGATGGTTTTTGAAAGTTCCTTGAATGATTAAAAGTGATATCCTGAAAGCGGTTTTCAAAAGGTTTTGGTTTTCGTTTGGAAACCTGTTTATGAGGTACGAAGTATGGTTGAACTGGTTTCTTTGGTTGGTTTTCAAAAATGTTTGGCTTGATTAGTGGGGTTTTGGTGACTTGAATGGATTTTTTGCTTGTTTGTTGTTTCTTGGAGTATTTTTGTCCCAGACTAGTTTTTCCAACAATTGATGAAGTCATTGTAGGAAAAGCAGTTGGTATAGAAGTACTACCATCCTCATAAGAGGAATTTTCTTCATTCAAAAAGTTTTTGAGTTTAGTGGTTCCATCGGTATGTTTGATTTGGTGAGTTAAAGAAATTGTAGAGTCTGTTTCAGAATTTACAACTCTTTTGAAAGACTTTTTGGAAACACTGAAAGCAGTATCATCTGGACTACAGTTGATAACTGTTTCGTCATCTAAATCTTCCTCATTAACAGATGTGAAAAGATCTGGTAGAGTAGATTCAGAGTTTTCACAATTCGTCATGTTTTCCTGTTTTGCTTGTTCAATTTCAAAGGATTCTCTTCCAATTCCTGGTGTATAATTCGTATCAATTTTACCAGTTCCTAAGGTGTTTGCCTTGGTGAAAATATCATCACTTAGTTTTCTGGCAACTTTGATAGAATCCATATTCCATATCAGTCTTTTATTCTCGGTTTCAAGAGAATTGATTTGTTTTAAAGAATTAGTCAATTTTTCATTTAAAACATTGCATTTGTCAGTTGATTCTTGAAAGTCTTGTTTCAACTGAAGGATTTCCATTTCTAAAACATCTTTTATTTCAGAAGAAATGACTGACTGGTTTTTTAGTTCCAAATCCCTTTTCTGAATTAGGGTCTGATTTAATTGTTACAAGACGTGATTATAATCTTCTGATTTTCTTTCAACGTCTCTTTCCAATCTGCTTTTCGTTCTTGTTGATTCTCCAAATTTGAGTTGCAAGGTTTGTAACTCAGATTTGCAAATATCATAATTGACCATTGTGTCATGATATGTTTTGAGATCAGCTTCCAGACTAGTCTTAATTTTGGTTATGTGGGACTCAAAAATTGTTTTGGAAAAACCAAGTTCAGAGATCATAGACCATACCTATTCTATGACGTTGGGAGCTCTTGAAGGTATGTTAACACCAGCTACGAAGCAGAAGTTTGATTGTGCTGGTTCATTGTCAGCTTCGTCATCAGATGTTGGCCAGTATTCGACGCTTGGTTCATGGATTGCCATCAATGCTTTTTGCTTTTCTTGGTTTTCCAGTTTCTTCAATTCATCGGCTCTTTGAGCATAGTATGCTGAGTCTTTGATTTTGGTTTTGTTTTTGGCTCGGCATTCTCTGGCATAGTGATTTGTTCCTTTGCAGTTGTGACAAATGATCACTTCTTCATCACTGTCATCCTTTTGACTTTTAATCGGAAGTCTTTCAGGTGCTTGACTTTGGGTTTGTTGGGAAGGTTGAGAATGGTTTTGTTGGAATCCAAAATTTTGGTTGTTTTGAAAACCATTGTTTTGATTGTTGTAACCTTGATTTTGGAAACCTCTGTTTTGATTTTGAAAACTGTTGTTTGGATTGTGATTATGACCTGAGTTGGGATTGTTTTGAAATCCCTGGTTTTGAAAACCTTGGTTTGAGTTATTTTGGAAAGAAGGTCTTCGAGAATTTTGTCCAAAGTAAGGTCTTGGTTGAAAACCTGTGTTGTTTTGTCCAAAAGATGGTCTTGGTTGAAAACTTGAGTTATTTTGTCCAAAAGATGGTCTTGGTTGAAAATTTGGTCTAAAATTTGACTGACCATGATTTGGGATAAATCTCTGGAGATTTGTGTTTGCAACCAAAGCACACAGTTGTTGATAATCTGCTTCATCATTCAAATCAGACTGGAAGGATTGGTTTTGAAAAGATGTAGTCTGATTAAAATGATTAAAGTTTTGATCATTGTAAGGTGTTTGGTTTTGAGAAGTTGTGGACACAAGAGCAAGTGGTCCTCCAAAAGTTGCAATGGTTGGTGGGTCAATCAAGGATTCATACGATTGAAGTTCTCCATACAAATTGTACAAAGATTCGGTATGAATAGCTGGATTTCCCTGAATAATGAGTTTAACCATTTTCCAGCTTTCGAAAAGATTGTTTAAAAACTTGAGATTTATCTCGTGTTGTGTCTTTTTGATACCCAAATTGTTCATTTTAACCATAATCAAATTGAACCTATCATGAGCATCATGGATAGTTTCTGATGAAAGCATTTTGAAATTATCGAATTCATTCAAAACAGATGTTCTTTTGTTTCCGATAATTCTTTTATTTCCACAAAAACGATTTTTCAAATTTTCCCAAATTTGATTTGCGGTTAACATCATAATGTCATCCATTTGACTTAGAATACTGTGAGGTATTCCAGACACAAGTTCCTTTTTGGCTTGGAGTTCCAACTTTCTTATGATATCCGTTTGAATGGCTTGATTGATAGCAAGAGTAGCCATATTTTCTGGAGTAACATATGTTCCTTTTACACACTTCTAGATATTTTCATTTATAGTGTTAAGATGAAGATTCATACGGCCAACCCACGAAATATACTCTTCAGGAATAAGTATGGGTGCCCGTGAACCAGATCCTAAGCTATTTGCAATGGAGACAGAGTTCATGTTGGAGTAATTTGCCAAAGATATTTTTTTGAATTTTTTTTGAATTTTTTTTTAAGGATTTTGAACAAGTGATATTAAAATGAAATTTTTAAAGAAAACCTTATGGAAGGTTTATAAACGCTATAACCAAAAGTTTTTCGACAAAAATTTCAAGGTAAATCACACAAGCTCTGATACCAATTGTTGGATATTATTCCTTTTATATATCAGCTCAGATACCGATTGTTGGAAATATAAAAATCTAATCACTATGACAAAAGACTCGGTTACCAGTCACTGTGTGATCGATATATAAGTTTAAGATATAAGATGTAAATATATATATATATATATATATATATATATATATATATATATATATATATATATATATATATATAAAGAATAATAATTGCGGAATAAGTATAAATATGAAAGCTATAAATGACTGAAAGCTATAATAATATAAATGACTGTATTTAAATGACGTAAAGCTATAAATAATATAAATTACTGTATTTAAATGACATAAAGCTATAATAAAATGTATAAGTATATAAATATATATCAAGTAGGTTCGTCAATAAATTGACTGAACTGGACTCGTGGAATGACTGGACGATATTTGTTCTCTTGGAAGGACCGGTCGATATTGGGACTCTTGGAATGACTGGTCGATATTTGTTCAATGATCAATCCGGTATTTGATAAGTAGTAAAAAGTTCATTTTCATGTAAAATGGGTTGTTTACAAAACAGTGCAAAGTACACGAGTCATGTATTTGTATACGGGTATCGGGTGTTTTGAGGAGATTTGATGAGGTTGGAGTGGGTATTTGGAGGGTGTTAGGAGGTGGAATAAGGTTGTAATTTTGGTGGTGTAAGGCAGCAAAGATGGTGAAGTTGAAGGAGCTTTGGGTGGTGATGGATGTAGATTTTCAGAGTAAATCTCTCTGGATAGCCAATTCTCTCTCGCGTCTCTTTGGGGTTTCCCGTGGTTAATATCGCCCACGAAAATTTCTAGATGTACGTAATGTCCTGAAGAATTGATGGTGAAAATCTCCCTAGTAGTATTTTGGCTGTGTTGTGCTCGCGTTTTTGTTTTCTAACATGAAGATTCTGAACTCAAAAACAGAAATCTCTCTGGATAGCCAATTCTCTCTCGCGTCTCTTTGGGGTTTCCGCTGGTCAAAATCGTCCGCGAAAATTTCTGAATGTAGGTAAGGTTCTGAAGAATTGATGGTGAAAATCTCCCTAGTATTATTTTGGATGTGTTGTGCTCGGTTTTTTCTTTTCTAACATGCAAATTCTGATGTCGAAAAACAGCAAGGTGGTGATGGTTGTGGTGATTTGAAAGGTTTTTTTTGGAGGAGGTTTAAGGAGGGTTTTTGGAGGGTGTTTGGAGAGTATTTTGAGGTTGGAAGGAGGTTAATATAAGAGAGGTGTTTGGTGGTAATTGGTGTGATGAACAAACATAGTGAAGATGAAGAACCTTGAGTTTCAATGAAGAAGATGAAGAGGGTTGATGGTGTTCTTCATTTAGCTTGTTGATGATCTTGGTGTTCTTCACTTCATTGTTGTTTGATCTTGGTGTTCTTCATTTTTTCCAGGGATTTGTCTTTGTTCTTGAAGAAGATGAAGATTGGTGATGTTCTTGGGAGTGTTTGTAGTTTGTAGGAAGTGTTACAAGATTACAAAATGAACACACACACACTCACACACAAACTCACGTATACTTATATACATTGAAAAAAATATCTTCATCTAGTTTACTTGAGTTTAAGTGATAGAGTATGGCTGGTCATGCAAGTTGATGTAGAGTAGGAGGCAAAAAACGTGGGTCTTCATTTGGCTTTTCATTTCCTTGACTTTGTTGACCATTCCTTGTAGACTATTCAACTTGTTGACTTTTCCACACATAGCAAATATATATAATACATATATACATATATAACACATACATATATATATATATACATATACATATATATATATATATATATATATATATATATATATATATATATATATATATATATATATATGAAGCTGTTTAGTCACACATATGTGTTTTCATCATTCGTGTGTTTTCGTATTTTCCATTTTGATCATGCATTCATGCAACCTGAAATAACTGATAATATTTGATAGATAATAGAAAAACAGTTCGTCTTATTTCAGTGATGGTCACATACAAAACATTTTTCAATAGGCTGAATATCAGCGGCCTCATGGCAAGGTTCAGCCGCTACCCATTCCCATGTGGAAGTAGGAAGAGATCACTATGGACTTCATCACAAAGTTACTGAGGACAACCAGGTGTGTGGATGCCATATAGGTTATTATGGATAGATTGACGAAGAGTGCCCGCTTTATTCCGATCCCCGAGAGCATCTCCGTGGATAAATTATTGGATATCTACGTACGAGAGGTGGTGGTTAGGCACGGGGTGCCAATGTTAGTAGTCTCAAATTGGGTTGTTCGATTCACATCTAGATTCTGGAAGAAGTTCCACGAGGAATTGGGAACTCAGTTGCATTTCAGCACAACATACCACCCCCAGACAGATGACCAGAGCGAGAGGACGATCCAAACACTCGAGGATATGCTTCGGGCCTGCGGATTGGATTTTAGAGTTAGTTGGGATACATACCTCCCATTAGCAGAGTTTTTATATAACAATGGTTATCAAGCAAGTATTGACCGACCCCCGTTTGAGATATTGTATGTTTGGAGATGTAGGACCCCTATTTGTTGGAGTGAGGTCGGACACCGAGTCATGGGGGAGCACCGAAGTAGTGTTGGATTAGGTGTCTATGTTCATAACTATTTCTGGAATGTACTTCACCCGGTTGGCATGGTCCATTTGGGTTGCATGACATTGCAACACTTGGATAGAATAAATGAAAGAAAGGACACTCAAAAACTATTAATATATTATAAGTTCTAATATATTAATAATAGTATTTAATTAGTATTGATCAAAGAATTAATTTGGAATTAATTAAGTTATCAAAAGAGACTAATTAAATATATGGGGTTGATTGTGTAAATCATTCATTCTTGTATAGTGGACTAATGATCCATGGTTTATATGAATTGGGCTAAACCCATAAGGAACTCCATGGATAGTTCATGGGAGTTATAAACCCATGGATCATGGAATATGGAAAGCCATGACAATTAGGGTTTACATGGTGTATCCCTACTTGTGTCACAACTATATAAAGACCCCATGTCTAGCAAAATCGGCCACTACAAGGAAGTGTAAGAGGGCTAGCCGAATTTTCAGTGTAAGTGATGAACTTCTCTCAAGGTTATTCCAAGTTTTGTGTGAGACATTTGAGGCATCACAATTTAGGTTCTAGGCTTACAAGGTTCTCAAGGAATCCAAGCAAAAAAAAGGTATGTACTTCAACTAGCTATTATGTTAAAAAGTTCCCCATGCCATGCTAGTTAGGTTAATAACCTTGGAAAATCAAATTTCCATGTATCTTAGTAAAACATAGATCCAAGGTTTCTAGGGTTGCATGCACACCTTAGGAGTGTTAGAATGCCTAAAACCCTTTAGTGGTATCAAAGCCTAGGCTCGTTTTTTTGATACTTAATGCAAACTTGTTGGAAAAACTCAAAAATTTGCTATCTGCTGAGTGAACTCGCTGAGTCCAGGGAGGGACTCAACGAGTTCATGTGTAATATCATCCTACTCGTCGAGTAGGTTCTTGCACTCGACGAGTAGGAGCCCGTGATTGCAGATTTTCGAGTTTTGCTGCTTGAAATGGAGTAGAAACATTATCCTAAACTGTTTTGGTCTTATAAAACTTGTTTTAGATGGTGTAATGGTTATGCTAATCCATTTTCAATGGCTAATATCTAAATATAAAGATTTGTATGGTTTATTTATGATTCTTGAAATTGATGATGTGAACATTCATGAACTTATGAGTGTAGAAGATCATAGGAATTATTTGTAACTTGCTTGTTAGATTAATTCTTGATCTTGATATGTTCTAATGGAATCCATAATTTGTCCTCAAATTATGGATTACCAAAAGTAACTCTTTTAAAGTCCATTATTAAAACACATGGGTTACATAAAAGGAAAAGTCCCTCATTTTAATAATCCATTAACTCATAAGTTATAAAAGATGAAAAGTTTTGAAAGTTACAAAACTTGCCCTCAAGTTTTGGAACATGTAAAGTCTCTATAAAAAGTTTAGTTCCAACCCTTAGAATTTTAAAAGCTAAAATTCAACCCTTATACTTTATAATATTATAAATTAATAATATATATATATATGTATAAGAACAAAAGTCGTTTTACCATTAGCAGGCCTCATTCACGAAGCCGGTCTATAAGGGGGGTATATGGTTGTTACCTATAAAATGACAGGTTAATGGGTGTCCACTCTCACCCACCGCTTCCTTGACTGGTGGAGGGTCGTTAGCAGAACGGGTAGGACAATGACTTTAGATCCTCATTAAAATTATGATGAATGTAAAGTAACTAAATGTTTTTAAGAATTCCCAATCTTAGTTACTTTAGAAAAATGTGAATAAGGTGCTAACCCATAAAATTACACTTTTCACTTTGCTTAAAGTCGTTAGTGGAGCGTGTGTAGTTAACCGACACACTAACTTAGACTTTACAAGGTAGGAAAAGGGTGACTTAAGGTTTATCATAAGTCGGTGGAGCAAGTGTGGTTAACCGGCACATCGATTGACTGATAAACATTAAGGGTACCAAGTAATTTGCATGGTTACTTCACACCTTGTTTTGTGATCCTTGACATCCCAATCACAAAACTTGAAGGGCACACTCGCGATTGAAACATGCCATTGAAAATTTCAATGAATATTAAAGAATCTAGGAGTTTCAAAACTAATTAAAACCTAATAATTTATTTCATTTTTCATGGTGGAAATTAGTGAATCATCATTCACCTTCATTCAAATATTTTATAGCATGGATTACGACATCCCTATCAGCTCTTTCTCTCTCAAACAATGCTGCTTCTGACTCAAACACTATCAACTCCTTCTCTCTCAAGAACCTTTGTGGGAGAGTCATCTTTGATGGTTACAGCTTTATGGATTGGACCCGGAACATCAAGATGGTCACTTGTTACGAGGACAAGGAATATGTCCTCGACAAGGAGCTGAAGGAACTTGATGAGTCGTCTGCTACTCCTGAGGAAATCGTTGAATTCCGGACTCATGAGAGAGATGCCACTAAAGTGGCTTGTATCATGTTGGCCACGATGACAGCCGAGCTCCAAAAGTCCTATGAGGACTATTACCCTTTTGAGATGCACCAGGACTTGATGGAATGCTACCATCAAAGTGCTCGCCAAGAGAGGTATGACATCATCTGCTCCATGATAACAACTCGGATGAAGGATGGTGAACCGATCACCAGCCACTTGTAGAAAATGCAAAGGTATGTGGACCGGTTGTTGAAGCTAAATGTGAACTTCCTTGAGGAGTTGGCAATTGACATCATTTTGCACTCCTTACCTTCTTGTTTTAATCAATTCCGAATGACATACCACACAAACAAGGAGGGAGTTACACTCGAAAAATTTCAAGGACTCTTGAAGACATCCGAAAGTGGTTTTAAGGGTAAGTCGGTTGTTAACACTCCTACTCCGACCGCGGCCCCTGTCTTGGCAATTGGGCAAGGCAAAGGGAAGAAGAGGAAGAGCCCCTCGAAGCCTACCAAGGGAAAGTCCCTTGAAGGCCCCTCTTCAAGTGGAACCAAGAAACATTTTATCACTCCTTCTGCCAACCCTAAAGAGGCTGAATGCTTTTATTGCCATGAAAAGTCACACTTGAAGCGAAACTACCCAAAGTACCTACAAGATGTAAAGGATGGGAAAGTGAAACCCAACCATGCACGTATTTACACTATATTGTCTAATAACTCACCCTATTCTAACTCTTGGGTCCTTGATACAGGTTGTGGTATTCACATATGTTCTAATTTGCAGGGACTGAGAAGAAGTGAAAATGTGGAGCATGAGAAGATAAACTTGATCATAGGGAATAGGAAAGCATCACATGTCACCAATATTGGAGTTTATACTTTGTTGCTAAGTAGTGGGTTAACATTAGATTTGAATAAATGTTGTTACTCGTCTGAAATGGCGAGTAATATTATTTCTTTTCATGATTTGTACAAACAAGGGTTTACCTTTTCTTTTGATAATGAATGTGGTGGTATTATTGCTTTCTTTAATAATGTTCTTTATTTTAAAGCATTACCTTGTGATGGTGTGTATGAAGTTGTGTATGTTGTAGATAACCTAGGAAATAATGTGTTGTGTATTGATTCTTCCACTAACTTGGGTAAAGCATCATTGTGGCATTGCCGTCTTGGACATGTAAGTAAGAAAAGCACAGGCAAACTCCAAAAGGATGGAGTCTTGGAGTCATTTGAACTAAAGTCTGATGATAGTTGTGAATCTTGTCTACTTGGAAAAATGACAAAATCACCCTTCAGTGGTTCTTGTGCTAGGGTGAAGGTTTGTTGGATCTGGTACACATTGATGTATGTGGACCCTTCAGAACCACCACAATGGATGCTAACTGCTTCTATGTGACTTTTACTGATGACTTTAGTAGATATGGATATGTCTACTTAATCAAGCATAAGTCAGAAACCTTTGAAAATTTCAAAGAGTTTAAGCAGGAAGTGGAGAATCAATTGGGCAGGAACATTAAGATGCTTCGATCCGATCGAGGTGGTGAGTATCTTAGTACATATTTCCTTGCCTATCTTAAGGAATGTGAGATTGTCTCACAATTAACACCTCCCAGGACACCACAACTTAATGGTGTGGCTAAGAGGCGTAATCGAACCTTGTTGGACATGGTTCGTTCAATGATGAGTCGAGCTTCGCTACCAATCTCATTTTGGGGGTATGCCTTAGAGACTGCCGCCCATATCGTTAATCTAGTCCCTACGAAAAAAGTTTCCAAAACACCTCACGAGATGTGGACTGGTAAAGTTCCGAATCTGGACCACATCAATATTTGGGGTTGCAAGGCTTTCATGAGGCACGAGACTCACGATAAGCTCGAACCTTGAAGTGAGAGGGGTATTTTCATCGGCTACCCACATAAATCCTTTGGTTACCTCTTCTACAGACCCAGTGATAATGTGGTCTTTGTAGCAAGGAGATGAGTCTTGAGAGAGAGAGAGAGAGAGAGAGAGAGAGAGTTCATAAGCGAAGGAAATAGTGGGAGGAAAATTGACATTGAAGAAATTCAAGAATCAAGTGGTGAAGGAACCTCAAACCCTAGCAATCAACCTGAGGAGGAAACTCCTGTTGATCCGACTGACGAGTCTGTACCTCTGAGGTGTTCCACGAGAGTTAAGAATGCACCTGAGCATTACTATGGTTTCCATATTACTGCAGAAGGTGATACACTTATCAATGATAACACATTTATTGGTCTAGATGAACCTGACATCTACATGGAAGCCATGACAGGCCGAGAGGCTGCTAAATGGAAAGAGTCTATGGATAGCGAGATACAGTCCATGTATGACAATCAAGTTTGGAACTTGGTTAACAATGTAACAGGTTGTAAGACAGTGGGGTGCAAATGGATCTTCAAGAAGAAGACTGACATGGATGGTAATGTACATACTTATAAGGCACGAATGGTTGTAAAGGGCCTTTCTCAAACTCCGGGAGTTGATTATGATGAGACCTTTTCACCAATAGAAAAGATTAAGTCTATTAGGGTTATATTAGCCATCACTTCATTTCATGATTATGAAATATGGCAAATGGATGTCAAAACCGCTTTCCTTAATGGAAAGTTGGCTGAGGATTTTTACATGAGTCGGCCAGAGGATTTTGTCAGCACAGAGTTGATGGGTTTTAGCCATAAGAACTTTCCTATGTGCGCATGCAAAACCCTAATGCTCGGATCTAGGCTTTCTAATAAATATTCTTTGAATCCAAGACTTCTAATGACTAATTAGGTTAAATAACAACATTGAAACAGATCTAGAATCATACCTTTGAGTTCCTTGTTGATCTTGAGGTCTTGGAGCTTCTAGAGTCACAAATGTCACTCCTCTAATGGCTTACAAACACCAAAGCAAGGAGGATGATTTGGGAGAGAGGAGAGGGGAGGAATTTCGACCAGAGGTTCCTTACTTTAGGTCAGGTGTCGAATTCCATCAGCCATAGGGTCTATTTATACTTGTAGACTCCTTAAGGGTTACAACCTAAACCCTAATTGGATAACCTAGACTTTAAGTTAATCCATATCCTTTCCTTGATAATCCTTTGGACGTTTTGGCTTATCATAGCCCTAGAAGTCGTCCAATCCTATATCAATAAGGATTTACAGTCTAAAGTTTAACTATCAAACAATTGACAGTTTATACCCTTTTATTTAATTAATCTCTTTAAGCCACCAAATTAATTCTAATTAATTCTATGACTTATATTAATTAAATAACCATATATTATTCTTTATAATATTTACTCTCTCTCAATAAATCATCCTATCAAGTTGCTATGGTGAAGGCAACCCAAAAGGACCATGCACAACCGGGTCAAGTACTTGCCCAATATAGTTGCAGCCTTAGACACTATTCCAACAGTCTCCCACTTGGATAAGTCTAGTAACTATACAAGTACAATTCGGTTTGCAATCGTAGCTCTCAAAGACGCTGTCAACTCTGATCTAATCAATCTTGTCCTTCAGATAAGGGAACGTACAGTCCTCTATTAGATATCATGCTGACAATCCTATGGAATGGTTAGTCAAGCATTGAGGTTTCTCGATCTCTGATTTATTTGACATAGAACTTAATCGAACACATCAATTCAGTTCTGACCGGGCCCGACACATAAGTCAAATCAAATCATCGAGCGGCCGAGATATCGCTTTTTCCCTCTTAGAGAAAAGTTACAGATAAACTTCGACTTATATGCATTTACTTATTCATTAACCAACTATACACAACAATACGTTTTATAACACCAAGTTACTGATGCGTTTTCGTATTATCAATGTACAATCAATTAACAAATAATAAACCACATATCTAGGTTTTAAGACTATATGATATTATCATCTTGCGATCACCTTTTATATCGTATTCCATAAGGTGATTCCAGCAAGTGCGAGTTTATTCCAATGCTCAAAACTAGTTCATAAGCACTCATGAACGTTGCAGCAATCCTTTGCTATGTCTAACACCATTTAGACATTGTACACACCAGTTCATGACAATCTTCATTCATATCTACTCCCAACATATGAACGATTGTGGACCATTTGAACAATTCGATTATTCCTAATAAACTCAATTATTCTGGAAGTCAAAACATGCAAAGTGAAACAATAGCTAAACAATTAACATAAGATAGTAACATTACTCATAAATAAAACTCCTTTATTTAATCATCAAATGTTAATTACATTTATCTATTATACGTTTCTAATACTATCTAATCTATGCTAATATCATCCTTCAACCCAATACTCCTAGCATGCTGGAAGTGCTTAACCCTACTCAGTCCCTTCGTAAGCGGATCTGCTGGGTTATCTTCTGATGATATCCTATTTACTACGAGTTGTCCTTCTTCTACACGATGTCTAATGAAGTGATACTTTCTGTCGATATGTCTTGATCTACCATGATCCCTCGGTTCCTTGGTCAAGGCAACCGCACCTTCATTATCACAGAAAATCTCCATTGGCTCCTTTATGGCAGGTACAACTCCAAGATCACCGATGAAGTTCTTTAGCCATATTGCCTCCTTCGACGCTTCGCTCGCTGCAATGTACTCTGATTCGCACATTGAATCAGCTACGGTTTCCTGCTTGGAACTCTTCCATGTCACTGCTCCTCCATTTAGGGTAAAGACCCAGCCTAACTGCGAACGGTAGTTGTCCCTATCGGTCTGAAAACTGGCGTCACTATACCCTCGCACCTTCAATTCATCACTCCCTCCGAGGACTAAGAACCATTCCTTCGTCCTCTGAAGGTACTTAAGGATGTTTTTCACCGCAATCCAATGTGCTTTGCCAGGATTCCCTTGATATCTGCTAACCATGCTCAAAGCGAAGGCTACATCAGGGCGAGTACAAGTCATAGCGTACATGATTGAGCCAACTGCGGAAGCGTATGGTACTCGGCTCATTTCTGCTATCTCAGCTTCGGTACTCGGACTTTGATTCTTACTCAATTTGGCATTACTTTGTATCGGTAGTTCTCCCTTCTTTGAGTTTTCCATACTAAAACGTTTTAGTACTTTCTCTAAGTAAGTATTCTGACTAAGTCCAATTAGTCTCTTACTTCTTTCTCTTACTATCCTTATTCCCAAAATGTAAGAAGCCTCTCTGAGGTCCTTCATAGCGAAGCACTTCCCGAGCCAGGACTTAACTTCCTGCAGAGTCGGGATGTCGTTTCCTATGAGTAATATGTCATCGACATATAGAACGAGGAAGTTTACTATACTCCCACTGGCTTTGACATATACACAAGATTCGTCTTCGCTTCGTACAAATCCAAACTCTTTGACTTTCTCATCGAAGCAAAGATTCCATCTGCGAGACGCTTGTTTAAGTCCATAAATGGACTTCTCAAGCTTATACACTCTATTCGGGTGCTTCGGATCCACAAACCCCTCTGGCTGAGCCATGTAAACATCCTTAGCCAACTTTCCGTTAAGGAAAGCGGTCTTGACATCCATTTGCCAAATCTCATAATCATGAAATGCGGCAATTGCTAGCATCACTCTAATAGATTTAATCTTCGCAACTGGTGAGAAGGTCTCATCATAGTCAACTCCGGGAGTTTGAGTAAAGCCCTTCGCGGCCAATCGCGCTTTATATGTGTGTACATTCCCATCCACGTCGGTCTTCTTCTTGAAGATCCATTTGCACCCAACGGTCTTACGTCCGGGCACATAATCAACCAATTTCCAAACTTGGTTATCATACATGGATTGGATCTCGCTATCCATTGCCTCCTTCCACTTTACAGACTCCGGGCCTGCCATGGCTTCCTTGTAGCTATTAGGTTCATCAAGGTTTACTAGTGTACCATCACTAATATACGTGTCCCCTTCGGTAGTAATATGAAAGCCATAAAACTGGGGATGAACTCTAACTCTATCGGAACGTCTAAGAGGTAAGGATTCGTCAATTGGTTCAACCGGAGTTTCCTCCTCGGGTTGAATGCCAGCGGTAGAGGTTCCTTCATCTATCGACTCTTGAATCTCTTCAAGTTCGATTTGCCTCCCACTGTCTCCTTGGCTTATGAGTTCTCGCTCTCGGAAAACTCCTCTCCTCGCAACGAAGACAACATTGTCCTTCCGTCTATAGAAGAGATATCCAAAGGATGTCTGCGGGTAGCCGATGAAAATACATCGCTCACTTCGAGGTTCAAGCTTGTCGTGAGTATCTCGTCTTACGAAATCCTCGCAACCCCAAACCTTGATATGTGCCAACGAGGGAGCTTTCCCTATCCACATCTCGTGAGGTGTTTTGGCAACCTTCTTAGTAGGGACTCGGTTAAGGATATGGGCGGCAGTCTCTAAGGCATACCCCCAAAAAGAGATAGGTAGTGAAGCACCACTCATCATAGAGCGAACCATATCCAATAAGGTTCGATTACGCCTTTCTGCCACACCATTCAACTGCGGTGTCCTAGGAGGCGTCAATTGTGAAACTATTCCACACTCCTTGAGATAATCGTGGAATTCAAGACTTAGGTACTCTCCTCCTCGATCGGATCGAAGCATCTTGATTTTCCTGCCCAATTGATTCTCCACTTCATTCTTGAACTCTTTGAACTTTTCAAAGGTGTCTGACTTTTGCTTGATTAAGTAGATATACCCATATCTACTATAGTCATCGGTAAAAGTCACATAGAAGCGGTTCCCATCCTTCGTGGTTGATCTAAATGGTCCACATACATCGGTATGTATTAGGTCCAATAGACCCTCGCCCCTTTCACATGTACTCGTGAAGGGTGACTTAGTCATCTTTCCAAGTAAACAAGACTCGCATGTGTCATCTTCCCTAAGGTAGAATGACTCCAACACTCCATCCTTTTGGAGTTGGGCTATGCGTTTCTTGTTGACATGTCCAAGACGACAATGCCACAAGGATGCTTTATCCATGCTAGTGGAAGAATCAATATTCAAAACATCATTTCCTAAGTTATCAACAATCATAACGGTTTCATATATTCCATTACATGGTATAGCTTCAAAGTAAAAGACACCATTTAGATAAGCCAAAATAGAACCATTATCATTATTAAAAGAAAATCTAAATCCTTGTCTATATAAACCATGAAATGAAATGATGTTTCTAGCCATTTCTGGCGAATAGCAACAATTGTTCAAATCTAAAACCAAACTATTCCTAAGCACTAAAGAATACACTCCAATCTTGGTCACATGCGACGATCTTCTATTCCCCATGATTAGATTAATCCTTCCTTGCTCCACATCCCTACTTCTTCTTAGTCCCTGCACATTAGAACAAATGTGATAACCACAACCGGTATCAAGAACCCAAGAAATAGCATGATTAGAATCGTTAGATTTGATTGTGTATATACCTGCGAAAGATGGCTTGATCTTTCCTTCTTTGATTGCTTGCAGGTACTCTGGGCAGCTTCTCTTCCAATGTCCTATCTTGTGGCAGTGGTGGCACTCTGCCTCCTTCGGGTTAGGACAGGGCTTAGCGGGATCAACTTTGGTCCCACTAGAAGAGGCACCATCTAGGGCTTTCACCTTGCGATAGTTCTTCGATGAAGCTTTCCTCTTCTTTCCCTTTCCTTGACCAATAGCCAAGACAGGAGCAGCGCACGGATTGGGAGTGGGTGCAACAGACTTGTCCTTGAAGTTGCTCTCAGCAACCCTCAAGAGACCTTGGAGCTTGCTTAGGGTGACCTCTTCTTTGTTCATGTGGTAGGTCATCCTAAATTGATTGTACATCGGAGGCAAAGAGTGAAGCACCATGTCGATCGCCAAGTCCTCACCGAAGTCAACATTTAACTTGCGAAGGCGGTCGACATACCTTTACATCTTTTGCAAGTGCACGGTAAGAGATTCTCCATGACCCATCTTCGCGGAAATCATGTTAGTGAAAATCTCATACCTCTCTTGTCTCGCGTTTTGGTGGTACCTCTCCAATAAGTCTTGGTGCATCTCGTACAGGTACATGTCCTCGTAGGACTTTTGGAATTCGGAGTTCATGGTGGCGATCATGATGCAATGTACCTTCGTTGCATCTCGCTCATGAGTTTCAAAGGCGGTGATTTCGGCTGGAGTAGCGATTTCGGTATTGATTTTCTCGAGCTTCTCATCAAGGACATACTCCTTGTCCTCATAGCGAGCAATGGTGCGAATGTATCTTATCCATTGGCTAAAGTTCGTTCCATCGAAGGTGACCTTTTGGCAAAGGCTCATCAACGTGAAAGAACTAGCAGCAGCGTTGTTTGCGTTTGACATCTACAATTAGAAAAGGACAAAGATAGATTAGAATAAGAATCCCTAATTATCACCCAATAAGAAAATTAGGGCTAGGATCCAACAATAACATTTACATATTAGAAAAGGGATGTCGTAATCTAACATGCAAATAAATTGAAGGTAAGTGAATGACGATTCACTAATTCTCCATCACAAAAACTAAACTATTAGTCCTAAGTGTTTTTGAGAATTCCTAGGTTCGAATGAGATTCATTGAAACTATTCAATGGCATGTTTAAATCTCGATATGCCCCTCTCGTTTGTGACTGGGATGCCGAGGATCACAAAGCGGGTGTGAATTACCATGCAAATTCACATGGTGCCTTCATTGTAACGATCACCTATTCGATGTGCCGGTAAACCACACACGCTCCATCGAACTATGATAAACAAAGAATCACCCTTTACCACCTTCGCTTAGAACCAATTAGTGTGCCGGTAAACCACACACGCTCCACTAACATCTTAGCAAGGTGCAAAGTGTAATTTCATGGGATTGCATCAATTCACTTTTCCTAAAGTAACTAGGATTGGGAAAATTTTAAAATATGTGTAGTTACTTTGTATTTCTTATTATACTTTTAATGAGAGGATGAGGTTGCCCTATCCTACCCGTTCGGCTAACGACCCTCCACCAATCAAGCAAGCGGTGGGTGTGAGTGTACACCCATTAAGCGCCATTTTATAGGCCGCAACCTTATACCCACCTTATAGATTGACTTCGTGAATGAGGCCTACTAACGGTAAGACTAGCATTTAGTTATACATATATATATATATATATATATATATATATATATATATATATTATTCTAATAATATCATATTAGTATAGGGTTGTATTTTAAACCTTTTAAAATCTAGGGTTTGGAATTTAAGTTGTCTAAATTAAAGCTTTTAATCACAAATATAAATTTCAAAACTTGAGGGCAAGTTTTAAACATTTAAAACATGGAGGATCAAATAACAAATAATTCCAATTAACAATTAATATCCTAATTATCTATATTTGATTTATTCAAGATTTCTTTGAAAGATAATTACCAAAATAATTAAGATAATTAATTAATTATCATATAAGGAAATTAAATATTTAATTAGTTGATAAATATCTTTTGCTAGATCAAGATAATAGTCATATATATCATAAAATCGGATTTAGGTTGATCTATCATGATTAAGGTAAGTTTCCATAAGATAAACACAAAGAAATCCCGAATCTGGTCATTCCTGACGCCTGGACTCGCCGAGTGCACAAGGGGACTCGCCGAGTCAGGCCTACTCGCCGATTCCACCTTGGGACTCGCCGAGTCAGTGACTCAGAAACCAAAAATTGAATTTTGCAGGTTTGTTTCAGTTAATCAAGCAACAATTTAAAGAAAACCAAGCTAGGCTCTGATACCACTGATGGGTTTTAGCCATAAGAACTTTCCTATGTGCGCATGCAAAACCCTAATGCTCGGATCTAGGCTTTCGAATAAATATGCTTTGAATCCAAGACTTCTAATGACTAATTAGGTTAAATAACAACATTGAAACAGATCTAGAATCATACCTTTGAGTTCCTTGTTGATCTTGAGGTCTTGGAGCTTCTAGAGTCACAAATGTCACTCCTCTAATGGCTTACAAACACCAAAGCAAGGAGGATGATTTGGGAGAGAGGAGAGGGGAGGAATTTCGACCAGAGGTTCCTTACTTTAGGTCAGGTGTCGAATTCCATCAGCCATAGGGTCTATTTATACTTGTAGACTCCTTAAGGGTTACAACCTAAACCCTAATTGGATAACCTAGACTTTAAGTTAATCCATATCCTTTCCTTGATAATCCTTTGGACGTATTGGCTTATCATAGCCCTAGAAGTCGTCCAATCCTATATCAATAAGGATTTACAGTCTAAAGTTTAACTATCAAACTTTCACCAGAGTTTGCCAGGGTTGACTTTGAGGGTATTTATGTTATTTTAGGATTTTGACAAACTAATCACACGATGATAATAGGAAGTGTAGTTGGAGCTGCGCGTGGGGACTTATCCGATCTTATCTTATCAGTTCAACATTTTTGAAAGGTGAGTCTCCTCACTATACCAATGGGTCCAAGGTACCAAGGTCAGCTGATTATTGTTATGAGTTATGACTAGTTGGTTATAGGATAGGTGGTATGCTAGGTATTTGTGATACCTGTGTGAAAGACCTCAGGGGGTTCCCGACGCGCTTATCTGTAAGACCTTGGAGGGTTTCCATGGTATTCTGATATATCTGCATGTGTGGTTTGTATGTTATTTCTTGGTAGTAAAAACTGTATAGGGGTTCCCACGGCAGGAAGACCGTGTGGGGTTTCCCATGGCAGGAAGACCATGTGGGGGTTCCCATGATAGGTAGTTAACACCATGTGGGTGTTCCAGTGGCATTAGGTGTAAGACCCTCGAGGGTTTCCATGACATCATTATATGTTGTATGCATGCCTTGTATGGTTTATGTAGCTTTTATAGTTAATATGGATTATGTGGATTGTGTGGAGTATGCTTTGGGGAACTTACTAAGTGTTAGATTACAGTTTATTGAATTGTTTCAGATACTTCTGAGCCTAAGTGCAAGGACAACGTTTGATGGCGCGACATGCACTATTCAATACTTGTTTTGATGGGACGCTCTGATATTGAAATAAAATATTGATGTTATGGATTTTGAAAAAAATTGTCATTGATATTTCATATTTTGTGAAAATGATTTGGCTAATTAAAAATGAAAAATTTCTTTTGTAAATTGGGTCGTTACAAATAGTTTTTTTTCCTTCTATTTATAAAAGGTAATTTTGTATCTATATGTATAAAAACCATTATTATTATAAATAAAAATACATTAAAGTACATATTTATAATCATAAAATACTCTTATAGATATAAATATATTTCTTTTATAATTTCACATATAAATACACATAAATATGCACTAAAACCTATGAAACAAGAGCTCAAGATGGATAAAAAAACGTATTAACACATTATTGAATATTTATGTGTATTTATACGTAAAACTACAATAAAAATATGTTTATATGTATAAAACATGTTATATATATATGTCTAAATATGCATTTGAATGAACTTATGATGATAATAATATTTTTTATACATATAGATACATAAGCAAGTATTTATACAGAGAAATATTTAAAAAATTATTTAATACATATTAATTCATTTTATACATATCGAATGCGTAAGTATCCATTTTATATAAATAACTACTGAGAAATATATACTTAAACTTCCAATGCTTTTGTGGATAAGTTAGTTGTCTTATTACTTCAAAGTCGTTGTTCAAATCCTACTTTTATATTTCATCTATTTTTAATTTTCAGGTACAGATTATGTAATATGGTGATCCTTAATTCTTCAATTCATGCCTTGGGTCAACCGGTAAGACTCCATATATTTGAGCGAGACGTTACGGGTTCCAGACCCATTCAACCCTATGCTCTTTAAAAAAAGTTAACAACCGCATGCCACATTAGGTTTCTAAGGCTAAGTAGAGTGTCACTCGCCACTTGCTAACTTTTGGCGAGAAGAAAGAGATGATGAGGAACAAATTTGATTGGTGGGATTAAGGCGCATGTAGGGGATTTGTTCTGCATCCTAATTAGTCCTTATCTTTTCCAAGCATTTCTTTTCGCCGAGTTACCAAAGATTTTATAAACGTGAAAACCCTAGTTTTTGATTCGTCCAATGGGATTAGGGCACATGAAGGGGATTTATGTTCAAATGTTAGTTTTGTTATTTAGGTTATTGAACTGCAAGTATTGGTTCACTGGATTGAATTAGGGGGTGTTTGGATTAGCTTATTAGCTTATTTGTGGTGTGAATAAGCAATAAACAATAAACATGAGGAAAGATGCTTATTAAAATTAGCTTATTTAGCTTAATAAGCTGGATTTTATCCAAACACTCAAAGTTAGCTTATTGTGGGAATAAGCAATAACCACCTCTTTTTTTCCTATCCAAACACCCCTTAATTGAGTTTTAATTTGCATATGTTTTAAGACGTTTCATATTTGGTGATTTTAGTTGGCTTAATCGAGGAGGTTACTGACCAAAGCTAAATCAGTATTTTGCTTGATTGCATAGTACCATGCTTCTGTAATAACTTCTTTGCCACACATTTGTTTCAATTGCATTACATAAGATTTACTTCATGATTATATACTAGCTGAATTTCTTGGTGGGATTATATCGAATTAAGGGTAGTAATTAGGAACCATCGAGGGATCATAGTTTATAATGGGAAGAATCAAAGACTGATTTGGATGGTAAGTGCGTAGTACGTTATTGTAGTATTAAAAAATGTTTGTTTATTATAATAAAATAATTAAATTAAATTAGAAAAAGTAAATAAAAAAATGGAGTGTTAGGAGTGTTACTACTCCATATCAAATATAAGATTAAGTGATAAATAGAAAAAAATAAAATGACACTCAAAAAACTGACATGACAATGTGGTAGAAATGTTAACACTCCCCTCTACAGCCACATCAAAAACCCTTCTAGCCTATAAATCTAAACATAACAACCTAAATCTTCAATCTTGAACTTCTATTATTGGGTCTTCAATCACATTTGCTACTTGACATTTTATATATATATATATATATATATATATATATATATATATATATATATATATATATATATATATATATATATATATATATAACATGAGTCATGAACTTGGAATCTTGTTCTTCTTTTTGTGTTTCTCTTTTTCTTCATTTTTTCTTCTTTGCTTTTGTTGCTTTTCTTGAATCATCTTTAATAGACTCTTATTTTCTTCATTTCTTCAAATTTCTTCATTCTTTGTGTTGCTTTTTGGAAGGTCTAAGGAATTTCATCAAGTAACATAGGACTCCAATAGTGAAAAATGAGTGATAGATAGAGGCTAATATGAACACCTAATGATCATTGACAATGTGCCAAGATCAACTAAAAAGGGTGGGGAATGACTCAAAAATGGGTGTTACCGAAAAGACTTGGTCCCAAAAGATGTGAATTGGGGGACCCACTTCAAAGTTCATCAAGCACCTCAATGCAAGGTGTGATAAACAAAATCTATCTAACTATCTACTCTATACCCCTAGAAAAATGATAACCTATCCTAAAAAGGCGGTGAGACTCTAACTAAGCAAGGCTCGGACGAGACTCGGGAGTACTAAGGGGTACTCCCTCCAAAACCAAGATGCGAGTCTTCAATATCTTTAATGTCTTCAAAATACCTTACTGGGCTAGTCTTTGCTCGCACACATTGGCATGACGAACCACATCCCTCCGCACCTAGACCCAATCAAGCTACCTGCATCTGACCCCCACACAAGTGGTCTCAAAGTGGTCTGTGAGGCTCAAAACGTGTCCCATTCATCAAATACAAGGAATTCCATATCAAGACCCGGGACCAATCTATGATTCAATACTTATGACTCGACGCTATGGTACCTGTAGGGATGAGAAGACAAGAGAGAACAAAAATACATGAACCTAACCTAGAATGCATCTAAAAAGTATGAAAATTAGAAAAGAAAGAAAGAAAATATGCAAATTTTTTTTTTTTGAATTTTTTTATGCAATTTTTATGAATGCCCTAAATGACTAACTCTAAATGCAACTATATACAACCTAAATGCAATAAAAATAAAATATTAGATTACCTCACCCCAAGCTTAAAATTAAACATTGTCCTCAATGCTTAGGATGAGAGTAAGGAAGGATCATACCAGGATCAAGGTGGAGGAGGCCCGCGAGGACGGTATGGAAGCAACACACGGGTCGCATAATGATGCTTGGATGGAGTTCTTGGCCGCCTAAATACACATGCATGAAAGCTTGGTCGCGCAAAGGACGCATATGAAATGGCTCGAAATTTTCTTATGAAATGACATATTTGCGCGGGTGGGGGGCAGCCGCGCACACATGTCAGAATACATCCCATGTTGGGGTAATTTGGAACTCAGAATTTGCGCGACTGGGGGTCGGTTGCGCAATGGTTGTGCGGGAACCCGCACACAATAATCAGAGAGCACCCCATGTTGGTGTAATTTGGAACTCGGGACTTGTGCGGCTGGGGTCGGTCGCGCAAAGTCTACGCGGGCACCCGCGCAAAAGTCAAATTTTTGGATTTTTTCAAACTTCACCAAAATCACTAGAAGACTTCTATATGCTTATTTTTAGGCCAACTTCAAGTTTAGAAACACCCAAAACTTCAAGCGGAGATTATTTATTCACAATGCATTTATTTAACGTCTTTGCCAAGACATAGCCCCGCTTCCGTCAACCTTCGTAAATCGGTGTTTCCATTGTTACGTTGTCGAATTCTCCCGTGTCAAAGCCTTCATAAAATAGTTTCAAATGATGCCCATTCACTTTGAAGATTTGGTTTGTTTCCAAACTCTTGATTTCAACCACACTAGGATCAAACACTTTTATAACAATAAAAGGTCCATGCCATCGAGATCGCAATTTTCCCGGGAATAGCTTTAAGCATGAATGATAAAGAAGAACTTTTTGACCCGGAATAAAGTGTTTTTGGGTTATGTGTTTGTCATGAAATGTCTTTTTCTTATCTTTGCACCTTTTGAACCTTTTAATTATCTTTTTCTTGATCACTTCTATCATTGGAGAATTTAATCTTCTTTGAGCTTCCCTATTATGCTTACAATCATCTTCCATGAGTATCTTGTTTGTGAATACATTAGGGCTTATCTCGTTTATTGGCTCAATCACATCAACCCGATACAATGGAGAAATGTTACTAGGGTACCTCATTCCTTCAAAGATGTTGAAGTGAATGGTTTCTCCATCAAACTCCATAGTTATCTTTCCTTTATGGACTTTAATGATTGTGTGAGCGATATGCATGAAAGGTCTTCCAAGGAGGATCATAGATGATTTGGAAAGAGTCTTCTCTTCAAGATCAATGACATAAAAATCCGCCGGAAAAACAAGTTGATTAACTTGTACTAACACATCCTCCAACACTCCTCTTGGAGACACACTTGACTTGTCTGCTAATTGAATGATTACTCTAGTTTCTTCCAAAGGTCCAACATTGAGAGATTGAAAAACCGAATATGGAATCACATTGATCGAGACTCCAAGATCTAACATGGCACTTTCGACATGCAAATCACCAATGGTACAAGGGATAGAAAATATTCCTGGGGCCTTGCATTTGGGAGGTAACTTCTTTTGGATAACCGTAGACCCATTTGCATTGACTTGAATCTTTTCATTTGCCTTGAATTTCCTCTTCTTGGTGCACAAATCCTTGAGAAATTTTGCATAACTTGGAATTTGCTTAATAGCATTCAATAGTGGAATGTTGATTTGGACCTTGCGGAAAGTTTCAAATAATTTATTTTCTTATTTTATCTTCTTGGAAAAGGCTAACCGAGAAGGGAAGGGTGGTGGTATGACCAATGGTTTTATGGGTTTGTTGGAAGAGTCAGGTTGATCAACGTTTGGCATAACTGGTTCCTTTGGGGGAGCTACAACTTTTGAAGGTTCAACCATGATGACTTCATCTTCTTCTCCTCTTAAAACTCTTTTAGGGTTGCTTTCTCCAAGTGTTTTCCCACTTCTCAAAGTTATTGCACTCACATTGGGGTTCTTCTCGGTTTGAGATGGAAGTTTTCCCCTTTGTTCCATCTTGTTGAGAGCGGTGGCCAAGTCTCCGATTTGTGCTTGAATGTTTGAGAAGGTATTCTTGGTCTCTTATTGAAACTGGCTTTGGCTTTGAGCAAGAGAAGTAATGAGTTCTTGAAGGCACATTTGATGGTTACCACTTGATTGGCCTTGTTGTGGAGGTTGTTGGTAATTTGGAGATTTATAAGAAGTTTGTGGATATGGAGGTTTTTGAGATGGGTATTGTGGATGTTGAGGTCTCATCAAAATGTTTGGTGGATTTTTCTTTGGTGGGTATGAGTTGTTTGGG
Organism: Lactuca serriola; assembly: GCF_051521515.1. Lineage (NCBI taxonomy): Eukaryota > Viridiplantae > Streptophyta > Magnoliopsida > Asterales > Asteraceae > Lactuca > Lactuca serriola. The sequence continues at coordinate 330,487,722 of NC_136411.1, forward strand.
TTATTCCTCTAATTTGGGTTGTAGTTATTTTGAAATCCCATGGGTCTTGGTTGAGATTGATATCCTCCCATTGCATTAACATCCTCCGGTTCACTACCAAGTGAGGGACACTTATCAGTATAATGCCCCGTCATTGCACAAATGCCGCATACCATCAATTGTTGACCACTTCCCACCACCATTTGACTTAGCACATTAGTCAAATCTAATAGCATTGTTTCCAAGTGTTGAGTGTTGCTCACTTCACCAACCATTTGTGGAGAATTTCTCTTCATGTCATTTCGAGTCCCAAAATTCCTTTGATTTTGAGAAATGGTACCAAAAAGTAATCGGATCTCGTAAGGGGTTTTGTTGAAGATGTCACCACCACTTGAAGCATCAATCATCCTTCGATCTTTTTCATTCATACCCTCATAAAATTGTTGAAGAAGTAATTGTTCGGGTATGTTGTGTTGACGACAAATTGTACACAAATTGTTGAAGCGCTCCCAAAAATCATGAAATGTTTCATTTTCCCCTTGACGAATCCCCAAAATGTCACTTCTTTGACGTGAAATGCGGGAGGTGGGATATAATTTGCTATTAAAGGCCTTGAGTAACTCTTCCCATGTGTGAATTGATCCCGGTGGTAAGTTGAATAACCACCCTCTAGCTTTGTCTTCCAAGGTGAGCGGGAATGCGGTTAACTTGAAATCATCCAATGTCACATTGTCGGGCAACATGCTAACACATATCATATGAAACGACTTCAAATGCTTTTGAGGTTTTTCTCTATCCAAACCATGGAACTTGGTAAGTTGATGTATGAAACTTGACTTCAATTCAATTCCTTGACGGTTTGCGGGATAAACAATAGCAAGAGGTGTATGAGTAACATCCGTTTCCATCATTTGTCTAAGTGTCAACTCTTGAGGAGGATTGGGTGGATTGGGGTTGTTGGGATTTTGTTGCAAGTAATTGGGTGGTTGATGATAAGGTGGATATGGGTATTGTTGGGGATTGTAGATTGGTGGTGGATAAGGTTGGTAGTTAGGGTATTGGTTGTAAGGAGGTTGTTGTTGTGGGTACATTGGGTTTTGGTATATTGGAGGGTGTTGGTAATTGGGTTGATTTGGGTAATGTACTTGTTGAACTTGAAAATCATTGTTTTGAGGTTGGTTGTTTTGGTGGAAGTGTTGATTTTGTAGTTGTGGTGGTGGTTGATAATTGGGTTGGTTTTGAGGAGGGGCTTGATTCCAAGGTGGAATATCAATGAGAGGTTCTTGTGGTGGTTGTCTTGGTTGATGGGGTGGGGTATTGGCATCTTGATTGATTGGGTTTGGGTTGGGATTATGAGGTGGAGTGTGTAACACCGTGAATTTCAAAATAATTTTTTGCAAGATATAAAAACATTTTTCATTTAATTTTCATAAAACATCAAGTTTAAATTTCCAATTCACATCATACAAAATCCCAAGATCACATATAAAAATCCCATGCGTGTGTACAGATCAAGCCGGTGCCTTCCCACGGTCATCACTAGTACCTGAAACAAACAACACTAACACTGTAAGCACAAAGCTTAGTGAGTTCCCAAGAATACCAAATATAACACATATTAGCCACTCGAGGCTATAACTCTGTGGGTCCGTGCACCCAAACTCTGTGAACCCTCAGGTTCTAACTCTGGGAACCTTCCGGTTCCAACTCTATAAACATGCACAACATAAATCACATAGACATCATGCAGTACCACATATAGCATACACATAACATACACATACTCTGACACATAACTCTAATTACCTACTCAAGGTAAAGTATAGTGAGAAGACTCACCTCGTATATCTCGATAACTCGCGAATCCTGGAAATCACTCGTGCTCGATCCTCCGAGCTATAATCCTCCTATAACATCATATATCTCTAATTAACACTTTTACCATTAAGGTTGACTACCCCTATCAAGTCAACACTGGTCAACTCTGGTCAACGGTCAACTTTGACCGGACTCGGCGAGTGCACTAGAGCGACTCGGCGAGTCTAAACGTTTTCACCAACTCTCTAGGATTCTCTTTTGACACGTCGAGTACTCCCCTGACTCGACGAGTTCCACCTGGCATGAATCGCGGGGCCACCACGACTCAACTCGCCGAGTCTCAAGAACAACTCGGCGAGTTCCAGCTCGACTCAGTCCATCTGTCAACCCTCTCTAACTCTCCCTGATTCACTGAGTCAACCCATAACTCGGCAGGACCACTCGCTGAGTGGTTAAGGACGATCTTCATGTTACTCGCCGAGTCTGTTCTTCAGACTCGGCGAGTCCATGCCATGCATCAACTCAAACTAGCTTCTGAGGTCAGATCTACTCCATCCACTCATAGATCTGGCCCTCCTAAGCTCATTCATCACGTAAAGTTCATGTCTTGGTTACCATGCAACACCTACAAGGCTCTTTTTGGAGAAATGACTTCTAAGATGGCAACCCTAGCCTCCAACCCAAAAAGGAAGGACATAAAGCATGACATTAGGGACTCTCTGGACCTACTAAGGTCCAGATCTAAGCACCATATCCCCATGGGACCTCTCACACTTCAATTACAAAGAAAATAAGGCATGAAGAAACCCTAGATTTGACCATATCAACAAAAATACGGAAATAAGCTCTGAATGATACCTCAAGAAGCCTCCTCTGATGAAATGAAAGTAGATCCAAGATCCCTAACTCGTCTAGATTGAATTTCCTCTTCCTTTCTTGCAAAAACACACAAATTTGGTGAACAATGGCCTCTTATCTCACTCACAAGAACCCTCAGCTGCTTTGATGCTCTCAAGATTAAGGTAGCCGCAATGAAGGGCCATAAGGTCCTTTAAATAGGGCTTAGGACCGGGAAATTAGGGTTTCATTAAATAGCGAGGACTCGCCGAGTCCAGGCGTGAACCCGCGTCCTGAACCGCGATCCTACTCGGCGAGTTTGAGCTCCAACTCGCCGAGTCCCCTCACAAAACTTCCAAAAATATAAGCATAAAAGATACCTGGAAATCCAAGCTGTTGCAATTCTCCCCCACTAGAACTAGACTTCGCCCTCGAAGTCTCGCTCTGCAAATAGCTCCGGATGCTGCTCACGCATCTCACGCTCCGGCTCCCAGGTCATCTCTGATCCCTTTCGATGCTGCCACTGAACCAACACCAAGGGTCCTCCTTGTTCCTCAAAACCTTGATCTTCCGATCTCTGATGGCCACTGGTCTCTCGGCATAATTCAGGCTCGCATCAACCTGAATATCATCTAATGGAACCACTGCCGACTCGTCGGCTATACACTTCCTCAGCTGCGACACATGAAAATTGTTGTTAATCTGCCCTAACTCTGCTGGCAAATCCAAACGATAGGCTACCCGGCCTCCCCTCGCGGTCACACGGAAAGGACCAATATATCGGGGCCCCAACTTGCCCCTCTTCCTGAATCGAATCACTCCTTTCCAAGGAGAGACCTTCAGGAGTACAAGGTCGCCAACCTGAAACTCAAGCTCGGACCGGCGTCTGTCTACATAACTCTTTTGTCGGCTCTGAGCGGTCAACAACCTCTGTCTGACCTGCTGAATCTGCTCTGTCGTCCGAAGCACGATCTCTGTACTGCCCATCACCCTCTGACCAACCTCTCCCCAACAAATGGGGGTCCGACACCTCCTCCCATACAACAGCTCAAAGGGTGGCATACCAATGCTCGAATGATGGCTGTTGTTGTAGGAAAACTCTGTCAAGGGCAAATATGCATCCCAGCTACCCCCGAAATCCAACACACATGCTCGGAGCATGTCCTCGAGCGTTTGAATCGTCCGCTCACTCTGACCGTCTGTCTGGGGATGATATGCGGTACTAAAATGCAGTCTAGTACCCAACTCCTCATGAAACTTCTTCCAGAATCTGGAAGTGAAGTGCACATCACGGTCTGAAACAATCGAGATCGGCACCCCATGCCGAGATACCACTTCCCTCACATACACCTCCGCCAATTTCTTTGCTGAAGAACTCTCACTGATGGCAAGGAAGTGAGTGCTCTTCGTCAACCTATCCATAATTACCCAAATTGCATCAACTCCCCTGGCAGTCCTTAGCAATTTGGTGATGAAATCCATAGTGATCTGTTCCCATTTCCATTCGGTAACCTCCAATGGCTGCAACTTACCATGCGGCCTATGGTGCTCGGCCTTAACCCTACGGCAGGTTAAGCACCTCTCAACAAACCACGCGACATCCCTCTTCATACAGGGCCACCAATACTCCTTTCTCAGATCCAAATACATCTTAGTGGCCCCCAGATGGATCGAAAATTTCGACCGATGAGCCTCCTACATCAAAATGGTACGCGTTCCTCCCACGAACGGCACCCAGATACGCCCCTGAAATGTCATAAGCCCCCGACCATCGGTAACGAACTCTGAAACCAAACCAACAACCCGTTCCCTCTTCTGCATCTCGGGCTGCATAGCCTCAGCCTGTGCCCCACGAATGGCGTCCAACACTGGAGTTATCACGGTCAATCTCAAACATACCTCCCGCAGTGGGATGCTCTCCGCCCTGCGGCTCAAAGCATCGACTACCACATTAGCCTTGCCTGGGTGGTACAGGATCTCACAATCATAATCCTTGACCACATCCAACCACCTTCTCTGAAGCATATTTAGGTTGGACTGATCCATCAAATACTTCAAACTCTTATGGTTCATGTAAATTTGTACACCGAACCCCATACAAGTAGTGACGCCAAATCTTGAGGGCGAACACCACTGCCCCCAACTCTAGATCATGGGTGGGATATCTCGTCTCATGAGGCTTCAGCTGCCTCGATGCATATGCTATCACATGCCCTCTCTGCATCAGCACCGCTCCCAACCCCAAGATCGATGCATCACAGTATACCACAAAGACCTCCATCCCTTCCGGGAGGGCTAACACCGGGGCTTCGCACAACCTTTGGCGAAGTGTCTCAAAGGAGGCTTGCTGCTCGGGGCCCCATGAAAAAGCAACACCCTTCCGGGTCAATCTGGTGAGTGGCACTGCGATTTTAGAGAAATCCCTGATAAACCTCCGATAATACCCTGCCAACCCTAGGAAACTCCTGATCTCGGAGGGTGACTTCGGCACCTCCCAACTCATCACCGCCTCAACCTTGGCCGGATCGACCAATATCCCTTCTTGGTTAACAAGATGTCCTAAGAACTAGACCTCCCGCAACCAGAAATCACACTTGGAGAATTTGGCATAAAGCCTCTCCGATCTCAGAACTCCGAGAACCTCTCTCAAATGCTACTCATGGTGCTCTCTAGATCTCGAATATACCAGAATGTCATCGATAAATACAATCACCAATCGATCCAGCATCGGCCTACACACTCGGTTCATGAGATCCATGAACACTGTCGGGGCATTGGTGGGCCCGAAAGGCATCACCACAAACACGTAATGCCCATAACACGTCCTAAACGCTGTCTTCAGGACGTCCTCATCCCGCACCCTCACCTGATGATATCTAGACCTCAAATCGATCTTGGAAAACCAAGATGCTCCCTGCAACTGATCGAACAAATCGTCGATCCTCGACAACGGGTAACGGTTCTTGACCGTCAGCTTGTTCAACTCCTGGTAATCAATACACATCCGGTGTGAACCATCCTTCTTTTTGACGAACAGGATAGGCGCTCCCCACGGCGAGCTGCTCGGCTGAATAAACCCCTTCCCCAGCAGCTCCTGAAGCTGCGAGGATAACTCTTGCATCTCTGGAGGTGCAAGGCGATAAGGCACCTTGGCGATAGGTGCGGCTCTCGGAACCAAATCGATACTGAACTCCACTTGCCTCACAGGAGGCACACCCGGCAACTCCTCGGGAAACACATTCGGGAACTCACGCACCACCGGGACCTCCTCAACTGAACTCGGCCTCTCGGAATCCACCCGCGTATCCATCACATACGCCACAAAACCCTTACAGCCCTGCTGTAGACACTGCCTCGCTCTAGCGGCCGAACAAAACGCTGATCCTGAACTTGTACCCTCGCCGTACACCGAAAGAACTCCCCCACTAGGGTCTCGTATGGTCACCAGCTGTCGCTCACAGTCAATAACCACACCAAATCTGCTCAACCAATCCATGCCCACAATGACACAGACATCACCCATCGCAATAGGAACCAGATCAATCAGGAACACAACACCGAAAATCTCGACTACGCAACCTCGGAGAACCTATGTGGCATATATCACCCTCTCATCAGCTATGGAAACTCTCAGAGGCCGACTCAACGCCTCACGACTAACACTGATATGCTGACTAAAAGCCAAAGTTACAAAGGAGCGACTCGCACCCGAGTCAAATAACACCAAGGAAGGTGCATAATTCACAAGAAAAGTACCTACGCATAACATAACATAAGCATAATATCTCAACATCAAAATAAATACATGAAAGAATACATACCAGCCACGACATCGGGCGTTGTGTAGACCTCCTACGTGGTCAGCTGAAAGGCTCTCCCTCGTGCCCTCGGCGCCTCGGCCTTCACTGGCCGACTCTCTGTAGCTCTGATGGCGGCAGGGGCAGATCCCTGAGGTGCTCCCTGAGATGATCCTCGCAACTGCGGACACTCTGCCTTCCGGTGTCCGGTCTGATTGCAGTGAAAACACACCGCAAACCCCTTGGGGCAGTCCTTGGCCATATGCCCCTCCTTGCCACACTTGTAGCAAGATCCCGCTCTGTAGACTCCATCATGACCCTTGCCACACTTCCCACAAGTGCGGCCCTTCTGGCTCCCTGGTTTGGGATCAGCGGGCTTGGCCCGCTTGGCTGCCGGCTGAGACTGTGCCGGTCGCCGATCCCTCCCCTGAGACTCCGCCTCCTCCCTGGCCTGAGTCTCTAGCTCAATCTCCCTCTTCCGAGCATTTGCTTGAAGCTTAGCAAATGTCCGGTACGAGGAGTTCGCCATGAACTCCCGAATGTCTCGCCTCAAAATACTCAAATATCAGCTCATACGTGCCTGCTCAGTGGACACGTGCTCAGGGTAGAACATCGCCCTCTCATGGAACATCCTGGTAATCGCTGTAACTGACTCAGTACCCTGCTTGAGGGTCAGAAACTCCTAGGCCAAACGCTCCCTCTCCACCTAGGGAACGTACTCATCTCGGAGCATGGCAGTGAACCTCTCCCAGGTCACTGCCGCAAGCTCAGCAGGCGAAAAATGCGCCGTCACAAACTTCCACCAGTCCTTCGCTCCCAAGCGAAGCTAGTTCAGCGCGAACCGAACCTTCAAATGCTCAGGAGATGAGCAAGTGAAGAAACACCCCTCTATGTCAGAAATCCACCTCAAAGCTGCCACCGGGTCCTGGGTCCCATCAAACTCTGGTGGTTTTGTGTTGCTGAACTCCCGGAACAGCAACGCACCACCACCTTGCGGCCTCGCGGCAGCAATAGTTACGGTGGCCGCTGCAACAGCGGCCTCAGAAAGAGCGGCATAACGCTCGTCAAAGGTCTCAATCAGCGTGGTCTTAATAGACCCGAACATCTCTGGTATCTCTGCCCTGATGGCCGCAGCCACCTCCTCGTGGATGATCCGACAGATCTCCTCATCACTGGTCTCGCTGCTCTCAGGCATCAAACGTCTCCTCACCATGATCTACCTCTGAAATACAACATACGAAACGTTAGAACCCCTTCGAGCATACTCACACTCAACAACCCATTCCTCCTTGATCCTTGGTATTCCAAAGATTCTTACTTGGGCTGTACACCGCTTGGGTGCTTTCAGTAGTACGGGCCCAATACTACTGTCCGCACCGTATCAAAATACACTCCAAGTCCTCCTCTTCGGATCCCAAATTCCAAGTACTCTATCATGCATAGACCACTCTCTAATAGATCTCTCATAAGCCCCTCGCTGCTACCTACTCACTCTCAAGCATCTCATAGCAGCTCACCTCTTCCTAGGCTAAGGCATCACAAATCAGGCCACTCTAGTCCTAATAGGAATACCTAGCCTACTCTAGCATGCAATTACATCATATCAGTAACAATATCACATAACATGAGGGTATTTTGGGAAATCACCGTACGGGCGCGGACTGATCGTACACACAACTCTGCTCTATGTTTTTCAAAAATCTTTTACACTTTTTGAAAATACTTCTCAAATCCTCAGTTTGAGATCAAATACGCTCGAAGGTGTACTCGAATCCCTCAAACCAAGGCTCTGATACCAACTTGTAACACCATGAATTTCAAAATAATTTTTTGCAAGATATAAAAACATTTTTCATTTAATTTTCATAAAACATCAAGTTTAAATTTCCAATTCACATCATACAAAATCCCAAGATCACATATAAAAATCCCATGCATGTGTACAGATCAAGCCGGCGCATTCCCACGGTCATCACTAGTACCTGAAACAAACAACACTAACACTGTAAGCACAAAGCTTAGTGAGTTCCCCAAAATACCACATATAACACATATTAGCCACTCGAGGCTATAACTCTGTGGGTCCGTGCACCCAAACTCTGTGAACCCTCAGGTTCTAACTCTGGGAACCTTCCGGTTCCAACTCTATAAGCATGCACATCATAAATCACATAGACATCATGCAGTACCACACATAGCATACACATAACATACACATACTCTGACACATAACTCTGATTACCTACTCAAGGTAATGTATAGTGAGAAGAATCACCTCGTATATCTCGATAACTCGCGAATCCTGGAAATCACTCGTGCTCGATCCTCCGAGCTATTATCCTCCTATACCATCATATATCTCTAATTAACACTTTTACCATTAAGGTTGACTACCCCTATCAAGTCAACACTGGTCAACTCTGGTCAACGGTCAACGGTCAACTTTGACCGGACTCGGCGAGTGCACTAGAGCGACTCGGCGAGTCTAAACGTTTTCACCAACTCTCTACGATTCTCTTTTGACACGTCGAGTACTCCCCTGACTCGACGAGTTCCACCTGGCATGAATCGCGGGGCCACCACGACTCAACTCGCCGAGTCTCAAGAACAACTCGGCGAGTTCCAGCTCGACTCAGTCCATCTGTCAACCCTCTCTAACTCTCCCTGATTCACTGAGTCAACCCATAACTCGGCAGGACCACTCGCTGAGTGGTTAAGGACGATCTTCATGTTACTCGCCGAGTCTGTTCTTCAGACTCGGCGAGTCCATGCCATGCATCAACTCAAACTAGCTTCTGAGGTCAGATCTACTCCATCCACTCATAGATCTGGCCCTCCTAAGCTCATTCATCACGTAAAGTTCATGTCTTGGTTACCATGCAACACCTACAAGGCTCTTTTTGGAGAAATGACCTCTAAGATGGCAACCCTAGCCTCCAACCCAAAAAGGAAGGACATAAAGCATGACATTAGGGACTCTCTGGACCTACTAAGGTCCAGATCTAAGCACCATATCCCCATGGGACCTCTCACACTTCAATTACAAAGCAAATAAGGCATGAAGAAACCCTAGATTTGACCATATAAACAAAAATACGGAAATAAGCTCTGAATGATACCTCAAGAAGCATCATCTAATGAAATGAAAGTAGATCCAAGCTCCCCAACTCGTCTAGCTTGACTTTCCTCTTCCTTTCTTGCAAAAACACACAAATTTGGTGAACAATGGCCTCTTATCTCACTCACAAGGACCCTCAGCTGCTTTGATGCTCTCAAGATCAAGGTAGCCGCAATGAAGGGCCATAAGGTCCTTTAAATAGGGCTTAGGACCGGGAAATTAGGGTTTCATTAAACAGCGAGGACTCGCCGAGTCCATTCCTTGGACTTGCCGAGTCCAGGCGCGAACCCGTGTCCTGAACCGCGATCCTACTCGGCGAGTTTAAGCTCCAACTCGCCGAGTCCCCTCACAAAACTTCCAAAAATATAAGCATAAAAGATCCCTGGAAATCCGGGCTGTTACAGAGTGTGATTCATGGCTATGTGGTTTTCAAACGGAATGTCTTCAAAGGAATGACCAACAATTGGAGAACTCGGTTCGGTGTCGGTATCACTTGAAGTATGAACTTGATCTTCTATGTTGATTAGTGGAGAAGAGGAAGAAGCTTGAACTAGCTGTTGTTGCTTTGCTTGTTTGGCTAACTTTTTCAACCTTTTTGCTTCTCTTTCAATTTCCGGATTGTAGAGTACTTCACCGGTTCTTGTAGACCTAGACATAAACAATTAAATAACAATAACCAATTTCCCCGACAACGGCGCCAAAACTTGATGGGATGTCAAGCCCAGCAAGCAAATTACACCCTTTGATTGCTAAATAAACGTAATATAATGGTAAAAAGGGGTATCGATCCTCGGGGAAATGGTTGTATTCAATCACCAATGCAATTCAATAAAACTAGTGAAATTAAACTAATTAACTACAATTAAACTAAAAAGGGGCGGGGGATGTTTGATTACTTGAAAACCAAAATACTTGAATAACTAAAAACCTTGCAATTAAGCAAGTTGATGAGATGCTCAAAGGTTAATAATAATTGGTTAACTAAGGCAATTCAACACAATGAACATTTGTGTGTTTATCATTAGGATCTAATACAAAGCTTATCCTTCATCCCAAATTGGTTATAGCAATCATGAAGCATGATATGCCAAGATTCCTCATAGGTAGTATGGAGGTTGGGGAAGCCCATAACACACCTTCTTAATTAAGATCAAGGGTCAATTGAAGCAATTAATCCCAAGAAATCAATTAGCCTTAAGAATGAAGGAATCCCCAATTCCTAGAGGATGTCAAATACTTACACATCTATAAAGGAGTTATGATTCATAAACTAGAGATATTTTCTACCATCATAAAGCCTTTGTTCTAGATAAATTCAATGATCCAATGCAAAATCAATGAAATAAATCAACCATTGCTCAATCAAATACTAAGCTCATGATCAAAGCATCAATTAAGCATAAGAATTGCAAACTAGAATCATAAACATGGAATAAATTGATAATCAACATAAATCCTTCAAAACCCACAAACATTCATTGGTTTTCAGCCAAAGTCAACCAAATAAGAGTATTAGCCACTCATGACAACAAAGTAACAAGAACAATAATCTAATTGCATAAAGAAACTACCTAAGATTTGGAAAGATGAAAGGAAATGGTTTCTAGCTCCAAAAATCGCCTCTTGCAGGTCCCTAATGGTGGAAAATCGTGAATGAGCCTCTAGATCTGATCCCTAAGAGTTATGGTGAGCCAAATAACCAAAATGCCCAAACTGGGCTGTTGCGCGGGTACCCGCGCGGCGAAAATTTCACCCGCGCAAATGTTGCTGTGTTGCCATTGGTCCACCAAGCCACTACTCCACCCTTCCACTACCAAAGATTCCTTTGGTCCCCCTTGTCCATGTAATTTTGAATTCACCAATCATCATTTAGCCACCAAATGGATGCTCCAAACCCAAAATTAGAATTTTATGATCCATCTTCACAAGCCCAAATAATCCAAGCCAATAACTTTCAAAGCCCAATTCATCTTCTTTGATTCCGCTAAGCCCAATAATGCCTCGGGAGCCCACTAAGGTCGTCTCCAATCAACCTGCAACCGCAACAAGCACCGAAAAACCTACAAAATATCTCATGCAACATAACAAGCACCCGGTATGATCCATAATAAAGAAAATAAAGAATATACAATGCAATAATGATAAAAAGATCTAAAAAAAAATCTAAAATAAACTAATAAAAATAAGGAAATATAATAAGCTATCAACGCCACATGACAAGGTTACATGTTCAATCGATTGATTGAAAACAGTTATATTGATTATATTAACTAGTATTTTGACGATCTTTTTAATTAAAAAAAAAATAATTTAAGAATACATAAATTGAGCCAAAACTTTGAGATTTTTAGGGAAATTTTCATAAGCGAAAATGCACTTTTTATTATATTAAATGTTTTTAGGGACAAAATGTGCAATTTTTAATGATATAAAAGATAGTTCCATTTAATTTTTAAAAGTATTGATTAAACAAACAATTTGACACTTAACTAAGAACAAATTGTATAATTTTTCAAAAAAAATATATTATTCCTCAAAGATCCGACAAGAGAGAATAGATGACTATTTTTTGAATATTTTGATCAAGTGAAAATTTTGGACATTATATATTTGTTTATTTACGAACTACCCATTCCAAAATTAATGTTGATTTTGGTACCTATAATGTTGGTTGTACACATATACTTCATTTTTGTTAATATCCTTATAAACAAATTTATAGGTTAGATGGATAAGATATAGATTTTCGATGATCGAAAGAGAGCCCCAAATTAAGAACGGGCAATTTAAAACAAACCACATAAAATAGCCTAATCTTCGTACCTAAATAGAAAGGGGAAGAGAGGAAAAAGCACTGTTCGTTCGCAATATTTAGTTATTAAAGTTTAGAACACCCTTTTCGACCATATGAATTACTTTGCTACTAATTAGGTCAATGTATCTAGTTTTCATTCAATTTTAAACAAGTGTTTACTTTTTTATTTTTTTATATATTTAAACAGCAAATCTAATATAGTTTTAAACTACTTCTATTTTCAGAGATGTCTCCAATAAGACTTAATCCTCGACCTTAACGAGAGAGAACAATATCTGATACCGCAAGGTTATAAGCCCTTTAATAACAAGTGTTTACTTTAATTCTGTTTTTTTTTAAACTGAATATTGAATATAAATAGATTAGATTAATGATTATGAAATCTTTAAAGATTATCATTGAGGGATTTGGACGATAGAACACAAGGAAATATCTGATATGCTTTTTGTATCTGTCTATATGTAACGATATACAATTTATTTTAATTTTAATCAAACTGTTTAACATAAATAATTAATAAGGTAATAATAGTTAAAATTATTAATATATTTTCTTTAAAGTATGTAATTCACTCGTCGTTCATCTTGTATTCGTTTTTATTTGGCTAACATAATAATCCAGACAAAGGACAATATACTTAATTACATCAACACTATAAACACATATGTTCAATTAAACATGTAAATAGTATATTCGAATCATGCAGTCCATATTGCAAAAAAGAATATCCAAGGTATGATAAAGAGAACGCACCCGAATATTGTGTGGGCATCCATCCTCATCAAAGATTATGACGCGGAAAAGCAAATTATGTCCTACCAAAAAAAATATATCATTTATAGATCTGAAAACAACATTTCTTTGTCATGTTAGGGCAACTATGACAATTTTTTAAGACCCTCTAAAAGATTTTGCAAGTTGATGGCCAGGATGTAACATAATATCTCATCTTTCTGGCTTTGCAAATATTATTTACGGAACACCTCCTCTACGATTAGTAGAAAAAAAATAACTTTTTTTTAAAATGCTTTTAAAGCTCAAATTGGGATTTGGACCCAAACATTAATTTAACCATTTAAAAAATCTAAAAAGATACGTAAATAAAATAAGATTGTGTTTGCAATCTAATATCGTCATGAAAGTTTAAATAAACAAAACAACATATCACCATTTACATATGAATTTGATTTATTAAGGTAACTAAGTATTTTGTATGTTTACATATGGGTAATATTGTTTTTTTTACTCATTACCAAACCAATTTTTTTAAGCCGTTCACAAATAACCAACATTACCGGCTATTACCTATTTTAGCCGGTTGCGTTGATTTAGCTCAGTTAAAACACATTACGTGTAATCTTACATGACCATTGCACTCCTTTCTCATTTAATTAGGGTTCGTCATCGTTAGCTTGAGATAAGCTCCAAAAACACACCCCAATTACCTTTTTCTGTGAGAAATATATAGCAAATCGACGATCAGGGTTTGAAATTGAAGGTATGAGTTTTTTTTTTTTAACGGCGGAATTTTATTAAACTAGCAAGAAGCTAGAACAAAAAATTACATGGTAATAAAAGAGGGATTATGAAGCCAAGTAGACCATCCTAACTTAGCTTTTTTACATCTATTTGAAATCCAAAAGAAAGCCTTATGAACTACGTCATCGAAGAACAAAGCTTTTTTAGGAATAACCGTGCCGAAAATAATGGCATTTCTGAAATTCCAAATGCACCAAAATGTTGTTATAACCACTGCATCAAAAATTTTACGTTGACTAGCCCTCAACGTCACTATATCGGACCAAGAGAGAAGAGAATGAATAGTAATCGGATCCGGGAGATTTAGACCCCACCATATAGCAATACGTGTCCAAATATCCATCAGATCAGAGCATCCAACAAAAAGATGATGAACAGTCTCCACCAAACAGGAACATATAGGACACATGATCGTCTCTACCAGAATACCTGTAGATGAAAGTGTCTCCCTCGTAGGAATGCTCTGAAGTTTCACCCTCCATGTAAGAATATTGAGTTTAATAGGAACCCAATTATTCCATCTCGTAGTTATATCTGTCGAAGTAATCAGCCCATTGTCGAGAAATGAACGAGTTGAAGAAACTGAAAAAATATCAGAGATATCAAGAGACCATCCCAATCTATCTGGAACAGTTTGAAGGTATGAGTTGAAGTCGACTGTTAACATGACATCCTCATCAACATGTATGTATGTATCAATAGATTTTCATTACAATGGAATGTTTTCGCCAAACTCATTAGTGTACTTAGACCCCGTAAAAACAAGTGTACATGATGTGCATTTTGGGGGATTTACGTATAAAGAGTTTATTTTCTGTCATACGAAATTAACCAAATGAGCATGTGATAATGTTTACTACTATATTAGAAAGGAAAGCTTGTATGAGGGTATTAGAAGACTCGACAGTGATGCTGATTATTGTGAGTTTGTGGAAACTGTTTATAGTATTGACAGTGATAGTCTTGAGAGTGAGTTTGATGTGTACATTGACCACCGAAATGAACCAATTCTTGATTGGGCTGATAACAAGTTGTTAGCAGATGGTAAAGGGTATGCGTCGGATGAGTTGGATAAAAAGGATGACAAGGATTTTGAACTTTTAGAGACAATGGAATATGAACATGAATGTGATGAAGAGGTCCATACTTTTGATAAAACTGTTGGAGACCCATTCTTGGACAAACTTTTAGGGAATATAAGTGATGATGATGATGATGAGGAGGAAGAAAACAATGGAAAATATAAGGATGTTGTGTTCCCTGTCCGTACTAAGGATCAAGAATGGGAGCAAATGGTGGCAGTTTTGGGTACGAAGTTTTCTAACCAATTGGAATTGAAGTTGTGTGCCATCAACTATGCACTAAAAATGGATATGATTTATGGTATGAAAAAAGTGATCATCAAAGATTATTGGTAAAGTGTTTTAAAGGTAAGACAAATAAGCATACATAAGTTTGTCCCTTTAGGTTGTGGGCAACCTGGATGACCAGTGATAAATCATTCTAGATTAAATCTCTAAATGGTAGGCATAATTGTGCAAGAGTATTCAAATATGGGTCCATTGTTACCTATAAATGGATAGGAAATCATTTCATGAATTAGATAGTTCAGAAACCAAAGATGATTATATGGAAGGTGAAAGCTAAAGTCAGCAAGGAATTTAATTTGATTGCAAGTGTTGGACAATGCATAAATTCAAGGAAGTATGCATTTCTGGAGATAGAGGGTTCTTTAAATGAACATTATGCAAACACATGGAGCTATTGAGAAGTGATAAAAATGACTAACCCTAGATCAACAGTGAAGATGGATGTAGATGTGATGCCTGATGGAACCACTTATTTCTCAATGTTTTATGTATGTTTCAAGGGATTGAAGGATGGATGGATTGATGGTTGTTGGAGGGTAATTGAACTAGATGGTGGCTTCTTAAAGGGCATATGCAGGGGTCAGTTGCTTTCAGAAATAATTAGAAAACTTAAGATAAAAAAGAAGTAGAAGGGGAAATAGGGAAGTAGTGGCGACAATCCGTATGACTTGGAATAGCTTTTGGCTTCTTGGACTGTTATTAATGTTTTGGCATCTTAGACTGACATCTTTTAACTTTGGAATCTTTTGGCACATCTTTTGAAATCTAGTTGAAATAGCTTAAATACATGTTTAAGTGTGTAGTGTTTAACTTTTTGCACATCTTTTGGTTGTAATGAATGTTTAACTGTGTTATGGATAACCTTTGACACATCTTTCGAAATCAATTTTCCCTAGAATGTTTATAATATATTACCATCTTTTGTACATCTTTGTAATACCCTTTGTAATTTTTATAATTTATTACCATCTTTTATAATACCAAGTGTAATCACAATTCCATTAAAATGTTTGTACAATCCATTCCAATGATTCACAATTCTATTACAATGTTTGTACAACTCCATTCCAATGATTCATAATTCCATTACAATGTTTGTACAAATCCATTCCAATGATTACTTCCATTACAATGTTTATTACCATCTTTTATGATACCAAGTGTAATCACAATTCCAAAATACGGTATTTGACTTTAAAGAAAGTAGAAGGATATCACAAGTAAAAACATTAGGGAAAATAACATAGGCCTCAGCAGGAAATACTGCTGACTAAGGCAAAAGAAATCATAGACTCCAGGAGAGTATCGAATGAACAACATGCTGGCTCAATCTAAAGAAAGGAGACACAGACCCCAGACAGTATCAAATGAATGATACATCTAGCAAGGTCTAAAAACAATGAATACATACCCCAGACAGTATCAAATGAATGATACGTCTAGCAAGGTCTAAAAACAGTGAATACAGACCCCAGACAGTATCAAATGAATGATACGTCTAGGAAGGTCTAAAAATAGTGAATACAGACCCCAGACAGTATCAAAGGAATGATACGTCTAGCAAGGTCTAAAAAAAGTGAATACAGTGTTAATTCCCATTACCTTAAGGCCATGAATTATAAGGTAACCCCGATATACTCACAACCATACTGATAGACACTAGAGAACTTGACGCCCTGCAAGCGTCGGAAAGAATGTGACATTTGTCACCCCTTGGCTTGGTAGGCCGTGGACTGTAGCTAGCAGTCAGGGTGTGGGGGTTTCAATCCCGTAAAGATCTATACACACAATGCCCGCTCTCCCTACAAGAGACTCTGGTTACCAACTTGACAACGAAGAAGGCCGTGTCCTGAAGATGCATCTCGTATAGTGAGTTCTGATGTAAATACTGGGCTAATGATAAAGACTCACAAATAAACTGAATGACGTAAACCTATATGTCTATACATGTATACATAATATATAATGAATGATCAAACGACCTTCGGACGGATATCCGATCCCACAAGACCACATCCCAACGAGGAAAAGGAAATAGGGCGAACTAGCCTTCCTAAGTCCTTTAAGCATTATTTATATAACTATACAAGTATAGACATACATTTAACTAAGTAGAAGCATTTAACGAAGTTGAAGTGTTTATCAAAGTAGAAGTGTTTCACGCAGTAGAAGCGTTAACAAGTAGAAGCGTATCACGAAGTAAAAGCGTATCACGAAGTAAAAGCGTTAACAAGTGGGAGCGTATCACGAAGGAGGAGCGTATCACGAAGTAAAAGCGTATCACAAAGTAAAAGTGTTAACAAAGTAATAGCATTTAACTAAATAGGAGCATTAACTAAGTAGAAGTATAACGAAGCAGTAGTATCTTAACAAAGTAGGAGTATAAAAACATGGAAGAAAACTTTGATGAAACCTTCGGAAAACCTTTATACTTAAGAAAATCTCGACTTGGTATTCTTTTGTAAAATAAGTTTGAAAACCTTTAGAAATCCTTTGAAAACCTTTCATAAACAAGTTTTAAATGAAACTTTGATAAAACATTATAAGTAAAGAAATCCTTTGTTTAAAATACGACTGTATTGAACCTGAAGTAAAACATACAGCACGAGAGACAATTTTGAGAAAAGCTTTGAACAAGTAAAGTCGTTTTAGAAAACCATTACAGTATCATACTTGGTAAAACAGTTAACAATGTAGTAAATCCTTGTGCATGCGGGTTATCAATCACATGTGATTGATATGATAACTGGAATGTTTTAACTTCTATTCCCCCCTTAAAAGCATGTAAAAACATTTAAAAGGTTAAATCAGGGGTATGAACTGACCTGTTGTAAGTGGATCGAACGAAAGTGCCGGTTGGGTGCTCAGTTTTAAGTAAAGACTTGAACACACTTAGTGACCTATTAACATATTACGACATATGTTTATATACAATTAGTAAATATAATACTAATTAAGCATGTACAGGCATCCTAAAATGCGAAAACAGTTTGGTCAAGTGTTAGGAGTGGCCCGGGTAATATCTAAGGGTGTGTATGGCCTAGATAGGGAGTTTACTCATCAAGAGTAAACTCTTTATAGAGTTTACGGCCCTAAGACCTTGTCCCCATGAGTTTATAGCCGTAAACTCATGGATGGTGTGTTATTTGATGTATTAAGGTTTTATAACACTTGTGGAATTAAGCTAGGTTCAATTTTAGGGCTTATGAAGGGTTTAAGGCTTTAAAATGGGCCATTTAAGGAATTTACGGCCTAAGACTACTCCTTAAGGAGTTTACGACCGTAAACACATGAGTTTACGGTAGTAAACTCATTTTCATCCATTTCTTTTGTTGTTTGGTGGTTCTAACTCATGCATGTAAGGTTCTAGTCACTTTTAGGAGCATAGGAAGGTGTTTAGGGCACTTAAACACCTTGGAAAAGTGTTTACGGTCTAAGAAGATGTTCTTGGGGAGTTTACTACCTTAAACATATGAGTTTATGGCAGTAAACTCATGTTAGTCCATAAATCATGTGTTTTTGTGGTTGTAGGTTAAGCATACGAAGTTCTAGGTCCAATTTCCAAGCCATACAAAGTGTTAAGGGCACTTTAACACCCTTTGGGGGTGTTTATGGTCTAAGAATGGGTGTTTACGGTCCAAGAACCTTCTTGGGCCGTAAACTCAAGTGTGACATGTTTTTGTATGCTTTGGTGCATATAATGAAGGAAAATAAGGTTCTATGCACTCAAGGAAGTTCGTGGAAGCCCTTGGAGGTGTTTGAGGGGTATTTTAACACTTAAACAAGTGTTTATGGTCCATGCATATGGGTTTACATTCTAAGAACATCCTTAGACCGTAAACTCATGTTTACTCCCCATTTGGTCCGATTTTGGTGTTCTAAGTCCTTTCGGGTAAGCCTCTAAGCCATTGCTAAGCATGAGAAGTGTTTTGGAAGGGTTTTTGAGCATTAAAACCCTCTTTAAAGGGGTTTATGGTTTTGGGAGGCTCCCAAGACCGTAAACTCATGTTCTTGGGGTTTTTGGATGATTAAGTCACAAATTTGCAAGCTAGGTAAGTTAGATAACAAGCTAGGAGGGTTTACTTACCGTTTTGAGGCTCGGAGGGGCGATTTTTGACCAAAACCCATTTGTAAAGTGAGAAAGTAGAGAGAGAGAGAGAGAGTCTAAGGTGGTAAAAAGGTGGGAGTGAAACCCACTCAACCCTTATATAGGGTGGAGCTTATGGCCTGGTTGGGGTTCACCTGACATCAACCGCGAACAGGGTTTTTCACAACTATTATTAATCACAACAAATTTTAAAATTATGCCGCCTTAATTTTGTTTCGCTTGCCGAATATTATTTAAAATATTCCAACGGGTTTAATTCCGGTCAAAAATATTTTTGGGATAAATTTGGCTAATTTTTGACGTTATTAATTTCGACGTTAAAACTAACGGAAATTTTTGGGTTGTCACATCATCCCCCCGTTAGAGGGAATTTCGTCCTGAAATTCAGGTTTAGGCAAGGAAGTAGGTATGAATGACCGAGTAATGAAATGAGGGTACTTCCTATTTGGCTGGTCCTCGCACTCCCAAGTGAACTCTGGCCTTTGCTTGGCGTTCTAACAAAACTTCACTTACGGGATGTGGATTCTGTCTCGTGCCGTTAGCGACTCCTACAGGTTCGTCTACGAAGTTAGGGTTCCGAATGGTTTCTATCACGATGAGTGGAATACAAAGAGTGACGTCGGGCAAACACTTATCAATTCTAGGGAGTGGATTGATCTGGGGTGAAGCTTGTGGAATTTCCGAAAGTAGTAGTGGTTTGACGAGGGTTGGACCAATCTTCGTAAAGAATCTCGGATGGTCCTAAGCTCTCAGAAGGGTAGAGCTTTTTAGTACTTAGAATATAGTGTACTTCAATGGTGAGATCATCACTGGCATGATTTCCATTCTGAAGTTTCAACCGTTCTCTCTCATACTAGAAGTGTAGTCCTTCAGACTGGTTCTTAGAAAACTCGGGTTGTCCTTGGATTCGTGTTTCTACTGTTTGGCTTTCAGAGGTTTTCTAGATCATCGGGTGGATTGCATGTCTACGGGTATCTGTTTGCTGCAGAGTGTCTATCTCAATCTTGTGCAAAATGAACTTGCACTTTTGATTCTTGAGATATTTCTAATGGAAACCCTCAGGTTCGGGGAGATAGGATTTCACCAGGCGAGTGTTGGACTATCTCGGGAGGTGGTTCTACTATTTCTGTGCGAGATAGTATTCATGGAACACCTAGTAGTCCAATGAATCTCTAAGACATGTCCTATCCTCCAATGTGTTGGTTTATTTTAGTGCGGAAAGCGCGTGCTCTTGTATAACCCATCGACTAACACCTAGACTGGTGTCAAGTCTATAATCTCTTCGGGATCTGGGTTATAAGGCTTAACACAACCTACTTTCGCACTTTATTCAAGTATTCATGGCTGCGGAGGTTATCCTGTGGTTCTTGGCATTCTAGTGTTCACTTCGGAGAATGTGGTCCATCGTCTACAGGGCAACGGTGATTTATTCCACGTAAGAGGGTGTAGTGTCATAGGCACTACTTGTCGGTAACAGGGTGAACGAAGTGCCTGAGTAGTGCGAACATCTTCCGAAACTACTCTGCCGAAGGTTTTGAGTTTTCTCGATCTAGGTCAAATCTAGTGAGTATAGGATTCCATCACTCGGAGCTTTAGTCTCCTCATCCACTCTTCTCAGAGGTTAACGTATCGTAGCTTCTGGATTTCTGGGATATCCGCTGAGATGCTTAATTCGGGGAAATTAAGCGAGAATAGATGGTCGTAGTCAATGTCCTGGACTCTTACGACTCATATTTCTTTACCAACTGAGGGTGTTAGCTACTATGTTGGCTTAGCCGGGATGACAACAAACTTCGGATTTGTGGTCATTATAGTAGCTCAACCCGCCGTGGTTCTCTTGACTCTAGCTCCTATTCTAAGGAATAGGATGAAGGGTTTTACTATGAGGTTCGTGGTAGAGCTCATACTCGGCTTAACCACTAATACTTGGTGTATGCAAGCCGTAAATAATTGAGGTCGGCAGGATGTTCAGTTGTGCGACTCCACCTCAGACCCACAACCCAACGAGGAACAGGGAGCAGGGAGGAAGCACATATCTTAAATCTTTTTGATCTCAATTATATACCACTCTTATGCATATACTCAGTTATAGTGGTCAGTCCTATGAGTTCTATCCTCTTGATTCACGAACCGGATTGCGAGGTGCGAGGGCTCTTTCTGGGATCCTACGGTGTCTGCTTCGGGTGGTTATCGTCTTCTGGAATGCCTGCAATGCCTTTCGCTTTGGTTTTTATCTGTCTTAGAGGGGTTGGTTAACAGCGCGCGGTACCTTCTCCTAGGTACTTTGGACGGATTTGAAATAATAGTGACGACTGACGGATCGTATTAGTCTTTATTATTTTTATTTTGTTTAGGTTCGAAAGAACCTTTATTTGCCGAAATGGCTATGGAGAAAGTTCTTTTTACACAGCACTAAGGATTTACACATGGTTTCACGAAGTCGAACCATGATTAATAGAGGCGTCGAAGTTGGCATACTTCGACCTGATATAGAATGAGGGTCGATAGAGTCCTGTGTCGAACAGGCACACCAGTTCTAGGCGTCTCGGGTTTCGTCCCGTGTATCACTGTCGCAAATACTTGGACCGATAGAGTCGACGCGAAACTATAGAGGGGCCTGAGTGTTTCTGAGTAGAGTACCTTTTCATGAACGGATTCTCACGAGGCATTTCTATAATCGCCAAACATATACTAGTCATGTATAATTAAGGTGGGGAGGACTGTTGACTGAGCGACCCCGCCCTAAATCCACAACCAAACAAGGAACAGGAAATAAGGCGACATTCACTCACTCTATGTCTATCCATCTCAATTATACATGGCCGTAACGTATATATCTAGCCATTATAGTTTTACCTAATGAAAATTTTAAATTTTATAACAATGCTGCAACTTTCACCTTAATGGGGAAATAATTACATTTAGAATTAGTCTTTTAATGTTTTCGGTTAGTTATCTGAGATTGAGAGACGTACCAAAAATCTACCAGGTTCCTTGATGCTTCTTTCCAAGCATTAGAGTTAGACTCCTCCTGTGTCCTTGTCTTTTCTTTCCGTTGGGCAATCTCGCTTTAGGTGCCCAATCTCACCACATAGGTGGCATACTTGATTGATCGTCACATTGGCGGTTGATGTAATAAACTCAACCGGGATTCTGCAGACGCGAGCAGTATGCCCCTTCATGTTGCACCTAGCACAATAGAGTTCCCGACATACACCATGATGGCGGTAGCTACACTTGCTGCAGTGGGGAAGGCTTCCTAGGTATGGTCTTCTTGAAGTCGGGATGGAAGAGCTGGTAGGGGTATTGACCGTCTCAGCTCGTTTCCCTTTGAAAGGTCCTCGAGCTGAGGTACTTCCCTCCGTGATCTTGAACTTTCTCTTCAGCGGATTTGGTTGAGGTTCTCGGGTGGCTGGGTATACAGAGGTTGGTTGCTGCTGTCCATTACTTGGATCGGAATTCCCGATAGGGCTCTTGATAACATTGGCGTTGTTAGCATTCAGTTAAGCCATGAAAGCTGCAACGACTGCCAAGATTGCAGCCTGGAACATAGCTTCATCGAGTAGGAGAGTCGGTTTCTTGCCAGTGGATGGGTTACGCTTCTTTGGAGGCATGGTTTTCCTATATGGAAAAGAACACAAGCTGATAAGAGACGATGGTTAACCCTGTACATATCTCTCATTACTGTATTAGGCATAATTTTTTTTTCCCATGCCTCGGATATTGGTTGTCTGAGTGTCGACCTACATCCCTATGATGTAGTCCTAGTATTCAAGGTAGGAGTGTGAGTATCGGAAAAAGCCATAAGATGGGGGTCGTTCCTACTAAGTTACCTTTATACTGGGAAAGGTTCACTCTCCGACTTGGAGAGATCTGAGAACAGTTCGGAACGAATATCGCGGGAAGAAAGGCGCATGAAGTCTTATGGCTAAATACTCTCAATAGAGGTGCGGGGATCCGCTTAAACATATTACTTGCAACGGGAAAAGGCGTTTTACCTAACACATAGCGTGAGTAGTGTGATCACTAACTCACTAAATTGTATTATCTTATGGGTGTATTAGCGTGACGAATCATGAGGAAAAGACACTTCTCGGGTTCCATGTACTGTCTCCCTCTGTCTACCTCGTATCCCTGACTGGGACCGGCGTTCGTTTTCTTCGGATAGTTACCAAGGGTTCTTTTCTCGTGAAGACATATTGAATTTCTGCTCCGCCTTACTTCCGAATCCGACTCTAGGCGTCATCACTTCATGATGGATGACTGGAAATCTCGGAAGTTTAGGCGAATTTCTCACCGATGTCCCTAAAAAGATATAGGCACTTGGTGATTTCAATAGTCTCGACCTAGTTCATTTATTTCCAAACTGGAAATCTTCTCAATGAACCTCTTCTGGGTCTGAATCACCTCTTCTGCCGAGTACTGAAGTGGATAAGGTTTTCTACAGGGTTCGTGCTAGAATGGAAATGTCTAAAGAATCCTAAGAGATTATTAACATTTCACTGGGTGATCCATATCAAGTCCTGCTACGATTACATAGGGTATACAAATCATATATAACTTAGATCCGATAGGCCTTCGAATATGTGATACTACTCTATATCCACATCCCAACGAGGAAAAGCAGTAGAGCGAAACCACACATTCTTAGCCTATGGGATCCTTATTATATATAACCTTGGGATTACACCCTCTGTAATTGTAGGTATATCAATAAGGATCTTTTTAGTTCTTAACACAAGGTTATCTATGGATCCTAAAATACCCATATGGTATTTTAATCTTTTTTTGTTTGCTTCTTAACTTCTTAATATGATTATGGGGTTAACGTGAGTCTTTTAGTATTCCAAAATAATAACATAGTATTTTAAACTTTATGTTTGGCTCTAGCATTCCTAGTTGGTAAGTTTCAGACTCGTTGCAACACCACTATCACTCCCAAGCACATGTTCATCGCATCTCGAATAAATGTAGTTGATCAGGTTACATTTATTCCAGCTTACGATTACATAACTGCCCATGTTTGACGGTAATGCTCAACATCCGAAGACTTTTATTCTTGTTCTTCTCGTGATAGTTTTGTTCGAGTGTTTAGATTCTAGATGTTCTTATACTTTGGTAAAATATGGTTATATTTTAAAGTATAATTCTTGGTCAGAGTGTTTTATCCCTATGTATTTAGAGGCTGTATATCTTTTATGAATTGATATACTTAGCTCACTATAAACAATGCTCTGATACCAATCTGTCACACCCCAAAGCCGGAACGTCGGAAATGTTCTGGGGTGGATGATGTCATGTCAAGTATCACAACATATGCAGTATAGTAATCAAAGTACAACAACCATTTCATTAATAGTAATAGTTTTACATGGTTTACATTACATAGAAACATCAAAGTAATACAAGTAATAATATAGGTGCAGCTTGGTACTAAACTGTCTTCACCAAAAGCTCCTGGGATGTACCTGTCTATTGCTGACCTGAGAATACAAGTTATTTGAAAGCGAGTATCAACATTTTTATAAATGCTGGTGAGTTCATAAGTATTTAGTGTCATTTTATTCAAATAACTTTATAAAAAGTAGTAGTTTAGAATCAACGGTGTATTAGAGTCCCTTTCCAGAAAATCCTATATTTTCTAAATAAAAGTAGTGTTCTACCAAGACCCGACAGTGTTATGTTTTAAAGAGAATTTCCCTAAAATATTATCCTTACCAAAATACGGTATTTGACTTTAAAGAAAGTAGAAGGATATCACAAGTAAAAGCATTAGGGAAAATAACATAGGCCTCAACAGGAAATACTGCTGACTAAGGCAAAAGAAATCATAGACTCCAGGAGAGTATCGAATGAACAACACGTCTGGTTCAATCTAACGAAAGGAGACACAGACCCCAGACAGTATCAAATGAATGATACGTCTAGAAAGGTCTAAAAACAGTGAATACAGACCCCATACATTATCAAATGAATGATATGTCTAGCAAGGTCTAAAAACAGTGAATACAGACCCCAGACAATATCAAATGAATGTTACGTCTAGCAAAGTCTAAAAACAGTGAATATAGACCCCAGACAATATCAAATGAATGATATGGGATTGCAAGGTCTAAAAGCAGTGGATACAGTGATAATTCCTGCTACCTTAAGGTCATGAATTATAAGGTAACCCCGAGATACTCATAACCATATTGATAGTCACTAGAGAACTTGACGCCCTGCAAGCGTCGGAAAGAATGTGACATTTGTCACCCCTTGGCTTGGTAGGCCGTGGACTGTAGCTAGAAGTCAGTGTGTGGGGGTGTCAATCCCGTAGAGATCTATACACATAATGCCCACTCTCCCTACAAGAGACTCTGGTTACCAAATTGACAACGGAGAAGGCCGTGTCCTTAAGATGCATCTCATATAGTGAGTTCTGATGTAAATACTGGGCTAATGATAGAGACTCACAAATAAACTGACCGACGTAAACCTATATGTCTATACATGTATACATCATATATAATTAATGATCAAACGACCTTCGGACGGATATCCGATCCCACGAGACCACATCCCAACGAGGAAAAGGAAATAGGGCAAACTAGCCTTCCTAAGTCCTTTAAACATTATTTATATAACTATACAAGTACATGCATACATTAAACTAAGTAGAAGCATTTAATGAAGTTGAAGTGTTTATCGAAGTAGAAGTGTTTCACGCAGTAGTAGCGTTAACAAGTAGAAGTGTATCACGAAGTAGAAGCGTATCACGAAGTAAAAGCGTATCACGAAGTAAAAGCGTTAACAAGTAGGAACGTATCACGAAGATGGAGCGTATGATGAAGTAAAAGCGTATCACATAGTAAAAGCATTAACAAAGTAATAGCATTTAACTAAGTAGGAGCATTATCTATGTCACACCCCTAAACCGAAATGGCGGAAACGTTCTGGAGTGGATGACGTCATGTCAAGTATCACAACACATGCATTATAGTAATCGAAGTACAACAAAACATTGCATTAATAGTAATAGTTTTACATAGTTTACATTACAAAGTATCAAAGTAATACAGACAAATGTAATAAGTACAGCAAGGTACTAAGCTATCTTCATCAACAACTCTTGGGATGTACCTGTCTAATTTCTGACCTGAGAATACAAGTTATTTGAAAAAGCGAGTATCAGCATTTTTACAAATGCTGGTGAGTTCATAAGCGTTTACTGACGTTTCAATCAAATAACTTTAATAAGTAGTAGTTTAAGTGTTTACTGTGTATTAGAGTTCTTTCCAGAAAATCCTATATTTTCTTTAATAAAAGCAGCCTTCTACAAAGACTAGTCTGTGTTATGTGGTAAAAAGTAGTTTTCCCTTACTTGCTATCATTATCAAAATACTGAATTTGATTATTAAGAAAGCAAGAGACACCAGGGAAATACATATGCCTCAGCAGTGAGGACTGCTGACTAAGGCAAAGGAATCATAGACTCCAGGAAAGTATCGAACAAACGACATGCCTGGTTCAGTCTAACAAATGGAGACACAGACCCCAGAAGGCACCAAGTGAAAGGTACAGATGGTTAGCTCTAAAACAGTGAATATAGACCCCAGACAGTATCAAATGAAAGATATGTCTTGTAAGGTAAAAACAGTGTGACTCTGAAAATGAGTTACCAACATACAATATAAATTGCCAGCGAAATACCGTTACCTTAAGGCCAATGAATTATAAGGTAACATGGGATACTCGTAACCATACTAACTAGAGTACCAGACGCCCTACAAGTGTCTAAAATATGACATTTGTCACCCGTTGGCTTGGTAGGCCGGGACTGTAGCTAGCAGTCTGGGTGCGGGGTTGTCAATCCCGTATAGATCTATACACACAATGTCCGCTCTCCCTACAAGAGATTCTGGTTACCAACTAGACGACAGAGAAGGCCGTGTCCTGAAGAAGCATCCCAAATAGTGGGTAAAGACTTCCAAATAGTGGGTAGTGTGTAAGTGCTGAACTAGAGGTAGAGACTTCCAAATAGTGGGTATTGTGTTTCTAATGAAAGTGTAGACTAGAGGTAGAGACTCTTAACTGAACTGACTAGAGAATTCCTGTATATCCATACTCATATACTTAATATATAACTAATGAATCAATCAACCTTCGGACGGCCATCCGATCCCACCAGACCACATCTCAACGAAGAAAAGGAAATAGGGCGGACGAGCCTTCCTAAGTCTTTCAATCATTACTTATATGTACCTATATAAGCACAAACATACATCTAACTACGACTGAGTGTGTATCAAGTAGAAGTGAATCTTGTGAAGTAGGAGTGTCTAATAAGTGAAGTAGGAGCGGTCGTAAGTGAAGTAGGAGTGTCGAACAAGTATAAGCGTATCACGAAATAGAGACGACAATAAGTGAAGTAAGAGCGTCTATTAGGTATAAGCGACTACGGGTATAAGTGATATAGAGGAAATAACAGGTATAAGCGTATCACAAAGAGAAAGCGTTATCAAGTAGGAGTTTACAATAAGTGAAAGCGAAGCAGTGGTAACTAACAAGTGTAAGCATACGACGTGAAAGAGAAATTTGATGAAAACCTTGGAAAACCTTTATACTTAGGAAAATCACATTTTGGTATTCTTTGGTAAAATAAGTTTGAAAACCTGTAGAAATCTTTGGAAACTTTATAAATCAGTTTTGAAATGATTTTAGATACAACAGTATAAGTAAGAGCTTTGAAACAATTGAAAACCTTTTTGAAAACCATTATAGTATCCTACTCGGTAAAACAGTGTACAGTGTGGTAAAATCTTGTGCGTGCGGGTTATCAATCACATATGATTTACATGATAACTGGCATGTTTAACTTGTATTCCCCCCCTATAAAACGTAGAAAAACATTTAAAAGGTTCATTCACGGGTATGAACTCACCTGGTGTAAGTAGGTCCGACGAAGGTGCCGTTTGGGCGTTCGGTGTCACGTAAAGACTCGAACACACTCAATGACCTATTTAACATATGATAACATATGTTCACATACAATTAGTATATTTAATACTAATTAAACAAGTATACGCGCTCAAAGGAGCGGAAAACACTTTGGATAAGTGTTTGGGGTGTCCCAGGTAGCATCTAAGGGCTCAAATGGCTTAGGAATAGAGTTTACTCTCCAAGAGTAAACTCCCAAAGCTTAGTTTACGGCCCAGGGACTACTCACCATGAGTTTACGGCCGTAAACTCATGGTGAAGGGTTCTAGTGTGCTAAATTGTCTCATATCAATTGTAGATTTATGCTAGGCTGAAATATCAAATGTGTGAATGGGTTTAAAGCATTAAATGGCCCCTTTGAGGAGTTTACGGCCCTAAGCAAGGGAGCTTACGGCCGTAAGCTCCTATACACACTTTCTTTTGGTGTTTTAAGGCTCTATCTTATTAGTGGAATTTTTCTAAGTCCAAAACCAAAAGTCATGAGTGAGTTTAAGGTCTTTAAGGGCTTCATTAGGGAGTTTACGGCCCAAGGACAACTCCTAAGGGAGTTTACGGCCGTAAACTCTCATTCTTTGAGTTTATTGAAGTTTCAAGCCCCTAATACCTTGATAGTAATTTATAATGATAGCCTAAGGCCATTTGGGGGGTAAAAACTGACATTTTGGCTTGGTTTGGGGAGTTTACGGCCTTGACACATGTCTGGACCGTAAACTCCTTTTAATCCTCCAAATCCTTATGTTTAAATGATCTAAACCCAAGAGGATAAGCCCCTAATTTATGTATGAAGTCCAAGGGTGGTTTGGGAGTGTTTTTGGGGCTTTATGACATGTTTAAGAGGTGTTTACGGCCTTGGCATATGCCTGGGCCGTAAACTCTCTTTTACCCCCTAAAATCATGTGATTTAATGTTTAAATACTCCTTGGCAAATCCCTCAATTTATTTCCAAGCCTTTAGGGACATTTTGGGGTCATTTTGGCCTCATTTAAGGTGTTTACGGCCTAAGGAGGAGCTTAGGCCGTAAACTCCTCTTCCATAGCTTCTAAGTCCGATTTTTGGGCTATAAACACAAATCATGATGTTTAGAATAAGCTAGGGTAAGCGGACTTACGATTTGGAAGTGTTTGGTTGCGGATTCGGGTCGAAACCGAGTTTAGAGAGAGAGTATAGAAAGAGAGGGTGGAAAAGCTCCAAATGGAGTTTACTCCCCTATATATATGGGTGGGAGTTGGAGCTCAGTGGAATTCTACCCAATACTGCCGTTATACGGGGCTTTTGGTCGCACCCGATTTAGTGGTCGTAATAATAAAAACTAACTTTTCTAATTAAATGGAAATATGTATTATGTGTTTTTATTTCCTTTTATCACGACTTAACGGCATATTAAATGTAAACAAATGGAATGTTTATTAAATTGACGACCACTAATTAACGGAACTTTTATAAACTGGAATATTCCGTTAACGGTAACGGGGAAATGTAACGGAACAGCTTGGGTTGTCACATCATTGCCCCGTTAGAGGGAATTTCATCCCGAAATTCAGGTCTAGTCAAGGAAGTAGGTATGAATGGCCAAGTAGAGTAAGAGAGTACTTCCTATAGGGTTGTCCTCGCATTCCCAAGTGATCTCTGGTCTGTGTTTGTCATTCCAACATACCTTCACGTACGGGATGCGGATCCCGTCTAGTGTAGCTAGTGGGTTCCAACTGGTGTATCTACAAGGTTAGGGTGCTCAATGGATTCTGTCAAGATGAGTGAGGCACGAAGAGCGTTGTCGGGAAATCACCTATCAAGTCTAAGAAGTGGATCGATCGGGTGTGAATCTTGTGGTATATCTGAAGGTAGTAGCGGCCTGAAAAGGGTTGGACCAAGTCTCCATGGGGATTCTCATATGGTCCTAAGCTCTCGGAATGGTAGAGCTTTTCAGCACTTGGAACATAGTGTACTTCTATGGCAAGATCATCACTGGCGTGATCGCCATTCCGAAGTTCCTAGCGTTCTCTCCCATACTAGTAGTGTAGTCCTTCAGGTTGGTTCTTAGAAAGCTCGGGTGGTCTTTGGTTTCGCGTTTCCTGTCAACTGGTTGATAGAGACCTTCTAGGTCATCGGATGGGTTGCGCATTTATGGTTATCTGTCTACTGTAGAGTGTCTATCTCAAGCTTGTGCAAAATGGATCTGCACTAACAAATCTTGAGACACGGAAACCCTGAGAGTCAGGGAGATAGGGTCTCACCAGACGAGTGTTGGACTATCTAAGGAGGTGGTTCTACTATCTCTGCGTGAGATGGTATTCGTGGAACACCTAATAGTCAAATTAATCTCTAAGATCTTGGTTTATTCTAGTGCGGAAAGCGCATGGTCCTGCATAACCCCTTGACTAACACCAAGGCTGGTGTCAAGTCTATAATATTTTCGGGATCTTGGTCATGAGGCTTAACGCAACTACTTTCGCACTTTGATAAAGTATTCTTAACTGCGGAGGTTATCCTGTGGTTCTCGGTATCCTAGTCTTCACTTCGGAGAATGAAGTCTATCGTCTACAGGGCGACGACGATTTCCTCCATACGAGAGCATCTACTGCAACTACTGCAACTACTCTTCCGAAGGTTCTGAGTTTTCTCGGTCTAGGTCATTTCTAGTGAGTATAGGGTCTCATCACTCGGAACTTTACTAGCTTAACTCGCAGAGATTCTCTTGACTCCGGCTCCTATGTTATGGAATAGGGTGAAAGTGTTTTGCGAAGAGGTTCATGGTAGAGCTCATGCTTGGCTTAACCACCAGTACTTGGTGTATGCAAGCAGTATACAATTGAGGTCGGTAGGATGTTCAGTTGTGCGACTCCACCCCAAACCCACAACCCAACGAGGAACAGGGAGTAGGGAGGAAACACACACCTTAAATCTTTTTGATCTAAATTATATACCACCTTTACACATATACCTGGTTATGGTGGTCATTCCTTATGAGTTCTAATCTCTATGTTTACGAACCTGACGTGCGAGGTGCGAAGGGTCTTTTTGGGGAAACTATGAAGTACGCTTCGGATGGTTATCATCTTCTAGAGTATCTACAATGTCTTTCGCTTCGGTTTCCATCTGACTACGAGGGGTCAGTCAACGGCGCGGGGTACCCTCTCTTGGGTACTTCGGAAGGGTTGAGATAAGAGGGACGATTGACGGATCGCATTAGGTTTGATTTATTTGTGTTAGGTTTAGGTTCGGGAGAACCTTTATTTGCCGACATGGCTACGGGGAAAGTTCTTTTTACACAGCACTAAGAATGTACACATGCCTGCACGTAGTCGAACCATGATCAATAGAGTTGTCAAAGTTGGCACACTCCTACATGATATATAATGAAGATCGATAGAGTCATGTGCCGAACAGGCACACAAGTTCTAGGCGTCTCAGGTTTCGTCCTATGTATCACTACCGCGGATACTTGGACCGATAGAGTCAACGCGAAACTATAGAGGGTCCTAAGTGTTTCCGAATAGAGTACATTTTCATGAGTGGATTGTCACAAGGCATTTCTATAATCGCCTCACATATACTAGTCATGTATATTTAAGGTGGGGAGGACTGTTGACTAATAACTGGCATGTTTAACTTGTATTCCTCCGCTATAAAATGTATAAAGACATTTAAAAGGTTCATTCAGGGGTATGAACTCACCTGGTGTAAGTAGGTCCGACAAAGGTGCCGTTTGGGCGTTCGGTGTCACGTAAAGACTCGAACACACTCAATGACCTATTTAACATATGATAACATATGTTCACATACAATTAGTATATTTAATACTAATTAAACAAGTATACGCGCTCAAAGGAGCGGAAAACACTTTGGATAAGTGTTTGGGGTGTCCCAAGTAGCATCTAAGGGCTCAAATGGCTTAGGAATGGAGTTTACTCTCCGAGAGTAAACTCCCAAAGCTTAGTTTACAGCCCAGGGACTACTCACCATGAGTTTACGGCCGTAAACTCATGGTGAAGGGTTCTAGTGTGTTAAAGTGTCTCATATCAATTGTAGATTTATGCTAGGCTCAAATATCAAATGTGTGAATGGGTTTAAAGCATTAAATGGCCCCTTTGAGGAGTTTACGGCCCTAAGCAAGGGAGCTTACGACTTTAAGCTCCTATACACACTTTCTTTTGGTGTTTTAAGGCTCTATCTTGTTAGTGGAATTCTTCTAAGTCCAAAACCAAAAGGCATGAGTGAGTTTAAGGTCTTTAAGGGCTTCATTAGGGAGTTTACGGCCCAAGGACAACTCTTAACGGAGT
The DNA here is from genome assembly GCF_051521515.1 of Lactuca serriola. NCBI lineage: Eukaryota > Viridiplantae > Streptophyta > Magnoliopsida > Asterales > Asteraceae > Lactuca > Lactuca serriola. The sequence continues at coordinate 330,520,359 of NC_136411.1, forward strand.
TTATGGCCGTAAACTCTCATTCTTTGAGTTTATTAAAGTTTCAAGCCCCTAATACCTTGCTAGTAATTTATAATGATAGCCTAAGGCCATTTGGGGGTAAAAACTAACATTTTCGCTTGGTTTGGGGAGTTTACGGCCTTGACACATGTCTAGGCCGTAAACTCCTTTTAATCCTCCAAATCCTTATGTTTAAATGATCTAAACCCAAGAGGATAAGCCCTTAATTTATGTATGAAGTCCAAGGGTGGTTTGGGAGTGTTTTTGGGGCTTTATGACATGTTTAAGAGGTGTTTACGGCCTTGGCATATGCCTGGGCCGTAAACTCTCTTTTACCCCCTAAAATCATATGATTTAATGTTTAAACACTCCTTGGCAAATCCCTTAATTTATTTCCAAGCCTTTAGGGACATTTTGGGGTCATTTTGGCCTCATTTAAGGTGTTTACGGCCTAAGGAGGAGCTTAGGCCGTAAACTCCTCTTCCATAGCTTCTAAGTCCGATTTTTGGGCTATAAACACAAATCATGATGTTTAGAATAAGCTAGGGTAAGCGGACTTACGATTTGGAAGCGTTTGGTTACGGATTCGGGTCGAAAATGAGTCTAGAGAGAGAGTATAGAGAGAGAGGGTGGAAAAGCTCCCAATGGAGTTTACTCCCCTATATATATGGGTGGGAGTTGGAGCTCAGTGGAATTCTACCCAATACTGCCGTTATACGGGGCTTTTGGTGGCACTCGATTTAGTGGTCGTAATAATAAAAACTAAATTTTCCAATTAAATGGAAATATGTATTATGTGTTTTTAATTCCTTTTATCATGACTTAACGGCATATTAAATGCAAACAAATGGAATGTTTATTAAATTGACGACCTCTAATTAACGGAACTTTTATAAACTGAAATATTCCGTTAACGGTAACGAGGAAATGTAAGGGAACAGCTTGGGTTGTCACAAACTAAGTAGAAGTATAACGAAGCAGTAGTATCTTAACAAAGTAGGAGTATAAAAACATGGAAGAAAACTTTGATGAAAACTTTGGAAAACCTTTATACTTAAGAAAATCTCGACTTGGTATTCTTTTGTAAAATAAGTTTGAAAACCTTTAGAAATCCTTTGAAAACCTTTCATAAACAAGTTTTAAATGAAACTTTGATAAAACATTATAAGTAAAGAAATCCTTTGTTTAAAATACTGCTGTACTGAATCTGAAGTAAAACATACAGCACGAGAGACAATTTTGAGAAAAGCTTTGAACAAGTAAAGACGTTTTAGAAAACCATTTACAGTATCATACTTGTTAAAACAGTTAACAGTGTAGTAAATCCTTGTGCATGCGGGTTATCAATCACATGTGATTGATATGATAACTGGAATGTTTTAACTTGTATTCCCCCCCTCATAAAAGCATGTAAAAACATTTAAAAGGTTAATTCAGGGGTATGAACTCACCTATTGTAAGTGGATCGAACGAAAGTGCCGGTTGGGTGCTCGGTGTCAAGTAAAGACTTGAACACACTTAATGACCTATTAACATATGACAACATATTTTTATATACAATTAGTAAATATAATACTAATTAAGCATGTATATGCATCCTAAAATGCGGAAAACACTTTGGTCAAGTGTTAGGAGTGGCCCGGGTAACATCTAAGGGTGTGTATGGCCTAGATAGGGAGTTTACTCTTCAAGAGTAAACTCTTTATAGAGTTTACGGCCCTAAGACCTTGTCCCCATGATTTTACGGCCGTAAACTCATGGATGGTGTGTTCTTTGATGCATTAAGGTCTTATAACGCTTGTGGAATTTGGCTAGGTTCAATTCTAGGGCTTATGAAGGGTTTAAGGCTTCAAAATGGGCCATTTAAGGAGTTTACGGCCTAAGAATACTCCTTGAGGAGTGTACGACCGTAAAAACATGAGTTTACGGTAGTAAAATCATGTTGGTCCATTTCTTTTGTTGTTTGGTGGTTCTAACTCATGCATGTAAGGTTCTAGTCACTTTTAGGAGCATAGGAAGGTGTTTAGGGCACTTAAACACCTTGGAAAGGTGTTTACGGTCTAAGAAGATGTTCTTGGGGAGTTTACTACCTTAAACACATGAGTTTACGGCAGTAAACTCATGTTAGTCCATAAATCATGTGTTTTTGTGGTTGTAGGTTAAGCATACGAAGTTCTAGGTCCAATTTCCAAGCCATACAAAGTGTTAAGGGCACTTTAACACCCTTTGGGGGAGTTTATGGTCTAAGAATGGGTGTTTCCGGTCCAAGAACCTTCTTGGGCCGTAAAATCAAGTGTGACATGTTTTTGTATGCTTTGGTGCATATAATGAAGAAAAATAAGGTTCTATGCACTCAAGGAAGTTCGTGGAAGCCCTTGGAGGTGTTTGAGGGGTAGTTTAACACTTAAACAAGTGTTTATGTTCCATGCATATGGGTTTACGGTCTAAGAACATCCTTAGACTGTAAACTCATGTGTTACTCCCCATTTGGTCCGATTTTGGTGTTCTAAGTCCTTTCGGGTAAACATCTAAGCCATTGCTAAGCATGAGAAGTGTTTTGGAAGGGTTTTTGAGCATTAAAACCCTCTTCAAAGGGGTTTACGGTTTTGGGAGGCTCCCAAGACCATAAACTCACGTTCTTGGGGTTTTTGGATGATTAAGTCACAAATTTGCAAGCTAGGTAAGTTAGATAACAAGCTAGGAAGGTTTACTTACCGTTTTGAGGCCCGGAGGGGCGATTTTTGACCAAAACCCGTTTGTAGAGAGAGAAAGTAGAGAGAGAGAGTCTAAAGTGGTAAAAAGGTGGGAGTGAAACCCACTCAACCCTTATATAGGGTGGAGCTTATGGCCTGGTTGGGGTTCACCTGACACCAACCACGAACGGGGTTTTTCACAACTATTATTAATCACGGAAAATTTTAAAATTATGTCACCTTAATTTTGTTTCGCTTGCCGAATATTATTTAAAATATTCCAACGGGTTTAATTTCGGTCAAAAATATTTTCGGGATAAATTTGGCTAATTTTTGACGTTATTAATTTCGACGTTAAAACTAACGGAAATTTTTGGGTTGTCATACAAGAGAAACATCACAATCAATGCAAGTCTATGAGTAAACAATTTCCAATTGACTTTGCCCAATTCTTATTTATAGTTGTTCTTTTGTTGTCCGATCTTCATCTTGCATATGCTGATTTTATTCTCCAAGGTACAAATTTTCATGGTAAGATTGCAACTTTCTTCTGGTTTCATCCTATAATGCCTTCTTCCATCTTTCTCCCCTCATCCTCATCCAACCATTGAAAAAATTTATAGTTTGGACTTTTTCCATTCTTCAAGAAATGTATAAAAACATGTTAATTTGAAGGATGAAGAAGAAAAAGTAAAAAAAAAAATTGATTTACCAGTGAGTTTTGACAAACTCTGAATTTCCTTCCAGGATTGTCGGGGGTTCTTGATGTCTTTATGCGAGATGGCAAATCGTAATCACATGGATGATCCGGTTAGAATTCGTCTTGTCGTTTGGAAGAAAAATATGAGGAAGAAAATGACATCGATCGATCTAAGGTTTTATTTAATAAGCAGTCGTATCTTACCCTTCTTATAATGTAAACCATGACAAATACATACAATGACACAATGAAGAAGCCCCATAGATGACATATCAGCAAAAACCTACGTTAACCGGTAATGTTGGTTATTTGTGAATGACTGAAACAATTTAGTTGGCAAATGAGTACAAAAAAAACAATATTACCCATATCTAAACATACGAAATACTTAGTTACCTTATGAAGTAAAATTCCCTTTAAATATCCTAGCTTGTTATTGTAAGTTTCATCCTCATCTGTAAATACATGCTAAACTAAAACATTAAGATTGGGGAATATAATTAGTAATACAAAAATCTGACTATAGAATGAAATTGGGTACCGGCAATAACCCAATTCAAAAGCTATGTTTCCCAAAATCATTTGCAAAACCTTTTCATAAATATCAAACCATTTTAAGATACTTCAACTACATATAAGCTTTAAGAATATAGGAAATTACAATCAAATGAGGCAAACACACATACATCAATCTCAATCCTAATCAATTTCTCTCAAGTAAGTCCCTTTAAACTAGGGTCCTCATGATCTTTTTGGGCTAGCTCGGGTTGTAGCATAACACTAAACTCATTGCCGGCTACAAAGGTTAGATTTTATGAAATTAATGACCATCTCATGAATAAACAAGGAATGGGTTTGCTAATTCCTTCCTCATGCCACTAAGAATTAAATATGAGATTTCATCCCCTCATGTTACCAGACACTCGTAAATCAACCCATCCTAGCTTGCAATGCACACGTAGGGTGCTTTAATAGCTTTCTTAAAACAAAAAAAACCTCGTTCTAATAAAAATTTCCAAAATCTCATTTCATGCAATTGATAAATATGTCATAAGGTCGTATAGTAAACAAGACATATATAGGTAAACTTGATCATACTTAGAACATTTCTCAAATGCTAGTAAGGGTCGTGTACTCTCTGTAAGTATTCATCTCAATAGCTTAGGATGTTAGTTTACCATCCTTTAATGCTTAATTTTCCTACTAATCACCATAGACACACTAAAAAATGTTGATACACACACTAGTTGCTATACACTCGTGTAATATTTTCCCTTGAGATTCTAAGCCCATGTCATATTCAATTCATCACTTCCCAAAAGCATTACACGATCGTGTAATTACATTACGGGACCGTGTAATAACGTTATAAGTTCTTGTAATAACAGTACACTATCATGTAATATTATTGATGGTTGCTTAATAGGTCGTGTAATGTTTAGCTGCTCATAGAAAATAATTGTTTCTCAATATGGCAGTGTACTTTCCAACATTTGCTTCCAAACTTCATGTATATTTCCTAATGACTTTAATTACCGTCAACCACATTATTTTTATTAGTGTTATCTTGTTCTTGTTATCATATGCTCCTTCTGTTCTTGTTATCGTATGTTCTAAACCCCTAAACTATACCCTTCATAGTTTACTAGTATGTTTGTTTGAACTGTTATTGATTTGATTAAAAGACTCATTTATCCACTTAGTTATAATTGTACTTTAAACGGTGTTTTATAAACAATAAAGTAACTTAACTTGAAAGAGTTTTTGAAATGGTTTTGATCACTTGTAAAGTATAAGAAATTCTTTGAATTTGATAGTGATCACAAATAACATTTACACAATTATCATTGTGTTCAACTTGTATCCCCCCCCCTTTTAAAAGCATTTAAAAACATTTAAAACATTGATTATAGGGGTATGAACTCACCTTATGTGGGTGATTCAATTGTAGATTTGTGTAAGGAAGAGAAGTTCCACGAATGAACTCCCGAGACACAAATGAGTCCTAAATGACATATATTGGCACATATAGGCATGTAATTAGTGTTTAATATAACTAAAATGCAAGGAAACAACCTTAAGGACTAGGAAACACTTGAAATTAAGTGTTGAAATCACATGTGATTGATTAAAGGGGAGTGTATGGCCAAATGAAGTGTGTTTACGGCCACACCATGTGTGTAGGGACATAAAATCATGGGAAATCATGCAAAGTGGAGTGTTTGATCCTTGGGGAAACTAATGTGCCAAGGTTACAACAAGAAGATGAACAAAAATCTCATTTTGGAGGGACTTGAGGAGTGTACGGCCGTAAACACTCCAAATGGTGGCATTTTAGGTCTTGATTCAAGGGTTCAAGAGTTCTAAGTGATAACAAACATCTATATCTGTTTGAGGCTCAATATATGTCCAAAACAAGGGTTTACGGCCATAACAAGAGTTTACGGTCGTAAAATCTTGAAGTTTATGTTGTTAGATGTTGTTTAAGGGCTAGGAAATCATGTGTTACACATGCTTAACTGAATGATAGAAGGGGTACTCACACTTGGAATGTCTTTGAGGAGATTACGACCCAAATAAATGGGTGGTTCACAACCCCCTTGAAGAACACTTGAATATCTTTATGTTATGGCTAGTGTTTGAAGATCCCAAGTTGTATTCTAAGGAGATATAAAGGAAAGAGGTTGAAAAGACTGGAAATGGTGTTCTTGAATTTATGATACTTGAGAGAGAATGGAAGCTTCTTGAGGTGAAAGTGGGAAAAATGAAGAAAAGTGAAGGAATATCCTTATACAGGGCATGAGTTAACGACCTCTTGGAGTGTATGGTCATACACTCATGTTTACGGTCGTACACACCACTTGATGGTGTTTTTTTTTGCTCGAATGCAGCTTGAAGAACTTAATTTAACTCATCCATAAACCCAATCCTTAAGTGTACTAGGCTTAGAACTCATTAAACAATCCTTAACAATGCTAAAAGATAGCTAAAACGAGTCGGACTCTTGATTGGTTGGCTGGACTTAGAAGACAATTTTTTTTGGGGTGTCACACAGTGGATGCCTCTACCCGGTCTTGTCAGAAAGCAACAGAGGACGTAGCTACTATTATTTCAGAAGCCAAGCTTTTTCTAGAATCTCTTCAAGGAGCCACAGAGACCAATGCCAACAAAGTCAACACTGTCATTGAGTCGCTTTCCAAATCTCTTCAAGATGAGAAAGAAAATTTTGATTTGGTGCACTCGAGTCTTCATGCTGATAAAACTAGTCTTCTATCCTCTATCACCACCTGCCTTGACAAACTTCAAGCTAATATTGCCATGTAGAACAAAATTATGGATGAACTAGCTTGCAAAACTACTTTGCTTGAAGTCCAGTCCGTTCAGCTAACCTAGGCGCATAAGGAGATTGATTCCCTAAAGACTGAACGAGCTGTCATCAAAAGCAGCATTTTTGATGTCTTCGCCATTCCCACTAATCTGGTCAATGCCCATGATTTGATTCTAACTCTCTCAATCCGAAACCACTTGACTGAGAAGTTACTTCCTGCTCTTGAAATTTTGAGCTGACTTGACAGTGTTACGGAGCCGATTATAACTCCGCAACAAGGGGGAGATGTTCAGCAAATCCTCTCAAACAACCTTCTATAATTCTAAAAGTCACCACTAAACTGAAGGGTAATGAAGCTTCGAGTTCTAGTGTGAAGGACAAAGTGAAGGGTGTTATGGAGCAGGGTGACGAAGAGGAGGAAACTAAAGAAGAGGCTTTGAAAAGAAAGAGAAGGGATACAGAGATTGATGAAAATCTCAGGATTTCCAGGGAAGAAGAAAAAAGGGAGAAAAGAGAGAAAGATGCTCATGACACTTTGGTTTGTAGACTAGCTCTATTTCCACTATGGTCATTGGAGAAACTGATCAAAGAAGCGATTGAGTCCCCTAGTTCTCATTAGCTTGAAGCAGTCATTTCTTTTGATTGTGAGAATACAAAGGTTTCTCAATTTGACATGCCTATCACCTAAAAAGTCTTTGTGTTTCACTGTTTTGATCCGATAGCCAACATCCCTTCTCCTGATCCGAAGGTTGATTGAGATCTAATCAATTACTACCTTGAATTCTCTCAACCACAATACCTGACATGGAGCGCTCAAAAGATTACATAAATTGAGGTATTCAAACTGACTCCTACGGGTTCGTTTATTAATGTCAAATTCAAAGTCACCCGAGGATCAGACAGTTTGGTCCATATGATCTCATTGGTCGATCTACCGAAGTTGAACCCACATGATTGGATCCTTCTCAACAACATACTGCTCTCTGATCAACAGTAGTATGAGCCCATTATTGACCAGATCAAGTGAATGTAAGCTTCTTACAATCATGAAGTCATGAAGATGGATCAGGAGATTGCAAACATCTTGAGGAAAAAGCCCACTGTCAAACCGATTGGGAAGACTGGTGATGTGAACAGAATGCGAATGGGAAAATTTGATTCAAAGTATCATATCGTCATGTTCTATTGAGGAGAAGGTCAAAAATTTGTGTTTGCTCTCGACGATAAGCACTTGTTCTTCACTTCATGTTTGTAGCATATAATTGATATTATACTCAGGTGCAAACAGAACATTGAATTTGATAATAAGAACTTTACAGATATGCTTTAGTGGTACATCACTTTTCACCAAACTCTTTTTGCCATCATACCAAAGATATTCAAGACCGTGAAGAAATCCACTCTCGCTCAACCAACTTGATATCTCGCCCCAATTGATGCAAAGGGGGAGAATGTTGAGTCTAAGAGATTGCATCATTACACTTAGCCTTATGTCCATTTGTATACTCGGTCTGGGCCTGTCCAGCCGTGTTTTGTTTTAGGGTTTAGTATATATATATAGTGCATGCGTGCATTATATTGGACATGCTTTTCATAATTATTTTGGATATCTAGTATTGTAACCCTAACACACCTCTACAATAGCAATTCCGATTGAATTCTTCTGAGGTGGAGCATATTAATCATTTGACACTCGTTTGATTCATTGTGGTGTTTATTGTCTTCTATTACTTGTTAATGTTTTATTGATATCTGTTTGAATCTATCGATCCTAAAGAATATTATTCTCATCAGTTATTCTTCTTGTTAAGATTTTTTAATGATCCTTGTATGTTAATGATAATTATTTTCTATTAATAAGGAAGTAATTGTGTTGCATGAACATCTGCTTGATTACTTGAATCTTATAGTTTTGTGAAAACAAGATTGTATGCCTAGTATTAGTGAACATGAACCTAGGGTTAAATAGAAAATAAGGAAGTTAATATGTGATGACCAACCTCATATGAGTTAAATAACCCAACCAATTTGATTATCTAATGTTACAAGTCTTACTTGATTCGAATGGAAGACTAGGAAACCTATTAGTTTAATCTACTAGCCATTGTTTGAATTAACTTGTTTGCTAAAGGATTAGTAATAATGAACATGTACCTAATCACATTAAAAATTGGTAACCATTGAGATATTAATCCAATGCACTTACCACAAAATGAACTATAGGAATAAGTTAATCGAATATAAACGAAAGTCTCTTTAATTTGATTGAATTTAGTTGTCTTTTGTTCCTCTTTTAGTTGTTAATTGCCTTTTTGCTAAAGTATTTAGAAAGTTACTTTAGTTTATAGTCTTGTAAAACTAGAAACAACCCCCATTTTAATTAATTGCTTTATTTAGATAATATTAGTATTAATTTTAATTGTTTACCATTCCTTGTGTTCGATACCCTACTTGCTTAAACTAAACTACTATCAATAGGTACACCGCCTACGTGTGTTTGTTTTTATTTGAGTTTGTTAGGTTTAAAACTGGTATACTTTATACACATCAAATGGTTAGGGTTGTAGTGATGGTCTTCTGAGACAAATTCGTGTAGGTGTGGAAGTTAGTATGGGCCCATACTACCAGATGCACATGACCCGTACGTGTATCAGGGAAGTCACAAACCCTAGGGTTTTGTTTGGAATTGCTTCCCATGGTGTTATATGCATTTTATATGATATCTCCCTTGTCTATTTTTAGTATGGCTATTACGAGATGATCTGGGGGTGGCTCCATATCAGGATTAGGAGCAAATAGCCAAGATGGGCCATCATTGACTGAGAACCATGTCAGAGAGATCATTTGTGAAGAAGTTGCTTCTTTTCTCTGGGGGTGGATACCGGAGCTGGTTGAATATGTCAAGGTCGCTATGATGGATTAGTTTGATGACTAGTATGCTATACTTTCTGAGGGTTTTGTTGCTGCAGCCACCAAGGCTGTTGCTAACATTTGGACTCGAGGAGAGAGAGATTCCAAGTATCAGGAATTTATCATACGAATCCCCTACAGTGTGATGGCATCTCGAACCTAATTGTAGCGATGAGATGGCTATCTGACGTGGATGGTTGTTTCTTCACACGTTCTTTTCCAGATGACCAGAAGGTCTAGTGCACCCTAAACCTTCTCAGGTTGGGGCAAGGGATTGGCGGAGACTGGTGACTAGTTCTTATACTCCGGAGTAGAGGGATGTGATGACTTGGGAACAATTCTCGAGGATGTTCCTTGTAAGGTATGTTCCCTTGGTAGAGAGGGAGGGATTGGCCCAAGAGTACCTGAATATGAGATAGACGACCGATCCGATGACAGTGATTACCAAGATGTTGACTTAGAGGGCCTTGTTTAGTCACGAGTTCGCTGCTTTAGAGCAGGCTCAGATGACTCGGTATTTGAGGATGCTCAAGACGGATATTCGACAGTTTGTGTCCATCCAACGCTATGGTTCTCTCGCTGATGTTCAGGATGCCATAAGGAAGTGAGATATTGAGATAGAGACCTAGGTGAGGGAGCAGTGTCAGACTCTGGATCAGTCCTAGCATGCAGCAAAGCGGTTCAAGTCCACCGGCCAGAGTTCAGGTTTAGTTGGAGGGAGGCGTAGACCTTCTGTATGTCACTGGTGTGGCGAGGAAGTTAAATTTGGAAGAGAATGCAGGCAGAGTGTGCAAGTTTGTTTTCATTGTGGTTAGGAAGGCCACATCAGGGCTCATTGTCCGTTTCTCAATGAGGTGCTAGATCTTACACCCTTAGCTTGGCAGTTACCCAATGTCGTTAGGGGACCGCCAGGGCGACAGAGATTTGAGTTGGCAGTTCTTTAATTTAGCATTTGTAGTAATATTGGTAATTATCTGGAATTTTCGTTTGTGTTTAAAGGTTCAGTTGTAAATTATGCATGATCAATTAAATGGAAATATCATATTTCGTTTTGTTTAAATTGATCTCTTGTTATGTATGGATTGATTAACTTTGTCCTTCATTGTATGCGAGTTGGAATGTAAGAATGTTGAATGGATTCAGATTCTCCTATGTATGTAAATATTGGTAGTTTGGATCAAGTGGTGGATTTCGAGTTAGTATGGTTATCAAAGGACTAGGTAGTTCTCAATTTCTAGCATATTTCAAGTAGGGAGAGCAGAAACTCGTACTAGGAAGACTTGTTGCCAAGAATTAGTTTTAGATAGATTTCTCTCAGTTCCAAAATTCTATGCAACTGTTAAATCTTCTGGTTCACAGCAAGATCATTGACAGCTGTTGGATTTCCCTTCGATTCGTATTAGTCTTAGTTGCAATAGGATATACAGGGAGTGTTTGTACTTAGACCCTAAGGTGTTAGGAGCTCAGGTCGAGGGTTTTCTTGTCTGTTATCATCTGATCGGGGGAGCCCATTGTTGATAGTAGATAGCTTAGTTGGGCTAATGGACGAAAGTAAGAGTTTGGTTCAGTTCAAGATGAGATCAATTAGTTTTGATAGCGGTGATGCCCTTTATGTGCGCGGTGGCATGTCAGCGTTCAACCAAGAGGCTCTAGAATCGATTTTACTGTGGATATTCATTGAGCTTTGTTGTTGTGGGGAAGTGCATCCTGTAGTAGAAGCGAGAGCTGATTTCAAGGAGGAAATCTAATTTGAGTGGGGGAGAATTGTAACATTCTGTTTAAAGTAATAAATAAATTAAATAAGAAAACAATAAAATAGAAAAATAAAATAAATAAATAATAAGCGCTAAAACTCTGAGATATATTTTCCATTTTATCTTAGCCTAAGCCATATTAAATTTGCGGGGTGTACACATTAACGGTGTTAAAAGTTAAATTTTTAGATATTGAAGGTTAAATTGAAACATATAGACTTGGATTGAAATGATTTTTGGAAGCAAAGGGTTATATTATAAATTAGGGATTTAATTTAAAAAAGTTTTGGGATGGAAGGACTAGAAGCAGCAAATGGAATGAAGTTAAAGTGGAGATGAGGATTAAACCTGTAAACCCACCCTTCCCCTCTTCGCATACTCACTGAAAATCCAAACCATATTCTTGTTAAGTTAGCCACTACCCTTATTTCTCTCATCTCCAGTTGATGACATCCCCTTCGCCGAATCACCACCACTACTGCATCTGCTATCGACGAAGACCGAGGATTGACGGGAGAGGACGCTGTGACAACTGGAGAAGTCGAAAGCTCCAGAACTCGTGGAATGTATATGTTTTTGTCGAGAAGCCTCTCTCTTCTGAGATTCGTTTTCTGCTAAGCCACATTAGTGTCGACTGTTAGCGCTTCCGCCACCACTCTAAGAGCGACAATCCGTTTTTCCATTCCTCTAGTCATCTTTTGACACCCGAAGGAGGTTCCAGAGTTTCTTTTTCATGTGAGTGGCATGTGTGTGTGTGTGTGTCTAGGTTGGTCGGATAATCGAAAAGAACCACCATGGCCACCAAGCATGGTGGCTGCCGCCTACTGCCTTCTCCTTCCGCCACCAGCCACCGTGGAAGGTTGTTGTGTGTGTCTTTTATGGTGCAAATATGTGTATCTATTATGGTATGATGTTGTATGGTCAATATTTGGCCAAAATATCAAGGAAACCCCCCACCACTACTATGAGGTGGTGGCTGCCACCGTTCTTCCGCCACTAGCCACCATCTTCGGTGGTTGTGTGTTTATCAGTGTGATTGGACTGATGTTTTCAATGCTTTTGTCATTCTTTTGGCCTAAAATCATAACCACCATCACTGTGATGTGGTGGCCGCCACCATGCACCATTGACAACCACTGCCCAGGGTAGTAGTGGGTGGTGCCCAAATTATTAACCTAAAAACCTAACCTACAACCTCGTTGGCACGTAATTGGTTTGGAAACCCTAATTGGGGATTAGAAAACCCTAATATCAAGAAACCCTAGTTTTTGGAGTTGGTAGGGGCCCACGTTAAAGTTGTTTATTAAATTCTAAATAATACTTAATAATGGCCTTAGAATTAAATTCTAAATCATAACCACCATCACTGTGATGGTGCCACCGTGATCCACTATTGACAACCACCGCCCTGGGTGGTAGTGGGTGGTGCCCAGATTATTAACCTAAAAACCTAACCTACAACCTCGTTGGCATGTAATTGGTTTGGAAATCCTAATTGGGGATTAGAAAACCCTAATATCAAGAAGCCCTAGTTTTTGGAGTTGGTAGGGGCCCACGTTAATGCTGTTAATTAAACTCTAAATAATACTTAATAATGCCCTTACAATTAAATTAATGCAATATTGGGCTTAATGGATTAAGTCCTTAAGGGGTTAAGTGTGGAACACTAAACCTACATATCATTTTATGTGAAAAACCCTAGAATCGGAGAGCTATATTTGGACAATGACAGGGCGCATATTCGGGTTGTTGATTGTATTGTTATTCACCCGAGAATGACTAAGTCAAACCATAATCAGTCATACCCTTAAGTGACTAAGTTCTTAATTGGTTAAATGTCCTTACTTAACCCTAATCATCATTTTATGTGAAACCCTAGTCGTCATTTCATGTGAGGTGGTCACTTTTGCAAGTGATTATGACCAGTGATTGGGTATTGACTCAAGTATCTTTCTGTAGGTGATTGGATGTGATTTGAAGCTGGTAGAGCCCTTCATTGCTATAGTAGTTATCTATGCATACACTGAGGTGAGTTTTGCCTCACTATACTTGTGGGTCGAAGGCACCAATTGCCGGCCCACTAGCTTTAGTTATCTGGTAGTCGAGGGATGCCTTGGGAACTGTATATAGTCATGTTGGATAGATTGAGGACTCTTGATCTAAGCTCTCTTACCTGTTCCTTGTTTGGTTGTGGTTCTAGAATAGGATCACCTGTCTGGATGACTATCTCACCTCTGGATATATACGGCCATGCATTCCTTGGATTGATGATATTAAGTATGTTGTTATACTGTAGTAATCCGTTAGGTCTATGTTCTTGTATCGTGTATTCTACTATGCTATAATGTTTTGTTAGATCTATCTCATTGTATTGAGTATGTTGCTTTGTGGTAATAACCTATAGATGTTGCTTTGTGGTAATAACCTGTAGAACTGTATGTCATATGTGATTGCTGGTTAGTAACTATGGAATGCCCTTAGGGATTATCTGTGGTCGTATAGGATAGCTTGAGAACTCTTAGTCTAGGATCTCTTACATGTTCATTGTTTGGTTGTGGTTTTAGAGTACGATCATCTATTCAGGTGGCTATCTCACCTTTGGTTACTTATGGTACACATTCTTTGGGGGTTAGATGCTGGCAAGATTGTATGCTGTGAGAGGTTTAGTAGGTAGTAGTGAGTCGTGTGATTATTGTTTTCCTATATTATGTGCCTACTTGATATTGATTGTTTATATGTGTACATATTTGTTGGATTAGGTGTCTAAGCCAATAATTATAATTGGCATGTACTTGACCCTAGAGTAGCATGGTCCTTTTGGGTTACATTCACTAAGACAATATGATAGGATGGATATTGGAGAAACAGGTTATTTATGATTTATTAATATATTATAAGTATAATATATAGAAAAATCATATTATTTAATTAGTATTGATCGAGAATGAATTTGGAATTAATTTAGTGATAAAAAAGACTAATTAAATTAGCGGGGACTGGTTAAGTCAATTAATAATATTTATAGTTTGGACAAATGATCCATATTGATTAGAATGGATTAATTCTATTTGGGAGTCCATGAAGAGTTAGTACATAAGGTCCATCATATGGATTATTGGATTACTTAAAGGCTTAAGTAAATAGACTAGGGTTAACAAGTTAAACCTTAGGAATTCCATACTATATATGTGTAACCCCTTTAGCCAAAATCGAACCTAAGAGTGACATTGCAAGAGGTGGATGATTTTGAGCTTCATAACTTCTCTCTCTTTATTCACGAATTATTCATGTTATCTTGTGATTCCATTAGATGGGAAACATTTGAGGCACTAAGCTCTTAAAGGACAAAATACAACACACTAGAACAAGAGGTAATCTTCTAACTTACTTTTATGTTTTATATGTCAAATTGTATGCTAGTTATATGTTTCATGCTTTGGAAATTTTGTTGCACATATAACTTGAGAAAACTTAGATCCGAAGCTATTACGGGTGTATATGCTGATGGGTTTTGAGGAATACATCATTCTTATGGTGTACATGCAAACCCTAATAGCTTTTGGATCTAGTTTGTCTAATGAACATTTAATTGAATATCCAAAGTTATAAACCCTAGATCTAGCATGCAATTAATCATGTTAACATAAAATAGGGTTTAGATCTAACTTTTAATTGCTATATACCAATAACAATCTAATCCTAGGCTTCAGAAAGCTTAGTGCCTCAAGTGTTGCACCTCTAATGGAGTCACAAACACCACTAAGCAACTTGGATGAAGAGGGAGGAGGGAGGAGGCACCAAAAACGGCTGGAAACCCTAAAGCAACACTAAACTACGTTTTTGGGGCATAAGGGCCCTTTATATACATGTAGGCTATTAGGGTTTACAGCTAGGAAACCCAAATCTGACTGCTTAAGCCATAAGCTGTCACACCCCAAAACCGAGAACGGTGGAATACGTTCTGGGGTGGAGGACGTCATGTACAGTATCATCACAATTGCCTAATACTAAAAACAAGCGACAACAACTATTGCATCTGTACCTGTCTAATTCCGACATGAGAATACAAGTTATTTTGAAAACGAGTATCAGCATAAAGCTAGTGATTTCATAAAAATTTAGTGTCGCTGCTTGTATAAAAGTGTTTACAATCATGTAATGTAAAGCTGTGATTATTGTTTAAAAATAGTAAAATCCCTTGAAAATCCTATATTTTCCAGACGTGCATGTTTGTAAGTTTGATCCTTTGGGTGCGTAAAAGTTTTCCCATTGAGACTATTAATCATGAAAATAAGATTATAGACTTCATTCATGTAAAGTAAATGAGAAAAGATAATATCTTATTTTAGCAGTTTTACTGTCGGCTGGACATAGTATTGTTACAAACTTCAATTTAGTAATATATGTATATATATTCACTTCGGGAAGTTAGTTTAGCCTTTAATTCTCAGTGTGTTAATTTGGGTACGAATGTAATTTCTCAGGTAACCAATCTTAGTGATAGTAGAGTATCCGATGACCTTCTCGGTCATACGTAGTGTAGCGATGTTTCGTCACCCCTGGGCCTAGTCGGCTCGAACTGTAGTTAGCAGTCGGGATGTAATAGTGTATGTCCTGCATAGATCTATACATGTAGTGGTTGCTTTCCCTTCGGGAAGCTCTGGTTACACGATGTTTGAACAGTACAGTGCCATATAGAGGGATAGTGTGTCACATTCCAGATTATTGTATTCTCTTGTATCTTAGTATAATGAACTTTTTAGTATAGTAGAGTTTCCTCTTTAATCATGCTTTACTCGTAATAGTAGTAATTATAGTGAGTATCATAGTGATAGAGGAAATGAGCAGTAGTCTTAACTATACCAATTATAGTTAAATAGAGTGTGGGATTGCATGCCTTTGATTTACAAAGGTAATGAATAAGATGAGGACTTTCATATCTAACACAAATATATATGATATATAACTAAGAATTCAATGAAAGTCGGATGGATAACAGTATACCCTAAGACCCCAATCAAACAAGAACAGGAAATAAGGCGAGCTATCGGTCCTAAGTCCTTCAAGTCTTACTTATATAAATATATTGGTGTAGATATAGTTTAAAAGAAAAGTAGTTTAAAAACAGTTTGAAAATAGTTTAACATCAATTTAACATAGAAAATGCATTGATAATTATTTAAAACAGTTTTGTTGACAAGTAGCTAAAAGTATAGAAAATGCTTTTTGATTTCAAGTTATAAATCACATATGATTTGATACTATAACTTGTTGTATTTATTGTATTCCCCCCTAAAACATTTAAAAGAAACATTAGAAAGGTTAATTAAGGGGTATGAACTCACCGGCAGTGAGTTGAGCAGATGAAAATGCCGGGTAGGATGCTAGGTGTCAAATCATAATTCGAACACTCACACGGATCCTATGAAACATGTAGTGACACATAATGGTGTCTAATTAGTTATTTATTCATTAAATAAGTATTTAATTACACCCTAATGCATGAAAACCCTTTGTTTTAAGTGCTAGGAGTGCCAAGGGTTGCATCTAAGGAGCATATGACCTAACTATGGAGTTTACTCCTCAAATACCCACCATAGGTGTGTTTACGGTTGAGGGACCCTTTCCCCCATGAGTTTACGGTCGTAAACTCATGGGAGAGGTGTATTTGTGTGCTTTTTAGCTTTATGCCTCACTAAGGAAGGTTCTAGGGTTGATTTCAAGGGTTTAGGAAGTGGTTAGGGCATAAATTGCCCATTTTTTGGAGTTTACGGTCCTTGGACCCTTTTTGGGGAGTTTACTACCGTAAACCCATGAGTTTACAACAGTAAACTCATGGTTTATCCATCCACTTCGAATTTTGGGGTGTCTAGATCATATAAGCAAGTTCCTAGTCCATAAGTCATGCTAGATAGGGAGTTGGGTCATCAAAACACCCTTTTTGGGGTGTTTACGGTTCTTGAATGTTTCTTGGGAGTTTACTACCATAAACCCATGAGTTTACGGCAGTAAACTCATGGCTACTCCATCCATTTCAAGATTTGGGGTCCTTAGGTCATTTGTGCAAGTTTCTAAGTGAAGGTCCAAGGCTAAGTAGGGGTTTAGGGCTCAATTTGCATAATTTGAGGGAGTTTACGGCCTAAGAGTGTCCCTGGGCTGTAAACCCTCTTTCAAGCCTCCAAACATAATGTTTAATGTCTAAAACACTTCAAGGGTAAGTTCTAAGTTAGCCTCTAAGCCTAAGGAAGGGATTTGGGGGCATTTTGGCATCCTTTTAGGGATTTACGGCCTAAGAGGGTTCTTGGGCCGTAAACTCCTTGTTCTAGGCCTTCTTGGATGATTTTCAAGCTATAAATACATGTAATGAGCTTTAGAACAATCTAGGGTAAGAGAACTTACAGTTTGGGAGCTAAAACTTGCGGATTTAGAAGAATCGAGCCTTGAAGAGAGAGAGAGAGAGAGAGAGAGAGAGAGAGAGTAGAGAGAGAGTGACTAGAGTGGTAAAAAGTTTAAGTTGGTGACCACTCAACCCTTATATAGGGCTTGAGTTGGTCGCTAGGTGGGGATCCACCCCATACCGACGTTAAACGAAATTTAAATTTTTACCCGATTAAATGGTCGTAACCCGGCTTAGTTGTAAACTAAAATTTTTTCCCAAATAAATTTGAGGATATTACATGTGTTTTTATTTATTTCATTTCGACACTAAAAATATAATAAATCATTAGTTGATTTGTCTAACCCAAATGTTAACGAAAATCTTAATAATAATAATAAAATAAAGTATTCTATTAACGGAAATGGGATACCGCAACGAAATAAATTTCGAGTTGTCACATCATCCCCGTTAGAGGAAATTTCGTCCCGAAATTTAGAATTTAGGTAGCTAAGTTATTACAATAAAACTAAGCAAAGAGATGGGGATACTTGAGTTTAATTTGATCCTCGCGCTCCCAAGTGAACTCCTGTCCTCGCTTAGCGTTCCAGCGAACCTTCACAATTGGGATGCGGATTAGTTTCGTTCGTTTGACCTCTCGGCCCATGATCTCCGCAGGCTCTTCCACGAAGTTGAGGCTCTCGTTGACCTCGATCTCGTCGAGTGGGATGACGAGAGTCTCGTCGGATAGGCACTTGTTCATGTTCGAGACGTGGAAGGTAGGTTGTATGTTACTAAGTTCCTGGGGTAGGTTAAGTTTGTAAGCTACGGGGCTGATTCTAGCAAGAATCTCAAAGGGCCCTATGTAGATCTCTAGCGGGTTTTAATCGTTCGTGAATTTGTACAATCTTCTCAGTCGTTTCTCGAATGATTTCCGGACCCGTGAGAGCGCTGTCAGGAACTCGTCCTTTAGCTAACTGAGTGTCACCCAACTCAGCCTAACACAGAGGGGATCTGCACTTTCAGCCGTAGAGGGCTTCGAATGGGGCTGCCTTGATGCTCCTGTGATAGTTGTTGTTGTAGGAAAACTCGACAAGGGGTAAGTGGGTATCCCATGCCTTACCAAAGTCGATCACACAGGCTTGCAGCATATCTTCCAGGGTTCGGATAGTTCTCTCACTTTGTCCGTCAGTCAGCGGATGGTAGGTTGTACTCATGTCCAGCCTCGTCCCTAATGCGTTCTGTAGTGATTGCCAAAATCTCGAAGTGAACCTACTATCTCTATCGGAGATTATAGATATAGGGACACCATCCAGTCTTACGATTTCCTTAATGTATGTTCTTGTGAGTTTCTCCATCTTATCTGTCTCTTTGATGGGTAGGAAGTGCGCGGACTTGGTCGATCTGTCGACGATGACCCATATGGTATCAAGCCCACCTGTTGTCATGGGTAGCTTGCTTATGAAATGCATAGTGATTTGCTCCCACTTCCATTCAGGTATCTCCGGTTGCTATAGTAGACCCGATGACTTCTGGTATTCGACCTTGACCTTCGCACAAGTAAGACATTTACTCACAAAGGTAGCAATCTCCGCTTTCATGTTAGGCCACAAATATGACGTTTTAAGATCCAGATACATCTTATCTGAACCCGGTTGGACTGAATATCGAGTGTTGTATGCTTCCTTCATGACCAAGTCTCTGAAACCACTGTGACTTGGTGTCCATATTCGGTCCATGAGATACAAGGCTCCATCACTCTTGACCTCCAAGTTCTTATCCATTCCTCGTAGGGATTCTCCCGTCACATTTTCAGGCTTCAACGCTTCGATTTAAGCTTCCTTAATTTGTGCGGAGAGATGCGAATGGATAGTCATCGTTAACGACTTGACTCTTCGACCAGAACGTTCTTTCCGGCTTAGGGTGTCCACTACCACATTGGCTTTACCCGGATGATAGTGAATTTCACATTCATAATCATTAAGTAGCTTGACCCACCATCATTGTCTCATGTTGAGCTCCTTTTGGTTGAATATGTGTTGTAGACTTTTGTGGTCGGTGTATATCGTGCTCTTCGTACCGTATAGATAATGTCTCCAGATCTTTAGGGAGAACACAACCGCTCCTAATTCGAGGTCGTGCGTGGTGTAGTTGACCTCATCTGTCTTCAGCTGTCTTGAGGCGTATGCAATGACCTTACCTCGTTGCATCAGAACACAACCAAGCCCCAGGTTTGATGCATCATAGTATACCACGAAATCTTATGTCCCTTCCGGGAGGGATAGTATTGGTGCGGTGCATAAGGCGCATTTTAGGGGTTCGGAATGACTTCTCCTATTTCTCTCCCCAGTCAAATGTCACGCCTTTATGGGTCAAAGCGGTAAGGGGTTTCGCGATCCTAGAGAAGTTCTGAATGAATCTGCGGTAGTAGCCAGCGAGGCCTAGAAATTGACGGATTTATGTAGGCGTCTTCGGTGCTGACCAGTTCTCGATAGCTTTAATCTTGGATGGGTCCACGTGGATTCCTTCCTCGCTAACCACATGTCCTAAGAATTTGACTCTTCGGATCCAGAATTCACACTTCGAGAATTTCGCATATAGCTTCTCTGATCGTAGGGTTTCTAGGACTTGTCGTAGGTGATCACTATGCTCCTCCTTACTTCGAGAGTAGATGAGTATGTCATCAATGAAGATGATGACAAGCTGATCAAAGTAAGGACGGCACACCCTATTCATTAAATCTATGAATATTGCGGGCACATTGGTCAGTCCGAACGGCATTACTACGAACTCGTAGTATCCATAACGAGTTCGGAAGGCTGTTTTCGGAACATCCTCCTCAAGCACTCGTAACCGATGGTAACCAAACCTCAGATCAATCTTGGAAAAGTAACTTACCCCTTGCAGTTGGTCGAATAGGTCGTCTATACGGGGAAGAGGGTAGCGATTTTTGACCGTCACCTTGTTGAGTTCTCTAAAATCGATGCACATACAGAATGATCCATCCTTCTTTTTTACAAACAAGACCGGTGCTCCCCAGGGTGAGAAGCTTGGTTTTATAAAGCCCTTGCTGAGCAGCTCATTAAGTTGACCAGACAGTTCTTGCATCTCATCCGACACAAGACGATAGGGCGATTTAGCTACGGGGGTAGCCCTTGGGATTAGATCGATTCTGAACTCAACCTGACATTTGGGAGGTAAACCTGGGAGCTCTTCTAGAAAGACGTCGGGGAAATCGCATACGACGGGGAAGTCTTTTAGATATTTCGTTTTCTGGCTCGTGTCAACGACGTGTGCAAGGAACGCACGATATTCCATACGTAAGTACTTCTGGGCTTCAATACTTGAGATGATACGGAGGCTCGTACTGGGTTTGTCTACGTATATTAATAGAGTTACGCTATTCGGTAGATTTAGGCGGATGGCTTTGTCGAAGCATAGGATATCAATGTGATGGAGACTCAACCAGTCCATGCCCACAATGACATCGAAACTCTTGATCGAAACTGGTATGAGGTCGATTGGGAAAGAATGATCATCTAGCGTGAGGGTATAACCTATGTAAATCTCGTTAGAACTCTCTGTCTTTCCGTTAGCCATTTCTATGATGAATGTTTCTTTTAGTGGTTGCGGGGATTGCTTAAGTAAGTGTTTAAAGTTTTGGTTTATGAAGCTTCTTTCTGCACCACTATCGAATAGGACACAAGCATAAGAGTTGTTGAGAAGGAACGTACCCGTGACTACTGTGAGGTTCGCTACTGCTTCATTGTGGCCAATAGCGAGTAGTCTTCTCGTTCCCCCGGTATTCCTGGCCTTCAGACAGTTTTTCTTGAAATGAACTACCTCACCACAACCATAGTAGGCCTGGCTCACTCCCGAACTGGGGACTTGAGAGATAGGTTTGGGTTGGGATCTGCAAAACCGGACGGTATGGCCCTTCCTGTCGCAGTTAGTGCAGTGCAATTCACAGCAGGGGCCGTTGTGATGGAAGGGGCACTTGGGGCACTTGGGCAGGTTTCCAACACAGGTTTTTGTTGGTACAGAGGTGGTATTATTGGTGGCAGCATGGACAGCCACTATCTGTTGGTTTTTGGAAGAGGGTTGAGATTTTTTATCCTTCTTTTTGTCCCACCGCTTCCTCATGTTGTCGGATGTCTTGGGTTGTGCAGTGGCAGTTGTTGTTGCTGTTGATGGAGTGGAAGGAGTTTCATGATCGATCAACCTGTGGGCCAATTCCATGGTGCTGTCAAAGGTCACAGGGCATGATGCTAACACATTCCCTCTGTATGGGGGCACTAAACCCCAGATGTATCGTTCTATCTTTTTGCTTTCAGAAGGGATCATGTTAGGACACATAGCTACCAGGTCGCAGAACCTGGCAGTATAAGCTACTATGTCGGTCCCCTTCATCTTGAGATTCCAAACTTCTTCTTCGAGTTTCTGAACTTCACCCCTAGGGCAATACTCATTCATCAGTAGGTCCTTCAGTGTGTCCCAGCCCATGGCATTCGCTGTTACTAAGGAGAGTGATTTGACATGGCCATTCCACCATGTCAAGGCCCTCTCAGTGAAAGTGGCAGCAACGAACTTTATTTTGCTTTCTTCGAGGCATGAGCACATGTCGAAGACAACTTCAGTCCTTTCGATCCATTGGGACAGAGCCAGGATTCCTCCGGTCCCATTGAAAAATGTTGGTTTATAGTTCATGAAATCCTTATAAGTACACCCCTGTGTACGTGTATGGATTTCGCCATGTCTGGAGTTGGTGCCCATTCCGGCTCCAATAGCATCGCCCAAATTCATTTGGGCCATGTCTACCATCACAGCTGCGGTCACAGCTGTCTGAAACAGCATTGGATCGAACTACGGAGGGGGAGGTGGAGGTGGGGTTTTAGTCGCAGCTCTGCCTCTATTCGGGCGCTTGCGAGGAGGCATCTTTTACTAAAAGTTCATAGAGATGATGTCAATAGTAAGAGTCTATTGCAAGCATGAGAAGAGTGTTTCATGGACTAAATCAACATAGACCAATAATCCGAGAGAGACATAGCAACATAGTAGATAACTGCCAATTTTACTGGTATTAATGATGTAATATAAGTTCAGGAAAAGTGACCTAACAGTAGGCCTTACATCAAACCATAAGGGAAAATGTTGGTAGCCTCGGAGCCTAGGTAAACTACTTTCAAAGTTAGGAATGTTTATAGACAAGAGCTCTACTAAGCATAGAAAAGAAAAGGCAATTCCTTAAGCAAAAGAGGGAGATAAGTGGACATCTTCTACTGGCGACGGGTATCCCTTGGGCGAACCCTAAGATCAGCCAGTTGGCGCATAACTTCTTGAAGATGTCTTTCTTGTGCTCTTTGACGCACCCAGAGTTCCCTGACTTCGGCTTGGGATGCAGCTAGTTGTTGCTGCAGAGCCTCATTGGTCCTCCCCGTCCTATCCATAGCTTCTTCCAGTTGGCGGATGCGAACAGTGTTGAGGTTAGAGTTGCCATCAACTTCCACAACGCGGCCAATAACTGCTTGACCTTGCTCGACGTTCTTGGCAATCCTTCAGACCATGATGGGCAAGACTCGGTCCGCTGAACCTCCCTCGCTTATGTTGTAGAAGCTTCGGTCCCCGTTGAAAGGTAAAGGCTGACCCTGCTCGTCGCTCCATCGGTTCAAGGTTATTGCCCAAATGGGAGTCGGACCTTGAATTGCCAGACGGGGGTTAGGGTTTGGAGCTACTGGGGGCAGGTTGTCGACTTCTGGCTCAAATTCGGAGTCATCCGAAAAGCCTTCAGCACGTTGATCATCCAAAGGGATCGGGTGATCATATTTTGGCTCCTCATCGAGCCATCCTCCAATGCCTTGGTTCGGATAATACGGATCTTCGGGAAGGTGGAAGCCAGCCATTCTATCTACGCAAGAATGGGGTAAGAAAGGTTAATAGACGTACTAATCTAGGATTCTTATAAGATGGTCGTTATTAGTTGACCCAATACTTGCATAGTGCATACCAATTACATGTAACCGAAGTAAGATAGTCCTTCGAATAAGTGACCCTAACTCCAGATCCCCAATCAAACAAGAACAGGAAATGAAGCAAGGGTCACAGATTCTAAGTCTATAGCGCCCTAGTCACATGTAACTGTGGTGTATCCACTTAGCAACTATTGCCCTACTAGTAACAAACCTTTTTAGTTATCACATATGTAGTTAGTAGAATGCAGAATACTCATATAATATTCTTGTTCTAACGTTCTTGTGGTAGTGTTGGTAAGTTTTTAGACTTGTTGCAATACCACAATCAGTCTTAGGCACATGCTAGTCACTCCTAGAAAAATGTAGTTGATCTGGATACATCCATCCAGATGTGACTATATGTCTCTAAGCCTAATTGTGTTGTTCAACAATCTTAATACTTTTGTTCTGTTCTAGTATGATACTGACCCTTTGTATTGGTGAATGTAGATATATACTTAATTAAATTATTTTAGCATCTAAAGTATATATTCTTGGTCAGAGTGTTTTAGTCCCGAAGTGTTTATAGTTTGTATATACTTTATGGGTTGATATACTTGATTCACTATAAACAATGCTCTGATACCAATGTGTCACACCCCAAAATCGAGAACGGCGGAATACGTTCTGGGGTGGAGGACGTCATGTACAGTATCATCACAATTGCATAATAGTAAAAACAAGCGACAACAACCATTGCATTAATATAGTAATTACGATACAAGCGTGTTCTGAACAGTTTGTTAGACACCAAAAGTATAATAAAAAATAAAGAGGAGTCTTGTATTCGCTCCGTCTTCTCAAAAACTGCATCTATACCTGTCTAATTCCGACCTGAGAATACAAGTTATTTTGAAAACGAGTATTGGCATAAAGCTGGTGAGTTCATAAGAATTTAGTGTCGTTGCTTGTATAAAAGTGTTTACAATCATGTAATGTAAAGATGTGATTAATGTTTGAAAATAGTAAAATCCCTTGAAAATCCTATATTTTCCAGACCCCTAAGTTTAATTAATCTCTTTTAACCACAAAATTAATTCTTAATTAATTCTTGACTAATATTAATTAAACATTATGATTTCTCCTTTAATATATTATTCTTATAATATATTAATAAATCATAATTAAACCTTTCTCTCCTTAATCCATCCTACATATTACAATGGTGAAGGCAACCCAAAAGCACCATGCTAATAATCGGGTCAAGTACATACCAAAATAGTTATGGACTTAGACACTAATCCAACAGTCTCCCACTTGGATAAGTCTAATAACTATTTTTCGTATGACTTCAGAACCTGATCAGCAATCGTAGCTTTCAAAAGCCGCAGTCAAATCTGATCTTATCAGATAGCATGTCCTTTAGATAAGGAATTATATATTCCTCCATTTTCAAGATATCATATAGACATAAGACATGAATTTTACTCATTCTCTTTATAATGTTTCCCGACTTCCAATTTATGACGACTGACAACAGACTATAATTGAACATATCAACTTAGTCCCGGTTTGGCCAACCGCTTAGGTGTCATCACTAAATCATCTAGGGGCCCACAAATATTGCCTGTATCCACTTTGGGTAAAAGGAATGGATAAACTTCGACTCAAAGGCTCGCTTGCATTCACTGATCGAATCATACACAACAATAAGTTTTATAACACCAAGTTACTGGTGCGTTTACTTATTATCAATGTGCAACCGACCAACAAATAACAAGTTACGTCTCGGTTTCAAGAATATACAATATTATCGACTCAGAATGACTCGCGATATAAACCATGAAGTGATTCACGTGAGCATGGGTTTAATCCAATACTCTAATCTTATAAAAGCACTCATGAACTCTGCAGCAAACTTGTGCTATGTCTAAACTCTTTAGACAATCTACAGACTCTTCATGACAGACTTGTTTCATACCTACTTCCAAAGTATGACCGACTATGGAGGTTTGAATAACTTAGTTATTCTGGAAGGCAAAACATGCAAAATTGAAACACAATAATAATACTTAATCCTATATGGCCCCAAACTTGTGGGAGTAAATAAAACACTTCTATTTAACCACCATATTGATTACTCATTATTTATCGTTTACTGTTTCAGAAAATCAACTTATTACTCAAATTACAACAATAGTTGTCCCATGCACAAAGCAAGCACACTATGTTTCCTATGGTCCTTACTTTGTGAAATAGATCAATTGAAAAACTTTTCCAATGATGCTCATTTCACAATTCCCAATCTTTATCATTAGTGTAAGAACACAAGGTTCTTGCCACTACTAGAATATGCTAGATTCTAACATTTTATGCAACGATCCTTTCGCAAAATCATAGCACAAAACTCACCAAGACTTGGCCAATGAAATTACAAAGTACTCTATCAGAAATTGTTACAAGACAATTCCATAGACGTAAAGTCTCACATTCAAAATACATTCCTTTTAACATCCTTCTTGCATAAAATTTTCTAATCTAGACATAGACTCTCAATATCCAACTCCCAATATGGAAATATTTCCATATTTGCCATATGACAACTCATTCTTAATAGAATATTATCTATTCATAATAATGTTGATATGGTCCATCCAATACCATACTTCCAACTACTCACTAGAGACCAATCCTTAGCGAACTTTGGATCTTCATTTGATAGTTGTTTAATTATTTTAGCCAAAACCGATTCTAGTCCTTTTTCCCTCTTAATGCGCTAGACATTTGGAAAATTTTAGAATGGTCAAATATTATAGCATTTGAAATCGATCGTATACTCGAAGCGTATGGGACACGATGTATAAAGTCTTACATAAAGATAAGATACTTTATCAATCTTTTGCCATAATATTTTATGTGTCACGTTCTCACAATTCGAACTATGAAGAGGGATGTCGTAATCATAATTGAAATTTGAGAACACACTATGTATCCTTTGACTATATTTATTAAAAAATTTCAATCTAAGCTTTAGATTTTGAACGAAGTATAATATTCTCTCCCTTAATTATAGCAAAACAACTTTTCAACCCATGCAACTTTGCAAATTGAATCTTTGTTTTTCTATAATTAATATTGCTAACTTGCAATACTAATCATACAAGCATAACACTTATGCTCCCACTATCATGATGATTATCATCATATAAACATAACACTTATGCTCCCACTAGCTTTGACATATATTAAGAAAACAACTGAATTTACAAAAAACAATGCCGATTGAATTTTTGAAATTCATATTTCTAATACCAGATGCGTGGATAAGCCTTTATCTAAGCTTCTTAAACTTATACACCTTTGCCTTAGATAGCTCATATGTGTGTCTAAACAATTCAGAACTTATATCAATAAGTCCCAAATGTTAGACTAATTGCCAAATCTCACAATTCGAACAATAGAAAGGGATGCCGTAACCATAATCGAATTTGAGAATACAATTTTCACAATTGCTATCTTCTTAAAATCTCTCTTAGTGAAAGCATTTCCTAACAGTCATTTTCATGATGGAGGGAATCTTATGTAACTTAGATTTTATGGTGTATAAGTTCCTATCCATGTGAATTTTCCATAACCAAGCTTGTGACAAATCCAAACTCATATGGATTGAACTTTCTTGATTTTGATTTCTTGCCTTATGGTCACATGAGTGCCCACCATGTCTTCTAAGTAGTTTAGCAACTTATCCTTACATATGAATGTACTTTCTATCGATCAAGGTGCTTTGTCTTTATGTATTCAAATGAGAACTCATAAAACTCACATACATAATTAACTCAATTGGAATGGAACAAAAACAATATAATGTCAACACGATAGGTTGTAAACCTCAAGTCATGTGCTAGTGATGATTGATAAGGTTTATTATTGATTTGTTCTTAAAACTTTTCAGGAAATTGAAGACTCCCACTGACTCCTTGACATATTAGGTTCTCTTGTCAAGAAACTTTTCTAGACAAACAAATATTCAAGAGTTAGTGTAGCTTTTATCAAGACAAAACACTTCACAAAATTGGTCCTTGTTGGTCTTTGTCTTATCCAAGACATCACAACTTACCAATTTCAAATGTGCAAAAAATGAGAAATTTTTTCCAAATTTCACATTTGATGAGTGTTATAAACCTACTTAAAACTTTTCACTCAATTCACAATCTTGACTCTTAGACTTGATATTGGAACAAAGTATGATTGACTTCTTGATTTAACTATTTCTACAATTCTCGGTTCCTCTTCTTAGACATGCAATTGCACTAAGATTCTCTTAGAGGATCAATTGAGACATGGTTCTTAATCATTAAGACATATCATAAAACACGGTAAAAGATACTCTCCCTTCTTCTTAGAACAAAGAAACTTTTATCTTTCTGCCTTCTTGATTCTTCTTATTCGTTCTGCCATTCATTGAAACTCTTCCAATCAACTTAGAATTACACTTATTCTTATAAGTACAATCATATTTACTAAACTTTTAGTAAATCATGACGAATATCTTTATTACTCTTGTGGTGGACTTGATTGATGCACAACATTGTGAACTCGATCTCCTAGTCCTTCACTTGAGTCTTTGTCAATGAATTAGTCTTGAATTTCCAATTACAAACTTTCTCATTCATCACACAACCAAGTTATATGATTCCAAGTTTCTGTCCAATTGAAACTTGGGTGATGATAAACTCTCTCTATTTGGTAAATTCTCGACATTTCCAAAAATAATATAATTAACAATCAAATCCATTATTGCTAATAATAGAAACATTCAAACATCAATTTTTGATACATACCATTGCAAGGATAAATAAGCTAAAATCAAAATTTATTTTATTGCAGAAAAACTTGTCCTTACAGTGTAATTCAACTGAAAAACTATGCTATTACATATTTCTTAGCAATCTACCCTAACTCTAAAGTAGAAGCTCAAATTTCCGATCTTTGAATCCATGTGATTGAAATCCATTTCTTCGTGATTAGATTCAGCACACTTCTTCCTTAAGCTTCCTTTCTTTTCTTCGATCCTGCAAAACATCAAAATGTAATCTTATCTCATCATGTATTAAGAATAAAAAAAATAGGAACTTATAGAGTTAGTTGATGGATTTTACCTGAAGTAGAGCCATACGTCTTGACTCTCCCATCTCTTAGATCTCTTAAGTAAACAGGGAAACTTCGTCTCCAATGGCCTTTCTCTTGGCAATAAAAGCAAATGGACTCCTTTGGCACAGCACATGGGACAATCTCATGCTTAGTCTTTTCTGGACTTCCAATGTTGCCAACGTCTATTGCAGTTTGGGAGTTTGATTCACCAGACAAATTTGCTTGACCAACACGCCAAATCATTGCTGATTTAGCAGCTACAAGCAAATAGGGGAGATCAATGAGGGTCAAGTCGTGATCCATCATATAGTACTCTCTAACGAACTTACTATATGATTCAGGAAGTGAATAAAGAACCCAGTCAACAATTAACATCTATGAGATATTGACACCCAACATCTTTAACCTATGAATGTGTGACTTCATCTCTAAGACGTGTGCACACAAATGTTTTCCATCTTTGTGTTTACTTGCCAAAAGGGCTTGAGTGAGCTTGAACTTTTCAAGCCTTTGAACTTGTGGGTCAGGGAGAACAATTGGAGGAGGTGGAGGAAGTGAAGCATGACTCTCATTTCCTTGATCGTATCTCGGAACGTCATCTTTATTTGGAAAGCTTGTTTCCAAAGGATTTGGGAAGACCGTTATAAGATTCAGACATCTACAAAATGGGAGAAAATTTAAGTTAAGTTGATTGAGTCCTTAATAAAACACCCAAATGAGTTATTAAGGCTAGGATCCAACACAATATTCTACAACCTAGAGGAGGGATACCGTAATCTAGTTGCAGAATATTTGAAGGTAGGTAAATGACGATTTACCAATTTCCACCATGAAAAACGAAAAGGAAGTTTAAGTTTTAAATGAATTGAAACTCCTATATTTTTTTAGATTCATTGAACTTTTCAATGGCATGTTTAAATCTCGATTATGCCCTTCTATTTGTGACTGAGATGCTGAAGATCACAAATAAGGTGTGAATAACCATACGAATCAAGTGGTGCACTCAATGCTACTATCACCTAATCAATGTGCCGGTTAGCCACACACGCTCCATTGATCTATGACAAACATCAAGCCACCCTTCGCCACCAATGCCAACCCCAAATTAGTGTGCTGATTAACCACACATGCTCCACTAACATCTCCGCAAGGGTACAAAGTGTCATTCCATGGATTACCATACAATTTCACATTTTTCCTAAAGTAACTATGATTTGGGAATCTATGATAGTATTTAGTTACTTTGTATACTTCATTATACTTATAATGGAAGGTTTCGTCCTATCCTATCCATTCGCCTAACGACCCTCCACTAGTTAAGAGTGCGGTGGGTAAGAGTGGATACCCATTCAATCGCCATTTTATAGGCAATTTCCTTAAACACCCCTTATAGACCAGCTTTGTAAATGAGGCCTACTAACGGTAAGACTGACTGTTTACTCATACTTATATATAATATTAGACTTTTAATGTTATATATAGTATAGGGTGTATTTTACACTTTTAAAATACTAGGTGGTCTAATTTAGCAAATTATACTTTTAATTTATTTAAATGTAAACCAAAACTTTATGGAATTATTAACTCGCTTTTAATTATAAACTTTAATTAATTAACAAAACTGTAAGGTGTAATTTGAACTTTTCAAAATACTAGGGTTTTAGAATTTAAAATTTCAAATTAAGAATTTTAATTAAACTTTAAAATCCAATACTTGAAGGCAAGTTTTTGAGACTTTTCAAACTTAGGGTTTAGAATTTAAAATTTCAAATTAAGACTTTTAATTAAACTTTAAATTCCAAATCTCGAGGAGAAGTTTTGAAACCCTTCAAAACATTAAGGTTTAACTATTTAAATTTCAAAAACAAAACTTTTCAAATTCAAATTTAAACTATTAAACCTAAAGGGTGTAAATAGAAACTTTTCAAACTTACTAGGTCAAATATTTATCTAATAATAATCCTATATTATCCATATTTAACCAAATCCATCAATTTTGATAAGGATAAACATTCCAAACATAAAAATTCGATTTTAGGCAATAAAAACGAGTTTTGGTAATTATCCCCATCAAAATCTAGCCAGAAATTCGAAAATTCCGTCAACAGAACAGCCTAGTCGCCGAGTCCTCTTTGAAACTCGTCGAGTTCAAGGAGCCCGTCGAGTTCTTAGAGCAACTCGGCGAGTTCATCAGGCAGTGAGAAAAAATTTTCAATTTTCAGATCTTTGGCAGTCCAATTATGCATCTATTCACTACAAAAATGACCTAGGCTCTGATACCACTGATGGGTTTTGAGCAATACATCATTCCTATGGTGTACATGCAAACCGTAATAGCTTTTGGATCTAGTTTGTCTAATGAACATGCAATTGAATATCCAAAGCTATAAACCCTAGATCTAGCATACAATTAATTATATTAACATAAAATAGGGTTTAGATATAACCTTTGATTGTTATATAGCAATAACAATCTAATCGTTGGCTTCAAAAAGCTTAGTGCCTCAAGTGTTGCACCTCTAATGGATTCACAAACACCACTAAGCAACTTGGATGAAGAAGGAGGAGGGAGGAGGCACCAAAAATGGCTGGAAACCCTAAAGGAACTCTAAACCTCGTTTTTGGGGCATAGGGGCCCTTTATATACATGTAGGCTATTAGGGTTTACAGCTAGGAAACCCTAATCTGACTACTTAAGCCCTAAGCAGCCCATGGACTCCTTAAACATATCCCTTGGATGAATTCCTTATGGGCTTACCATAGAATTCGTCCAACCTATATATTATTAGGTAATCCATAGCCCAATTGTAATTATCTTATAATTACAACTCCAGTCCCCTAAGTTTAATTAATCTCTTTTAACCACAAAATTAATTCTTCATTAATTCTTGACTAACATTAATTAAACATTATGATTTCTCCTTCAATATATTATTCTTATAATATATTAATAAATCATAATTAAACCTTTCTCTCCTTAATTCATCCTACATATTGCAATGGTGAAGGCAACCCAAAAGGACCATGCTCATATTCGGGTCAAGTACATACCAAAATAGTTATGGACTTAGACACTAATCCAACATATGCACCATAGGAGTGTTATAGTACCTAAAACTCAATAGTGATATCAGAGTCATGGGTAGTTTTCTGTTATATTCATGTATAGCTAATTGTTCAAAGTTGAAGCAAAATGAAAAAATTGTTTGTGTCATCGTGAACTCAACGAGTCCACTATTGGACTGGACGAAATGGATGATTTGGGTCATGAACTTGACGTGTCCATAGCCTGGCTTGACGAGTTGGTTGATCAGTTGGCAGGATTTTTGGGTTTTTGGCTTGTTTTGGATTACGATCATTACCATAAAATTTTTTGGTTCATAAAATTTGATTTTGATGATATGGTAATAAGTATCCCCATCCAATAAGATGATGATTGCCAAAATTTTAAGATAATTACTTGATTTTGTGAAAAACTAATTACTTGTAAAATTCGAATCATTGTGCTACAAGAGTTGAATTAGATCAATTTAGTAAAATATAAAATGATATGATTGTTTTATTAGTTTAAAGTTTGATCTAAATGTTTTTAAGGAGTTACAAATTTGTCATCAAATTTGGAACTCAAAAGTTTTGTTAAGGAGTTACAAATATACATTAGCTAAATCGATTTTAATGTTTTTGAAGAGTTATATAAGTTATGGTACTTGAAAAGTCTCATCTTCATAAAACAAGTTAACTCCTTAAGTTATGGAGTTCAAAAGTTTTTTCAAGATTTACAAAACTTGCCCTCAAGTTTTAAAGGTTGAAAAGTCTCAATTAAGAAACATTGAATTCATAGAAACCCTAGTAATTTGAAAACTTTTCAAAAATGTAACTAATGGGCTCATAACTTAAAATTAATTAGAAGTTTTAATTTGATTTAGAATCTGGACGTTTTTAAATAGTTTAATTAACTCTTAAGGACTTTATTAATAATTAATTAAATGTTTAATTAAAATAGTATTACTAAATCCAAAATCACATGGTTTAATTTTAATTAAATTAAGAGTATAATTTATTAATATATATTAAACCATCAAGTATTTTAAAAGGTTAATATACACCCTTATACTATATAAAACTGAAAGTCTAATATATTATATATATGTATAACCAAAAGGTCAGTCTTACCTTTAGTAGGCCTCATTCATGAAGCCAATCTATAAGGGGTGTATAAGGAAACTGCCTATAAAATGACAGTTGAATGGGTGTCCACTCTCACGCACCACTTCCTTGATTGTTTTAGGGTCGTTAGCCGAACGGGTAGGATAGGACACAACCTCCCACTATAAGTATAATGAAATACCAAGTAACTAAATGCATAATAGATTCTCAATGTTAGTTACTTAGGAAAAATGTGAATTTGATGCTAAACTATGAAATTGCACTTTTGCACCTTATTAATTTGTTAGTGGAGCATGTGTGGTTAACCGGCACACTAATTTGAGACTGAAAATGTGTTGCAAAGGGTAGCTTGATTTTAATAATGCATCAATGTTGTGACAAAGAACATGGTTTGGCATGCGGAATTTAAGTTTGCACAATTGAAGATGGTGATTTGGGTGCTAAAAGATATATTCGATCATAGTAAATGAGTACAAAAAGGGATCTAGTCTAGAGCTTTATAAATATCTCACTAACTAATCACTATGACTACATCTCTCAAGCACACCTCTACAAGTGGACAAACCCACCTTATATAGAGGTGTTTACATGTCTCTCTCTCACTCTCATTTACACATGTGCCAAAAGGCTAATATTCCACATGCAAGTGGGTTTTACAAAAGTCAAACATTTATAAAGTTAATTATGAATGACTTTGCACCCCAACATTCTCCCTCTCAAAGTTAGGAATGAATGACCCACTTCAATTCTTCTAAAGTCGAGCAACTACACGGTTCGAGCCTCAAAGGTGACACATGTCGAAATGAACTTCAATCTTCAACTCTTCCATGATTCTTCAATTTGGGCTCTAGGATGTGAGACCATACTATCCGAGCAGCAACGAATGATTAATTTAAAATAATCACCCCAAAAGTTGTGCATAAAAACACACCCCAAAAATCTTCAATAAAACCAAACCCATTTCGAATACATCACTTCCGAACTTCTAATCGCATCATCTCGTGGCTTCAAAACTTCAAGATCACTTCGGTCTTCAAATCCGCGTAATATGAAAAATTCAAGTTCGAATTTCCATATAAAACTTCTCCCCCTTTTATAATCGAAATTTGATTATAAAACCTCCAAGGAAAAAGAACGTGCTCTTTTTGGAAATTTTCATGTCAAAACTCCCCCTTAACATGTGGCATAAACTTTGTGCTTCAATCTGGAAAATCCAAAAAATAATCAATTTTTATTTTCGTTTATGGATTTCCTTTGACAAAATTTCTCAAAAATGGGTAGAAATTGTCAATTTCAAAATTCTACAGTGACCCGTTGCGCCCAAAACAGTAAAATATTCAAAACTCTCCCCCTTTATCAAATCTGGGTAGAAAGCGTCAATTTGTACAAACTGCAGGGGCCTGAAATGAACAATCTTCAATTTTCAGCAAAAATTAGTCCTTTTTTCGAATATGAGTGCAAACTGCCAAAAATTCGAAGTCTGAGGGACTAATTTCGAAAATTCTGCCCTTGTGCACAAATCATACGATGCATGCCCAAAATATATGAAGCTTCAAATTTTTTTTGAATTTGGGTGAAAAGTGTCAAACGTATGAAACTTGAGTTAATTTGCGAAGTGTCAAATATTCGAAGGTTCAGGGGCTCTTTTTGAAACTTTGTGCCATTTGTTCAATTCATTCGAAGCCCGAAGCATACCAAGATTCAATTATGAACAGTAACTTCGTATGAATTTTCAATATACCCCCTTCGAATCTAAAACTTTATACCCTTCGTTCAATAATAACCCATTTCGTTCAATCCCAAAAACAAACGAACAGTGACCCTTCGTTCAAACTGCTTGACCCAGTTCTTCGTTCCAATCACAAACACAGCAACCCTTCGTGCATTGACCCGAATACAAAATTCATCCAAACCATTCGTTCCTTCATTCCCAGTCGATACCATCATACAAACGAAAATCATTTAACTGCCCGTCGTTCAAACTTTTTGACTCATCGATTCCCAAATTAAGGGGGTGTTTGGATTGACTTTTTAGCTTATTGCTTATAGCTTATTTGTGGTGGGAATAAACAATAAGCAATAAGCATGGGGAATGATGCTTATTAAAATTAGCTTATTTAGCTTAATAAGCTGGATTTTATCCAAACAATCAAATTAGGTTATTGTGGGAATAAGCAATAAACATCTATTTTTTTCCTATCCAAACACCCCCTAAATTTTCTTCATTCCTGGATTATCAAAAATTAATGCATCACAGACTTCGTTTTCATGTAACCCAACTCATCATACTATCGACTTCATAATTGAATCGATAACTTCAAAATCGACATCAACCACTCCAAAACTGAACCATAGCCATTAGCGTTTTCCATCACATCCTTCGAAATCAAAGTACAAACCAAAATATCGTTTCAAGCTCGACAATCAACAATCGCGAACCTAAGTTGACCATCGCATCATCGAGCCTTCCCATTCACAATATTCAACTTTCACAATCAACCTCCACTATCAACAACTCAAAATCGACAGCCTTCAATTTCGAATCTTCATAAGGACCCTTGACATCGATAGTATCAAACCGACCTTGACATCGAAATAAACTTTATTTGACTTCAAGATTTCATTGGTCAAAATCAATATAATTCTCAAAGCGTTTGAGAATTACAAATCAAAAACTGATTTAGATCATAAAATCGATGTCGACTATACCACTTAGCAACCAATTACAAATCAAAAGTTGTTGAATCGAAAATCAAATAAACAATTTTCACACAAATATCAAGACTCGATCAATTCACAGAAGCTTTTAGGGTAAATGACACAAAAAACACTTTTTTTATACAAAAATTCGATTTTGACACCGTGTTTTTTTTTATGTCAATATTGACACTGTGTTTTCCAATTTGTTACAATTCTGACCACTTGACCGGTTAACCAAGTTACATGCTGACGTGGCATGATGACATGACATGCAGACATGATTTGCTGACGTGTCAAATTTGATTTTTTTTCCCACAAAAAACACTAAGTTTTCACTTTTTTTGGATTTTGACACTAAGTTTAATTTTTTATTTCAATTTTGATATTATGTTTTTTTTGTTCCAATCGAACATCATTTATCAAATTTTGTTCAATTTTGTCTATTTTTCATTTGAAACCGTATAAATATATTTTTTTATTACATTTTAAACCGTATAAACATATTTTTTTCGTTTTAAAACCACATTTTTATTTAAATACAAGGTGTTTTTTTTCCTACATTAAAAAATTAGTTATATCATGAGAATCAAACTAACCATAAGCTTCTAATAAGATGTAAAAATTTGATGGGTTGCAAACTTGATATCCGAGTTTTGATCGACTACACCCCTCCAAACCTTCAAACACATTTTAAAGTTGCATATTTAATATAAATACAATTTTTATATAACTAATACATATTTATACATAAAAATATGGTTTGAGTGTAAAAAAAATGTATTTATACAAAACTATGGTTTTTAAATGAAAAAAAAACATATTTATATGGTTTAAATGTATTAAAAAAAATATTTATACCGTTTCAAATAGAAAATTGTCAACATTGAACAAAATTGGAAAAAATGATGTACGATTTGGAACAAAAAAACATAATGTCAAAGTTGAAAGAAAAAATTAAACTTAGTGTCAAAATCGAAAAAAATGAAAACTTAGTGTTTTTTGTGAGAAAAAATTCAATTTTGACACGTCAGCATATCATGTCAGCATGCCACATCATCAAAACTGACACATCATCATGCCACGTCAGCATGTAACCTGGTTAACTGGTTAAGTGGTCAGAATTGTAACAAACAGGAAACACAATGTCAAAATCGAAATTCTATGTAAAAGGAGTGTTTTTTGTGCCATTTACCCAAGCTTTTATATCTCGATTTTAACTATCGATTTTGACTCTTCTAATATTTCAACGACATTCAAATCAAAATCAATTATCATGTGATTTCGATTCATAATCAAGAAGTTGATTATTGTTTTCAATCAATCGATCACCAATTAGAAAGTAACGAAGATTTGATTCACAGTTTTGGAATCAATATTCAAGAACTGAAGAACAAATGAGAAACCGAGAATATATTCTGAATAGAAGTTGGATTGAAGCAAATAGTGATGGATCATACAGTTTCGAATTTGCCTCAAACAGTAACTGATTAATGGGCTCAAGATTAAATCAAAACAAAATTAAATGTTTGATTTGGGCTTATGAATCCAATCCGATGAACAGTAAAAGATATCGTATTTTAAACAAACTTTGGGCTTCATGAATAGTAAGATTGATTTTGATTTTGGTTGGCTTGATCTAATCAAAAAATTATTGGACCATACAACGGGGTTTTTCAAGAAAAATTTGACCCAATGATTCAAATCGATCAAAATTCAAAAACGCAACACACGATTTAATGAGTACGAGAGATCATAGAGAGAGACTCACCAAAATTGTTCAAATTGCGACAAAAGTTGCCAATCCGAGAATCGTTCTTCAAATATCACATTGATCTTGAAGACCCGCTCTGATACCAATTGTTGTGACAAAGAACATGGTTTGACATGCGGAATTTAAGTTTGCACAATTGAACATGGTGATTTGGGTGCTAAAAGATATATTCGATCATAGTAAATGAGTACAAAAAGGGATCTAGTCTAGAGCTTCATAAATATCTCACTCGCTAATCACTATGACTACATCTCTCAAGCACACCTCTACAAGTGGACAAACCCACCTTATATAGAGGTGTTTACATGTCCCTCTCTCACTCTCATTTACACATGTGCCAAAAGGCTAATATTCCACATGCAAGTGGGTTTTACAAAAGTCAAACATTTAGAAAGTCAATCATGAATAACTTTGCATCCCAACAATCAATGGAGCATGTGTGGTTAACCGACACATTGATTAGGTGATACGTAACATCGAGAGTACCAAGCTAATTTGCATGGTTATTCACACCTTGTTTGTGATCCTCGGCATCACAGTCACAAACTTGAAAGGAATAATTGAGATTAAACATGCCATTGAAAATTTTAGTGAATCTCAAAATATCTAGGAGTTTCATTTAAAACCTAATTCGTTTAAAATTTCATTTTCGTGGTGGAATTGGTAAACCGTCATTTACCTACCGACAAATATTTTGTAATTGGATTACGGCATCCCTCTTCCGAATTGTAGAATATTATGTTGGGTCCTAGCTTTAATATTTCATTTTGGGTGTTATATTAAGGACTTAAATCAACTAATTTGAATTTCTCCCTTATAGATGTCTAGTTTTGACAACTATGGTCTTCTCGAATCTTATGGAAAAAGCTTTCCTCGTGAAGATGATGTTCCAAGAAATCGTACTTAACTTCCTCCACCTCCTCCAATTATTTTCCCTGACCCACATGCTCAAAGACTAGAAAATTTCAAGGTCACTCAAACCCTATTAGCAAGCAAACACCAAGATGGAAGGTTTGTGTGTGCATATGTCTTAGAGATGAAGTCACACATTGATAGGCTGGGAATGTTAGGAGTCGTTGTGTTGAGGAAGTTGGCTATTGACTTGGTTCATCAATCACTTCCTAAGTCATGTAGTGAGTTCATTAAAGATTACTATACGATAGACCGCGATGTGACCTTTATTGATCTTACATATTTGCTAATTGCTACTGAATCAAAAATGATTTGGTGAATTGGTAATGAAAATTTGATTGGAAGATCTACTTCCCAAACTTCCAAGGACAATGACAATGGAAACATTGGAAGTCTAGAAAAGATTTCTCTTTCCAAGGGAAAGGGAAAGGCTATGTCTGAGATTGTCATATGTGCCATTCCGAAAGAGTCTGTTTGCTTCTATTGCCATGAGAAGGGGAATTGGTTGTAAAGCTGTCGTATCTATCTGAAGGAACACAAGGATAAAATGCTTGACTCTGCTTTAGGTAAGTCCATTAATTAACTCTATTAAGTTCCTGTTTGTAGATTCTTAATACATGACGTGACAAGATTGCATTTTGATGTGTTTGTAGGATCGAAGAAAAGAAAGGAAGCTTAAAGGAAGAGTAAGTTGAGTCTGGTCGCGAAGAGATGGATTTCGATCGCATTGTTCAATGATCAGATTTGTGAGCTGCTACTAGGAATTATGGTAGGTTGCTTAGGAATATCTAGTAACATAGTTTTCATTTGTAGTTGCATTTTATGAACAAGTTTTCTGCGTTTTATAAATAAAGAAAAATGTTAATTTTTATCTTATTTTATATTTATCCTTGCAATGACATTTGTGAAAATTGATGTGTGTATATTTCTATTGTTAGCAATATTGGAAAATGGATTTGTTTCTTTCGTTTATGGTAGTGTTATAATTTGCCAAATAAGGAAAGATTCTCATCACCCAAGTTTCAATTGGATAGAAACTTGGAATCATGCAACTTGTATTGTATGATGAATGAGAACCTTCATCCTTGGGAAATTAAGACTAATTCCTTGTTGACATGTATATGTGAGTCAAGTAAAGTACTAGGGTAACTGGTACACTTGGTTGTGCGTGGGTCAGGTCCACCACAAAGAACGATAAGACTATTCATTATGATTTACTAAAAGTCTAGTAAAACATGGTTATACTTACAAGATTGAGTGTAATTTTATATCATTGGAAAAGTTTCAATGTGTGGCAGAACAAATAAGAAGAATCAATTAGGCAGAAAGATAAAAGCTTCTCCAAACTGAAAAGTAGGGAGAGTACTTTAGCATCATGTTTTATGATCATCTTAATGATTATGAAAACCATATCACAATTGATCATTTAAGGACATCTTAGTGCATTTGTATGGCTAAGAAGAGGAATCGCGAATTGTTGAAATTGTTAAATCAAAAGGCGAGTCATACTTTGTTCCAATATCATGTCTTAGAGTCATACTCCAAGATTGTACATTGAGTGACATGATCTTAAGAAGGTTTATAACACACTCATCAAATGTGGAATAGAAAAGTTGTTTTCTAACTCCTGTACATATGAAATTCGTAAGTTGTGATGTCTTGGATAAGAGAGAGACCAACTAAGACCAATTGTGTGAAGTGTTTTTCTTGATAAGAACCGGCACTAACCTGAATAATTGTTTGTCAAGTAATGTTTCTTGACAAAGAGGATCATATATGTCAAGAGGTCAGTGGGAGTCTTAAAGATCTTGAAAAGTTTCGAGAACTAATCAAGAATAAACCTGCTATTAATCTGTGACAACCCAAAGTTTATTCCCTTACATTACCCCGTTACCGTTAACGGAATATTCCATTTTATAAAAATTCTGTTAGCTCGAGGTCGTAAAATAAATAAATGTATTATTTATTTATTATTTTAATGTCATTAACGTCGTGATAAGATAAACAAAGACTCGTAATATACATTTCCATTTAATTGGGAAAATGTTAGTTTTTATTATTACGACCACTAAATCGGGTGCGACCAAAAGCCCCGTACAACGGCAGTATCGGGTAGAATCCCACTGAGCTTCAAATCTAACCCCTATATAAGGGAGAGTAAACTTCATTTCACCCTTTTTACTCTCTCTCTATAACTTTTTCTCGAGCCAAAAATCGTCCGTTTCGAGCCCCAAACGAGTAGGTAAACTATCCTAACTTGTTATGTAGCTTATCTAGCCTGCAAATTCGAGTTTAAAACATAAAATAGGGACAAAATCATGAGTTTACGGCCCAAGAACACTCTTGGGCCGTGAACATCATTTAATGGGGTTTTTAAGCCCTAAAACCCCTCCAAATTGGCCCTAAGGCTTAGATATGACTTTTAGGCTTACATATTCGGACATACAATACCTTGAAACGAGTTTTTGAAGAGTAAACATGAGTTTACTGCCCAAGAATATGCTTGGGCCGTAAACTCCTCTTCATGGGGAGTAAACTCATATTTGTGTGTTAAAAATGCCCTTAAACACACCAATGGCCTTGGATTAAATTCTAGAAATGACCAACAACAAGCTACGGACCTTAAATGCAATTAAAACAACTCCATAAGGAGCTCACGGCCGTAAACCCCTCATGGAAGGGTACCTGGGCTGTAAACTCCTACAAAGGGGTTATTTGGTGCCCTAAACTCCCCATTTGACTTGGAAAATGCTTAGGAATTTACCCTCTACCATTTAAGACTTGAAAACACCAAAAGAAAGAGGGTATAGGAGCTTACGGCTGTAAGCTCCCTTGCTTAGGACCGTAAACTCCTCAATGGTCCATCTGAAGCCCTTAATCCATTCATACAATTTAGATTTGGACCTAGTATAATTCCACGATCAATATGAAGCCTTAAAACACCCTAGAAACCCCTCACCATGAGTTTACAGCCATAAACTCATGGGGAGTTGTCCCAGGTCCGTAAACACAATAAGGAGAGTTTACTCTTGAAGAGTAAACTCCATTCCTAAGCCATTTGAGCCCTTAGTTGTTACCCGGGACACCCCAAACACTTAACCAAAGTGTTTTCCGCTCTTTAGAGTGCGTATACTTG
The DNA here is from genome assembly GCF_051521515.1 of Lactuca serriola. NCBI lineage: Eukaryota > Viridiplantae > Streptophyta > Magnoliopsida > Asterales > Asteraceae > Lactuca > Lactuca serriola. The sequence continues at coordinate 330,561,902 of NC_136411.1, forward strand.
TTTAATTAGTATTATATATACTAATTGTATGTAAACATATGTTATCATATGTTAAATAGGTCACTAAATGTGTCCAAGTCTTTACTTGACACCGAGCACCCAACCAGCACCTTCGTCAGATCCACTTACACCAGGTGAGTTCATACCCCTGAATGAACCTTTTAAATGTTTTTTACATGTTTTATAGGGGTGGGGGAATACAAGTTAAACATGCCAGTTATCATATCAATCACATCTGATTGATAACACACATGCACAAGGATTTACCACACTATAAACTGTTTTACCGAGTAGGATACTATAAATGGCTTTCTAAAATGTGTTCACTTGTTCAAGCTCTTACTTATACTGCTTTATCAAAGTTTATTTTAAACTGATTTATGAAAGGTTCCCAAAGAAATTCTAAAGGTTACAACCTTATTTTACCGAAGAATACCAGGTTGTAATTTTCTTAAGGATAAAGGTTTTTCCAAAGGTTTTCATCAAAGTTCTCTTTCATGTCGTATACTTTTACTTTTACTTGTTAGATGTCGTTGCTTCGTTTTTACCTAGTTTAAACTCCTACTCGATAACGTTTCCACTTCGTGATACACTTATACCTGCTAGACGCTTATACTTGTTCACACTCTTACTTAGTGATACGTTTCTACTTCACTTATACTTGATATCGCTTCTACTTCACTTATACTCGATACGCTCCTACTTCACTTGTTGTCGCTTCTACTTCGTGATACACTTACCTTTGGTACACTTATACTTCACGATTCGGTTATTCCACACCGTACACTTATACTTCACGATACGAATCCACTTGTTACACACTCAAGCGTAGTTAGATGTTTGTATGTGCTTGTTTAGATGCATATAAGTAATGATTGAAGGACTTAGGAAGGCTTGTCCGCCCTATTTCCTTTTCTTCGTTGAGATGTGGTCTGGTGGGATCGGATGGCCGTCCGAAGGTTGTTTGATTCATTAGTTATATGTTATGTATATGAGCATAGATATATTGGTTTTCTCTAGTCAGTTCAGTTATGAGTCTCTACCTCTAGTTCAGCACTTACATATGAAACCCATTACCTACTCTTTGGGATGCATTTTTGGGACGCGGCCTTCTCCGTAATCTAGATGGTAACCAGAGTCTCCTGTAGGGAGAGCGGACATTGTGTGTATAGATCTATATGAGATTGATACCCCCGCACCCTGACTGCTAGCTACAGTCCACGGCCCACCAAGCCAAGGGGTGACAAATGTCATATTTTATAGACGCTCGTAGGGCGTCAGGTACTCTAGTGTCTGTTAGTATGGTTACGAGTATCCCAAGTTACCTTATAATTCATGGCCTTAAGGTAATGGAAATTCACCAGCAATTTACACTGTATGCTGGAAACCCACTCTCAGAGTCACATTGTTTTAGACCTTGCTAGACGTATCATTCATTGGGTACTGTCTGGGGTCTGTATCCACTGTATTCACTGTATCCACTGTATTCACTGTTTTAGACCTTGCTAGACGTATCATTCAGTTGATACTGTCTGGGGTCTGTGTTCACTGTTTTAGACCTTACTAGATGTACCTTTCATTTGGTACCGTCTGGGGTCTGTGTCTCTTTCTATTAGACTGAGCCAGACGTATCGTTCATTCGATACTCTCCTGGAGTCTATGATTCCTTTGCCTTAGTCAGCAGTCCTCACTGCTGAGGCATATTTTATTTCCCTGAATTCTCCTACTTTCTTAATAATCAAATTCTGTATTTTGGTAACGATAGCGATTAAGGGAAAAACTACTTTTTACCACATAACTCCGTCCAGTCTTGGTAGAAGACTGCTTTTATTAAAGAAAATATAGGATTTTCTGGAAAAGACACTAATGTAATCGATACACTGAAACCACCACTTTTATTAAAGTTATTTGAATAAAATGCCACTAAATGCTTATGAACTCACCAACATTTGTAAAAATGCTGATACTCGCTTTTCAAATAACTTTTATTCTCAGGTCAGCATTAGACAGGTACATCGCCGAAGCTTCTGATGAAGATAGCTTAGTACCATGTTGTACTTATTATATTTACTTGTATTACTTCGTCGTATTGTAATGTGAACCATGTAAAACTATTACTATTAATGCAATGTTTTGTTGTACTTTGATTACTATAATGCATGTGTTGTGATACTTGACATGACGTCATCCACCCCAGAACGTTTCCGCCATTCCAGTTTTGGGGTGTGACATAATCACTAGCACACAACTTAATGTTTGTAACCTATCGTGCTGACACATTCTTGTTTCTGTGCCCATTCCAGTTAAAGTTGACTATGCATGTAAGTTCTATGAGTGCTTAATTATTTGCATAATAACTTGGAAGCACTGGTAGGCCCTTGAGCTACAAGATGGCAAGAAATTAAGATTGAACAAGTTCAGCCCATATGAGTTTGGATTTCTCACTAACATTGTCTTGTGATTATGGTTATGACAAATTCACATGGATAGGAACACATACACGAGAAAAACTAAGTGTCATAAGGTTTCTCTCCAATTCATGAAAATGATTGTGAGGAAACGCTTTCACTAAGTAAATTTTAAGGACAAAGCATTTGTGATATTTGGATTCTCAAATTCGATTATGACTACGACATCCCTCTTCATAGTTGGAATTATGAGAAATGGCAAAAGGTCAGAAACATTTGAGACTTATTACTGTAAGTTCTGAAACTGTTTAGACATACATGTGAGCTATCTAAGGAAAGATGCATGAGTTTGTGAAGCCAAGATAAAGTCTTACCAGAGCATCTTGCATCAGAAATCTGAACATTGGTGAGAAAGTCAACAAGTATTGATTTCTAGAAGTCCAAGTTATTTCTGCGTACATGTCAAAACTAGTGGGAGCGTAAGTGTTATGCAATTAAAAAAATAATTGTTATGTTTGTGGCAACATAATCATTATGGTAAGTGTTGCAAGTTAATAATGTTAAATATAGAAAATAAAAGTTTCAATTTGCAAATTTGTAGAGTTTTCTATAATATTGAAGGTGGTGTCTTAATTTCACAACATCATCAATTACTAGGCATGTTGGGGATGGTTCACTTTCTTGTCTACTCGACATGATTCTTGGTGTTGGAAGATCGATAAAGAGAATGTCTTTTTAGTGAAAGATGTGATATCTCAGTTGGATAGCCTGAATCTTGTGCGGGTGACTCGTTTTATTAGATGGAATAGATTTATTCTAATTAAAATTAATATTTTCTTGTGGAGATTGGTGTTTAATAGACTACCGACAAAAAGTAATTTGGATAGAAGAGTGATTGAACTTGATTCTTTGATTTGTTCCTTAAGTGTGGTTATGCAAGGCAACTTTGGCAAAAACTCTCGAGTTGGATCAATTTGAGTATTCGAAGCTTTCAATCCATTTTGGACGTGTTGTAGTGGATTGATAGCCAAATATCTACTTGGTTTTTTAGTGTGGTTGTGGACACTGCTTGTGCTGTTTTGATTTGGGTGTTATTGATGTAATGAAATGTCAATGTGTTTGGAAATGTGAAGTACGATAAGGAGTTTTTGTTCGATTCTAATGTTTGATTTTCTTTTAACTCGTTTTGTAATAGGAACCGTAATGCTTATAAAAACATGATTGAGTGGATGAGAAATCCTCTCATGAACTAATTCTTCTTGCTAGTTTTTGTTAGCTTTTTGAATACATATAGTCGTTGAAAAGAAAATATCACCTCCAAAATAAATAAGATAGAAGGAATGATAGTATTAATAAATGTCATCTAAAATATAATAACAATAAAGTTGTAATGTTTTAACGGTTTAGATGGTCCTTCATACAAGCCCATCTTAAAAATAATTTGCTTCCTTTTCATAAAGGTTGAATGGGAGGATAAGGTCTCTGACGTTTAATTCCACTGCTAAAACATTTTTATTGACAACTTGGTTTTCTGTTGTTTTAATATTTTATTCACATGGTTATTTTTAGGTTTTGTAATAGTTTTTATATTTTATTCACATGGTTATTTTTAGGTTTTGTAATCGTTTTAATATTTTATTCACATGGTCATTTTTAGGTTTTGTAACATATTCATAAAGTTAAAACACATAAGACACTATATATTTTTATTATTGTTATGACATCAAAAACAAACTCTAGAGGAAATTAAAATTAGCATATTAAATAATTGATAAAAATCCATTTCTTTAAGAAGGGCCATAAAGGAATATGAAAATAGTAGAAATAAGAATGTTTAGATAAGCCTGCTATAAAACTTGTTGGATATAATATTGAATGCAACTATAAGAAATTTCTTCAGAGTGGTGACGTAACCGAAATTTTGAGAGAAAGAGGATTGAGTTGATCAGGGCCGGATTTGAGGGGGCAAGGTGTGTATCTAGTATCTACACATGAACCAAAAAAAATAGGGCCTGAGGTTTAGCCATATTATCTATTTAATATTTATATAAATAATATATCTTTCGAATAAGAACATAAATGCCTTATGGTTCGATCGGTAGCTGAATGCAAACTCTCCAAGTTTGAATCGTTTCAGTCATTTTTTAATAGAGCACCTTTTTAATCAGCCTAAACTCCCCTGTGTGCTTCCATTAAATTCTTATTTTTTTTTAATTGTAAATTTTTTTCATCCACTAAGAACAAGATTGCAAGATTCATTCACATAATATTTTATTAAATTAATAAGTAGTTTTCTTTGTTAAAAGATTAATTACTTTTATTGAGACACAATGCACTCATTTGTTTCATTAATTTATAATGACTTCTAAAACGATAATAATACTGATGGCTTCTAATTATAAAATGGGAATCTTGAACGGCTGAAAGGAAAATAATAGATTTTCGTAAAATTTTACTAATGACCAAACTAACCTTTAACATCTTCGTTTTATTAAATATTTATATTTTTAGTGAAATTGTAGTATAAAATATTGATCCGAACTAACCTTTTGTCCGTTTGTCTTCTCATCTATTATATGATGATAACTAAAACAGTTAGTTAATCGTTTAAATTCAGAAATATAATCTTATTCTTTCACCGATTTACTCCTTATTGTTTTGTTTGCCTCAGGTTATGAATCCATATGCTTGTATTGTGTTTTCGATGGATTTTTTTTTTTTGGTTGTTGCTCATTATTACTTATTTACTTATTTTTCTCTTGTTTCCCACATTGCAGGGTTTGAGTTCACATATTGGAGGTCATCTATACATGATATTTCCTGCTATATATATATGACTGCCAACGTCTACATCTCCCCTACCCCATTGAAGTGGAATTTTCATGGTCTGTTTTTGTAATTCCTATAAGAAAAAAAAATGTTATAGTTATAAACTAACTGAACTAACACAAACAAAGTCATATTCATGCGCATTCATTTAAACTTAACCGAACATACATACAAACCTAAATAGGTACGAACGAATGATTTAGGCCACTATTAGATTTTGCATTTTTTTAGTATTCACTGGATTGACTATCAATTATCTAATTATAAATTTTTTAATATGAAACACACATTAAGTAATCATATCTTCAGGCACAGCAATTATAAAATGAATTTTATAGATAATTCTAGTCAAAGTACTGTGAGCCCCATTAACTATGTGTAAAGTCTATCCGATGACGATAACAAGCCCTTTACACCAAATACTTAAAGCTACTCTAGAATTTACCAAATCGACCTACTTGACAAAGTATAAAATCTGCTCTTGGTCTATTCAAACTTCAATTCATCCTCATTCATCACAACAAGCAATAACTCATCTCTCGCCTCAGAAAATGAACACTGCAATTCACATCACATGCAACACCACCATTGAAGGACGATTGTCTAACGTCTCCGAGTGTACATCTTCTTCTTCTTCTTCTTCTTCTTCTTCAGTCTCCGACCAGGAAGACTGCACACAAATAAACAGCAGCGGTGGACGCCGGAGCCGGAAATGGAGGAAGTTCATGAAGAAGGTGATTGAAGGAAGCAAGAAAAGCATCTATGGATCTTCCAAACCTTTGATATTTCAGTACGATGCTGTTAGTTACTCGTTGAATTTCGATGAAGGAAATCATTCGGATGAAAACTATATGTATGGATCTCGATGCTCTCAAGTTTAAAGCTTGTAAGCTTATTAGATCAACGAATAGGATAATCATGTACAGTGCAGTTAACGTGTTGGTAGTTTAAGTGAGTTTTATTTACTTATGTGAATCAATTTAGAGTTTATTGATATAGATCTGTAAAACAATGGACACTAAAGAAATTTACGCTGTTGAGAGTTCAACCAAAGCCATAAGTGTATAAAAGCATTACAAATTCATCGACATGTATTTTATAAGTGTATATATATGAAATCTAAAGATTATAAGTTCTACTATGCTATTTATATGTTGTTTGAAATTTAAGATGAAACACCTTAACTGTTTAGCGTTTCTTTCTCTAATGCTCCGTAAATACAAAATTATTAAATGAATTGAAATGATGAAATTAGACTTACGAAAACCTCTCTTTAATCTATAAATTAAGCTTTGAAAGATCCTTTTTGACCATGAATTACTTCGATATTATATCGTGTATGCCCTTATTAAACTATAAAAGATCATATTTACCCGACAATAATCTAAATATAATATATATGCTTCTTAACCTTTAAATTATCATATTTGCCCTAATTTATTATTTAAACTTTTTTTAAAATCTTTTAATCAATTTTCATATTTTATAATGATTTTAATTTACAAACATAATGTTAATTGACCCATTAGCCCTTCAATACTTAAAACCCTTTTGACTTGGATTGACCATAATGTCCCCAACTCTCCTAACCCCTTTGCTGATCATGTAACTGGGCAACTGGAGGATACGAAATTCATTAATTTGGGCTAACTAATTACATACACACACGACACACGATTCATAGAAGTATTCCTTCATTCAACTTCATCTCCAGCAATACTTGTACAACGAAGAATCCGTCCGAAAAGATGGCAACTGAAGTCACATCAGGTAATACAATGTGGAGTATAGACTGTGATTGACAATTCTATTTTTTTATTACACAATTTTGATTTGTATCCTTTTGGTCGTAATTTCTTATTATCCAAATTTGATTCCTTATTTTGCCTTTTGATTACTCACTTGGTAATTAAGTCGATCAATGTTTTTCATCTTTAATTACAACTATATGCACTCTTCCATATAATTGACAATTTCTTGAATAACAACAAATTAATAGACGATTTTAATGGCGAAAAAACAAGAGATGAAATCTTGAGTGGAAACAAATCAACGGACAAAAACATGGACAATTTCATTGAACAGGTAAAGTTATTTACTCTCAAGCTGTCTTTCATGTATTTTAACAAGTTAAAATCTTAATTGTTATATAAACATTTAAAAGTCGCACGTAGACACTGACGATGACATCTCAAAACCGACATGGGAGAACACGGTTGAGTCTCCAATGATTGATTATGTTTCTACGAGTATACCAACTTCTAAGTACAAGATAAAATTGAACTATGGGGGTATTTTTCGACTAGCAAAGAATACTAGTAAGAAATATAATTTTTTGGCTCTCAAAGATCCATCTACATAGAGACATCGTCATACAACTTTGCTAAACTAAATGATGATGTCATAAAACATTATTCATCAAAGAACAATCCAAAATTTTCAATTTGGTATGTTCACAAGTTTACATCAGACCGATTATATATCCAACTAGATTCTGAGGAGAAGTTCATAGTTATGCTTACCATGTATGAAAATGAGAAAGAAGTAAACATTTATGTAACAACAGAAAATAACATTACCTCAAATAACCTTAATGTTAGTAATCAGTTATCTGTTACACTATTAGAAAAACAGCCTTTTACGACGCGCGAACCATGACACACGCTCTTTTATCATACGCATTAGTGTGTGCCCTATAAATAATGTCTACTCTTGAAAAATTAGAAGGATTTAGGGCGCGCATTTTCGCGCGTGCTAAAATAAGTGTCACATTGAAAAAAAATAAAAACACGGAGGGCACATTACTTAAAATGCCAGTCCTCTATGTATGTCGCTTTATATTTTTTTTTAATGAAACGCGAGGTCAGTTTTTTGGGGAAATGAAATTCCGAAAAGTTTGAAAGGCCCGCCATGAAGGGACGATTCTACTTCTTTTTTCAAAAATCCTATTCAACATATGTTGACTCTCACACGCACAGACTTATCGCTATCTCTATCTCTATCTCTCTCTCTCTTAAACACACACACACACAAATTTGAAGGGACGATTCTAGGGTTTTTTTCAAGAACCATTCAAAACGCAAAGGAGTCCTCTTTAGAATAGGTTGGCGACGTCGTCTCACCTCACCTCGTCGGCGACTGTGACTCCTCGAACATTTAGGGTTATGCTCGGTGATTTAGCAACTAAATGAGGTCTAAGGTTACGTGGTTGTGTTTGGTACTAATGGAAATAGAGAATATATTGTTTTTACAATCAGATAAGCCTTTTTCTAACCGGTATGCCCCCTCTTCTCTTTTTAATTCGATCACAGCTGCGTCGTTACCCTTCTTTTTCTTATTATTTTTTGGCTGATGTTTTACCTTGAGGAATATACTGTGGAGGCGATGTCGGGGGAAAAGAAGGAATTTCAGCGGTGGAACTTATTCCATCTGAGGAGGAGATGCCTGAGGTGGGGCATTTTCAGGGGCATTTTCGGAAATATGAAGTTTTTCCAATATATCAGAACAGTTAGTCTTCCAAAAATTCATAGAGGTACTTCCATTTGGCATTCTTTGTGACGAACTATTACCATTTATCAGGGTCCTCATTGATGTATATCGTATGGGCAATCTTGGTGTTGTTTTTGATGTGCCAAGACATTGGGACTTTTGACAGCAAAAAGCATTGGAAGATCTTGTGATGTCCCTCATTTTACATGTGTATGTGTTGCTATGCCCCTCATTTGAGCCTAACTACTTTGTAGGTTGGCTATTTGTTGTCTAAGCCTGATCAATTGGCGTGCTAAAATCTTTGTTGTTGCCTGATCAAACCACATGTTACTACTCATTAATAGTTAGATGTAATCAAAAAACTTAGGAATCCTAATTTAAGTAGATCTTTATTGCACACCAATTGTTTGATGATATGCCTTAGTGACAATGTGTATGATTTTTTTTCTTCTTACACGATAATCAGCAATCTTGCTGCTATAAGAGAGATGATCCGATGGCTAAAGGTAATTAAGAGACATGATTAATCATAGAATGTTGAAATATGAGAAGAAGAAGAAAATGTTCTACATTCATAATGCTTTATGTATGTTCTAGTTGATTCTCAATTTGGGATCCCATTAATGGATCTCAACTATAATTTGATAGTGGTCATTGCAAAATGTTTTTTGAATAAGAGGAATCGGAAAGCTTGATAATTATTATTCTCATGGTTGTGTGTATGTATACTTCATGAATCATGATTTATTATTTTTCCTATATTTCTTATGCATTAATTAACAAGTCTGACTTGTCAACATCTGTAGAATGCAAATGATCCCACAATAGGATTCTTGTTTGATGGAATAGACTATCTTTGATAACTAGTATGAAAATACATTGCAGGTGAAGCTTTAAAGGTTTAATTACCTTTTTGCCCTTGACAATCGTTGGGTAATTATACTGAACAATCGTTGGGGAATTATAATCATCAATTGCCATGTGGTTAAACTAGGTAAGATGAGAGCTTTATTTTCTTATTCTTTTATTGGGTTTCAAAGATTTCTTATTCTTTTATTGGGTTTCAAAGATTCAGAGTCAGAAGCTCTAAACTAGATGTTACTAAAACCTAGTTCTATTTGCTGTTAGCAACCCATTTATGAATGCCTTGTTCTCTCCAAAATTGAACCCAAACAGATCAAAGTTTGGTTCCAAGATCAATGGTATGATTATGAATATAGCAATTTTTTCTTCCAAATCTCTTTTCAAATGGTTGTGTAGGTTTAACTTTGAACCTTGTGGTTGTTAATGATCTTTACAGATGCAAGGAGAAAAAGGGGAAATAGGCTTCCCATCTTTAGTTTCTGAATCCAAAGCTTTTAATGGAGGAAAATTATAGCTTTTAATGGAGGAAAATGATAGGTTGCAGAAGCAAGTGTCACACCTGTATACATAATGTATGACAATTTTATTGATATTATGGTAAGCAACAATGAATCAAAATTACACATATGATGGATTGTACAAGGTAGACTAATAGACACTTTGGGATTTTTTTTAGAATAAATAGGTAAAAATTTTATATAAACATTAAAATTATACTTGTTTTTCTTTTTCAGATTGTCAAATATTGGGTAGAAAAAGGGGTTTCGGGTTTCTATGTTTACAAGTTTCGTCTCAAGCGTATGGAAGCACAGCCTTCTTTAGTGACTGACATGGCTAATTTGTTGTTTTTAATGTTAGGATGGTATGTGAAGACATCAGTGGAGGCCTTGAGAATATTCCCATTCCAGCAACAAATTTAGTTGATGATCCACCTGTTCCCCAAACTGGCATGTTACTTACACTGCCTCAATTTTTTTTATTAATTTAAACTATATCCATGATCCATGATCCATGATCCATGATCTATGATTATGATGATGTGTTATTAGTTTTTTTTATTGCAATGTGAATGTGATAACATGGCAGGTTACAAGTATATCAAGTCTATTAAAGTTTCAAAGAATGTTGTGGTCCCTGGTAGTGCCTCTAGATGCACCTGCATTAAAGAAGGCATATATAGGAATTGCCATGGACTCAGGCACAATAGTTGCAAAGGTATATTTGATGACTTTTTGACTAGTCAACTCTTTCTTATGTTGAATTTATGGTTATCATATAGCAAATTAATAATCATTATTATCAGAGTGCTTCAGACATGGTTTTGACTGATGACAATTTTGCTACAATTTTGCTACAATAGTTGCAGTAATGAGACTTTTTAAAGGCCCATAACATATCAAATTAGTTTAGTATATTTATACCTTTGTATGGTTGGGATATTGATTTAGTTGGATCAAATATAGTCATAATAATGTTTTATAGTGCACGAAGTCTTGAAATTGAGCACTTCAGTAACATTGACTCCATTAGACTTTACAACATATCTAGAAATGTACAAATGTTGTTTTCCATCATAATGGCCCATAGCATATCATATTAGTATAGTATATTTATGCAGTTATAAAATTGTCATAGGCTAATCGACACTCTTGTTTCAATCGGTTGTTGTTCTGTTCCAATCCACGTGAAAATAATGTTATGTTAAATCTGTTTATTGTGTGAAATTAATGCTACAACATATCATGAGTGACTTAAATAGCTAAATTCATAGCATACTTTCTGTTGTTTTTACAGTTGATGAATGTTGTGATATGGAGTTGGATGAAAAGTTGCTGGATAATCTCACCTCTCAGCCTTCTTTGAAGTCAAGGGGTCCAAATACAGGTTACAAATCTTCTACAATTACAGACAATGGTCTGAGCATTTTTCTAGTAGTGTATGTGCACGAATTAACCATGCTTTGTGCTAAACCTAATCGCTTGGTGTTAAGTATTTATAGAATTTTACTGTCTCTGTGGACGAATCAGCTAAAGACATGTTATGTTGTATACTTTTATTTTCCCTATGCTATAGATCTGATTTTCACTTTCTGGAATGTTTTATGTTCTGTGATGGAACTATTTTCCAAAAATACCCCATGGATTGGATCCTGTCTGTAGTATGTTTAAACAGGTTTGTGATTTAGGAGTTGGATTCTATTTTTTTAAAAGTAGAATGCAGTTATTTGTATTTGTTGTCATCTGTTTTTATCTTTTTGACACAATGCAGCATGTTGCTGCTGAAGGCACAACCTTGGTCAAACAGGCAGAAGATGCTGCAAGTAATAAGAAGGCAGAAAAGAGATTGCAGGTTGATCCTGCTACATGGCCAATAATGATCTTTAGGGTCTGCTAGAAGGATTGGAGATTGCAGTTAAGCTTCTATCTAAGACTTCACGCCAAGGACTTGATGAATTTAAGATATCATATTTTGGCATGGCTAGAAGCTTTGGAGGAAACGAGACTCAAGCAAAAGTAAACACACAGAGAGTTGTTGGCACATAGTAAGCTAGATAATGCAATTGAATATAAATGAGTTCATTTTTTTATAACATTTACTCACTATTGGAATAATTATTTGTATTTGACATATTAGTGAAATGAATTATATTTGTTATTTATGGTATTTTATTTTGTATTATGAGATTTTTAATGTATTATTTAATTTGAAAATTAGTAAATCTATAAATAATATATTTTTTAAACATTTAAAATTATGATACACAAAAATGTGTGTCATCTTCATTTATGACATGGCCTTTCTTGACAGGGGCTTTCTTGATACGCATTGCGTGTCATTAACACGTGCGTCGTAAGGTTACGACACGCGAATGCGTGTCGTCTTCATTTATGACAGGGCCTTTCTTGATACGCATTGCGTGTCGTAAATGCACGTCGTAATTACGCGTCGTAAATGAGCGACATAAATGCGCGTCATCTCTCTTTATGACAGGGCCTTCCTTGACGCGCATTTGCACATCGTCTGAGCCTTTTACGACACACAATGAGCATCGTAAAAGGCTGTTTTTCTAGTAGTGTTAACAGAGATGAAATAGAGTATGAAGATGATTCAGACTATTGTCCCAGTGGAGCAAGTTATTATAGTCGACTATTGTCCTAGTGGAGCAAGTTATTATAGTCGTCTTAGTTCTGATAATGAATATGAGCCGACGACGGATGATGATGAGCTTGTTTCATTTAGCAGGAATAGTTTAAGCATGAAGGTGGGCTCAAAATATGAAAATGCAATTAGTTTTAAGATAACCTTGAACCATTATGCAATCACGAATAAGTTCGAGTACTTCATCTAGAAAAGTGACTCGACACGATTCACAGCAAGGTGTGAAAAGATTGTGCATGGAGAATTCATGCTTCTATGTAGCAAGATGGAATTACATTTAAAGTAAGTATATAGCCTAACTTATATATAACATGCTTTCCATTAGCAATATATTTATGTGTTGAAGAGATTCAGCATGCAAAACTCCAAGAAAGGAGAGTTACCCATCCAGAGTAACGCCAGATTGAGTAAGACACAAAGCCCAAGTACCGAGGCTGAGATAGCAGAAATGAGTCAAGTACCTTATGCTTCAGCAGTAGGCTCGATCATGTATGCTATGACGTGTACTCGACCTGATATAGCTTTTACCTTGAGTATGGTTAGCAGGTATCAGGGGAATCCTGGCAAGGCACACTGGACTGCGGTAAAGAATATCCTCAAGTACCTACGGAGGACTAAGGACTGGGTCCTTACCCTCGGTGGGAGTGATGACTTGAGAGTTGTAGGGTATAGTGACGCTAGCTTCCAAACTGATAAGGATAATTTTTGCTCTCAGTCGGGCTGGGTCTTTACCTTAAACGGAGGAGCAATCACTTGGAAAAGTTCCAAGCAGGAGAGAGTGGCTGATTCCACTTGTGAATCAAAGTATATAGCAGCGAGCGAGGCAGCAAAGGAGGCAATATGGCTAAAGAACTTCATTGGAGACATTGGAGTTGTACCAGCTATAAAGGAGCCCATGGAAATTTTCTGTGATAGTGAAAGTGTTGTTGCCTTAGCTAAGGAACCAAGGGATCACGGAAGATCCAGACACGTCGACATAAAATATCATTTTATCAGACATCGCATAGAAGAAGGAATCCTCGTGGCAAAGAGGGTATCATCGGATTAGAACCCAACATATCCCCTTACGAAGGGACTGAGTAGGGTTAAGCATCTCCAGCATGCTCGGAGTATAGGGCTGAAGGATGATATAAGTTTTAGTAGTTAAATAAATTATGAAATTTGTAAAGTGTAATTGATATTTGATGATGAATAAAAGTTGTGTTTATTTATGAGTAAAGTGTTACTATCTTTTGTCAATCGTTTACTATATTTCTTTTGCATGTTTTGACTTCCAGAATGATCATGTTTGGTATATCATATTATTCAAACCTCCACAGTCAGTCATATGTCGGAAGTAGGTATGAATCAAGACTGTCATGATTGGTTGCAGAGGTCTAAGGTGTTGGACATGGCTACAACAATCATGAGTGCTCATAAGTTCTGAGTATTGGAATCAACCCACGCTCACTAGAATCACTTCATGGAATTTTATCTCGAGTGATCGTGAGACGGTAATATCATATAAGTCTTCAAACCTAGAGATATGATTTGTTACTTACGAGTTGGTTATGCATTGATTGTACAAAAACGCATTGGTAACTCGAAGTTATAAAACGTGCTTTTGTGTGTAATTCAATGAGTGGTAGAACAAGCATATGAGTCGAAGTTTATATGTTCCTTCTTGGATTAGAAGCTGATATTTGGGCCCCTCGATGATTTTATTTTGACCTATGTATCGGGCCCGGTCAGAACTAAGTTGATGTGTTCAATTAAGTTCTTTGTCAAACAAATCGGAAATCGGGAAACAAACTGCTGGACAATAAGTAAGAAATTGTTCCATGTATTTGTCCAGCTGATATCTAGAACAGAGGATTATATGATCACTTATCTTAAATGGTGTATCTGTTGGATTAGTGTCTAAGTCCATAACTATTTTGGTATGTACTTGACCTGATGGTGCATGATCATTTTGGGTTGCCTTCACCAAAGCAACTTGATAGGATGAATTATGGAGAGAAAGGATTAAATTTGATTTATTAATATATTATGAGAATAATATACTAAAGGAGAAATCATATTGTTTAATTAATATTAGTCAAGAATCAATAAGAATTAAGTTTGTGGCTAAAAGAGATTAATTAAACTTAAGGGACTAGAATTGTAATTATAAGATACTTGCAATTGGGCTATGGATTACCTTATAATATAAGGTTGGACAAATTCTATGGGGAAACCCATTAGAAATTGTCCAAGGCTTATTAAAGAAGGGTACATGGGTTGCTTAGGGCCTAAGCATCCAAATTAGGGTTTCCTAGTTGAAAAACCTAATAGCCTACATATATATATAGTACCCTTAAGCCCCAAAAAAACGTGGTGAACTTGTTCTATAGGGTTTCCACACGTTTTGGGCAGCCTCCTTCTCTTCTCTTCTTCATCCTCTTGCTCTTGGTGTTTGTGAACCATTAGAGGAGTGACATTTGTGACTGTAAGCTTTCTAAAGTCAATAAAAGAAGGATTTGAGATTGTTATTGCTACATAACAATCAAGGTAAGATCTAAACCTATTTCTTATGTTAATATGATTATTTATATGTTAGAGCTAGGGTTTATAGTCTGGGATGAATTGCATGTACAATAGAGAAACCTAGATCCAAGCATTAGGGTTTGCATGAGCACATAGGATGATTTTATGGATAAAACCCATCAGTGGTATCAGAGCCTAGATTGGTTTCTATTGTATTGATGCATATTTGATCGAAATCAGCACTGAAAATCGATTTTTTTTTGCTTCTGAGTGTTTCACTCGCCGAGTCACTTGGTGAACTCGCCAAGTCAGTTGTACTCGACGAGTCCAGGTCCAGACTCGACGAGTCAAAGCGTCTGACAGCTCATATTCGCGATTTTCTTCCTGTTTTGGCTTTGGATAATTACCATAAACATGTTTTTGTTATAAAATCCGAATTTTATCAATATTTGGTGATTATCCTTACTTAAATAGAAGATAATTGTCAAAATTTAGATAATCATTTGTTTTATTAGATAAAGTTTGATTATTTGTAATTTAGATTTGAATTATCTTGTGAAAAAGTTTTAATTTTTCCCCTCTAGGTTTTATAGTTTAAATTTGAACTTAATAGTTTTGGTTTTGAAATTTAAATAGTTAAAACCCTAATGTTTAGAAATGTTTCAAAACTTGCCCTCAAGTTTTGGAATTTAAAAGTTGATTAAAAGTTTAATTTAGGAATGTTAAATTCTAAAACCCTAGTATTGTTTTGAAAAGTTCAAATCACACCCTTATGGTTTTATTAACTAATTAAGGTGTATAATTAAAGGAGATTTAATAAATCCATAAGTTTTGGTTTACAATTTAATTAAAAGCGTAATTATTAAATTTGACCACATAGTATTTTAAAAGTGTGAAATACACCCTATAGTATATATAATATTAAAAGTCGAATAGTGTATATATATATATATATATATATATATATATATATATATATATATGAGTAAAAGTCAGTCTTACCGTTAGTAGGCCTCATTCACGAAGCTGGTCTATAAGGGGTGTTTAAGGAAATTGCCTATAAAATGGCGATTGAATGGGTATCCACTCTTACCCACCGCACTCTTGACTAGTGAAGGGTCGTTAGCCGAACGGGTACGATAGGACAGAAACCTTCCATTATAAGTATAATGATATACAAAAGTAACTAAATGCATTTACAAATTCCCAATCTTAGTTACTTAGGCAAAATTGAATTGATGTAATTCCATGAAATTACACTTTGTACCCTTGCAAAGACGTTAGTGGAGCGTGTGTGGTTAACCGGCACACTAAATGGTTCTAAGCAAAGGTATCAAAGGGTGACTCAATGTTTGTCATAGTTCGGTGGAGCGTGTGTGGTTAACCGGCACATCGAATAGGTGACTGTAACATGTGGGGGCACCATGTAGATTTGCATGGTTATTCACACCCGCTTTGTGATCCTCGGCATCCCAGTCACAAACTAGAGGGGCATATCGAGATTTAAACATGCCATTGAAAAGTTCAATGAATCTCAAATGACCTAGGAGTTTCCAGTACATTTAAAACTTAATCTGTTTTTTGTTTTTCATGGTGGAAAAATTAGTGAATCGTCATTCACTTACCTTCAAATGTTCTGCAATTTGGGTTACGACATCCCTCTCTCGAGTTGTGGAATATTGTGTTGGGTCCTAGCCCTAGTATATCATTTGGGTGATTTACTAAGGACTCAATAAATTAACTAACTTGAATTCATTTTCTCCCGTTTTGTAGATGTCAAAGTATGACAATCATGGTCTTCCCAAATTTCAAGGAAAAGGTGTTCCTACTAAAATTAAGTTGTTCCGCTATTCAAGTGAAGAATCAAAATGGACTAGTTTGATTTCACTTCCTCCTCCTCCTCCAATTATTCTCCCTAACCCACAAGATCGAAGAATTGAAAGGTTCAGTGTCACTAAAGCCCCATTGGAAATGAATCATGAAGATCGTAAACCCGTGTTTGCCCACGTTCTAGGAATGAAATCACACATCGATAGGTTGATAATGTTGGGTGCGTCATTCCCTAATGAGTTGGCTATAGGCTGGGTTCTACATCACTCCCTGAATCATATAATGAGTTCAAAAGAAAGTATTATATGATGGATCATGACGCAAACCTCATTGACCTAACTTAAATGCTCATTGCTGCTAAATCATAAATGATTTGGCAAAGCAATGGAGCATAATTGTTGGGAAAGTCAACCAACCATGCTTCCAAGGATGTTCTAGGGGAACCGACCTGCGTTTGTTGCCAAGAGAAAGGGCGTTGGATACAAGTCTTCCCTAAGAGCCTGAAGAGTCCAGAAGATGGGGGAGTCAAAGAGTATGGTTGTGCTTCAGGTAAAATCCAGTATCTAACCCCATTAAGTTCCTATTCGTTGATTCTTAATACATGATGTGATAAGATTGCATTTGAATGCTTTGCAGGATCAGTGAAAAGATAGGAAGCTTCATAAAAGAGCAAGATGAGTCTAGTCACGAAGAAATGGATCTCGATCGCATGGATTCGAAGATTAGATTTTGAGCTTATAAAGTTATGATAGAGTTGTTAGGAATATTTGATTACATAGTTTTTCAGTTGATTTTGCATTGTAAGGACAAACGTTTTCCGCTACTTTTATGAATAAAATAATTTTTGTTTGACGTATTTATTTATTTATTTATTTCCTTGCAATGAAATCGTTATGAAAAATTGATGTTTGCATATTTCTACAACAAAATGGAGGTGATTCTTAATTATGTTATTTGTGGAAAGGTCAAGAAATTACCAAATAGGGAAAGTTTCTCATCGCCTAAGTTTCAATTGGATAGAGACTTGGAATTATACAACAAGTATTGCATGATGAATGAGAAGTTTCATATTTGTAAAAAATAGACTAATTCGATGACAAAGTGTCAAGTGAAGGACTAGGAGATCGAGTACACAAGGTTATGTGTTAATCAAGTCCACCACAAGAGTAACAAAGATATTCGTCATGATTTACTAAGGTTAAGTAAATATGATTACACTTATGAGATTAAGTGTAATTCTTAGTTGATTGAAAGAGTTTAAATCAATAGCAGAACGAATAAGAAGAATCAAGTAGGCAGAAAGATAAAAGTTTACCTATTCTAAGAAGAAGGGAGAGTACCTTTTATTATGTTTTATGATAGGTCTTAATGATTAAGAACCATATCTCAATTGATCCTCTAAGTGAATCTTTGTGCAATTGTATGTCTAAGAAAAGGAATCGAGAATTGAAGAAATGGTTCAATCAAGAAGCCAATCATATTTCATTCCAAAACAAGTCTTAGAGTTAAGATTGTGACATTGAACGACAAGTCTCAAGAAGGTTTATAACATTCATCAAATGTGGAAAGTTGTGATGTCTTGGATAAGACAAAGACCAACTAGGACCAATTTTATGAAGTGTTTTGTCTTGATAGAAACTACACTAAATCTTGAATATTCGTTTGTCAAGAAATGTTTATTGACAAAAGAATCTTATATGTCAAGGAGTCTGTAACATCCGGAATTTCAGGTATTATATTTATTCGTTTGAATTTCAAGTTTTGTGGAAGAACTCAGCGAGTTGATGCATAGACTCGCCGAGTAGAGACACGAATCATTATCCGGGTGGATGGCTGGACTCGGCGAGTCGCCCCAAGGACTCGGCGAGTCCATGCTGTTTAATGAAACCCTAATTCCTCGGGTTTGGGGCCTATTTAAAGGGCCTTATGGCCGTCATTTGCGGCTACCAGACCCAGAGAGAAACCCTAGGTGAGCAAGAGCGTTTGTGAGAGGAAAAGAGGCATTTCTTGATCCTTTGTTGGTGTTTTTGAAAACAGAAGAGGACCAAGACAAGAGGAGGCTGAAGAGGGTGCTAATCCAGTGATTCCAGGGCTCAGAGACTTCATTTTGAGGTATTCATTCGACCCTTCTTCAGTTTATGGTGTAATTCTTAGAGTTAGGGCTTTTTAGCCCTATTAGAGGATGGTTATATGGAGTAATTGGCCCCTTCTTGTGTTGGTGCTGTAGATCTAGACCAAAAGAGGTCCAGAGACCCTTTTCCCTTGAGCTTTATGGGTATTAATGGAGGTTATGAACCTAGGATGTCATTTTAGAGGCCATATCTTCATATAAGGCCTTTGAGCCCTTGCATGTGCACCAAGATGTTAGCTTTACGTGATTATAATGCTTTGGGAAGCTGGATCTATGGTTTAGTGAAGCGGATTTGACCTCAAGAGGTCAATTCAGCTTGAGCATGGCATGAACTCACCGAGTCCAATAGCCGACTCGGCGAGTAGGACGAGGGTTTTCCCGATAATCACACAGATGGTGACTCACTGAGTTGGGGAAGCGACTCGATGAGTCAGATGGAATCTAGAGGACAGAGTGCATGATGGTACTCGCCGAGTCAGGAGCCGGACTCGGCGAGTTGGGTCGGGACATTTCACAGATTGTGATCAGTGATGATTTGCAGAGTTAAGGTTGACTCAGTGAGTCGAATGGGGACTAAGAGAGTGAAGAACACATGTGGACTCGCCGAGTCACAGCTGTGCACTCAGCGAGTTTGGTCAAGGTTGACAGTTGAGTTTTAGGGTTAGTCAATGTTTGGACCTTAGAGTCATCGGAAGGGTAGGATAGTCTTTTACCCTTCTTACAGGTAGTATTGAGAGGAAGAGATTAGCCTAGCCCTAAGGGTTGTATTAATTAGAGTATTTATTTTATGTGATTAGGAAGGGGCTAGACCAGAGTTTACCGAGTCAGAGATTTACTGAGATATCCGAGGTGAGTCTTCTCTCTATACTTTACCTTGAGTAGGTAAATAGAGTTATGTGATACAATGCGTGTATGCTATATATGTGTTATGCGTTGCACTGCATTCTTCTATGTGATTTATGCTGTGCATGTTTGCAGAGTTAGAACCTGAGGGTTCACAGAGTTTGGGTGCACGAACCCATAGAGTTATAGCCTCGAGTGGCTAATATGTGTTATATGTGGTATTTTGGGGAACTCACTAAGCTTTGTGCTTACAGTGTTTTATGTTATGTGTTTCAGGTACTAGTGAGGATCGCGGAAAGGCGTCGGCTTGATCAGTACACACACGGGATTTTTATGCTATAAGATCTTGGGATTGATATATGTTATGAATTGAGTTTTCAAACAATGATGTTTTTATGAATAATGAATGAACTATGTTTTTATAAAATGCGAAAAATTGTTTTGGAAATTTATGGTGTTACAAGTTGGTATCAGAGCCTTGGTTTGAGGGATTCGAGTACACCTTCGGGCGTATTTGAACTCAAACTGAGGATTTGAAATATATTTTCAAAAGAGAAACTAGTTTTCTAAAAAGAGTAAAAGATTTTTAGAAAAACGCAGAGTAGAGTCGTGTGTACGATCAGTCAGCGCCCGAACGGTGATTTCCCAAAATACACTTATGTTATATGTTATGAGATTGATATGATGTATTCTCGTGCAAGAGTGGGCTAGGTATTCCTATTAGGACTAGATTGGCCTGATTTGTGATGCCTTAGCCTAGGGGGAGGTGAGCTGCTATGAGATGCTTGAGAGTGAGTAGGTAGCAGTGAGGAGCTTATGAGAGATCTGTTAGAGAGAGTGGATTATGAATAATATAGTACTCGGGACATGGGATCCTAGGAGGAAGACTTGGGGTGTATACTGATACGGTGTGGACAGTAGTATTGGGCCCGTACTACTGAAAACACCGGGGCGGTGTACAGTTCAAGTAAGAATCTTCGGGATGCCAGGGATCAAGGAGGAATGAGTTATCGAGTGCGAGTATGCTCGAGTGAGTTTCTAATGTATCGTATGTTGTATTTCAGAGGTAGATCATGGTGAGAACACGTCATACGCCAGAGTGCAGCGGGACTAGTGATGAGGAGATCCACCGGATCATCCATGAGGAGGTGGCTGCGGCCATCAGGGCAGAGATACCAGAGATTTTCGGGTCTATTAAGAACACGTTGATTGAGACTTTTGATGAGTGTTATGCCGCTCTTTCTGAGGCTGCTGTTGCAGCGGCCACCGCAGCCGTCGCTGCTGCTAGGCCGCAGGGGGGTGACTCGTTGTTGTTCAGGGAGTTCAGCAACACGAAGCCACCAAAGTTTGATGGGACGCAGAATCCGATTGCAGCGATGAGATGGGTAACTGACATTGAGGGGTGTTTCTATACCTACTCGTGCCCGGAGCACTTGAGGATTCGGTTTGCGTTGAACCAGCTTCGCCTGGGGCCGAAGGACTGGTGGAAGTTCGCGACAGCACACTATTCTCCAGCAGGGCTTGGTGCGGTGACCTGGGAGAGGTTCACCACCATGTTTCAGGATGAGTATGTTCCCTCGGTGGAACGGGATTAATTGGCATAGGAGTTTTTGACCCTTAAGCAGGGTACGGAGTCTGTGACGTTTATTACCAGGATGTTTCATGAGAGGGCGATGTTCTGCCCTGAGCACGTGTCTACTGAGCAGGCACGTATGAGCCGTTATTTGAGTATTTTGAGGAGAGATATTCGGGAGTTCGTGGTGAACTCCTCATACCGGACATTTGCCGAGCTTCAGGCAAATACGCGGAAGAGGGAGATCGAGCTAGAGACTCAGGCTAGGGAGGAGGCGGAGTCTCAAGGGAGGGATCGGCGAGCGGCACAGTCCCAGCCGGCAGCCAAGCGGGCCAAGCCCGCTAATTCCAGAGTAGGGAGCCAGAAGGGCTGCACTTGTGGAAAGTGCGGCAAGGGTCATGATGGAGTTTGTAGAGCGGGATCTGGCTACAAGTGTGGCAAGGAGGGGCATATGGCCAAGGACTGCCCCAAGGGGTTTGCAGTGTGTTTTCACTGCAACCAGACCAGACACCAGAAGGCCGAGTGTCCGCTGCTGCGAGGGACAACACAGGGAGCTTCTCAGGGGTCTGCCCCTACTGCCATTAGAGCTTCTGATAGTCGGCCGGTGAAGACCGAGACGCCGAAGGCTCGGGGGAGAGCCATCCAGTTGACTGCGGAAGAGGTCCGCGCAGCACCTGATCTCGTGGCTGGTATGTACTCTTTCATGTATTTATTTTTAATGTTTGAGATTTTTTGCTTGTATTATGATATGCGTAGGTACTTTTCTTGTGAGTTCTGTACCTGCTTTGGTGTTATTTGACTAGGGTACGAGTCGATCTTTTATATCATTGGCTTTTAGTTAGCACATCAGTATTAGTCGAGAGGCGTTGAGTCGACTTCTGAGAGTCTCCATCGCCAACGAGAGAGCAGTGTGTGCCACGGAGGTGATTCGAGGATGTGTACTCGAGATTTTTGGTGTAGAGTTTCCTATTGATTTGGTCCCGATTGCGATGGGGGACGTCTGTGTCATCCTAGGCATGGATTGGTTGAGCAGATTTGGAGCAATTATCGACTGCGAGCGACAGCTGGTGACTGTATGAGACCCAAGTGGGGGATTTCTTATGGTGTACGGCGAGGATACCCATCCTGATTCAGCGTTTTGTTCGGCTGCTAGAGCGAGGCAGAGTCTACAACAGGGTTGTAGTGGTTTTGCAGCGTATGTGATGGATACGAGAGTTGGTGCAGAGAGATCGAGTACAGTTGAGGAGGTCCCGTTAGTGCATGAATCCCCGGATGTTTTTCCTGAGGAGTTACCGGGTGTGCCTCCCAAGAGGCAGGTTGAGTTTCGCATTGATTTGATTCCGGGGGCAGCACCTATTGCCAAGGCGCCCTATCGCCTTGCACCTCCAGAGATGCAGGAGTTATCCTCGCAGCTTCAAGAGCTGTTGGGGAAGGTGTTTATACGGCCGAGCAGCTCGCCGTGGGGAGCACCGATCCTTTTTGTGAAGAAAAAGGATGGTTCGCACCGAATGTGCATAGATTATCGAGAGTTGAATAAGTTAACGGTCAATAACCGTTATCCTTTGCCAAGGATCGACGATTTGTTCGATCAGCTGTAGGGAGCATCTTCGTTTTCCAAGATTGATCTGAGATCTGGATATCATCAGATGAGGGTGCGCGAGGAGGATATCCAGAAGACCGCATTCAGGACTCGTTATGGGCATTACGAGTTCGTGGTGATGCCATTCGGGCTCACCAATGCGCCTACAGCATTCATGGATCTCATGAACAGGGTATGCAGACCAATGCTGGATCGATCAGTGATTATGTTAATTGACGATATTTTGGTGTATTCGAAGTCCATGGAACAGCATGAGGATCATTTGCGAGAGATCCTTAGCGTGCTGAGATCGGAGAGGCTTTACACCAAATTCTCCAAGTGTGATTTTTGGTTACGAGAGGTGCAGTTTCTTGGTCACGTTGTTAACCAAAAGGGGATTTTGGTTGATCTAGCCAAGATCGAGGCGGTGATGAGTTGGGAGGTGCCGAAATCTCCTTATGAGATCAGGAGTTTTCTAGGGTTGGCCGGCTATTATCGGAGGTTCATCAGGGATTTCTCCAAGATTGTTGTTCCTCTCACTAGGTTGACCTGGAAGGGTGTGGTGTTCAGCTGGGGCCTAGAGCAACAAGCCTCATTTGAGACTTTTCGCCAGAGATTGTGCGAAGCCCCGGTGTTGACTCTTCCAAAGGGGATGGAGGACTTCATGGTGTATTGTGACGAATCGATCTATGGGTTGGGCGCGGTATTGATGCAGAGGGGGCATGTGATCGCGTACGCATCGAGGCAGCTGAAGCCTCATGAGGCTAGGTATCACACCCACGATCTAGAGTTGGGGACGGTGGTGTTCGCCCTCAAGATTTGGCACCATTATCTGTATGGGGTTCGGTGTACGATATACACGGACCACAAGAGTTTGAAGTATTTGATGGATCAGCCAAACCTGAACATGCGTCAGAGGAGATGGTTGGATGTGGTAAAGGATTATGATTGCAAGATCCTGTACCCCCGAGCAAGGCTAATGTGGTAGCCAACGCCCTGAGTCATAGAGCAGAGAGCGCCCCGATTTGGGATATTTGTATGAGATTGACAGTGATGACTCCGGTGTTGGACACCATCAGAGGGGCTCAGGCTGAGGCAGTGAGACCGGAGAACCGCAAGAGAGAGCGAGTTATCGTATAAGTGTCGGAGTTCGTGACCGATAGCAGAGGGCTTATGACCTTCCAGGTTCGGATTTGGGTACCGTTTGTTGGAGGAGCGCATACCATCTTGATGGAGGAGGCGCATAGATCGAGATTCTCGATCCATCCCGGGGCCACTAAGATGTTTCTGGATCTTAAAAGGGAGTATTGGTGGCCCCGTATGAACAGAGATGTAGCGTGGTTTGTTGAGAGTTGCCTAACCTGTCGTAGGGTTAAGGTCGAACATCAGAGACCGCATGGTAAATTGCAGCCACTGGAAGTCCCAGAGTGGAAATGGGAACAGTTATCCATGGATTTTATCACCAAATTGTCGAGAACGGCGAGGGGTGTCGATGCAATTTGGGTGAAAGTAGACCGCTTGACAAAGAGCGCTCACTTTCTCGCCATTAGTGAGAGTTCTTCTACGGAGAGTTAGCAGAGATATATGTGAGAGAGGTGGTATCGCGGCATGGGGTGCCGATCTCGATTGTGTCAGATCGAGATGTGCGTTTCACTTCCAGATTTTGGAAGAAATTCCATGAGGAGTTGGGTACGAGGCTGCATTTTAGTACCACATATCACCCACAGACTGACGGTCAGAGCGAGCGGACGATTCAGACGCTCGAGGACATGCTCCGAGCATGTGTGTTGGATTTTGGCGGAAGTTGGGACACATATTTGCCCTTAGCGGAGTTCTCCTACAACAACAGCCATCATTCGAGCATTGGTATGCCACCCTTTGAGCTGTTGTATGGGAAGAGGTTTCGGACTCCCATTTGTTGGGGAGAGGTAGGGCAACGACTGATGACTAGCATGGGGATCATGCTTCAGACGACAGAGCATATTCAGCAGGTCAGGCAGAGATTGTTGACCGCTCAGAGTCGCCAAAAGAGTTATGCGGATAGGCGACGATCCGAGCTTGAGTTCCAGGTCGGTGATTATGTTCTCCTGAAAGTATCTCCTTGGAAAGGAGTGATTCGATTCAAGAAGAGGGGCAAGCTAGGGCCCTGGTTTATTGGCCATTCAGAGTGATCGCGAGGGTAGGCAGAGTAGCGTATCGCTTGGAGCTACCTGCGGAGTTGGAGCGGATTCATAATACCTTCCACGTGTCTTAGCTGAGGAAGTGTATAGCCGACGAGTTGGCGGTAGTGCCGTTAGAGGACATTCAGGTGGATGCGAGCCTGAACTATGCAGAGAGGCCAGTTGCGATTATGGATCGGAAGATCAAGGTTCTGAGGAACAAGGAGGTGCCTCTGGTGCAGGTTCAGTGGCAACATCGGAGAGGATCCGAGTTGACTTGGGAGCCAGAGCGGGAGATGCGTGAGTAGCATCCGGAGCTACTTCAGGGATGAGACTTCGAGGGCGAAGTCTGATTCAAGTGGGGGAGAATTGTAACATTTGGAATTTCAGGTATTATATTTATTTGTTTTAATTTCAAGTTTTATGGAAGAACTCGGCGAGTTGATGCGTAGACTCGCCGAGTAGAGACGCGAATCATTATCCGGGTGGATGGCTGGACTCGACGAGTCAACCCAAGGACTCGGCGAGTCCACGCTGTTTAATGAAACCCTAATTCCTCGGGTTTGGGGCCTATTTAAAGGGCCTTATGGCCGTCATTTGCGGCTACCAGACCCTAGAGAGAAACCCTAGGTGAGCTAGAGCGTTTGTGAGAGGAAAAGAGGCATTTCTTGATCCTTTGTTGGTGTTTTTGCAAATAGAAGAGCACCAAGACAAGAGAAGGTTAAAGAGGGTGCTAATCCAGTGATTCTAGGGCTCAAAGACTTCATTTTGAAGTATTCATTCGACCCTTCTTCAGTTTATGGTGTAATTCTTAGAGTTAGGGCTTTTTAGCCCCATTAGAGGATGGTAATATGGAGTAATTGGTCCCTTCTCGTGTTGGTGTTGTAGATCTGGACCCAAAGAGGTCTAGAGACCCTTTTCCCTTGAGCTTTATGGGTATTAATGGAGGTTATGAACCTAGGATGTCATTTTAGAGGCCATATCTTCATATAAGACCTTTGAGCCCGTGCATGTGCACCAAGATGTTAGCTTTACGTGATTATAATGCTTTGGGAAGCTGGATCTATGGTTTAGTGAAGCGGATCTGACCTCAAGAGGTCAATTCAGCTTGAGCATGGCATGAACTCGTCGAGTCCAATAGCCGACTCGACGAGTAGGACGAGGGTTTTCCCGATAATCACACAGATGGTGACTCACTGAGTTGGGGAAGCGACTCGGTGAGTCAGATGGAATCTAGAGGACAGAGTGCATGATGGTACTCGCCGAGTCAGGAGCCGGACTCGGCGAGTTGGGTCGGGACATTTCACAGATTGTGATCAGTGATGATTTGCAGAGTTAAGGCTGACTCAGTGAGTCGAATGGGGACTAAGAGAGTGAAGAACACGTGTGGACTCACCGAGTCACAGCTGTGCACTCGGCGAGTTTGGTCAAGGTTGACCATTGACTTCGTTGACTTTTAGGGTTACTCAATGTTTGGACCTTAGAGTCATTGGAAGGGTAGGATAGTCTTTTACCCTTCCTAGAGGATGTATTGAGAGGAAGAGATTAGCCTAGCCCTAAGGGTTGTATTAATTAGAGTATTTATTTTATATGATTAGGCAGGGGCTAGACCAGAGTTTACCGAGTCAGAGATTTACTGAGATATCCGAGGTGAGTCTTCTCACTATACTTTACCTTGAGTAGGTAAATAGAGTTATGTGATACAGTGCTTGTATGCTATATATGTGTTATGTGTTGCACTGCATTCTTCTATGTGATTTATGATGTGCATGTTTGCAGAGTTAGAACATGAGGGTTCACAGAGTTTGGGTGCACGGACCCACAGAGTTATAGCCTCGAGTGGCTAATATGTGTTATATGTGGTATTTTGGGGAACTCACTAAGCTTTGTGCTTACAGTGTTTTATGTTATGTGTTTCAGGTACTAGTGAGGATCGCGGAAAGGCGCCGACTTGATCAGTACACACATGGGATTTTTATGTTATAAGATCTTGGGATTGATATATGTTATGAATTGAGTTTGCAAACAATGATGTTTTTATGAATAATGAATGAACTATGTTTTTATAAAATGCGAAAAATTGTTTTGGAAATTTATGGTGTTACAGAGTCAGTGGGAGTCTTAATGATCTTGAAAAGTTTCAAGAACTAATCAAGAATAAACCTTATCGATCATCACTAGCACACGACTTGAGGTTTACAACCTATCGTGTTGACATTATCTTGTTTCTGTGCCGTTCCAATTGAGTTAATTATGCATGTAAGTTCTATGAGTTCTCATTTGAACGCATAAAAGGTAAGCACCTTGATCAATGAAAAGTACATTGATATGAAAGGATGATCTTCTTAACTACTTGGAAGACATGGTGGGCAGCCGCGTTACCATAAAGCAAGAAATCAAGATTAAGAAAGTTCGGTCCATAAGAGTTTGGATTTGTCGCAAACTTTGGTTTTAACAAATTCGCATGGATAAGAAGACATACACCATTAAAATCTAAGTGTCATAAGATTTCCTCCTTCATGAAGATGGATGTGTGGAAATGCTTTCACTAAGAGAGATTTTAAGAAAATAGCAATTGTAAAATTGTATTCTCAAATTTGATTATGGTTACGGTATCGCTTTCCATAATTCGAATTGTGAGATTTGGCAATTAGTCTGAATTGTTTAAGACACACATATGAGCTATCTAAGGCAAAGGTGTATAAGTTTAAGAAGCTTAGATAAAGGATTATCAAAGCATTAGGTATTAGAAATATGAACTTCAGAAATTCAATAAGTATTGTTTTATGGAAGTTCAGTTGTTTTCTAAATACATGTCAAAGCTAGTGGGAGCATAAGTGTTGTGCTTATATGATAATAATCATCATGATAGTGGGAGCATAAAAGTTGTGCTGGTATGATTATTAAGGCAAGTATTGCAAGTTAGCAATATTAATTATAGAAAACAAGAGTTATACTTTGCAAAGTCGCAAAGGTTGAATAGTTGTTTTGCTATAAGTAAGGGAGAGAATATTGTACTTTGTTTCAAAATCTAAAGCTTAGATTGAGAAATTTTAATAAATTTAGTCAAAGGATACATAGTGTGTTCTTAAATTTCGATTATGATTACGGTACCCCTCTTCATATTTCGAGTTGTAAGAACATGACACTTAAAATATTATGGCAAAAGATTCATAATGTATCGTATCTTTATGTAAGACATTATGCATCGTGTCCCATACGCTTCAGGTATAGGATCGATTGCAAATACTATAATATTTGACCATTCTAAAATTTTCCAAATGTCTAGCGCATTTAGAGGGAAAAAGGACAAGAATCGGTTTTGACTAAGATAATTATACAACTATCAAAGGACGATCCAAAGCTCGCTGAGGATTGGTCGCTTGTGAGTAGTTGGAAGTATGATATTGGATGGAGCATATAGACATTATTATGAATAGATAAGATTCTATTAAGAATGAGTTGTCATATGGTAAGTATGGAAAGGTTTCCATGTTGGGAGTTGGTGTAACGCCCGTAGATCGGTGCTAGTCAATTTAGAGACGATAAGTGTCAAAAATGACTTTTTGATAGAAGATTATTTAGGATGAATAAACCTAACTAAGTTGTAGTATATGTTACGAGGTTTCTGTGCATATAAAGAATGCCAAAATCCGAGTTATAACAAAGAAGTTATGACTTGTTGAAGTTTCGCGACAGAACCGGCACAACGCTGAATGACGTAAAAAGTGAATTTACGTTAGAGTGATATTTAGCCTTAGCAATCTAAACAAGAATCGAAGATCTCGTTGTTAGTAGTGAAACGACGAAAAGTTAGGCAAGAACGGACGTCGGACGAAGAAGTTATGAATTTATAACGAAATTTTTTGTCCCGACCTATTAAAAATAAATAATAAAAATACAATTCGAAATTAGCCAACGAAGTCTAAACGAAAGTCGTAGAGCGTAGTCTCACCTTCGCGTGGATATAAAGAACGTCGAAAACGGAGTTCGTATGAAGAAGATATGAATTTCCGAAGTTTATTAATTAATTTGTATTTATTTTTAATTGGAAATTCCGGCATTATCCGAAGGGGAGTCAGCAGCCTGATCCGAGGTACGCCCCGCGTACTCCGAAGAGTGTCGACACTTCGGATGACGCATGCCATGACGACTTCGGAGCCCTGTACGCCCCGCGTACAGGCGTACGCCCCGCGTACTCCGAGGCTCCAGCCTCCTATAAATAGGATCCGAAGGCAGCCGAGTCTTTTGTTCATTTTCTCTCTTCTCTCTCCCGTTTTGCATTGCTTTGTGTGCCAGAAATATCCCGAAGCCCCGGTATCATACTCTAGCCCCGACGCAAGTCCCGAGATCCCGAAGATCCCGAGAAGTGCGGTTCCCGAGTCGAAGCTCTGCCCGCGAGAAGTTCGATTTTTGTAGAGATCTTCCAGATCTGCTGAGGATTACTACTTCTGCAAGTCGTAGTGCTGTCCGATCATCTTCTGATCAAGTGAGTGTATACTACCTTTCATAAACACGATAATAATACAAGTATGGTTCGAGTGTATTAAGTATATTGTTGTTTATAGGTGTGAGTGTGTTGTTACTTTCTTCTAACACATAAATATGAGGTATTTGTTATAAAATACGTGCTATGTGTATAATATAAAGTTGATTATATGTGTGGGTGTATAGTCCCTTTCATAAACACGAGTATAATACAAGTATTGTTTGAATGTATTAAGTATATGTTTGGGAGAGTGTGTGGTTACGTTCTTCTAACACATAAATATGAGGTATTTGTTATAAAATACGTGCTATGTGTTTATATTGTTGTTTATTTGAGATGAGTATGGAATGAATGTTTTATATAGTTTTTAAATGAGTTAAACTGTATATGTATTTTATATCTACAAATATGTTGGATAGAACATGGGTAGATGAGATAGTTGGTATGTGATAAAATGATGAGGTATGAAAGATGATTAAGAATGATATTGGTAGATGCACCAATTAAGAATGTCATAAAACTAGCAGATGCGCTTGAGAATAATATCGGTAGATGCACCAAGTAGTGAATGTCGTGATCTTGGCAGATGCGCCAAATAGAGATTGTTATAATAATAGCAGATGCGCTTATAGGATAATCTTGGCAGATGCGCTTATGAGATAATGTCAGCAGATGCGCCTAAAAGAGAATGTCATAAACCTGGCAGTCGCGCCTCATACTGTATGACGTAATCCTGGCAGAGGCGCCTAAAGGATGATGTTGGTAGATGCGCCTTATGTAGCAATAGATTTTGTGCTAATTCCTTAGGTCAATCCTAGGAATGGATGGATGTCGGGTAGTTGAATTCTTAGGGTAAAATCCTAAGAAATAAAGAAGATAATGGGGATGGGTAATTGGATCGATTGTTTGATGGTTGAATATAATAATTATATTATTGTGGGTTGAAAACCCTATATGCTCACCAAACTCCCAAGCCTGACCCACTCAGTTTTCTTTGTATCACAGGTATTAATACGAAGACATATTTCATAGAGAGATTTAAAGGAGATATAAATCAATTGTGTAATTAAATGTAAGTTCTGTTTATGCTTATATGTCTGTATCGGAACATGACATCCTGAGGTTTTTTTATTAAATGAAAATACATTCTCTTTGAGAAATGTTGTGATAAGTTATTATCATGTCTTGTTTTGGGAACAAATTTCCGCAACCATTTTCTTTAAACGATTACTCTGATTTTATAAAACAAAGCATAAACAAATCGTCTTTTCTGGCCGGGAAAATGGGGATGTCACAGTTGGATATTGAGAATGTATGTCTAGATTAGAAATTTTTATGCAAAAAGGATGTTCAAAGGAATGTAATTTGAGTGAGAGACATCACATCTATGGAATTGTCTTGTAACAATTTTCGATAGAGAGCATTGTAATTCATTGGCAATAGTCATTGTGACCTTAGTGCAGTGACATTACAAAAGGATCATTGCATAAAATGTTAGAATCTAACATATTCTATAAGTGGCAAGAATTTGATATTCTTACACTTGTGATAAGGATTGGGAGTTGTGAAATGAGTATAATTGGAAATGTGTTCATTTGATCTATTTCACAAATTAAGAACCATAGGTAAACATTGTGTGCATGCTAAGAGCATGGGACAAGTGTTGTAATAATTCAAGTAAGAAGTTGATTACCCGAAACAACAAATAATGAGTAATCGATATGGTGATAAATAAAAGGTGTTTTATTTATACTCAAAGGTTTGAGGCCATATGGGATTAGTATTATTCTTGTGTTTCACTTTGCATGTTTTGACTTCCTGAATAGTTAAATTGGTTCAGAACAATCAAATTATTCGAACGGACCATAGTCGTTCATATGTTGGAAGTAGGTATGAATGAAGACTGTCGTGAATTGGTGAGTGGATTGTCTAAAGTGTATTAGACATAAGCAATTATTTGCTGCAACGTTCATGAGTGCTTATGAATATGAGTTTGAGCATTGGATTAAACCCACGCTCACTTGGATCACTTCATGGATTTTATCACGAGTGATTGGTGAGACGATTATATCTTATATTCTTGAAACCGAGATGTGTGAGTTGTATCTTGCGATTCGGTTGCACATTGATAATATGTAAACACACCAGTAACTTGGTGTTATAAAACATATTGTTGTGTGTGATTCGGTGAGTGAGTGAAAGTGAGCATTGAGTCAAAGTTTATCCGTTCCTTTTATCCAAAGTGGGATAAAAGCGATATATGTGGGCCCCTCGATGATTTAGTGATGGAACCTAAGTGCTTGGCCAAGCTGGGACTAAATTGATGTGTTCAATTGTAGTCTGTTGTCAGTCGTCATAAATCTGATTTCGGGAAACAGCACATAGACAGAGAGAATGATTTAGATCCATGTCTCAGTCTATACGATAATATCTAGAATGGAGGAATATATGATCCCTTATCTAAAGGACACGCATATCTGATAAGATCAGAGTTGACAGCGGCTTTAGAAAGCTACGATTGCAGATCATGATCTGAAGTCATACGCATAATAGTTATTAGACTTATCCAAGTGGGAGACTGTTGGATTAGTGTCTAAGTCCATAACTATTTTGGTATGTACTTGACCTGATGGTGCATGATCATTTTGGGTTGCCTTCACCAAAGCAACTTGATAGGATGAATTATGGAGAGAAAGGATTAAATTTGATTTATTAATATATTATGAGAATAATATACTAAAGGAGAAATCATATTGTTTAATTAATATTAGTCAAGAATCAATAAGAATTAAGTTTGTGGCTAAAAGAGATTAATTAAACTTAAGGGACTAGAATTGTAATTATAAGATACTTGCAATTGGGCTATGGATTACCTTATAATATAAGGTTGGACAAATTCTATGGGGAAACCCATTAGAAATCGTCCAAGGCTTATTAAAGAAGGGTACATGGGTTGCTTAGGGCCTAAGCATCCAAATTAGGGTTTCCTAGTTGAAAAACCTAATAGCCTACATGTATATATAGTACCCTTAAGCCCCAAAAAACGTGGTGAACTTGTTCTCTAGGGTTTCCACACGTTTTGGGCAGCCTCCTTCTCTTCTCTTCTTCATCCTCTTGCTCTTGGTGTTTGTGAACCATTAGAGGAGTGACATTTGTGACTCTAAGCTTTCTAAAGTCAATACAAGAAGGATTTGAGATTGTTATTGCTACATAACAATCAAGGTAAGATCTAAACCTATTTCTTATGTTAATATGATTATTTATATGTTAGAGCTAGGGTTTATAGTCTGGGATGAATTGCATGTACAATAGAGAAACCTAGATCCAAGCATTAGGGTTTGCATGAGCACATAGGATGTTTTTATGGCTAAAACCCATCAGTGGTATCAGAGCCTAGATTGGTTTCTATTGTATTGATGCATATTTGATCGAAATCAGCACTGAAAATCGATTTTTTTTTGCTTCTGAGTGTTTGACTCGCCGAGTCACTTGGTGAACTCGCCAAGTCAGTTGTACTCGACGAGTCCAGGTCCAGACTCGACGAGTCAAAGCGTCTGACAGCTCATATTCGCGATTTTCTTCCTGTTTTGGCTTTGGATAATTACCATAAACATGTTTTTGTTATAAAATCCGAATTTTATCAATATTTGGTGATTATCCTTACCTAAATAGAAGATAATTGTCAAAATTTAGATAATCATTTGTTTTATTAGAACTAGGGTTTATAGTATTGGATGAATTGCATGTACAATAGAGAAAGCTAGATCCAAGCATTAGGGTTTGCATGAACACATAGGATGTTTTTATGGCTAAAACCCATCAGTATCAACATCTTCTCAGTTCCGAGAGACCTTGAAAGAGCTACGATTTCTGATTGGTTCCTGAAGTATTGCAGTTATAGTTATTAGACTTATCCAAGTGGGAGACTGTTGGATAAGGTGTCTCAGTCCATAACTATTTCTGGTAAATACTTGACCCGACCTGGCACAGTCCATTTGGGTTGCATAGCAACATGCAATTGGATAAACTAAATGAGAGAAATAACACATATGGTTTACTAATATATTATAAGTTCTAATATATTAATAATATTATTTAATTAGTTTTGATCAAGAATTAATTTAGAATTAATTAAGTGATCAAAAGAATAACTAATTAAATATATGGGTAGATTATGTAAATCTTCCATATCTTATATAGTGGGCTAAAAGGCTCCATGGATTATCAAGTTGGGTTCCACCCATAGGATGCTCCATGGAGTTAACCCATGGATTGAGAAATGAAGAGTCATGTTATATTAGGGTTTTACCTAATGCAACACACTATATAAGGACCATGTCTCTCCCCAAAATCGGCTACACTAGAGAAACAAGAGGGCTTGGCCGATTTTGAGTGTGTTAGAGTATTCTCTCAAGTTTATACTTTGCATTTGGTGTTGTGTGAAGAATTTGAGGCATCACACTTGAGGTGCTAGGCTCACAATGTTTCAAGGAACACTTACAACAACAAGGTATGTAGTTCTATCTTTTATACAAAGAAAAATTGTACCCCATGTATGCTAGATAGCTTCATAACGTTGGAAACCAACTTTGCATGATTATTAGACAAACATAGATCCAAGGTTACTAGGGTTTCATGTACACTTAGGAAGTGTTAGAATGCTCAGAACCCATCACGTAGATCTACACTCCATGTCAACAACGCAACACCACCATCACCACCACCACCTCCGTCAATGGATAATGTCGCCTTGATAGCTGCTGTAACAGTTGCAATGACAACAGCAATGGCACAGATGAGTAATAATGGGTCCGGAAGCGGAGTAAATAGCTCTACAAACGGCCAACACCAGCGTCGTTCAAGGGATTGCACTTTCAAGGACTTCACCAATAGCAAACCCATAACTTTTAACAGATCCGGAGGGATAATAGCTCTATCACAATGGATAGAGAAAACAGAAGCGGTTTTCAAAATCTGTGCATATCTGGTAGTGAGCAAAGTAAAATTTTCCGCTTGTACATTCTCTGAGAGAGAGATCTAACATGGTGGAATGACCAAGTCAAGTCACTAACTCTGGTAGTGGCAAATTCTTTGGGCTGGGAGAATCTAAAGCAAATGTTAATGCAAGAGTACTGTCCAAGGGGCGAAGTACAAAAGCTAGAGCAGGAACTTTGGGGCCTTACTATGGTAGGCTTGGACATCACAACCTATACCAATAGGTTTATAGATTTGGCAATCCTTTGCCCAGGCATGGTTGCTCTAGAGAGCAAGAAGATCGAATGATACATCTGGGGACTGTCACCCCAGATTCGAGGAAGTGTACTAGCTTCCAAACCAGTCACTTTCGATAGCACCAAACAGTTGGCACAAGCTCTAGTTGACCATGGAATCTGTCAAGGCCTCGCAACTGTTGTCCCGAAGAAAACCATAGGAAACAACAACAACAACATCAGTACCAAGAACAACAGCAAGAAGAAGTTTTGGAACAAGAGGAAGAATCAATTTTCACAGGAACCTTCTAGGAAGCAACAAATAGTGGCAGTCCATGCCGCTACTGCCCCCAATGTTGCTCCTATTACCTCTACGCTAGCAAGGCAATATGCTGGGAGCCTATCGAAATGCAGCAAATGCAATTTCCATCACAACGGAAATTGTTGAGAGATGCACTTAAACAACTGCAACAGGAAAGGGCACACTGCCCGTTTCTGTAGGGCACCGGCACGACCAATCACCCAAGTCCCTGGATTCGACATGGGCTAGGCGTGTTATGGGTGTGGTGAGGCTGGACACTACAAGAAGGAATGCCCTAAGGCAAGGAATGTTGGCGGCATAGCAAGATTGCTGGCAATAGGGCAGAACAAAGCAATAGTTGATCCCACGGTGGTTACAGGTACGTTTCTCCTCAATAACGCTTATGCATGCACACTCTTTGATTGCTGTCAAGAAAGGGTCGTACGCCTAAATCTACCAAACAGTGAAACTCTTGTCATTTATAGTGACAAACTCGGTACCAATTTACAAATCATCTCTTGCATCAAATCCCAAAAATACCTGCATAAGGAGTACCATGCCTTCTTAGCCCACGTAGTAGATAGGGAAAAAGAAGGGAAAGACCTCAAAGACATTCCAGAGGTCTGCGATTTTCCCGATGTCTTCCCTGAAGACCTTCCAGGAGTCCCACCAGAACGACAATTCGAGTTCAGAATCGACTTAATTCCTGGAGCTACCCCAGTAGCTAAGTCGCCATATCGTCTAGTGCCAGCTGAGATGCAAGAATTATCCAGCCAATTAAACGAACTAATCAACAAAGGATTCATCAGACCGAGCTTCTCACCTTGGGGAGCACCAGTCCTGTTCGTAAAGAAGAAGGATGGATCTTTCTACACGTGTATCGATTACCAGGAACTCAAGAAGCTCACTATCAAGAACTGATATCCCCTACCACGCATTGATGACTTGTTCGACCAACTCCAAGGAGCGAGTTATTTCTCAAAGATCAATTTGAGATCCGGGTATCATCAACTATGAGTCTTGGAAGGTGATGTTCCCAAAACAGCCTTTCGAACTCATTATGGTCACTACGAGTTTGTAGTGATGCCCTTTGGATTAACAAATGCACTGGCGGTGTTCATGGACTTAATGAACCGAGTGTGTCGTTCATTCCTGGACAAATTTGTAATCGTATTCATAGACGATATACTTATTTATTCAAAGAGTAAAGAGGAACATGGTCAACACCTCCGACAAATCTTGGAAACTTTAAGAAAAGGGAAGGTATACGCAAAAATTCTCAAAGTGCGAATTTTGGATTCGGAAGGTAGATTTCCTAGGTCACGTGCTTAGCAAAGATGGGATACACGTGGACCCTTCCAAAATCAAGACAATCGAGAACTGGTTAGCTCCAAGAACCCCAACGGAAATCTGACAATTCTTGGGCCTTGCTGGCTATTACCGAAGATTTATACAAAACTTCTCAAAGATTGCTAAACCACTTACCACCTTGACCCAGAAGGGTGTAACTTTCAATTGGGAGGAAAAACAAGACGCTGCATTCCAAACACTGAAGCAGATACTATGCAGCACGCCTATATTGTCCTTGCCAAAAGGAACAAAAGACTTCGTGGTCTACTGTGATGCATCTAATCAAGGTCTTGGATGTGTTCTAATGCAACGAGGAAAGGTCATCGCCTACGCCTCGAGACAACTCAAGACGCACGAGGTCAACTACACTACACACGACCTCGAACTGGGAGCAGTCGTTTTTGCCATAAAGATTTGGAGACACTATCTCTATGGAACGAAATGCACGATCTTTACCGATCATAAGAGCCTTCAACACATCCTCAATCAAAAGGAACTCAACATGAGACAAACACGATGGGTTGAACTGCTGAATGACTACGAATGTGAAATTCATTATCATCCAGGAAAAGCAAATGTCGTGGCTGATGCTCTTAGTCGAAAGGAATACTCTGGACGCCGAGTGAAATCCTTAACCATGACGATCCATTCACACCTGTCCACGCAAATCAAGGAAGCTCAGATAGAAGCCTTGAAATTAGTGAATATGATGGGTGAAGCTTTAAGGGGAATGGATAAGAATCTTGAAGTCAAGGGAGATAGAGTTCGTTACTTCGTGGATTGGATCTGGACACCGAAGTTTGGTGGATTCAGAGACTTTGTCATGAACGAAGCCCATAAAACTCGATAATCAGTGCATCCAGGTTCGGACAAGATGTATATGGACCTCAAGAAACTGTATTGGTGGCCGAACAAGAAAGCAGAGATCGCTACCTATGTGGGCAAGTGTCTGAATTGCGCCAAAGTCAAGGTAGAGTACCAAAAGCCATCAGGATTACTACAACAACCCGAAATACCCGAGTGGAAGTGAGAGCAAATAACCATTGATTTCATAACCAAATTACCCAAAACAGCAGGTGGACTAGATAGTAGGTTCACCTCGTGATTCTGGCAGTCACTGTAAAAGTCTCTACGAACAAGGTTAGACATGAGTACCGCTTACCATCCACAAACCGACGGTCAAAGTGAGAGGACCATACAAACATTGGAAGATATACTAAGAGCTTGTGTAATCGATTTTGGTTAAGCATAGGATACCCATTTACCACTAGTCGAATTCTCATACAACAATAGCTATCACTCCAGCATTAAAGTTGCTCCATTCGAAGCCTTATATAGCTGCAAGTGCAGATCACCACTATGTTGGGCTGAAGTGCGTGACACATAACTAGCCAAGGGACAAGTACCCGACATCGCTGTCACAGGCCCGGAAATCATAAGAGAAACAACTGAGAAGATCGTTCAGATTCGGGAACGACTAAAGGCTTCAACAGACAGACAAAAGAGTTATGCGGACAAAAGACGGAAGCCCTTGGAATTTCAAGTCGGGGACTGAGTGCTATTAAAGGTCTCGCCCTGGAAAGGGTTAATACGTTTCGGAAAACGGGGGAAACTAAACCCAAGGTATATCGGACCATTCGAGATCCTTGCAAGGATCGGTCCGGTAGCATACAAACTTCGACTACCGCAGGAACTCAATAACGTACATCCTACCTTTCACGTGTCAAACTTGAAGAAATATTTGTCCGATGAGACCCTCAGTCCCTCTAAATGAAATTGAAATCAACGAGAGTCTCCACTTTATAGAGGAACCAATTGAGGTCATGGATAGGGAAATTAAAAGAACAAAGCAAAGTCGCATACCCATTGCGAAGGTCCGATGGAATGCAAAGCGAGGACCTGAATACACTTGGGAGCGCGAATATCAAATAAAACAAAAATATTCGCATAATTTTCCCTAATCCACAAATATTTATCTTACATTAAATTTCAGGACGAAATTCCCTCTAATGGGGGGGATGATGTGACAACCCGATATTTCGAATCAATGTAATGACCTAAAAAGTCAAGAATTGTAACCCCTTTTAATATAATGAAATTATTGTCGAAAATAAAATCTTCAAAACTCATCTACTGGATTTCATAAATGATAGTTATCATGTCAAGGTTTTCAGAAATATAAAGAACACTAAAATCCGAGTTATAACGAATAAGTTATGACCAACCTAAGATTTCACCACAAAACTGTCAATACAATTAAACGTAAAGTGCGAAGTTTTAATAAAATACTTTTAAACCTTAAGTATCTAAATAAAAATCGTAGATATCATTAAAACCGTGAACATACATAAAAAGAACGCCTAAATCTGACTTCGTATTAGTAAGTTATGATTTTTCGAAGTTTCGGATGTAGCAGTAGATAGCTAAAAACTCGAAATAGATATCAAGGGATTTTTGACCAAAACAATCTAAATGAGAATCGAAGACCTCAACAATGGTAGTACACGGTAAAAAGTCTGCCGAAAACAGACATCAGATAAAGAAGTTACGGAATTTTAACGGACCTTTTGTGTTCCGGCCTGTTAAAAACAATATAATTAAAATAAATTCAAAATTAGACGACGGAGTCTAATTGAAAGTTGTAGAGTACATTATCACCTATGCGTGCATATAAAGAACGTCAAAAACGGAGCTCCTAGGTGAAAGTTACGGATTTTACAAGTTCGAGGAGCACAAACTGACACGAGTTACGCCCAGCGTACTCGGGTGCAAGGCTTCAGATCGTCCACGTCGCCCCTCTATGCCTCTATGCCCCGTCCCATCCAAAGTCCGGTAGACGAGGATGCGATCATGCATGATGTCCGGTACGCCCCGCGTAACCCCGTATACCCCGCATACCAAGGGTTTCCAGCCCCTATAAAAGGGATGCGAGGGTTCCGGGCAAAATTGCTCATTTCCTCTCTTTCTCCTGCGTTTTTACTCTGTTTTGCATGCAAGCAATATCCCGAAGCCCCGGTTTTCATATCCAAGTCTCGAAGGAAGTTTTACGCTCCTGAGATTCCCGAGAATCCCGAGAAACCCATTTTCTCCTGTCGAAGTTCTGCTCGGTTTTCATCTCACCATCTTCACTCTATCAAGTGAGTTCATACCCCTACAACTACGTTTTCAAATGCTTTTATACACTTTTAAGGGGGGCGGGGGAATAAAAGTAAACACACGATTATCCTCGTATGAATAACATAAATCTTTTGCTATACTTGTTGTTATAATCAATCATATGTGAGTTATAATTATCATACGGAAACATTCTCATGGAACATATCACGATAATACCTTGTCCAATTTGAGATGATACATGTTGTTATATAAATATCAAACACTTTATTTATATTTTGAGTATAAATGTTCAATGATGTTATTACAAATGTTATACTTTACGTACAAAGTCGACACTACACTAGGGTTTACCATACAAACGTAATACACTTTTGGAAAAACTATAACAGGTATAGTTTACGGGGAAATCATGAGATTTTCCATACTATAGGTACTAACTCAAGAAAATACTTTCATATACAAGAACAAATGGACTTTTCATACGTAAATCTATTTGATCCTAAGTTTTGTGTGACATTCCACTTCACGTACTTTCAAGTACGCCGTTAAAGTCCTATATTATATACCATAATCTCTTGTAGGGAGAGCGTGATACTTGTGTATAGATCTATACGAAATTGACAATCCCGCACCTAAACTGTTAGCTACAGTTAGACCGGCAGGTTTGGGGTAACAAACGTCATAACATTCCAACGCCTGAAGAACTTTGTTACAGGCATCCTAAGTCAATAGCATGGGTATAAAACTCACATGGAGTATTAAAAACATGACGATTTACGGGGTTATTAAATGTCTTAGTGATTTTATACATTCATAAATCTAGTATTCTAGGCATGAGAACTACTAATGCATTACAGTTTCGGAAGTTTTAAACTACCACACACTCATGGAAAAATATTGGATTTTTCGGAAATAAACTCAGTGATTTTATACCAAACTTACAAATTTTATACATAAACGCTTATGAACTCACCAACTTAATTGTTGACACTCTTTCAAAACTACTTGTATTTCTCAACGATTCAGTAATACAGGTAAACCCCAACTTTCGGAGAAGGGACACTAAGGCGTTAGTTTAAAACTCATTTTTGTCATCATATTGTAATTAATTTTGAACAAGTATCACT
The DNA here is from genome assembly GCF_051521515.1 of Lactuca serriola. NCBI lineage: Eukaryota > Viridiplantae > Streptophyta > Magnoliopsida > Asterales > Asteraceae > Lactuca > Lactuca serriola. Next base: position 330,602,865 of record NC_136411.1, read on the forward strand.
CAACAATGTAACTATTAAATTATATATATGATGGTTGTTTTACTTTCTTTACTATGTATTCAATTGTTACGATACTACATGAAGTCATTCGCCCTCGAACGATTCCGTTGTTCTGGTTTGGGGGTGTGACAGGACCCGATTGTAGCAATGAAGTGGTTGTCTGACATGGAGGGTTGTTTCTTCACGTACCTATGTCTTGCTGACCAAAACGTTAGATGTTCCCTGAACCTATTGAGGTCCGGGGCAAAGGACTGGTGGAGGTTGATGACTGGGTCTTACACTGATGATCACAGAGTTGCAGTCACTTGGGAGTAGTTCAGGGATATGTTCCATGTTCGCTACATTCTGCGAGTCGAGCGGGAGCAGTTACCTCAGGATTTCTAGGAGTTGTGACAGGATGGTGAGACATTGACGGAGATCACCCATATTTTCACAAAGAGGGCAGTGTTCTGCCGGGAGTTACCTCAAGAACATAAAATGTATGGTTTCAAGAACCACCTAAAGAATAGACGCACATACCATGATGAGTCAACTACACACTAGATTGTTCTCCATGATATCCAGGGTTACCCTTAGTGAGATATGTCACATGTGACTATTAGGGGTACGTATATGTGGGTTTAGTTCGGTTATTGGACAAAACTGAATCATAACCATTACAATCAGTTAATACATTTCTATAACCATTGACCATTAAGTACCGGTGAGTAATGGTTTCGGTTGAAAGCCTTGGTTATTGAGTAACATCGGTTAACGATAATGATACACAAATTAGATAAAAAAAAATAGAAAATACATTTCTATAAAAATGAAAAAACAAAAAGTGGATTGTCAAAAAATTAAAATGAAAATCAGAAAGTACTATGTTGTTAACTAAGTTTTAATCATTTGGTTGTTAATTTAGACACCTAAAAGCCACCGTACCAATGTTTTAAAAACCGGTTTGAACCGGCCGGTAGAACCGGTTGGACCGGGAACCGGGGGAAGGAGCGGTTCAACTATCACCGGTTTTATATTGATTTCTGAACCGGATTGAACCGGCCGGTTTTTTGAAAAACCCGATTGAACCGGTCAAAATAAACCGGTTAAACCAAATAAAAACACATGAAAAACAAAACAATTTACATAATAAAATTTGATGATTTTTTTCATATCTGTTTAGTTTTCTTTAAATAAAAACATATGATAAATGTTATAAAGTTTTTTTTGATGTGGTTGAATTCATCTAAAACTCTATTTCGTTTCAGTATTATACTTTATTTTCTTTTTGATGTATATGATTTATGTAAAATACTAAATCTTTTGGCTATGTGTTATTTTAATTTATTTGGATTCATTTACAACTTATTTTTATGTGTATTTTTAATGTTTGAACTTTTAACATCAAATTCATAATTTATATAAGTATGTATGTATAGGAAAATAGAAAAAGACATGAAAAATAGAGAAATCGGTTCATCCGACGGTCGAACCGGTTAAACCGGTTGAACCGGTCACCATACCGGTTCAACTAGAAAAACGGTTTTTAAAACATTGCACCGTACATCTCTTTCCAACTTCTTAAAAAGTTTAGTAGATGTCAAAAAAAATTAGTCAAATATATGCTACAGAGATATTAAACATTATCTTATTGATTTTTAAATAAATAAACCTATTACAATAATTTTTATTAGATGTTATAATCTTCTCCGACAACCAAAACTTTATATTTATACGTATTAGGAACATACCCTTTTTTGTTAAATAGCAAATTTCAAGGAATTTTTAATTTCGTTTAGACTTTATTTATTTAATATTATCTATAACTTACAATTTATATACAACTAAATATAAGATTTCGGTTTGGCCTATAATGGTTCAATTTCCATATAAAACCATAACAAAACCATTACTTATCGGTTAACAAAAAAAATTAAATTTGAACCATTGGTTTTAAAAATGGTTTTGTTTTTATGGTTCCATTGTATCGGTTAATTCGATTTTTGTTCGGTTTTTCTTTTTGGTTATTACGGTCGCAGTATCGACTATGATTAAGAAATTACCCGTCCATGTGTAGATTTCTAAAACTAATAAGCAAAAAACTATGAACATAGAGGAATTTGTGGTTCGTGTCTATTAAAGATGAGGAAGAAAAATGATCTAAATGGTAGCTAGTGGTCTGCCTTGGCAAAGGAAAATTTGTCTTTGATTATAAATATTGTTTGCATAAATCAATCCATGTTTTTAATAGAATAACTCGTTCTATTGAAAGACTTTTGTAAATTCAATGATTGAGATGGTGTGTACTTCTGATGAAATAGCAGCAGACTATATACAAATTTGCAGAGTAAATCAACAAATCAATAAATTCAAATCCACTGTCCATATGATAAATCTCTCTTAAATTCATCGTCTGCAGATCCGCCAATGATAATATAAATTCATTCGCCTTAATAAAATTGATCTCACGTGAATTACAAACGTATACGAGCTCTGTACATGATGATGCTAATTTAGTTAAATCTATCTTACAAGCAATATTATCCTAACACTTGAGATCATCGAGATCCATATGAATAATATTCATCATCTTGATTTCCTTCATCAAAATTCAGAGAGTAACTAACAGCATCATACTGGAATATAAAAGGCTTCGAAGATCCATATATGCTTTTTTTGCTTCCTTCGATCACCTTCTTCATGAGCTTCCTCCAATTCCGGCTACTTTGTACACTGCCACTGTTAATTCTTGTACAGTCTTCCTGATCGGAAATTGAAGAAGTTGACGTACAGTCAGAAACATTAGATAATCGTCCTTCAATGACAGCGCTGCAGGTAAGGTTAATTATGGTGGCCATATCTCTTTTTGGAGAGAGATGAGTTCTTGTGGATTGTGAATTGTGAATTGCGAATTATGATGATGAATGGAAGTTTAGTTAGAGGAAGAGGAGACTTTATAGTTGATGTAGGAGGGGGTATTTGGTAATTTTAAGAGTGTGTAGTGTACCTTTAAATCTGAAGTGTAAAAGAGGTGTTACAACGTAAGTCGGCAATCTTTACACATAAATTTACATCGTTGATTAGTCTTGACACAAGAAGAAAAAGATTGCTGAATACACGTCATAAATCTTATTTTATAACATAACTTTTACAAAAGACAGAGAATTCGTTTTTTGATGTCATTGTTTGCCAAATTATCCACTCACAATACACGAAAAGATGTCAATAGATTTTATTAAGTATGCAACTTTATTCTTCAAGGATTCGAGGAGTCAGTTGGCTTCAAAAGTATTAAGAACATATCACATGTCCTCAAATGGGGAAGTGTTGTGCCTTTTTATAACATGGTATATACGATTAGCAGGATGTACTTGTATTTTTTGGTTTTGATTTTTTGGAAACAATTCACGATTTCTGTCAAATTTTATTTAGAGTATCCACAATAATGAGTTCAATGGGAGAGTTGAATTAGGTGGTAAATCTAGTTGTCATTCAGTGGATGAATCTCTACCATAGTGAGATTCAATGAATTTGATGTTCAATGACCATTGAACTCTTCAATGGGAAAAGGGAAAGTTTTCTAATCTTAATTACATACTATAAATTAGCTTTTGAAACTTTCTATTGAACTTTATAGAGTTGAATGTATTGTAGAAAAAAATTGATCGAGTTGTATGAAATTTTGAAAAATGATATGACAATCCATTAAACTCTATGGAGTTCAATGAATTGCGGATGCCCTTAGTGAAACTATGTTAAGCAAAGCTGTCAACTTTCAATTCGATCATGTTTCGGTTTTGGTGTATATCACATTAAGTTTTGTAGAGACTCGACACAAATTCCATTAACCAAAACCACAACTGGATCACAAATTAGGGTTCAGATTTTATAAACTGTAACAAGTCACTTTCTTCAACTACAAAATGCTAAATCTGGTGTTAAAATTTGTTTAAGCCATTCAACCCAAGATAACAATTTAAACTTTAATTTTTGTTTAAGCCAATTAAACGCATGCAGCAAGTTGAATGTCATCCTTCGTCCTTGAAGGGGCACATCTTCTCTTGTTAAACACCAAAAGATTTCGGGCTTTGCAAACTGGCAAAATCACCGAGTAAATCAACGCCAAAGTTGCAGAATATATCAACAAATCATTAAATTCATATCCACACTCCATGGGCTAAATCTCTTTAAATTAACATAAATTCATTCACCTTCATAAAATTGAACTCACTAGAATTATTAACACATACTATCTCTCTGTACATGATGATGCTACATTAGTTAATCGATCTTACAAGCAATGTTATCCTAAACCTTGATATCATCGAGATCCATATGAATAATATTCATCATCTCGATTTCCTTCATCAAAATTCAGAGAGTAACTAACAGCATCATACTGGAATATCAAAGGCTTTGAAGATCCGTATATGTTTTTTTCGCTTCCTTCAAGCACTTTCTTCATGGGCTTCCTCCAACTCCGGCTCCTTACACTGTCACTGTTAATTTGTGTGCAGTCTTCCTGATCGGAAATTTAAGAAGTTGATGTACAGTCAGAAACGTTAGATAAATTTCCTTCAATGGCGGTGCTGCTGAAAGGTTAATTGTGAATGGAAGTTTACTTAATTAGAGGAAGTGGAGACTTTATAGTTGATGTAGGAGGGGGTATTTGGTAATTTTTAGAGTGTGTAATGTACCTTTAAATTTTAGGTGTAAAGAGGTCGTTAGAACGTCAGTTGGCTATCTATACACATAATTTTTGGGATTTTTTAATATTTTGACTTGAAATCTTGAACCATCATATTCTAAATTTTCTTTTGTAATGGATTTTTAAATGAGCCGACAATCTTTTTATCAAGACCATTTTATAACTATTTTAGCAATAAAACTCTTATCCTATGGTTTTATACTTTAACAAAAGAACATAGAGTGATCTGAAAGATGTGTTAACTTCGGTTGTTCGTCCATATGCATAGTCTAAACATTCCTAGCGAAAGTTCGCTTTAAATTTACATCATTGTCTAGTCATGATACAAGAAGAAAACAGATCGTTGAATACACGTCATAAGTCTTATCTTATAACATAACTTTTACAAAAGACACAAAAACAAAAAGATCATTTTCCTTAGACTTTTTCTTTTGATGTCATTGTTTGCCAAATTATCCACTCAGAATACGAGAGAAGTCGATTTTATTTAAGTATCCAAGTCTATTCTTCGAAGATTCGAGGACTCACTTGGCTTCAAAAGGACTAAGAGCATATGACATGACTTAACATGGGGAAGTGATATGCCTTTCTGAGCATGGTATATATAGCAAGAAATGTACGTGTAATTTTTAGTTTTGATTTTTGTTTCATACGGAGTTTATTTCCGGTTATGTATCTTCTATAAAAAAAATCTCTAGTCCACATGCACGGTTGATACTAAAATTTACTTTGGATTCCTTCGTCTTCCTCCTCGTACTATGTTTTCTTCAAGATTCTATCACTTTAATATCGAAGCGATAAAGCCATGTTTATGATGGCTAATCTCCCAAAAAACAAATAGACACTACATGAAATCCAAGTAATACCGGCGACGATATTACCGGCAAAATAGACTTTACCAGCGACATCTAACTTCTGTATTTAGCTGTCACCGGTAAAGCCTATTTCGCCGGTATTACTGTCACCGTCATTTATAGTAAGGTAATATGGGTAATACCCTAAAAATGGCAGGGAAATCTTCCCTCCATTTATAACTATATGTCACCGCTAATGATATATGTTCACGCTAAAGCTTGCCGACGCTAAAGCCGATGCGACTACATCGGGAGCTTTTTCCCTATTTCTCAGTTTATGCAAATATCTCCTAAAACATTCTCTTCTTTGGTTATGTTGACTGAGATACTTAGGATTTTGCTAGAGCAAATCGCGATGAACACCCATCATTATCACAACCACGGAACAGGAACAATTGGGGTGTATTATACCAGCGACGACTATCGTTTTTGTGGCAACGAATCAACCACAACGCCAACGACATTTGTATTTCTCGTTCCTCCACTCTCTATCTCCTTTCCTCTTCTGACCAGAGAAAACAAGTTTAATTGGTGCTTCTTTGTGTTTTCAGGGCACCGTATCGTTAGTGTCTTCTCCCTATCTGGTGACTATGCAACTGTTGCTTCTCCATCTCCGGCGACTGCCACCTCAACAATTGTTTCTCATTCTTGATTTCAGGTTAGTGATTGTCAGTTTTATATATGTGTCTATGTTGTATCAATATGTGTATATTTTATATGTGTATGTGCATAATATATGTGTATGTGTGTAAATTGTATCTATATGTGTGTAAAATAAATGTGAAATAATCGTAGGCTTTGATATGTTTTAACTTGTTATGACTTAATTAGGAAAGCCTCAAAGCTACATAACATGTAAAGTACAATTCTATAATTGGAAAAAAAAATAGGATGCTATAATTCACAATGTCATTTAAAATACAATGCTTTAACTGGAAGAAAAACAAAAAACCAAAAAAAAAATGTACGATGTTGTAATTCATAATGTCTTTTAAAGTACAATGTTATGATAGAAAAAACAATATAAGTAAAATGCCATAAATAAACAAAAAATATGAAAAAGTAGAATGCCATAATAGAAAAAAAAAAGTATATAATATTTAAAGTGCAATGTTAAAATAGAAAACCTAATACAAAAGTAAGATGCTATAAAAAATAAAAATATGGAAATGTAAGATGCTATAAATAACAAAAATATGTTACAGTTCTATTCGTTTCTGTCTCTTGGTTTTAATAATCGAGAGCTTAGAAATACTCGTCCGAAATTGATTTAGCTTTTTGAATACTTTATCTCATTTACAATGTGAACATGTATTAAATGATTGTTTCCTTAAGACAAATTTGATTGTCATTTTCTATTTACACTTCGAGTATATACTTATATATATACTTGGGAGTTAAGGGGGAATGTTGTAGAATTTTTCTTAAACATACAATCATATAATATATGTTCACATATGATATAAGGTATTCAAAAAGTGGGTTTAGAAATCTACCAATGTGAATACTTTATTTAATTCCGATGATTACTCTATTCAATTCTTGTTTCTCATAGAGAAAAACTTAAACCGAATGTAACTTTATTCGTGGATACATTTTAAATAATCTACTTTCTGAATACTCTATTCGATTATTATTTAAGTTGCACCATGCTAATTGATATTAGTTGGACCACTAATCCAAAATGTAATACTCCTGAATTCTTGCAAGGTCTCGCTAATTTTATCGAGTAATGAAAAGTACATGTCACTAGTTGGACCATATATCATATGTTCGTGTGAAAAACGTTATTACCTTGTTTAGTTGTAACTTATATCTATGTGCATGGTTGGTATTATGAACTTATAAATAAGATCTACTAGTAATATCAGTCGCTATACTGATCGATCAACTTATGAGAGTGATGTCTACGCTAGATTTGTGAGGTGTTTAAAGTGGAAGTACCAAACGTTACATCTTTTTATCAAACAGGTCCAACCTCTAATATGATCTTTACATGGTTATTCCTTATTAGATAAAACTTGAAGTATTCGTTAGGATTATGAAGAATTTGGTAAAAAATAATATAACTGTATAAATACAAGTGAATACTAAGACTTAGTAATATTCATATTTAGGTCGTTTAAAAGGGAAAAGTTGTAGTGTTAGTTGAGGAGCTGACTTTCCCACAAGTCTTCCGCCTTTATTAGGTTAGTGCATAGTTAGTTTCATGAACATCCAACGGTATTGAGGGGGGCTTGCGATCTTGGCTTCATATGGCAAATGAATCAAAAGATGAACCATGATGTCAAAGAATGATGGAGGAAATATATACTCCAACTTACATAATATGAGAACAATTTTTTCCTCTTGCTCCTCTAAAACTGTCACACCCCGAAACCCAGGGCGGAAACGTTCTGGGGCGGAGGTGACTTCATGTTAAGTATCATAACCAATGTACATAGTAAGCAAAGTAAACAACCATTACATTACATATTAGAATTTACATTTGTTTGAAAGTAAAAAGTTACAAGTGTTATACATATGTATATATAAACAAAAGTAAAGACGTGTCTTCTACGAACTCCATCTTTGTCAAAAGGATCACTGAGTACCTGTCTAATGCGAACCTGAGAATACAAGCAGTTTGAAAATCAGCATAAAGCTGGTGAGTTCATAAGTGTTTTGTTTTCTGAAAATGAACACGTTTCCTTTAGTTTTCTGAAAAGTTGTTATCCAAGAAAATCCCATATTTTCTTATAAAGACAGTTTAGTTTAAAGTTCTGAATTTCTGTTAAATACAACAGTGTATAGTTTAATACATAAAACTATATATTAAAAACCACTGGGAATTACCATCCAGAACAACAGTAGATATTTTTAATACATAAAAATATTGATTGAAAACCCTGTGAATATCATCCTTTACTAGATATAAGATAGTTTTAATACACAAAAACTATAGGTTGAAGGCCATGGGATTACCGTCCCGTAATAGATATAAAACCATGGGAATACCATCCCGTACTAGATGTAAGATAGTTTTAATACACAAAAACTATAGGTTGAAAGCTATGGGATTACCGTCCTGTAATAGATATAAGACCGTGGGAATACCATCCCGTACTAGATGTAAAATAGTTTTTAATACACAAAACTATAGATTTGAAAGTCATGGGATTACCGTCCCGTACTAGATACAAAACCATGTGAATACCATCCCGTACTAGATGTTTTTAATACATGAAACTATAGACTGAAACCATGGGAATACCATCCCGTAATAGATCAAAGATATATATAAAATCCGTGAATAAACTTATATTAATACGTATTGTGAGTCGGGTAACCATGCTAATACGACAACCAGACTTCTTTGATGTTCGTCAGACGTCGGACGATATCTAGAATTTGTCACCCCAGGCGTGCCCGCCTAACTATAGCTAGCAGTTTAGGTGTGGGATTGTCAGTCCCGAATAGATCTATTCACAAATTCCATGCTCTCCCTCCAGGAGACTCTGGTTACACTTCCGGGGAGGATTTACTGATAACCCAAAGGGTTTAATAAGGACGAATCTCACAAGCTAGTATTAAATCATTCACGGTGTTCTCGGACGTTATCAAACATACTAATCGTTTTGAAACGTAATAAAGTATATACGATTTAATACAAAGAAACTATCTGGCATAATACTTTACAATAAACAGAGATAAACTGAATCATACATAGTTTATCTATTAACATTGCAAGAAATTCCAAATTCATATAACACGAACTGAAGATCCCCAAATTATTCCCATAATAATTTGATTAGTTTGATTGTTTCCTTTACTGAAATCCATGTGGTTATATTCGATAAAACATCCCTTATGCTCCACATAATACATAAGGGGTAAAGATATCAAAAGTTTGCCAGATATTTATAAAGTTATATCAGTTTTAAGTTTCGAAAATGTTTATAGTTTGCTTGTATTCCCCCCCCCCCCCTTGAAAACATTGAAAAACACTGAAAAAGGTGTAGGGGTATGAACTTACCAGTCGGGAAACGAGTCGCTTTGGATGCTAAGTGTCAGTTCGGGGCTTGATAACGTGCGAGGTTCCTATGTAATATGGAATGATACACAAATGTATCTGATTAGACTTTAATTCACTAATTAGATGTGATTATACACTCCAAGATGCGAAAAAAAACTTCAAATCAAGTGTTTGGAGTGACCCGGGTGGCATCTACGGACGTATAGGGCATGGATAATGAGTTTTCTCTTCAAGAGTAAACTCCTTAGGGAGTTTACGGCCCTAAGACCATGTCCACATGAGTTCACGGCCGTGAACTCATGGATGATGGGTTTTAAGGTGTTCAAGGGTCAAACATCACTTGGGGAATGTTGCTAGGATTTAATCTAAGGCATAGGAAGGAATTAAACCACCAAAGGAAACATCAAAGGGAGTTTACAGCCCTAAACTAGGCGTTTATGACCGTAAGCTCCTATACCTTACTTCTCTTAATGATTTGGTGGCCTTAGATCAATCACATGTGATTCAAACTAATTTTACAAGCCTTGGAATGGATTTATGGCATTATTTGGCTAATGTATAGGAGTTTACTACCCAGGAACCTATCCTTGAGGGGTTTACAGCCGTAAGCTCCTATGGGGGTGGTTTTCATCATGTTTAAGGCCCCTAAATTGATTGTGGTTGCTTCTAGACTTTAATCCAAGGCTTAGGAGGTGTTTAAATGGCATTTTAACACCTTAAAAGGAGTTTGTTGCCCATGATATGGAGTTTACGGCCCAAGCATGTTCTTGGGCAGTAAACTCGTGTTTACTCCCCAAATGTTGAGTTCAAGGTGTTCCAAGTCCATTCCATTAAGTCCTTAGGTCATTTCTAAGCTCCATGAGTGGTTTGAGAGGGTTTTTAGGCTCCAAAACCCATGAATGTTCCAGGGCTGTAAACACATGTTTATGGTCCTAAATCATACTTTGAACACGGATTTGGAAGCTGAAAAGGTTATACTACGAGTTAGGATGGTTACCTTGATGATTTGGGGCTTGAATTCAATGATTTTTGGACCAAGAATTGATTTGTAGAGAGAGAGTAGTGAGAGAGGGTGCAAAAGCTTCAAATGGAAGCCTTTTGAACTTTATATATATGGTTCAAGTTTTGGACACAGTGGAATTTTACCCGATACTGACGTTATACAATGCTTTTGGTCGCACCCGATTAAGTTGTCGTAACCCGATATGGTCGAAACTTAAATTTTTCCAATTATTAAATTGGGGCGTTATCATGAGTTTCTAATGTGTTTGGACACCCATTAAGTCATAATAGAAGTCTCAGAATTAATGACTTAATTTAATAACGTAAACGGAAATAATTTGAAAACGACCAATTTATTAATGGAACGGGTTACAATAACGGAATGAACTTCGGGTTGTCACAAAAACATCTAGGTACATACTTCGTATGCATAATTTCTGGAAAAACTTGTTGAGTTCATACAACACAAGCTGAACTTCCTTTGTCAAACAACCCCTAATTATAAAGCCAACAACCGTTGGATGAAAGCATAAAAGTCATGACTTCTCACGCGTGACAAATGGAAGTCCCCCCTTTTAATGCATCTAGATATATTTGAGGAAAATCCATCCGGGAACTTAAGTGACTTCAAGATATCTAATATCTTTCGTTTCTCTTCTTTTGTTAAGTGGTAGCAAGCCATAGGCATTATAAATGAATTGTCATCTGGTTGTAAATTTAAGGTCTTCTTTAAACCTCCATCCATCAAATCCTTGCGAGATTTCCATGTGTCCTTTGTTTTATTCTTAATATTAAACAATGTGGCCGTTAAGCTTTCTGTCACATTCTTAACAACATGCATGATATCAGTGTTGTGTCTCAATTTTAGTTTAGCCCAATATGGCAGCTTAAAGAACACTTTTCTTTTTCCATCCATGTTTTTCCTCTCTAGACTTACGTTTTCTTGAGTTAAAAAACATATCAATGTCAGCCAAAATTTCATTTCTAGAATTTGGTGTCACTTACGTTTTCATGAGTTAAAAAACATATCAATGTCAGCCAAAATTTCATTTCCAGAATTTGGTGTCAATGGTTCCCGCATATCTACCGTCTCGTCAATGTTCATTTTATCCATACGCCATTTGTTTGAGGCTGGAAAAAATCTTCGATGACCTATATAGAACCTTTTTTAGTATGAGTCAAGTAACGAGATGATGTTTCGTCCATACATGTAGGACAAGCATTGTAACCCTTAACACTCCAACCAGAGAGCATACAATATGCTGGAAAATCATTTATTGTCCACAAAAGGGCTGCTCGTAATGTAAAAGTTATGTTTCTAAGTGCATCGTAAGCATTTACACAACCCATATATCATTTAGTTCGATAATTAGAGGTTGTAGGTGGACATCAATATTAATGTCAGGTGATAAGGGACCTGGAATCAACATTGGCATGAATATATATGGGTCTTTCATACATATGCTATGCGAACTGCTTAAGTTACCAAATGGATTGAATCTATCTATTGCCAACCCTAAGCACATATTACATGGATCAATAGAGAATGAAGGAAACTCTTTATAAAGATGTTTCCAAGCTTAAGTATCTGCAGGATGTCAAACTATATTATCATCATCAACTCGTTTTTCCTTATGTCACCTCATGTCACAAGTGACTTGTTTGTCAATAAACAATCTTTGAAGTCTAAGTTTGAGAGGAAAGTATCGAAGCACCTTTCGTCGTACTTTTAAATTATTTTCGCTAAATCAAGGCTCTTTGCAGTCGTCATTTGGGTAGTAGGTATGATACGCATATTGTTTCCGATAAAGAACACACTTATTAAAACATGCGTGAATTTTTTCTCCTTGAAAACCCAAATCACGTATGTATTTTTTTACTTCATAAAAATTCTTTGGAACTAATGATGGAGTTGGCAAGGCTTTTCTAAATATATCAAGCAAAGCATCAAATGATTTGATGGACCAACCACTTGTTGTCTTTAGATGTAAAACTGTAACGTACAATAAATGAAAATTATGAGTAACTTTGACATCCTTCATAAAGTTCCCGGTGTGATTCATCCATCAATCTTCGGAGGGTTTCTAACTCCTTGTCTAATGTACATGAGGAATCACCACTAGCTTGCGAATCATCACCCCATTTACTTTGACCTATGTTATTTAACATCTCATCAAGGTCATCATCATTTAAGTCATCACTAGCCCCATCAACTTCATCAATTGATATATCAACGTCCGATGTATCATATGACTCACCATGATATATCCACCTAACATAACTAACAACAATTCCCATTTCCATCAAATGTGAGAATATAGTTGTTCAGTTATGATGTCGAAAATTATTGCATTTTTTGCAATGGCATGGAACTTTTGACAAGACTTCTCTATCGCGGTATGCCAAAATTAAGGAATTCATTTACACCCAACTCATATCTTGTGTCCATTGTCCTATGAACTATATTCATCCAAGACTTATCCATGTGATCTGGTAAAAGAAAATTTCCATAAAATAGCATAAATGTATATTGACAGTGAAATAGAAAACTCAGGTAGGGTTGTTTAAATTAAGCAATAAGTTAATCTAAATTTTGTATATGAGATACAAAGGTGCATGAACTTGGTATAATATAAAATATCCTAACATCGTCATTATATGAACCAATGATTTTGACAAATACTATATACAGTGTTCATATAATTCAAGCAACTCTTTTATATAAATTGACTTGATACCTTTTATATGCTTGACACAAGAATCATTAGAATTGAGAACACAAACAGATGGACGTTAAATAGATGGACACATTAAGCAATTGAAAATAACCATATATGGCCCAAGGTCGTGCACCATTAAAGAAGAATCAAGTAAAAAATAGCTTCAAGTGTTCATTTTTGATTTCTACTTGAAAACGGGAAGGGGTACTGCTTGGAACTGTTGGGACTCCACAGAAACCCTAACAACAACAAAAACATTAATTTTTGATTTCTACTTCTGCTATGTTTTTTCAGTCCTTGCTTATTGCTCTTTAAAACCATTAATTTTTGGATCTCATATAAAGTTTACGTTACATAAATCTTATGCTATTTAGGTGAATAGGAGTTTCCTTTCATATTTTATTTTCTTCTTCTTCATATTGAATCCTTACAGTTATGGTTAACAAGGCGGTTTCGTTTTTGTATTCTTAATTAATAATTCCAGGAGACGTCGTGTGTTATTATGTACATATCGATGCTAAACTATTTGATTTGACTAAACAAATTTTGATTTGGGAAAGACATTTCACTGTTCAAACAATTAATCAATCAAACTTATATATAGAGGCTAGAGCAACGCTGTTTTCGGTATTTTGATTCAAATTCTTTTTCGATCTTATAACAAAAACAGGAAACACCCTAAAAAACAAAAACCAAACCGCCTATTTTCAAAATGGCCCAGCTTTTTATTTTATTTTTTGGTTTTTAACAAACCCCTAGTAACCACTGATAAGTTATAATTTTCATTATCATATCATATAACTAGATTGCAGGTAACGTTTATGTGTAAACCAAGGCAGAAGTCAACAGAAATACGCACCTATAGATACTGTATAATTGACATCTTTGACAAAAATCTATGCTTTTGTATAAGTATGTAGTGAAAATTTTAACTGTCACTCTATGCATAAAAAGATAGCATGTCAAGATTTCCAGTTTCAGTTGTTACTACATCTGTGAAGTTAAGGATTGCGGAAATCACATTGACAACTTTAACAAAGTTTGAGAAATGGGAAGGAAGTGTACAGGTGAATGGCTTTGTTGTTGCATTGAAAAGATGTTGGGTCAAACAGGATTTAAACAAAGAAAATGCTCCAGGAAGATTAGTGCGGGGAAGAAGGTTAAAGACAATAAGTTCTTTCTAACGATACTTTCTATTAATATCAGACAACAACGGTTATTAGATTACATACAAACATATTTATATGGCCCATATGTAACTGTTGTTTGACAGTTAATACCTTAACCAATGCAACGGTTCTAAAATCACAGCGATTCTGACCCATCACAATGAAACACACTAATTTCCATAATTCCCATAATTCCTAATTAATACTTTAATTAAGTCTAACTTATAATTCTAACAAAACACACATGGAAAGTTTAAAGACACCACATCATTGTCTGTTCAGAATGTGGAAAGAAAATGCAGAGATTCTTTATGTTTCGTTGTTGTACTGATTAAGGAAAAGGGTAAAGAGTTATTGTATTTTGAATTGAATATGGAATTGTGATTTGGTATTAGGGCCAGTGAAGAAGTGATCTCACAGATGTGACACTAGTTCGTATTTCTTGAATAAGTAATCAATTGTTTGGATCATATACTAAAAGATTTTTTTTCAATTAAATTTATTGGAGATTGTTATGTATGTAGGGAAAGGAGAAGAAGAGAAAACATATGATGTACTAAGGATTTTCACTTTCGATGTTAAAAGAAGATGATCCGGAAGGAATGGAATGGAATTAAGAAGCAGAAAATTCAGAAATAATTCAATTTTATAGAATTTGTGGCATGTGGATGGAAGCTATTTGACACAAATAGACTAAATAGCAACACTGTTTGATTTATTAAAATATAGTGTGATGAAATAGAAAGAAATGAAAGTAGGATGCTATAATAGACTAAATAGCAACACTGTTTGATTTATTAAAATATTTTACTCTTCTGTAAAACTAAAACATTATTTCATAATTAAGAATTTTATGGAATGATATGAATTACAATTTTCCATATTTCATATCAAAAACCACTTAATTGCATAAATTTGTCGAGATATGAAACATTCTTGCATAATTATGCATTTACCCTTGTTGATTTTTCTCAATTTTATCAGCCCGCTAGAGAGGCTATATATACGCACAGATCATTAGCCAAGCAAGAAAAAGACCAGACAATTAAAAAAAAAAAAAAAAAAAAAAAAAAAAAAAAAAAAAACCGAGCCTAAAGAAGCTATCAATCAGAAATAGCGTTCAGAGTCGTTAGATCGTGTGATTTCAGATGATGATATCAATTCAAAAAATAAAGAAGTAAATTTACAAAATAAATGACTCATTAGCTTCAAGGAATTACTAGCTGTTGAGAATGAGAAATAGAAGTAAATTCATGGGAAGGGAAGGTTAGTCAAATAGCACAAATCATGGCATACTAGTGTATATATGAGAAGGTGATTCAACTTGATTCAATGTGATTGTAAAACTCAGTTAAACCTAGAAAAATAAGTTGATAGTTACTCAATCCATTGACTTATTTGATCATGCGAGTATGGAGTACATGTTTGACTTCGAGTGGAGAACAAAGGTGCGTCAATGGGAGAGTGTGGATGACGATCGACCGCTGACCTAGAAAACGAAGTTGATAGTCACTCAATCGATTAACTTATCTGATCATGCGAGTATGTAGTACCTATTTTACTGTGAGTGGATAATAGATGTGCGTCAATGGGAGGGTGTGGTGCGACGATGGACATGTGGCGATGGACCGGCGACAATGGGTCGGCGCGATGCTGTCAAACTGGAGATTGTTGGTGTATTGATTTAGGGCAAAAGAGATGTGTTGAGTCGATTTAGGGAATAGTATCGGTAGTCAAAATTAGTCAACCTTGTTTATCCTCCTTACTAAACCAATTAATCGTGTTTACAAAATTAGTCATTCAAAATTAGTCTAGCTCCTTATTTAGTCAAAATTAGTCAATTCTCCTTATTTAGTCAAAATATAAATACAACATTTTTCAACTTTTTATTTTACTAATGTGTTTCTCTTTTTATTTTATCAACTCTTTTCAAATATGTATAGTCAATGACCACTACTTAGTGGTCACTAATTGTTCTTTTCTTGTAATTCATCAGTGACCATTTTTGAGTGGTCACTAATTGTTTTTCCACATTACATTTAAAGAGCACCTGTGTAGCTTTGAACAAGAGTAGTGAGTGACCATTATTTTTGGTCATTAAACCTTCAATACTGACAACATTTTTTTCACTAAACTTCTAACATATTGACCATTATTCTTAGTCACTATATAATTAACATACCGACCATTATTTTTAGTCACTAAATAGTTCTTATGATATGAAACAAAAGCAGTTTAATTATTTGGCATTTTAGTGACTAAGTTAGTGACCACCACATATAATTCATCATTAAATTTCTATAATAACCAAAATTCAGTGACCACTTAATTTATAGTCACTAAAAATCAGTGTTGCAGAAATTGGCATTAGCGGCCGATTAATCGCTTGACGGCCTCGAACCAATTACGATTAGGGTGCTTGGCAGAATTTAGTCAAAACCGGTCAAACTCGGGCTTGGCGGTCCTTAGCGGTCATCGGCGGTCATAGGTGGGAAATATTTAAAAGACTGTAATAAAATAATTTTAAAATATTACAACAAAATTTTAAAATTTTATATTTTTATGCATTCAGATTTTAAAATATTATACTAAAAAATTTTAAAATTACAAAATTTTAAAATTTTAAATTTCCAAATACTTAATTTTTTAGGAAATATTAAATTTTTAAATAATTTTATTAATAATTTAGGGCCCCGATTAATCACCACCAAGTCTGATTAATCGTTTATCATCAGTCAACCGTCAAGCTACCGTCGAACCATTTTTACAACCTTCCTAAAAATTAGTCACTAATAAGGACTTTTCTTGCAGTGTTACAAAAGACAGAGAATTGGTCTTTTGATGTCATTGTTTGCCAAATTATCCACTCACAATACACGAAAAGATGTCATTAGATTTTATTAAGTATGTAACTTTATTCTTCAAGGATTTGAGGAGTCAGTTGGCTTCAAAAGTATTAAGAACACATCACATGTCCTCAAATGGGGACAGGGACGGTTTTGTAGTGGTGCCCGGTGTGGCACCGGCAACACCTAGTTTTCGTATATTTAGTGTAAATTTTTTCAATTTTTTTTATATATCGGCAACTACGTAAAAAAAATTGGCAACTACAAAAGAAAATTTTTCCACCCAATTGGATCAACCAAGCCCAAAAATATATTTATAACTTAGACTTATCAATTAGTAGTCCAAAAAGCCTATTAATTTTAGCCCAAAAAAAAAACTAGTGTAGCCCAAAGCTCATTTGGATAATTGGATCTTTTGATCCAATTGGGAGAAGGGCAAAAAAAAACTTGCGGCCGATGAGATGAGTAGCAAAACAGAAAGCAAAAAAAAAAAATCATCGACACAGTGAAGTCGACTTAGAGAGTTCGACTGTGACGCACGCCTCAGCCCTCACGATTCACGAAGACTTGCTTGGTGCTTGATGCTTCCATTGCTAATTCCTTCTAATTTCTTGAGTATCTTGTTGATTGAGTAGTAAAAATCGATTCCCAATTGTTCAATTCGACTCCAATTGACCAAGCCCTAGCTAAGAATGAAACAAGTAAGTGTTTGAAAATTGAAATTTTACCAATTTGTTTAGGTTGAAATTGCTATGTTTTTATCTTGAATTGGTGAAATTGCTATGTTTTCATTAATGTTATTGACTTATTGATTGATTTGGTGAAATTTTACCAATTTGTTTAGGTTGAAATTGCTATGTTTTTATCTTGAATTGGTGAAATTGTTATATTTTCATTGATGTTATTGCCTTATTGATTGATTTGGTGAAATTTTACCAATTTGTTTAGGTTGAAATTGCTATGTTTTTATCTTGAATTGGTGAAATTGCTATATTTTCATTGATGTTATTGACTTATTGATTGATTTGGTGAAATAAAATTGCTATGTCATATTGTCTTTATTGAAATTCAATTTTGATTTGGTGTAATTTCTATGTTTTGACTTTTGATTGAAGCTATCGGATGATTGGGTGAAATTATTAGTTATTTAGCTTAATGTTGAATTGTAGGTTACCCTTGGTGGTTTTCTTACCAAAAGACCAAGACCTAATATTAATGAAAGTGGTGAAGGATCTTCCCAAACACCAATCACCAACCAATCAATTCCTTCGGTCTCTAATGCAATTCCACAAACACCATGCTCTAATGAAACTAATGATGGTGTTGATTTGAAAGATCTTCCAAAGGACCCGACGGATAGGCCAATGATTACAAGTTATGCCTCAAATATAAGAGATGATGTAAGAAGAGCATATTTGCTTCAAGGACCTTCTCAAATAAGGCTACATAAGTTTCCAAAAAAGAAAATAGGTGATAGATTAAGAAGCTTCGTTCCTTCATGGTTTAACGATTTTGATTGGTTAGAATATAGTGTGAAAAATAAAAAAGCATATTGTTTATATTGTTATGTATGTGGAGACCTCATGGGACAAAAAGGAGGGAGAGATGCATTTGTTTCCCAAGGTTTTGATACTTGGAATAAAAAAAATGCATTTCGGACTCATGTGGGTAATGTTGATAGTTTTCACAACAAAGCAAGAGAAAAGTGTGACTTTTTATTGAGAGTAAAACAAGCTATTAATGTAATCTTGAGGAGGCAAACCGAAGCAGAGGACCATAAATATAAAGCACGATTACATGTTTCTATTATTGTTGTTAGACTTTTATTGAAGACCGGTTTACCGTTTTGTGGTAATGACGATTCGGTTAACTCGGAAAATAGAGGGCTTTACATTGAAGTGTTAAAAGCCATTCGAGAGACTAGTGAAGATATTTTCAACAATACTTTAGAAAATGCTCCTAAGAACAATCAACTTATTTGCCCTAAAATCCAAAAAGAACTTGTGCAAAGCACAAGAAGTACTTTTGAGTATTCGTCAAGAGATTGGTCAAGATGTATTCGCTTTATTGGTTGATGAATCTAGCAATGTCTCAAAAAAGGAACAAATGGCTATTGTTTTGCGATATGTTGATAGTCTTGGCTTTGTGAAAGAAAGATTCATTGGAGTTGTGCATGTGAAGGATACATCCTCTTTGACACTCAAAAACGCCTTAAATGAAGTACTTACAAGTAATAAGTTGAGTTTTAGTCAGGTAATTTATTCTTTACTATTTTGTTACTTCAATTTAATTTAATTAGCTTTGTGTTATATTATTTATATATTTTTCAATTTTTTTAATAGATAAGAGGACAAGGTTATGATGGGGCGAGCAATATGCGAGGGGAATTCAATGGTTTGAAAGATTTGATATTACAAGAGAATGACACAGCTTTTTATGTACATTACTTTGCACACCAACTTCAATTGGTGGTTGTAGCTGTAGCAAAGAAGCATTATGGTGTTAGTGACTTTTTTGAGCAAATTTCGTTGGTGGTTAATGTTGTTTGTGCCTCGTGTAAAAGAAAAGACTTGCTACGGGAACAAGCAAGATAAAGGGTGCAAAAAGGCTTATGTAGTGGTGAACTTGAAAAGACTTGCTACGGGAACAAGCAAGATCAAGAGACTACACTTGTTCGGGCGGGAGATACAAGATGGGGTTCACATTTCAACACACTCACAAGTCTGATGAAGTTGTTTGCGGATGTTCTTGTGGTTTTAGAATTTGTGAAAGTGGATGGAGGGTCATTGGCAAACCGCCAACAAGTGTCTGGAATTTTAGCATATTTTCAATCTTATGAGTTCGTGTTTTACTTATATATGATGTATGACATTTTACACCTCACGGGTACATTATCAAAGCAACTTCAAAAAAAATATCTAGACATTTTAGAAGCGGCTTCGATGGTTAGAGGGACAATGGACGCATTGCAATCTTTAAGAGATACGGGGTTTGCTACCATTTTGCCAAAGGTATCCTCTTTTTGTCAAACACACAATATTGCTACTCTGGAAATGCAGGATTTTTATATTGGTGCGAGAAACCGTACGACCACAAAGACCAATAGATTTCACTTTGAGGTTGAAATCTTCAACACGGTGGTAGATATGCAACTGACAGAATACCGGGATCGATTTAGTGAAACAAGCACCCAGTTACTAGAATGCATGGGTGCTTTGAGCCCTTGTGATTCATTTTCACAATTTGATAAATCAAAGTTGTTGAAGTTAGCTAAGTTGTACAAGTATGACTTTGATGATTCGGATTTGATAGATCTTGAAGGACAACTTGAGATATTTTATCACTCTTCCATCAAAGATGAGCGTTTTACCACTTTGAAAGGAATTTCTGAGCTTTCTTGTTTGATGGTTAGTACGTGGAAACATCGGTCTTATCCTTTGGTTTATAAGCTTTTAAAGTTAGCTTTGATATTACCCGTAGCAACCGCTAGTGTAGAAATATATTTTTCGAAGATGAAGCTCCTGAAGACCGACTTGCGCAACAAGATTGGCGATGAGTTTTTGAACAATGCGTTGCTTTGCTATGTTGAGACCGAAGCACTTGTGAAAGTTGAGAATGAAAACGTAATGGAACGGTTTCAAAAGATGTCTGCACGAAGAGGAAAATTTTAAATTGTAATAGATGATAGATTGTTTTTATGGTTTTAACTTTTATGTAATGGATCGCTTATTTGTATTAGACATAATGAATTAGTTTTTGGTTTTATATTATGTTTGACCGGAAAAAAAAAATCCGGCAACACATACTATCAATTCCTGCATCCGTCCCTGAATGGGGAAGTGTTGTGCCTTTTTTTAACATGCTATATACCATTAGCAAGATGTACTTGTGTTTTTTGGTTTTGATTTTTTGGAAACAACTCACGATTTCCGTCAAATTTTATTTAGTGAAGCTGTGTTAAGCAAAGCTGTCAACTTTCAATTAAATCATTTTTCCGTGTTCGTGTATATCACATTAAGTTTTGTAGAGACTCGACACAAGTTTCATTAACCAAAACCACAACTGTATCACAAATTGCGTTTCAGATTTTATAAACTGTAGCAAATCACTTTCTTCAAGTACAAAATGCTAAATCTGGTGTTAAACTTTGTGGGAGATGACAGATCTTAAGTGTTTTTTTTTTTAACGGCGGGTATATTAAGAAGAAAAAAGAGAGAAAATACACCATTCAAACCAAGACAATAATTTAAACTTTGATTTGTATTTAAGCCAATTAAACGCATGCAGCAAGTTGAATGTCATCCGCCATCTTCGCAGGGGCACATCTTCTCACCAAAATATTCGGGCTTTCCAAACTAGCAAAATCACCGAGTAAATCAACGCCAAAGTTGCAGAATATATCAACAAATCATTAAATTCATATCCACACTCCATGGGCTAAATCTCTTTAAATTAACATAAATTCATTCACCTACATAAAATTTAACTTTTAGAATTAATAACACATACTATCTCTCTGTACATGATGATGCTGCATTAGTTAATCGATCTTACAAGCAATATTATCCTAAACCTTGATATCATCGAGATCCATATGAATAATATTCGTCATCTCGATTTCCTTCATCAAAATTCAGAGAGTAACTAACAGCATCATACTGGAATATCAAAGGCTTTGAAGATCCGTATATGTTTTATTTGCTTCCTTCAATCACCTTCTTCATGAGCTTCCTCCAATTCCGGCTCCTTCGTACACTGCCACTGTTAATTTGTGTGCAGTCTTCTTGATCAGAGATTGAAGAAGTTGATGTGCAGTCAGAAAAGTTAGATAATCGTCCTTCAATGGAGGTGCTGCTGGTAAGGTTAATTGTGGTGGCCATCTCTTTGGATAGAGAAGAGTTGTTGTTTGCTGTTTGTTGTCAATTGTGAATTATAATGGTGAAGGGAAGTGTACTTAGAGGAAGTGGAGACTTTATAGTTGGTGTAGGAGCGGGTTTTTGGTAATTATGATAATGAATGGAAGTTTATTTAGTGGAAGAGGAGACTTTATAGTTGGTGTAGAGGGGGTATTTGGTAATTTTTTGAGTGTGTAATGTACCTTTAAATCTTAGGTGTAAAGAGGTCGTTAGAACGTCAGTTGGCCATCTTTACACATAATTTTTGGGACTTTGTAATATTTTGAATGGAAATCTTGAACCATCATATTCTAATTTTCCTTTTCTAATGGATATTTAAATGAGCCGACAATCTTTTCTTCGAGACCATTTTATAACTATTGTAGCATTAAAACTCTTATCCTATAGTTTTGTACTTTAACAAAAGAACATAGAGTGATCAGAAAGATGTGTTAACTTCGGTTTTTAGTCCATGTGCATAGTCTAAACATTCCTAGCGAAAGTTCGCTTTAAATTTACATCATTGTCTAGTCATGATACATGAAGAAAACAGATTGTTGAATACACGTCATAAATCTTATCTTATAATATAACTTTTACAAAAGACATAAAAACAAAAAGATCATTTTCCTTCGTCTTTTTCTTTTGATGTCATTGTTTGCCAAATTATCCACTTAGAATACAAGAAAAGTTGATTTTATTTAAGTAGCCAAGTCTATTCTTCGAAGATTCCAGGAGTCACTTGGCTTCAAAACGACTAAGAGCATATCACATGACTTCACATGGGGAAGTGATATGCCTTTCTGAACATGCTATATATAGCAAGAAATGTACGTATAATTTTTGGTTTTGATTATTGTTTCATACGGAATTAATTTTCGGTTATGTATCTTCCGTAAAAAAAAATATCTCTCGTCCACATGCACGGTTGATACTAAAATTTACTTTGGATTCCTTAGTCTTCCTCCTCGTACTATGTTTTTTTCAAGATTCTATCACTTTAATATCGAAGCGATAAAGCGATGTTCGTGATGGCTAATCTCTCAAAAAACAAATATACACTACATGAAATCCAAGTAATACCAACGACGGTATTACCGGCAAAATAGGCTTTACCGGCGACATCTGTGTTCCGTATTTAGTTGTCACCGGTAAAGCCTATTCCGCTGGTAATACCATCGCCAACATTGATAGTAAGGTAATATGGGTAATACCCTAAAAATGACCGGGAAATCTTCCATCCATTACCACTATACGTCATCATCAATGATGCATGTTGACGCTAAAGCCCGTCGACACTAAGGACGATGCAACTACATCGGGAGCTTTTTCCCCATTTCTCAGTTTATGCACATATCTCTTAAAACATTCTCTTCTTTGCTTATTTCGACTGTGATACTTAGGTTGTTGTTAAAGCAAATCGCGATGAACACCCGTGATTAATACCACCACGGAACAAGAACCATTGGGGTGTATTATACCGGCGACGACTATCGTTTTTGTGGCAACGAATCGACCACAACACCGACGACATTTGTAATTCTCATCTCTCCACTCTCTATCTCCTTTCCTCTTCTGACCAAAGAAAACAAATTTAATTGGTACTTCTTTGTGTTTTCAGTACCACCAGTGTCTTCTCCCTCTCTGACGACTATGCAATTGCTGCTTCTCCTTCTCCAACAATTGCCACCACAACAACTGTTTCTCATTCTTGATTTCAGGTTAGCGATTGTCACTTTTGTCTAATTTTGTATGTGTATTTTGTGTTGGTGATTTGTTATCATCAATGTTATTTAAGTGTAATAGGGATTACTTTGTTGACTAAAAATGATCTTGATAAATATTAAACAAGTAAGGAAAGTGTGGAGTACACACTTGTTTAAGTTTGATCAAGTATTAAAGTATACTGTCATTTAGGGGCAAAGCCCCTAAACAAACGGGGGTCCGGGGGCAGCGCCCCTGGGAGCGGGG
This sequence comes from Lactuca serriola, assembly GCF_051521515.1. Classification (NCBI taxonomy): domain Eukaryota; kingdom Viridiplantae; phylum Streptophyta; class Magnoliopsida; order Asterales; family Asteraceae; genus Lactuca; species Lactuca serriola. The sequence goes on from NC_136411.1 coordinate 330,627,024, forward strand.
TCCAAGGGGCAGAGCCCCTGGCTGGGGTCGACAGTTTTTAAATATTTGACCCGGTTTTGACTTTGAATTAATCCTTATACAAAACCCGGATTTATGACAATTTTTACTGTTGAGAAAACTGATATATGACAGTTTTAACAGTTTTCAGATAAGGAAGGTTTATAACCAATTTTAGTCATTTTTTTGGTACTCACGAAATAACACCATCTCATTCTCTCTTTCTTTTCTCTCTGATTTTATCTGAGTCTTATCCAATTGAGGATTTGGGAGTACCACCCAAATACTTCGATTTGAAAGTGATTATCACGATTCTCAGATTTCCAAGTGCCACTAAACCATATTTCTAACAAAAATCGAAGTAAACTGTGATCATGGCAAGTGGCGATTCTGTGAAGGAAATGACAAGTAAGTTTGAAAAACTGAACAAGTTTGAAGGGCAAGATTTTCGTAGATGGCAGAAGAAGATGAAGTTTCTCCTTACCACTCTGAAAGTGGTGTATGTTCTGAGTACACCCATGCCAGTCTTACCAGAATCTGTTGAAGATGAAACTTTGGAGGCAACAAGAAGAAGATCAAAGTAGGAAAATGATGATTACATATGTCGTGGTCATATTCTCAATGGTATGTCTGACTCTCTTTTTGATATCTATCAAAATTTCGAATCTGCAAAAGAACTATGGGATTCTCTTGAATCCAATTATATGGCTGCAGATGCTTCTAGCAAGAAGTTTCTTTTCAGTAACTTTATGGGTTACAAGATGATTGACTCTAGGCCTGTTATGGAACAATACCATGAAATGTTAAGGATCCTGGGACAGTTTACTCAACACAATCTGAAAATGGATGAAGCCATTCTTGTGGCTGTGATCATTGACAAACTGCCCCCTTCCTGGAAAGATTTTAAACACAATCTGAAACATAACAAAGAGGAATTGACTTTAACTCAACTTGGAAGCCATTTACAGATTGAAGAGTCCTTAAGGACTCAAGAACTTGATAACAATCCAAAAGGCAAGAACCAAGTTGGTTCCTCTTCTGTGAACATGGTGGATGGAGAAGGATCAAAGAATCAAAAGAAGTCTAATGGAAAAAAGGAAGTTTAAAAGGAAAGGATGACAAGTCTTCCAACAAGAAGGCTAAAGTGGTGTGTTGGAATTGTAACAAACCGGGTCACTTCAAGAAATATTGTCGTTTGTGTAAAGTGAACAAGGATGGTGCGGGACCAAGTGGATCCAAGGATCCAGAAAAGCAACAAGGTCAGAATTTTGTTTTCATGCAGACGTCTAACTATATTCAGAATTATATTTCTGTGATTTCTGAAGCATTTTATGTGCAGGATGATAATGTTGCATGGTGGGTTGATTCGGGAGCAACAAGTCATGTTTGCAAAGATCAATATTGGTTCAAGGACTTTCAACCAATTGATGATGGATCTGTTGTGAAAATGGGAAATGTTGCAACTGAACCAATCAAGGGCATAGGATCTGTTTTAATTACTTTTACTTCTGGGAAATGTTTGTGTTTGAACAATGTTTTATATGTTCCAGGGATTCGTAAGAATCTCGTGTTTGAAGTTGTATTAAATAATTATGGTTACAAACAAGTATTAGAAAGTGACAAGTATATCTTGTCAAGACATGGGTCTTTTATGGGATTTGGCTATATATGTAATGGAATGATTAGGCTTAATATTAATTATCCTTCTAGTGATAATTCTGTTTGCATGGCTTCTAGTAGTACTAGCAATAATTTTCATAAATCTGAATTATGGCATGCTAGACTAGGACACATTCATTACAAGAGATTAAAATACATGTCTAAAATGAGTTTAGTTCCTGCTTTTGATATGCAAAATAATGAAAAATGTAAAACATGCATGCTAACTAAAATCACTAGACAACCTTTCAAAGATGTTGTTAGGGAAAGCAAGGTGTTGGATCTTATACATAGTGACTTATGTGATTTCCATGCAACACCTTCCCTTGGAAACAAGAAGTATGTTATTACTTTTATTGATGATGCATATAGATATTGTTATATCTATTTGATACATTCTAAGGATGAAGCACTTGATAAATTTAAAATTTATAAACAACAAGTTGAGCTTCATAAAAATGAATTAATAAAAGTATTGCGTACTGATAGAGGTGGTGAGTATTATGATCCAGTTTATTTTGAATCAACTGGAATAATACATCAAACCACAGCTCCATATACACCACAACAAAATGGTGTAGTTGAAAGGAAGAATAGGACTTTGAAAGAAATGGTTAATTCCATGTTGTCATTTTCTGGTTTAAGTGAACGGTTTTGGGGTGAGGCAATGTTAACTGCTTGTTACATCTTGAATAGAACTCCAAATAAAAGGAGTAAGAATACTCCTTATGAACTTTGGTATAAAAAGATACCAAATTTGAGTTATCTCAAAGTTTGGGGTTGTAGAGCAGTTGTAAGGCTCACTGAACCCAAAAGGAAAACATTAGGTGAGAGAGGTATAGATTGTATCTTTATTGGATATGCTGAGCATTCCAAAGCATATAGATTCTATGTTTTAGATTCTAATGACTCTATGTCTGTAAACACAGTGATAGAGTCAAGAGATGATATCTTTGATGAAGAAAGATTTACATCTATACCTAGACCAAGGGACATGATTCATCAATCTTCCAGCAAGAGTACTACTCAAGCTGAAGATGTTTCTAATGGTGCAAGTTCTGTACCTAAACCTAGGAAAAGCACCAGAGCTAGAAAAGCTATGTCTTTTGGATCTGATTTTCAACTATATTTAGGTGAAGGAACAAGGAATGAGACTATTTCTCAACATCAATATTGTTTTAATATTGAAGAGGATCCAAAGACTTTCAGTGAAGCTATGGATTCTAGGGATGTTCATTTCTGGAAAGAGGCAATTCATGATGAGATTGATTCTATCATGCATAACAATACTTGGGTATTGGCTGATTTACCTCCTGGTTGCAAGGCATTAGGATGTAAATGGATCCTCAAAAGAAAAATGAAGGTGGATGGCACAATTGATAAGTATAAAGACAGATTGGTTATCCAAGGCTTTAAACAAAAGGAAGGCATTGATTTCTTTGATACTTATGCTCCTATTGCCAGAATTTCTATTAGATTATTATTAGCTCTTGCAGTTATACATAATCTTGTGATTCACCAAATGGATGTGAAAATTGCATTCTTGAATGGTGACTTGGATGAGGAAATATACATGAAACAACCTGAAGGGTTTGTGATGCCAGGAAATGAACACAAAGTGTGCAAGTTGAAGAAATCATTATATGGTTTGAAACAAGCACCAAAACAATGGCATCAAAAGTTTGATGATGTTGTCTTGTCTAATGGTTTTGCATTAAACCAAGCTGACAAGTGTGTATATAGCAAATTTGATACTTCTGGTAAAGAGTCATGATTTGCTTATATGTAGATGATATGTTGATTTTTTGTACTAATTTAGAAGAAGTTGATAAAACCAAGAAATTCTTATCATCTAGTTTTGATATGAAAGACATGGGGGAGGCTGAGGTAATTCTGGGTATAAGAATTAGAAAAGGAAACAATGGGATTTCAATTTCTCAATCTCATTATATTGAGAAGATCTTGAAAAAGTTTAACTTTGAGAATTGTTCTCCTGTTAGCACTCCTATAGATCCTAGTCTTAAGCTTCTACCTAATAAAGGATCTCCAGTGTCTCAACTTGAATACTCAAGGGCTATTGGTTGTCTAATGTATGCCATGATTAGTACTAGGCCTGATATAGCATATGCCGTGGGAAGGCTTAGTAGATATACTAGTAATCCTAGTTCACATCATTGGCAAGCTATGAGTAGAGTATTCAAGTACTTGAAAGGGACCATTAATTATGGTTTAACTTATAGTGGATATCCTTCTGTTTTGGAAGGTTATTCAGATGCCAGCTGGATTAACAACTTAGAGGATCACTTCTCTACAAGTGGTTGGGTGTTTCTTCTTGGAGGAGGTACCATTTCTTGGGCATCTAAGAAACAGACTTGTATTACTAACTCAACCATGGAGTCTGAGTTTGTTGCATTGTCTGCTGGTGGTAAAGAAGCTGAATGGCTAAGGAATTTGATTTATGAAATTCCATTATGCCCTAAACCGATATCTACCATTTCTATCAGATGTGATAGTGTTGCTACCTAGGCTAAGGCTTATAGTCAAGTGTACAATGGGAAATCTAGACATTTAGGTGTTAGACATAGCATGATTCGTGAGCTCATCATGACTAATGTGATATCTGTGGAGTTTGTAAGAACTCAATTTAATTTAGCTGATCATCTAACAAAAGGCTTAGCAAGAGATCTTGTGCACAAGGCGGCTGTAGGCATGGGTTTAAAGTCCACTTAAAATCTTTTATATTGAGATACCCAATTCCCATCTAATGTAATATTAGATGTTGAATTCAATGTGGAAAGCTTGATATTTGAAGATTAGAACACATTATTATCATCATCCCAAGCTATGTGTTCAGTACTGCAAGTTAAGGAGGTTGAATTTATATTCTTAATAGTTCTTTTGAAAAATTGCATTAGCAGGTTTAAGAATAAAAGAACTACCTATATAAGCATGAAGTTTAGCTGCTTCAAGAAGTTAGGACTTGGCTTTGATATGCTTATTGAAGGATGGGACACAAGCTAGTAAAATATAGTGTCAAGTTAGAACTTATGAGAAATGTAAATTGTCGTGTGTATTATCTTCATGTATTCACTATGGATAGAAAGGGTTCAATCCTTAGTGATACCATGATATTCGAATATTTGGATTATATAATATACTAATGTGAAATTCAATTGTCACGGTATTTCATTTATGCATCAGTTTTGTTGGTGTTATGTTTCATTTTAAGTTAATCATGATTACACTTAAATCGGGGAGGTTTGTTGGTGATTTGTTATCATCAATGTTATTTAAGTGTAATAGGGATTACTTTGTTGACTAAAAATGATCTTGATAAATATTAAACAAGTAAGGAAGGTGTGGAGTACACACTTGTTTAAGTTTGATCAAGTATTAAAGTATATTGTCATTTAGGGGCGAAGCCCCTAAAAAAACAGGGGTCCGGGGGCAGCGCCCCTGGGAGCGGGGTCCAAGGGGCGGCAGCCCCTGGCGGGGTCCAAGGGGAAGAGCCCCTGGCTGGGGTCAAATATGGTTTGGGTTATATTGTTGTATTAAAAATGCATCAGAAAATCCAAATTTTGAATATTTGACCCGGTTTTGACTTTGAATTAATCCTTATACAAAACCCGAATTTATGATAGTTTTTACTGTTGAGAAAACTGTTATATGATAGTTTTGAAAGTTTTTCAGATAAAGAAGGTTTATAACCAATTTTAGTCATTTTTCTGGTACTCACGAAATAACACCATCTCATTCTCTCTTTCTTTTCTCTCTGAATTTATCTGAGTCCTATCCAGTTGGGGATTTGGGAGTACCACCCAAATACTTCGTTTTGAAAGTGATTATCACGATTTTCAGATTTCCAAGTGCCACTAAACCATATTTCTAACATTTTGTATATGTTTATGTGCTTTTTTGTAAGAGTGAATATTTATATGTATATGTGTATCATTGTTTGGGTATGTGTATTTGGTATGTTTATATGTGTACATGTATGATCTATGTGTATGTGTATTTATATGAATCCAGAATTAATGTGTATAATGCATGTATATGTGTCAATATTGTATGTATATGTGTATATATTATGTCTATATACGCATAATATATGTATATGTGTGTAAGTTGTATCTATATGTCTATATACGCATAATATATGTATATGTGTGTAATTAAGGAAGTCTACTCGACGAGTTGGAGGCCCTAACTCGTTGTGTAGAGTTTTAGTCAGCCCGTGTGATTTACGTGGTCTACTCGACGATTCGGAGGACCCCGACTCGACGAGTAGGAGCTGGAAGATGAAACCCTAATTTTTAGGGTTTGCACCCTATATAAAGGACTTAATCCTCCTCTTGTAGCCTCCCTTACCACTTCATTACCCAGAGAAGAAACCCTAGCCATTATTTGTTGTTTGCATGTGCTTGTGAGACTAGAAGAGTTCTTCTGGTGCATTTTGTTGAAGAAGTTTGAAGGTTGAGAGGCTTGGAACGAGAATGAGCTTGTAGATCCAGCATCTATAATGTTTTGGCATCTTTTAGTATATTTGTGTATCACTTTGGGTGTCGGGTAAGATTTGGAGATGTAACTTCAGATCTAGACTCCTCTAAGTCCTTAGAGTTATAAAGTCACTGAACTTATCAAGCATTGGCCCTTCTCTTTGGCTAAAACCCCTCCTTTAGCTTCATTTTGGCATTTAGGACCTTGCATATATGTAAAGTTTGCAACTTTACATGGAAACCATGCCCTAGGAGGTTAGATCTGCAATTTGGAGCTTTGGGGTAGCTTAAAAACGTCTGATTGAGTAAAGGACTGAAGGGACTCAACGAGTTGCATGGCCAATTCGACAAGTCGGATGAAGATTGCATGTATTAGTTATGCATGGACTCGGCGAGTCTATGAGAAGACTCGACGAGTTAGTTAGGGTTTTTCCCAACATTTGGACATCGCATGGACTCGACGAGTTGGCTGGGATCTCGGTGAGTCAACTAGGGTTTTCACGACTTTCTCGAGTTCTGGAAGAACTCAATGAGTCAGTAGGCTACACTTGACGAGCTGGGTCAACATGGACTGTTGACCTTGATCGTTGACTTTGATGATGACCAAGGATTGACAAGTTTGACTTCTGGGGGTATTTTAGTAATTTAGGAATTTATGGAAGGGGATCATAGGTGGATGTAGGTGTTGGATTTGGAGCTGTACTTGGAGGAATTTGACATTATCATTCCGAGCTACTTGTGAGGTGAGTTCTTCTCACTATATCAAAACGGTTTAAGACACCAATGTCGGCCCTTTTCGGATTTGTATTCGGGTTTATTGCATGATATGCTTATTGATTTGCATCCTGGTAGTTAGGATGGTGATATTCTTAGTGACTTGGTAGGTCGGTATCCTAGTATATAGGATAATGCTATTTTAGGGACCGGTTAGGTCTGTATCCTGGTTATAGGATGTTGCTATGATTAGCGATCTGTTAGATCGTTTTGATTGTTATATATGCTAGCGTATGATCTTTATGTGAACATGATTGTTTGATTTGGGGGTTGGGTTGAGGTGGACCTGCTTTGTGCTGAAGGCCAACATACCCTGGGGGGGACCGGATAGACTGCAGACCCAGTAGGGCATACTAGTCAGGCCGAAGGCCAGAAGAGCGGTCCAGATAGGCTGAAGGCCCTGAAAGGCGGTCCATACGTGCTGAAGGCTCAGAGAACGGTCCAAATTGTTTGACGTTGGTATTTTGGGGGAACTCACTAAGCTTCAGGCTTACAGATGTTGATTTTGTTTCAAGTACTTCCGATGATCGCAGGAAGGCGAAGGCGTGATCGTACACCTCCTTATGTTTTCATTATTTGATTATGGCATACTCTGACACTAAACTATTTTGAAAACAAGTTTCCTAATAATTGTTGGTTTATGAATGTTTCAAAAAGTTTAAATTTGACATGATTTTTATGGGTGTTGCAAGTTAGTATAAAGCCTTGGTTTGAGTGAATTGGTGGAAACATATTGATATTGATTACTATTTGGTTCGAAAACTTTATGTGAACATGATTGTTTGATTTGGGGGTTGGGTTGAGGTGGACCTGCTTTGTGCTGAAGGCCAACATACCCTGGGGGGGACCGGATAGACTGCAGACCCAGTAGGGCATACTAGTCAGGCCGAAGGCCAGAAGAGCGGTCCAGATAGGCTGAAGGCCCTGAAAGGCGGTCCATACGTGCTGAAGGCTCAGAGAACGGTCCAAATTTTTTGACGTTGGTATTTTGGGGGAACTCACTAAGCTTCAGGCTTACAGATGTTGATTTTGTTTCAAGTACTTCCGATGATCGCAGGAAGGCGAAGGCGTGATCGTACACCTCCTTATGTTTTCATTATTTGATTATGGCATACTCTGACACTAAACTATTTTGAAAACAAGTTTCCTAATAATTGTTGGTTTATGAATGTTTCAAAAAGTTTAAATTTGACATGATTTTTATGGGTGTTGCAAGTTAGTATAAAGCCTTGGTTTGAGTGAATTGGTGGAAACATATTGATATTGATTACTATTTGGTTCGAAAACTTGTGCCACTGGTAAATTACACGCTTTCCTAGTCGGTTGCAAGTGGCAGATATTTTTACCAAGAGTCTTCCAAAGCCTTTATTTGAGAGTTTTCATCACAAGCTTTGTTTTGGACCACCACCCATACACCTGAAGGGGGATTAGCGATAACTAGACAGTTGGAGATAGATAACATTATCCCTTAGTATTCTTATCATGTATATTTAAATTTAGTGAGTAACATTTTCAAATGCATATCACTTATTTGTTATTGTATTATATATACTAAATGATAACCCTCTCCACATTTGTGTCGAGATTTATAAACATTATAGAAGTAGAAGGAATTGAGCGTGTTTAGTAAGTCGATCTATCACAACTGATATGGTGGTATTTTCGTTTGATGGAGGAAGGTGTGTTATAAAATCAATGATGATGTCTACCATGGATTTATAGTGTTGGTAATTGTTGGAGAAGGCCGTATGGTTTATGGTTGGGAGCTTTGGTTGTTTGCCAAACTTTGCAGTGCTTAATATAGTTAGGTACATCAGTTTTCATGTGTGTCTAAAAAAAGGAGATGACATCTATTAGTATGTGGCATTTATTATAGAGTTCCCACCTAGAAGAGTGATTTTTCTATAAAAGTGATGATAATGTGGAACATTCGACAAACTAGACATTATCTCCATTTTTAACCACTTTGGTTATTGTGTATAGCTCATCAATGTGGGTGGATTAGGCGTGAATGAGATTGCACATTTCTTTGCTAAAGAAAGAAATGGGGATGTTTAGTATGATAGTGCCACACGAATGTGTGGATGAATGCATAGTGACATAGAACAAAGCAGAGAAGTGGGGTGATGTGAGGACAAGTAGGGACACCATGGTTGCCTTGTGGTTGTGGGAGTCGATGGATCTTAATTACAAAACAAAGGAAGTTGGGAACGTAAAACGTATGGTTTCAAGAACCACCTAAAGAATAGACACATATACCATGATGAGTCAAGTACACACTAGATTGTTCTCCACGATATCCAGGGGTTACCCTTAGTGAGACATGTCACATGTGACTATTAGGGGTATGTATATGTGGGTTTAGTTCGGTTATTGGACAAAACTGAACCATAACCATTACAATCGGTTAATGCATTTCAGTAAACATTGACCATTTGGTACCGGTGAGTAATGGTTTCGGTTGAAAGCCTTGGTTATTGGGTAACATAGGTTAACGATAATGATACACAAATTAGATAAAAAAAAATAGAAAATACATTTCTATAAAAATGAAAAAACAAAAAGTTGATTATCAAAAAAATTAAAATGAAAATCACAAAGTACTATGTTGTTAACTAAGTTGTAATCATTCGGTTGTTAATTTAGCCATGTAAAAGCCACCATACATTTCTTAGTAGATGTCAACAAAATTAGTCAAATATATGCTCGATAGATAATAAACATTATCTTATTGATTTTTAAATAAATAAACCAATTATAATAATTTTTATTAGATATTATAATCTTCTCCGACAACCAAAACTTTGCAGAGTAAATCCACAATGCAATATGTTTGTGTGGAAAGTACCCCCTAGGGTTTGCATTGTATTACATAGTATAAATAATACAGTGTATGAGATAATTACATAAAGGACCCTTATCTATACAATATATATGATACCTACGCTAAACATGAAAAAAAAATACAATTAACACTCCCCCTCAGTTTGAGTGGGAGGTTCCCTAATGCTTAAACTGTCCCGAAAGTCAAGAAATAATTGTGTAGGTAGTCCTTTAGTAAAGATATCTGCGAACTGATGTGCTGATGGAACATGCAAAACACAAACCTGACCAATGGCAAGGTGTTCCCTAACAAAGTGTAAGTCAATTTCCACATGTTTGGTTCTTTGGTGCTGAACTGGGTTAGAGGCAAAGTACATGGCACTCACATTGTCACAAAACACAACTGTAGAACGAAACAGAGGGCAAGATAGTTCAAGAAGAAGATTACGGAGCCAAGCAGTTTCAGCAACAACATTGTAACGCCCCATATCTGGTATGTGATTTAAATAAAGTAATTTTCAATTCTTAAGGGGTACTCGACGAGTCTGTAGCCCAACTCGTTGAGTAGAGACAGGATTTGCACACGGTTTAAGTTGGCTACTCGACGAGTCCATATTCTTAGACTCCGCGAGTCTGCCAGTCTGGATGAAACCCTAATTTCAAGGGTTTGCACCCTATTTAAACAACACTATGCGCCCCAAACCAGCCTCCATCACCCTCAGAACGTCACTTACTAAACCCTAGCCTTCCTTTAAGAATTATTGGAGTATTTCTCATCTTGTGAAGGATTTTGGTGCATTTTGGAGTTAGAAGAAAAAGAGAGAAGAGGGGTTTTCAAGAGGAGCAAAGAAGATCTGAGTTTCTTGTGTCATTCCAGTTTCTATTAAGGTATAAAGCTTGAATCTTTGCTAGTGTTATTTTTGAGCCATTTTCTAGACATTAGTGTCGATTTAAGAGTAGTTAAGATGAATGGGTTTCAAATCTAAGCATTTCAAAACTCCTTAAGCTCAAGGTTGCCACCTTTCTTGAGCTAAATACCCATTCCAAACCTAGATCTCCTTTTTTAGCTCTTTATTGGGCATTTGAGCTTCTTATGAGCATGCATGCACGTAAAGTTAGAAACTTTACGTGTGAAACCAGTCCTAGGAACCCAGAGCTATGAATTGGATGCACTGGAATCGAGCAAATTTGACTGTATAGTAATGGCATGCTTGGGAATCGACGAGTTGTTCTTCAGACTCGACGAGTAGAGTCGCAAGTCCCCAGTTTTTTCCCCGTTTGAGAGTTTAGGGTAAATCAATGAGTGGGAATGGAATCGGTGAGTTAGAGTTCAGATCTTGTACTGGAGGGACTCGGCGAGTCTGGTCAACTGAAAGTTGACTTTGACCAAGAAGTTGACTTTAACCAGGGGTAAAATAGTCATTTTACCCTGAGAACAGTTATCAGTGTCTGATTTAGTGTTTATGGGATTGTAGTCGGGGAGTTCCAGAGCAGCATCCAGCCAGTTTCAGAGTTAGCATCTCAGTAGCCAACGTTACAAGGTGAGTTTCCTTCCAGTAGGAACGTGTCTATGGACACAATGTAGGTGTAACACCCATAGATCCGAGGTAGTCAATTTAGAGATAATAGGGGTCGAAAATGACTTTTCAAAAAAAGATTATTTAGAATAAATAATCTTAACCACGTTGTAGAATGTGTCTCAAGGGCTCCGTACATATAAAGAGCGCCGAAATCCAAGTTATAACGAAGAAGTTATGACCCGTCGAAGTTTCTCGACGGAACCGAAACGACACCAGGAAGACGTAAATAGTGAATATATGATAGAGTGACTTTTAGCCTTAGTAATCTAAATGAAAGTCGTAGAATATGTTATCCTAAGAGCATCCACAAAAAGAACACCCAAATCTGACTTCGTATGAGGAAGTTATGATTTTCCGAAGTTTCGGCTTAACGGTGTACAGCCCGAAGTTCGAGTATTAGATCGAGCGGTTTTTATCTGACACAACCTAAATGAGAATCGAATATCTCGTTATTAGTTGCGTAACGATAAAAAGACAGACGAAAATGGACATTGGATGAAGAAGTTATGAAATTTTAACGGACCAATCATGTCCCGACCTGTTAAAAATATAACTTTAAAAATAAAGTCAAAATTAGCTGACGGATTCTAAACGAAAGTTGTAGAGTACGTCTCCACCTACGCGTGTATATAAAGAACGTCAAAAACAGAGTTCGTATGAACGAGTTACAAATTATAATAGCATATTTACGTATTAAAATAAAGTATAAATCATATATACGTACACATATATACACATATGTATATATCATTAAAAAAGGTATCGACGATGCGGTTATTATAAGACTAATTTTGAGTTCTTTCGACATTAGTTTAGTACAAATATCATTAAATCCATATAAAATAGTATTATAGAGGGGTGTTTAGTTGTTTATATAACTAAAAGGTCATTAAGTTACTATGGAGGGTAGTTTTTGAAAATTCAATTAGTATAAATAAGAGCCTTGGGCTCTCATATTTCTTGCACCATTCTTTTGATTCAAGAGTCTTTCTCTCCTTATCCCCCGAGCATTTCGGTCCCTCGTGATTCGACTTCTCTTCTTGTAGTTTTTAGTATAGTAAGGTGAGCGTTGAAGCGTTGCACGAATCTTTCATAGAAAGATTCAACGACGAAGTTCTGCCCCTGCAGAGCCTGACTCCTAGCTAAAATCCCCTCTTAAGTAAGTTATGCTTACCCTGTTTTAATATAGCTTATATATAACATTAATATTGTTATTATGAACTTATAATAAATATTTGAGCTATTATTATGACTTATATAAGTGTCGTTATAATATCTTTTTAACTACTCGCGGTACGGGGAATCTGGTTTAAAGGGCTGCATAGGGTTGTTGGATTTCAGAAGTGTTATACGCCAAAATGGTCCTGCCCTCCGGTGTTTTATGTCTGGCCCCTGTCTGTACATAGTGGTTGGAAAGTATTGTTTAAATGTTTATATAATAATAATAATAAGACTAATAATTAGTCACGGTAAATATTAGACTAAAATCTAGTGGTAATAATACTAGGTTTCGTCGAAGGTAATTATTTAAAGTAAACGAAGCGTTGTCCGAGTACCGAGTCACCACCTTCTCAGGTGAGCGCATAGTTACTTTCATCTTACACATAGATAGGAAGTATTTTATATAAACTACGTGCTACGTGTACATATTATCTGAATACTTGTTGTCTATGTTGGATGAATGTTTTTATACATGTTTTAAATGATTTAAACTGTATACGTATTTTATATATACAAATATGTTGAGTATGACATGGGTAGATGAATGATGAGAGATAAAAGATGATGTGAGTAAACATTGGCAGCTATAGACTTAGTGCCTAATAAATAACATCGTCAGCTATGGACTTAGTGCCTATTGGACAAACACTGGTAGCTATGGAGTTAGTACCTGTTAGGAATTGGTAGCTATGGACTTTGTTGGGCTGAAAAAGAGTTTTGATGTTGCGTCTTTTGGGCTCGTTAGATTAGCCTTTTATTCTCCGGTTTGGGCCTGTCCAACCGAGAGCCTTTTATGTATTGTATATAAGTTAAATGCTTGCATGCATATTAGGTTAAGATTCTAGAGATTATCGATATAGCGATTTATCAAGAGTATAATATTTTCCAGTAATCATTCTTGTAATCTTCCAATCCTTTACAGTTGATGTTCTTAATCGAGCTCTTCTAAGGATTCTATTTAATCATTCGACACGTTTGATTCAAGCTGTTTGTTCTTATTATTGTGTTTTTACTGTTTTAAATTCATATACTTGTTCAAGATCTAATCGATCTTCTTAGATTAAAAGTTGTTTTAATCCCATCAATTGGTATCAGAGCAGGAGGTTGTGTAATCGATACACATCTTTTCTGTGAAAAAGATTTCCATTAGGGTTTTCCGCAATCATCGATATTTATTGAGCCGTCATCTTAATTGACGTATCTTAGTATTTATTGTTTTGCCCTAATCTGCTTTATTACAAGTCTGATCTTTGAACAGGTTTTTACGATCATTATGGACGCAACGCAATCAAACCCTATTAATATTTCCAACAGCATCGGTTCGACGACAAAGATTCCAATCTTGTACACCCATGACTATGAAGTATGGGCGCATCATTTTGAAGATTATGTGATTGGATCGGAGGACAATGGTTATCTCATATGGGAAGCCATCATCAGTGGACCGTTTTCTCATTCTACGACGTCCAGAATCATTAAGACGCAAAAAGAGTACAATGATCTGCTCAAGGAAGTGACGAATATCGCGCAAGATGAAAAAGACAAACTCCAGTGCAATATTAAGGCACTTAGGTTGATCAGATTCGCCCTTCAGTCCGACACATTCAGGCTGGTCAGCTCATGCACTACGGCGAAGGAAGTGTGGGATAGACTTCGCGAACTGTATTCTACAGACGAAGATCTTGAACATTCCATCCAAACCTTGCTTCTATCTGAATTTGGTGAATTCAGGCAAGGGGCCGAAGAAACTGTGACCCAGACGTTTGATCGCTTCAATCATCTTCTCAGCAAGATGATCAAACACGACATTGAAAGGAAGCTCATCGAACAAAAGGTTACTTTCTTGAACGGACTACGATCTGAATGGAGAGCAGTTGTTTCCACAGTCAAAGCCCATGAACAGTTTAAATCATATTCTTTGGCGAAACTGGTGGGTATTCTAAAGTCCCAAGAGAAGATTGTGGTTCAAGAGAAGAATGTTGTCTCAAGTCTTGGTTCGTTGGCCCTCCTATCCAAAAGTAAAGCCGTGATGGAGGATGAAGAGCTCAACTTGGAAGAATATGACCTCTCAACTGAGGATTATGCCATGATGGTATCCAATCCTAAGAGGTTCATAAAGAAGAGATTCCCCAGCAACAAAAACCGAAACTGGCAGGGGAGTTACAGCTCAGAAAAAGCAAACAATGAACCGAAAGCTGAGGAGCCCAAGAAGGAACCGAAGGCAGATGGCGATTCCGGAGTAAGCTGTTTCTATTGTGGTGGCAAGAACCACTACGCTAAGGACTGTGTTCTTAAGAAGATGGCTGAAAAGGACAATGGAAATGATGAGGAAGCTGTGCTGCAGAAGAGATTGGATGAGTTGAGAAAGAAGAAGTCTACCACTAACCCTTCTATTAATGCTCTTATTGTGCAGGGTTCGGTTAATGACGATGAGTTCGGTAGCACCTAAGTTTGGTCTACTGACTCAGAAGACGAAGAAGTGAGGAAGCCTACTCATGGAAAGGCTTATGTGGCTAAGGAGGAAAGCAGTGGTGGAAAATGCTTCATGGTGTCTGGCGTATCTCAGATGAGGGGATACAATACCGATGGAGGAAGCAATGGACCGAAGGTGCAGGAGGATATGTGCTTTACGGCCAAACCACTCAGCCAGCAGTTCAATGAACTCGATGAACTGATAAAGAAGGTACAATCTGCTTTTATTTCATCTAAAGTACCACCATCCTCTTACGAGAAAGAACTAAAAAACGTTAACACAAGAATTTCTCATTTAGATAGTAGCTTAACTCAAACTCGAGTCACCAATTCTAACCTGACTGATCAATTAAGCAGGGTGGCGTCGAAGAGTGAGGAGCGGCGTATGTGGATTGAGTTAAAAGAGTCGGAATTAGTTAAGGTTAAAGACGAAAAACATTTATTTACAGAGAGACAATTTGAAATTGTTGAAACAACGAAATGTTTTTTGTTTAATAGCTAAACGTTTATATTCCAATATTACTCAACTTCACTTGGACTGTGAGATAGGCCAAAAGATTCATCGTATGATTTTGCCCTTCCTAGAATTTAAGGAGGATGAAATCGATGCCGAAGCTTACAATTGTGAGAGTGTGATATCGTCTGATGATGTCAACCTAACTTATAAAATCGGACTGGACAAAATTGAGTCCTTCATTAAATCCAAAGACCACAAGGTCATGCTCAAAAATCTTTTGGATGAAAATGACAGACTTAAACTGAGAACCGAAACTATACAAAAGTTTGACTCTCTAAATGCCAAAGTAAGCTCAGAAAATAAAATCGATGTTGAAAATGCATCTGAGCTTAACGAGGACGAAAACATGAGTGAAATTTCTGTAGAGGATACGGTTGACTGCTCAGAATTTGTTAAAAGCGAAACTGAAAACCACAAAAATCTTATTTCTGAAAATTCTGTGGAATTCGCTAGATTGTCCCAACAAAAGTCCCCGAAATTAGTAGAAAAAGTTGTTGTGTATCAAAAGGTCAGGACCACTCCAAATCAAGTATACAAAGTGACTGGAGTAACCGAACATCAAACAGCTGCACTCACAGCTATTGTTAACGAAGACAATGCTGATGGCTGTGATGAGTATTTCTGGGAAGCTCCTATTGATAATGGAAACGAAACCGTTGGTCTTTCTAAAAGAACCTCCTGGATGAAGAAAGGGAGGTACATACCTGAACCCTTGAACAAGCCTGATAATTTCAGTGAACCAAGTACAAGTGGTACCAAAGAAATTCCTCAAGAGGATGATCGTTTAGCAAAAGAAGACATTCCTTCAACACCTACAGCTCGAAGCGAAACTTCATCAGATACTCCTTCCACTTCCTCAGGGCAAACTGAATCTTCTTCAGATATTCCATCTGCTCCCTCTGCTCAAAGAAAAACTCCTGAAGTTCAAAAGGAATCAGTCAAAGTGACAGCAAAAACGAAAGCGAACGTTCACCATCAACCTAAGCAGATGAGGGATAAGAAGATAGAGAGGAACCAAAGATACAGGAAAAATCTTTCTGAAAGGAAACAATTCTGGCACTCCCAGAACGCATACTATACACACAAGGACAAGAATCTGAAGTATGAACACAATCCTGCACGAAAGCCTGAAAGTTCCTCCAACCGAAAGTCAAGGTTCGGTTCGCAAGAAAATACCAACCGAAAGCCAAGGTTCGGTTCGCAAGAAGATACCAACCGAAAGTCAAGGTTCGGTTCGCAAGAAGATACCAACCGAAAGCCAAGGTTCGGTTTTGAAAAGGACTTCGACCGAAACCAAAGGTTCGGTTCCAAGAACAACTCCAACCGAACACAGAGGTTCGGCTCCGAAATAAAAAAGGAACAAGACTCAAAGGTTAACCCCACCAACGATCAAAAGCAAAAGGGTCACCTAGAGTCATCAGCAAGGAAGACATCTCAATCCAAATCCAAATCCTCTCTTCCTAATTCTTCTCGTTCTTCTACTTCCAACCATTCATCTCCATCTTGCTCTAACGCTAATTCCGTTAGTTCTCAAAAACCTCATCCATCAACTGAACAGAAGGGAAAGCAAAAGGTCGATGAATCCAAACCTGAGTCCAAAACGAACATCCCTAATGTCAATAAAATAAAAGTTTTTACCATTAAAAAGAAAGATGAAACAACTCTAATAAAACGAACATATCTAGTTGACATCTCTCTTACTATTCCTGTTCCCATGAAAAGCTCACATTGACCCAAGAAACTTTGGGTTCCTAAATCTGCTTAATTTTTGCAGGTTATAAGTGACGAGCAGTTTGACGAAGAATGGTACATCGACAGTGGCTGCTCACGTCACATGACAGGGAGGAAAGAAGAACTCAGGGAATACAGATCTCTTGCAAATGGTGGCAACGTTAAGTTTGGAAATAACTCTTTCGGCACCATAAAGGGATACGGGATGATAACGAATGGTGATTTTACCATAAGGAAGGTGGCCTATGTGGAAGGACTTCAACACAACCTCATCAGTGTATCTCAGCTTGTTGGAGGTACAGGTCTCAAAGTTTCATTCGATGATGAAGGTTCTGAAATCATAGAGAAAAAGACAAAGAAAGTGATTCTGAAGTCAGAGCGAAAGGGTGAAATGTTTCCTCTGAACATGAAACTCATCAAAGGAAACCCAGCCATATGTCTTCTATCAAAAGCTCAATCCGACGAAAGCTGGTTGTGGCACAGAAGACTCTCTCATCTCAATTTCAAAGATATCAACCAACTTGTCACTGGAGGTCACGTTAGGGGTCTTCCATTGCTCAAGTTTGACAGAGAGCATTTATGTGCTGCATGCGAAATGGGAAAGCAGAGTCGTCAAAGTCACCCATCCATAATTAACACAAAAGTTGTTGAACCACTCGAATTGCTTCATATCGATTTGTGTGGTCCTTCATCTATTGAAAGCATCGGTGGTAGCAAGTACATTCTTGTTATCATTGATGACTTCTCTCGATTTACATGGGTGTTCTTTCTAAAGCTCAAATCTGAAGCAACTCAAAAGCTGAAAGTGTTTATCAAGCAAATTGAAGTCCAGCTCAAGAAGGTCGTTCGAAACATCAGGAGCGACAATGGTCTCGAATTCAAGAACAGGGAGTTTGAAGAGTTTCTTGCAGAAAAGGGAATTAGCCATAATTTCTCAGCTCCCTACACACCACAGCAGAACGGGATAGTCGAAAGACGAAACCGATCTCTGTGTGAAGCTGCCCGAACTATGTTAAGTTTCGCTTCCTTACCTCTTTATTTTTGGGCTGACGCTATTTCTGCTGCTTGTTATACACAAAACAGGTCCTATCTCAACAAGCGATTCACACTCACACCATATGAGATATTAAACAACAGGAAGCCCAATGTGAAATTTTTCCACGTTTTTGGCTCAAGGTGTTTCATCTTTAACTCTAAAGAACACCGCAACAAGTTTGATGTCAAAGCCGACGAGGGAATTTTTCTGGGTTACTCTCTCACATCCAAGGCGTACAGGGTCCTAAACAAACGATCAAGAAGGATTGAAGAGACATACTATGTGACCTTCGACGATAACTACGTCAAGAAGCTACAGGCCATAGATGACACTGTCGGGGAAATATTTCCTCAAACTGGCCAAGTCACAGTCTCAATCGCCAATTTGTACGAGAAATTTCTGGAACTCTTTGATGAACCGGAAAAAGCTTCTCTCTCCGAAGCAGGTGCAGCTGACAACAAAATAGATCATATGAAGCAGATTGTCGAAGATGCTGCAAAAAGAATGCATGAAGGAGAATCGCTCACTGATGAATCTCCAACCAACACTGCTTCCGTTGAGGGGGAGCCAAGTTCTCATGACGAGGGGGAGCTAAGCTCACAAGTCCAGGGGGAGCAAAGCTCTACCACTTCACCCGAAGGTCCTTCACCAACCGAAGGTACCTCTCCAACCGAAGGTGCCCCTCCAAACGAAGGTGCTTCAGTGCCTGAAAGTCCAGCACCGCAAGAAACCCCTGAACCTCATGTTTCTCAAGACTCATCAATTGAGGGGGAGCATGATGATATGATGCTTGATTTTGATAGTCAATCTGAGCCAGAAGAGATGATCAACGCCGAACTAGATCCAACCTTCAATCCGAATTACCCTCCTCTTACAAAATGGACCAGAGATCATCCTATCTCTCAAGTAGTTGGTGATGTATCTGAAAAGGTTCTGACCCGATCTCAACTGAAGGCAAAACAGACATCCTTATTCTCAAAGGTTGAGTTTTGTATGTTTAACTCATTTGTATCGAAAGTTGAACCGAAGACAGTGAACACTGCCCTCGATCACTCTGATTGGGTTCAAGCAATGCAAGACGAACTGAACGAGTTCGAAAGGAACAAAGTCTGGCGCCTCATTCCAACTCCTCCGGATGCTTCAGTTGTTGGTCTCAAATGGGTTTTTAGAAACAAAATGGACAAGGAAGGTAATGTCATAAGGAACAAGGCTCGTCTGGTTGTCAAGGGATATTGTCAGGAGGAAGGGATAGATTTCGAAAAGACGTTCGCTCCAGTAGCTAGGCTAGAATCGGTTAGAATATTTCTGGCCTATGCTACTCGCAAAAACTTTGAGGTCTTCCAAATGGACGTCAAGTGTGCATTTCTCAATGGAGAACTTGAAGAAACTGTGTATGTGGAGCAACCTCCTGGGTTCGTGAACGAAATGTATCCAAATCATTGCTATATTCTGGATAAAGCTGTGTACGGCCTTAAACAAGCTCCGAGAGCCTGGTATGAAACGCTTACAAAATTTTTAAAGATGTCCAAATTCAAACGAGGTTCGGTTGACCCAACCTTCTTTCGCAAAAAGGAAGGTAACCACCTTATGATAGTTCAAATTTATGTCGATGACATCATCTTTGGCTCTACGAATCCCAGCTTAACAGCTGAATTCAGAAAGTTGATGGAGACTAAGTTTGAAATGAGCTCAATGGGTCCTATTAATTTTTTCCTTGGTTTAAATATAAGACAGGGACCCGAAGGCATCTTTATCAATCAGGAAGCTTACACGAAGACTCTCCTAGCAAAGTTTGGCATGATGGGAGACTCAAAAGTCAAAGTCCCAATGGCATTCGGCACCAAGCTTACCCCTTCTCTAGACAAACCGGCTGTCGACATCACGCTCTATCGTCAAATGATAGGCTCACTGATGTATCTAACTGCTAGCAGGCCTGATATCATGTTTTCTGTGTGTTATTGTGCTCGATTTCAGGCTAACCCACGCGAACCTCACATGCTGGCAGTGAAGAACATCCTACGCTATCTCAAGCGAACCGCCTCCTTAGGTCTATGGTATCCATCCAATTCAGGCTTCTTCGTTCAAGCCTATTCTGATGCTGACCTTGGAGGATGTGGACTCGACCGCAAAAGCACAACTGGTGGCTGTCAATTTCTTGATGGGAAGTTGGTCAGCTGGCAATCCAAGAAACAAACATGTGTGTCGCTGTCTACTGCAGAAGCGGAATACATTGCCGCTGCATCCTGCACATCACAAGTGATTTGGATCCAGAGTCAACTTCGAGACTATGGACTCAATATGAAGAAGATCCCACTATATTGTGACTCTGAAAGTGCAATTAGGATCTGGCATAACCCAGTGCAACACTCGAAAACCAAACACATAGCACTGAGGTATCACTTCATCAAAGATCATGTGGAAGATGGAAATGTCGAAGTTCACTTCGTAAGAACCACTGATCAACTGGTTGACGTCTTTACCAAAGCTCTTCCAGAAGCATCATTCAATAAAATATTGCAAGGGCTAGGTATGATGGAATCAGAGTCAGTACCTCACACTACCTCTCAATCTCAAACGTAAGAAGCGAAACCAACCGAACGTTCGGGTTCGGTTCAACCATTTCTCTCGCTCATTACTTCAAAGCTAGTTTTTCTATGTTGTATATTTCTTGTGCAAAATTTGTTTTTCTTTATGTAAAAAGTTTTTTTCATATTGCATATCTAAACTCCTTGGTTTCTTAAAAATTTTCCAAAACCGAAACCTCCAGAAGGTTCGGGTTCGGTTTTTCAAAATTTCAAGAACCGAAACCAACCGAAGGTTCGGGTTCGGTTTTTCAAAATTTTGTGCAACCGAAACCAACCGAACGTTCGGGTTCGGTTTCCCAAAATTTTCTACAACCAATTCCAACCGAACGTTCGGGTTCGGTTTTTCTTTTTCGCCAAAGTTTTTTTTTCTTTTCGTATTTTTTTTCTTTTCACTCTTTTATTTTTATTATCTATCAAAAATCCAAAAATATTTTTTTTCTAATAATATCAAAGATCCAAAAATGTTTTTTTATTGTGTGCTAATTTGTTTATGGGAATATATTCGATGCCTTAATTAAGTGTCCCTAGAAGCATGCTGTTGTATGTGTCCCAAGCCTCATAAGATTTTGAATAATAGCCTTCTTGACCTGGTATACACAAACCTTGTCTTCCCAATAAGGCTAACTCATTTATTCTAATCGTGAGCTACCTCACTCTTTTCTCACATGAGTTCAGAGTCTCCTGCTTGGTCCTTTTGTTCGCAGCAGAGGTACTATGTCTTCTTTCACCATCTCCATTACACTTCTCCATTACATTCGTTTCATCACTGTAACCCTTGAGACTCTCAGAAACTACCACTGAGGTTTATGGTTACACAACATCTGTGTTTATGATCCTAGCTTCGTGCCACTACGAGCTGAGTGAAACCCAAAACTCAACACCAACGAATTGACGGTGACCAATTAACTTGATCAAGTTTTCACCAATGAATTGACGAATGTACCTTCATGAAATCTCCATTTTTTTTGCGTGATTCCAATGAAATTGTTACACACCATAACATTTCTTCCCATGGGATCCAGTTTTAAATTTTTTTCTGAGATTTCATATTAATCCAAGCCACTACAAAATCAACTCAAACCTACTTGTTCAACAGACTACACTGGTCTCACAAGTACTTTTTTCACATTCGTTCTTATATCAAGAATTGCATTGTTGAATCAAAGCGAAACCACCATTAATTAGCCTAATTAAAAGAAGCCTTTCAACATTTCTTAATAAATGTTTGATCGTACTTCAACGGGATTCCACATTAACACTTTGAGGTTCTTCTGGACCTTGAAGGAAGAGATTCGTGCCCGGGATCATCAGTTTCGTGTCCTTATGGACATCACATATTATCCTAAAAAGAGTTGCTTTATTTCTTTTTTTTCTTTTACACTCTTTGCACGAAAATCCTAGATTTTCAAAAATTCCGTTACTAATTATTTTACAGGCTGGATATTTACTGGATGGTTACAAATGAAGTTGTGGTCAAAAATTAGACACGTGGATCATTAATTGGAAACAGCCGTTTAAAAGGGGATAAGACAAAAAGTTGCTGACTCGGCGGGAGTTAAAAGGATAGAAATTCAAACGACGGTAAAAAGGAGGGCGCGTGAATTTGAAACGGCCGCGCTTTTTCTGACACCTGAGGACGCGTGTGCAATGTCGAAGCGTCATATCTCTGAAGTTACAGGCGCGTGTGGAAATGGAAACGATTTCTTTCTCTGAACCGGCGCTTACTGGGCGGCGTGATCCTAGGAATCTGACACTCTCTCTCCTACGTGATCATCGCACGTCCCAACTGTCACCAATCAGTCACTCCAAAAACACCCGTTTCGTATTTCCATAAGAGATTTGAAACGATCTTTCTCTCTCCTATCACCTACTATAAAAACCCATCAACACCACCTTTTACCTCTTTACTGCCCCATAATTTCCAAAGCAAAAATACTTCCAAACTCTCTCCCGGTTATCTTCTTCTCCAAACCTGCAACAATGGCTGAATCCTCTTCCGTCCATGCTACTTCTCAGATTCTTCCAATCAGACCTCAACAATGCCTCGTCATTGATCTGAACCCACTGGCCTATGATCCCTACATGTCGCCGGTTATCGAATGCCTCAAGTACTCCCAGCTTGCTCCGGCATTGTCCAGAATTGAAACGGTGCCACTGGTGGCTCTATCTCAGGTCTATGCGACGGCCTACTACGACAAGGGCGTCGACCGGGTATTCTTTGAAGTGGGAGATCACAAGACTTCCATTTCTCGCCCCCGTTTCTGCACGTTGTTAGGGTTTGCCACTGACTCATCGCGAGTTAACCCGGAGACGATTCCGGTTGGAATGTTCTATAGCATGTTCTACAACATGGGCTACACGGAAGTTCTCACCTCCGTTGCCAGGTTCAAGAAGCCATGCCTACCGCCCCAATGGAATGGGTTATTTACAGTTCTCTTCAAGGGACTGTCAGAGAGGAGCTCAGGATCTGACGGTGCAAGTCGTCTTTTCCTGTCAATTGTGTATGGGGTGTACAACGGGATCAATCTGGACTACGGGTTTGTCCTCTGGCAACAGCTGCTTCAGAGCCTCTCTTCCACTTCTCGACACTCCGAGGTGTCGCTGGCCCGGTTATGGATCTTGATCACAAGATGGGCTATGGACAGGTTTGATGTCCTAACTGCTGATGGTGCATCGATGTCTTCTATTGGTACGTTCCATACCAAGAAGATCATCGTCTCGGATGCATCAAAATTCTCCTTTATTGGCTCCATCCCGGAGACTATGTATGGAAGTGTGCCTTCAGACAGCAGTATGATCAAGGCGATCAAGGAGTTAGGGCCATCTGGTCCAAGGGAACTGACACCGGACATGCTGCGCTCGATTCATGATGCCGACAAACCGGTGGCCAGGGGTAAGAAGGCAGACAAGGGGAAGAAACCATCCAAAGCCCCAAAACCTTCTCCCAAGAAGCGTAAACAACCGAAGGCTGCTTCATCCCCACAACCGAAAAGGAGGAAGACCCAACCGAAGCGAAAGCTCCTCATACCCTCCTCTTCAAGCGAATCCGAAGGTGGGAGTTCGGACTCTGAGGGCTCACAAGGAGACGAATCTCCTCAACGAGGCAACACACCCCCTCGGTCCCCAACCCCGGAGATGGAACTTCACCAATCCCCAGTTCCTTCCCCTCCACCCACAATACCTATTTCCATTCCCACCATAAACCCTACTATACCACCAACCTCATTTCCTATACCTCCACCCATATTCACCACATCAACCGAAACCCCACCCGTAACCGAACCTCTACACACCGAAACTCATATACCACCACCACCCGAAACTAACCCCCCACCCACTCAACCTGAACCAACCAAACCCACAACACCCCCAGCTTCCCCACCACCTCAATCTCCAGAAGACGCCTCCGATGGCGATGATCAATACCTTGGTGGTGATCACATGAACTTTGATTCGGTCTACTATAGTCTGTTTCAAGTTCAGAGTGATGAGGAGGATGATGCTCCAGTGACAAAGAAGCATCTTCGTGAGCTTAACGAGAAGGTTGATCAACTTCTCGCCTCCTCCAACCAGCAGTCATCCTTATCTAAAGCTGCCCTTCAGAAGATAGTTGATGCCTTCTCCAGGGCTCAACATGACTCAGTGGCCTCAGCAACTGCTGCGATAGACGCCTCCACCCGAGCCTGTGAGGCGGCGACCGAAAGAGTCGATAAACTATTCTCCGACGCTTCTGACCTGCTGAAGTCTCTGCAGGAAAGCGCCAATGCCACAAAGACAACTCTGGAACCGATTGTTCAGCAATTGGCCAAGTTCGTCTCGACGGAGTTGACTTCGTTCGCTACCCTCCGACAAAATCTCAGCGACGACAACTCGGCACTCCGTGCCTCCATCGATGCCCGTCTGGCAAAACTCCAAGAGGATCTTGCAGCAGAGAACTCTCTGATGGACGTTCTGGCGAGTAAAACAACTGCCCTAAAGGTCAAGAGCACGCAGCTTTCCAACTCCGAACAACAATTGGAAGCTCTTCGATCCGAGAGGGAAGTCATAAAGACGTGTGTTTCGGATGTCCACGCCGCTCTATCCAACATCCTGGAAGCACACGATCCCATCCTTAATCATTCGGTGAGGCGCACCCTCGCTGAAAAGCTCTCCCCGGCCATGGACCTCTTAAGCAAAATTGAAGGCCTTCCGAGTTTCGTGTCCATTCCGAAACAAGGGGGAGATGAGAAGAAAGGATCGAAACCACCTCCGTCCTCCAAAGCTACTCACACAACCGAACCACCCCCAACTGGTCATGCCTCGGGTTCGGGTGTGAAGAACAAAGGCAAACACATAGCAGAGGATGAAGATGAAGATGAAGATGAAGACAAGGAGACCATTGCGGACATGTTAAAAAGAAAGAACAGTCGCAATGCTGAAGACGATGCCAGTCGTGTGGCGCGTGAGGCTGAAGAAGCCGAACGAAAGCAAAAAGAAGCCCACGATCTCCTTGAGAGCCGAAAGTTGCTCTTCCCTGCCTGGACCAGGGATCGTTTGATAAAAGAGGCCATAGAGACTCCAAGCATACTATGGCTCGAGCCGGTGATATCGTTCGACTGCAACAACACCATCGATTCGCAGTTCGATATGCCACTGACTCGAAAGGCGTTCATCTTCCACGCCTTCTCCAACATCTTTGAAGTCCCGCATCCGAACGATGAGCTTGACAGGGAGCTCATTGACTTCTACCTGGAGGCCGCTCGCCCTCAATACCTTACATGGAGCGCCCAGAAGATTGTCAATGTTCGGGTGATGAAGCCTTTTGCCGTGGGGAGATTCACAAACGTCAAGTTCAAGCTTATCCGAGGATCTGCAAGGACTGCTCACATGATCTCTCTGGCGGATCTGCCCAATCTGAACCCTCATGATTGGATAGTCTTGTACAATATCCTGCTGACAAACGAAGCCGAATATGGTCCCATCTTAGACCATGTCAAAAGGATGCTGGCATGCTATATCATGGAGGTGGCCCTAATGGATCAGGAGGTTGCCACAGTTTTTAAGAAGAAACCGAAAGTCAAGCCTGTGGGATCGGCTAGTGATCTGAATCAAATGCAAATGGGCAAGATAGATTCGAGGCGAAACTCTGTGATGTTCACTAGAGCCGAAGGACAGAAATGTCTCTTCGCTTTAGCTGACAAACATCTTTACACTACAACTTGCTTGGAGCACATCTTATTCATCATCAAGCAGTGTAAAGACAATTCGGCTGATGATATCAAGTACTTCAATGATATGATCAATTGGTACATCCGGTTTAGACAGACCATCCTTTCCATAACCAAGTGTCTGTTTAGTACCGTGAAGAAGAAGGTACCAGCTTCAGCCGCCGGCCCAAGTAGAAAGTGAAGGTCTCGCTCCAAATTGACGCAAAGGGGGAGATTGTTGGGCTGAAAAAGAGTTTTGATGTTGCGTCTTTTGGGCTCGTTAGATTAGCCTTTTATTCTCCGGTTTGGGCCTGTCCAACAGAGAGCATTTTATGTATTGTATATAAGTTAAATGCTTGCATGCATATTAGGTTAAGATTCTAGAGATTATCGATATAGCGATTTATCAAGAGTATAATATTTTCCAGTAATCTTCCAATCCTTTACAGTTGATGTTCTTAATCGAGCTCTTCTAAGGATTTTATTTAATCATTCGACACGTTTGATTCAAGCTGTTTGTTCTTATTATTGTGTTTTTACTGTTTTAAATTCATATACTTGTTCAAGATCTAATCGATCTTCTTAGATTAAAAGTTGTTTTAATCCCATCAGACTTAGTACCTATTAGATAAACACTGGTAGCTATGGATTTAGTACCCAGCAGCTATGGAATTAGTGCTTTACGAACGAGCATTGGCAGCTATGGATTTAGTGCCAGTCCTATAACTCTGGAAGCAAAGGACTTCAGAATGAATGAATGCGGGATAGATCCTTAAGAGTAAAGAAGATAATGGGATGGGTAATTGGGTCAATTGTTTGAATGTTTAAACATAATAATTATATTATTGTGGGTTGAAAACCCTCTGTACTCACCAGGTCTCCCAACCTGACCCACTCAGTTTATTTATATTACAGGTGTTGAGATGAAGTCACATTACACTGAGAGATTAAAGAGATGTAGATCACTAGTGTAAATAAATGTAAGTTCTGTTTATGCTTATGTTTCTGTATTGACGATGACATCCCAAATGTTTTAAAACGAATTAAAAATACTTTTCTTCGGAAATGCTTTGATAACGTATTTATCATGTTTTACTGGGAACAAATTCCGCAACATTTTTATTACAAGAGGTACTCTGATTTTTATAAAGCATAAACAAAATCGGTTTTTTTCTGGCCGTGAAAATGGGGATGTCATAGTAGGCCCATCTATTTAGCAGTAGTTCTGGACTTCGGTCTGATGCAGTAGTTCAGTCTGCTTGATGTCTTTGTAATTCAAGCATGTCTTTGTGTTATGTGTTCCGGAATTCGGCCTGATGCAGTATGTAGTATATGTGTTTATGCTAGTAATTATTATTATGTTATGCTATGTTCAGTCAGTTTCCGGACTTCGGTCTGATGTAGCTTCCGGACTCCGATTCGATGCAGAGGGAAAAGCCCTGGTTAGTTCCGGACTTCAGTCCGATGCATAGGGCAAGGCCCTGGTTAGTTCCGAACTTCGGTCTGATGCAGTTTCCGGATTTCGGTCCGATGTAGTGGGCAAGGCCCAGTATTCGTTTTATGTGTTTTGTATGGTATGTGGTAGTTTGGGGGAGCTCACTAAGCTTTTTGCTTATAGTTTCAGTTTTGGTTTCAGGTACTTCCGCTAGCAAGGGGGAAAACTCGGGTTGATGGCATCGCACACACCTCAATTGTAGTTTTATCCTGGGAGTTTTCTTCAGATATTTTGATATGATATTGACTTCAATTTAAATTAATACATTTGATGGGTTTTGGCCATATGAACATTCCTATGTGCACATACAAACCTTAATGCTTGGATCTAGGTTTCTCTAATTGAACATGCAATGTATCCAAGACTTTGATGATTGATCTAGTATAATAACACAATAAAATAGATCTAAAGAATTACCTTGAATTGCTTGTTTGAATCTTCTTGTCCTTGAGGCTTAGAGTCACAAATGTCACTCCTCTAATGGCTTACAAACACCAACTTAGCAAGAGGATGATTAGAGAGAGAGGGGAGAGGGCAGGAAGTCGGCCAGGGTTTCTTCAAAGGCAAGAGTGCCGATTTCCTTGACCCCATGGGTCTATTTATACTTGTGAGGCTCCTAGGGTTTCACTCTTAAACCCTAATTGGATAACTTAGGCCCTAAGTAATCCAATCTCCTTATGATAAGCCTTGGACGATTTCTAGGCCTATCTTAACCCTAAAATCGTCCACCCCTTATCCATAAGGGATCATAGCCCAAAGTATAACTATCATACAATTGACAGTTTATGCCCTTTTATTTAATTAATCTCTTTAAGTCACCAAATTAATTCCTAATTAATTTATGACTTATATTAATCAAATAACAATATTATTATTCCTTATATTATTCTCATAATATATTAATAATATTTCTTCTCTCATTATAAATCATCCTGTCAAGTTGCTATGGTGAAGGCAACCCAAAAGGACCATGCACAACCGGGTCAAATACTTGTCAAATATAGTTGCAGCCTTAGACACTATTCCAACAATCTCTCACTTGGATAAGTCTAGTAACTATATACACAAGCATAATCCGATTAGCAATCGTAGCTCTCAAAGACGCTGTCAAACTTTGATCTTATCAATCTTGTCCTTTAGATAAGGGATCGTATAGTCTTCTGTTTGGATATCATGCGGATAATTCTATGGAACCAATTGTCCAGCAGATGGCTTCTCGATCTCAGATTTATTTGACATAGAACTTAATCGAACACATCAATTCAGTTCTGACCGGGCCCGACACATAAGTCAAATCAAATCATCGAGAGGCCGAGATATCGCTTTTACCCTCTTAGGATAAAAGTAACAGATAAACTTCGACTTATATGCATTTACTTATTCATTAATCAATTATACACAACAATGCGTTTTATAACATCAATTTACTGATGCGGTTTCGCATTATCAATGTACAACCAATTAACAAATAACAAACCATATATCTAGGTTTTAAGACCATATGATATTATCGTCTTGCGATCAACCTTTTCGTCAGATTCCATAAGGTGATTCCAGCAAGCACGGGTTTATTCCAATGCTCAAAACTAATTCATAAGCACTCATGAACGTTGCAGCAAACTTTTGCTATGTCTAATACCATTTAGACAATCTACACACCAATTCAAAACAATCTTCATTCATACCTACTTCCAACATATGAACGATTATGGACTGTTTGAATAATTCGATTATTCTAAATAAACTCAATTATTCTGGAAGTCAAAACATGCAAAGTGAAACAATAGTTAAACAATTAACATAAGATAGTAGCTTTACTTATAAATAATACTCATTTACTTAATCATCAAATGTTAATCACATGTATCTATTACAAGTTTCTAAAACTATCTAATCCAATGTAATATCATCTCTCCGTCCAATACTCCTAGCATGCTGCAAATGCTTAATCCTACTCAGTCCCTTCGTAGGCAGATCTGCTGGGTTATCTTCTGATGATATCCACTTAACCACGAGTTGTCCTTCTTCTACACGATATCTAATAAAGTGATACTTTCTATCGATATGACGACATCTACCATGATCCCTTGGTTCCTTGGTCAAGGCAACCGCTCCTTCATTATCACAGAAAATTTCCATAGGCTCCTTTATGGCAGGCACAACTCCAAGATCACCAATAAAGTTCTTCAACCATATTGCCTCTTTCGACGCTTCGCTCGCTGCAATGTACTCTTATTCGCATGTTGAATCAGCTACGGTTTCCTGCTTGGAACTTTTCCAAGTCACTGCTCCTCCATTCAGGGTAAAGACCCAGCCCGACTGCGAACGGTAGTTGTCCCTGTCGGTCTGACAGCTGGCGTCACTATACCCTCGCACCTTCAAGTCATCACTCCCCCCGAGGACTAAAAACCATTCCTTGGTCCTCCAAAGGTACTTAAGGATATTCTTAACCGCAATCCAATGGGCTCTTCCAGGGTTCCCTTGATATCTACTAACCATGCTCAAAGCAAAGGCTACACCAGGGCGAGTATAAGTCATAACATACATGATTGAGCCAACTGCGGAAGCGTATGGTACTCGTCTCATTTCTGCTATTTCGGCTTCGGTACTCGGACTTTGAGTCTTACTCAACTTGGCATTACTTTGTATCGGTAATTCTCCCTTCTTCGAATTTTCCATACTAAAACGTTTTAGTAGTTTATCTAAGTAAGTGTTCTGACTAAGTCCTATTAGTCTCTTACTTCGTTCTCTCACTATCCTTATTCCCAAAATATAGGAAGCCTCTCTGAGGTCCTTCATAGCGAAGCACTTCCCGAGCCAGGACTTAACCTCCTGCAGTGTCGAGATGTCGTTTCCTATGAGTAGTATGTCATCGACATACAAACTGAGGAAGCTTACTATACTCCCACTGGCTTTGACATATACACACGATTCATCTTCCCTTCGTACAAATCCAAACTCTTTGACTTTCTCATAAAAGCAAAGATTCCATCTACGAGACGCTTTCTTAAGTCCATAAATGGACTTCTCAAGCTTACACACTCTATTTGGATGCTTTGGATCGACAAAACCCTCTGGCTGAGCCATGTAAACATCCTCAGCCAACTTCCCATTAAGGAAAGCGGTCTTGACATCCATTTGCCAAATCTCATAATCATGAAATGTGGCAATAGCTACCATCACTCTAATAGACTTTATCTTCGCAACTGGTGAGAAGGTCTCATCATAGTCAACTCCGAGAGTTTGAGTAAAGCCCTTCGCAACCAATCGCGCCTTATATGTGTGTACGTTTCCATCCACGTCGGTCTTCTTCTTGAAGATCCATTTGCACCCAACAGTCTTACGTCCGGGCACATTATCAACCAAATTCCAAACGTGGTTGTCATACATGGATTGGATCTCGCTGTCCATTGCCTCTTTCCATTTCGCAGACTCCGGGCCTGCCATGGCTTCCTTATAGCTATTAGGTTCATCTAGATTTATTAGTGTACCATCACTAATATACGTGTCCCCTTCGGTAGTAATATGAAAACCATAAAACTGGGGTTGAACTCTAACTCTTTCGGAACGTCTAAGAGGTAAGGACTCGTCAATCGGTTCAACCGGAGTTTCCTCCTCGGGTTGAGTGCCAGCAGTAGAGGTTCCTTCATCAATCGATTCTTGAATCTCTTTAAGATCGATTTGCCTCCCACTGTCTACTTGGCTTATGAGTTCTCGCTCTCGGAAAACTCCTCTCCTCACAACGAAGACAACATTGTCCTTCGGTC
Source organism: Lactuca serriola (assembly GCF_051521515.1). Classification (NCBI taxonomy): domain Eukaryota; kingdom Viridiplantae; phylum Streptophyta; class Magnoliopsida; order Asterales; family Asteraceae; genus Lactuca; species Lactuca serriola. The sequence continues at coordinate 330,658,363 of NC_136411.1, forward strand.
TATAGAATAGATATCCAAAGGATTTTTGCGGGTAGCCGATGAAAATACATCGCTCACTACGAGGTTCGAGCTTGTCGTGAGTTTCTCGTCTTACGAACGCCTCGCAACCCCAAACCTTGATATGCGTTAACGAGGGAGCTTTCCCTGTCCACATCTCGTGAGGTGTTTTGGCAACCTTCTTAGTAGGGACTCGGTTAAGGATATGGGCAGCAGTCTCTAAGGCATACCCCCAGAATGAGATAGGTAGTGAAGCACGACTCATCATAGAGCGGACCATGTCTAACAAGGTTCGATTATGCCTTTCTGCCACACCATTCAACTGCGGTGTCCTAGGTGGCGTCAATTGTGAAACTATTCCACACTCTTTTAGATAGTCGTGGAATTCAAGACTTAGGTACTCTCCTCCTCGATCGGATCGAAGCATCTTGCTTTTCCTGCCCATTTGATTCTCCACTTCATTCTTGAACTCTTTGAACTTTTCAAACGTTTCTGACTTTTGCTTGATTAAGTAGATATACCCATATCTACTATAGTCATCGATAAAAGTCACATAGAAGCGATTCCTATCCTTTGTGGTTGATCTAAAGGGTCCACATACATCGGTATGTATGAGATCCAATAAACCCTCACCCCTTTCACATGTGCTAGTGAAGGGTGACTTGGTCATCTTTCCAAGTAAACAAGACTCGCATGTGTCATCTTCCCTAAGGTCGAATGACTCCAACACTCCATCCTTTTGGAGTTGGGCTATGCGCTTCTTGTTGACATGTCCAAGACGACAATGCCACAAGGATGCTCTATCCATACTATTGGAAGAATCCATGCATAAAACATCATTTCCTAGGCTATCTACAATCATAACAGTTTCATAAATTCCATTACATGGCATTGCTTCAAAATATAAGATACCATTTAGACAAGCATAAATTTAACCATTCTCATTATTAAAAGAAAATCTAAATCCTTGTCTAAACAAACCATGAAACGAAATGATGTTTCTTGCCATTTCTGGCGAGTAGCAACAATTATTCAAATCTAAACATAATCCATTACTAAGCACTAAAGAATACACTCCAATCTTGGTCACATGTGACAATCTTCTGTTCCCCATGATTAGATTTATTCTTCCAAGCTCCACATCCCTATTTCTTCTTAGTCCCTGCAATTCAGAACAAATGTGGTAACCACACCCGGTATCGAGGACCCAATAAATAGCATGAGATGAATCATTAGATTTAATTGAGTAAACACCTGTGAAAGACGGCTTGATCTTTCCTTCCATGATGGCTTGTAGGTATTCTGGGCAGCTTCTCTTCCAATGCCCTATTTTGTGGCAATGGTGGCACTCTGCCTCCTTTGGGTTAGGGTTAGGCTTAGCAGGATCAACTTTGGTCCCACTCGAAGAGGAACCATCTCGGGACTTTCCCTTGCGGTGGCTCTTAGACGGAGCCTTTCTCTTCTTGCCCCTTCCCTGCCCAATGGCCAAAACAGGAGCAGCGGGTGGATTGGGAGTGGGTGCAACAGACTTTTCCTTGAGGTTGCTCTCAGCAACCCTAAGGAGACCTTGGAGCTTACTTAGGGTGACCTCTTCCTTGTTCATGTGGTAGGTCATCCTAAATTGATTGTAACACGGAGGCAAGGAGTGAAGGACCATGTCGATAGCCAAGTCTTCCCCAAAGTCGACATTCAACTTGTGAAGACGATCGACATACCTTTGCATCTTTTGCAAGTGTACGGTTAGAGATTCACCATGTCCTATTTTAGCGGAGATCATGTTAGTGAAGAACTCGTAACGTTCCTGCCTCGCGTTTTGGTGGTATCTCTCCAACAAGTCTTGGTGCATTTCGTACGGATACATGTCCTCATAGCACTTTTGGAATTCGGCGTTCATTGTGGCTATCATGATGCAATGAACCTTCGTTGCATCACGTTCATGAGTCTCAAAAGCAGTCATTTCAGCCGGAGTAGCGATTTCTGGGTTGATCTTCTCGAGCTTTTCATCAAGGACATACTCCTTGTCCTCGTAGCGAGCAATCGTGCGAATGTATCTTATCCATTCGCTAAAGTTTGTTCCATCGAAAGTCACCTTTTGGCAAAGGCTCATCAATGTGAACGAGCTAGCAGCAGCGTTGTTCGCGTTCGACATCTACAAATAGAAAGGACAAAGATTGATTAGAATTTAAAATCCCTAATTATCACCCAATGAGAAAAATTAGGGCTAGGATCCAACAACATTATTTACATATTAGAAAAGGGATGCCGTAATCCAACATGCAAACAACTTGAAGGTAAGTGAATGACGATTCACTAATTCTCCACCATGAAAACCTAACTTTAAGTTCTAAATGTATTGAGAATTCCTAGGTTTCGATGAGATTCATTGAACTTTTCAATGGCATGTTTAAATCTCGATACGCCCCTCTCGTTTGTGACTGGGATACCGAGGAACACAAAGTGGGTGTGAATAACCATGCAAATCTACACGATGCCTTCATTGTAACAATCACCTATTCGATGTGTCGGTAAACCACACACGCTCCATCGAACTATGATAAACAATGAATCACCCTTTGCCACCTATGCTTAGAACCAATTAGTGTGCCGGTAAACCACACACGCTCCACTAACTTCTTAGCAATAGTGCAAAGTGTAATTTCATGGGATTGCATCAATTCACTTTTCCTAAAGTAACTACGATTGGGAATTTGAAAAACATGTAGTTACTTTGTATTTAATATTATACTTTTAATGAGGAGATAGAGTTGTCCTATCCTACCCGCTCGGCTAACGACCCTCCACCGATCAAGCAAGCGGTGGGTGAGAGTGTACACCCATTAAGCGCCATTTTATAGGCAGCAACCTTATACCCACCTTATAGACCGGCTTCGTGAATGAGGCCTACTAACGGTAAGACTAGCATTTTAATTATACATACATACATATATATATATATATATATATATATATATATATATATATATATATATATTGTAATATTATATTAGTATAGGGTTGAATTTTAAACTTGTAAAATTCTAGGGTTCGAAATTTAAATTGTCTAAATTAAACTTTTAATAACAAAACATAAATTTCAAAACTTGAGGACAAGTTTTAAACTTTTCAAAACATAAGGGATCAAATAACAAATAATCCAAATTAACATTTAATCACATAATTATCCATATTTGATTTATTTAATTATTTCTTGCAAAATAATTTACCAATTTAATTAAAATAATTAATCAATTATCACATAAGGAAATTATTATTCAATTTATTGGTAAATATCTTTAATTAGGTCAAGGATATACTCAAATATATGTTAAAATTGGATTTATATTGACCCATTAAGATAAAGGCAAGTTTCCTTAAGATAAACAGCAAGAAATCCCGAACTTAGCTCCTTCTGACGCTCGAACTCGCCGAGTACCACTGATGGACTCGCTGAGTTGAGGCCTACTCGCCGAGTACCACTATGGGACTCGCCGAGTTCATCAGGCAGAAGACAAAAAAAATCGAATTTGCAATCAACAATCAAGCAACTAATGCATCAATTCAATAGAAACCGATCAAGGCTCTGATACCACTGATGGGTTTTGGCCATATGAACATTCCTATGTGCACATACAAACCCTAATGCTTGGATCTAGGTTTCTATAGTTGAACATGCAATGTATCCAAGACTTTGATCATAGATCTAGTATAATAACACAATAAAATAGATCTAAAGAATTACCTTGAATTGCTTGCTTGAATCTTCTTGTCCTTGAGGCTTAGAGTCACAAATGTCACTCCTCTAATGGCTTACAAACACCAACTTAGCAAGAGGATGATTAGAGAGAGAGGGGAGAGGGCAGGAAGTCGTCCAGGGTTTCTTCAAAAGCAAGAGTGTCGATTTCCTTGACCCCATGGGTTTATTTATACTTGTGAGGCTCCTAGGGTTTCACTCTTAAACCCTAATTGGATAACTTAGGCCCTAAGTAATCCAATCTCCTTATGATAAGCCTTGGACAACTTCTAGGCCTATCTTAACCCTAAAATCGTCCACCCCTTATCCATAAGGGATTATAGCCCAAAGTATAACTATCATACAATTGACAGTTTATGCCCTTTTATTTAACTAATCTCTTTAAGTCACCAAATTAATTCCTAATTAATTTATGACTTATATTAATCAAATAACAATATTATTATTCCTTATATTATTCTCATAATATATTAATAATATTTCTTCTCTCATTATAAATCATCCTGTCAAGTTGCTATGGTGAAGGCAACCCAAAAGGACCATACACAACCGGGTCAAACACTTGTCAAATATAGTTGCAGCCTTAGACACTATTCCAACAACATTTACTATGGAATTTTGAGACATATGATTGACAAAACTACAAATTTAATCCTTGTGGTTTGCAAAAATCTTTGGATGGGGTCCAAAAAGTTTCCAGCTTGCACATAATGTCCAAAATCAAGGTTTTTCTGGGTTTTTAGTCCAAAAAAACTTGAAAAGACGATTATAACTTTTTAATTTTTTTTTTTACAATTATTCTAATACCATTTTGTCTTAAAAATAATAAAAAAAAAAAGAAATATATTATCCCCCACCCACCCATACGTTCTCTCTCTCTCTCTCTCTCTCTCTCTCTCTCTCTCTCTCTCTCTCTCTCTTTCTCTCCCCCCCCCCTTCACCAGTTATGCATCTCTAGCATAGGAGGAAATCGGTGGAACTAGGAAACCACCAATCGCCACCATGACAATACCCATCCTCTTCCTAATCTGCTCACCGGTCTCAACCAAACACCCCCTTTCATCGTTACTGCTACTGCTCAAATCCACAGCCTACAACAAGAAGGGAAGCAGTCGAGTGGAGCACCGAAGCTACCCCCTTCCTTTGTGGCGATTGGTCGAGGAACACCACCCAAACACCCCTGGCTCCTTCACTACCGACGATGAGAAAGGAAGCCACGACGGGCCTGTCGGAGACATCGACTGCAGCCCCTCCTATTGAAGAAGAATCACCCAAATGCTTCCCATGCCCACTACTGTCGATGGATCGAAGACAACAACCCTCGATGAGGTTTTGTTGTTGGCTTATTTATGTTTGTTGGGTTTGTTGGTTGATTTATGTTTGCTTCGATGAGATTGAATAAATGTGTCTTAAATGAATATGATTCCTCTGAAAGGGTTCTTGATCCAAATATTGAAAAATGGCATTGCCCCTCAGGTCTCCAGTACTTGGCATAGCAACATCTAGCTTCTTTGATGTTGTTAGCACAGTTTTTTTGTGAGTCCACTTCCTCTTTCCTAGATACATCTTCCAACCAAGCTCCAGCTCCTGAGTGACCTCAACAATCCCATCAGATGTCTGAACGACTATAATTTGTTCCTCGAGCTTTGTGACCAACTTGTCATTAATGTGAAAAATAATGCCAAGAAATTTGTCTTCTAAGATCTGAGAAACCTCAGAAACAATCTAATCATGTGCTCAACCCCTCTAAAGACATGATGCAAACCCCACCTTTGATCCCTCAAAGCATGAACTAGTCTGATGAGCATCATCCATGTCAGTGGTCCACCTCCTACTAGCAAAGGGGTTCTTATCCCCGAAGAACTCTAAGGCTCCACAAGCCTTGAACTCCTGAAAATAGAATATGTGTGTTTCAATCTAACCAGCTGCAATCACAACACGTAAAGCCCCAAGCCACTCATCCAGCAACTCCATGATCCCCTCATTGATGGGACCCAACATCACAGGATTTGCATCCAAAATACCACGAGTGATCTTAGATGAAACATACTCGTAGATCCGCTCATCAATCGGCTCAGCACCAACACCTGTGCGTGACATAGAACTAGAACCTCCTCCATGAGTGTTCATCACCATGTTGAAAAAGCAACAATAAAATGATCAGAACATACCCGATGAATTCCATATTCTACAGGCTTCCTAGAATCCTCATGACTTTCCTTGATTCGAATACGGATCCTATTTTTTCAGTAGTACGGGCCCAATACTACCTTCCACACCTATACATACTTTCCTCAAGAATCATCCCAAATTCTCTAAGTCACTTTCTCATATTGATACTCCCAATACTCACTATACAACATGTCAGCCAAACTAATTCACTCCCTATGCTCTCCTAGGATCCCACCTCACTCCACCATCAATCGTTGAAGAACTCCTACTAATATCAGCTAACTACATCATGAATACATCTACATGCAAAAAAAGTTAAAGAATATTTCGACTGAAAGACACAACGCTACAATGGTTAGACTCAAACGAGAGTTATGTAATAGGGTCGAATCAATCATTCTAAAATTACTTAACCTTTATAGCATGTAACTCAACATATTCACTTAATAGTTAACTCACATCTATAAGAGTCCCACAAAGCACATAACAAGCAGCATTCATACAGTAACACTCAAAGGCCACAAATCAATCAAAGGACATCCCAAAGTCACTTGCTACAACAATGCTTCAAACTTCCACTCATATGCATGCAAATAATACATAATACGAGATCAAATAGACTATTGAATAAATGATTCTACCTTAAGACCACAACCAGACGAGGAACACGAAATAGGGCAAAATCAGTCATTATATGGCTATATGATCCTAACTGTATACAATTTTCAAACATACACTTAACAATCATTTCCACCAATATAGATTCCAAATCTAACATAGCATCTAATTCCACCTAGGCTACAAGGTATCATGAGACATCCCCATTTTCACGACCAGAAAAGACCGATTTTGTTTTTGCTTTATAAAAATCAGAGTACCTCTTTTAATAAAAATGTTGCGGAATTTGTTCCCAGTAAAACATGATAAATACGTTATCAAAGCATTTCCGAAGAAAAATATTTTTATTCATTTTAAAACATTTGGTATGTCATCGTCAATACAGAAACATAAGCATAAACGGAACTTACATTCATTATCACTAGTGATTTATATCTCCTTAATCTATCTGTGTAATGTGACTTCATATCAACACCTGTGATATAAATAAATTGAGTGGGTCAGGTTGGGAAACCTAGTGAGTATATAGGGTTTTCAACCCGAAATAATATAATTATTATGTTTAATCTTCAAAGAATTAATGAACCCAATTACCCATCCCCATTATCTTCTTTACTCTTAAGGATCTACCCAAAAAATCAGCTACTCCTCGTTCATTTATTCCTAAGGATTATCCTAAGGAATTGGCACGAAGTCCATCTTCACTGGGTTTAGGCACTAAGTCTTCATAGTCGCTAGGTTTTATACAACCGGCACTAAGTCCGCATAGTCGTCAAGGTTTAGGTACCAAGTCTGCATAGTCACCAGGATTTAGGCATCAAGTTTGCATGATCGCTAAGGTTTAGGCACTAAGTCTGCATAGTCGCCAAGGTTTAGAGTACACCAGGTGAACACATCGTTCACAACACCTACAGGTTGCAAGCCTGCTAGTGTTCCACTGGACTGTCTAGAATAGTCAGCGGTTGTCATCCATACTCTGCTAGATGACGGGTCCATCATTTGGATAAAAGGCTTCTTTCATTGTTCACCTCTCACCCTTATCTCATGGTCTATATCTCCTCTCATCTCATCATCCGACTCATATTTCATCTACCCATGTTTTACCCAACATATTTTGTAGATATAAAATACATATATAGTTTAATTCATTTGAAGCATGTATAAAATCGTTCATCCAGCATAGACAGCAAGTATTTAGATAATACGCACACATAGAACGTAATTTATATAAAATACTTCGTATCTATGTGTAATATGAAATTAACTATGCACTCACCTGATAAGGTGGTGACGTGGTTCTTGGATAGCACTTCGTTTACTTTAAAACAATTTCCTTCGACAAAACCTAGTACCATTACCACTAAAGTTTAGTCTAACGTTTTACCGAGACTAATTAATAGTATAGCTATTATTACTATTATATAAGAGTTAAACAATACTCTTCACCCACTATGTACAGACAGGGGCCAGACATGAAACACCGGAGGGCAGGATCATTTTGGCTATAGCACTTCTAAATCCAGCAACCCAAGCGGCCCTCCAAACCATATTCCCCGTACCGTACCGCGAGTGGTTAAAAAGATATTACAACAACACTTATATAACCCATAATAATAGCCAAAATAACTACCATAAGGTCCTAATAACATTACTATAATTTATTAAAAGCTATATTAAAAATAGCGTAGACGTAGCTCACTTACAGCAGGTTTTCTCGAAAACTGGGCTTCGCTTGGAGCAGCGTTTCCGAACCGAAAGACCTTTTTTCTCGGGACTCTGGGAGCCTCGTGGCTTCCTTCGGGTGCTAGGGTTTTACCTAGGCTTAGGGGGGGTTAGGGGGCTTAGAGAGAAAAATTAGGGAGAGAAAGAGAGGGTGAAAGGTGTGAGAAATATGAAGGATTCACCTTTTATTTATAGGGTTTTATCGTAGAGTAGTCTCTAAGCTTCGTCTGCATCTTCCGCGTACGAGCTCCGTTTTCTACGTTATTTATATCCATGCGTTGGTATTTACAAGTACTACAACTTTCATTTAGACCCCGTTGGCTAATTCTCATTGTAGCTCGGATTTACAAAACTTTATCAAATTCGTCGCGCTTGAAGAGAAGAGACTAAGTTTCGTCCATATCTTTCTCATATGAGCTCTATTCTCAACATTTTTTATATCCACGCATTGGTATTTATGAGTACTACAACTTCCATTTACCTCTTCAGCCAATTCTTATTATATCTCAAATTGACAAATCTGCATCGAATTCGTCGCGCTTGAAGAGTAGAGACTAAGCTTCGTCCATATCTTTCGCATACGAGCTCCGTTTTCGATTGTCTTTTTATCGTTTAACTCCTATTAACGATATCTTCATTTCTCGTTTAGATTATTTTGACTAAAAATCAACCGATCTAAAATTTGAATTTCCAAGCTGTTTACTGTTATGCTAAATCTTAGAAAAATCATAACTTCCTCATACGAAGTTAGATTTGGACGTTCTTTTTATGTACACTGTCACTTCAACATATAATACGACTTCCATTTAGATCACTAGGGCTAGAAATATTTTATCGTAAACTCACTTTTTATGATTCCCGGTGTCGTGCCGGTTTTGCCGTAAAACTTCGACGGGTCATAACTTCTTCGTTATAACTCGGATTTCGGCATTCTTTATATGTACGGAACCCTTGTGACATATACTATAACTTGTTTAAGATTATTTATTCTAAATAATCTTCTATTAAAAATTCATTTTTGATGTTTATTGTCTCTAAATTTACTAGAAATCAACAAATAAGACCCAGTTGGTCAACATGCATATACTACCACACACACAAGTATAGTGAGAAGACTCGCCTAACTCACAAAGTCGGCTAAAAATTTAGCTTAATGTCATGCCATCCACAACTAACAGATTCCCCCAACCAATAAATGGGTGATAAACACCTCCTAATAATCCCCACAAGGTAAACCCTAAGTCAACCTTCTCAAAATGGAAATTTGACCAAAAGTCAACCCATGCCAAAGTCAACAGTCAAAGTTAAAGTCAACATCCCACATTGTCCACTACTGAGCCTCACATCGTGAACAGGACTTGGTTACGTCGTGAGAGTACACTTGACCCGATTCAAACTTGACTCGCTCTAACTCAGCCAACTCAGTTACAGACAAACCTTTGAGCTGACCTCACGACGTGAACATCTCTCCCCCACATTGTGACTACAGTCTAAAGCATAAATCCAAATATTTAAGTCCTTAATCCATTATGTCTTTCACTCTAACTTTTCCAAAAGCTAAAAGGGACTCCAAAGGTCCACAAAAAATGCTTACTCGATGAACATGTGTGCCTCATGCATGTCCTCTATCCATTCTAGGTCAAAAATGAAGAAATTGCACCAAAGCTCATATGCATGGACCCAAACATCAACCAACTCCTATATCTGAACATTATCATACCCGAGGGACCCGTAAAATGCATAAAGTTTCCAACTTTTTATGTTACTTCCATTCAAACTTTCTAAAACATGAAAACCATGGGAAAAAACTTAGATCTAACCACTTAAATAATAAAGTTTGTGCCTTTAGTACTTTCAAAGGTCGAGAAGCAATATGAGACAATGATGATGTTTTTTCCTTGCAAGTTCCACCAATAGAACACTTCTTCTCCTTCTTCTCTTCTTCTTCAAGCCAAAAACTGATCTAATAGACCACGAATCATCAAGGGAAATAGGGTTAGGGTTTTTCTTAAAACATCCCAAAAATATGACCCAAAAACTTTGTTTTCAAATCATTATTAAAATCATAAACCATCCAAAGTCATAAGTAAAATCATAAGTCATATATCATAAATCATCATAGTGTATGTCTTAAATCAAAATCTCATAATAAAACATCACAGTAAACTCCTAGGCTGTGACTATGGTGTGTGCCATGCGATCATCCAGAACTCTATCCCCTTGCTACCGGAAGTACCTGAAACCAAACTGAAACTGTAAGCACGAAGCTTAGTGAGCTCCCCCAAACTACCACATACCATACACATGCATATAACAAATCACATAACTCTGGGATTACTCCCAACTGCATCAAGATGAATCTCGGCATCGGCTTACCTGGCATTGGGCTCACCCTGGCATCCGACCGCATCGGGCATCGGGCTTGCCCCGACATCAGGATTACCCCGACACATACACAACATAACATAAGCATATAACATAATCACATATAATGTATTGGGCTGAAGCCTGGAACATATAATATACATAACAAGTAACATGCATGAATCACAAACACATCAAGCATACATAACTACTTCTCGGGATTGCCCCGACATCGAACCAAAGTTCAGAAACATATAAATTGCATTGGGCTAACCCCGACATCGGGCTCGCTCTAGCAAACTATACTACTTAAACGGGCCGGCATTGGTGCACTAGACTCGTTCCTACTAAAGGAAAACTCACCTCTCAAACTGACTGCTAAATAACTCGTGCAAAGGTGACACCATCTGCTGCTCCAACTACTCCCTGACTATAATGACCAAATAAACATTTAGTCAAAACTAATGACTCTCCCATGGGTAAAATGACTATTTTACCCCTATGATCTATTTTAGGCCATGACCTAGGCCCAATCCTTTCTAGTCCTTACTAAGGCCCATTAATTCCCCAAATTACCTAATTTTCTAAATTGGGCCTAACTTTTCAAATGGGCTTTCCTACCAAGCCCACTAATCCTTAGGCCCTTAACTGACTCCTAAAGGCCCATCACATCCCATTACTACTATATCCAGGACTTGGCCCAAACCAAGGCCCAATAACAAAAGTTCACTGTCTGAGCGTATGCTAGGCGTGCCTCTATGTACAATGCACGTACTTCTGAAAAGGCTCGTCCGCTGCGCGTACCGGCGTGTACACCTAACATACTCTCATGTAAATCACTTTTCTCTAAAATGAATTAATCTCTTAAGACCCTACGTCCAAACTACAGATCCGAGTCCCATGCTTCTTCCTAACCCTTAAAGTTGATCACTTGGTGGCTTGCAACCCACCAAATGAGCCCAACACTAAGAATAACAATGAACTTCCATAAAAATGGCTAGATCTCTTGCATGGCTTCATAAAAGCCTCAAAGCTTGCAACTTTATGGCTAAAGGAACTCATTGAGCTTCAAGGGTGGCAACCCTAAGCTCAAAATCGAAGGTGCAAGGTCAAGATCCAATCTTTGGACCTAAAAAGGTCCAAATCTTCAAAAATCTAGATCTAGACTTTGAGGAGGAAAGATAGGAGCTTTATACCTCCTCTTGCTGCCAAATGGCGAGCTTGTTCCAGATCCTTGAGCTCAAGGTACTCAAGGGATTCTTCTCTAACCTTTCCTTTCTTCTTCCAAGTCCTTATTTGCCAAAATAAGCTCAAAAATGTCAAACACACACACAAGGAAGAGTATGAACGAGTTAGGGTTTCTTTAAGGGTGATGGAAAGGTGAGAAGGCCAAAAGGGGAGGCTATAATGATGTATTTATATGTCCTTAACCCTAAAATTAGGGTTTAGCATCTGCCCGCATACGTTGGGTGTACCTCTTGGTATGTTGGGCGTACGTACCTGCGTCCCTTAAAGCCAATGGCCATTACGCCGTGTGTACGCCACGTTACGCCCAGCGTACGGCTTATGGGCAGCCCATCTTCACGGCCCACTTCCTAAGTCCATTCCAAATGAATCCATTATCCAAGTGATAGTCCAAAACAATTATTAACTCAATAAATTAAACAATACCTCGAGGAACGGGTGTTACAATTCACCCCCACTTGAATCAGACTTCGCCCTCAAAGTCTCCTTTTGCATCCGGGAACAACTTTAGGTAATGCTCCCTTATCTCCTCCTCGGACTCCCATGTCCATTTAGAACCCTTCCTGTGATGCCACTGCACCTTCACTAGCTCGACCCTTTTATTTCTCAACTCCTTCGTCTTGCGATTCAGAATCGCCACCGGTATCTCTATGTAATTCAGGCTGTCATCAACCTGAATATCCTCTAGCGGTACGACTGCTGAATCATCTACCAAGCACTTCCGAAGCTGGGAAACGTGGAAAGTGTTGTGGATTTGGTTGAGCTCTGCTGGAAGATCTAACCGGTAAGCAACCCGGCCCACCCGGGCCAAAACCCTAAACGGACCAATGAACATGGGGACCAGATTACCCCGCTTCTGAAACCTGATAACACCCTTCCAGGGTGACACTTTCAGGAGGACCATATCACCCACCTGAAACTCCGAGTCCGAACACTGCTTGTCGGCGTAACTCTTTTTCCACTCTAAGCTGTCTGAAGTCTGCCCCGGACCTGCTAGATCCGCTCTGTGGTCTTGAGTACTACCTCCGTACTCCCTATGACCCTCTAACCGACCTCACCCCAACAGATCAGGGTCCTACACTTCCACCCGTAAAGCATCTCGAAGGGAGGCCGGTCTATACTGGAGTAGTTGTTGTTGTTATACGAAAATTCCACTAACGGAAGATACGTATCCCAACTGCCACTGGAATCTAGCACGCATGCATGAAGCATATCCTCGAGAGTCTGAATCGTCCTCTCCCTCTGTCCGTCTGTCTGAGGGTGGAAAGCAGTGCTTAAATGGATATGAATACCTATCTTGTCGTGAAACCGCATCCAAAACCTGGAAGTGAAACGGACATCTCGCTCTGACACCACTGAGACAGACACTCATTGATGTGCCACTATCTCTCGCACATAAATCTCGGCCGAGATGCTCTCCAGGATAGGTATGAAATCAGCGCTCTTGGTCAATCGATCCATGATGACCCATATCGAATCGACCCCACGTGCGGTCCTGGGAAGCTTAGTAATGAAATCCATAGTGATATTCTCCCATTTCCATGCAGGAATGTCTAATGGTTGCATCCATTCGTGAGACCTCTGGTGCTTTGCCTTGACCTTTCTACAGGTCAGGCATCTCTCCACGTACCAAGCTACGTCTTGCTTCATGCAGGTCCACCAGTAATCGGGTTGGAGATCTGTATACATCTCCGTCGCCCCTGGATGGATGGAGAACCGGGACTTATGGGCCTCATCCATCAATACCTGTCGTACTCCGCCCCAGTACGGTACCCAGACCCTCCCATTCAGGGTTAACAACCCTCGGCTATCGTAATCAAATGAGGCTACTCGGCCTATAATCCTCTCACACTTCTGGCGTTCCTCCTTCAGGCCCTCAACCTGCACCTCCCTAATCTACTCCAGCAGTGGAGTAATCACTGTCATCCGCAAATAGATATCTCGGATCGGGGCCTCCACCACCTTGTGGTTCAGGGCATCAGCCACTATATTGGCCTTGCCCGGGTGGTATAGGATCTCACAATTGTAATCATTCACCACGTCTAACCACTGACGCTACCTCATATTCAGATTCGGCTGATCCATGAGGTACCTCAAACTCTTATGGTACATGTAAATGGTACACCGGACCCTGTAGAGGTAATGCTGCCAAATCTTGAGAGCAAACACCACAACCCCCAGCTCCAAATCATGCATCAGATAGTTAGCCTCGTGAGGCTTCAGCTGCCTCGAATCATAAGCTATCACATGACCTCGTTGCATCAATGCTGCTCCCATACCTGTGATCGAAGCGTCACAGTAGACTACGAAGTCATCTATTCCCTCTGGCAGGGTGAGAATCAACGCCTCACACAATCGCTGTTTGAGCGTCTCAAAGGCTGTCTGCTGCTCAGAACCCCAACAAAAAACCACCGACTTCTTGGTCAGTCGGGTCAACAGAACTGCTATCTTGGAGAAGTCCTGGATAAATCTCCTGTAATACCCTGCCAGACCCAGGAAACTCCGAATCTCAGATGGAGACCTCGGAATCTCTCATTGCATCACGGCCTCTATCTTGGTCAGATCTACTAGAATACCTTCTGGTTGACAAGGTGCCCAAGGAACTGCACCTCGCGCAATCAGAACTCACACTTTGAGAACTTCGTGAAAAGTCTCTCCGTCCTTAGTGTCTCTAGAACCTCTCTCAAGTACTCCTCATGTTGCTCCTGAGTCTTGGAGTAAACCAAAGTTTCGTCAATGAATACTATTACAGACCAATCCAGCATCGGTCTGCACATGCAGTTCATGAGGTCCATGAATGCAGCTGGAGCATTGGTGAGCCCAAATCCTTTCTAGTCCTCACTAAGGCCCATTAAGTCCCCAAATGACCTAATTTTCTAAATTGGCCCTAACTCTTCAAATATGCTTTCCTACCAAGCCCACTAATCATTAGTCCCTTAACTGACTCCTAAAGGCCCATCACAACCTATTACTACTATATCCAGGACTTGGCCCAAACCAAGGCCCAATAACAAAAGTCCACTGTCTGAGCGTATGCTAGGCGTACCTCTATGCACGATGCACGTACTTATGAAAAGGCTCATACGTTGCGCGTACCGGCATGTATGCCTAACATACTCTCATGTAAAGCATTTTTCTCCAAAACGACTTAATCTCTTAAGACCATACGTCCAAACTACAGATCTGAGTCCCATGCTTCGTCCCAACCCTTAAATTTGATCACTTGGTGGCTTGCAACCACCAAATGAGCCCAACACTAAGAATAACAATGAACTTCCATAAAAATGACTAAATCTCTTGCATGGCTTCATAAAAGCCTCAAAGCTTGCAACTTTATGGCTGAAGGAACTCATTGAGCTTCAAGGGTGGCAACCCTAAGCTCAAAATTGAAGTTGCAAGGTCAAGATCCAATCTTTGGACCTAAAAAGGTCCAAATATTCAAAACCCTAGATCTAGACTTTGAGGAGGAAAGATAGGAGCTTTATACCTCCTCTTGCTTCCAAATAGCGAGCTTGTTTCAGATCCTAGAGCTCAAGGTACTCAAGGGCTTCTTCTCCAACCTTTCCTTTCTTCTTCCAAGTCCTTCTTTTCCAAAATAAGATCAAATATGTCAACACACACACAAGGAAGAGTATGAACGAGTTAGGGTTTCTCTGTTGGTGATGGACAGGTGAGGAGGCCAAAAGGGGAGGCTATAATGATGTATTTATAGGTCCTTAACCCTAAAATTAGGGTTTAGCATCTACCCGCGTATGTTGGGATACCTCTTGGTACGTTGGGCGTACGTACCCGCGTCAGTCGAATCCAATGGCCATTACAGCCCGCATACGCCAAGTTACGCACAACGTACGGCTTATGGGCGGCCCATCTTCATGGCCCACTTCCTAAGTACACTCCAAATGAATCCATTGTCCAAGTGATATTCCAAAACAATTATTAACTCGATAAATTAAATAATACCTCAAGGAACGGGTGTTACATTTCTAAGGTAAAAGGGTGTTGGAGGATGGTAATGAACCCTAAAATGACTTAGAGGCACTTAAATACGAAGGAAACCCTAAAAGATCTTAGGTTTGGCATTAGTAGGTTTCACATCATGACACTTTGTGTCTCACATCGTGAGGATGGTCTGAAATGTGTTTCTCTCATTTTGCCCATGTCGCGTCATGACTACCAAATGATCACGTTGTAACACTCAATTTTTTTTCAAAAATCAATCTTTTGACTCCCTAAAACCCTAAATCGATCCATCTTGGAAAACAGGTGTTATATTAATTGCTATTGATTTTGTGAAGTGTTTAAAATTTTAATCACACCTCAATCGTGTGTGAGGTATGTGTATTTATATTAAGAAAATACAAACTAATCTTCTATATTAATGGAGAGATAATACAAGATACATACAAATTCATATTTAAATAATAAGTTGGTGATTATCTAACATCCCCCCTCAAGTGAATGGGTGGTGCACCGAGTCGTAGGATATCGTGAAATTATTCAAACTGGGAACGCAGAAGACTTTTGGTGAAAATATTTATCACCTGAAGCTTGGAAGAAACGAGTTATGTAGAGTTTACCAAAAGCAACCAGTTCTTGAATGAAGTGATAATCTAGATCAATATGTTTGTCCTATTTATAGGAGACTGGAGTTTGTGTCATGAAGAGAACGCTTTTGTTGTCACATAACAAAGTTGGTTGTTCTGGAGGTAAGGAATGCAACTCTCATAAAGGGTGATTGATCTAAACTATCTCAGTTGCAGTATTAGCCATAACATGATACTCTGATTCACAGCTAGATCTTGAGACAATGGTTTGTTTCTTTTCACTTCAAGAAATCAAGTTGCCATCGAGAAATATGGAGTAGCCATCGGTGGATCGGCGTTTTCAAGGCAACGAGCCCAATCAGCATCGGAGTAGCCCAAGATGTTATTGGTATGTGGACGGTGAAAAATAAGACCAAATAAAATAGTGCCCTATATGTACAACATTATTCGTTTTACTGATTGAAAGTGGGCATGAGTAGGAGCATGACGATATTGACCTACTTGATTAACAACATATGACAAATCAGGTCAAGTAATATTCAAATATTGTAAAGCTCCAACTAAGGAATGATAGAGAGTAGGATCAGAAAACAATTGTATGTTTGAAGTAAATATTTCATGAGTAGCTAGCAGCATGGGAACTGGTTCAAAATCAAGTAAATTAGCTCGAGTGAGGACATCCTTAGCATATTTGGAATGGCATAAAAACAAACCATAATCGGTATAGCTTGCCTCCAAGCTAATAAAGTAATTAAGATCACCAAAATCTTTGATAGCAAATTTTTGATTTAAGTGAGTAGTAAAATAAGTGATTAGCGATTCTTGATTACCAGTGAGAATGAGATCATCTAAGTAGACCAGCAAGTACATAACATATGAGTGTTTGGCATGGATGAATAAATAGGTGTTTGCACGACTGCAACTGAACCCGTTTGCAAGTAAAACTGAGCTTAGACGATGAAACCATGCTCGTGGGGCTTTTTTTAGTACATATAGAGCTTTGGAAAACTTGCAAACATGATTAGGGAATTTAAGATCAATAAATCCAAGAGGTTGCTCCATGAAAACCATTTCGTTTAATTGACCGTGAAGAAAAGCGTTGTTGACATCGAGTTGATGTAGACACCAGTTATGTAAAATAGCAAGCGACAAAACAATGTAAATAGTTGATGCTTTAACAACTGGACTGAAGGTATGAGAGTATTCAAGATCGGGAATTTGAGTGAAACCTTGAGCCACAAGACGTGATTTAAATCATTCTATCGAATCATCAGAGTTGTTTTCCGTGCTATACACCCATTTGGAGCCTACCATGTTAGAGGCAGGCTCGTCCCAGCAGGTGGGCGATAGGGGTGACCGTCTAGGGCCCATATTTTAAAAGGGCCCAAATTTTTTTAAGGAAATTGTTATATTTAGAAAATAGTACAATGAATTTTTTTTTTTTTAGTTATTGAGATATTATAAAAAAAACTTGATGACATTTGTGTATTTTAAGGGCCTAACTTTTTCTTTCACCCTAGGCCCAAAATATGTTTGGAAGAGCTTGATTAGAGGCCATTGGACAAGCAGCTAAAGTCCACGTGGGATTTTGTTTAAGAGTGTCCATTTCAACCTGCATTACAAGCATCCACTTCGGATTTTTGGCGACTGTCTTGAGCTAAATTTGAGTATGAAGTAGGTGCATTAGTGGCATAAGTATGGAGGTTGGGACATGAAGACACATAATGCCAATTTGTTCCTCATAATTGACAGTGGGGATGACGACGACCTCCACGTCCATGGCCACCATTAGAACCACCAAGAGAACCACTACCATTAGAACCACCACGAGAATAATGTTGTTGACGCCCACGAGAGTTTTTGGACATGTTTTATTGAGACACAAAGGCAGCGGGAGGAGTAGTGTGACCATGAAGTGTTTGAAGGAATAACTCATGGCCATCAGCCTGTGCAACTAAATCTCTGAAAAAGTGGGGATTGTTTAGATGTTTGAATAGTTGTGGAGAAAGTTTTGAATGAGGCTCCCAATCTACAAAGAAATCAATGAATTTTGTCCATCTCCTCAACAGGTTGGCCAATGGCAGTAAGTTTATCACAAGTCTTGAATTTGCGAGCATAATCAAAAATATAAGTTGTACCTTTTGTCATTTGATGAAGAGAATCTTGTAAAGAGTGAATACATTCAATAAATGAGTTATTGTAAGCGGTCTGCAAGGCAGACCAGATAGCATGAGAAGTGGAGAGGTCAAGGACCTCGACAACAGCCTCCTCAGTGAAAGAGGGATTTAATAGAATGACAACCTTCTGGTCAAAATCAGTCCATGTAAAGAACACAGGATTCGAGACTAATTCGTTATTTGCTTCAATTGTTGCAGGAGGAGCGATGGAGGTGCCATTAATATGACTTAAAAGCATTTGAGGCATCATTTGATTCCTCCATAGAAGGTAATTGGTGGAAGAGAGTTTAATAAGAATCATATGAAAAGAGTATTCACAGTGAAAGTATCGTCTATAGAAGGTTTACATGGTGATGAGATGCCAGGAAGAAATCGGAGGGTTCAAGGTAAAAAAAAACCAACATATTTTGAGGGAGGAATCCGGTTTATTAGGCTGATACCATGTAAAGTGTTTATAGTTTAAAGCACACCTGAATCTGTGTGAGGTCTGTGTATTTATATTAACAAAATACACACTAACCTCCTATGTATTTATATTAACAAAATACAAGCTAATCTCATGTGCTAAAGAATATATAATACAAGATACATACAAATACATATTTAAATAATAAGTTTGTGATTATCTAATAGATTTATTTGCAAACATATATATATATATATATATATATATATATATATATATATATATATATATATATATATATATATATATATATATATATATATATATATATATATATGAGTGCTCAAAACTTTAGAAATAGTGGTAAGCTGGTCATGTTTTATCCACATGCATGTCAGCTCCCCCGGTCCCATCATCCAAATAAAAACAATAATCCGAGAAATTTTCAACACACAGTAGACAATGCAGTGAGTGTAATTACTTTTTCACCAAGATGAAATTATTAACATATAGTATATTTTATCTTGTTTGTACATTCCAAAAAAAAATAGGCAAATAGATTTTACACATAGGATTAAGATGTGTTCCAATTTTTAGAAACTCGCATTTCTTAATTATCTGATAGATATAAAGTGATCATAAACATTCATCAAACTATTACACCTGAAAATAGATCACAATTCTCATATTTAAAAATAAGTGATTTAATATTCCAGATCCAATAACTAAATTAATATCCTTGAGGATTTCATCACACAAGGATCCAATTAAAACACAAAATTATACTGTACATGAGATCATATATGACGTGAAGAAAACCTACGAGCATTCACCTAACACTTGCGCGATTCGAAGTCTGTACATATAAAAATCATCACCATGATTGCCTTCATCAAAATTCTGTGAATAACTAACAGCATCGTAGTGGAACACCAAAGGTTTAGAAGATCCGTATATGCTCTTCTTGCTTTCTTCAACTACCTTGTTCATCAGCTTCTTCAACTTCCGTCTTTGGTGATGATGATTGTCGCTTCTGGTGCTTTTGATTCGGGTGTATTGTTCATCGACGGGGACGCACGACGGCGACATACAGGCGGAGAAGTAGAACGAACGCCGTGGAGTGGTGGAGCCGATGAAGTTGGTTGTATTTGTATTCGCCATTTTTGGAGAGTCGTGAGCGTTGTGAGTTGTGAATTGTGAATTTGTGATAATGAATGGGATTTTGAAGCGATAATGTGGAGATTTTATGGTTTGTTGATGGAGGGCAATTTGGTAATTTTGTACCGGAACTGAGAGTGTGGAAATAGCGTAGTGGACGCGTATTTACCTTTTTCTGTTATCATGTATGTCGTTGGTGAGTTAATTATCTTCATTGCTGTCGGTTGGAGTGCAACAATTTTACTTTTTTGTTAATCACAAAATTATCTTAAAATGTTGTTTTGTTTTTGTATTATTTTTTAGAATATATTCTAAGACATATTGACATAGCATTTATTTACTTATAAAATAAATTTATAATCAAGATTATTACCAAAACTGAATTTAATTTTATCAGTAACCGACTAATTGGTTCGTCATTTTGTAAAATCTTATTTTTGGCTTTATAAAGGTAGTGTAATTTCTATATGGTAGATCAATTGTTCAAGTTTTAATGTTTTAGTTAGAAGTTTGTTAGAAGATGGTATGTGACTTAGTGTAGTGTCTTAGCATATTGTCCAAAGGACGAACCGTTTGCCCCTATCTTTGCAAAAGCAGAAAACCATAATGGACAGCTAGAACCTCAATTTATAGATTTATTATGGGAAAATGACCTTTGAGGGTAATAAAGTATTCGTCTTGTATTCATTAGGTCCCTTATCTTTTTTTTGTCTTTATTATACCATTGAACTTATAATCCCTGTTCACCAAAACCCTTGATACCGGTTGTTGTAGGTTACTACTTATGTGGATATTACGTGGCATTATGTGCCATAAACTGGGCTTATTAATTGCAAAGTTACAGTACTGCATCGTTCTTGCCCGTTCTTGCCCTAGATCGACATGTCTTCTTCTTCTTCTTCTTCTATTTCTTCCAAACGAAATGTTGAATTTCAACCTGAAAACCCTTGTTACTGTGGGTTGCCATCTCGTGTACGAACTTCACGAACTAAAGACAATCCAGGAAAAAAATTCAGATTGTGCCCAAACTCCATGGTAAAGCAATTGTTTTTTACTTTTCGTTTAATCTTCTTTCTTTAACCAATTTGTTACTTTTTTCAAGAATGAAGGACCAAAATGCAAGTTCTGGGAATGGTTGGAGCCCGAAACCCCTGAAAATGAAGTCAATTCTGGGAAGGACAAAAAAGAACCGTGCAATTTAACCCTCAAAGTTTCTATATTGGAAAACGAGATCAGCATATGTAAGATGAAGATGGAACAAGAAAATTTGGTTGTTAGACAAGAGTTTGAAAAACTCAAATGGAAGCTATTTACTCATAAAGTTGTGATGATTGTGTTGTTTCTGTTGTTTGTGTTTAAGAAGTAGTTTAGCCCTTAATTTAACCCTTAGTTTAGCTGTATTCAAAGACTAAATGTAATCCTTAATGTTGTAATTTGTTTGATGTATTATGACTAAATCTTTTTGATTAATGATAGTTTGATGTTTTGAGTGCTTTCCAAGAAGTATTAATTTGTTTAAAAGGTTAATGAATTGGACATGATGCATGGGTAAAATGGTCCAGATTAAATTTGGCAGTCAATTGTTATTGTGTTGATGTGATCCAAGGGTAAAATGGTCCAGATTAAATTTGGCAGTCAATTGTTATTGTGTTGATGTGATCCAAGGGTAAAATGGTCCAGATTAACCACATTGGATACATCAAACATTTCTTAATGTATTAAGACTAAATCTTGGCATTAATCAATTGTTAATGTCTTGATGTGATCCAAGGGTAAAATGGTCCATATTAAATTTGGCAGTAATCAATTGTCAATGTGTTGATGTGATCCAAGGGTAATATGGTCCAGATTAACGACAACAACAACACCAAACTTTGCTTAATGTAGTAATACTAAATTTACTTGATTTATGATAGATAATATAAGATTAAACAATCTATATGCAAATAACCGTACACCAAAGCATATAGATAAAAGACAAAGTTGTAATATTCCATCAGCATGTGCACTATTACAAAAGTTGTGCCCACAGTTGTCCTAATATGTCAAAAGATGTGCCATGTGCCATGATTCTTAAATTTTTCCCAATTACATATTTATAAGACTAAAAGTTTGTCTTTCCAAATAAAATCATTCCAACACCATTGGGTTGTGTCCAGTGCTTCCTTCTTTCTTCAAAACCTTCCTCCTCAACCCTATCTTGGTAATTCTTTCTGAGTATTTTCGTATCCTCTGTCTAGTTGCAACTGGTTGAGCAGGGACATCAACATCTGGATGTGGATCATCTACTTGAATTGGTTCAACATGTGGAGCTGGTACATCAACTGGATCCATTGGATCTGCTTGAACTGGTTCAACATGTGGAGCTGGTACTTGAAGTGGATCCACTGGATCTTCTTGAACTGGTTCAACATGTGGAGCTGGTACTTGAATTGGATCTACTGGATCTGCTTGAACTGGATCAACCTGTGGAGCTGGTACTTGAACTGGATCCACTGGATCTGCTTGAACTGGATCAACCTGTGGAGCTGGTACTTGAACTGGATCCACTGGATCTGCTTGAACTGGATCCATTTGAACTGGTTCCACTTTACCTGCTATACAAATATGTAGCTAATGAGTTGGATGTTCCATTTAAATTATATTGTTTTAATAGCATACCTTTCTCTTTTTTACATTTTTTAGGTTTCTTGTTTTTTGGCCTTGAAGTGGATGCTACATCTGCTGGTCTAGTAGGACATGTTGATCTATTGTGGCCCCTTTCTCTACAAATAGTGCATCTATTAACTGAACCTGCTTTTGAGATAGTATGCCTTGTTTTCCCCTTGCTTTCCATCTCAGATTGATCTTTTTTCCTTTTAAGGGTTGGCCTTCCTGGTAACCTTCTTTTTTGAGGAGGCAATGGCTTCATGTAGGGAGCTTCAGGCCACATGGAACTACCATTAAGTGGGTTAATGGTATGGTTGTAACAAGTCAAGAACATGGTTGTATGGAACCATGGTGCAACATAATCCTCTGCATTCCTGTTAAGGTATGAAATGGTTGCCACTGCATGCACACATGGGATACCTGATACTTGCCAAGATCTACATCCACATGTGTTGTTGTTCAAGTCCACAGCATATCCATCATTTCCAATCCTAACTTCATATTGTTGTATCCCAGATGGTATAACACCCCAAAGTCTGCCCAAAAAAATAAGAAGTTCTATTAATCTTATATATGAGACATATAATATTAATATAATAGAAGTTATATCATACCTTTGCTGTTTCTTTAGCTTTGATATCTTCAACCTTATAGATGGACATATTTTTAAATTCCCCCAACTTTGTCCCTCTTGCAACATTTTATACATCCTCTCCATTGCATAAATCCGTATCTCTTCCAACATGGTGATGAGTGGCCTTTTCCTAGCAAGATCAATAACAGAGTTGAAACTTTCTGATATGCCATTCTCATAAGCATCACAAGCCCTGTCCACTTCAAAGAATGCCCTGCACCAACTTTTAGGGTCCCTTTCCATGAGGTGTTCATAAGCCAAAGGGTCAATTTTTTTTATGGAATTCATTTCTGCCTCAAATTTTGGTTGAGTAGTACTAGCAGCTGCTGCCCAAAACAACTTCCTATATTGTTCACCTTTGAATCTTTTCTTGAAGTTAGCATAGATGTGCCTAGCACATTGTCTATGCTCTGCTGCTGGAACCCTTTCTTTGACAGCCTCTATTAATCCCTGAAAGAAAGCATGAAATAGATAACATAACAAAAACATTCAACTTAAACAAAACAAAACAGAAATATACCTTGTGTTGGTCTGATATGAGGGTCAATCCATGACCAATTCCCATTTCAATGTCATCCAGAAGGAGGTCAAGAAACCACTTCCATGTTTCCTTATTTTCAACTTCCACCACAGCCCATGCAATAGGGAAGATGTGGTTGTTTGCATCCCTACCCATAGCTGCTAACAGTTGGCCTCTACATATACCCTTTAAAAAACAACCATCTACCCCTATTACCCTCCTACATGCTGCAATCCAACCATCCTTCACACCCTTAAAACAAACATACATTTTAGAAAAGTAGGTTGTGGAATCAGGCATGACATTCACATCTATCTTTACTGTTGAACCAGGATTTGTCCTCATTATTTCTTCTCCATAACTCCATACTTTACCATAATGTTCTATCAAACTACCCTCTATCTCATCCAAAGCATATCTCCTAGCATTTCTACATTGAGTGACACTAACAATCAAGTTAAACTTTGTACTCACTTTGGCCTTCATTTTCCTTATGCTCATTTTAGGGTTCTTCACAAGTTGATTCTTAAAATGCATTCCAATCCATTTATATGTTACAATGGAACCAAGTTTGAAGACTCTTGAACAGTTATGTTCATCAACTAATGACTTAATTTGGAAAGACCTTTCACTGCTCATCCAGGAAGCCCACAGTCTAAAAGGACAAGAGGGGTTCTTGTTCTCTTTACAACATCTCACTAATAACCTCTGACTATCATTTTTCTCAAAATAAAGGTTGTACCCATTCTTCACTGCATAGTTAGTCAAACAATTTTTCAATTCCATGGGGTTAGAGAATCTCATACCTAGAATTGGCACCATTTTGTCCCATTTCTGGTTCTCATTATGGATAGGGTACACTGGTTTGTCATCTCCATTCTTGGTTTCAACCTCATCAGTTTCAGCCTCATCATCTATATCCTTACACATACCTGACACCCGATGTAAGAATTCATCACCAATAGTCTTGTCAAGAGAAGGAATGTAATCATCTGCTTCATGCTCATATGGAACATCATCAGAAAGTTGTGAATCTTTATCATCATCCAGGTCTTCCTCAGAATAATGCCCTTCATCATCTTCCATTACTTCCATATCAGCCCAATCAAGTACAGGTTCATTTTCGTGGTCTATATACACATTCATTCTTAGACCGACTTCATCACTATAACTCGTTTCAATAAACTCAAAGTAGTCAGCATCATTCCTAATTCTCCTAATACCCTCTGCCAATGGTTCATTTGTAGTGCAATAATATACATTATCACAACTGCCTTCAATCAACTTTGCAATGAACAAGTTAAAGTCTTTGAAATCCATTGCACCAAAATCGACATCACAGATTGAAACAACAACAGCGTTCAAGTACACTAATGGTTTTCGTGCGAATAAACCATTATAATGCATATAAACTGTTAAATACTTACTTTGTTTGGAATCGGAGGCCATCTTCTTCACTATAACACTCGCATTCACCACTTCTCTTCAATTTCCTAACCGTATGCTTCGATTGAACTTTTTCTTCCCTCAATTAAAACTCCCTCAATTAAAACGAACCCTAACTGTAAGGACAAACGGGTGAAAGAGAAACGGTAATTAAATGTGTTCTAATTCCACGTAATAAGACATGTCATCTCTAATTAAATGTGGTAACCGGTAAAACAGGTGATAACCGGTCGCGGTGGTTTTGGTGAACAGGGATTATAAGTTCAATAGTATAATAAAGACAAAAAAAAAGATAAGGGACCTAATGAATACAAGACGAATACTTTATTACCCTCAAAGGTCATTTTCCCATTTATTATCAGGTGAGTCTTTTTAGTCAATAGTCATCAATTTAGAAGTAGTTAAATATAAGTATAATTTAGGAATGCGCGTTGTACCAGTATCGGATCAGGTTGAACCGGTACCTACAAACTGTATAGTACCGAAACTGAAAATGAACAAAATTGAGAATGGAATATTGAACCGAATGTAGGTATATGATACCGGCTCAGTTTGAAAATAAAGTTTTTGTAACATCCTAAAAATTATAAGGTAAAAAATTCATTTTTAATTCAACCAGAAACACCAATTATTCTTTTTCTAATCATTCAAAAGTATTTCAGAAAAAAAAAAAAAAAAAAAAAAAAAAAGTTATCATAGTATAATTTCAAAATCATATAGTTGCAGAAACATGGGTGGATGCGCTGCGATCAAGTTGGGCCCTTCCCTTTCGAACCGGAAGTACCTGAACCATAACCATAAAACTGTAAGCACAAAGCTTAATAAGTTCCCTAGAATATCACATATCATACATACCATTGGGTCTAGCCCTCACATTGGACGCAACCCACCATAATAGGCCTAGCCCTCACACAATAAGCCCAAACCGACATACCATGTAAGATTCACAGAGACAGGTAGCATCCTATATAACATACATTGGGCCTAGCCCTTCCTCATCCATGGGCCTAGCCCAACATATAAATGGGCCCAACCCGTCATATAATGGGCCTAGCCCAACATACCGTGCAAGAGTCACAAAGACAACTAGCATAACATATCCTAGTGGGCCTGCATCGGTGCCTTCGACCCATGGGTATAGTGAGGAGACTCACCTCAATCCAAGATAACCAAAACAAAAGCGTTCCTGCAACCGAGATCCTCACACTGAACACAACCAAATTACCCTTGGTCAATAATTAAGACAATTCCCAAAATCTAAGGTCCAAATCCCTATCTTATCCTTCCAATGGGTAAATATCATTATACCCTTCCCATATCTGACCTAACATCTCATGGCCCAACTCTCAAAAGACCCAAGGCCTAAAAGGCCCAAAGTGAGGGTTTCACGAGTACGCACTGCATACAAGACTCATACGCCCGGTGTACAACATGTAGATGCCTAACGTACAATCTGCCACGACATCATATCGGGGAAAACATTCATTACGTTGAGTGCATTCATACGTACGCCCATCGTACTCCCTAGGCAACTGAATCCCACTTTAAGCACTTAATGGTTAAGACCAAAGCATCCAAACTCAGGTCTAACCTCTAAGGGATATCTTAATTCATAAAGTTCCTGACTTTATGACTTTGCATGGCTTAATAGGGTCCAAACCAAAATCCAAGCTTCATAACTTCATCAAAAGACCACCAACTAATGAATGGAAGGAATAACTCCATTTTTATTGTTCGAAATAACTCCATAATGGATAAAGTTTCCAACTTTATCCAATAGAATGTTCCAAACGACCAAGATCTAGTTTTTAAGTCTTAAAAGGGACCATAAGTGCATATTTTCCAACTTAATCCATTAAGTCTAAACTTTAGATCTGAATCAATATGATGTTTAGATGGATAAAGTTTCCAACTTTATCGATAATAAGGTCACAAACTTTCAAGATCTAAACTTTATGTACTAAAGTGACTAAAAGCTCATAACACCCAAGACTAGCTAGATCTATAAAATGCATCATCAAGATTCAAACTTTATACCTCTAGAAGAAAGATCAAGGTGAACAAAGTTTGGATCTACAAGTTCCAATGCAACTAACACTTCTCTAAAGAGCTCCTTCTTCTCTAATATGCACTAAGAACACTCCAAAGCACTCAAGCACACCTTCTTTTTCTCAAAAGTCTCAAACTAGGATTAGGGTTTAAAGGGAGAGTGTTGGGGAGGTGGGGGCTGAGAATGGAATGGGTTTGGGGAAGTTAAGGAGCTTAAATACGGCTCAAACCACGAAAATAAGGTTTGGGCACTGATCGCGTATGCCCAACATTCTCCTGGTACGCCCATCGTACTTAGGGATCCCTTGGTACGCCCAACATACTTCATGTACGCCCAGTGTACTAGATGAAGTCCAAAACCTTCCTAACTTCTAACGGTCATTACTTCTTCGTTCCAACTTTGTTTTCGATGATCTTTATATCCACGGAAAGGTATTGAGGATATCTATAACCCAATCTAGTTACTTTTGACTTAAAACACATCGAACTAAAATCCTTAATTCATAAAAGAAGTCTGAAACATCGCTTTACCATTTTACCCTTGGGCTCCAAAGCACATACCGAACTCTTGAATCACATAATCCACATTACACTAATCCAAATGGGTCTAAAACCTCTCTTTCCCTAAATCCCAAAGCCTTATGATACTTGATCTTTAGGTCACGGTCCCGAATTATGAGACGACTCAAAACAAGGTGTTATAGTTTTGTTATACCATTGATTATGTGTCCTAGGCTTAGAGGAACCATACCGATCCATCCTGAACTTGGTGGTTCAACTCTACTACTGTGATAATATTGTAAGGGAGGTCATGTGGAAAAATAGCTCGACGCCAAGAAGATAAAAGAAACTTATGAAAATGTGATGTGGAGTCCATGTAGGTTATGAACATGGTATTCCAAGCGAAAAACATAGTCAATGGTATATGTTGGGGTGTGAAGTCTTGACAGAAAGCTTTATTGGTAGCAGAAAACTCTGTTGGTGAGAGAAGACTCTATTAGTGAGAGAAAGATCTGCTAGTGAAAGAAATATATGTTTGGTGGAAAAAAAAAAGTTATGATGATGATAGAAAGCTTTATTTGGCGGTATAATGCTATGTTGGCGAAGGAAATCTTTGTGGGTAGTAGAAAGTAATGCTTGTCACAGAGAGATCTCTTTGGTGGCAGAAAACTCTATTGCTGAGAGAAATTTCTGTTTGGTGAGAGAAATCTGCACTTGGTGAGAGAAAGCTCTATTTGGTGGCAGAAAGTTTTGTTAGGAAGGAGGAAGTTGATTCATGACAATCCGTGATTAGTTGAGATTTTAGGGCATCACCTGCATGGGCTAATTATGGATGGTTCTGGCCCATCAGATTTAGAGTTTCCCATGTTTGCCAATAAATAGGCACACATCTCCATCTTTATTCTAGGCTAGTTTTTGTGAGTATTTTGAAGAGAGAAATCATTATAAGAGCACACCCTTTGAAGCAATTGCTCAGCAAGAGTGATTCTTTTTTTTTTTGAGAGCTCAACTAAGGTGTAACATTGAGTTATTGAAATAGTTCCCGAAAGTTTAATAAAATCCTCTCTCTCTCTCTCTCTCCCTCCCTCGTTCACCCACGGATGTAAGTCACTTTGATTGAATCATGTTAAATACCATGTTCATATTTGATTTCATTTTTTAGAAGTTTTATTATGCAAGTTTTACTGAAGTTCGTTTATCATTTGTATGAAGTGCTTAACTTGCTTTGTTGAATTTCCTAACAAACTAGTATCAGAGGTATAGATGAATATGAGAGAGTTAAGATTGGAAAATTCAATGGCCACGATTTTAGGTCCTGGAAAATGCAAATTAAATACTATATTTTCCATAAGAAGTTACATGAACCATTGTCGAAAACGAAATCTAAAGCAATGAAGCAGGAGGATTGGAATCTGTTAAATCAGTAGGCACTTGGTGTGGTGAGGTTATCCTTGGAAAAAATGTAGCATATAATATTTTCAATGTGAAAATGACTCATTAGTTTATCAATACACCATCTAACACATAAGAAAAACCTTTAATAGCAAAAAAGGTTCACTTGATTCGACAGTTGGTAAATCTAAAGATGAAGGAATGTGGCTTTGTGACTAATCATGTAAATGAATTCAATTCAACCATCTCAAGTTTGATTTTGGTTGATATTGGATTTTAGGGTTAACTCATGGCACTATTACTATTATCATCTTTACTCGTCGGTTAGTCCGACATAGTGACAATAGTCAATAGCTCAGTTAGAGGTGTTAAGCTGGCATTTCAAAAGAATTTGTGACTTAATTCTTAGTGAGGATGTATGAAAATGAAGTGATGTAGAATCTTCCAATAATCTCCTAAGTATTAAAGACAAAGGAATGAAGTCCAATGGAGAGGTAAGGGTAGAGGAAGATCAAAGTTGAAGAAGATAGATGTATCTAAAAACAAGAAGGACATCACCGGTTAGAACTGCAAATAAAAAGGTCATTACAAGAATCACTCTATAACAAAAGGAAACTTAGTGGTTCCTAGAGGTCGATAGCGAGGTACATTTTATATGGTGGAAGTTTTTGATTCTAAAGCACATGTTGTTGAAGAAGTTGAGGATTCATTCTATAGCACCAAAGACTTAGGCATGTGGGTAAGAAAGGAATGAATATGCTAGCTCCAAAGGAAGAATTTTGGATCTAAAGAATGTGACAGTGGATTTCTATAAGTCATGTGTTCTTAGTAAAAAAAGAAAAAGGTTGGTTTTGCAAAGATATTTCATCCGCCCATTATAGGGAAATTAGAGTTATTTCATTCAGATGTATTAGTCCCACTTCAGATGCTTTAGTGGGAGGAGCTTGATATTATGTTACCTTGATCGATGACTACACAAGGAAAGTTTGGGTTTATTTATTAAAGCATAAGTCTAAAGTTTTTAGGGCCTTCAAGAAATGGAAAGTTATTGTGTATAATGAAACGAACTTGAAAATCAAGTGTTTCAGATCTGAAAATAGGGGCATATATACTAATAAAGAATTTGTTGATTACGATGTTGAACATGGAATCAGAATGCAAAAGACCATTCCAAAAACACTTTAGCAGAATAGAGTAGCTAAGAGGATGAACTGAATATTAAATGAAAGGGTGAAGAGCATGAGACTGCGTGCAGGTTTACCCAAGATATTTTGGGTAGATTCAGTCAGCACATCATCATATTTAATCAATAGAGAACCATCATTTCCCATAGGGTTCAAGATTTCAGAAGAAAAGGCCGCATGAGATTTCGCTCAAACATTTGAAGGTTTTTGGTTATGTATCATATGTAAAAGTTAAAGGCTATGAAAGAGGCAAGCTAGAGGCGAAGGCAAGAAAGTATGCCTTTATAGGTTATGGGTTGGACGATATGGGGTACTGCTTCTGGGATAATAAGAATAAAAGGGTTATCAAAAGTTGGAATGTTGTGTTCAATGAGAATGATTTATACAAGGATGAACTTGAAAAGAGCTCCAACAGTAATAAATAACCAAAATATGAAGATCAACTTAATTTAGAAGAAATTCTAGATGATGACATTATAAAACCTGCTAGTACTCCATAGATACGTAAAAGTTCAAGAAGTAGTGGGAGCTCTGATAACAATGGAGGCATGAGTTATATTAATTCAAAGGATGAGGATGTAGATAATGCAGAGATTGAAACTCATACCGTCTGTAGATCCACTAGAGTGTGAAGGCCTCTAGTCAGGTATTCTCATTTAGCAAATTTCTTGTTGCTGACAAAGAATGGTGAACATTTGTCTTTTGCAAAATCCTTAAGGATGAAATAATCCATACATTGGAAGAAGGCTATGGATGATGAGTTGATCTCTCTTGATAAGAATTATACTTGGTACTTGTTCAAGCTCCCAACAGGGAAGAAAGCACTGTAGAAAAAGTGGGTGCTTCGGGTTAAGGATGAGATTAAAGATACCAAAAGATACATATAGGGAAAGGTTGGTGGTCAAGGGGTTCCAACAAAAAGAGGGGTTGATTATAATAAGATATGCTTTGTAGTTGTGAAGATGGCTATAATCACAATGGTTTTGGGTATTGTAGCCTCTAAAGATCTCCACCTAGAGCAGCTAGATGTGAAAACAGCTTTTCTGCATGGAAATATTATATAAAAAATCTATATAGCACAACTAGAAGGTTTTCCCATTATTGGTAAAGAAAATATGGTATGCAAATTAAGGAAAAGTTTGTATGGTTTGAAGCAGGCTCCAAGGTAGTGGTACTTGAAGTTTGATAACTTCATGCAGGGGAATGGATATAGCAGATGTGAGATGGATCACTTCTATTATTTAAAGAAATTCAAATCCTCTTACATCATCACGTTGTTATATGTTGTTGATATCTTGATTGTTGGATCTAACATGCAGGAGATCAACAAGCTTAAAAATCAGATGGCCAGTTAGTTCAAGATAAAGGAGCTAGAGGGATGCTAAGCAGATATTGGGCAGAAGCATAGTAGGAACAAAGTTGCCGATACACTAAAACTTTCACATGCCAACTGCATCAAGAAAGTTTTAAAAAAGTTCATCATGGAAGATGCGAAAGACAGAAGTACATCTTTAAGGAGTTAGTTGAGACTATCAAAGAAGCAATCCATAAAGAATGAATAAGATAAAGAATATATGGCTAAAATACCCTATGCATATGGTTGCTAGTTTGAGGTATGCAAGGGTATGCACCAGACCATATATTTTCCAGAAGGTAAAAAGCTTGGAACTTTATGCTTGTATGAGATAGATCTAGTCATTCTAGCTTTATGGAAGCATTTTTACCCTGAAGGTCCCAAAATGATGCATGTTATGTTTTGGACGAAATGGGTTGTCCTTTCAGACCCTTGTTGAGGTCTTAAGTGGTATAAATGAGGTCCCAATGTCTTAAGATGTCCCATGCATGTAGTAGAAAGGTCCTAATGGATTAAGATCTTAGATTAAGATCTTTATGGACGTCCCAAGTGATAAAGTTTGAGACTTTATGGTCCCTCACTCTGACCAGCCGACTCGTCGAGTCAGGCATGGACTCGGCGAGTTCATCTAGAAAACTCGACGAGTTCAGCCCCCAGAAACACAAAATCGAATTTTTTTTCAACATACTAAGCATCAATACAATAGAAACCAATCAAGGCTCTGATACCACTGATGGGTTTTGGTCCTAAGAACATCCTATGTGCTCATACAAACCCTAATGCTTGGATCTAGGTTTCTCTATTATACATGCAAGTTATCCAAGACTATAAACCCTAATTCTAGCATACAAGTAATCATATTAACATAAGAATAGGTTACCTTGATTGTTATGTAGCAATAACAATCCCAAATCTCCTTGTATTGACTTTAGAAAGCATAGAGTCACAATTGTCACTCCTCTAATGGTTCACAAACACCATAAGCAAGAGGATGAAGAGGAGAGAGGATGGAGGCTGCCCAAAAATGTGTGAAACCCTAGAACAAATCTTAGCCACGTTTTTGGGTCATAAAGGATCCATATATATAGGAGGCAATTAGGGTTATCTAACAAGGAAACCCTAATTTGGTTGCTTAAGCCCTAAGCAACCCATGGAGCCCTTTCCTTAAGGCCTTGGACGATTTCATATGGGCTTCCCCCATAGAATTCGTCCACCTTATAATAAAAGGCAATCCATGGCCCAAATTGCAATTATCTTATAATTACAATTCCAGTCCCTTAAGTTTAATTAATCTCTTTTAGTCACAAAACTAATTACCAATTAATTATTGACTAATATTAATTAAACAATATGATTTCTCCTTTAATATATTATTCTCATAATATATTAATAAATCATATTTAATCATTTCTCTCCATAATTCATCCTATCAAGTTGCTTTGGTGAAGGCAACCCAAAAGGACCATGCACCATCGGGTCAAGTATATACCAAAATAGTTATGGACTTAGACACTAATCCAACACTTATATGGTTGAATAAATTCTTATTAGAACTTGGAATACATCAGGAGGATTATGTATTACATTATGACCACCAAAGTGCAGTTCACCTGGTGAAGAATCTAGTGTTTCTTAGTAGAATGAAACACATTCAGATAAGATACCATTTCATTCGAGAGTTAATCAATGATGAAACTTTAACTTTGAAGAAAATCTTCGGAACAAAGAATCCAACATATGTTCACCAAGGTGGTTACCACTGAGAAATTAAAGCATCACATAGCTTCAAATGGCATTCCAAAAGTTTAAAGAGAAAGGTTAGCAAGATAGAGAGAGAGGGAGAGAGAGAGAGAGAGAGAGAGAGAGAGAAAGGAAGAGAAAGAGAAAAATTAAGGAATGATGAAGAACTGAATGACAAATGAAGACTAAGTTATTCAAACCTTCAAATGAGAGATTATGGGGGTGTGACGTCTCGATAGAAAGCTTTGTTGGTAGCAGAAAGCTCTGTTGGTGAAAGAAAGCTCTACTGATGAGAGAAAGCGTTGTTGGTGGCAGAGAGCTCTACTGGTGAGAGAAAGCTCCATTCGGTGGCAAAAGTCTTTGTTGGTGAGTGAAAACTCTATTTGGTGGTAGAAAGCTTTGCTGGTGGGAGAAAGCTTTGTTTGGTGAGAGAAAGATCTGTTTGGTGGTAGAAAGCTTTGTTGGTGATAAAAAAAAAAAAAAAAAAAAAAAAAAAAAAAAAAAAAAATCTATTAGCGACAAACAACTTTGTTTGGTGGTAGAAAGCTCTGCTGGTGATAGAAATCTCTATTTAGTGGCATAAAGTTCTGCTAACGAGAGAAAGCTTTGTCAAGAAAGAAGAAGTTATTGCACGACTACTTGTGATTGGCTGAGATTTAGGGCATCCCCTTCATGGGCTAATTATGGATTGGTCTGACCCATCATATTAAGGGTTTCACATGTTTACCTATAAATAGGCACACGTCTCCATTATTATTCTAGGCTAATTTCGTGAGTACTTTGAAGAGAACAATCATTATGAGAGCATACTTATTGGAGCAGTTTGTAAGCAAGAATGATTCTTTTATTTCGAGAGCACAAGTAAGATGCAACATTGAGTTTTTGTAATAGTTCTTGAAATTTTAATAAAATCTCTCTCTCTCTCTCGTCAGTAGACACATGTCATTTTGACCGAACCACGTTCAATACTGTGTTTAGTTTTGATTTCATTTTTCAAAAGTTTTATTTCGTAAGTTTCATCGAAGTTCGTTTATCATTTGTCTAAAATACTTAACTTACTTTATTGAATTTTCCAATAGTATAATAAACCAAAAAAATGCTAGTCAATTAAATACGATTAAAACTTTATTGACCTAAAAAATTTATTCGTGACATAACATTTTTCTTGCATACTAAATAGCAACTAAATATCTTTATTTTTTAAAAATATGTATGCTAAAAAAGCCACTACCATTACTTTTCGGATAAAGAGGATACGACTATTCAAAAGTCATTCACACATGTTACAAATCTTATCCTTATTTCAGTGTATGTCAACATTGACAAAAGAACGTGGAAACACACCAAAAGCCAAAAGGCAAAAGGGTTGAAGGGGATGTCGGCCCCTTGGGCTTTACGGATATTCGAGCGGCATATTATAATTTTTTCTAAATACACGCAAAAAGGTATACTTGGTAAGTGAGAAATTAAATATATTTTTTTACCTATAAATCATTTTATCTAATTAAATATTGACATGTATCATATTAATATATTAAAATATTATTAAATTTTTTAAATAAACATTAAAATTTATAAATATTATTATTTATTTATTTAACTGGATAGGAGAATTTATATGAAAAAAAATACAATGATACTTAATTTCTCTTGCTAATTTGATATATTTCATATTTCATAAGGACTCGCAAGGCCGACCCTGTTGACCACTAAGGTTACAAAATCATTTGTTATATTTTTTTTTTTGAACCGGCGAGAATTTTATTAAAGCAAGCAAGGCAAGATGCCAAGCAAGCCACAAACCAAAATCAATTACATTATGAAGTATAGGGGGAGATCCCACCTCTTGACTAAAAAGCAAAACTACAAAATACTAAAGGGATTATTACACCAAATCACCCAATTACAATTCCTGATTTTTCCCCTATACTTGACCCAACCATAGATCAAAGTCATCGCATGGTCCGCTGTTGATGAAGGTTTTGATGGAACTTGATTGAATATATGGTTATTTCTCGCCAGCCAAACACACCACATTACACTATATACTATACTTATGAGTATTTTCCTCTTCTTAGGGCAATTACCCCATTGAGATGCAAAACTAATAACCTCCTCCACAGTAGAGAAGAGATGAAGATCTAATCCACACCATTTCGATATCCATTTAAAGGTGTCGTTGGCAAACATGCAATCCACTAACAGATGGTCTGCAGTTTCCTCCTGATTCGAACACATTGAGCATAGAGTTGAGTTTGTGTTGACTCCCCTATGAGTTAAGGCATCAGCAGTCGAAATTCGTCCCAAACAGACTCTCCAGAAAAAGACTAACACTTTGATTGGAACCATACTACTCCATTCCATTCTTTTTTATTGATACATCAGTAATAACATAATCGATTTGATCCCTAAGGATATTCACTCGAAATACGCTGTAGCCAAAGAGAATTTCCACGAGTCCTTAGCATTTGAGAAGGAAAATGAGTTAATAATCTCCTTAAGTTCTTCAAGTTCAACGATCTCAACCAGGGTCGAGGGGGTCCTTTTCCAACAAAATCATTTGTTATATAGGAAACACAAATCGTATATATGTAATCAACGTGTAAAAAAATAAAATATTAATCATTATAGGGAATCGAATCCCAATCCCTCGATAGAAAAACAAAATAACTAACTTAATCAAATAGTAGAATATGCTTTTTTAATTAGAAATCTACTTGTATACGTAGAATAGAAAAAGTTCTAACGAACAAACTTAAAATTTGGGCCCAAAACAGTCTAAACCAGCCCAGCCCAGTCCTTGTACACAGATGGCCCCAGATTTAATTCTATATGATGATAAAGGTCTTTAAAATTCCATTACGACTTATTTTCTCTAGGAAGAATTTTGTGTTTATATACGATCATCATAGTTCATAATTAAGGTACATTTTTTATAAACATTATCTTTCAAGAGTATGTTCATTTTAAATTAAGTCACTCACATCCCATCATCAAATACTTTCAGTTTTGGTTTTTCTACATATATGATTGGAAATACTCCCCATAATCGAAACCATTATTTGTTGAAACATTCTCTATTTTTGGCACACACTCATGAATAGCGTGACATATATTATATACGTTTAATCTTTGTGGCCCAATCATTTATGTACAACTTTCCACCAAAGTTTTTTTTTTTTTTTTTTTTTTTTTTTTTTTTTTTTTTTTTTTTTTTTTTGGGAAACATAGACATCGGCTATTTCCAATAAATAGTACAAGCGAAAACTTAATCATTGGTCTCCCACTACACAGTGTGCAAAGTTGATAGAGACTTATAATCCCATGATTTCTTTCAAAAAGAAACTACAATCTTCAAAAACAATTATAAGATGGCATCATGGCAATTGTTTCATTTCCCAAAAAGGTGTATTCCTCACACATTGATCCCAAAGGTTAGTGACCCAAAATCCGTTAAATGTTATAGGCCGATTAGCCTAATGTAACGCCACTATAAATTTATTTGTAAACTATTAGCAATTCGCATTTCTAAGGTTATTGATGGGCTACCTTCCGGGAGCATTCAACTTTCACTAAAAGGTCGTCAATTATGGACAATCCATTCATAGGGCATTGAGGGAGGTAAAATAGGCAGCTATACAGGGTCTAATTTTTTTATTATATATTTTTTTATTTGAAAATAAAAACGTATGATAACGATAAACGCCTTTTTATTCTAGCTCGTCCTAGGCCTTTGAAGATATTTAAATTTTTAGGACCGGCCTTGAATCCATTAACGCTTGACCAGGTAAAATCTCATGGTCTTCAAAGTGGATTGTTGTTAGGTTCATTTTTACGCATCATTTTAGCATATTTTCTTAATCATTTTCATGACATATTATGTATATTTAGTATGCATGTCATATGTAAGTTTTATTACATTGTTAGTTTGGGACAATTTTACTCGTTTAAGAATAATTGATATAGATTTATATAAACGGGTAACGACATCTTTGAGTACCGATAGAAGTCACATGGAAGACCTTGCTATCATATTTGAAGTCTCATAACAACATCAATGATAAAGCAATAACATGAAGCCATTTAAAGATTTTTTTTTTGGGGGGAAATTCAACAGCATTGCACGGCCTTAATCAAGTAAGCGGATTGAACGGTAAACACTAAACATTGTTGGATTGAGCTGAAATAATTTTGAAAAGGTCTTCTCTCATTAATCGTAAGTTTCAAGGGTTTCAAGGGGGGATATAGGATTTGGACTACATTTAATGCACCATATGGGCCTCCTGATCATCAACAAAAAATGTGTCCAAAATAAAAATAAGTGACGACCCATTTTAGCCATTAAAATCAACCCAAACGGACCATTTAAACTTTAAACCTATGAAGCAATATTGATAGCCCCTTAAGTCCATCCATGATTTTAATTCACATCGAATTGAAGCCCAAATTAGTAAGAAGGGGGGGGGGGGGGGGGGGGGGGTTATTACATTTTAGAGAAAAAAGGGATATTGTGGTTATGGATTAGTACTTTTTGAAACAATGTTTTTTAAACAATTATTATCTTGACTTGTTTTGAAAATGAAATTTTTTACTCGGATTTTTGAGATGTTACAAGTTGGTATCAGAGCCTTGGTTTGAGAGAATTTGATGAACATTCGTGTGAATTTAGACTTAAACTAAGGAACTGCAAAAGTTTTAAAACAGTTTTCAAAATTGTTTTTAACATTCAATTACAGTTACTTCTTCTTCGGTCCCTTAAGTTTGAGAAATTTTGCAAAAATGGTACCTTGTACGTTGGGTGTACATTCGGTACACTTAGCGTACATGAGCGTTTTGGAGTCAAGGCATTTTACCACGTACGATGAGCGTACGTCTGTCTGCCTGGGTCAATCCCAAATGTTTAGGGTTTGAACCATATTTAAACATCATTATGGCATGTGGATCTCTTGTAACATCTTGGTTCCTGCCATTTCTTATTTCAAGGTCGTGGTCGGAATATGATTGTGTAAAGGTTTTGGGCCTAAAGGAGGTAATGCTTAGACCTTTTGGAAGGAGGCAATGATGGTTATGAGATTTAAACCTTTGAGTTGTATTTTGGGCCGAAGGGTAGAACAATAAAAGTCATAGGTCGAGTTTTTGCATAAAATATGGATTTTTATTCGAGAAGTTTTTAGTCCAAGATATTTAGATAATATTTTAGAGCTCATCAATACCTTTACCTTGGATATAAAGAACGTCAAAAACAGAGTTGGAACGAAGAAGTTACAACTGTTTAAAGTCAGGAAGATTTTTGGGTCAGCCGTGTACGCTAAGCATACAGGGAGTATGTTGGGTGTACTATGCAATCCCTAGTATGCTGGGCGTAAATTAAGTACGTTGGGCGTACGTGAAGAGTGCCCAAATCTTATTCTCGAGGTTTAATCCCTATTTAAGCTCCTTAACTTCCCCAAACTCACTTTATTCTCAGCCTCCACCTCTCTAACACCCTCTCTTGAAACTCTAACCCTAGTTTAAGCCTTGTGAGCAAAAAGAAGGTGTTTTTATGTGCTTTGGAGTGTTCTTGGTGCACCTTGGAGAAGAAGGAACTCATTGATGAAGTGTTGGTTGCATTAGAGCTTGTAAATCTAGACCTTGTTCACATTGATCTTTCTTCTTGATGTATAAAGTTTGAATCTTGATGATGAAACTGTTAGATCTAGCTAGTTTTGGTTGTTATGAGCTTTTGGTTACTTAAAGTGCATAAAGTTTAGATCTTGGAAGTTTGTGACCTTGTTATATATAAAGTAGGAAACTTTATCTATCTAAACATCATATTGATTGAGATATGAAGGTTGGAGACTTGGACTTAGTGGATTAAGTTGGAAAAGATGCACTTTTGGTCCCTTTTAAGACTTAAAGACTATATCTTGTTTGTTAGGACCATTCTAATGG
Source organism: Lactuca serriola (assembly GCF_051521515.1). Taxonomy (NCBI): domain Eukaryota; kingdom Viridiplantae; phylum Streptophyta; class Magnoliopsida; order Asterales; family Asteraceae; genus Lactuca; species Lactuca serriola. Next base: position 330,697,917 of record NC_136411.1, read on the forward strand.
ATAAAGTTGGAAACCTTGTCCATTATGGAGCTATCAAGAACCATAAAAATGTGATCATGGTCATTCTATACCTTCCATGCAATAGTTGTGATGTCTTAATGGATTAATAAGTTAGGGTTTTAGCTTTTGGACCTTCCCTAGCCATAGAAAGTCATAAAGGTGGAAACTTTATGCTTTAAGACAGTGTTTTGAAGCTAGATCTGAGTTTGGGTGAAAAGTCCTTAAGGGATTAAGTGCTTAATGGAAAGGATGGAATCAACTCGAGTATGTTAGGCTAATTTTCGTACGCTGGGTGTATATGCCATCCCATGTATGCGGGGCGTAAGTTGAGTAAGCAGGGCGTACTCAACTAGCCTTGGACTTTGACTTTTGTTGACTCTGTTGACCATTTACTTTTTTACCAAGTTTGACTTTAGGTTAAACTTGAAGGTTTTGATGGGTGATTAAGATTTATATGGTTCTGATATTAGTGGATCCGCATGAGCAAGTAGTGTAGCAGGGAGCATATCACGGTGTTCTTAGTTCACCTCATTGTATCATGGGTCGAAGGTACCAATGCCAGCTCACTGGTTGTGGTTATCTGTTAATAGAAGGATGCCTTAAGGATTTTATATAGTAATGTAGGATAAACTGAGGACTCTTGGTCTAGACTCTTTTACCTGTTCCTTGTTTGGTTTTGGTTCTAGAGTAGGATCACCTGTTCAGATGGCTATCACACCTCTAAGTATATATACAGTTATGCATTCTTGGTATGGTGATATTTAATATGTTTCTATATTATAGTGATCTGTTAGATTTGCATCCTGGTATCGAGTATGTTACTATGTCGTAGTGGTATGTTAGATCTGTATCCTCGTATATAGAATGTTATGCGGTAGTGATTTGTAGAACTCTATGTCTACCTGTACTTGTTGGTTATCATCTAGTTGAGTGACTTAGGGACTATATGTGGTCATGTAAGATAACCTGAGAACTCTTGATCTTGGCTTTCTTGCCTGTTCCTTGTTTGGTTATGGCTCTAGAGTAGGATCATCTGTTTGGTTGGCTATCTCACATCTGATTACTTATGGTTATGCATTTCATGGCGGCTAGCTAGTAGCGATACAGTATGATGTGATAGGACTAGTAGGTGGTGGTGAGTTGTATGGTTGTTGTTTGTCTGTATTATATGTCTACTTGACCTTTGTTTGTTTATATGTCAAAATATTGTAGTACTAGGTCGAGGCGATCCTGTTGTGTGTTGTAGGCCAAGATACCCGATGTGAGTCGGTTGTAGGCTGAAGGCACGGAGGCTCGAGAGTAGAGGTTCGATTAAGGTAATAGGCCAATAAACTCTTGGTATTCCAGCTCGATGGATGAGTGGGCCCGATGCTTGCTTGTATGTTTATCGTATGGGGTATTTTAGGAGAAACTTACTAAGCTTTGTGCTAACTCAGTTGTTTAATATTTCAGGCATCATCGGCCGTCATGGGAAGGCAAAGGCATGACTGTACACATTCATCAGCAACAATAAAGGTTTCACGCTTTAATATTACTCTGATTTTGTTACACCCTGTTTCGAATCATTTCCCATTTTATGGTGGCGATCAATGATTGGGTATTAGCTTGGCTTGGTACCCTTGAGGAATTTTGATTTGGACTCAAATGGGTTGGATAATATGATTTGGATGATCTGGGTACTTGTTTTGTGTTTTGGAGTCAAATGGTATTTCAGTAATTTGACAGCTCGGCTTCTATGGAAAATAGATGTTGTTATGGATTTGGTAAGGTAGGTACGAGTTAATGGAACTGTAAAGCTTCTTGTTACCTTTTTTTTATAGATATAAGGGTTGTCGAAATCGGAATTATAATGAAGAAGTTGTGGTCTTCAGAATATGTTAGAGTTTTGGAGGAAACCTTAGTATGTGGGGGCGTACTAATGTGAAGGGTGTTACGTTGGGCGTAATGTTGTGTACGCTTAGCGTAACTCGAGGGTCAGAACAGGGATACAAGACCTCGTACACCGGGCGTACGAGGGTTAAAGAAAAAACCCTAATTGGGAAGTTGTACCTTATATAAACTCATTAAGTCTTTTTTGTTGGCCTCCTTACCACCGTCCAAGCCCCCAAACCCCTAGAAATCATCTTTAAGACTCCATGGTTGTAATTTTGAGCTGATGATGTGCATTTTGGTGTTTTTATGTCATTTCTAAGAAAATGAAGTTTCATGCAAGGATGCGAATCAAGGATGAGCTTATGGATCTAAATTATGTGCTTCATTTCCAACTTGTTTGAGGTAAAAACAACTTTGATCTTGTTTATTGTTGTCTTAGATCTGGTTTGTATGAGTTTTTGGTTCATTTTGGTCCCAAGTATGAGATCTAGTGGTTTGGTACCACTCCAGAAGCGATGAGTTAATAGACCTGAGAATTTAAAATATGTGTTTTTTCGTCGTCGGGTCAAATTTGGATATTTTTCATTGGGGATCGAACATTTCCATTTCTTCCGACCAAAAAAACCAAAGTATCAACTATAAAGGTAATTGGAGAGTTTGGTTGCAAATCCAAACTTAAGTGTTGGTTCTTTGTAATTCTTTTTGTCTATATTTTTCTAATAAATTGTTGTTACTGTTCAAAATTGAAGAACATCGGTCTCGTTTCGTTTTTATTAAATTCTAACAAAAAACTTATCAAACCCGAATTATATTTCGACGCAAAAGCATAAAAGTGTCATCTAATTAAAAAAATATATTACAACAAATATTACAGAACTTGAGAAAATATATTGCAGTGTTTTTTGTAAAATATAACAAATTGATTTATATTAGCCAAACAAAATGACTCCAATTATTTGATAAATGCAAAAAAAAAAGTTATTACTCTTATTCTAAGGTTATGTTTAGCATGCCACAACTAGCTGATAAGTGAACTTATTTTTTTGAGCTTTTTTACGTTGTTATATTTGGCAAGCCACAAAGTAGCTTATAAGTTAGCTTTTTAAAATAAACTTAGATTAGCTTTTCATGAACCTTTTTAAAGTTTTCCAAATATACCTCTTAATTATTTATAGAAAACATATTCTTCTAAATGCCCTTTTAAGGCATTTTATATCTTTCAGTTAACTTATAGAAAAGTCTCCAATAAAGTCTCAATATTTTGGGTCAGTTTACGGTTTAATCCTCACATTTACTTTTTGAACATAAAAGTCCCGATTATCTAATTTTAGACGATAAATTGTCGTTCTCTGTTGAAAAAAATAAAGATTTCTTCGTTAATTTGAACAAATATAAAATAATCGGAAGTTTCCTGTTTAAAAAATAAAAATCAGGATTAAAACATAAACTAACTTAAAATACCAGGACTTTATCATATATTTTCATAGTTTATAAGCTAGTTAACAAACATAATTTTTTTTTATCAGTACGCCAAACATAAAATTTGAACAATGTCATTTTTTTTTTTCTAACATCCCTGTTTACAAATATAGAATACATATTTCTTTTTAATTGAATAAAAACTCAATTATTAAACAACATTTTGATTTAAAAAACCGTTATCCTCCTGTTGATTGCATCGGGTCGGGTAAGGTGAAGAAATGGATAACGTTATCATATTTTTTCCAAAACAAAGGAGCACCAGAAAAATTACATCAATAATCTTCAACCACCAAAATCTCACCCAAACCCGACAACATTCAATCCGCACCAAAACAAATTGTGTGTGCGCGGGAGACTTAGACTCCACTCTGTGTTATCTCTTTTTAGAGAGAGAAAGCTAGAGAGAGAAACCGAGACTAACAATGGCGATGGCGTTGGCTCTTCGTAGGCTTTCGTCTTCCGCAGACAAGCCCTTGCAGCGCCTCTTCAATGGCGGACATCTCTATTCCATGGTCCGTTAATTTCTGTTCTAATTATCATTTATCATTTTCGATCTCGATTTCGTCTTCTGTAAATTGTATTGATTTGAATTTTTGTGGTGTGGTTGTTATGATAGTCGTCTTTACCTAGCGAAGCTGTTTACGAGAAGGAAAGACCTGGCGTCACTGTGAGTTTCTGTTCATTCGTTTTATAATTTCTGTGTTTTTTGTCGTTGATTCTGTGTCTGAATTTAAGTTTTTCATGGTGAAATTGCAGTGGCCAAAGCAATTGAATGCTCCACTTGAGGTCGTCGATCCTGAGATTGCAGATATTATTGAGCTTGAAAAAGCTCGTCAATGGAAGGTCATCTCTCTATTTTACCATTATTTTTTGATTGTGTAAAAGAATGTTTCCAATCTATCATCTAGATTTCTGATTCAAATCGAGCTTTCCTCTCGATTTATCTGTAAATTTCTAATTTTAAACGGGAGTAAGTTACACGAATGGTCCCTATGGTTTGGGGTAATTTGCGCGTTTGGTCCCTAACTTATTTTTTTAACTCGGAAGGTCCCTACTGATTGTTTTTATTACGTGTTTGGTCCCTATTGTTTGTTTTTGTTACGCTTTTGGTCCCTGTCATACCTAAAAAGACTATTATTTAAATAGGAAAAAATGATGGGATACGTAAGGTAAGGTGAGAAGGGTGAGATTAGGGGTGTGTTTATTTAAATAAATTAGAAAATAAAGGGAAAAATAGACTTTTTATGTAAGACAAGGACCAAGCGCGTAACAAACACAAACAATAGGGACCTTTCGAGTTAAAAAAAATAAGTTAGGGACCAAACGCGCAAATTATCCTAAACCATAGGGACCATTCGTGTAGTTTACTCTTTAAACCGAGGTTTCATCTACAAAAATTTCAACTCTCTTTGTTTGTTATGGATTTCTACAATTCTTCTCTCACTTTGGTTTTATCTAAAACGTAGAGAGCCAAATTGTGGTCTATATATGAACAATGGTTAATTGAAAATTACAAAAGTAATCAGAATACATAGTGAAAAATTACTTGTTAATAAATTAATTGATAATCACAAAAATAATATGAGTTCTAAGTTTGATTTTAAGTGACTGATTTTTGTATATTGTTTGTAAAGGGTCTTGAACTCATCCCCTCAGAGAACTTCACCTCCTTATCAGTGATGCAAGCAGTTGGATCTGTGATGACTAATAAGTACAGTGAAGGCTATCCAGGTGCTAGATACTATGGTGGAAATGAGTAAGCAAGCAACCATTCTTTCAATAATAAATTACAAGAATGGTCCCTGTGTTTTACACAAAATTGCAAGTTTGGTCCATTTTTTAAATCTTACCTATGTCATCCTTAACTTTGTCTTTTGTTTCCGTATTCGTCCTTGACCCATACAAAATGACCTTGTTACCCTTTAACTTTTTTATTACTCGTTTAATTATGTACAAGATCATTAAATGAATCGAGTTTAGGCATCCTGTGTTACTTATTTATTCTTAAAATGTTTTAATTTTTTAATTTTTTTTGCTTGTTAGGTACATTGACATGGCAGAAACCTTGTGTCAAAAGCGAGCTTTGGAAGCCTTTCGTTTGGATCCTGCAAAATGGGGAGGTAGATACAATTTACACATTTCTTATACTAAATTTGCTTCTTGATCCACAAATTATTGTTAATAGAGTAAATTACTGAAATCGTCCCTATGGTTTGTTCAAAATTGCACGTTTGGTCCCTAACCTTTTTTTTGCATTCAGATCGTCCCCGTGGTTCGATTTTGTTGCGTTTTTCGTCCCTATGGTTTTGGTAAAAATTGCACATTTGGTCCCTAACTTTATGTATGTAAGGGACGAAAAACGCAACAAAATCAAACCTCAGGGACGATCCGAGTGCAAAAAAATAAAGTTAGGGACCTAACGTGCAATTTTGACCAAACCATAGGGACGATTTCAGTAATTTACTCTTGTTAATAACTAGTTTCAAATGTATTCAAAGAATGGGCTAAATGCAAGAAATAACAACATACTTCCATGTATTTGTGTAATAAAGCATCTGACTTCCTTTTTTTTCTTATTAAGACATAAAAACTTTGAAAAATCTACCGAATTTTAGCATTTTACTTTCAATTTCTTTTACTTTGAAAAATCTACTCTATTCCAACAGCACTGCTATAATTGGGTAGATGTTTTAAAGTACGACGTTGTAAATTGTAATAGGGAGAAATGAAAATAAAATGCTATAATAAACAAATAAACAAAACCACACGATGATAATAATATGATAATATTAATACCTTCACATAATATCTTTTTCTTTTTAATATTGTAGTGAATGTGCAATCTCTTTCGGGGTCACCTTCTAATTTCCAAGTCTACACTGCCTTACTAAAGGCTCATGATAGAATCATGGCACTTGATCTTCCTCATGGTGGACATTTGTCACATGGTTATCAGGTGCTAAAAAATCCATTCATTTTTATATTAATTTATTATAATAATTAGTCTCACCCTGAGTAATCTAAATTCTATATTTATCTTATTTTTTGTAGACCGATACAAAGAAGATATCTGCGGTGTCTATATTTTTCGAGACTATGCCTTACAGATTAAATGAGAGCACTGGCTATATTGATTATGATCAGGTATATGTAACATTATATCATATTTTGCTCATATTTATTTTTGTTAGGACTAAATGCAAGAAATAGCAATGTACTTTTATTTCTTTGTTTATTATAGCATCCTACTTTATTTTCAACTACAAAGCAATTTTCACATCTATATCTGTGTAGATTTTTCAAAGTACAATTCCTTAAGAGAAAAAATGAAATTACATTGGTGTAACAGAAAAAATAAAAGTAGGATTCTGTAAAAATCAAATAAATTAAAGTATGTTGTTATTTCCTGAATTTAACTTTTTTTTTTTGTTTTTGTTTTCATGAGAAGATTTAATTGGTAATTTTCAAATTGCAGTTGGAGAAAAGTGCGACACTCTTCAGGCCAAAACTAATAGTTGCTGGAGCAAGTGCTTATGCTCGATTGTATGACTATGCTCGCATTCGCAAGGTGAGTTTAATAAATCATAATCGTAATATTAAATAACTTATGAGAATAAATTTGTTTTATATTATAATTACATTTGCCTAAATATTTTAATGAATTTTTATTTTTATTTTATAGGTTTGTGACAAGCAAAAAGCGATATTGTTGGCGGATATGGCACACATTAGCGGGTTGGTTGCAGCCGGGGTTATCCCATCCCCGTTTGAATATGCAGATGTGGTGACCACCACCACCCACAAGTCACTCCGGGGCCCACGAGGTGCCATGATTTTCTTTAGAAAGGGTCTGAAAGAAGTCACCAAACAAGGCAAAGAGGTATGTGTCTGCCTTAATAATTTGTTAGGAAAATGGCCTCAAAGATTCCTAACAATCACTCCAATGAAAATTAGTAAATAAGAACACAAGAATTTACATGGATAACTTCGAAACTGGAGAAAAAACGACAGAGATGGAAACAGAAGAAATTCATTGTATGATAAATTATTACAATCACATAGACTAATCTCCCAAATCAAACCCAATGTATGATAAAAATTGTTATAATCACATAGACTAATCTCTTAAGTCAACCCAGTATATGGTAAATTATTACAATCACATAGACTAATCTCCCAAGTCAAACCCAATGTATGATAAATTGTTACAATCACATAAACTAATTTCTCAAGTCAACCCAGCATATGATAAATTGTTACAATCACATATATATATATATATATATATATATATATATATATATATATATATATATATATATATATATATATATATATACTAATAGTTTTTATTATGAAAGGTGTTTTATGATTATGAAGACAAAATCAACCAGGCTGTGTTTCCTGGACTTCAAGGAGGCCCACACAATCACACAATCACTGGTTTGGCAGTTGCACTGAAACAGGTTTGCTTACATTAAATCTTTGAGAATTTTCAATATGACCCAATTTCATAATTTCAAAAATATTTTTTCCAATAAAAAAAAACAACTTCTATGAATTCAGGCGACAACAGCAGAATACAAGGCATACCAAGAGCAAGTCATGAGTAACTGCGCCAGGTTTGCACAGGTACGACTAAATGACCATTTTACCCTTACCTTACAAAATACAAACGTCACCATATTCATCAATTTCAATCTTGCTACATTAAGCCAAAAATTTTCAACACATTGGTTCAGATTAAGTAAAAAAAGAAACAACCCCAAACCAAATCTCATGGTCAATTTTTATTCAATTTTAAGAAGCATCATAACACTAAAAAATTTAATTTATAATTTTCAGACTTTAATGGATAGCGGATATGAACTTGTATCCGGAGGAACAGAGAACCACTTAGTTTTGGTGAACTTGAAACCCAAGGGAATCGATGGGTCAAGAGTTGAAAAAGTAATGGAAGCTGTTCACATCGCAGCCAATAAAAACACTGTTCCTGGTGACGTGTCAGCCATGGTTCCTGGTGGCATCAGAATGGGTGAGGGGTATTTCAGTAATTTCATGTTATATCATAGTATGTAAAACAAAAGATTCACTAACTTGTTTATTTTTAGGAACCCCTGCTCTCACTTCTAGGGGATTTGTTGAAGAGGATTTCGCTAAAGTTGCCTACTTCTTTGACCTTGCTGTAAAATTGGCTCTCAAGATCAAGGGTGAAGCCCAAGGTATACTTTCATACCTCTCTATATATATTCCATTACAGAACAAGTTGTACTGTGTTTGGTATGCATTAAAATTAGCACAGAACAAGTTGTACTGTGTTTGTGTTTGATATGCATGTATTGGACTGGGACATGGACAAGTTGTCCTGTGTTTGGTGTTTGGGGACAGTGGATATGATATGGCATGACATAACAAGTTGGACTGTACTTGGAGTGATGTCGGTAGGACAAAATTGTAATTATGGTGATTTTTGAATTATGTTTTTTTATTTTATGTGAAAAAGGGACAAAATTGAAGGACTTTGTGGCGGCAATGGAGTCGAGCACTTTTCAGTCAGAACTTTCAAAGCTCCGCCATGATGTGGAGGAGTATGCCAAACAATTCCCAACAATTGGATTTGAGAAGGAAACCATGAAATACAAAAACTAAGGAGCTATACAAGCCAGGTAAACGATGTTTAAATATAGAATATATTAACATTTTACCTATTTTTTTCCTACTTAAAATTGATGAATATTGTGTAAACTGATAAATATTGTGAAATTAATTTTTTTTTTAATTTTATTTTATAATAATAGTTAACATGTGGTTCATGGCATAGGCAGAAATTGAGATGATGATTTTGGCCTGAATTAAGTTGATGATTTCATGGAGCCATATATGAAGAATGTGAATGTAAGGCTACAAGTGAATCTTATGTAATATGTAAATGAAATGATGTTTTTTATAAACCAATAAAACTTTCTATTTGGCTCACTCATTTAACAGTTTTGTTTTATGAATGTTACTTGCGAAATGTCCACTTTAATGGCTCATAATTAAGAAGAATTAACTGTTAAGTTGCTAAATTTTAGTGTTATATTTGAAAAGTTAGAAAAATAAACTTTTTTTCGGGTGAAACCTATTTCATATATTGTTTTACATGGAGGATGAGGGGTGTTGATTCACTCTATAGAAGAATAAATATATATATATATATATATTTTTTTTCTTGTTAAGAAATTTTGTAAATAATTTGGCACAAAACGACTTTTATATAAGATAAAGAGGAATGAGTTAGTATATGTGTATAAAATGGCTTATGTCTGGCACTATTCAACAGTGCATGTTAGTCCAAGTGATTGAGAGTTCAAGTTTCGTGTTAGTGTAACTTATGAGTAAACTAGATAGTAACTAGGCAGTAGTTTTAAAAAGAAAAAAAAAGTTTTGTGATTGGAGTAGGTTATATACAAAAGTGATTGCGCACCTACACGTTTTGAATAAGCGACATTAATTCACCTAAAGATAAATAAGAATAACTTGAGATGCTTTAGAATTAAGGTTATCATTGGCTTTTGACTTAGCTCGATCTAGAACTGATATATGGAAATTAAAAAAAGAAAAAAAAAGAATGATAATCCGCATCATCTAAGCAGCCCATGCCAATCCGTCTCAAAGGCCACGTGGAAGGTTAATTGCAGAACATTAACAATATTTTGGGTGTGTTAGGAATCCTGTGTGGAGTTCCACTCTTCAACTGCTAGGCTTCCATCATGTGGGCAATATGGAAATTGAACGAAGAATAGACAAGTAAAATAACCCAAGTTTCCTAAAATGTGAACTATGGCATATAACATTGTAACTAATCGACATTGGTTATTGTTGTATGTATGATCAAAATCCATACACTCGTTTAAGATACAAATCATTGACAAATAAGAATCAAAGTTCCTTGAAACAAAATTCAACAAGAGCTTTTATACCAACAAAAATAATAAGAAAGAAAACTTCTACAAATGAAACCAACTCTAGAAATTGACAGCTCAAAGATTAATTTTCAATAGATCATGAAAAGGTATAAATACATGGAAAAGGATAAATATGGAATATCCTAAACTTAAGGTACAAGCCGGGGAAGAGAAGGACGTAAATGATGAAGATAAACTAATATCTAAAATCTGATAGTGTAATATCCAAAATTTCAAACAAATTTAAACTTTTAAAAACATGTCAAGTTCATCAAAATATTACAACTTTGTTTTCAAAACATTGTTTATCAGAGTCTTATCCCCAAAAATAACATAATAGTAGGAGCTGTACGATCACGCCTTGGCCTTGCCGCGATCCCCTGATGTACCTGAAACAATAAACTGAAATTGTAATTCCGAAAGCTTAGTGAGTTACCCCAAAATACCGATACACATACAGTCCACATAACAATGTCAACATTAGCATATCTCAATCAAAACAAAACAGCATGCACTGGGTCCACAGCTTTACAAGCTGGACTACCCCTGGGCCCTCAGTATGAGTCTGGAATGCCTACCGGGCCCTCAGCTCGTATCTGGAATGCCATCGAGCCCTCAGTACGACTCTGGAATGCCTACCGGGCCCTCAGCTCGTATCTGGAATGCTCAAGAGTCCTCAGTATGAGTCTGGAATGCCTACCGGGCCCTCAGCTCATATCTGGAATACTCACGGGTTTGTTGGCTACTGCACGTAGCAGTACAACCTCAACTCACCTGTCACACCCCTGAACCGGACGGTGGAAACGTCCGAGGGCTCTTGTGACTCTAATTGAATATCATCACAATGAATATACATGAATCGTAACATAATTCATCACCATGCATTTAAATATTACAACTGATATCGTTTACATTCAATACATTGTTTTAGACGTTACAATTTCATAACATAAACCATTTGATAGTAAATCTAAGCAAAACACCATGACATCACTTGGTACTTATTCTTCGGTTTACCTGTTACCTGAGAATACAAGTTATTTTGGAAAAACGTCAACATATGAAATGTTGGTGAGTTCATAAGTAATGTTATGGAAAATGATTTTTGTGAAGTTTGAAAACCCAAAAAATCCGATATTTTCTGAAAAGAGTATTGTTTATAAAAAAAGTGCGAAGATCCGTAAATATGCTTGTCGATTTTGTAAACATGTATAATTATTGAACTTTGTATACATCACATAGGTAAAAATGTTGAACTTCCCGGGAAAACCCGATGTTTTCCCATTACGTAAACTTACATGTCTTGTTTATTGTTATACCGATACGACGATTGTTTTTTATTACCCAGGTGACATCGGATTAATTATGGGTTGTGAGTTGTTACAATCACGCATTAATGAAAATGACTAGTTTATAACTACAAATTACGAACGATCCTTAAGGCGTCGTCCGTACTACTCACTTAATCCAACCACCCTGACTTCTCTTGATTTACGCCAAGAATCTGTTTACTCGATTTCTCATAGCCCCACAACCGAGGAGAAAGGAGGGTACAAAGCCCCCTTTATTTCCACAAGTTATTCAAGGCTATCGGGAATGCGAAAGGCACTTGGCCCGACTCGCATTTGACTTCTCGACTTCACTAGCAGTACTAATGGACCCTTGGGGCCCAACAGCACAATAGAGCTATTGAAAGTCCTTTTACATGGAATTAGGTCATGGAAGGCCCATTAACATGTAAGCGTGTTCCCTTCGGGCCCAAAGATCATGTTATTGGGCTAGCAAGGCCCAACAAGTACGATTTGAAACTTTCAAGCCCAAAGATTGAATGTTGACTCCTCGTAGTTATCACGTGTTTATTGAAGTACTATGGTTTATTGATTTTTGTTTTGTTATTGATTCGAGACCGAATCAATTCGTTTGGTAACGATATTGGTTGTTGAAAGTGTATTTGTTATTACGTTTCGCCGATAGTCGTGGATCTCGTATTTTCTCTTAAGGAATTTATTTGTTTAAAAGTAAGATTTTTACCTTTTCACAACCCTTCTTTTATAAAATTAGCACTTTTAGTCCTTTATATAAAAGAATTTCCATTTTAGTCCTTAAACCATTTTTCTTGACACTTTGGTATCATAACTTGTTGAAAAGACATTTTTAGCCCAATTTATTTTGGAAACAACTTTCATCCTTCTAGAATGAAGTTTTCTCGGTTAGAACCCCCAGTTTCGCAACTTTTACAGTTTTGGCCCAAAATAGAAAAATTTTACATTTTTGATCCTTTTTGAATTTGAAAAGCATTTTTGACCTTTGAAATGGTTTTAATACACTTCAAATCCCCTGTTTTACAAAAAACTTCCTTTTCAGCCCCTCAAACTTGAAAATCTTGCATATTGAAGCTTATTGGGCCGAAAAGCCCAAGTTTAGCCCATTAAGTGCAAAATTTACATTTTAAATCCTTCAAAAATGTTTTGTTTCAGAAAAATTATTATAGAAACTGTTTGGACCCTTTTGACCCTCCAGAAACTATAATTTGTCGGTTTGGGCCCTTAGTTTTGTATTTTTGACAATTTAAGCCCAAAAATGGGTTTTATGTTCAAGTATGTTTCTTGACTTGATTAGTGTAAAATGGTTTGAGTTATGTTTATTTCCTTCCTCATGTTTTAGATCTCGGTTTTTACACACTTTTTGGATAACATATTCATCACAACACATGATATCACACACAAACATGCATCAAATCACACATAGCATATATTTACACATAGATCTACACATTTACTTGTATTCTCCCCCATAAAACTCATAAAAACCGAAAAGAAGGGGGTATGAAACTCACCTTGGGTTGTGTTTTCGGTTTTGAAGAAGATTTGGAGAAGTTTGGTGCTATTTTCGGCCCTAGCAAGTTCCTTGGATGGATCTTGAACTTAGTGGGTTCTAAGATGCAAGATCATGAACTTGAATGGATTAAGAGATAATTTTTGATGAAAATAAGTAGCTAGATTATGGATCTAAGCAATATCTTACCTTAGATGAAGAATTTGTAGGATGATTCCCTTGAAGACTCCCTAGATCTCGAAAATTTGGAGAGAAATGGAGAGAGTTTCTTGAGAGAAAATTTTTAAGTGAAGTGTGTGTGTGTTTGTTTGGTTTCGGCCGAGAGGGAGAGAGAGGGAGAAGAAGAGAGAGTGCTTGCATGGAAAAATAAGATTGCATGGATGTTTGAAGTGTAAAACTTAGATATCCTCCATATAAAAATGATGTGTCATGCAAGAAGTCAACTTTCTCTTTTCCTTTTGGGCCTGGGCCAAGAATTAGGGGAAAGAGAAGAGGGTTTTGGGCCTTAAATGCTTAAGCCCAATTTTCATGGTTATGTTGAGTGATTTTTGGTCCAAATAATTATAAATGTGATTTTTATAACCTATTAGGGCTAAATTAGGTTAATTATGGCCCAATATAGTTCATTTAAATAATTTATTTCATTCTAGGCCCAATATGGCCCAAAATATTGAAATAAATGGAAGTGGGTCCAATTAGAGCCCATTCAAGAGTTCTAAGCCCAAGATAGTCCAATTGGAAGCTTATTGGTCCATTGGGCCCAATAAGGAAATCCTAATCCAAAATGGACTTAAACAAGGATTTCTAAGGTTTCCAATTGTTTGCTGACTATTTGCAGTGCTTGTATGAAGTGTTTGATTGAAATTTTGTTGTCTTAGAGTAAGCATCATACATGCTTTCATGTTTTTGATTCATAATTGACATAAGTGTTGTAGTTACAAGGCACAAAAATTTCTAGTTGTGACATCATCCCCCCGTTAGAGGGAATTTCGTCTCGAAATTCTTTTGAAAGCTAGATTTGAGAATGCTAGAATAGATGAGGGTACTTTTGCTTGATTTGGTCTTCGCGTTCCCACGTGAATTCTGGTCCACGCTTTGCGTTCTGGACCATCCGTTTGTTGGTGATAAGTAGTGCTCATATCGAGATGGGTTCCCAGTGCTTTCTGAAGTGACTATCAAAAACGTGACGTGAATCTACTATCTCTATATGAGATGATAGATACTGGCACTCCGTGAAGTCTCATGATTTCTCGAATGTATATTCTTATTAGTCTCTCCATCTTGTAGGATTCTTTTATTGGCAGGAAATGGGCGGATTTCGTCAGTCGGTCAACTATTACCCATATAGTGTCTAATCCGTCCGACGTCTTGGGTAGCTTGGTCACAAAGTCCATAGAAATCCCTTCCCATTTCCACTCGGGGATTTCTGGTTGCTGTAATAACCCCGAGGGCTTCTGGTACTCCACCTTTACTTTGGCACAAGTAAGGCATTTGCTGACATAGGTGGCAATTTCTGCCTTCATGTTAGGCCACCAATAATGCTGTTTAATATCAATGTACATTTTGTCCGAACCCGGATGGATAGATTATTGCGTCTTGTGAGCTTCATTCATGACTACCTCCCTAAATCCTCCAAGTTTAGGGATCCAAATACGATTCATGAAGTAGTATACTCTGTCCTATTTCATCTCGAGATTCTTCTACATTCCGCGTAATGCTTCGCTTGCTCTGTTTTCCGCCTTCATGACATCTGACCGGACTGCCCTGATCTGAGTGGTTAGGTGAGATTGGATTGTTATCGAGAGAGTTTTCACGCGACGGCTAGAGTACTCTTTACGGCTCAAGGCATTAGCTACCACGTTGGCCTTGCCTGGGTGATACTTGATTTCGCACTCGTAATCGTTTAATAGTTCAACCCATCTTCATTTCCTCATATTCAGCTCTTTCTGATTCAAGATGTGTTGGAGACTCTTGTGGTCCGTGAAGATGGTGCACTTTGTACCATAGAGGTAATGCCTCCAAATCTTCAGAGCGAAGACCACTGCTCCCAATTCTAGATCATGGGTTGTATAATTCACTTCTTGTGTCTTTAGTTGGCGGGATGCGTAAGCTATCACTTTTCCACGCTGCATGAGAACGCAACCTAAACCCTGGTTTGATGCGTCACAGTAGACCACGAAATCTTCCGTTCCCTCTGGTAGAGATAGTACCGGGGCACTGCAGAGTGCTTGCTTCAGAGTTCGGAATGCAGCTTCTTGCTTGTCCGTCCATTTGAATGGTACGCCCTTTTGTGTAAGCGAGGTAAGTGGCCTGGCGATCTTAGAGAAGTTCTGAATGAACCTCCTGTAGTAACCTGCTAGGCCTAAGAATTGGCAATTTCTGTGGGTGTTGTCGGAACTGCCCATCCTTCGATGGCTTTGACCTTAGAAGGATCCACATGTATTCCTTCCTGACTAACAACATGACCCAAAAAGTTCACGCTACGGAGCCAGAACTCACATTTGGGGAGTTTTGCGTATAGCTTCTCCGTTCGCAATGTTTCCAGGATTTGTCGGAGATGTTGGCCATGCTCTTCTTCGCTTTGGTAATAGACTAGAATGTCTTCGATGGAAACAATAACAAAGTTATCGAGGAATGGTCGGCATATTTGATTCATTAGGTCCATGAATGCGGCAGGGGCATTCGTTAGACCGAAGGGCATTACGACAAATTCATAATGTCCATAACGAGTTCGGAAAGCGGTTTTGGGAATATCCTCTTCCCGAACCTTGAGTTGATGGTACCCAGATCGTAGATCTATCTTAGAAAAGTAACTGGCTCCTTGGAGCTGGTCAAATAGATCATCGATTCGTGGGAGTGGATAGGGATTTTTGACAGTGAGCTTGTTTAGCTCCCTGTAATCGATGCACATCCTAAAAGATCCGTCCTTCTTTTTGACAAAGAGAACCGGAGCTCCCCATGGCGAGTAGTTGGGTCGGATGAATCCTTTGCTCAGGAGTTCGCTGAGTTGGCTGGACAATTCCTGCATTTCAGTAGGAGCTAGTCGGTAAGGAGATTTAGCGAGGGGAGTTGCTCCTGGAACGAGATCAATTCGGAACTCAACTTGTCTCTCTGGGGGTACTCCAGGAAGATCTTCAGGAAATACGTCTGCAAATTCACGCGCTACTGGAATGTCTCGAATATTAACCTCTCCCTTGGTTTTATCCACTATATGAGCCAAGAACGTCAAATTGTTCTTGCGCAGATGCTTCTGTGCCTGGATGCACGAGATGAGGCGAAGGTTCGTGCTAGGTTTGTCTCCGTAAATAACTAGGATTCCGTGATTGGGAAGGTGAAGGCGAACGGCCTTCTCATGACACATAATTTCAGCATGGTGGGGGCTTAACCAATCCATGCCAACAATCACATCAAAACTCCTGATGGAAACAGGCATTAAGTCTATTCGGAAGACGTATTGATTTAGAGTTAGGTTACATCCGATATAGATTTCCCCAGTGGATTCGGTTTTCCCATTGGCCATTTCCACCGTAAAGGTTTCATTGAGCTTCTGGGGTTGTTGTTTTAATATATGTTTAAACTTATTGCTCACAAAACTTCGTTCTGCTCCGGTATCAAATAGGATGCATGCATAAGTGTGGTTTAGGAGGAACGTATCGGTAACGACAGCGGGATCCTGACCCGCTTCTCCATGACCCATGGTCAGCATCCTTCCTGTTCCTCCATTTCCGGGATTGTTGTTGTTGGGGCAATTTCGACGGAAATGCCCAGTCCATCCACATCTGTGACATCCCCAAAATCTCGGCCAGAAAAGACCGATTTCATTAATGCTTTTTAAACATTTTCAGAGTAAATCCTTTTAATTTTAAAAGAGATGCGGAATTTGTTCCCAAAAACAAAACATGATAAAATAGATATTTATCAAAACATTTCATATAGAAATATGATTTCATTTCATAATCAAAAGTCGGGATGTCATGTTCCGATACAGATCATAAAGCATAAACGATAACATTACAAGTCATTCAACAAATAACAGATGAGACATACACACATAACACGTATTTCATAGAGAATATATCATATCTATGAGATAGAAGAGAGTGAATATACATTCACACATATAACACGAAAATATATACACATAGCACGTATTTTATATAGAATACTTCATAATATTGCGTTGGAATGAAAATGACTACACACTCACTTGATCGGAAGACGATCGGGCAGCACTATGGCTTGCAGAAGTAGTGTTTCTCCGTAGATCTGGAAAATCTTCACAAAAACCGGGCTCCTCGTGGGCAGGGCTTCGGCTCGGAAATCTCACTTCTCGGGATCCTCGGGACTTCGGAACTTGCTTCGGGGCTCGGGAATAATACCGAGGCTTCGGGATATGATTGGCACGCAAAACGATGCAAAACTTAGAGAGAAAGTAAGAAAAATCGCAAGGAAAATGGTTGATCTCGAGTTCTATTTATAGGCTGTTGGGTCTGGGATTACGCTGGGCGTAATTTCAATTTACGTTGGGCGTACTCGGGTTACGCTAGGCGTACTTTGACGTCACTGCGTGCGTCGACCGGTGGCACTCGAGTATTGGTCAGACAAGTTGCATCCGACTGAGTACGCTGGGCGTACTCAAATTACGCTCGGCGTAATTTGACTCGTCAACTTCTAAATTGCGTAACTTTCGCATACGAGCTCCGTTTTCGACGTTCTTTATATCCACGCGTAGGTGAGACCATACTCTAGAACTTTCATTTAGACTCCGTTGGCTAACTTTGACTTTATTTTTATTATTTATTTTTAGAAGGCCGGGACAGAAAAACTTCGTTATAAATTCATAACTTCTTCGTCTGACGTCCGTTCTCGCCTAACTTTTCATCGTTTCGCTACTAACAACGAGATCTTCGATTCTCATTTAGATTGTTTCGGCTAAAAACCGCTGGATCTCAAATTGAGTATTCGGGTTGCATACTGCCAAGTCGAAATTTCAGAAAATCATAACTTCCTCATACGAAGTCAGATTTGGGCGTTCTATATATATTCGGAAACCTTGTTTCAACTACTACAACATTATCCAATGATATCAAGTTTATTTTACACTTAAATTTTGACGCTTATTTTATTCTTAATTAATCACATCACATAATTAAGCAATTAAGCACAAAACACATAATACTCAAATAATAATACGTCTCTTTTCCTTATTTCTCACTATCCTTATTCCCATAATATAAGCAGCCTCTCCAAGGTCCTTCATAGAGAAACACTTCCGAAGCCAATACTTGACCTCCTGCAAGGTTGGGACGTCGTTTCCTATGAGCAGTATGTCATTGACATACAACACGAGGAAGCTCACTATACTCCCACTGGCTTTGACATATACACATGACTCATCTTCGCTTCGTAGAAAACCAAACTCTTTGACCTTCTCATCAAAACAAAGATTCCACCTGCGAGACGCTTGTTTCAATCCATAAATGGATTTCTCAAGCATGCACACTCTATTGGGATGCTTCGCATCGACAAAACCCTCTGGCTGATTCTTGTACACATCCTCAGCCAACTTCCCATTAAGGAAAGCGGTTTTCATGTCTATCTGCCAGATTTAATAATCATGAAACGCAGCTATTGAAAGCATTACCCTAATAGACTTTATTTTAGCAACTGGTGAGAATGTCTCATCATAATCAACTCCAAGAGTTTGAGTAAATCCCTTCGCAACCAATCGTGCTTTATAAGTGTGCACTTTCCCATCCATGTCCGTCTTTTTCTTGAAGATCCATTTGCACCCGACTGTCTTATGACCCGCTACATTATCAACCAAATTCCAAACTTGGTTGTCATACATGGACTGGATCTCGTAGTCCATTGCCTCTTTCCATTTAGCAGACTCCGGGCCTGCCATGGCTTCCTTGTAGCTGCTAGGTTCATCCAAATTTATCAGTGTTTCATCACTAATAAACGTATCCCCTTTAGTAGTAATATTAAACCATAAAACTGGGGTTGAACACTAACCCTACTGGAACGTCTAAGAGGTAAGGACTCGTCAATAGGCTCAACAGGAGTTTCCTCCTCGGGTTGAGTTCCAGTGTTAGAGGTTCCTTCATCGCTTTGCTCTTGAATCTCATCAAGATCAATTTGCCTCCCACTGTCCTCTTGGCTTATCAGTTCCCTTTCTCGGAAAACTCCTTTTCTAGCAACTAAGACAACATTGTCACTCGGTCTATAGAAGAGATAGCCAAAAGACTTCAGTGGATAGCCGATGAAATAACACTTCTCACTATAAGGTTCGAGCTTGTCGTGAGTCTCTCGTCTTACGAAAGCCTCGCAACCCCAAACCTTGATATGTGCCAACGAGGGAGTTTTCCTTGTCCACATCTCGTGAGGTGTCTTGGCAACCTTCTTGGTGGGAACTAGATTAAGCATATGGGTGGCAGTCTCTAAGGCATACCCCAGAAAGCTATTGGTAATGAAGCTCGACTCATCATAGAATGAACCATGTCCAACAAGGTCTGATTACGTCTCTCAGCCGCACCATTCAACTGTGGCGTTCTAGGAGGCGTCAATTGCGAAACAATTCCGCATTCCTTTAGATAGTCGTGAAACTCAAGAATTAGGTACTCTCCTCCTCGGTCTGGCAGAAGCATCTTGATTTTCTTGCCTAGCTGATTCTCCACTTCATTCTTAAACTCTTTGAACTTTTCAAAGGTTTCTGACTTTTGCTTGATTAAGTAGATATATCCATATCTGCTATAATCATCCGTAAAAGTCACGTAGAAGCGGAAAGAATCCCTTGTGGTGGATCTAAAGGGCTCACACACATCGGTGTGTATGAGATCCAATAGACCCTCACCACTATCACAAGTGCCAGTGAAGGGTGACTTGGTCATCTTCCCAAGTAAACAAGATTCACACACGTCATTGTCCCTAAGTTCGAATGACTCCAACACTCCATCCTTTTGGAATTGGGCTATGTGTTTCTTGTTGACATGGCCAAGACGACAATGCCACAAGCACACTTTGTCTAGACTATTAGACGAATCAATATTCAATACATCATTTCCTAAATTATCAACAACCATCACAGATTCATAAATCCCATTACAAGGTAATGCATTGAAATAAAAGACACCATTCAAATAAACATTTATAGAACCATTACTATTATCAAATGAGTATCTGAAACCTTGTCTAAACAGTCCATGAAATGAAATGATGTTTCTTGCCATATCTGGCGAATAGAAACAATTATTTAAATCTAATCCTAACCCATTACTTTACACTAAAGAATAAACTCCGACTGTGGTCACAGGAGACGATCTTCTGTTTCCCATAATCAAGTTCATCTTTCCATGTTCCACCTCCCTACTTCTTCTTAGGCCCTGCAAATCAGAACAAATGTGGAAACCATATCTTGTATCAAGAACCCATGAAGTAGAAAATGATGAGTTGTTAGATTTAATAGAATACATACCTGCAAAGGTGGGCTTTATCTTCCCATCCTTTATGTCTTTCAGATACTTGGCACAACTTTGTTTCCAGTGGCCCTTCTCGTGGCAGTAGTAGTACTCTGCTTCTTTGGGGTCAGAAGAGGGTTTGACTGAACCAACTTTGGTTCCACTAGAAGACGAACCATCATGGGGCTTACCCTTTTGTTGGCTCGTACTTGGAGCCTTCCTCTTCTTACCTTTTCCTTGACCAATTGCCAACACGGGAGCAGCCATAGTAGAGGATGATGCAACAGATTTGTCCTTAAGATTGCTTTCAGCAGTCCTTAGGAGCCCTTGGAGTTTGCTCAAGGTGACCTCTTCTTTTTTCATATGGTAGGTCATCCTAAATTGGTTGTAGCATGAAGGAAAGGAGTGGAGAATGATGTCGATAGCTAAATCTTTCCCAAAGGTAACATTTAACTTGCGAAGACGATCAACATACCTCTGCATCTTCTGCAAATGCAAGGTTAAGGACTCTCCACTCCCCATCTTATCGGTGATCATGTTGGTGATGATCTCATAGCGCTCTTGCCTTGCGCTTTGGTGATACCTCTCCAGAAAATATTGATGCATTTCATATGGATACATGTCCTCATAGGACTTTTGGAGTTCAAGATTCATGGTGGCCAGCATAATGCAATGAACTTTCATTGCATCACACTCGTGGGCCTCAAAGACGGCCATCTCTTCGGGAGTAGTGACTTTTGGATTGATCTTTTCAAGCTTCTTATCGAGGACATATTCTTTGTCCTCGTAACGAGCAATCATATGAATGTATCTCATCAATTCGTTGAAATTCGATCCATCAAACGTCACTTTTTGACATAGGAATAAAGTTTGATTAGAAAGGAATAAAGTTTGATTAGAAATGAATCCCGAATTAAACACCCAAATGACAAATTAGGGCTAGGATCCAACAACATTATTTACAACTTAGAAAGGGATGTCGTACTCTAAAAGTAAATAATTTGAGGGTAAGTGAATGACGACTCACTAATTCTTACCATGAAAAATGAAAAAGAGATTAAGTTTTAAATGTATTTGAAAACTCCTATATCTTTGAGATTCATTGAACTCTTTTCAATGGCATGTTTAAATCTCGATATGTACTTCAAATTTGTGACTGGGGTGTCGAGGATCGCAAACAAGTTGTGACTAACCATGCGAATCAACATGGTGCACTCAATGTCTCTATCACCTAATCAATGTGCCGGTTAGCCATGCACGCTCCATTGATTTATGACTAACATCGAGCCACCCTTTGCCACCAATGTCAATCCCAAATTAGTGTGCCGGTTAACCACACACGCTCCACTAACGTTTGACAATGGTACAAAGTGTAATTCCATGGAATAGCATCATTTTCATATTTTACCCTAAAGTAACTAAGATTGGGAATTTGTAAAACATGTTAGTTACTTTGCAATATTCATTATACTTATAACGAGGTATTAAGTGCCCTATCCTATCCGTTCGGCTAACGACCCTCCACCAGTCAAGCAAGCGGTGGGTGTGAGTGTACACCCATTAAGCGCCATTTTATAGGCTGCAACCTTATACCCACCTTATAGACCGGCTTCGTGAATAAGGCCTACTAGCGATAATACTAGCTTTATTCTTATACATACATACATATATACATATATATATATATATATATATATATATATATATATATATATGTATATATATATATATATATATATATATATATATATATATTAATCTTATTATAAATAAAGTATAAGGTTGATTTTTAAACTTGTAAAAATCTATGGGTTGAAATTTAAAACTTTTCAATAATTAAACTTTTAATCAAAGAATTTAAATTTCAAAACTTGATTTTCAAAACACAAGGGATCAAATAACAAATAATATAAATCAAAAAATTAATTTAGTGATTATCTATATTTGACCTAATTCAAGTTCTTGCAAGATAAGTTACCCAATTAATTCAAATAATCAATTTTAATCATATAAGGAATTTATTATCTAATCAATTGGTAATTATCTTGTGTTTTGGCAAGGATAATCTTTCAATAACAATAAAAATCCAATTTTATCAGTTTAGAACATATAAGGCAATTATAATTTAGCAAAACAACAAGAAAATCCGAAAATCCCTCTGTCTGATGCTCCGACTCGCCGAGACACTCATTAGACTCGCCGAGTCCAGGAAGTGACTCGTCGAGTCAGTTCGAACAGAGAGCCAGAAAATGTTTTTCAGCAAATAATCAATCATATACAACAGAAACCAATCATGGCTTTGATACCACTGATGGGTTTTATGCATAAGAACAACCCTATGTGCTCATACAAACCCTAATGCTTGGATCTAGGTTTCCCTATTGTACATGCAATGAATCCAAGACTTGCAAACCCTAATCTAGCATACATAATTTTGAAATTAACATATAACATCAGATCTAGATGTTTACCTCTTCAAATAGTAGCTTGAATCTTCTTCTCTTAAGCTTAGAGTCACAATTGTAACTCCTCTAATGGATCACAAACACCACAAGCAAGAAGACAACTTTGTGAGAGGAGGGAGGATGGTTAATTTCGGCCCTAGGGTTTCTCTTAGAAGAAAGTATCCGAAAATTGAAGCCTTGGGGTCTTATTTATAGTGTAGGTTGCTAGGGTTTCAGTCTAAAACCCTAATGGACAATTTAGCCACCAAGCAGCCCAAGGAACCTTCTAGAATAAGGCCCTTAGACGAAAATATGATGATCCTTCATTGTAATTTCGTTCCCCCTTAGTCCATTAGGTTTCCCAGCCCAAAATCCAACTATCACACATTTGACGGTTTATGCCCCTTTATTTAATTAATCTCTTTTAGTCACCAAATTAATTCCTAATTAATTAATGACTAATACTAATTAAACAAATATGATTTCTCCTTTAATACATTATTCTTATAATATATTAATAAACCATAATATCCTCTCTCTCTCTCTCTCTCCTTAAATTACCTTGTCAAGTTGCTTTGGTGAAGGCAACCCAAAAGGACCATGCACAACCGAGTCAAATACATACCAAATATAGTTACGGACTTGGACACTAATCCAACACTTTTTAAGGGAAAAAGTTTCCAACTTTACCCATTGATAGCCTTTCTTAAGGGTTTAGCTAAAAGCCTAATTCTTTTAGGGCATAGATCTTTATCCAAAAAATCCTTAATATCCCAAACCAAAGCATGAAAACCTAGATCTAGATCTAGGTCTTAGATACCGGTTGAACACGTAAAGTCTCGAGCTTGCTTCCATGCATGGCCTTTAGGGCTCAAAAGGCCATAATAACGTCCTTAGAGCTTACATGGGGGCTCTAATGACAAAAAGTTTGCATCTTTATGCTATACCAGCCCTTTAAGGTCTTAGATCTAGAAGATTACCCTCTTGGGTCAATCATTCTCCAAAAACTATCAATCTTTGACCAAAAACTCACATAAAGAGGACATAAAGAGATCTAACGAACTAATAGCCAAGATAGAAGCTTGATTACCAGAAAATGTAGTAGAAAGAGTGTAGTTCCTGGATCTACTCTTCCCTTCTTGATCCCTCTATCTTCTTCTTCTACAAGCTTCAAAAAGACACCAAGATCACTCAAAATGGATCACACTCTCAAAGAAAACTCTAGGGTTTCGTGGATTAGGGTTTGGAACAAGGAGGCTGGAAAAGAGGCCAAAGGGTGGGGGTTAAGGAGCTTAAATAGGGTGCAAAACCCTGAAATTAGGGTTTCACTCTGGCCGAGCTACTCTGTAACGCTCGTAGATCTGGGCTAGTCAATTTAGAGATAATAGGGGTCGAAAACGACTTTTCGACAAAAAATTATTTAGAATAAGTAATCTTAACCAAGCTGTAGAATGTGTCTCAAGGGTTCCGTACATATAAAGAATGCCGAAATCCGAGTTATAACGAAGAAGTTATGACTCGTCGAAGTTTCGCGATGAAACCGGCAGAGCACCGGGAAATGTAAATAGTGAATTTACGATGGAGCAACTTTTAGCCTTAGTGATCTAAACAAAAGTTGTATTATATGTTAAACCGAGAACATACAAAAAAAGAACGCCCAAATTTGACTTCGTATTAGGAAGTTATGATTTTTCTAAGATTCGGCTTAGCAGTGCACGACCCGAAACTCGAATTTTAGTTCGAGCGGTTTTTGACTTACACAACCTTAATGAGAGTTGAAGATCTCATTAATAGAAACTCAACGGTAAAAATATAGACGAAAACGGAGTCCGTATGAAGGAGTTACGAATTCTTCGTGGTCATTTAACAGTCTAATCTCCTCCTAATGTTAAATTTAAGATCGGTCGAGAATTAGCCAACGAAGTCTAAATGAAAGTTGTAGATCTTGTTTTTACCTACGCGTGGAAAAAAAGAACGTCGAAAACGGAGCTTGTATGCGAAAGTTAAGGCGTTTAGAAGTCGGCAGGGTGCTGCTGCAAAAGGGGTGACATGGTTGAATATGGGCCAAGGCTTTCTCCTCAAGAAAAGCCATCAGGTGATGACACGTGGCACCAACTCGGCGAGTCCATCAGGATTTCACAATATAAATAGATGTGTTGGGTTCCATTCATTCTCACACCTTTCCCCTTCAACTTTCTCTCTCTAGACTCTCTCTCTAGCCCCCAAAACCCCAATAAGCCTAGGTAAACCCCCTAGCACCCGAAGGAAGCCCCGAGGCTCCTGAAGTCCTGAGAAAAGAGCCTTTCGGCTCGGGAACGCTGCTCCAGCGAAGCCCGGTTTTTGAGAAAACCCGCTGTAAGTGAGCTACGCCTACCCTATCTTTAGTATAGCTTTTGTTTCAATATAATAATGTTATTAGGACCTTATAAGGAGTATTTGGGCTATTATTATGGGTTATATAAGTATTGTTTAAAGCTTATATAATAGTAATAATAGCTAGCCTATTAAATAGTCTCGTCAAACGTTAGACTAAACTCTAGTGGTAACGATACTAGGTTTCGTTAAGGGGTAATTGTTTTAAGAGTAATGAAGTGCTGTCCGAGTGCCGACTCACCACCTTATCATGTGAGTGCATAGTTACTTTCATCTTACACATAGATATGAAGTATTTTATATAAATTACGTGCTATGTGTGCATATTATCTGAATATTTGCTGTCTATGCTGGATGAACGATTCTATACATGTTTTAAATGATTTAAACTGTATATGTATTTTATATCTACAAAATGTGTTGGGGATGAAACATGGGTAGATGAAATAGTTAGTGTGTGATGAAATAAAATGATGAGAGATAGGTGATGATAGAAAGGTGACGATAATTAGGTGAGGATATATAGGTGATGATGAATCGGTGATGTAGGATGAAAGATACCATAACCTTGACCGGCAATTTGGTGATGTAGTCATCTACAAGAATATAGATGGCAACCACAGACTATTATAGACGACCCCGTGGAAACACCAGCAGGCTCATGACCTGTAGGTGATGAATTACGAGTTCAGGCGGTGTTATAACTACATATTCATGTGATGATACTCTAACCCTTACTATGAATTACGAGTTTAGGCGATGTTGTAACTACGTATTCATGCGATGATACTCCAACCCTTACTAGGCACATATTGAGGGGGTAATCCCCGAATCATTACTGTCTATGTGATGTAGGCGATGATCCTTAGGAAAAGTCCTTAGGAACGAACATATAAGGAAATGCGATGTAAAGAGATGAGGGGTAAATACGATATAGGAGATAACCCTTAAGATAGTTCTTTAGGAAATATTAAATGAAGAAAATGGGGATGGATAATCGGGTTAATTGTTTGACATGTATTATGTGAAGAAACAAATTAACTATAATATTGTGGGTTGAAAACCCTATGTACTCACCAGGTTTCCCAACCTGACCCACTCAGTTTACTTGTATCACAGGTGACGATGTGAAATTACATTACACTGAGAGATTAAGGAGATATAGATCACTAGTGTAAATAGATGTAAGTTCTGTTTATGCTTATGTTCCTGTATTGACGATGACATCCCAAATGTTTTAAAATGAATAAAAATACATTTCTTCGGAAATGCTTTGATGATGAAATTACCGTGTTTTTCTGGGAACAAATTTCGCAACGTTTTTATTAAAAGAGATACTCTGATTTTTATAAAGCATAAACAAAATCGGTCTTTTCTGGCCGTGAAAATGGGGATGTCATATACTCGTCGAGTAGATAGCTCAAACCCCGCGCATAATCTGCCCTCTACTCGACGAGTTAGGGCCACCAACTCGTCGACTCCTCCTTTCAAAATAAATAATAAATGAGTTAAATGCATACCAAGAAACAGGCATTACAATTCTTCCCCACTTGTCTTAGACTTCGTCCTCGAAGTCTGCTGCGTCTGAAAACAACTTTGGGTAGTGCTCCATCATCTCCTCCTCAGACTCCCAAGTCCACTCCGAACCCTTGTGGTGCTGCCACTGCACTTTCACTAGCTCAACCCTCTTGCTCCTCAGCTCCTTTGTCTTCTTATCAGGTATAGCTATTGGTCTCTTGATGTAATTCAAGTTGCCATCAACTTGAATTGTCACACCCCAAAACCGGAATGGCGGAAACGTTCGGGGGTGGAGGACGTCATGTCAAGTATCACGAGATATGTATATGGTAAGCAAGTAATAAACAACCATTTCATTCCAAAAGAAAGTGTTTACAAAGTGTGTTCACAAAACATAGAATTCATTCACAAATAACAAAATAAGACTTGAAGCTGAGATGCTTCATCTTCTAAATCCCCAACACAAGTACCTATCTAATAGTCTCCTGAGAATACAAGTTATTTGAAAGAGTTGATCAGCAATTAAGCTGGCGAGTTCATAAGATTTTAGTGATGTGAGTAAGCTGTAAAATGTTGTTGAAAATGTATATGTAAAAGTGATGTAAGTTGTAAGTTCTGTTTTGAAAAGTTCGCCTGTTCCTCTAGAAAATCCTATATTTCCTACTTTAATGGAAGTTAAGTAAAATGACATTACAAGCCTTTCTATGTGTACTAAGTTGGTACAAGTTATATATACTCAGAGTAAATAAACAATCGACTGTGCGCATTTGCCCTAACTCACAACCCAACGGGGAACAGTAAGTAGGGCGGATAGCACACATTCCATTGGTTATTAGATCGTTGTCATATATAACCTTGGTGTATTCACTTGTTACTCATGGAGTTATTTGTAATTGTTCCTTCATATCCAATGGAGAGTTCTTTCAAGAAAACCTATATTTCTTATATTAAAATAATGACTACGGTGATTACTTTTATAATAGCTTTGTTTATACTGCTATATATAATCTGATATCGGGTAGATAGTTAATTGGGGGAATCTGCCCTAAGCCCACAATCCAACGAGAACATGATGTCGGGGGAAAACACACATTTAACTAGTTATCGGATATTAGTTTTATATGTAAACATGGTGTATAAACTAAGGTATTATAGAGTTAACTCACTTAAAGTCTTTTAAAACTGTACTGCTTAATAAAATGGATTAAGCCCCTTTCTGGGAAATCTCTAGTTTTGTCTATCAAAAGTACTAACTTTGAAAAGTATGATTTGTACTAGAAAACTGTGCTTTGACTCTGTATCTTATAACCTAATCCATACTTGGTACCCTTATGATGGCTTAATGTATACTAAGCATAAATATATATAGATTCGGGTAGATAATAGATTGTGGGAACTCAGTTCAAGACCCCAATCCAACGAGAACAGGCAATGAGGCGGAGAACACACATCCTATTAGCTGTCGGAATCTATTAGCATATATGTATCCTATAGTGTATACATTAAGGAATCATAAGATTAGCATTATGGTCCTAACCTTTAAACGTAGCCTTCTACAAAGACTTGACTGTTTGAAAGCAGTCTTCTACCAAGACTCTACTGATATGAAAGCAGTTTTCTACCAAGACTCTACTATTCCTTTGTCAACTGAAAAGTACATTCTCCCTAGTATATAACCTATCCCGATTAGAGAATAGATTAACCTTCAAGTGTTACCGACACTTTAAGAAAGTAATGGGGGAAATGAGTGCCCTGATGTCGTTTATGATGACATACGGAGGTACTAACAACCTAAAAACATATGTGTGTTTTATTTCGGTCATAATGTGAAAGCTAGAACCCCTACTAACCCGCTCTCATGTATGGAGATTGAGGGAACCATACGCGACCCGAGCAAATTTATGAAAGTCGTGTATTTCACATTAAAGATGGATCCTGTCTGCGTGTTATCATGCTATAGCAAATTACTTGTTTGTTATGCTTTGTTCTGGTATTGTTTGATTCTCTTCACTGTTTGTTCTGTTCTGTTCTGTGTGTGCTTCATTGTACTAGAAGTAATGAATAGCATTCTCCTAAACTATACCTATAATAGTTTACTAATGTTCTATCTGGACTGATACTGAAAAGACTCATTTATCTACAAAGTTATGCTTATACTTTAAAAATGGAGTTTCGTATAACTATAAAGTAACATAACCTTTAGAAGAGTTTTGAAATGTTTTAACAACTTATAAATAACATAAGTAACATTTTGAGAGATGTTTAAAACAAAAATTTACACAATTATCATTGTGTTCAACTTGTATTCCCCCCCTTAAAACAATTCAATAGTTAAAAGATTCATTACGGGGTATGAACTCACCTGATGTGGGTGATTTAACCGGGTATGCACGTACGGATGAGAAGTTCCACGTATGAAGTCCCGAGACACAATAAGTCCTAAATGATATATAAGGACACATATTGACATGAATATAGTGTTTATAAACAACTATATGAAAGATAACACCTTCTGGGACTAGGAAACACCTTGGCTAGGTGTTGGAATCACATGTTATTCCATAATGGGAAGTGAAATGGCACTAAATGGTGTTTACGGTTTTGTAACTAACTCTACTTGAGTTTACGGTGGTAAACCCATGAGTTTATGGTCGTAAACTCATGGTACCTTGACCATGTGGTGGTTTGAAGTCCTAAAAGTCCTTTTGAAGCATCTTATAGCCTTAGGGAGTGATTAGGGCAACATATCACCCCTTTATAGGGTTTACGGTTTTTGGACCATATGGTCTTGAGTTTACGGTAGTAAACTCAAATGGTTTATGGTCAAATGAAGTTTTTAAGTCCAAAACACTCCTAGGTAAAGGTTTAGGCTAGTTTCTAAGCTTAAGGAATGAGTTTGGGGCATCAAAGTATGTCTAAGAGGTGTTTACGGTTTTGGGAGATTCCCAAACCGTAAACACATATATAAGGGATATTTTTGTGGTTTTCTTGTGTTAGACACAACAAAGGAAGGTTCCATGTTTGCTTCTACGGTTTGTTAAGAGTTTAAAGCATTTTGGCACACTTAAAGCACCCTTTTTAGGGTTTACGGTCCAAGGAGATTCTTGGACCGTAAACACCTTATCCTATGTGATTTGGGTGTTTTCTTGATGATCTTAGGGTTTATACATGTCAAGGGTTGTTGCTATACTTGTTTCCAAGGTCTAAAGGGACAAAGGGCACATTTAAGCCCCATTTATAGTGTTCATGGTCCAAGAAGATCTTGGGCCGTGAACACCTTGTTATTGGGAGATTTTGATGATTTCTTGAAGTTTAACACTTGATCTAGTCATAAAAGGGTTAGAATTACTTACTAGTTGAAGATCTTGAATAAAAACGGGATGCCACTTGAGAGAGAAATGGCCTTTGTCTTTGGAAATGTGAAAAAGTGATTAAAACAACTAAGTCCCACTTATATAGTCTCTTGGGTTTACGGTCCTAATAAAATTTTGGACCGTAAAATCAATATTCTTGAAGTTTTGGGCATGTTTTGCTACATAGTACACTCTAGGGTATCCCCTCTCCTGATATTTCTTGAAGCACTAACTTTAAAACACTTAAACTTATTCCAAAAAGTTTGAAAGTTAGCAGAAATTGTTTTAACTCATATTGAAGGGAATGGTTGAACAGAATGGAAAGTTTTGGGTTGTCACATGAATGTCCTTTAGAGGCACAACCATCGTGTCATCCACTAAGCACTTCCATAGCTGGGAAACTTGGAAAGTGTTGTGGATCTGGCTGAACTCTGCGGGATGATCCAATCGTTACGCCACCTTGCCCACCCGAGCAATGACTCTGAAGGGGACGATATACTTGGGGCCCAACTTGCCCCGCTTCCGGAACCAAACGACACCTTTCCAAAGAGACACATTTAGGAGGACCATGTCGGCCACGTGAAACTCCAGATCTGAACGCCTCTTGTCGGCGTAGCTCTTCTGCCGACTCTGAGCAGTCTGGAGCCTGCTCCGGACCTTTGGATCCGCTCTATGGTCTTGAGTACTACCTCAGTAATCCCCATTACCCTCTGACCGATCTCGCCTCAACAGATTGGGGTCCTACATTTCCTCCAGTAGAGTATCTCGAAGGGAGGTCGGTCTATACTGGCCGGTAGCTGTTGTTATATGAAAATTCCATTAACGGAAGATACGTATCCCAACTGCCACCGAAATCCAAAACACATGCACGAAGCATGTCCTCGAGAGTCTGAATCATCCTCTCGTTCTGTCTGTTTGTCTGGGGGTGGAAAGCGGTGCTAAAGTGAATATGAGCACCCATCTCGTCGTGGAACGGCCTCCAGAATCTAGAAGTAAAACGGACATCTCGATCTGACACTACTGAGACAGGCACTCCATGACGTGCCACTATCTCACGCACATAAATCTCGGCTAGCTTCTCGACCGATATGCACTCCTGGATCGGTATAAAATGGACACTCTTGGTCAATCGATCCACGATAACCCATATCGAATATACTCCACATGCGGTCTTGTGAAGCTTAGTGATGAAATCCATAGTAATGTTCCACACAGGGATATCTAACAGTTGCATCTTGTCATGAGGCCTCTTGTGCTCTGCCTTGACCTTCCTACAGGTCAGGCATCTCTCTACGTACCAGGCTACATCCCGCTTCATGCATGGCTACCAGTAATCGAGTCGAAGATCTCTGTACATCTTCGTTGCCCCGTGATGGATGGAGAACATGGACTTGTGGGCCTCATCCATCAATATTGGCGTACTCTGCCCCAGTACGGTACCCAGACCCTCCCATGCAGGGTCAACAATCCACGGCTATCGTAATCGAAGGAGGCCACCTGGCCTATAATCCGCTCACACTTTCGGCGCTCCTCCTTCAGGCCCTCAACTTGCGCCTCTCTGATCTGCTCCAGCAATGGAGTAACCACTGTCATCCTTAGACATATATCTCAAATCGGGCCTTTGGATTGTGAGTTTGGGCCTTAGTCTAGGACCAAACTAGGTGAGGGGTAAAATGGTATTTTTACCTTATATTTGCATGGTATTTTTACCAAACTAGGTGAGGGGTAAAATGGTATTATTGGATTTGGTTTGGAACCTAATTGCTAATTGGGTGTTATTTGTTTGTTAGCGCGAAGATTCTAGTGGATCAACGATCAGAGATTTATTTGTGGGTTCAACTGTTAGTGTGAGTCTTCTCATTGTACAATTGGTCAAAGGCACCAATGTTGACCCATTTGATTTATGTATTATAGGAAGACTAGGAGGTGGCTCTTAGCAATCTATATGCTAGAAGAGATTCTGAACTCTGGTAGTTAACTGGTTAAGCAGTTGTAGATTGTATGCTAGTTGTCTTTGTGATGCTTTCATGGAAGACCAAGAGGTGGCTCTTGGCACTTATCTGTAAGACCCAGGGTTTTGGACCCCAACTTGGCAATAAAGACCATGATACGGCTTGTGGCATAATGGCAAGACTATGGTTGGCACATAACACCTTTTATCATATGTTTGATATGTATGGCTCGTATGATATGTATGGATCGTATGTTATGTATGGTATGTGGTATTTAGGGAACTCACTAAGGTTTGTGCTTATAGTTTGTGGTTTATTGTTTCCAGTGGCGAGTCTAGAATAAGAAACCATATGGTTCACTAATTTTTCTATAGAACTTCAAAGATTTTATAGGTAAGGTAGGTCCTAATTTTTTTTAAAGGTATGTCATTAAAAATTTTCAATATAAATTTTAGCTAAATTAAAATAATTAGGTGGGTCATTGGAACCACCTTACTTACACATAGACTCGCCCCTGATTGTTTCAGGTACTTCCTGTTCGAAAGGGAAGGGCCCGACTTGATCGCAATGCATACACCCGTGTTTTTCCATAGTCCGTGATTTTAGGATTTTACTCTGATAATTGTTTTACTCTGAAATGCCTTTAAATGTTTAAATAAAGATAAATGAATATTTGAATACATATTAAAAATGAAAATTTTATCTTATGATTTCTGGGGTGTTACAAATAATATTATATTCAAATTAGGGTTATCTAGGGCATCCTTGTTGCACTATAAATAGGCCCTCACCCTTAAGGATTTTTGGCCACTGGAAACCCTAGAGGAATAACGAAAATTCCTAGCTCTCCCTCTCCCCTCTCCCCTCTCATCCTCTTGCTTGTTTAGGTGTGATCTACTAGAGGTGTGACACTTGTGACGCTTGCTCTCAAAGTTTGAAGAAGACTAGGATTTTTATTGTTATTGCTATATAACAACCAAGGTATGTTTTCTTAACCCTATTTTATAGATTTCGAAAATATACTAATACTATTAGGGTTTTTCGTTTGATGTTCAAAAGTTGTATGTTCAATTATAGAAAACATAGATCAAGAATTAGGGTTGCAGGAACACATAGAATTTTGTTTGTTATGCTCAAAACCCATCACTTAGGACATCATTTTGGGCTTGGATCTGAGTTTTGGATGTAAGAAGTTAATGTAATAAGCTCTAATGGATTTTTGGGACTGGGCTGCGTACGTTGGGCGTACCTGGTGGTATGCTGCACATACGCGGTCAGTGCCCCGCTTTTGGTCAACATCAGAGTACGATAGGCGTACTCTCTTGGTACACAGGGCGTACTCTGCTAGGAAGAAATATTGACTTTTGGACCTTGACCGTTGACTTTGACTTTGACCAGGGTTGACCAAGTTTGACTTAAGGACATTTAGGTAATTTGATTTATAGTTTTAGATTTGGTTCCTTTATATAGGTGACCAGTAGAGATAGTTTCAGAGCAGTGATCGGTGCAACTATTCTTTCAAACTATGAGGTGAGTCTCATCCATGTATCCATGGGTCAAAGACACCAATGTTGGCCCATTATTCGGTTATGTAGAATGCTATTTGTTGTGATATATATATATATATATATATATATATATATATATATATATATATATATATTTGTGTTTGTATGATCTTGTTGAAATATACCCCAGGGCGGGGCCCAATACGACATATCGGGTTGAAATATACCCTAGGGTGGGGCCCATTATGGCATGTTCGGGTTGAAATATACCACAAGGTGGGGCCGAGTATCATACGATCGGGTTGAAATATACCCTTGGGCGGGGCCCATACTTGCTTATTGGGTTGGAATATACCCCAGGGTTAAACCCAGTTGTATGTTTGGTATGTTGTATTTTGAGAAACTCACTAAACTTTTTGCTTATGGTTTAATATTTATGCTTTCAGATACTTTGGGTTTGAAAGGGAATGACTCGACGTGACTGCACAACATCCCCCTAGAGTTTTCTGCCTTGACGATTAATGATATTACTCTGATGTTTAAATGATATATTCATTTTGATCGGTTATGGTACAACTCGTTTGTATGATTCATTGTTTTAAAAATGAAAAAATTAACCTTGGATTTCCACAACTTTATATATTTTTTGTGGGGTAGGTGGACAAATAGTTTCAAGCAAAATCCCATGTTCATTGTAAAACTTTTGCATGTCATTTGAAATAAATTTTCCATCATTATTGGTACAAATTCTTTTGACAAATTTTCCAAATCGAGTTTTCATCATGTTGTTAAAATTTATCAAGCAATTGCTTGCTTCATGTTTGAATTTTAGAAGAAAAACCTTAAACAACTCTACTAAAATCATTAACTATGGTTAAAAATAATTTTCCCCCAAAAGAGATGGAACACGATACTTACCCCAAAAACCATAATGTAAAAGCTCAAAACAATCACCGGTTTTAATATTACTATTTAATAAGGGAAGTCTATTATGTTTTGTCTCGGAACAAACACACATTTATCAAAAGAACTATTACTAAGAAAGTTATTAAGTTTGTCACCAAAAGTGTGCCCCAATCTTTTATGCCAAATATCCATAGTTGTTGTCATGACTTGCTTCTCCTTTCCAATCATCCTCATTTGGCATAGACCATTCCTATACTCACCGTAGCAATCAAGCTCCTCGTGTGAAGTTTCTGCATTACACACAAATCACGAAAAGAAAAGTTATGGTAGATTACAGATTCTTGCTCAACCTACTAACGGATAAAAGATTGCAAGTGAATTTAGGAATGTGCAAAACTTTTTTTTATTTTAATTCCTCCTGACAATGAACATTCTCTTTCCTTTCACGGGTATCGTATCCTAGGGGTGTAAACGAGCCGAGCCGAGCCCGAGCCTAACCAAACTCGAGCTCGGCTCGTTTAATTTGAAGAAGCTCGAGCTCGAGCTCGATTCGAGCCTTAAAATGAAGCTCGAGCTCAGCTCGTGAACAATTTAGTGAGCTCGCGAGCCTAAACGAGCTTAAACGAGCCTATATATATACACACTCTCTCTCTCTCTCTCTCTCACACACACACACACACACACACACACACACACATATATATATATATATATATATATATATATATATATATATATATATATATATATATATATATATAGGCTCGTTTAGGCTCATTTAGGCTTGCGAGCCCACTAGCTGAAGCTCGGTTCGAGCTCGTTTAATAAACGAGCCTCATATTTGGGCTCGAGCTCGGCTCGGGCTCGTTTAATTCGATCTCGAGTCGAGCTTTTAACGAGTCGATCCCGAGTAGCTCGGCTCACTTACACCCCTATCGTATCCCAATTGGGAATAACAACCGGTGTTTCAAAATGATTTTTAGTTTTATTTTCAAAAATATTAAGCATCATCTATATGATTAATAGATCCCAAGTCAATAATATATCAACAGTTAAAATTCGATCATCAACCAAATAATTACACTAATAAGTTTTATCTTTTGATATATAAAAAAATTCAATGGATAATATGGATTACACATGTCATCGTTAATAAATGTCACATCATTAAAATTAACCAATTAATAAGCTTTTACAATAAATTTGAATAAAATCCATAAGTAAAAAGATACTATGTGTTTTTTCTTTCCTGAAAAAGAAAATAATATACGAGTTTTTTTATTTTTTTTTCCGACAATCGATATACTTTTATGTGAAGCCTGACGTAGTAGCAAATGAAACGTGAGGGGCTTTGTTAGACTTTCCTGAAGTTTGAGGGGCTTTCTTGAAATATATTTATTTCCCCTTTTGAAGAGCACTAACCTGAAAAATCACTCATGTTTGGCTTCGAATCCTTTGCTTAACTCACACAACACACAACAATAAGAAATCATCATCAACGATTCACCGATTCATCTAAACAGCAGTTGAATCAAGCAATCAGAATCAATCGACAGAGAAATGGCTCGAGCTGGAGGAATAACGAATGCAGTAAACGTAGGGATAGCAGTACAAGCTGATTGGGAGAATCGAGAATTCATTTCTCACATCTCACTCAATGTTCGTCAACTCTTCGATTTCCTTGTTCAATTCGGTAAATCCTCACTTGATCTCGATGATTTCTGTTTTCATTGACTTAATTTGAGTTCGTAGTATACTCGTAATTGTGATCTATTAGACGAATTTCCATCGAACGATTGGGCTGCGGAGGTTCCTTGTTTCGTTTGGATTCGTGTTGTTGATATCTCCAAAATTTCACTTGCCAATTGAATGGAGAGATACACATGGAACATCCACTAAAATTTTGGTGCTTTTTTCTGTAAATTGTGTACATTCAATCTAATTGCTCTTGTGTATTAATGGAATACATTTTTCGCTTTCAGAGGCTACAACAAAGAGCAAATTGGCATCTCTGAATGAGAAACTTGACACACTAGAGCGTCGTCTAGAAATGCTTGAAGTACAAGTGGGTACTGCTACAGCCAATCCAAATTTATTCAAGACTTGATTTCCTCGACTATGGCATTGTAGAGAAAAAAAAGCAAAAGCAAAGGCCAACATCAGAATGTGAGGTGATTAAGCTTGTTCAAAAAATTCAGTATGATACGTATGAAGTTTGTTTTGCCTATTTTTCTATATATTTATTCATGTAGCTGATCTGTGCATTTTGTAATTGGAAGAGTTCCCTTCTCTTTGTTTTCATATCACTTTTTATCTCAATGAAGATTTGAATGCAGTTTGTTGTGCCTTCCTTATGCATCTCACTGATCCAAAAGAACAATTAGAAAGTTCACAAATCTTCCATGCTTTGCATCACATTAACTTCAGTCATGCTCATGCATATCTGATATATATCATTGATTGATTTTATTGGTTTATTGAAGATTATAGAACAAATGAGTTTCTATGATATAATGGCTATGATAGTTGCATGTTATAACTGTATAAGAATCTCCATGCCTTATTTGCCTTCTAAAAGTTGTTAATCACTTATATGCCATTATGCCCCTATTTATTTGCAAAACCATTCATTTGTAGAGTATATCTGTATGAATACACATTTATGTCTCAAAAACATTTTGGGTAAAGAAGAAATATATAAACTTCTGAAATCTAATTCTTTATTATGGCTTGAGTTCTGTTGATGAGTTCTTGAGGTCACTTAAACTCTGGTAAGTATTCCTTATTAAGCTATGTTGATTTTAAATCAATACTTTTATTGCTTGCCATGAAAGTAGCAAAGGGTTCCTTGGGATAGAAGTGATAGTAAAAAAGGGAATAAATAAATAGATAGATACCTAAATGCACATAAAAATAAAATATGTAACAAAGATCTATACTACTTGGCCAATATGGGAGAGGTGAATTACAATATTCATAGAACAACCCATGCTTCAACCTAAGACCTCACTTATGGATTCTCACAATTTGAAAAATATTGTATGCAAAGTGTTATTGGCTTCTTTTATTCATCTATTTTAGGTTCTTGTGGTGTTAGGTGCTTTTAACCTCAATGTATTCATCATACTTATTTATAGGGGTGTTGATCGGGTAATATTTTGGGTTTCGGGTAATTTGGTTTTTTCATGTTAAAAAAAAATACCTGTTACCCGACCCAAATTAAATTCGGGTTTGGGTAATTTGGGTAGTGGGTCGGGTTTGGGTAATTTGGATACTACCCGAAATATATAATTTTTTTTGAATTGCACCTGAAAATAAATTTAATGAAATAAATACGTCGTGTTTTATTAGTCTTGTTTATATAAACAAACGAGGCATAAACCGAGTTACTCAAACTTTGAACATTGAGATTTTTTAGTCAATAATACTTGAAATATCAAGTAATCTTTTAACAACTTTATTTAATCTAATAAGATGTTAAAAAAACAAATACTTAAAGATCTTAGTTTAAAAGTTTAAAATGTTTAAGATAATTGTAGTCATAATTTTTGCCATGTTCTGAAGTTTCGTCAAGATAATGAGTTTGTTAGTTGCAATAAAAATTATAATCTAGAAAGCAGTTAAGTTTTAAAGAACATGATAACATATAAACAATTGTTTTTAATATTTTTAGTGTTATACTGCCATAATAAAAAAGATTCATGTTTTACAATAATGATAGTTAGTTTAAGCGTAATCAAATACTTGCTATAGAGTACAAGGTTTACAAAAAAAAAAAAATTTAAAATAATTCTGTTAACCGAAACCCAACAAATGTACCCTATACCCGACCTGAAACAAATCGGGTTATCCGAATACCCAAAAAAATTTACCCGATACCCGAAAAACCGGGCGAATAATTCAGGCATCGGGTATTTTCGACAAGGCTACTTATTTGGCCTTATTTCAACTACGTTGTTATTATGTTCTTGTTCTTCTCTTATCCGAGTTCCATAAACTATCCACTTAACATGCAAATATTCACTTTGTTGATTCTTCTACTTCATTTTTTTTTGTCTTTTCCTATCATATTCAAAAGATAACAAAATATTGTGAAAACAAAAAATGTATACGTTGGTTTTTCAAGATTTAAGAATTGTAATGTAGAACTTGGAGTATTACTAGCTAATTGAGCTTTTTTTTTTTTCTTTTAGTAATGTTTCTTTGATCTCAACTAAACGTTTTCTACTCATTACTTACCGATGCTTTGTCCTCCTTATAATAACTTACCTATTTTAATGTTTTCTTTGGAGTTATGGTGTACACATTATGATGAATAGACAACATATGGTTGAATAATCTACAAAAACATAAATATTCAAAAAATACCCTCTCCATATACCTTGCTACTTGTATAATAGCTTAAATTTATGGATTACACATTCATGAACTTATACCACTATGCTAAACTCCGACTTTTTCTTCGATAAAATCTACAAGATTGGAATCAACTGATATTAAGTAGTTGTAGAAACAAAATCAAGAAATTACACATATTTACTTAACATTATTCTTCCACCAAGCTTAGCCCTACGCTGGCCTACACCACCGTGTCTTTAGACCATCACGTCAGATGTAAGTAAATCAGGTACACAGTGGCCTGGTGCCCACAACGAGCCCAATCCACATTAGAACTGAAACTTCCACACTGCAACTGCTAAGACTCACACATATTTACTTAATATTATTTATCTTGGTTGTGGAGGGATAGGTTGTGATTGGAGAGATGATAGTTCTGATGGAGTTGGAGTGGGTAAGGGCAAAATAGTAATTGGTCTCTCGATAGAGAACCGATTGGACCCTCCAAAGCTATCTAATGATCTCATATATTCAGATGCATTGTTTTCGATTATCAAAGCATCTTCAAGCTCACGAACAATGTCAATCATGGAAGGTCTATAAGCTGAGAAAGGCTCGATACATGCTAGTGCTACTTCCACAACTCGCCACATGGCTTCCGTATGATATCCTCCTTTTATGCTTGGATCCACTATTTCCTCAATTCTTGAATTCCTTATATACGGTTTTGCCTACATAGAATTTGGTAAATCAATCTGATTAAACGCAAGAAATAGCAATGTATACACTTTTGTTTTTTTTTGTGTTACAACATTGTATTTTGAAAAATCTAGCAATGTTATCCAAATTCAAAGCAATTTTCACTACTAGGTAGAAGTTTTAAAGTGCAACGATGTAAATAATTTAAAAAAAAAATGAATAAGTGTATAAAATTTTTGTAAGTACGCCTTAATAATAAAAAAAAAGTTAAAAAGAAATTCAAACATACCCATTCAACCAAGCTCCACTCATTTCTTGGCCTGTGGATATTAAGTGGTTCACGACCAGTTATCATTTCAAGCAACACAACTCCATAGCTAAAAACATCACTCTTTGCAGACAAATGTTGCGTTGAATAATACCTTAAAATACACAAAAAAAAAAAAAAAACATCATGAGTTTTGTGATTTAAAAAAAAATGAAAAAATTGTACTTACTCTGGATCCAAGTATCCAGCTGTCCCCCTTACTTCAAGGGAAGCACCACTATCACCTTCTTGAGGGGCATATTTGGAAAATCCAAAATCGGCAACTTTAGGGCACATACTATCATCCAAAAGAATGTTACTTGATTTCACATCCCTATGTATGACACAACGCCCCGAAAATGTATGAAGATATGTCAAACCTGGAGGGTAAAACTGTCTTTTTAGTATTATTATAATTATTATAATATCTATTGCTTACAAGTAAATAAATATATAGAATTACCTCGAGCAGATCCTAAAGCTATTGAAAGTCTTGTTGGCCAGTCTAGAGCTCTTCTTTTAGACGCATCACCTATGAAGATACAATGAAGCAAGGGTAAAAATGGTATTAAAATAATGAAAATAGTAAATTACAAAATCGTCCCTATGGTCTGTCCAAAATTATAGATTGATTTTTTAAAAACCTTTCTGGTCTTGAAACCATCACTTGCCACCCTTTTGTCCCTTATGCTGACGATGACCATTTTCTTATAGTTAAGACTTAAGACTTTCCATATTGAAACATGTGAGGGCATTTTCGTCTTTTTAGGTAGATGAGGTGTACATTACCGATTCACCATTGTTGCAAATATGTCAAAATTAGGGTTTTGAAGTTGTACTCGAGAGAAGATGATGAAGAAAAAGGGAGTGCTTTTGAAAAAAAAAAAGGAGTGATTAACCGATTTTTACTCTTTTAGGGATTATTTATGAAATACAATGATGATTGATTAAAGGCTAACCAAAAAGACAAAAATGCCCTCACGTGTTTTGCACATGGCGGGGCTTAATTGAAGAAAATGGATGTGCTTGCATAAGGAATGAAAAGGGTGACAATTGATACTTCCCGGGACTAGAAATGTTAAAAAAGTCAGCAAGGGACCAAACCTATAACTTCGGATATACTACAGGGATGATTTCTGTAATTTACTCTAATAAAAATAAACTGAAAATAACTTTAACACATACCATAAAGCCGATCTTGTAGGGACCCATTTGACATAAATGGGTAAACAAGAATTTGTTGATCATTTTCACAACAATAGCCAAGAAGAGGGACCAAATTTTCATGTCGAATGGCCGATAGAAGTGTTAGCTGTAGATGAAATTGTCAATAGACTTATTTAGTCAACAATATGATAACAAAAATATATAAACAATTTGAACTTATGAATAATGATAAGAATTATGAAGCAAAATTTGATATGAAATCATAGTGAATATTTTTTTAGGGCTAATCATCAAAATGGGAAATTCATATCACAAAAAGATCACCTTTTGACAATTGGGACCAAATTCGTTAAAAAAATAATAAAACATAGGCCAAAATAAAAATAAAAATAAAATTTGGATAACATAACCTACTGTAGCATGTCGTAGTGACCAATTTGGAACAACTTACATATTCGGTTACCTCTCTCTATAATAAACGTGTAAAATGGTATTTTGGATATATTGAAAATAGTTTGTTAGCCCAAAAATAATGTTATTAACCCTTTATGTAACTAGCCCTTTTTTCTATCATGTTTTAAGCTACTCTTTGTCCTTTTTTTTTTTTTTTTTTCATTTTAATTAATATTACCAAAAAAGTTTTTATGAAATTGTCTAAAAATTGAAAAATTACTTCACCTCATTATCAAATTCACGGGTTCCTTGTGTTGAAGTTGCTGACCGGACTTTTACAGCTACTTCTTTACCATCTTGTAGGGTCCCACGATAAACCGATCCAAATCCTCCTTCACCTATTAATGTTTTATAATGTTGTATTGCACTTTCTATTTGTTCAAGAGTATAACACTCTATGGATATTGTCTTCAAACTACTATCTTCATTGCTACTTGGCATTGCGTAAATTGCATCTGCAATTTAGATGTTTTTTTATGGGTAAATGCAAGAAATAGTAACGTATTTGTGTTTATTTGTGTATTTAAGCATCCTACTTTTGTTTCTCTCTATTACAACATTGTATTTTTTAATTTTTTTAGAGTAAATTACACGAATGGTCCCTATGGTTTGGGGTAATTTGCGCGTTTGGTCCCTAACTTATTTTTTTTAACTCGGAAGATCCCTACTGATTGTTTTTATTACGTGTTTGGTCCCTATTTTTTGTTTTTGTTACGCGCTTGGTCCCTGTCATACCTAAAAAGACTATTATTTAAATAGGAAAAAAATGATGGGGTACGTAAAGTAAGTTGAGAAGGGTGAGATTAGGGGTGTGTTTATTTAAATAAATTAAAAAATAAAGGGAAAAATAGACTTTTTATGTAAGCAGGGACCAAGCGCGTAATAAAAACAAACAGTAGGGACCTTCCGAGTTAAAAAAATAAATTAGGGACCAAACGCGCAAATTACCCTAATCCATAGGGACCATTCGTGTAATTTACTCTTTTTTTTTTTTTATTATTAAGACATTTTATTTTGAAAAATCTACTCGTAGCAGTGTACTTTTTTTTTTAATTAGGATATTATACTTTGAAAAGTTTAAACAATTATGGTAGTTGTATTTGGATGACATTATAACTTGATAGATTTTTCAAAGTATAATGCTATAGTAGGATAAAATGAAAGTAGATTTCTACAATAGAGAAATCGAATTATAGCAATGAAAAGTGCATTGTTATTTCTTGCATTTAACCTGGTTTATATTTATAGGAGGGTGAATGCAAGAAATATATCGAATTATAGCAATGAAAATTGTAAAATTGTTTTGTATTTGCATGACATTGCTATAATTTGGTAGTTTTTCAAATATTATAACGTTGTAATAGGAAAAAATGAAAGTAGAACACTATATAATAGAAACATTTGCTTAAATTTTCTTATTAATATCCCGTAACATCTTTAGATTATATAAAATATTAAAAGAGAAAATTGTACTCACTTTTGGTCATTGCATGTGTTTTCCCATTTGATTTTTTGTTGGCCTTTTTCCTTTTCTTGTAAAAGCAAATTAGGCAAGCAAATACTCCCGTAACTAAAAGGGCCCCACCTGAAATTGCGACTATAAAGACCGTGTGTGGTGGATGTGATGATTCTTTTCCTGTGCACGTCCCGTTGCTGAAACAAAAAGACTTAATTACCCTCCTCATCAAGAAAAGATGGGACACGAAAAGACATAATTACCCCTCATTAAGCAAAGGTGTCACATAACAGATCAAGAACGAGTCCTTAATTGCACATTGTCACTTATAAAATGGTGTCTGATCTCAATATGCTTTATTTTTAAAAATCTTACAAGATAAAAACTTGACGATTTAATTGAGTAAAAATTAAATTTAATAATTGAAGTACTTACTCTGTATCAAGTTTGGATGAATTGTCACTTGTTGGAAGGTCTTTGGTAAAATCTTTATTGCATCCATA
This sequence comes from Lactuca serriola, assembly GCF_051521515.1. NCBI lineage: Eukaryota > Viridiplantae > Streptophyta > Magnoliopsida > Asterales > Asteraceae > Lactuca > Lactuca serriola. The sequence goes on from NC_136411.1 coordinate 330,741,490, forward strand.
ATATCTAGATGAATACACAAATAACTCAAGTTACTTGGATTTATTAATGTTTTATTGATATTATAATTTGTATAAAAAATGATTAAAAACACTCACAACTGTGTCAAGTTTGGAAGGGAGGCAAATGACTCTGGAATCCTTCCAATGAATTCATTGTTTCGTAGGTCCCTAACATATGTTTTAAACTCAATTACCAACGTGGATAAACATTTTCTTTCCAAATTAAATTCTCATAACAAACAATTGAATAATAATATTTATGCATTTTAAAAGGAAAGAAACATACATTGAGGCAAGAATGGATGACAATGGGAATGTGGGAATACTATTGGTGAAGTGATTACTACTTACATTCCTGTAGTTCATGATCAAGATGTAAGAAACTAACATTTTTTTTACTTTATTTTTTATAAAAGAAATAAGAGAATTAGGAAACTATCGTATCATACAATTCTGTAAGATGAGTCAGCATAGTGATTCCCTGTGCTAGTGGTCCTCGAAATTTTCCATTAGATAAATTCCTGCAAGATAAATATTAGAGTAAATGACTGAAATCGTTCAAATGATTTGATCAAAATTACACGTTTGGTTCATAATTTTCTTTTTGCACTCAGATCGTCCATTTGGTTTGATTTTGCTGCGTTTTTGGTCCCTATGGTTTGTTCAAAATTGCATGTTTGGTCCCTAACTTTATGTATGTAAGGGACGAAAAACGCAAGAAAATCAAACCACAGGGACGATCCGAGTGCAAAAACAAAGTTAGAGACCAAACGTGCAATTTTAACCAAACCATAGGGACGATTTCAGTAATTTACTCTAAATATTACAATCCAGTACACAGCATACACAGTATACAGTACACAGTAAAACTCACAGCTTCGTTACGACGGTTGTTCCATTCGATTGGATGCACTTCACACCATTCCAACTATGCGGGAGACACGGGTCACCCGTCCAACTTTCTAACACCTCATTATCTTCATTCTCTACTAACAACTCTTTTTTTATTTTTAGCATCACATCAACTGAAAGATTTTAAAATTAAACAATTTAAAATTTTATTTCCATTTTATGACTTAAAACAAACTAGTGACTTAAGTTGAATTAAAATTTAAAAGTACCATCTTTTTGATCAGTCGCTTGAAGCAACGGGCGAACTTGAAAAACTTCATAAGCATTACAAATCGGGCCCCACTGAGATCCATTAGAAGCTTTTTTTATAGTCAAATTAAGAAACCCATTTGCTGTGAAGTACATAAACGTATCCCTATAATTTGATCCACTAGAAATCACATCAATTTGTTGCCTCTTTTCACCATTGATATATACATCAAATACTCGTTGCCCTATTTTCACATTTCCATCAAGTTCAAGAAAATAGAGGTGAAGAATATACTTTTCGTAGCTTGAATGAAGATTATGCATAAATTCTAAACGCTCTAAATGGGTTCGACCCGTTTTTAGAACTTCGATAGGAGGTGATGTTTTTGTCCTGTTTTGGACAATTTTGTCCCCGTTTAGTGACGTGGAATTTCCGTTTTGGTTCGAATCTGAATCCGGCTTCCATATTCGATCATACGGGTCTTGTGGGTACCTGAAAATGCCCAAAAATGACGAAAATGCCCTTATAAAGGAAACCTTGCATTTCTACTAAACAGAGTAACAGACATACCTGATTTCTCCACGTGTGTTCCCGACATCAACTCTAAGTAAAACTTTGAGAACATTCGAAGGCTCTTCATAATCCAAATCCAACGGTCTCAATTCAATCTTGGAGATATAAGGATTTCCCTGTTTTTTTAATAAACAAAAGTCGATATAATTATTATTAGCTCTTACAATCACTTCAACTTCAGCTTCATCTGATGACCCAACTCGCCCTATTGGTGTTGTACCAATTAAGACATCGAAGAACGTGTTTGTGGGTGAAGTTACGAATGTACCCCTGATTAGATAACCTCGACCCTTTTTTGTTGGCAAGTTGTAACACCATTTAGTACCATAGTTTATGCCAAAAAATCTAGCATGATCGTATGTTGTAATGTTTTGTAATGGTGTTACTATGTCTTGACATTGTTGATTGTCTGAGAACCATTTGTTATCTGAAATCCATGTTATGTTGTTTTTTGGATCCGTGAATTTTGAATCAGAACAACATCGGATGCTTAGAAAATCTGCACAAAATTAAAAATTTAGCTTTAGTAAATTGTTTGAGTGTTTTTTTTTTACTTGATATAGAAAGAACGAGTTAATATAGAAAATCATCCTTGATAGTTGATACTTAGAAAGTTTGCACAAAATTGAGAGTTTAGTTTTAATGGAGTACTATGTTAGCTAAAAGTTGTAGTGCTTTTTACTTTTTAGAGTTATATATGAGTGTTTTTTTTTTGACTTAATACATAAAGAACTATTTAAGACAGAAAAAGAAAAACATAGATGTAAAATTGTTGAATTATAGCATATATCGGCCTCATTCTCGTTTATTACACTTTATATAATGGAAAATCTTTCTACTTGATTCTTTTAACATGTTCATCAAGATATAGCCCTCTAAAAGATTTTGATTTGACCAAAATACCCTTCGTTGGCAAGATCAAGCCTAGGATCATATCCAATTAGCATATATTTTCAAAAAAAAAAAAATTGATCATACATATAAATCTATATAGCATGCATCTAATATGGGGAATTATGAAGATGATTTATTCACTAAATATTCTATTAATTTATAATTCTAAATTCTTAACTAAAAATTTGAGAAATTGGGCATACCTTGTTGTGAACAGGTTGATTGGATGGCTATGAAGAAACAGATTATAACACAAAAGTAAACCAATCTTGAATTATGATAATTCAAGCCTTCCATCATCCTCTTATAATCAATTTAAAATTTTCCATCTCATGATCAAACTCATAACTCTCAAACTAGGGTTTCTTCACCATCATAGATGAAGCCTAAAAAATATTTATAAAAAAAAAATATGTGGTTTATTATAACTTCAAATTTTGAGAAAACCCCTTTTGAATCTTTGGTGATCTTGAGGAGGAAAAAAGCATGAAACAATAGGGTTCTCGGATTAAGAAAGAGGTTTGACTAAAAATATTAGTATTTGATGATGCAATTGAAAGGAAGATGAGAGGTAAAGCTTGAATTAGAATAAATTAACATTAATTTCACAATCAGTTTGATAAAACTTTTCCAATAATTAACGAATATTTAACTGGAGTTTGTTAGTTTTAGTGATGAAGGTGGGCGTTGTTTATGATAAATTAATCTTTAATGTTTTAATTAATTAAGGTAGGGTTAAGGCGGAGCAATCCTTCATCTTGGTCCATCTTGCGTCTGTCTCTTTGTCTGTTTACATTTGAATCCCGACATCATTAAACTTTTGTTTATTCGACTAAAAGCTTGTAGATTGTGACTTTCAACCACCAATCACGTTTCTCCAACTATTTTTTTAACAACCAATTGTTATTTTCAAATATTTAGACAAGTTTTCTAGGGTTAATTTTCATAGTGTGACTATGTGATTATGTTGTTTCGAATTGGTCCAGATTGTAGTGGATTATACAAGTTTTCTAGAATTGTTTTCAATAAGGATGGGAGGATATTTAAGTCTTTTACACAAATATGAAAACAAATGCGAGTCTTTGTTACATTTTTTTTAATGGGATAAAAAGTTGTCATTTTCGTTTCATTGATATGAGTCATAATCTCAGTGGATCAAATGCAAACATAATAGACACACTTTAGAGGCAATTTCTGATGAGTGATGGTTAAAAGGGTATTTACATTGGCTTTTACACAAATGAGATATTAGGAGCAGTCTTTGTTTCATATTTTTTTGGTGGGACAAACAATTATAAACCTTGATCTTGAGTTTTGGTTCAATGCATATCAGACATAGTAGATAAGCATTTGGCGACTATTTTCAATGATTATGAAAGTATTTATTTCTTTTGCACATATGATAGATCATGAGCTTGTTCCACAGTTTAGATGAGACATAAAATTTTCAAATTTTGTCTCATTTACATGTGTCAAAAGTCTCAATTAAATGCATATAAATATAATAGATAAATTTTCTAGGACTATTTTTAATGATGAGGATAATATTTACATCTTTTGCATATATGGGAGATCGAATGTCGGTCATCTTTTTGGGTGGAATAAAGTTTCTAGTTTTGTCTGATTGACATTAGCCGTAGTATTACTCGAGTGCATGAAAAATACAAAACGGAAAATAAAAGCATGCAATGAGTGTGAATCAAAAGTGATAAAGATTGTAAAGCTATTTACCACAATACGAAACGTTAGTACAATTCATTTGTAGTTTGACAAATGATAACAAATTTTGTAAACATTTGACTTAAAATTTGATTAATTGTTTATTTTGGTATCGGATTGCTTATCTTTTTGTGTCAAAACATTTATTTTTATTTATTGACATCTATAATTTTTAATTGAGACATTTATATAATGTCAACTATAAATCTAAATCCTGTATAACATATATGTACATGTACTATAAATCATCAAAATATGTGATCGCACGATAAAAATCGTTTGGTGATGGAACATTGTCGAAAGATTCTTAAAAAGTTGAGGCCAATCATAAGAAGCCATGTAAATGAATGATTGATCTGTGCCTGAATATGTTATTTTCTATTATTAGGTAATAAATATTATTATTTTGAATTGGCATGGGTCCAGTGTTTCTTAATTTGGTTATATTCCAAAGTGTTTGATGGAATATTCCATTTTGCTAGAAGCTAACTTGCGGCATAAAAGCCGTCACCATTTACAAAATAGAGTAAATTACACGAATGGTATCTATGGTTTAGCGTAATTTGCGTGTTTGGTCCCTAACTTATTTTTTTAACTCAGAAGGTCCCTATTGTTTGTTTTTGTTACACGCTTGGTCCCTATCTTACCTAAAAAGACTATTTTGCCCTTGATTTTATTAATTTATTTAAATAAACACACCTTCAACCTCACCGCCTCACATTACCTTACTTACCCTAACATTTTTTCATATTTAAATAATAATAGTTTTAGCTAAGATAGGGACCAAACACGTAACAAAAACAAACGGTAGGGACCAAGCACGTAACAAAAATAAACAACAGGGACCTTCCGAGTTAAAAAAATAAATTAGGGACCAATCACGCAAGTTACACAAAACCATAGGGACCATTCGTGTAATTTACTCTACAAAATAACTTGATGAGTTGATTGGATTTTTTTTTAAAACCTACTTTTAAATAATAATAATAATAATAATAATAATAATAATAATAATTATTATTATTATTATTATTATTATTATTAGGGAAAATGACATACAGACCCTATAATTCTTTTAAACTTTACCATTTTAGCCATTTAATTTATTTTTTTGCCTATTAAGGGAACCAAGTAGGAAGTGACCTGCTTTTTTAATCATCATAACTTATTTTAGCCGGTTTTATTGTCAAGTCAACTATTTTTGCCACATCACCTATTAAAAAGTCAATTATTTTTGCCACATCACCCTAAAGTACCCAAAAAGAAATATTTAACTATTTTCATAATTTATTATTCAAAAAATTCATATAGCTGACCCAAACCCGTTTTATTTTGCCTGAATAGTTTCCCTTGTTTGCAAATTGCAATTGCCCTCGAAACAAGTCTCATCTCACGGCTTCTGCACTCTTGACCTCCCCTCCTTTGGCTTCCGTCCATATAATCCCCAACCGCATCTTTCTCTCTCTCTCTCTCTCTCTCTCTCTCTCTCTCTTATCACTGTAGCTCTGAACAATCCTCACATCGCGATCATCATACTCTTAATCCCAATTTTTGAGTAAGTTCTCACCCTTTTTCTTTCGTTTCTGTAAAAATTAATGTAATCCAATACCAGCGACGACTAAAGTGAAATGCCTTTCTGTTGCCAGATTTTTCATCAATGCGTAAGCTTCCGCTTCCATTTCCAATGTTTACTTCACGTTTCCCCATCGTTTTTGATGTATTGATTTCACGTTTTTGATTCATCAACAGGAAGACGATTAAAGGGTAAAGTCACATTGAAGGCTTCTACACTGACATCGTTAGAACACATGTACGTTCAAAATTGAAATCCCCTTTTTTCCACTCTCAATTTCAGGTACAAAAATGACATCAAATTTTTTGATTGTTGAATTTGATTTGTTTGTTTAGGGATCTGCTAAAGTTTTGTCTCCAACTTGCATTGCGAAAATGAGTCCTGGTTTGGTAAGACTTAGAAAGATGTTTTGATATAACTCCTTTGAATTTTTGCTCCGGCGGACTCCTACTGGTTCGTTTTGGCTTCTGCTTAACGGAGTGATTAGTTGGAGATGAGAGGGAGATCGGGAAAGGATGTAATCGACCCGACAAACACAACTTCGTTCCCTCATAAGACCACAAAAATTGTTTAGGGACTAAAAATATAAACCCTAGAAAGTTCGTAGGGCATTTGTGCCATTTTCCTTATTATTATTATAATGACAAGTTTTTTAGACAATTTATGAAAATATACAGGAAAAGCTAGTCATTGTATTTATGTTTTTTCTAAGAACAACTTCAAGTATGTATTAGAAATTAGGATTGTATGTTTTGAAATACTAGAAATTTGAAAATGAGATAGATTAGATGGCAGAGTGTATTCACACCTCACTATTCATTTTTTTTTGTGTCAGTTTTACTCTCACTCACCAAAAGAGTGTATTCACATCTCACTATTTATTTTTTTGTGTTAGTTTTTCTCTCACTCATCAAAAGTCAGAGAATTGTCACATTTTACTAATTTTCACTTTTATTTTTTAAAAATAAAAAAAATTTAATTATGAAGTTTATAATTCAAAAAATAAATTGAATTAGTTAACAATGATTAATAAACACAAAATTGAATTAAAATAAGAATACTTAATTTCTTTAAAAAAGTACATAATAACAACCAATATTAAAAAAAAACTAAAAAACAACAAAGATCAAAAAACAACCATGATTAAAAAAAACAACCATGATTTCAAAAAAAAAAAAAAAACACTAAATAATCTATGGGAAATATTTTTCAATGATTTTCTCATTCGTCTTCAAAACTAATTTTGGAATGACATTTGGATTGGCGAAGAGAGCCTTTCTTTAGGGTTTCCAAGACTGTATGCTTTGGAAGAGGTGAATGATTGTTGTGGTGCTGATAAATGGAGGGATAGTGGTTGGGTTTGGAGTTGGAATCGTCAAATTCGAGACGATGGTGCCACGGCTTCCCAGCTCTCGTGTTTGATTGAACTTATTTCTCATGTCTCATGTGTTGATCGGTCGGATACTTGTGAGTGGGCAATTAGTTTTGATGATACTTTTACTGTTAATAACATTAGAAACCATATTGATAACATCACTTTGTTGGAAGGTGTGACTGAGACGCATTGGTGTAAGCTTGTTTCTATTAAACTTAATATTTATCTTTGGAGAACCATTCTTGATAGACTCCCCACCAGAGTTAATTTGGTTAACAGTGGCATTGATTTGACTTTTGTGATATGCCCTATGTGTTATTCTTATATTGAAGATTGTAGTCATGTTTTTCTTATTTGTGACGTGGCTAAAGAAATTTGGAACAAAGTGGTAAAGTGGCTTGATCTTCCTTTTCCTCTGTTCCTAAATGTCTCTGAGATTTTGAGTTAAATTGATAGCACTACACTGAGTCATATGAAACAAAGAGTTGTTGAAGTAATTATTATCACCACGATTTGGGTTATTTGGTTTTACAGGAATAGTGTGGTGTTCCAGACACATATCATGAGGAAAAGTCATTTTTTAAAGTATCGTCATTCATTCTTTCAATTGGTTTTCGAATAGATGCCGTAAAAGTAACATTTCTTCAATCTAGTGGTTGCAAAACCCTCTTCTTTATGACTCTTTGTAATTGTTTTTCCCTCTGGTTGTTTGCTAGTCTTTTTATTTAAATTTGGCTGTTCAAAAAAATTTTCGTTCTTTTCCTCGCGCTCCTTTTTTTGTGGGCAAGTTTTTCTTTGTCAAATGTCAAATGTTTAGCGAAATTTATATTGTATTGATCAAATGTCTCCGTCATTTTGCGCATTTTGTCTGCTTCACTGTTTAAATCTAATACATTTGACAACTGACAAATTTTGGATCAAGCAAGGCCTAAAGTATATCTATATATAAGTGAAACCACATCATAACTTTGTTGAAATAAATCCTTGAAAGCCAAAAGACATCATTTGTATAAGTATATATATATATATACACACACACACACACTTTGAAAACCATGTTCGTAATGAACATTTGAAAGTCAACAAGTTAGAACAAATCGTGAATTAACCCTTGCAATTAGTGTTTTCAGCCTAGGACCCCAAAACCATGTGATTTCGGTTAGCATTAGGACCGAAATCACCATGGGATTTCGGTTTCCATATGGACCAAAGTCACATTGTGATCTTGGTTGATGCATAGACCGAAATCACATGTGATTTTGGTGGTATCGTTGGGGTTTTCGGTGGGAAGAATAAGGAAAGGAGGTTTGACTTCGTGATATGATATTTCATCTTTTCCAACACAAATTTTCACCCAGCATGTATCCAACAAATAACTAGGCAAACATCACCTCATCCTTTTCTCTTTAAACATGGCAGAAACATCAACAAACCCCCACCATCTCCATTTTTCTCAAAGTTTACTCCATATCCTCTCAAAGAATAAGTCCAAGCTCTTCTTAGATAGACTTTTTCAAAGTCGTTCTTGACAATTTGGTAAGTGTTTTCTTCATAATCTAGTGTCCTTACACACTTTCATGTTAGTTCTATCTCATTTACACACATTATTATGTGTTAAAAACTCATAGGATAATCTCATATTCAAAGAATTCTTCAACCACTCTCAAGTGTTCTAGGCTTGAAGATCTTCACCAATCATCCCCTTAACCAACCACAAACACAGTCAAGGTGAGTTCATACCCCCACATTTTCGAGTATTTCATGTTTTTAAGGGGGGGGGGGGGATACAAGTAAAGTTTGTTAATCTTACAAAATACTTGCATGTTTCATCTCTATGCTAAAAATAAAACATTATTTGCATGAAATATGATTATCACTAGTTTTTGGACAATTATTTGTGATATAATAGTTTTGAGATGCAAATCTAACAAAAACAAAACATAAACTATGTTATATATTCAAAAGAAAAATTACTATTGCAAAACTACAAGGTTTTGAAGCTTTTTACCAAAATATAGTTTTCTAACAAAAAGGGGTTACATATAGTTATTTCACCATTTTGTGGGTTACAAACCAAGAATATGATGTTTTAACCATACATTGCGAAACTAGACAAGATAACTACTATGTATTTATATAAATGATTATATAAATAGTCTTAACAAACGAACTGTGACACCGCCGAACTTGGACGACGGAAACGTCCGGGGGCGGATGACTTCGTGTACAGTATCATAACAATTGAATATCAATGAAACATAGCAACCAAACATCATACATTGAAGATACACACTTACATAGTTTACATATTGAATTTGTTCATCAGTTACACAAAAGTAAGAAAGTAAAATTTCTTGAAGTTGCACCACTTGATCTCCTAGATGAACTTACTACCTGTTACTGGATCCCTGAGAATACAAGTCATTTTGAAAAGCGTCAACTAAAAAGTTGGTGAGTTCATAAGCAGTTTTGTATAAAAATGGTTTTTGTACTTGTTTAGAATAGTTTTCATAGTGCTTTCAGAAATCTGATATTTTCTAAAAAGAAATGGTTTCAAATATTTGTGTTTGATTTTATATTAATGCATGTGTGTTAATGTTTGCGAAAATAGAATGAGAATGATTTCCAGACAACCCGATGTTGTCTGCGATAGATAATGCTGACCCGTGGTTGAGTACCAGCGCGTATAGATTACCTTTTTGTCAAAAAGAAGGTTTCCCATTTTATCCTAAAAGAACATAGAATGGTTTCTCGTAAATCTTATAACGTTAAATCCTCTAAGTGAACCGTTATAACCATACTAGATAATGACAATTTCGCCTGTCTTTGCGTCTTTGGGACGCTGACGGAACAAGGTACGGTTTGTCACCCTAGACTGGCTTAGTCTAAATGTAGCGAACAGCTCAGGTGTGGGGTGTCACCCCCATATAAATCTATACACAAACTCACGCTCTCTCTCCGGGAGACTCTGGCTATAACTATAGGCTACGTTTGTACACTCATATGGTGCCAAACGAAACGTCTCACTAGATCCTTAATCAAAGTTTACGTAAAAAGAAGCAAAACATATAAAACTCATTCTCAAGCCCAATAAACAAGTAGGTGGACCACTAAGGCCCATTATACGTGTCTATTATTTCCAGACTCAAAAAGAATATGAATGTATACCCTGGGCCCAATATACATGTAAAAGGACACTAAGGCCCACTAAACATGCAAAAGGACACTAAGGCCCACTAAGCATGTAAAAGGACACTAAAGCCCCCTCCCCCCTAAACATGTATATTATTTCCAGGCCCAATAAGGATATGAATATCGTTTTTAACCCATTTGTTATTATTTTGTTTATTTTAGCTCAATTATTTACAAAATTCATATATAACGCCCACTTTTTGTAAAAATGACGTTCTTGGCCCAATAGGCCACAAATTTTCAATTAAGGCCCAATTATAGTAAAAATAACACTTTAGTCCCCCTTTTGTTCAAAACTTGTATTTATGGCTAGTTTTTGGTAAAGCTAACATTTTTAACCCATTTTTATCAAAAATATCAGTTTTGGCTTGATTTTTGTGAAAATACATATTTTTCTGGTTTTTGACTTTTCTAACCCGGTTGTTGGAAAATTTGTAGAAAAATCATCGTAAGTTAAAATTTGGATCCATAAACTCTAGAAGTTTGGAAACTTTGTCTACTTTGTTCAAAAATTTTCTCATAATTTTTAAGGGCCTCTAACAAGTATGAAATTGCTCACCTTCATAGGCTGGTCTGAAATTATTTCAAATATGATAAGCAGTTTTGTAAAATTCGCCACAAATTGTCGAAAAATCATATGAAAACGTGAGAGTAGTCATTTTAAAGGTATAAACCTGCAATTTTTGCATGTAAAACTGTTTTGAAAATTATTCTAATTAAGTTTTGTCAAAACAGTCCGAGATTGGACTAAAACTTTTCTGTCAAGTGCTGATTTTTAAATTTAAGTTATCTAAGTTTGTTCACAACATTTGTTTTTGCTATTTTAAGTGGATAAATCTCAGATCTACAAGTTTACATGTATTATATGTGATGACACATACTTTTCTCAAGGTTTTTATGAAGATCCAAGTGATAAACTTCATGTTCAAGTAAAGATCTAAAAGTTAAACACATAAATATGCATATATACATAGATCTAACACAAAAGCACTTGTATTCTCCCCCAAAAACATTATAAAACCGAAAACAAATGGGTATGAACTCACATTTGGGGGTTTTTGCGATGTAGATGAAGTAGAAGATGAAACTTTGAACCTAGCTTGAGTTTTTGGTGGGATCTTGAAATGGAGGTGGTTCTAAGGTCCAAAATCATGAAAATGAAGTTGTAAGAGAAAGGATCTTAGCATAGACTTGAAATATAACATCTAGAGATGAATATGGACTTACCAAGTTATGAAACTTGAATAGAAACTTCTTGTAACACACATACAAACCACGAATTTTGAAGAAAATAATGAGAGAGTTTTTGGGTGTTGAGAGAAAATATGTTGGAGATGAAGTTTAGGAATGGGGTGGAGAGGGAGGGAGGGGATGATAAATGAAGAGGGGAGAGAGAGATCTAAACCTAGATGTGTGATGGTTAATTTAACTTGAATGGATGTAAGTTTTACAAACACTTAAGCCTATATACATGCGAGGTAATGAACATTGTTGTATGTGGTGCCAAAGTGAGGTGTCACTTGTTGAAATTAATTGTTCCTGAAATTATAAGGCCCAATATGAAGGTTTTCGGCCCATTGGGCCCTCTTTATTGGGTTTGCGGTCCAAATTGATAAGGGAATTGGGTTTATGGCCCAATAAGGCCAAGAAGGTTGTTTACGGCCCAATAAGGCCCACTAAGAGAGTCTTATGGCACAAAAGAACTAAGTTGAGGCCTTGTTGGCCCACTAGGGCCCAATAAGAAGGGTTCAGTCCATTAAGAGTGCTTTAGCCCTAAAAATGCTGAGATGGAGTTTTGGGCCCACTATGACCTTATAAATGTGTTCACATCTTAATCTAATTTTGCCAGTTGTGACATCATCCCCCTGTTAGAGGGAATTTCGTCTCGAAATTCATTCTAAAGCAGCATCCCAAGTACTAAGGAATAAGTGTGAGTGTCTCGGTTTTGTCTAGTGTCTTCGTTCTTAGGAGGATTTATGTCCTTGCTTAGTGATCTAGTGGACCTTTGCTACTGGCCCTTGACCTTGCTCCTCTGGTTAGTTAGGTGTTGGTCATCTCAGCCCAACATAGAGGCATTCTGCTTTTTCTTCCTATATGGTGAAGTGAAAGGAAGGTCATGGTAATTGAGGATTGTGTACTTGGCATCCCAACAATAGTGCCTCTAACCCGTAGGGCGAACACTATTGTCACTAAAGTTAAGGTCGTGTGATGTAGTTGGTCTTATAATTCTTAAGTTGTCTTGGGAGTTTCTTACTACGGGGTTTTGAACTAGTGGGAGGTTGATCTTTGCTTGTTCCTGAGGGAAGGTCGAGAGGGGACATCGATCATTGTGGAGGGTTTCATTTGATTCTTAGTAGTCAGTGGTCCTATGGAAACTTAGCCTTTCCTTTTTATGAGTTGGATAGGCATTCTCTAAGGTTCAAGTCTTGGTTCGAGAACCTCATACTTATGGGGTCGTTCCATCGACCGGATACCTTCGGTGTTTATGTTGGTACTAAGTGGTCTTGGTGGTCTGGCTACGAGAATGGATCCATGAGTTGAGTCGATCTCCGAACTCAACTTGGTGCGTAGGTGATATTTCCAGAAGGACTTTGGAGACATCTTAGGGGGGTTATAAATCTCTAAGTTACTCTCAGTGTCCTTTTCTCCTTGTTTCTTTATCCCTATTAAGGGATATGAAAGAGTGTGATATTACTTGCACGGGTACCTAAGGGTCTAGATATCCCGGATAATTCAAGGATTGTCGTTATAAATTGTAGGGATTTTGTTAATCGATTGGCTTAGGCGAAAAGCCTCATTGGCACATCAATTTCATATGGTGAGGATCAAGTCAGCCCATGTCAATTGACACCGCTGGGCTCTTTATTGTAATAGATGTTGAATTGATCTGAAAAGGGATGGTTGTTCGAAATGATAGTTATTTCGTTCTGAAATTTTGGGTGTCCTAGCAATACGAGTGCCTTGGTATAAACGATGTGATTTCATAGTCTGATTTCTATTAGACCTCTCTATGATGGTTCGATGTAGCTTAGTCGTACGTAATTCAAGATTGAAAATGGTTGTAGACTGAGTGGTTATGCCCTAAATCCACAGTCAACCAAGGAATAAGAATTAAGGCGGTTCCACACACTCTAAGTTTGTAGAATCTTAATTACACACGGCCTTATGTTTACACTAAGTTATCATAACTTTCACAAGGATCTTTAGTTTTCCTGCGAAGGATATGATTAGTTCAAATGAGGGATTACTTTATGATTATGATTTTTAATTGGAAAAAATTTTGTGAAAATGCGATGCTTAATTTTTGTTGTTTTGAAACGTACCGGTAATCCCAGTAGGGTTCCTTGTTGCTTCATCATGTCCTGTTGTTAAACTCCTCCTGGTCCTCCGTCATTCTTCTCTATTGGACAATTCCTCTTGATGTGTCCCGTCTCACCGTATGTGTGGCATACTGGACTTACTTATGGGTTGAGGGTTGGAGTGACGCATGGGGCTGGGGCCCTACAGTAGCGGGAGATGTGCCCCTTCTTGTTGCACCTATTGCAATGCAATTCCCGGTAGACTCCATGATGATGGTAGTGGTGTTGGGTTTTGAGCATTCTAACATTCCTAAGTGTATATGCAACCCTAAATACCTTGGATCTATGTTTTCTCTATTATACATGCAAATATGAACATCCAAGGTATTATCCTAATCTAGCATACAAAACAATGAATATAACAAGATAGAATACATACCTCTTTGGTGTAGAATGTTCTCAAGAAGCTTGAGTGCCTAGTGCCCCAAGTGTGACACCTCAAATGGTTCACACAACATCATATGCACTTGGAAGACTTAGAGAGAAACACCTTAACACTTCTAAAATCGGCTAGCCCTTCTCTTCATCACTTAGTGGCCGATTTTTCCAAGAGTATGATCTTTATATAGTGTTACAATTAGTGTAAACCCTACTTGTCATGAATTTCCATTTTCCTTGGATCCATGGGTTCAAATACACCATGGAGCATCCTATGGGTTTTAGCCCAACTTGATAATCCATGGAGCATTAGCCCACTATACAAGTATGGATGATTTAGACAATCAACCCATATATTTAATTAGTCTTCTTTTGATCACTTAATTAATTCTAGATTAATTCTTGATCAATACTAATTAAATAATCTTATTAATATATTATAACTTATAATATATTAACAATCCTTAAGTGTTATTTCTCTCATTATAGTCTATCCAAATGCATGATGTCATGCAACCCAAATGGACCATGCCGGGTCGGGTCAAGTCTTACCAATTATAATTATGGACTTAGACATTAATCCTACAGTCTCCTACTTGGATAAGTCTAAAACTATTATTGCGTATGACTTCAAGAACCAACTGGCAATCGTAGCTCTCAAAAGCTTCCGTCGAACTCTAACCTTGCCGATGATCTCTAACCTTTGTCAATGACTTGTCCATTAGATAAGGGATCATATATTCCTCCATTCTAGATATCATATGGAATGAGACATGGATTGTAAATCATTCTCTTTGTCCATCTGTTGTTTCCCGATTTCCGATTTGTGACGACTGACTGATTGAACAAATCAAATCAGTCCTGGCTTGGCCAAGCACTCACATGTGTCATCGCTAAATCATCGAGGGGCCCACAGATACCACTTTTATCCCGAAGGTAAAAGGAATGGATAAACTTCGACTCATATGGCTTGTTCTGCTACTTGTTGAATCATACACAAAGACACGTTTTATAACATCGAGTTACCAATGCGGTTTCGCGCAATCAATGTATAACCAACTCATAGTAACAACTCATATCACTAGGTTTGAAGAATATAAGATATTATCGTCTCATGATCACTCGTGATAAAATCCATGAAGTGATTCAAATGAGCGTGGGTTGAATCCAATACTCAGAACTTATGAGCACTCATGAGCGTTGTAGCACAACTTTGTCCACCAACTTGGACCTCTACAAGCCAACTCATGACAGTCTTGATTCATATCTACTTCCAACATATGACCGACTGTGGATGGTTTAAATAACTTAGTCATTCCAGAAGAATAACCTAGTTATTATGGAAGTCAAAACATGCAAAGTGAAACACAAAAATAAATGAATCAAATATGGTATCAAACCCTATGAACATAAATATACCACTTCTATTTATCACCATACTAATTACTCATTATTCATTGTATCGGTTTTATCAACTTTATACTTGAATTAAAACACTAGGTATGCCATGCTCCAAGCATGTATACAATGTTTTCCTAAACAATAGCTTTGCCATACACCAAGTATGCACTCTATGTTTATCTATGATCCTTACTTTGTGAAATAAACAAATTGACCAAACTTTCAATGATTCTAATTTCACACTCCCAAATCGAAATCTGTTAGATTTTAAACTTAAATGCACCACCCTCTTGCAATGAGTGTGTACAAAGTCACAAAGACTTGTCAACAACCATTACAGGGTATTCCAATGAAGACCTACTCCATGGACACAAAGCCTTATGTTCAAAGTATGCATTGCTTTGAACATGCTTCCTGCACTAAGTTCTTTCTAATCTTACACAGATTGCTTCTATCTATAGAGACAACTCTATTTCCCATTTTGACTACTACTTCTGAACAAAAGTTGCCTCTTTTCAGATTATGTCAATATGGCTCTTCCATAATTCACACTATACTTCTAACTGTCCTTGCGCAACCAATCTTTGGTAAACCTTAGATTGTCCTCGACAATTGCTTAATCACTTTAGTCAAATCCAATTCTTGACATTTTCCTCCTTAATGCCCCAAGGCATTTGGAAAATTCATAAAGAATAAATATTATAGCACATGTAATCGATCTTGCACCCAAAGTAAATGGGACACGATTCATGATGTTTCACATAAAGACATGGTTCTAGATCATTCTTTTGCCATAATAATTTTTTGTTTGCCATATTCTCAAAATTTTACTATGAAAAGGGATGCCGTAATCATAATCGAATTTTGAGAACGCAATATATAGAATTTTCTTAAGCTGAACCAATCCAACATGAAATTCATATATATTCTTGACTAAAGGTGATTAAAATCTCAATATAAGCTCTTTAGAATGATTATAAACTCAATCTAAGCTTTTCATAATTGAAATGAAGTATAATTTCCTCTCCCTTAATTATAGCAAAACAACTTTTTCAACCCCTGCAACCTCACGAATTGACACTTTTGTTTTCTATAATTAACATTGCTAACTTGCAATACTTATCATAATTACCATGCTCCCACTAACATGATGATTATTAGCATAACACTTATGCTCCCACTAGCTTTGACATGTACTCAGAAATCAGCTATTGACTTTTTTTTACCACAGTTCATATTTCTAATACTATATTGCTTTGATAAGACTTTATCAAAATCACACACCTTATCTTAGATAGCTCATAGGTGTGTCTAAACAATTTCAGAACTATGAAAAGGGATTCCGTAATCATAGTTTTAATTGTTTATACCTTTGCTATTTCTCATAAGTCCATGTTAGTGTGCCTACTAACAACTTTGAGAATGCAAAGATTACTATCTACTTACAAATCTACTTAGTGGAAGCGTTTCCTCACCATCATTTTCATGAATCAGAGAGAAACCTTATGACACTTAGATTTTTATGGTGTATGAGTTCCTACCCATATGAATTTGTCAAAACCTTAGTCACAAGACACGGATAATGACAAATCCAAACACATATGGACTGAACTTATGCAATTTTAACTTCTTGCCATATGGCAGTACAGGGCCTGCCATTGCTTCCAAGTTGTTATGCAAACAATTGAGGACTCTAAGAACTCATATGCAGAGCCAACTTTATCTGGAATGGGCACAGAATATGTCAACTCGATAGGTTATAAACCTCAAGTCATGTGCTAGTGATGAACTTTAGGTTTTATTCTTGATTAGTTCTTGAGACTTTCAAGACCTTTAAAACTCCCACTGTCCTCTTGACATATAAGACTCTCTTGTCAAATATTCAAGGGATAGTGCGGATTCTTTATCAAGACAAACACTTCACACAATTGGTCTAAGTTGGTCTTTGTTTTATCCAAAACATCACAACTTACCAACTTCAAATGTACAAGAGTAGGACACTTTTACTCTTACATTTGACACGTGTTTTTTAAACCTTTCTTTAAGATATGTCACTCAAGTTACAATCTTAGAGTATAACTCTAAGGATTGTTTTGGAACGAAGTATGACTCATCTTCTTGATTTAACCACTTCAACAATTCATAGCTCCTCTTCTTGGCTATCAGAATGCACTTAGAGGATGAATTGTGATAAGGTCTCTTAATCATTAAGATGATCATATATCATAAAGTACTCTCCCATCTTTTCAGATTTGAGAAACTTTTGTCCTTCTACCTAATTTGATTCTTCTCATTCGTTCTGCCATACATCGAGACTTTTCCAATGCTTCAGAATTATACTTAGACTTATAAGTATAACTATATTTACTAAACTTCAGTAAATCATGACGAATAGTCTTATCGATTATTTGTGGTGGGCTTGATCAGTGCACATAACTATGTACTCGATCCCTTAGCCCTTCACTTACCCACACATCCATGTGAACAAGTAATTAGTCTTAATTTTCCAATGCTTGAAAGTTTTCATTCATCCTAGTATACAACTTGCATGATTCCAAGTTCCGGTCCAATTGAAACTTGGGTGATGAGAATCTTTCCTTATTTGGTAGATTTAGACATTACCACAAATGAAAGAATCAATTTCATATTTCCAGTCTTGCTATTAATGGAATCTTATAAGCAACAAAAATTTTCACAGATGCCATTGTAAGGATATTTTAAAATAAATAAAATCAGAAATTTTCCTTTTATTTTAAAAACTTTGCTGAAGAACTTATCCTTACAATCCATATGAAAACTTGTTGTTATCTATTCCTAAGCAATATCTCATAACTCCTAAGAAGTAGCTCAAGAATCCAATCTTCAAACTATGCGATAGAAATCCATCTACGCGATCAGATTCAACATATTCTTTCTTTAAGTTTCTTTACTTTTCTTTGATTCTTAAAACACCAAGATGTGACCCAGTCAAATCATGTAATAAGAATCTCCAAATAGGAACTTAATAGAGTTAGACAATGGACTTTACCTAAAATAAAGTCAAACTCATTGACTTTACCATCCTTAGGTAAGTTTGGCAGCTTCGTAATCAATGCCCCTTCCTTTGGCAATTTAACATATGGGCTCTTTGATAATGGTACATGGGACTATCACAGACATAGCATTTCTCTTTACCATTTGGTCAACCGAGTTGACTATGGCCAATCCCCTTTCCATTGGGAAGAGAATGCTTTTTCTATATTTCCAGTTTCATCATTGTGAATGTCCATAAAGTTTTAGGAAGTTGATCTTAGCAAATAGATAAGATCATTAAGGGTCTTGTCATAGTCTGTTTCATAGGAGTCCCAAAGGAACTCCCTATGTGACTTAGAAAGTAGTTGAGCCACCAACTTTCTCAAGACTTTGACACCCAACTCTCCCGGCTTGTCAATATGTGACTACATCTCCAAGATGTGATCACACATAGACCCTTGCTTTGCCAATAGGGCTTGAGTGACCTTGAACTTGTGGGTTAGGGAGAATAATTGGAGGAGGTGGAGGAAGTGAAGTTCTAAGAGATTTGGAAGATCACAGATGTCTGAACTAGACATCTTTTGGGTGATATTCAAGATTGTTGATTAAAAGTCCTTAATATAACACCCAATATGAAATATTAAGGCTAGGACCCTACAAACTATTTTATAACTCGGAAGAGGGATGCCGTAATCCAAGCTATAAAATATTTGAAGGTAGGTAAATGACGATTTACCAATTTCCACCATGAAAAACGAAATATAATTAAGTTTTAATTGGATTTGAAACTCCTAGATCTTTGAGATTCATTGAACTTTTCAATGGCATGTTTCAATCTCGAGTGTGTGCCCTTCAAGTTTTGTGACTGGGATGCCGAGGATCACAAAACAAGGTGTGAAGTAACCATGCAAATTACTTGGTACTCTTAAATGTTTATCACCCAACCGATGTGCCGGTAAACCACACACGCTCCACCGGCCTATGATTAAACTTTAAGAAACCCTTTGCCTACCTTGTTAAATCAAGCTAGTGTGCCGGTAAACCACACACGCTCCACCAACCGACTTAAGCAAAGTGCCAAGTGTAATTTCATGGGTTAGCACCTTATTCACATTTTCCTAAGTAACTAAGATTGAGAATTTATAAAAGGTTTAGTTACTTAGTATTTATCATTAATACTTTTAATGAAGGGAGAACTTATAGTCTTTGTCCTACCCGTTCGGCTAACGACCCTCCACCAGTCAAGGAAGCGGTGGGTGAGAGTGGACACCGATTAAACTGCCATTTTATAGGCAGTAACCTTATACCCCCTTATAGACCGGCTTCGTGAATGAGGCCTACTAACGGTAAGACTGACTTTTACTCTTATACATATATATATATATATATATATATATATATATATTATTAACTTATAATATTATAAAGTATAAGGGTTGAATTTTAACTTTTAAAATTCTAAGGGCTAACTTGGAATTAAAGTATTCATAAGTGAAACTTTTCAAATTCCAAAACTTGAGGGCAAGTTTTGAAACTATTCAAAACTAATTAATTCCATAACTTATGTGTTTAAAGTAGTTTTAATTAAAAGACTCTTCAAGTTCCATAACTTGAGGACAAGTTATGGAAGACTTTAAACTAATAAAAGAATGTTCCTTTTCTTTATTTTAATAACTTGTGGAACTAATTAAGGTT
Source organism: Lactuca serriola (assembly GCF_051521515.1). Taxonomy (NCBI): domain Eukaryota; kingdom Viridiplantae; phylum Streptophyta; class Magnoliopsida; order Asterales; family Asteraceae; genus Lactuca; species Lactuca serriola. Next base: position 330,761,763 of record NC_136411.1, read on the forward strand.
ACACTTTTTTTTATTAATTATTTAATGAAGAGACTCTTGAACCTCCATAACTTGAGGACAAGTTATGGAGTCATAAAACCATTCAATGAGACAAGACTCTTCATTTTGTAACCTTTGCCAACTTTTATGAGTTTTATGAAACCTAAATGTGACTTTTCATATAACTTGAGGACAAGTTACAAAAACACATTTTAGAATCAACTCTTAGATTAAAATGGATTGAAAACACATAATCAATTAACTTTTCAATTAATCTAAGCAACTCATAAGAACAAGATAATTCAAATCAAACTTTTTCATGTAATTAGCCTAATCACTAAACTAATTCAAAACATGAATCTATTGACAATTATCTTTGAAATTGGATTAGTATGAACATTACCACATCAAAAAATAAGTTTATAAGTCCAAAAACAGCTTAGGGTAATGTTCCTAGTCCATTTCTAGCCAAAAAGTCGAATATATGCTGTCTGGGGCTCCTACTCATCGAGTGCATCAACCTACTCGACGAGTAGGATGATTTTACTCATGGACTCGGCGAGTTCATCAGTGGACTCGGCGAGTACAGTGCCTAGAATGCCCGAAATTCGACTTTTTCAGCATTTTTTAGCAATTTGCATCAAGTATAATTGAAAACAAGCATAGGCTCTGATACCACTGTTGGGTTTTGAGCATTCTAACACTCCTAAGTGTACATGCAACCCTAAATACCTTGGATCTATGTTTTCTCTATTATACATGCAAATATGAACATCCAAGGTATTTGATGGGTTTTGGTCATAAGACATCCTATGTGCTCATACAAACCCTAAAGCTTGGATCTAGGTTTCTCTATTGTACATACTTTGAATCCAAGACTATGAACCCTAATTCTAGCATATGAAAATCAGAATTCACATGTAAATAGGTTTAAGAACATACCTTGATTGTTATATAGCAATAACAATCTAATTCCTCCTTGAATTGACCTTGGAAAGCTGAGAGTCACAAGTGTCACTCCTCTAATGGCTTACAAACACCATAAGCAAGTGGAGAAGGTATAAAGAGAGAGGAGAAGGGTAGGAATCCATCCTTAGATGCTCTAGGGATCAAGTAAACGAATTCATGAGCCTTGGGGTCCTTATATAGGTGTAAAGATAGAGTTTCAGTCATTATCCTTATCTAGTTGCTTATCCACCAAGCAACCCATAAGATAATCCTTGAATCCTTATCATAGTCGAATTCTAAGTGATTATCACTTCAAATTCGTCCACCATATATATAAGATAATTCTTACCTTATTTTGTAACTATCACATAATTACAATTCAGCCCCTCTAGTTTAATTAATTACACTTGATCACAAAATTAATTCTTAATTAATTATTGACCAATATTAATTAAACAAATATGATTTCTCCTTTAATATTTTATTCTTATAAAATATTAATAAATCATAATAACCTCTCTCTCTTTATTTATTTCTCCAATCAAGTTGCTTTGGTGAAGGCAACCCAAAAGGACCATGCACCATCGGGTCAAGTACATACCAAAATAGTTATGGACTTAGACACTAATCCAACAGTATTATCCTAATCTAGCATATAAAACAATGAATATAACAAGATAGAATACATACCTCTTTGGTGTAGAATGTTCTCAAGAAGCTTGAGTGCCTAGTGCCCCAAGTGTGACACCTCAAATGGTTCACACAACATCATATGCACTTGGAAGACTTAGAGAGAAACACCTTAACACTTCTAAAATCGGCTAGCCCTTCTCTTCATCACTTAGTGGCCGATTTTTCCAAGAGTATGATCTTTATATAGTGTTATAATTAGTGTAAACCCTAATTGCCATGACTTTCCATTTTCCTTGGATCCATGGGTTCAAATACACCATGGAGCATCCATGGAGCATCCTATGGGTTTTAGGCCAACTTGATAATCCATGGAGCATTAGCCCACTATACAAGTATGGATGATTTACACAATCAACCCATATATTTAATTAGGTGCTGTTTGTTTTTCTATAAAAACCTCTTCAAACCACTTATTGCTGCGCGGCGCAGCACACGCGCAACACTTTAACTCTCGCAGCAGTTTGTTTTTTGGAAGACTTCAGACTACAAAACCTCTGCGCGTGTGCTGCGTGGCGCAGCACTTGACTTGCCTCTTCTAACCTCTTCAACTTTCATTTTTTTAAGTGTTTTTTTAAGAATTTTTGTATAACTTTTTTTTTTAAACTTTGATTTTCTTAAATTTTTATTTACGGATGTGATACAATTTATTTTTATAATTTCCATGATTTTCTTTTAACTTGATTTTTTTAATTTTTTTTTTACCGTTTTGTTAATAATATTTTCAATTTCAGTTGCATCTTTTTAAGGTGTGTAATTTTTTACGAACTTTGTAGACATCGTTTGCAATATTTTCTTAATTTTTTATTATTTTCTTTTTTATTTTTTTTAAAATTAGTTTTTTTTTTCTAGAATAAAACTATTAGCTTCTTTTACATTTTTTTAAGTTTTTTTTTTAAAAAAAAAGTTTTATATTTTTGTTTTTTATATGTTCTTTTTATTATTATTTCAATGTGTTAAAACTAGAATTATTAAATTTCGATGTTGATAACTATTTTCAATTTATAAAATTAGTTTATTTAAATTTCAGTTTACTGCAGCAGTCTGCAGATGTTAAAAAACAAACATGCTTCTTATTATAGGCTGCAGCCGTTTGTTCCACCTCTTCTGCTACAGAGGATTGCAGATGTGGTCCGCAGACTTCATGAATTTTCACTTCGAAAAAACAAACAACACCTTAGTCTTCTTTTGATCACTTAATTAATTCTAGATTAATTCTTGATCAATACTAATTAAATAATCTTATTAATATATTATAACTTATAATTTATTAACAAACCTTAAGTGTTATTTCTCTCATTATAGTCTATCCAAATGCATGATGTCATGCAACCCAAATGGACCATGCCGGGTCGGGTCAAGTCTTACCAATTATAGTTATGGACTTAGACATTAATCCAACAAGTGGCACTTGCTGCAGAATGGGAGGTTTCCATGATATGGTTTTCTCGGTGATGGGGTAGGAGGGCTAGTGGGGTTAGGGGCTGTTGCAACTTGTTTCCTTTTGGTAAGCCCTTAAGTCGATCCACTTCCTTTCTTGTTCCCCCACTTTCGCTTCATGACCTTAGGTTTGGAGTTTAGGGTGTCTGGGTAGGTTGTCCCTCGTTGGTTTCCTTGGTTGATACTACGGTTGGAGTTATCGACACCATTTCCATTTCCATTTGGATTGTTGGCGTTGAGTTGTGCCATGACGGTTGTCACGGCAGCTATTACAGCGACTTGGAAGGTTGCAAGGTCCATCTGCAGAACTGGTGTTTTTCTGGCTAGCTGGTTGTTTCCATGGGCAGACATGATTCTATTGCATGATGAGGAACAAGTTCATGAGTAACTATGGTTATTTCTAGTCGTATCTCATATATGATTATATATATGAGCTTATGTGTGTACGCATATAAATCACATGTTTTGTTGTACGATTCTTGTTGTTTCAACCTACATCCCTATGATGTATTAGTGGTAGTATGTAGAAATAGGTATTGTATAAATGTTAAGTTACCCTAATAGATTATAGATATCAGATCCTGAAGCTGGCTCATGTTACATGAGTTCTCGTAGGGCGTACCTCTCTCGATTTACTACTACTACTACCAGTTGTGACGAATTACATGGTAGACCTAGGACTTAGTGTGCTGACTCTCATATGCCTAAATAGCGTAAAGGTGTCCAACCATTTCGCTCATCTCACAAGTGGCCTCTTCTTCTCTCTGCTCTGCTAAGGCTGCCCTATCCTCAACTTCCATGAGCTATTGCCTTAGGGTGGTCACCTCCTCTTCTAAGGGGCGGAGATGATTGGTAGGGTCTTCCTGTTATGCGTGTTGGTTCAGTATAGCATTCCGAGGGGGTAAGGCTCGCTAAGGATCTCTCTGGCGCCTTCATCCATGTCTGACTCCTCATCAGAATCCTTTCCCTCGGGGTTATGAAACCGTACACGAAGTTCCTCCCAAGGTAAAGTATAGTGAGAAGACTCACCTCGGATACTCGGTAAACCTCATACTCTAAAATATTGCGCTAGCCTCCGCCTAATCACATAAATAATTTCTCTAATTAATAAAACTTCTAAAGGCTAGACCAACCCCTCTCTATAAGTTCTCTAAGAAGGGTAAAAGACCATTCTACCCCTCTAATGGCTCATAAGTCCAAACACCGACTAAACCTTAAAAGCCAACAGTCAACTTTGACCGGACTCGCCGAGTGCACTAGAGTGACTCGCTGAGTCAACCCTAATACTCCACGGGTCGCCAAAGATCGCGAGTCGCGGGGCAACCCGACTCGACTCGTCGAGTCCCTTATGGGATTGGCGAGTTCCTCCCATTAAACTCTCAAAAGATCTCTTGAGGTCAAATCTGATTCACCAACCAGTAGATCCAACCTTCTAACACTCGAAAGTCACGTAAAGGTTCAAACTTTATGTTCATGCAATGCTTATAAGACCATTTAAATGGGGTTTTACTCTCAAGGCTCTGATGAAAGCTCATAAAGCTGGGAGCTTGGGACCTTTTGGACCTCTCAAGGTCCAGATCTATCATCTATACTCAAAGGGATCTCACATGCTTCATAATATAACTCAAAATTGTACAAAGGAAACCCTAGATTCAAGGAATCTATCAAATACACGAAATGGGAAGGAACTAGTACCTCAAAACGTGTATTTCTGCGAGAACAACACAGATCCAAGCTCCACAATCAGCCTAGCTGGTTCTACCTCCTTCCTTCTTTTTAAAACACACAAGAAATGGTGAGTTAGCCTTCCTTTTGCACCACAAACGATCTCTCTGCTCTCTAGGGTTTCTCAGGGGTGAAGTGGCTGTAAATGGAGGCCATAAGGGCCTTTAAATAGGTCCCAAACTCCGGAAATTAGGGTTTCTCTAAACAGCGCCTACTCAGCAAGTCCCCCTACTCGGACTCGTCGAGTCCACTCATTATATCCACGGGGGAAACCCGACTCGACTCGGCGAGTTGGACCCTCAACTCGTCGAGTCTCTCCTTTAATCACAAGATTAATCTACACCATAATACCTCTAAAAATCCGGATGTTACATCATTTTTAAAGAAAATATTGGATTTTTTGAAAGAATACGGTAACATCTGGATTTGCATCTATATTATTTTATTCTTTTATTTTGAGTTTGGGGAGGGACTTGGCGAGTTGATGCTTAGACTCGCCGAGTAGGACCGCGTGTTTTTATCTGGATTGGTGAGTTGATGCTTAGACTCGCCGAGTAGGACCGCGGGTTTTTATCTGGATTGGTGACCAGACTCGGCGAGCCGACTCGTGGACTCGGCGAGTCCACGCTGTTAAATGAAACCCTAATTTCTCAGGTTTGGCATCTATTTAAAGGCACTTATAGCCTTCAGTTGCGGCTACCAGACCCTTGAGAGAAACCCTAAGAGAGCTAGAACGTTTATGAGGGAGGAGAGGCCATTTTTGATCCTTGTGTTGGTGTTCTTGCAAGAAGAAAGTGACCAAGGCAAGAAGGAGCTGAAGAGGGTGTTATTCTGTAGATTTCAAAGCCCAGGGACTTCATATTTGAGGTATAGATTCGATCCTTCTTCAGTTTTGGTGTTAACCTTTGGAGTTAGGGTTTTTCTAGACCCTTTAGAGGCTTGATTTGATGAGCATTTGGTCCCTTCTCGTGATGAGGCTTTGGATCTGGATCCAAAGAGGTCCAGAGACCTTAACCCTTTGATCTTTATGATTGATATTAGGAGACATGAGCTTAGGATATCATATTTGAGGTTATTTCTCCAAATAGAGCCTTTGGGCCTTTGTATGAGCATCAAGATCTGAACTTTACGTAATTATCATGCTTGGGAAGGTCAGATCTATGGATTAGAGGAACAGATCTGACCTCAGGAGGTCATTTGAGTTTGAGCATGGCATGAACTCGCCAAGTCCAAGAACAGACTCGGCGAGTAGGATAGTTTTCCCCATGAATCACATAGTTGGTGACTCGCTGAGTTGGGGAAGTGACTCGGTGAGTCATTGGGGATTTAGAGGACTTGAGTTCATGACTGAACTCGCCGAGTCACAATTGTGCACTCGGCGAGTCTGTTCAAAGGGTTGACCGTTGACTTTTGTTGACTTTCAGGGTTTGGTCAACAATTGGACTTGTGGACTGTTCGAAGGGTAAAATGGTCTTTTAGCCTTCTTGGAGGATATGTGAGGATCTAGTCTAGCCTGGAGAGCCATTATTAATTGAGATGATCGTTTATGTGTTTAGGCAGAGGCTAGATCAGTGTTTACGCGAGCGAGATATTACCGAGACATCCGAGGTGAGTCTCCTCACTATACTTTACCTTGAGTAGGTAACTAGAGCTATGTGATAGAGTATCTTGTATGCTATCTATGTGATGTGTTGCCCTGCATTATTTCTATGTGATTTATGCTGTGAGTATATCAGAGTTAGGACCGGAAGGTCCACAGAGCTAGGACCAGGGGGTCCACAGAGTTAGAGCCCAAGGGCCCACCAGAGGTATAGCCTTGAGTGGCTAATATGTGTTATATGTGGTATTTTGGGGAACTCACTAAGCTTCGTGCTTACAGTGTTTTGTGTTATGTGTTTCATGTACTAGTGAGGATCGCGGGAAGGCGCCGGCATGATCAGTACACACATGCGGAGTTTTATTTATATGTTATGATCTTGGGATTTTTGACTTATGTTGAATATATGAAACAATGTGTTTTATAATATTGTGAATTAATTTTTTTTTAAAATGTGAAAATTTGTTTGAAATTTTACGGCATTACAAGTTGGTATCAGAGCCTTGGTTTGAGGGATTCGGGTACACCTTCGGGCGTATCTGAACTCAAACTGAGGATTTGAGAGATATTTTTCAGAAAAGTGAAACAAAGTTTTCTAAAGAGTAAAAGAATTTGAAAAGAGCAGAGCAGAGCCGTGTGTACGATCAGCCAGCGCCCGAACAGTGATTTCCCAAAATACCCTTATGTTATATGTTATGAGACGATATGATATATTTTGTATGCTACAGCATGTTAGGTATTTCTATTAGGACTAGAGTGGCCTGATTTGTGATGCCTTAGCCTAGGGGTTGCTGCTAGGAGATGCTTGAGAGGAGGTAGATAGCAGCGAGAGGCTTATGAGAGATCTGCTGGAGAGTAGACTATGCTTAATGAGAGTAGAGTACTTGGAATCTGGGATCCTAAGAGGAGGACTTGGGGTGTATACTGATGCGGTGTGGACAGTAGTATTGGGCCCGTACTACTGAAGACACCGGATCGGTGCACAGTCCAAGTAAGAATCCTTGGAGCATCAGAGATCAAGTAGGGTAGAGTTATCGAGTGCGAGTATACTCGAACGAGTCCCTGATATTTTCTTATGTTGTATTTCAGAGACATCATGGTCAGGACACGCCTTACACCAGAGAGCAACGGTGCTAGTGATGAGGAGATTCGTAGGATCATTCACGAGGAGGTGGCTGCGGCCATCAGGGCAGAGATACCAAAGATGTTTGGGTCTATCAAGACCACACTAATAGAGACTTTTGATGAGAGATATGCTACACTTTCTGATGTTGTTGCTGCAGCCACCGTAGCTGTAGCTGCGGCTAGACCACAGGGTGGTGATGCGTTGCTGTTTTGGGAGTTCGGCAACACAAAACCACCATAGTTTGATGGGATGTAGGATCCGATTGCGGCAATGAGGTGGATTTCGGACATTGAGGGGTGTTTCTTCACGTGCTCATGTCCAGAGCATTTGAGGGTTCGGTTCGCTCTGAACCAGCTTCGCTTGGGAGCGAAGGACTGGTGGAAGTTTGTGATGATGCACTATTCGCCTGCTGAGCTTGCTGTAGTGACTTGGGAGAGGTTCATCGTTATGTTCTAAGAGGAGTATGTTCCCCAGGTGGAGAGGGAGTGTTTGGCCTAGGAGTTTTTGACCCTCAAGCATGGTACCGAGTATGTTACAGTGATTACCAGGATGTTCCATGAGAGGGCGATGTTCTGCCCGGAGCACGTGTCTTCCGAGCAGGCACGTATGAGCCGATATCTGAGCGTTTTGAGGAGGGATATATGAGAGTTTGCAGTGAAATCGTCATACCGGACATTTTCCGAGCTTCAGGAAAATGCTCGGAAGAAGGAGATAGAGCTGGAGACTCAGGCTAAGGAGGAGGTGGAGTCTCAGGGGAGGGACAGGCGACCGGCACAGTCTCAGCCGGCAGCCAAGCGGGCCAAGCCCGCCGATTCGAGGACAGGGAACCAAAAGGGTCTCACTTGTGGCAAGTGCAACAAGAGTCATGTCAGCATGTGCAGAGCAGGGTCTTGCTACAAATGTGGCAAGGAGGGGCATATGGCCAAGGATTGCCCCAAGGGGTTTGCAGTCTGTTTCCACTACAACCAGACCGGACACCGGAAGGTAGAGTGTCCGCAGTTGTGAGGGTCAGCGCAGGGAGCATCTCAGGGATCTACCCCTGCTACTATCAGACCTACAAAGAGCCGGCCGGTGAAGGCCGAGGCACCGAAGGCACGAGGGAGAGCCTTCCAGTTGACCGCGGAGGAGGTCCGCGCAGCACCCGACGTTGTGGCTGGTATGTATACTTTCATGTATCTATTTTTTTATGTTGAGATATTGTGCTTATATTATGATATACGTAGGTACTTTTCTTGTGAATTATGTACCTGCCTTGGTGTTATTTGACTCGGGTGCGAGTCGGTCTTTTGTATCTTTAGCCTTTAGTCAGCACATTAGTATTAGTCAAGAGGCATTGAGTTGACCTCTGAGAGTTTCCATAGCTGACGAGAGAGTAATGTATGCCACTGAGGTGATTCGAGGATGTGTACTCGAGATCTTCGACGTTGCGTTTCCTATTGATTTGGTCCTGATTGCGATGGGGGACGTCTGTGTTATCGTGGGCATGGATTGGTTGAGCAGATTTGGAGCGGTTATTGACTGCGAGCGACAGCTGGTGACCATACGAGACCATAGTGGGGGAGTTCTTATGGTGTACGGCGAGGGTACCCGTACTGGTTCAACGTTTTGTTTGGCTGATAGAGCGAGGTAGAGTCTACAGCAGGGCTGTAGTAGGTTTGTGGCTTATGCGATGGATACGAGAGTTGATTCAGAGAGACCGAGGTCAGTCGATGAGGTACCAATAGTGCGCGAGGTCCCGGATGTTTTCCCCGAGGAGTTACCAGGTGTGCCTCCCGAGAGGCAGGTAGAGTTCTGCATTGATTTGATTCCGGGGGCAGCACCTATCACCAAGGCGCCCTATCGCCTTGCCCCTCCAGAGATGCAAGAGTTATCCTCGCAGCTTTAGGAGCTGTTGGGGAAGGGGTTTATTCGGCCGAGCAGCTCGCCGTGGGGAGCTCCGATCCTTTTTGTTAAGAAAAAGGATGGTTCACACCGGATGTGTATTGACTACCGGGAGTTGAACAAGCCGACGGTCAAGAACCGTTACCCCTTGCCGAGGATCGACGATTTATTCGACCAGTTACAAGGAGCGTCTTGGTTCTCCAAGATCGATTTGAGGTCTGGATATCATCAGGTGAGAGTGCGAGATGAGGATATTCAGAAGACGATATTCAGGACTTGTTATGGGCATTACGAGTTCATGGTGATGCCTTTCGGGCTCACCAATGCTCCAGCCGCATTCATGGATCTCATCAACAGAGTGTGCAGGCCGATGTTGGATCGTTCGGTGATCGTGTTCATTGACGACATATTGGTGTACTCAAAATCCAGGGGCAACATGAGGAGAATTTGTGGGAGATCCTCGGAGTTCTGAGATCAGAGAGGCTTTATGCCAAATTCTCCAAGTGTGATTTCTGGTTACGAGAGGTTCAGTTCCTAGGACACCTCGTTAACCAGAATGGGATATTGGTCGATCCGGCCAAGATTGAGGCAGTGATGAGTTGGGTGGTGCCGAGATCTCCCACCGAGATCAGGAGTTTCCTATGGTTGGCCGGCTACTATAGGAGATTCATCAGGGATTTCTCCAAGATTGTCGTGCCTCTCACCAGGTTGACCCGGAAGGGTGTTGCTTTTGCATGGGGTCCGGAGCAGCAGACCTCGTTTGAGACTCTTTGCCAGAGATTATGCGAAGCTCCGGTGTTAGCCCTTCCGGAGGGGATGGAGGATTTTGTGGTGTATTGTGACACGTCGATATCGGGATTGGGTGCGGTGCTGATGCAGAGAGGGCATGTGATCGCATACGCATCGAGGCAGCTGAAGCCTCATGAGATGAGGTATCACACCCACGATCTAGTGTTGGGGCTGTAGTGTTCGCCCTCAAGATCTGACGTCACTATTTATATGGGGTCTGGTGTACTATATACATGGACCACAAGAGTTTGAAGTACTTGATGGATCAGCCCAACCTGAATATGCACCAGAGAAGGTGGTTGGATGTGGTAAAGGATTACGACTGTGAGATCCTGTACCACCCGGGGAAGGCTAATGTTGTAGCCGATGCCTTGAGTCGTAGGGCGGAGAGTGCCCCGATACGAGACATTTGCATGAGATTGACAGTAATGACGCCAGTGTTGGACACCATTCGAGAGGCCCAGGTTGAGGCCGGGACCAGAGAACCGCAAGAGAGAGTGGGTAGTCAGGCAGGTGACTGAGTTTGTCGCCAATAGTCGAGGGCTTTTAACCTTTCAGGTTTGGATTTGGGTGCCGTTTGAAGGCGGGGCACGCACCATTCTGATGGAGGAAGCACATAGGTCACAGTTCTCGATCCATCCTGGGGCCACTAAGATGTACTTGGACCTGAAAAGAGAATATTGGTGGCCTTGTATGAAGAGGGATGTCGCATGGTTTGTAGAGAGGTGCTTAACCTGTCGCAGAGCCAAGGTTGAGCATCAGCGTCCGCATGGAAAGTTGCAGCCATTAGAGATTCCCGAGTGGAAGTGGGAACAGATTTCCATGGATTTTATCACCAAATTGTCGAGGACTGCGAGAGGCGTCGATGCAATTTGGGTGATCGTTGATCGGTTGATGAAGAGCGCTCACTTCCTTGCTACCAGTGAGAGCTCTTCTGCTGAGAGGCTGGCGGAGTTGTACTTAAGGGAGATGGTATCGTGGCATGGAGTTCCAGTCTCGATTGTTTCAGATCGATATGTGCATTTCACTTCCAGATTTTGGAAGAAATTCCATGAGGAGTTGGGTACGAGGCTGCATTTTAGTACCGCATACCACCCATAGACGGACGGTCAGAGTGAGCGGATGATTCAAACGCTTGAGGATATGCTTTGGGCATGTGTGTTGGACTTCGGGGGAAGTTGGGACACGTATATGCCTTTGGCTGAGTTTTCATATAACAACAGCCATCATTCGAGCATTGGTATGCCTCCCTTCGAGTTATTATATGGGAAGAGGTGTTCGACCCCTATTTGTTGGGGAGAGGTCAGGCAGTGTGTGTCGGGGTGCAAACGAGCCAAGCTACTCGCGAGCTACTCGAGATTGGATCGTTAAAAGCTCGACTCGAAACCGGTTTTAAACGAGCCCGAGCCAAGCTCGAGGTTAATATTAAGCTTGTTTATTAAACGAGCTTGAGCTCAAGCCTATGTCACAAAGCTCGATTAGGCTCGCGAGCCTAAACGAGCCTTTATATAATATTATTTATTATTATTTATATATATTAAAATAAAAACATATTAGGGGAATTATGAATTTAGGGTATTAGTAAACGAGCTTTTTAACGAGCTCGAGCCGAGCTTAAGCTTATTTAGGCACGCCAGATAAAAACGAGTCAAGCCCGAGCCCGAGCCGAGCTTGTATAACTCTTTACGAACCCGAGCCGAGCTCAATAAAAGAAAGCTCGAATCGAGCCGAGCTCGAGCCTCATATAACTTAAACGAGCCTGAGCCGAGCCTGGCCAGGCTTGGGCTTGGCTCGGCTCGTTTGCACCCCTAAGTGTGTGATGGGCAACACAGAGATAGTGCTTCAGACGACGAGCAGATTCAGCAGGTCAGGCAGAAATTGCTGACGGCTCAGAGTCGTCAGAAGAGCTACGCGGATAGGCGTTACTCAGAGCTCGAGTTTCAAGTTGGTGACTTCGTTCTCCTAAAGGTATCTCCTTGGAAAGGAGTATCCGATTCAGGAAGAGGGGCAAGTTAGGGCCCCGATATATTTGTCCATTCAGGGTGATCGCAAGAGTAGGAAGGGTAGCATACCGGTTGGAGCTACCTGCCGAGTTAGGTCAGATTCATGACATCGCAGTTGAGGAAGTGTGTGGCCGATGAGTCGGAGGTGGTACTGTTAGAGGATATCCAGGTGGATGGGAGCCTGAACTACATTGAGAGACCGGTTGCAATTATGGATCGGAAGATCAAGGTTCTGAGGAACAAGGAAGTGCCCCTGATGCAGGTCCAGTGGCAACATCGGAGAGGGTCCGAGCTGACTTGGGAGACGAAGCGAGAGATGCGTGAGCAGCATCCAAAATTGTTTGCGGAATGAGACTTCGAGGACGAAGTCTGATTCTAGTGGGGGAGAATTGTAACATCCGGATTTCCAGGTATATTATTTTATTCTTTTATTTTGAGTTTGGGGAGGGACTCGCCGAGTTGATGCTTAGACTCGCCGAGTAGGACCGCGGGTTTTTATCCGGATTGGTGACTGGACTCGGCGAGTCTACGCTGTTAAGTGAAACCCTAATTTCTTGGGTTTGGGATCTATTTAAAGGCTCTTAGAGCCTTCAGTTGCGGCTACCAGACCCTTGAGAGAAACCCTAAGAGATCTAGAACGTTTGTGAGGGAGGAGAGGCCATTTTTGATCCTTGTGTTGGTGTTCTTGCAAGAAGAAGGTGACCAAGGCAAGAAGGAGCTGAAGAGGGTGCTATTCTGTAGATTTCAAAGCCCAGGGGCTTCATATTTGAGGTATAGATTCGATCCTTCTTCAGTTTTGGTGTTAACCTTTGGAGTTAGGGTTTTCTAGACCCTTTAGAGGCTTGATTTGATGAGCATTTGGTCCCTTCTCGTGATGAGGCTTTGGATTTGGATCCAAAGAGGTCTAGAGACCTTAACCCTTTGATCTTTATGATTGATATTAGGAGACATGAGCTTAGGATACCATATTTGAGGTTATTTCTCCAAATAGAGCCTTTGGGCCTTTGCATAAGCATCAAGATCTGAACTTACGTAATTATCATGCTTGGGAAGGTCAGATCTATGGATTAGAGGAACAGATCTGACCTCAGGAGGTCATTTGAGTTTGAGCATGGCATGAACTCGCCGAGTCCAAGAACAGACTCGGCGAGTAGGATAGTTTTCCCCATGAATCACACAGTTGGTGACTCGCTGAGTTGGGGAAGTGACTCGGTGAGTCATTGGGGATTTAGAGGACTTGAGTTCATGACTGAACTCGCCGAGTCACAATTGTGCACTCGGCGAGTCTGTTCAAAGGGTTGACCGTTGACTTTTGTTGACTTTCAGGGTTTGGTCAACAATTGGACTTGTGGACTGTTTGAAGGGTAAAATGGTCTTTTATCCTTCTTAGAGGACATATGAGGATCTAGTCTAGCCTGGAGAGCCGTTATTAATTGAGATGATCGTTTATGTGTTTAGGCAGAGGCTAGATATTGCGCTAGCCTCCGCCTAATCACATAAATAATTTCTCTAATTAATAAAACTTCTAAAGGCTAGACCAACCCCTCTCTATAAGTTCTCTAAGAAGGGTAAAAGACCATTCTACCCCTCTAATGGCTCATAAGTCCAAACACCGACTAAACCTTAAAAGCCAACAGTCAACTTTGACCGGACTCGCCGAGTGCACTAGAGTGACTCGCTGAGTCAACCCTAATACTCCACGGGTCGCCAAAGATCGCGAGTCGCGGGGCAACCCGACTCGACTCGTCGAGTCCCTTATGGGATTGGCGAGTTCCTCCCATTAAACTCTCAAAAGATCTCTTGAGGTCAAATCTGATTCACCAACCAGTAGATCCAACCTTCTAACACTCGAAAGTCACGTAAAGGTTCAAACTTTATGTTCATGCAATGCTTATAAGACCATTTAAATGGGGTTTTACTCTCAAGGCTCTGATGAAAGCTCATAAAGCTAGGAGCTTGGGACCTTTTGGACCTCTCAAGGTCCAGATCTATCATCTATACTCAAAGGGATCTCACATGCTTCATAATATAACTCAAAATTGTACAAAGGAAACCCTAGATTCAAGGAATCTATCAAATACACGAAATGGGAAGGAACTAGTACCTCAAAACGTGTATCTCTGCGAGAACAACACAGATCCAAGCTCCACAATCAGCCTAGCTGGTTCTACCTCCTTCCTTCTTTTTAAAACACACAAGAAATGGTGAGTTAGCCTTCCTTTTGCACCACAAACGATCTCTCTGCTCTCTAGGGTTTCTCAGGGGTGAAGTGGCTGTAAATGGAGGCCATAAGGGCCTTTAAATAGGTCCCAAACTCCGGAAATTAGGGTTTCTCTAAACAGCGCCTACTCAGCAAGTCCCCCTACTCGGACTCGTCGAGTCCACTCATTATATCCACGGGGGAAACCCGACTCGACTCGGCGAGTTGGACCCTCAACTCGTCGAGTCTCTCCTTTAATCACAAGATTAATCTACACCATAATACCTCTGAAAATCCGGATGTTACATCATTTTTAAAGAAAATATTGGATTTTTTGAAAGAATACGGTAACATCTGGATTTGCATCTATATTATTTTATTCTTTTATTTTGCGTTTGGGGAGGGACTCGACGAGTTGATGCTTAGACTCGCCGAGTAGGACCGCGTGTTTTTATCTGGATTGGTGAGTTGATGCTTAGACTCGCCGAGTAGGACCGCAGGTTTTTATCTGGATTGGTGACCAGACTCGGCGAGTCGACTCGTGGACTCGGCGAGTCCACGCTGTTAAATGAAACCCTAATTTCTCAGGTTTGGCATCTATTTAAAGGCACTTATAGCCTTCAGTTGCGGCTACCAGACCCTTGAGAGAAACCCTAAGAGAGCTAGAACGTTTATGAGGGAGGAGAGGCCATTTTTGATCCTTGTGTTGGTGTTCTTGCAAGAAGAAAGTGACCAAGGCAAGAAGGAGCTGAAGAGGGTGTTATTCTGTAGATTTCAAAGCCCAGGGACTTCATATTTGAGGTATAGATTCGATCCTTCTTCAGTTTTGGTGTTAACCTTTGGAGTTAGGGTTTTTCTAGACCCTTTAGAGGCTTGATTTGATGAGCATTTGGTCCCTTCTCGTGATGAGGCTTTGGATCTGGATCCAAAGAGGTCCAGAGACCTTAACCCTTTGATCTTTATGATTGATATTAGGAGACATGAGCTTAGGATATCATATTTGAGGTTATTTCTCCAAATAGAGCCTTTGGGCCTTTGTATGAGCATCAAGATCTGAACTTTACGTAATTATCATGCTTGGGAAGGTCAGATCTATGGATTAGAGGAACAGATCTGACCTCAGGAGGTCATTTGAGTTTGAGCATGGCATGAACTCGCCAAGTCCAAGAACAGACTCGGCGAGTAGGATAGTTTTCCCCATGAATCACACAGTTGGTGACTCGCTGAGTTGGGGAAGTGACTCGGTGAGTCATTGGGGATTTAGAGGACTTGAGTTCATGACTGAACTCGCCGAGTCACAATTGTGCACTCGGCGAGTCTGTTCAAAGGGTTGACTGTTGACTTTTGTTGACTTTCAGGGTTTGGTCAACAATTGGACTTGTGGACTGTTCGAAGGGTAAAATGGTCTTTTAGCCTTCTTGGAGGATATGTGAGGATCTAGTCTAGCCTGGAGAGCCATTATTAATTGAGATGATCGTTTATGTGTTTAGGCAGAGGCTATATCAGTGTTTACGCGAGCGAGATATTACCGAGACATCCAAGTTAAGTCTTCTCACTATACTTTACCTTGAGTAGGTAACTAGAGTTATGTGATAGAGTATCTTGTATTCTATCTATGTGATGTGTTGCACTGCATTATTTCTATGTGATTTTTGCTGTGAGTATATCAGAGTTAGGACCGGAGGGTCCATAGAGCTAGGACCAGGGAGGTCCACAGAGTTAGGGCCCAAGGGCCCACCAGAGTTATAGCCTTGAGTGGCTAATATGTGTTATATGTGGTATTTTGGGGAACTCACTAAGCTTCGTGCTTAAAGTGTTTTGTTTTATGTGTTTTAGGTACTAGTAAGGATCTCAGGAAGGCGTCGGCATGATCAGTACACACACACGGAGTTTTATTTATATGTTATGATCTTGGGATTTTTGACTTATGTTGAATATATGAAACAATGTGTTTTATAATATTGTGAATTAAATTGTTTTTTTAAATGTGAAAATTTGTTTGAAATTTTACGGCATTACAAATACACTATCATTTTCCACAAAACTGTTACAAATCCTTCTCATACAAAATGCTTATGAACTCACCAACTTAATTGTTGACACTTTTCAAAATCACTTGTATTCTCAGGAAACCAGTAAACAGGTAATCAAAGAGTTTTTGGAGGACGGGGCATCGTCGCATCATGTTATTTATATTTTCATAGGCATTTGATAACATGTTGACAATGTTTTTTAGCACAATGTAAAATTGTTAAATATTCAATACGATAGTTGTAATGCTTTGATCGCTATTATTCAATTGTTATGATATTGTACATGAAAGTCATCCGCCTCCAGACATTTGCGCCGTTCTGGTTTGGGGTGTGACATATTGGTATCAGAACATTGTTTATAGTGAACTAAGTATATCAAACCACGTAAGGTATACAACTATAAATACAATGGGGCTAAAATACTCTGAATAAGAAGTATACTCTAAAAATATAATAAGTATTTTAGAAAAGTATACGTACATGCATACATACTAGGGCAGTGTCGTAATAAGAACCATGTAAAAGTATTAAGATAAGTTAGACTATACGATTAAACCTAGATAGTGTGAGGTCATATCTAGGATAAATATGACCTGATCAACCATATTTATGCAAGTTATGACTAACATGTGTTTAGGAATGGTCGTGGTGAACAACGAGTCTAAAACATACCAAAGTAACTCTAAGAACCCAACCTAAAGTTTAAAATACTATAGGAGTAATCCTCTATGTGTCTCCTATATCCCTATTTCCGCACGGACAATGTGGCCGGATTTCACCACGAAGACCCTTACTACCCTACCATTGCAGCCAACGGATGGATCTAGAAGAGGATCCAGAAGATTATTGTGAAAATTGGAAAATTTTTGTAACAAGCAACGTCTAAATTGTAACCGTGTACAAGTGAATTCACAACATAATTTTTGTTGTAATAAAACTTTGAAAGCCAAAAGGGCATTGTTTGTATATATATATATATATATATATATATATATATATATATATATATATATATATATATATATATATATATGATTTGAAAATCATATTCGTAATAAACACTTAAAAGTCAACAAAATAGACCAAGAATTATGACAATTCCATTCGCATTTAGCTGTCTTCGGCCTAGGACCCCAAAACATGGGATTTCGGTTGATGCAAGGACCGAAATCACATGTGATTTCGGTTTGCATTAAGATTGAAATTACCATGTGATATTGGTTAGAGCATGGGCCGAAATCTCAAGTAAGTGGGGTGTGTTCTAGTGGGTTTTCTATGTAATTTCAATGGGAAAACAAGATAAGGATAGTTGACCTTATGACTTGATACTTCACCCTTTTCCCATGCAAAACATTACCCAACAAATATCAAGGTATTAACCAACAGTTAACCAAGAAAATATCACATCATTTTACCTCCTAATCTTTAGACGAGATCCTTCCCAAAACCCCCATCATTTCCATTCTACTTCCTGTTACTTCATTTTTCTCTCAAAGAACAAGTTCAAGCTCTTTCTAGATAAATTCCTCCAAGATTATTCATAGAGTTTTGGTAAGTTTATCTCACTAATCTAGTGTTTTTATACACATTCACACTAATTTCATTATATTTACACACATTATTATATGTTAAAACTCTTAGGGTATATCATCTTCAAAGAGTTCATCAACCCCATTCAAGAGTTTAGGCTTGGAAATCTTCACACCGTTTCTTCAAACAAACCCAAAAATCCACTGAAGGTGAGTTCATACCCCTACATTGTCGAGTTTTTGATGTTTTAGCAGGGGGTGGGGGGACTACAAGTAAATCTTGGTTTACCACACAAATATTTGCAATGTTTCATCTTTGTGTTAAAAATAATATATTATTTGCATGAGTTATGGTTGTTACTAGTTTTTATACAAATATTTATGATATATTTGTTTTCAAATGCAAAACTAACAAAAACCAAATATAATCCATGTTATAAAATCATAAGAAAAATTATGATTTGCAAAACAACAAGGTTTTTGGAAGCTTTTTACCAAAAACATAGCTTTTCTAACAAGAAGGAGAACATTCTAGTTATTTCACTATTTGGTGGGTTACAACCCAAAATATGATGTTTGACCTTACATTTTGAAACTAGACAAGATGATTACTATGTATTTATATAAATTATTATATAAATGTACTTGACAAACAAACATGATAAACTATAACTAGTATAGTTTAGGAGTCACAAAACTACACTATCATTTCAGAAGAAACAAATAATTATTAAAAGGTATAATTATTTCATTTACACGAGAAAGGAGTTTTCATTTCACGTAATTCGGTTGATACTGCTTGTGAGACATTTAGCTTCACCGTACCTACCAGAGTACACACCAAGTCCTGAATTATAACTATAGTCTCTTGTAGGGAGAACGTGACACTTGTGTATAGATCTATACGGGATTGACAACCCCGCACCTAAACTATTAGCTACAGGTAGCCAACAGGTCTGGGGTGACAAATGTCATAACTGTTCCGATGCCCGTAGCACGTCGTTCGGGCCACTAGTCGCATTAGTATGGTTATAATAACTCACATAGGGTATTGACAACACGTTTGATTTACGGGTTAACATACATTCAAGTAGTTTTATATGAATATAAAACTTCATAACACCATTTTTCAGTACAATATTACTTACATTTTTAGTCTTGGGATTTAAGACTTACAGCTCATTTATAAAGAAAATATCGGATTTTCTGGAAGTATACACTATCATTTTACTCGAACTAGTTACAGATCCTTCTCATACAAAACGCTTATGAACTCACCAACTTAATTGTTGAAACTTTTCAAAATCACTTGTATTCTCAGGAACCAGTAAACAGGTAACCACAAGATTTTTGGTGGATGGGACGTCGTTGCATCACACTATTTATTTTCGTCATATGCATTAGATATCATGTAGACAATGTTTTGAGCACAATGTAACTTATTAAATATTCAATACAATGACTGTAATGATTTGATCTCTATTATTCAATTGTTTTGATACTCTACATGAAGTCATCTGCCCCCAGATGTTTCCGCCGTTCTGGTTTGGGGGTGTCACAGATTGGCGGACAAGTATGAAACTGATCCTGGTATGAATGCATGTATGTATACTTGTGTTGTTCAAAAATCACAATACTTTTGTTTTGTTCCAGTATGACACTGATCCTAGTATGAATGCATGTATGTATACTTTTTAATAAAATATTGATTATATTTTAAAAGTATAACTCTTGGTCAGAGTGTTTTAATCACATTGTCTTTATAGTTATATATATTTTATGGGTTGATATAACTCATTCGCTATAAACAATGCTCTGATACCAATCTGTCACACCCCCAAACCGAATTGCAGAAACATTCAGGGGTGGAGGACGTCATGTATAGTATCATAACAATGCAATATAGTAAATCAAGCAACAATATCCATTGCATTAAATAGTATACTTAATACAAGTGTGTTCTTTGTAAAGTTTAAATGACACCAAAAATGGAAGTGTGACAAAAGAATGAGACGAGTCTTGGATTCTTCTCCGTCTTCCCAAAAGCTGGACAAGTGTACCTGTCTTACTGGTTTCCTGAGAATACAATTTATTTTGAAAAGAGAGCATCAACATAAAGATGTTGGTGAGTTCATAAGCAGTATAGTGTCATTATGTTGTATTTGTTTCATAAAAAGGTTTATGTTTGTATCATAAAAAGGTTTGTTTGCTTTCCCAGAAAATCCTATAATTTCTGCTTGTAATGAAATGTAGTCTTCTACCAAGACCGCACCGTTTGTTTGTTCTCTTATATTAATGCAAATGAAATGTTTATACAAATGAATGATACTTAAATATTAATTCACCGCCTTATAACCGGGTTGGTTAATTTAGATGAATATGTGATAAGGTTATAACCATGCTTGATCAACCTAGTGTAAATACACGACGTTCTTCAGACGTCGAAAAGGTATGACATTTGTTCATCCGTGGACTTGCAGGTCCCACTATAGCTCGTAGAGAGGTGTGGGATGGTCAATCACGTATAGATCTATACACAAAATCACGCTCTCCCTCCAGGAGATCTAGTTACAAAACGTGACACAACAAGTGTATTGATGTGGCATGAAGTAGTATCTCACATTTTTGTTATCATGTACATGTATAGTGTGTATGTTCCTTCTGTTTCTTGTATATGTAAGTGTGTGTTCCTTTTGTAAATGCATATGTTCCTTTTGTTTCTTGTATATTTAAGTGTGTGTTCCTTTTGTAAATGTATATGTATAGTGTTACTTCTTGTACTCGTATATATGTATGATCTCTAAATTATACCTATTATAGTTTACTAGTATTGTTTATTGTATAACTGACTTGTTGAAAAGACTCAATTTTTAAGTATAAACAATCATGTTAGGTAAGACCTTGAGAAAAAGGTTTATTATTCATATAAGTATTTAGTATGTATAATCATAACACTAGTCCAATGTCCATTAAAGTACATTTATACACAAATATTTATATGAATATGATTTTGAAAGTAAAAATAGTTTATAAGTAATTTGAACAAAGGGTTTTGATATGAAGTTTAACAGTATTTTGAAATAGTAAAAGTCCTTTTTGTTTGTAGGTAACCAAATGTATGAACGACACAATTCTATTGTATTTCAACTTGTATCCTCCCCCTAAAAAGCATTTAAAACATGTAAAATGTTGATTGTAGGGGTATGAACTCGCTTGTAGTGTGTGATTCGAATGAAAGATCGATATAGAATGCTAAGTATGCCAAGTGAAACCTCAAACACAAACGGACCCTATTAAGCATATAATGGCACATATATATGTGTATAATTAGTATATATAACAACCAATCTTGTAAGGGAACAACCTTATGTACTAGAAAACACTTAAAATGAAGTTTTGCACCCACATTTGATTGATTGAATGGAGTTTTCAGCCACACAAGGATGTGTTCACGGCCAAGGAGTGTTTACGGCCACATAAAGTGTGTTTACGACCATAGTAGAGTTTACGACCATGAACACATGATGTGTTCACGACCCAAACTTGATTCCATGAAGTGTTTGCGGTCCTATATAGGGTTTAAGATGGGTTTACGGCCAAGGAAGGAGGGTTCAATGCCATATAAAGATATTAGGAAGGGTTCACGGCCACATGAAGGGTTCACGGCCGTGAACTCTTGAAGATCATGCAAATGTGCTTGAGTCAAGGCTGAAAATCAAATGATTCTAATGAATAACAAGCATATGGAAAGGATATTACTTAATGGAAGTCTTGAAGGTTTTTTCGGCCCCAAGAACAAGTGTGAGTTCTTGGTGTTCTTGGTGATTTGAAGACTTAAACCCAAAAGAGATGAATTCATGGATGAAATCATAGAGTTTCACTTGAATAAGAAGTATATCAAGAAAGAATGGAAGAATCACTTACACTTTTGAAGATCAAGGGAGATATTCTTGATGATACTTTGAGTGAGAAATGAGAGTTCTTGACTTGGAGATGTGAGAAATGAAGAATAATGAAGGAACTTCACACTTATGAGAGGGGTTCACGACCGTAAACTCTAGTTTGCAGCCGTGAACTCCTGGTGAAGGTGTTTCTGGCTTGATTTCAACTCAACGAACTTAAGTTAACACATCCAAACACACAAACCTTGAATGTACTAGGCTTAGAACTCTCATACAAACCCTTAACAAAGCTAAAAGTCAACAAAAACAAGTCTGACTTTTTGTCCCGAAATGAGAGTTCAAGAAAATACAAATACACTAAGGTACAAGATGAGGATATTTCTGTTTCTTTTGATCCTCGCGCTCCCAAGTGAATTTAGGTCCCCGCTTGGCATTCCAGCGAACCTTCACTATCGGGATACAACTTTGCTTCGTTTGATTGACCTCTCGGCCCATGATATCTACTGGTTCTTCAACGAAGTTGAGGCTCTCATTGATCCCAATTTCCTCGAGTGGAATGACAAGGGTCTCATCGGATAGGCACTTTTTCAAGTTCGACACGTGGAAGGTAGGGTGTACGTTACTAAGTTATTAGGGTAGTTTTAGTTTTTAAGCTACAGAGCCGATTATAGCGAGAATCTCAAAAGGCCCTATGTACCTTGGATTTAGCTTCCCATGCTTTACGAAGCGTATCAAGCCCTTCCAGGGTGAAATCTTCAATAGAACACGGTCACCCACCAGGATTGTTATTGTAGGAGAACTCGACAAGGGGTAAATTAGTATCCCATGCCTTTCCAAAGTCTATCACATAGACTCGCAACATATCTTTCAGAGTTTGAATAATCCTCTCACTTTTCCCGTCAATTTGTGGGTGGTAGGTTGTACTCATGTCCAACATGGTCCCCAAGGACGTTTTTAGCGGCTGTCATAATCTTGAAGTGAATCGATTGTCTCTATCAGAGATGATGGATATGGGAACACCATGCAGTCGTACAATCTCCCTAATGTATGTTCGGGTTAACTTTTCCATCTTGTTTGTTTCCTTGATCGGGAGGAAGTGTGTAGACTTGGTTAACTTGTCAATGATCACCCATATGGTATCGAGACCTCCCAATGTCTTAGGTAACTTGCTTATGAAATCCATAGTAATCCGCTCCCACTTCCACTCCGATATCTCCGGTTGCTGTATTAGACATGAGGGTTTCTGGTATTCGACTTTAACCTTAGCGCAAGTAAGACACTTGCCCACAAAGGTAGGAATTTCTGCTTTCATGTTAGGCCACCAGTATAACTTTTTGAGATCCAGATACATCTTATCTAAACCTGGGTGAACAGAGTATCGAGTGTTGTGCGCTTCCTTCATGACCACGTCTCTAAAACCACAGTGACTTGGTGTCCAGATCCGGTCCAAGAGATATAGAGCTCTGTTACCCTTGACTTCTAAATTTTTGTCCATTCCTCTTAGGGATTCACCAGCCACATTCTCAGGTTTCAAGGCTTCCTGTTGAGCCTCTTTAATTTATGTGGACAGGTGTGAATGGATTGTCATTGTCAAAGATTTGACTCTACGACCTGAATACTCCTTCCGACTTAGGGCGTCTGCTACTACATTGGCTTTACCAGGGTGATAACGAATTTCACATTCATAATCATTTAGTAGTTCAACCCATCGTCGCTGTGTCATGTTAAGTTCCTTCTGATTGAAAATATGTTGAAGGATATTGTGGTCTGTAAAGATAGTGCTTTTCGTTCCATAAAGGTAGTGCCTCCGGATCTTTAGGGAAAAAATGACAACCCCCAGCTGAAGATTGTGCTTAATGTAGTTAACTTTGTGTATCTTCAGCCGTCTCGAGGCATAGGCGATAACCTTTCCCCGTTGCATCAGAACACAACCAAGTCCTTAGTTGGAAGCGTCGCAGTACACTATGAAATCTTCTATCCCTTCTAGGAGGGATAGTATTGGTGCGCTACATAGGGCTTGTTTGAGCGTTTGGAATGCATTCTCTAGTTTTTCTTCCCAGCTAAAGTTCACACCCTTTTGCATCAGGGTGGTAAGTGGCTTAGCTATCCTTGAGAAGTTTTAAATGAACCTGCGGTAGTAGCCAACGAGGCCTAGAAATTGACGAATTTATGTAGGCGTTCTTGGCGTTGACCAGTTCTCGATGGCTTTAATCTTGGAAGGATCCACATGGATGCCTTCTTTGCTTACCATGTGACCCAGGAATTCGACTCTTCGAATCCAAAATTCGCATTTAGGGAACTTCGCATACAACTTCTCTGTGCATAGTGTTTCCAAGATCTGACGTAGATGTTGACTATGTTTCTCATTACTGCACGAATAGATAAGTATATCATCGATGAATACAATCACGAACTTATCCAAGTAAGGACGTCACACCCTATTCATTAAATCCATGAACACTACGGGCGCATTTGTTAGACCGAAGGGCATCACTACGAACTCATAGTGACCATAACGAGTTCGGAAGGATGTTTTGGGAATATCTTCCTCTAGAACTCACAGCTGATGGTACCGAGATCTTAATACAATTTTCGAAAAGTAGCTCGCTCCTTGGAGTTGGTCGAACAAGTCGTTGATGCATGGGAGAGGATAGCGGTTCATAATGGTTAACTTGTTAAGGTCGCGATAGTCAATACACATACATAACGATGCGTCTTTCTTCTTTACGAATAAGACCGGTGTTCCCTAGGGCAAAAATCTTGATCTTATAAATCCCTTGCTGAGGAGTTCTTTAAGTTGACTAGATAGCTCTTGCATCTCTACTGGTGCCAGACAATAAGGCGATTTGGCTACATGGGTAGCTCCAGCAATTAAGTCGATTCTGAACTTGACTTGTCGCTGCGGGGGTACCCCTAGGAGATCTTCAGGAAAGATGTCGGGAAAATCGCAGACATTCGGGATGCTCTTCAAGTCCTTCACCTCTTTGCTCGCATCAACAACTTGAGCCAAGAAGGCATGGTACTCCTTTCGTAAGTACTTATGGGCTTGAATGCATGAAATGATTTGAAGGTTTGCGCCTGGTTTGTCACCGTAGATCACTAGGGTTTCGTTGCTCGGCAAATTTAGACGGATGGCTTTCTCAAAGCATAGGATGTCAGCATGATGGAGGCTTAACCAGTCTATGCCAACAATGACGTTGAAACTTTTGATTGAAATAGGCATGAGGTTGATTGGAAATAAGTGGTTATCTAGAGAGGGTACATCCTATGAAAATTTCTCTACAAGACTCCGTATTTCCATTAGCCATTTCTACGACGAACGTTTCTTTTAGTGCTTGCAGTGCTTGATTAAGTAAGTGTTTAAATTCTTGGTTCACAAAACTCCTCTTCGCTCCACTATCGAATAGTATGCATACATATGAGTTATTGGGTTGAACATACCCGTGACTATGGATGGGTCCACTACAGTTTCCTTATGACCAATAGCAATACGTCTTCCTGCTCTGCCAACATTTTTGGCCTAACGGCAATTTATTTTGAGGTGCCCCATTTTGCCACACCCGTAGCAGGCCTGGCTTGCTCCTGTGTAGGGACCTAGGTGATCGGCCTATCTGGTGCTTTGCAGAAACCGTCCATGTGTCCGTTCTTGTCACAGTTAACACAATGCATTTCCTGGCAAGGGCTATTGTGATGGAAATTGCATTTGTTGCACTTAAGCAGGCTCCCCGCATATTGTTTTGCTGGTGTAGGGGTTCCAGGGGTTGTCGCGACGTAGACAGCCACAACCTGTTGTTTCTTGGCGGCTGCTGATTGATTTTTCTTCTTATCCCAGAACTTTCTCTTGTTATCACTTGTCTTTACCGGTTCTGGAATTGTAGGGGTAACTGTAGTTGCTTGAGGTTGGACTCCATGGTCTACCAGTCGTTGTGCCAACCGCTTAGCAATGTTGAATGTAGTAGGGTTTGATGCCAAAACGTTCCCCTGAAATGGAGGTAGCAGTCCCCATATACATCTTTCGATTTTCTTGCTTTCGGTGGGGACCATACTTGGACATAGAGCCACTGAATCACTAAACCTTTCCGTATAGGCCACTATGTCGGAACCATTCATCTTAAGGCTCCAAAGTTCTTGCTTGAGCTTTTGGACTTCTCCCCTTGGGCAGTATTCCATTGTCATGAGGTCTTTCAGCGTATCCCAGCCCATCCTATTAGCCACTACTAGGGTGAGTGACTTGACATGGCCATTCCACCACATCAGGGCTTTGTCAGAGAAGGTACAGACAACAAATTTTACTTTGCTTCCTTTCGGGCAGGAGCAGATATCAAAGATTGAGTCCGTCTTCTCGATCCATTGTGACAAAGCAATGACTCCTCCAGTTCCATTAAAGACCATGGGTTTGCAGTTGGTGAAGTCCTTGCAGGTACACTCCCGTGTATGCATTTGGCTTTCACCGTGGTTGGATTTGGTACCTGTTCCAGCTCCACTGGCGCCACCCCAATTCATTTGCGTCATGGATGCGGTTAAAGCCGCAATTACAGTAGCTTGAAACATTTTTGCATCGAACTGCGTTGGGGTGGTGGAGGAGTTTGATTTACTGGAGGGTTTCTGATTGGACGCTTGCAAAGCGACATCTTCTAGCTATAATAGATGAAATGATGATAAGTCTTCAATAAAATTACCAAGAGGAATAATATTTAGCTAGAATAGAGTTTGATAGAGATGATCACTAGTAGAACATTAACTGTCATTATAGTTAGTATAAATGTTACATAGAGTTTGGAAAATTCGACCTTAGAGTAGGTCTTACAATCATACCAACAGAGGGAAAACTTGACAATATAAAGATCTAGATGGATAGTACTTGTTAGATAGTAATATTTACATAAAAGAGTGCTACTTAGGGTGCCTATGAAGGCTATTCCTTAAACCAAAAGAAAGGGCGGTAGAGCATCATCTACTGCCAACGGGCACCCCTCGGACGAGACCTTAAATCATCCAGTTGACATTCCACATCAAGTAGTTGTTTGACAGGCGTGCTCGGAGCTCTATGACTTTAGCTCGTACTGCAGTGCCTCATTTTCGTTTTTCCCATGAGCAACTTCGAGATTGTAAATGCGATCTATATTGGCGTTTGTATTTGCATCAAGCTCCATAGTTTGCTGAATGGCTGCCACACCTGGCTCAACATTGTGAGCCACTCGGCGAACCAAGATTGGAAGGATTCTATCTGCGGAGCCTCCCTAGCTCAGGTTATAGAAACTATAGTATCCATTGTATGGGAGGGGTTGACCTTGCTCGTGGCTCCACCTATTCAAACTTTCATCCAACAGAGGCGTTGGGTCATGGAACTCAAGCTGGGGGGTTAGGATTTGGTATTGGGGCCACTAGAGGTAGATTCTCAACATCAGGTTCTAAGTCGGCATCTTCAAGAAAATTCTCTGCAAAATCATCGTCTAAGGGAATTTCAGGATTTTCTTCTGGCTCATCATCTAGCCATCCACCATTTTCATGATTAGGAAAGTACGAGTCTCCAGGATGATGAAATCCCGCCATGATATCTACGCGAGAAAAGGGGTAAAAGAGATAGTTAATAGACGTCTAATCTAATAATACTTATAAGGGAGTGATCCTCTTAGTTATTTCTATAATTAACTAGTGCATACCAGCTATATATAATTTCTGAGATAGAACAGACCTTCGAATAAATGACCCAACTCTAAGTCCACAACCAAACAAGGAACAGGAAGTAAATTGATAGTCACAGATTCTAAGTCTATAGAATCTTTAGTTATATATAACTTTAACATATGCACTCGATAATTATAGACCAACTAATAAGAGTCTTTAGTTTTCACATAAGTTAATAGTAACACAGAATACTCCTAAAGTATTTTAAGTTTGTTTTATGTTCTCACTGATTCTTTGTGGATAGTTGGTAAGTTTTTAGACTTGCTGCAACATCACAAACATTCCTGGGCATATGCTAATCACTTCGAGGACTAACATAGTTGATCAGGCTATGTCATTCCCAGATCTGACCATACATCCCCAAGCCTACTTGTACTGTTCAACAATCACAATACTTTTGTTCTGTTCTAGTATGACACTGATCCTAGTATGAATGCATGTATGTATACTTTTTAATAAAATATTGATTATATTTTAAAAGTATAACTCTTGGTCAGAGTGTTTTAATCCCGTTGTCTTTATATTTATATATCTTTTACAGGTTGATATAATTCATTCGCTATAAACAATGCTCTGATACCAATCTGTCACACCCCCAAACCGAAATGGCAGAAACATTCGGGGGTGTAGGATGTCACGTACAGTATCATAACAATGCAATATAGTAAATCAAGCAACAATACCCATTGCATTAAATAGTATACTTAATACAAGTGTGTTCTTTTTAAAGTTTAAATGACACCAAAAATGAAAGTGTGACAAAAGAATGAGACAAGTCTTGGATTCTTCTCCGTCTTCCCAAAAGCTGGACAAGTGTACCTGTCTTACTGGTTTCCTGAGAATAAAAGTTATTTTGAAAAGAGAGCATCAACATAAAGATGTTGGTGAGTTCATAAGCAGTTTAGTGTCATTATGTTGTATTTATTTCATAAAAAGGTTTATGTTTGTATCATAAAAAGGTTTTTTTTACTTTCCCAGAAAATCCTATAATTTCTGCTTGTAATGAAATGTAGTCTTCTACCAAGACCGCACCGTTTGTTTGTTCTCTTATATTAATTGTAAATGAAATGTTTATACAAATGAATGATACTCAAATATTAATTCAACGCCTTATAACCGGGTTGGTTAATTTAGATGAATATGTGATAAGGTTATAACCATGCTTGATCGACCTAGTGTAAATACACGACGTTCTTCAGACGTCGAAAAGGTATGACATTTGTTCACCCGTGGACTTGCAGGTCCCACTATAGCTCGCATCGAGGTGTGGGATGATCAATCACGTATAGATCTATACAGAAAATCACACTCTCCCTCCAAGAGACTCTATTTACAAAACATGACACAACAAGTGTATTGTTGTGCCATGAAGTAGTATCTCACATTTTTGTTATCATGTACATGTATAGTGTGTATGTTCCTTCTGTTTCTTGTATATGTAAGTGTGTGTTCCTTTTGTAATTCATATGTTGCTTTTGTTTCTTGTATATGTAAGTGTGTGTTCCTTTTGTAAACATATATGTATAGTGTTACTTCTTGTACTTGTATATGTATGATCTCTAAACTATACCTATTAGTTTACTAGTATGGTTTATTGTATAACTGACTTGTTGAAAAGACTCAATTTTTAAGTATAAACAATCATGTTAGGTAAGACCTTGAGAAAAAGGTTTATTATTCATATAAGTATTTAGTATGTATAACCATAAGTTAATCGTCTGTCGGACTAGAGAATACTACCCTAAGCCCACAACCAAACAAGGAACAGGAGTCAAAGTCATTAACACTAGTCCTATGTCCATTAAAGTGCATTTATACACAAATATTTATATGAATATGATTTTGAAAGTAAAAAGAGTTTATAAGTAGTTTGAACAAAGTGTTTTGATATGAAGTTTAACAGTATTTGAAATAGTAAAAGTCCTTTTTGTTTGTAAGTAACCAAATGTATGAACAACACAATTCTATTTTGTTTCAACTTGTATCCCCCCCCCCCCCTAAAAAGCATTTAAAACATATAGAAGGTTGATTTTAGGGGTATGAAATCACATGTAGTGAGTGATTCGAATGAAAGATCGATATAGAATGCTAAGTATGCCAAGTGAAACCTCTAGCACAAACGGATCCTATTAAGCATATAATGTTGGATTAGTGTCTAAGTCCATAACTATTTTGGTATGTACTTGACCCGATTATGAGCATGGTCCTTTTGGGTTGCCTTCACCATAGCAATATGTAGGATGAATTAAGGAGAGAAAGGTTTAATTATGATTTATTAATATATTATAAGAATAATATATTAAAGGAGAAATCATAATGTTTAATTAATATTAGTCAAGAATTAATTAAGAATTAATTTTGTGGCTAAAAGAGATTAATTAAACTTAAGGGACTAAAATTGTAATTATAAGATAATTGCAAGAGTGGGCTGATGGACTCCATAGAGTGGAGTGGACGAAATTTATGGGGAAGCCCATAAGATTTCGTCCATGACTCTAAAGAAAGGGATCCATGGGCTGCTTAGGGTCTAAGTAGTCAAATTAGGGTTTCCTAGTTGAAAACCCTAATATCCTACATGTATATAAAGGACCCATAAGCCCCAAAAACGTGGACAAGTCTTCCTCTAGGGTTTCTAGACGTTTTGGGCAGCCTCCTCTCTTCTCCTCTTCATCCAAGTTGCTTAGTGGTGTTTATGACTCCATTAGAGGTGCAACACTTGAAGCACTAAGCTTTTGAAGCCAATAAAAGCAAGGAATTGATTGTTATTGCAATATAACAATCAAAGGTAATTACTAAACCCTTATTTCAGTTCTTTTATAATAGATCTAGGGTTTATAGCTTTGGATATTCAATTTCATGTTCATTAGACAAACTAGATCCAAAAGCTATTAGGGTTTGCATGTACACCATAGGATTGATGTTTTGCTTGAAACCCATCAGTGGTATCAAAGCCTAGGACTGTTTGTTAGTGAATTTGATGCTTGATTGATCGTTTTTTGCTTGGAAAACAAAATTTTTTGGCTTCTGCTTGTCCGACTCTACGAGTCAGTAGATGAACTCGGCGAGTCTGGCTGACTCGGCGAGTTTGAGGATCTAGCAGCATTTTTTGGCAATTTTCTTGCTGTTTTGGCTTGGGATACTTACCATAAACGTTTTTTAATTAATAAAATCCGATTTTTATTGATTTTGGATGAATATCCTTACCAAAATAGTAGATAATTACCATTTAATCAAATATTTGTTACCTTATAAGATAATATTTAATTATTTGAGTTATTTGATGAATTATCCTGCAAGTTTTTTGACTATGTCAAAATTAGATAATTGCCTTGTTTGAATAGTTTCAAATTGCACCCTTTAGGTTTTATAGTTTAAATTTGAACTTAAAAGTTTTGTTTTTGAAATTTAAATAAGTTAAACCCTAATGTTTTGAAAAGTTTCAAAACTTGCCCTCAAGTTTTGGAATTTAAACTTTTGATTAAAAGTTTAATTTTGAAATATTTAAATTCTAAACCCAAATGTTTTGAAATGTTTCAAAACTTGCCCTCAAGTTTTGGAATTTAAAGGTTGATTAAAAGTTTAATTTTGAAATGTTAAATTCTAAATCCCTAGTAATTTGAAAAGTTCAAATCACACCCTTATGGTTTTATTAATTAATTAAAGTGTATAATTAAAGGTGATTTAATAAACCCATAAAGTTTTGGTTTACATTTAATTAAATTAAAAGTATAATTTACTAAATTGAACCACCTAGTATTTTAAAAGTGTAAAGTACACCCTATACTATATATAACATTAAAATTCTAATATTATATATATATATATATATATATATATATATATATATATATATATATGAGTAAACAGTCAGTCTTACTGTTAGTAGGCCTCATGCACGAAGCTGGTCTATAAGGGGTGCTTAAGGAAATTGCCTATAAAATGGCAATTGAATGGGTATCCACTCTTACCCACCGCACTCTTGACTAGTGGAGGGTCGTTAGCCGAATGGGTAGGATAGGACATAAACCTTCCATTATAAGTATAATGAAGTACAAAGTAACTAAATGCTTATCCAAATTCCCAAATCATAGTTACTTTAGGCAAAATGTGAAATTGTATGCTAATCCATGGAATGACACTTTGTACCCTTGCTGAGACGTTAGTGGAGCGTGTGTGGTTAACTGGCACACTAATTTGGGGTTGACATTGGTGGCGAAGGGTGGCTCGATGTTTGTCATAGATCAATGGAGCGTGTGTGGCTAACCGGCACATTGATTAGGTGATAGTAGCATTAAGTGCACCACGTGATTCGTATGGTTATTCACACCTTGTTTGTGATCCTCGGCATCCCAGTCACAAATAGTAGGGCATAATCGAGATTAAACATGTCATTGAAAAGTTCAATGAATCTCAAAAGATCTAGGAGTTTCAATTCATTTAAAACTTAAACATCCTTTTCGTTTTTCATGGTGAAATTGGTAAATCGTCATTTACCTACTTTCAAATATTCTGCGACTAGATTACGGCATCCCTCTTCTAGGTTGTAGAGTATTGTGTTGGATCCTAGATTTGATGTTTCATTTGGGTGTTACATCAAGAACTCAATCCTTAACTTGAATTTTCTCCTGTTTTGTAGATGTCAAACAACTATGGTTTTCCTAAATCCCTTGGAGCAAGTTTTCCAAACGAAGATGATATTCCACGATATGATCGAGGAACAAGAAATCATGCTTCACTTCCTCCACCTCCTCCAATTGTTCTCCCTAACCCATAAGTTCGAAGGCTTGAAAAGTTCACGCTCACTCAAGCCCTATTGGAAAATAAGCACAAAGATGGAAAGTCAGTGTGTGCACACGTCTTAGAGATGAAGTCATTCATTGATAGGTTAAGGATGTTGGGTGTCGATATCTATAGATATTGGCTGTTGATTGGGTTCTTCAATCACTTCCTGAATCATACGGTGAGTTCGTTAGAGAGTACTATATGATGGATCATGACGTGACCCTCATTGATCTCACCTATTTGCTTATAGTTGCTGAATCGGCAATGATTTGGCGTGCTGGTCAAGCAAATTTGTCTGGTGAATCAAACTCCCAAACTTCAATGGACACTGGCAACATTGGAAGTCCAGAAAGAACTGAGTCTGTGATTGTCCGATGTGTTGTGCCAAAGGAGTCCATTTGCTTTTATTGCCAAGAGAAGGGGCATTGGAGACGAAGCTGCCCAAACTACTTGAGAGATCTAAGAGATGGGAGAGTCAAGACGTATGGCTCTGCTTCAGGTAAAATCCATTAACTAACTCTTTTAAGTTCCTATTCTAGATTCTTAATACATGATGTGATAAGATTGCATTCTGATGTTTTGTAGGATCGAAGAAAAGAGAGGAAGCTTAAGGGAAGAAGTGAGCTGAATCTAATCGCGAAGAAATGGATTTCGGTCGCATTGCTTGAAGATTGGATTCTTGAGCTACTACTTGGAGTTAGAATAGATTGCTAAGAAATATGTAATAACATAGTTTTTCAGTTGAATTGCATTGTAAGGACAAATTTTTCTGCAATAAAATGAATTTTTGATTTTATCTTATTTATTTATCCTTTCAATGGCATGTATGAAAAAATTGATGTTTGAAGGTTTCTATTATTAGCAATAATGGATTTGATTCTTAATTGTATTATTTGTGGAAATGTCAAAAGTTTACCAAATAGGGAGAGTTTCTCATCGCCCAAGTTTCAATTGGATAGAAACTTGGAATCATGCAACGTATATTGTATGATGAATGAAAAACTTTCACATTTGGGAAATTTAGACTAATTCTTTGACAAAGTGTCATTTGAAGGACTAGGAGATCAAGTACACTAGGTTGTGCGTTGATTTAGTCCACCACGAGAGTGACAAAGATATTCGTCATGATTTACTAAAGTTTAGTAAATATGATTATACTTATAAGATTAAGTGTAATTCTGAGTTGATTGGAAGAGTTTCAATGAATAGCAGAACAAATGAAGAAGAATCAAGTAGGTAGAAAGATAAAAGTTTCTCTATTCTAAGAAGGGAGAGTACTTTTTATTGTGTTTAATGATAAGTCTTAATGATTAAGAACCATATCTCAATTGGTCCTCTAAGTGAGTCTTAGTACATTTGTATGTCTAAGAAGAGGAATTAGGAATTATGGAAATGGTTAAATCAAGAAGTCAATCATACTTCGTTCCAATATCGAATCTTAGAGTCATACTCCAAGATTGCAAATTGAGTGACACGTCTTTAGTAGGTTTGCAACACTCATCAAATGTGGAATTTGGAAAAAGGTTTTCTTATTCTTGCACGTTTTAAATTGGTAAGTTGTGATGTCTTGGATAAGACAAAGACCAACTAGGACCAATTTGTGAAGTGTTTTGTCTTGATAAAAGCTACACTAACTCTTGAATATTTGTTTGTCAAGAAATGTTTCTTGATAAGAGAACCTTATATGTCAAGGAGTCAGTGGGAGTTTTAATGGTTTTGAAAAAGTTTCAAGAAAAAAATCAAGAATAAACCTTATCGATCATCACTAGCACACGACTTGAGGTTTACAACCTATCGTGTTGACACTATTTTGTTTTCTGTGTCATTCCAATTGATTTAATTATGGATGTGAGTTCTATGAGTTCTTATTTTAATGCATAAAGACAAAGTACCTTGATCGATGGAAAGTACATTGATATGCAAGGATAAGTTGCTAAACTACTTGGAAGACATGGTGGGCACTCGTGTTACCATAAGGCAAGAAATCAAGATTAAGAAAGTTCAGTCCATATGAGTTTGGATTTGTCACAAACTTTGGTTTTGGCAAATTCACATGGATAGGAACTCATACACCATAAAATCTAAGTGTCATAAGATTTCATCCTTCATGAAAATGACTGTGAGGAAATGCTTTCACTAAGAGAGATTTTAAGAAGATGGCAATTGTGAAAATTGTATTCTCAAATTCGATTATGGTTACGGCATCCCTTTCCATAGTTCGAATTGTGATATTTGGCAATGAGTCTGAACATTTGGGACTTAGTAACATAAGTTCTGAATTTGTCAAGACACACATGTGAGCTTTCTAAGGCAAAGGTGTATGAGGTTAAGAAGCTTAGATAAAGGCTTATCAAAGCATCAAGTATTTAGAAATATGAACTTAAGGAATTTAGTTAACATTATTTTCTGAAAGTTCAAATGTTTTCTGAATATATGTCAAAGCAAGTGGGAGCATAAGTGATATGCTTATATGATAATAAGCATGATGATATTGGGAGCATAAGTGTTATGCTTGTATGATTATTATGGCAAGTATTGAAAGTTAGCAATATTAATTATAGAAAAATAAATATTCAATTTGCAAAGTTGCATGGGTTGAAAAGTTGTTTTGATATAATTAAGGAAGAGAACATTATACTTCGTTCAAAAATCTAAAGCTTAGATTGAGAAATTTTAATAAATATAGTTAAAGGATACATAATGTGTTCTCAAATTTCGATTATGATTACGGCATCCCTCTTCATAATTCGAATTGTGAGAACGTGACACATAAAATATTATGGCAGAAGATTGATAAAGTATCATATCTTTATGTAAGACTTTATGCATCGTGTCCCATACGCTTCGGATATAGGATCGATTGCAAATGCTATAATATTTGACCATTCTAAAATTTTCCAAATGCGTAGCGCGTTAAGAGGGAAAAAGCACTAGATTTGGTTTTGACTAAAATAATTAAACAACTATCAAAGGACGATCCAAAGTTCGTTGAGGATTGGTTGCTTGTGAGTGGTTGGAAGTATGGTATTGGATGGACCATATCGACATTATTATGAATAGATAAGATTTTACTAAGAATGAGTTGTCATATGGAAAATATGGAAATGTTTCCATATTGGGAATTGGATATTAAGAGTCTATGTCTGCATTAGAAACTTTTATGCAAGAAGGATGCTCAAAGGAATGTACTTTGAATGTGAGAATTCATGTCTATGGAATTGTCTTGTAACAATTTCCGATATAGTACTTTGTAATTTCATTGGCCAAGTCTTGGTGACTTTTGTGCTATGACTTTGCGAAAGGATTATTGCATAAAATATTAGAATCTAGCATATTCTAGTAGTGGCAAGAACCTTGTGTTCTAACACTAATGATAAGGATTGGGAATTGTGAAATGAGTTTCATTTGAAAGGTTTTCAATTGATCTATTTGACAAAGTAAGGATCATAGGTAACATAGTGTACATGCTCGGAGCATGGGACAACTATTGTTGTAATTCAAGTAATAAGTTGACTATCCGAAACATTAAACGATAAATAATGAGTAATCAATATGGTGGTTAAATAGAAGTGTTTTATTTACTCTCACAAGTTTGGGGCCATATAGGATTAAGTATTATTGTTGTGTTTCAGTTTGCATGTTTAGACTTCCAGAATAACTGGGTTATTCGAACCTCCACAGTCGGTCATACGTTGGAAGTAAGTATGAAGGAAGACTGTCATGAAGAGTCTGTAGATTGTCTGAAGAGTTTAGACATAGCACAAGTTTGCTACAAGGTTCATGAGTGCTTTGATAAGATTAGAGTATTGGAGTAAACCCACGCTCACGTGAATCACTTTATGGTTTATATCGAGAGTGATTGTGAGTCGATAATATTGTATATTCTTGAAACCGAGATGTGTGAGTTGTTATTTGTTGGTCGGTTGCACATTGATAATAAGTAAACGCACCAATAACTTGGTGTTATAAAACTTATTGTTGTGTGTGATTCGATCAGTCAATGCAAGCGAGCATTTGAGTCGAAGTTTATCCATTCCTTTTACCCAAGGTGGATAAAAGCGATATATGTAGGCCCCTCGATGATTTAGTGATGACACCTAAGCGCTTAGCCAAGCCGGGACCAAGTTGATGTGTTCAATTGTAGTATGTTGTTAGTCGTCATAAATCGGAAGTCAGGAAACAGTATAGAGAGAATGATTAAAATTCATGTCTTATGTCTATACGATATCTTGAGAATGGAGGAATATAAAATCCCTTATCTAAAGGACATGCGTATCTGATAAGATCATAGTTGATAGCGGCTTTTGAAAGCTACGATCGCTAATCAGGTTTTGAAGTCATACGGAAAATAGTTATTAGACTTATCCAAGTGAGAGACTGTTGCATTAGTGTCTAAGTCCATAACTATTTTGGTATGTACTTGACCCGATTATGAGCATGGTCCTTTTGGGTTGCATTCACCATAGCAATATGTAGGATGAATTAAGGAGAGAAAGGTTTAATTATGATTTATTAATATATTATAAGAATAATATATTAAAGGAGAAATCATAATGTTTAATTAATATTAGTCAAGAATTAATTAAGAATTAATTTTGTGGCTAAAAGAGATTAATTAAACTTAAGGGACTAAAATTGTAATTATAAGATAATTGCAAGAGTGGGCTGATGGACTCCATAGAGTGGAGTGGACGAAATTTATGGGGAAGCCCATAAGATTTCGTCCATGACTCTAAAGAAAGGGATCCATGGGCTGCTTAGGGCCTAAGCAGTCAAATTAGGGTTTCCTAGTTGAAAACCCTAATAGCCTACATGTATATAAAGGACCCATAAGCCCCAAAAACGTGGACAAGTCTTCCTCTAGGGTTTCTAGACGTTTTGGGCAGCCTCCTCTCTTCTCCTCTTCATCCAAGTTGCTTAGTAGTGTTTGTGACTCCATTAGAGGTGCAACACTTGAAGCACTAAGCTTTTGAAGCCAATCAAAGCAAGGAATTGATTGTTATTGCAATATAACAATCAAAGGTAATTACTAAACCCTTATTTCAGTTCTTTTATGATAGATCTAGGGTTTATAGCTTTGGATATTCAATTTCATGTTCATTAGACAAACTAGATCCAAAAGCTATTAGGGTTTACATGTACACCATAGGATTGATGTTTTGCTTGAAACCCATCATATAGTGGCACATATATGTGTATAATTAGTATATATAACAACCAATCTTGTAAGGGAACAACCTTATGTACTAGAAAACACTTAAAATGAAGTGTTGCAACCACATTTGATTGATTGAATGGAGTTTTCGGCCACACAAGTATGTGTTCACGGCCAAGGAGTGTTTATGGCCACATAATGTGTGTTTATGGCCATAGTAGAGTTTACGGCCAAGAACACATGATGTGTTCACGGCCCAAACTTGATTCTATGAAGTGTTTGCGGTCCAATCTGGGGTTTAAGAAGGGTTTACGGCCAATGAAGGAGGGTTCACGCCCATATCAAGATCTTATGAAGGGTTCACGGCCGTGAACTCTTGAAGATCATGCAAATGTGCTTGATTCAAGGCTGGCAATCAAGTGATTCTAATGGATAAGAAGCATATGGAAAGGATACTTACTTAATGGAAGTCTTGAAGGATTTTTCGGCCCCAAGAACAAGTGTGTGTTCTTGGTGTTCTTGGTGATTTGAAGATCTAAACCCAAAAGAGATGAATTCATGGATGAAATCATAGAGTTTCACTTGAATAAGAAGTATATCAAGAAAGAATGGAAGAATCAATTAAACTTTTGATGATCAAGGGAGATATTCTTGATGATACTTTGAGAGAGAAATGAGATTTCTTGACTTGGAGATGTGAGAAATGAAGAATAATGAAGGAACTTCACACTTAAGAAAGGGGTTCACGGCTAGCCATGGGTTTACAGCCGTAAACCCTAGTTTGCGGCCGTGAACTCTTGGTGAAGGTGTTTCTGGCTTGATTTCAACTCAATGAACTTAAGTTAACACATCCAAACACACACAACCCTTGAATGTACTAGGCTTAGAACTCTCACATAGACCCTTAACAAAGCTAAAAGTCAACAGAAACTAGTCTGACTTTTGATTTAATTGAATGGCTTTACAAGATAGAAATTTCGGGTTGTCACAATTTTATCCCTTTGGAAGGTGTGCAACCGCTTAGAAGTTGAGATTTGGGCTTATCCTCCAAACCGAGAACCATGATTTAGGTCAAAAGGTCCAACCGAGAACTAGGGTCTTCGGCCTAGAGGTTCTCGGTCCAAAGGTGTTCTTGGTGGTTTCTCGGTCATGGCTTAGATCTCGGCCAAGGCTTAAGGGATTTCGGTCCTTAGTTGTTCCATAAAAGTGATTTCGGTTTTGGTGGTTTTTGATTCCAAAAAACGAAAACATCTAAAGTAAGGTATTAACTATACTTTATGTTTTTTTGAGTTATCTAACTGACTTTTATTAGACATGCTTTGACTTTTATTGACTTGCCTTGACTTTTGTTTGACTTGTTTGACTATTAATGACCCGAAATAACCGGTTGTTACAAATATTCACTCGTAACATCCAAAAATTATGACCCAAAATTTTCATTTTTGATTTAAGTAAAAATTGTATTCCAAACATTATTCATACATCCCAAACAGATAAATATGTCAAACATCATGAAAATCAGAGTATGTCCCATAAATAGAATCCATATGGTGTGTGCGATGCATTCAACCCGAGCTCTTCCCCCTTGGAACCGGAAGTACCTGAAACATAAACTAAAAAACGTAAGCTCAAAGCTTACTGAGTTCCCCAAGATACCGCATACCAAACATATCATATAACACGCCCTGCCCAATGATATACGGGCCCCGCCCACACTCGCATAACGGGCCCCGCCCAATAAACATACATATGAAAGCACATACATGTATCACATAAACAACAAATATATCGACATAACCAATAAAGGTTCGGCCTTGGTGCCTTAGATCTGTTAAACCCAGTGAGGAAAACTCACCTCGAAAAGCTGAATGATACAAATGATCCCTGACTACTGGCCCTACAGTTCGTCGAGCTATCAATGGCCACATAAAAACTAATTAATATTTGGGATTTTTATCATAACCCAAAAATCTCTACTTGGGGTAAAAAGACCATTTTACCCCTAACCTAGCTTGTTCCATGAATGAAACCAATAACCACAATCCAATGGGCCCAAAAGCTAAACAATCCATCAAGGCCCAAAATATGGCCTAAGTTCCAATTGGGCCCAATCCCTTCACATGGGACTTAGCCTAACGCCCAATAACATACTTGGCCCAAAAACTACCAAAGTCAGATGGCCCAACTAAACCATAACCTTCTAAGCCTAAACTGAGGCCCAAATCGAAAGTCCAACATCAAAATTCTATCAAACTGAGTATGCGGGTGTACTCAACTTGTATGCTAACAGTATTGGCTCGAGGGCTTGTACGCTGCGCGTATGGGCTTGTACTCCTAGCGTACTCAACCAATTCAGCCAACTTCAAGATTAAGCTCCTAACCCGCTAATACTTTGTTCCAAGATGCATATCTAACCCTTTTAAGCTAAAACACCATGTAAAGTTGCTAATTTTACATCCATGCATGACCATGAGAAGCTCTAAAGCTCAAAAAGGACTTAATGAAGAACTTAATGAATTCATAAAGCCCCTAAACTCCATAAAGTTGGTACCTTTATGCCAAAGGTGTCCATGAAGACCTTAGATCTGACGAAATAAGCATTTGGGTCCTCCTAATCCCAACATCCACCTAAACCTTGGCTAAAAACATAAAAATCTAACCCAAAAAGAGGTCTAAGCATCTAGCAAGCAAGATGAGAACTTGATTACTCAAAATCTTGGCAAATAAGGTGGTGGTTTTGGATGCAAGACCTCCTCTTCAGGCTAAGCAACTTCTAGTTTCTTTAATTCCTTCAAAATGCACAAAAATGAACACCAAAATCTCTCCAAACACTCACACACTCAACAATGGAAGATAAGACTCGATTTTAGGGTTTCTAGACAAAAGAGGCTGATAGGGAGGCTAACACTTGAGACTTAACGACATTATATAGGGCTTGAACCCTAAAAATTAGGGTTTTGAGTCTAGCCACATACGTTTCATGTACCACCTTGTACGTTGCGTGTACGTGCATGCACCCGCGATCCTTTTTGTTCCAATTACTCCCCGCGTACACCAGGCTTACGGCCAGGGTATGGCCTCAACTAAGCCCACACGTTAAGGCATAATTTACCAAGCCCAACACAACTAGTATAATTAAACAATAAAATAAATAATGGAATGAATGATACCTTAGAACCATCAGGCGTTACAACAAGGGTATTCATGCATCGGAGATGAAGTTTTCCTTGTCCCTGATGATTAACAAAGTTAGGAATCTTAATTTGGTTCCTCTTCTAGATGCAACTTCTTCATCAACAGCTCCAAGTGCCCTAGGGATTCGAAAGATAAGATCCAAGGATGCTAAATTTCTTTTTCCCTTCGGATCTGTTTATATCAATAATTCATTACCCTTGGATGTTTTTCTTGTTCAACATCTTTTCATCAGGGAACCAGTACATGGGATGTTCTATGTTTATAGGAATGATCATATGTGTTTCCAAAGGATTGATGATCTGTATAAGGCTCCCACTGAACATTTGTTTCATTTAAGGCTAGAGTGTTTGGGCAAATGTGAAGTTGATAGTTATCAATGACTGATCTCTTTTGAACTGAGTAAAAGAACATATAAACTTGCAAGTGATGTCTACAAGTGGATCAAGCCTGAAATGATCATTGAAGCTGAAAAAGTCCATCATCATGACTTTTCTTGATTAGGTTTTGACATCATCATATTGGGGGAGATTGTAAGGTCGAACCTTATAATCTGATAAGTCAAACCTACTCCACACTAATACATTAGTGTAAGCGTATCATCCACTGGACAAATCTTAGCTCGACAGTATGAAGATAACTTTCGTATTAATAAAAATTGGTTCTTGATTACATTTGTTCTTATTTCTTGATATTTGTTTATTATGATCCTTCATAAAGTACTCAACACTACACAAGTAATTTTCAAGAGAGAGGAGAATATATGGAGATGCTCTTATCCTATTAACACAAAAGAAAGGAAGAACTCCACTAGCTTTGGTCCACTGTC
Source organism: Lactuca serriola (assembly GCF_051521515.1). NCBI lineage: Eukaryota > Viridiplantae > Streptophyta > Magnoliopsida > Asterales > Asteraceae > Lactuca > Lactuca serriola. The sequence continues at coordinate 330,803,251 of NC_136411.1, forward strand.
TCCCTTTTATACTTACACCTCTAAATGAAAGCCCATGCTTTCATCAAATGAGATCACTACTTACAAGTAAGGAATGATGTGTAAAAACTTAGTCAAAGAACCAACCAACCATATATATGACTAGATATGGATTGTTTGAAGGAGAGACAAAGATAAGGAGTGCCTAACACTTCTTCTTAATATTTAAATGTACATAACATATGCTAGTGGTCTTTTATAAGTCCAAAATATTGTAAACTACTTATTTAATCATACCATGTGATATAAATAACTAGTTATTCTCTTTTTATTAGTATTTTCATAAAACAATAACTCCGTGATTAAAATATAAGTGTTGATTATATTTATTAATAATAATATACTTAAGAAATAATCAATTAATGTTTACTTGTTATAAGGTATGACCGTATATGATCATATGTTATTAGTAAATATCATTTCATAATGATTCTTGATCAAATGTATGATATGATTTAAAGGGTAGCCATATGTAGTCAACGTTCATTTGTTCCTTCTAACCGTAGTAAATAGATATTTATTTAGGGCCCCTCATTTGATTGTGTGTTGGTAGTGAATATGTAGCTCTATTCAGACAGGATTGACAATTTCCTTGAGTCACTACGGATCTATATTGAGAAACACAATTCTTGAAAGATCTAGACAATAATTCTATGTCTTAAGAAGATCCATGTAGTTGTCAAGAGGAAATAAACTATGTGAAGTTATGAATTTAACCATAGAGATGTTGTGATGTGTGTAAGTGGGAGTTTGTTGGAGATATTCCTGCTACATAACATGTTGGTAACATAAATTGATTTATATGGGCATTTACAGGTTACACACTTGACCCAAGAAGAAAGAAAGGACAATTAAATAAGAATAATGTAGTATATTATTTATTGAGTATTTATAAACAATTAAAAATTAATATAATTAATTTAATATATATGAAAGAATTAATTAATTACGTCTGAAAGAATTATATTAACCATTTGGATTAATTAACGGATAATTCTAGCAGGATAATTAGTAATGAATAAAATAACATTATCGTTAGATTTAAAATTGGAAAGGATTAGATTTCCTCAACTAGATGAAATCAAGAGCCTTAAAGATCCACCAAAACCCTAAAATCGGCCCTTGTAGATATCCCTTCCTTCTGTTATGTGTCAAATTTCTTTCAATTCGAAATTCAAGCCTCTAGAGCTAGGGATCTTACTTGCTTGCTAGTCAAGGGGTGCAATATTGTAAGAGCGGCTCTTGTTTGGGACCTCAATCTTCTTAATAGTTGTTAAAGGCTTTCCTTAAACCTCCTTCTATGGTTAGGGTTGGTATTAGTGGAAAGAATCATGATTTATGGTTTAATCATAAGTGTTCTTATTTTAAATGCTTCTATTGCATTATGTTTAATTAGATGTATTCTTATGAACATAAAGAACACCTTATGATCTAACAAAAGGAACTTTCTTTACTTGGATGATATCTCCCACCCCTTTTGTACTTAGGACAAAATATCCAAAGTCAACTAGAATCTTAGGCCATCATCATGATTTTGGTTTATTGCATACAAAGTACCAACAACAATTATGGAAGTGGGTCTAGGTATGTCCTCACCATCTGGTATTTCCTTAATTTTGACCTTAGATGCACCTCTTAGACATAAAGTAGGTAAGTAAATTAGTTTCATTGTGTTCAATGTATACCTTGATTATCTTATTCTCCTTAACATATTGTGCAAGGTTCATAACATTAGCATCATTTCCTAATGATATTAGTCTGTGACATCCCCATTTTCACAGCCAGAAAAGACCAATTTGTTTATGCTTTGTTTTAAAATCAGAGTAATCGTTTACAGAAAACAGTTGTGGAATTTGTTCCCAAAACAAAATGTGATAAGAATTTATCAAAGCATTTCTTTAAAGAAATGTATTTTCATTAAATAACAAAATCTCGGGATGTCATGTTCTAATACAAGCCAAAAGCATAAACAGTATAAAATAGACCTTACAACAGTTATTTATAACTACTAATCTATAATCCAAAATCTCTCGTCAAGTCCACCAACTTATACTCTTTTGCCATTACCTGTAATGCAAAGAAAACTGAGTGGGTCAGGCTTGGGAGCCTGGTGAGCATATAGGGTTTTCAACCCACAATAATATAATTATTATATTCAATCATCAAACAATCAATCCAAATTACCCATCCCCATTATCTCCTTTGTTTCTTAAAGCTTTACCCTAAGAGTCAATTATCCTCCATTCATTCATTCCTAAGGATTGACCTAAGGAACTGGCACGAAGTCCATTGCCGCCAAACTTTATCTATCAGATACTAAATCCATAGCTATCAGGCGCTAACTCCATAGTCACCAAGGTTTACTCAACAGGCACGAAGTCACATCATCACCAAGGTTTATCAAATAGGCACGAAGTCGCATCGTCACCAAGGCTTACTCAAGAGGCATGAAGTCGCATCGTCACCAGGGTTTACACAATAGGCACTACGTCACATAGTCATCAGGGTTTATACAATAGGCACTACGTCACATAGTCACCAAGGTTTACACAATAGGCACTACGTCTCATAGTCACCGGGTATTTCATCTACCCATGTTCTACCTAACATATTTGTAGATATAAAATACATATACGGTTTAAATCATATACAAACCTGTATAAAACATTCATCCAACATCCATCTCAAATAAACAAACAATATATAAACACATTGTGACAATCGTCAAATTCTGGTCAAGTCAAAGTCAAATAAAGTCAACGGGTTAAACCGGTCAACTCATCTAACCCTGGTATATTAGGGTTTTCCTTATGCTTAAAGTTGTTCAACTCGCTATTTTAATAAGAAATTATCACTTGTAAAGTTCGTATGTTCAGAAATTCTAAACCCTAATCAAGGCAAGTGATGGATCTCTTCGATAAAACCTTATTCCTTAACCCTCGGGGGCATATAACAATCATAACGATACTTAACGGGATGTACAAACCTTGCGTTACGAAGCCAAACACTTAAAAAGGTTGCAAATGAAGTCTCTCTCGATCTCTTTCACTCTATCTCTCTCTATGTAAAATCTCTCCTAAATCTCTCTCTGTGTGAGAAATCTCTCCCAAATCTCTCTGTGTGTCATAAATCTCTCCAAGTATGTGAAATCTCTCCCAAATCTCTCTCTGTGTTATAAATCTCTCCAAGTATGTGAAATCTCTCCCAAATCTCTCTCTGTGTGAGATATCTCTCCAAGTATGTGAAATCTCTCCCAAATCTCTCTTTGTATGAGAGTTCTCTCCAAGTATGTGAAATCTCTCACAAATCTCTCTCAACTTCTTATAATCACTCGGAGCATCCCAACCTGTAATTTAATCGAAAACCGTTCGAAAACGGAAGTCTACGCGAAAAACAGCCTTAAGGAGCCGAACCCTCTTAGGAGTCGAACCCTCTTAAGGAGCTGAACCCTCTTAGGAGCCAAACCCTCTTAAGGAGCCGAACCCTCTTAAGGAGCCGAGCCTCCCTTAAGGAACCGAAACCTCCTGAGAGCCGAAACCACCTGAGAGCCGAAACCGCCTGAACCCAACCTCACCTAAAGACCGAGCCTCGCCTTCGCTCCCTTCCCTTCGCCTACGAAACCGCTCGAAACAAGCCTCGCACTCTCGGTCCCTCCCCTCGCACCTTCGGTTCCCTCCTTCCCCTTTCGGTTCTTTCTTTCCCTTCTCTCGATTCTCACTCTCTTGAAGCCGAACCTCTCAGGTTCGGTCCAGATTTCCGGTTTTCGATCCCAAACTTCATTTTAAGCTTGTTTTTCATGATTTTAACGCAGGATTTTCACACAAACTCGTATTTTAACATAATAAACCCAGAATATTCATATTTTAATTATATTTTGGGGAAAATCCTTGCCTAAGAATAAAATCTATTAAGTTAGATTTTGGGGTAAAGTGTTGACTTTATCTAGAGTATGACACAAGCAACCTCCCCCATATCTTCATAGTACAAGCCTCAGTCACTATTCCACCATACCTAGTCATTTCATTGTCCTTTTCCCACCATTTTCCAGCCACACTCTTAGTCAAAGGCTGGAGAAACTCTTATCACTCCTCATATTTCTCTCATTTCTCTCATTTTTCCTCCAAAAGACAAACACCTTTCTCTCTCTCTAAAATTTCGAGATTCAAGGCTATTCTCCAATATTTTCTCCTACTTTTGGTAAGTATTAACATCCTCATTATGATTATTTCACTTCCTTCTACCCAAAATCATAGAATACTTACACAAATTCCATCACATTTGTGTTAGATCTTCGAACCTTCAAGGCATCTTCTAAGTGTTCTTGATTTGAACACTTCTTTTCTTTAACATCCATCTTCTGAAATCACTCAAGGTGAGTTCATACCCCCTATATTTTCATGTTTTTCTCAAGTTGTTAAAACACCAAGAACATAACTAAACTCATCCAACAGCTTTCATCAGAAAAGTTTAACTCCATCCACGGACTGTTTTGGTCAACTTAAACATTTTAGTTTTCAAAAATGTATTAGATGCAAATAGTTCAGGATTATACCTTTAAAATGAACACTTGCACATGTCCATACGATTTTTACTACAATTTATGGCGATTTTTACAAAACTGCCTATCACTGTAGCTACGAATCCGGACCAGTTTGTGAATATGGACATTTTCACACAAGTTAGAGACATCTAAAACTCATAATAAAAATTATGAACAAACTAGACACATTTTCTAAACACTCAGAGTTTACGGATCTAGTTTTTGACGTCGTATGATTTTTCTGTAATTTTTCCAAAACAGTGCAGAAATGTTAAAAACAAGTTAACAGCTTACAAGTTTCATCACACTTTGTAACATGTTGAGCAAAGTGTTAATCTTTGATGATTTCATATTTTACATGTGTTTTCCATTGTGGTATAATTATATAGTTATGTTTTTGCTATAATACGAGATAAGGCATGATAAACATAGTTATGTTTTCGCTATACATTCGATTCACATAAAATTAGGGTTCGTTTGCATTACAAGCGTTTTGGATAAACTATAATAGGTATAGTTTATGTCTCATATACATTACAAACAGTTATGATAAACTATAATAGGTATGGTTTATGTTTCAATTACATTTCAAACTCATTACCAAAGGTTTTCAGTTCATATAAATGGGGTACGAATACAAAGTATCGGGTTTATACAAAAAGGGGTTTTCAGTTAATATAAACGGGGTACGAGTACAAAGTACCAGGTTTATACAAAAAGGGGTTTTCAGTTCATATAAATGGGGTACGAATACAAAGTATCGGGTTTATACAAAAAGGGGTTTTCAGTTCAGTTCACGTAAATCTGTTAATGAATAAATTTGTGAGACATTCGCTTCGCGTTACCTCCAAAGTAACAAAGTCAAAAGTCCTGTAAATTGTAACCAGCGCCTCTTATAGGGAGAACGTGATAGTTATGTATAGATCTATATTGGGTCTGACAAACCCGCACCTGAGCTGCATGCAACAGCTAGACTGACAGGTATGTGGTGACAAGTGTCATTTAACTGGCGATGCCTGAAGAACGTCGTATTATGAGGCCGACAGGTCATAGTATGGTTATAATAACTCACATGGGGTATTAACAAAACATAAGATTTACGGGTTCTTACTTTTAAATTTAACGAGTTTAGGTCGATTTAAATTTGTATAAAAGTTCTTTAAGTATGGAAAAATACTTGTACATTTCGGTCTTGAATTTTAAGACTACAATACATTTTATAAGGGAATTATTGGATTTTTCTTGAACAAACATCACTTTTACAAAGATAAGGATTTTAGCATCACAGTTAAAAGGTTATGAACTCACCAACTTAATTGTTGACACTTTTCTTTCAAAAATACTTGTATTCTCAGGAAATCAACAAAATCAAGTAACCACAAGCTTTTGAGGATGGAACGCTACGGCGTTGAACAACTATTTTATTATCATGTTGTAATCAATCGTTGAAATATGTAACACTTGCAACCATGTAATCTCTTTTTCGATTATATTTATGATTGGTTGTGTTGCTTTAAACACTATTATACCTATTGTTATGATACTATACATGAAGTCCGCCACCTCTGGACGTTTCCGCCATCCTTGGTTTGGGGGTGTGACACACATAACACGTATTTCATAGCAAATACTTCATATCTATGTGTTAGAAGAAAGTAACTACACACTCACTTGATTAGACGATTCTGGGACAGCACTACGGCTTGTAAAAGTAGTATTCTTCGGTAGATCTGGAAGATCTTCACAAAAACCAGCTTCTTGCAGGCAGAGCTTTGGCTCGGGAATTTCACTTCTGGGGATCTTCCGGCTTCGGGACTCGCTTCGGGTCTCGGGGTGATACCGGGGATTCGGGGGTTAAAATAGGTCTTAGAGAGAGTATCGGGAGTGGGAGATTAAGAGATGATCAACCAAACTCAGTTGACCCTTGAATTCTATTTATAGGGTGAATTTTCTGGCTTCACCTCGTGAGCTACATATGCTCACCTCGTGAGCTTGATACGTCATTGCGTTCATCATGGCCACTTTCCCTGAAAGACATCCATCATTTGTTCACCTCGTGAGCCACTAATGCTCACCTCGTGAGCTCTGACACAGCCTTGGGGTTCACGCCCCGAACTTCAGAAATTCATAACTTTCGAATACAAGCTTCGTTTTCGACGTTCTTTATATCCACGCGTAGGTGAGATTATGCTCTACAACTCTCTTTTAGATTCCGTTGGCTAATTTTGACTTATTTTTAATATATTATAAATATATTGTTTTTAGTAGGCCGGGACAGGAAAACTCCGTTATAAACTCATAACTTCTTCATTTGTCGTCCGTTTTCGTCTGTCTTTTCACCGTTGGACTACTATCGACGAGATCTTCAATTCTCGTTTAGATTGTTTCGGCTAAATATCGCTCAATCTCATATTCGAACTTCGGGTTGTACACTGCTAAGCCGAAACTTCGAAAAATCATAACTTCCTCATACGAAGTCAGATTTGGGCGTTCTTTTTATGCACGTTCTCGGTTTAACGAACTCTACAACATTCGTTTAGATCACTAAGGCTAAATATCGCTCTAACATAAATTCACTGTTTACGTCGCGCTGTGTCGCGCCGGTTCTGTCGCGAAACTTCGACAGGTCATAACTTCTTTGTTATAACTCGGATTTCGGCGTTCTTTATATGTACGGAAACCTTGTGACATATAATACAACTTGGTTATGATTATTCATTCTAAACACTCTTCTATCAAAAAATCATTTTTGACGCTAATCGTCTCTAAATTGACTAGCCCGGATCTACGGGCGTTACATAGTCCAGAGTCCAAATTAACGTTTGATTTGCAATAGTGGTAGAAAATAATTATTGGTATCATGTAACCTAATTCTAGCATGATAATATCCAACACATGAACACCGGTAAGTTATCTCATCTCTTCGGTCCATGTATCATACTATGTCTTGGATGTATCTTATCCTTTGGAAATTGGTGAACTTCCAACCATGATGAAGCTCAACGGTGAGCATAGTAAAAAGCAACAACAAATAAAAAAACTAACACTTGTTAGTCGTTGGAGTATTTATTAGGTTTTTAGAATTATCAATAAGAAACAGATTATAATACAATAAAAAAAATCTTTGCATCAAAAACTTGATATCTTGGCCTAACTGTCCCCATTGTCAGCAACATACCGCAAGACTATTCATAAGTAAGCAATGAATACTAGATAAACGAGCATGTCTATTCGATTAGGTTTTTTCAGTAATGGAGATTGGAGAGGGTTTAGTGGAGAGACAAGGGTTGATGAATAAGATTTTGTCGAGATTCTTGTTTTGAAATGGCGGTAACACAAGTATGATGAGAAAGACAAGTAGAAATACGAAAATGTCTCTTGATTTATTAGCATTTGGTACAACTTAAGGACCATATTAGCAATTTTCTCTCTTATTTATCTTTTTTTTGTAATTTAGTTTTTCATAAACTGATAAAACAATCGTCATTTTCTTATTTGTGTTTTATCAATTATAAACTTCTTAATTTGCAACCACTTAGGTTGTGGTGACTTTGTAAGGCATGTGAAAAATATGATGGATAACCTATTGACCTATATTCAAATCCTGACACTACTCGCCCTTATGGCCACAGAGGTTCGCATATAGTGACTCCAAGATATAAGGCAAAGTCTGATGTTTGCAGCGAGGATTAGTCGGAGCAAGAAAGCTATCCCGCAAAACCCTCGTCAGGGAAGTTCACCCCCCCCCCCCCCCCCAAAAAAAAAAAAAAAAAAAGAAACAAACTTCTTAATTTGTAATTCAATAAATCACCGTTTTGCACATGCATATAATTCTTAGGACTACCCAATTTACGGCTGAACTCTCTTTTTTGCGTTTACATAAAAACAAAAACCATTCACACCAACGAACCAAATTTCAGAATTTTACAAAGGGGGGGCTAAATGTAATTTCATTAAAGTAGTGTGTGGTGGATGTAAATACTACTATTACTATAAAAAGCAACGATATGATGTACTATTAAAAAAGAACACCAATGTGTCAATAATTTACAGTAACTACACCCTACGCCAAGCAGAAGCTCCCACTGTTCATCAACCTAGATTCTCCGATCACCTTCTTCACCAGAACCACCGCCTCCGCCTATCTCCTATCTGGTACGAATACTATTCTCGAACTCATTCCATTTCATCTTGTAGTTCTCTTTTTACTTTGATTTTGCTTCTTTCATTTAGAGTCGTTGATTTTAGATTAGAATTGTAGAAATCGAAACATGTTTTTCTAACTCTAAAATTTAATAGAATTGTATAGAAACAACGATTTGTTTTGCTGATGATTTCATCGTTCTTTTTCAGAACATCCAGGAGCAATTCGAAATTCAGTTTCCTTCAATCATGGCGATGAAATTACAAATTGTTTTCTTTTTCATTTGCTCTTTTTTTATCCTTACTAATACTAAGGGTATCCAACAGCTACGATTTGATCAAACGAAAGGTGAGTTCAAGATTCTACAGGTGGCTGACATGCACTACGCTGATGGAAGTAAAACCCCATGTGAAGATGTTCTTCCAGATCAATTCCCCCATTGCTCCGACTTAAACACAACTGATTTCATTCAGAGAATGATCGATGCTGAATCACCTGACCTCATTGTTTTCACTGGAGACAACATCTATGGACCCGATACAACAGATGCAGAAGCTTCCATGAATGCAGCTTTTGCTCCTGCCATTTCATCAAACATCCCATGGACAGCTGTCTTAGGAAACCATGATCAAGAATCCACATTATCCAGACAAGGTGTCATGAATCATATCGTTCAAATGAAACACACTTTGTCTCTTCTTAACCCACCTGGTTTTGATGTTATAGATGGTTTTGGGAATTACAATCTTCAAGTGTTTGGAAGTGAAGGATCAGATTTTGTGAATAATTCGATCTTAAACTTATACTTTCTTGATAGTGGCGACTACTCTACAGTTCCATCTATCCCTGGATATGGATGGATCAAAACATCTCAACAGTTTTGGTTTCAAGAAACTTCAATGGAGCTTCAAAAAAACACAAAAGCTCCTGGACTTGCGTACTTTCACATCCCATTGCCCGAATATTCAGAGTTTGATTCTTCAAACTTTACGGGTGTGAGACAAGAAGGGATTAGTTCGGCTTCTGTGAACTCTGGATTCTTTACAACAATGATGGAATCAGGTGATGTGAAGGCTGTTTTCACTGGACATGATCATTTGAATGATTTTTGTGGAGAGTTGAATGGAATTAATCTTTGTTACGCTGGAGGGTTTGGATACCATGCTTATGGGAAGGCGGGGTGGTCAAGAAGGTCAAGGGTGGTGGTTGTGTCGTTGGAGAAAGAGTCGAATGGGAATTGGGGGGAAGTTATGTCAATTAGAACATGGAAAAGACTTGATGATGAAAAGTTAACCACCATTGATGATCAGATACTTTGGAGCAAGAATTAATCCATCTTGGAATCGTGAAAGTAAAGAAAAAGTGTTGTTTGAATCATCAAATTTTACAATGAGTGGCAAAATGGGAATTTCAATCAATGAATATATGGTGTCATAATGTCATGTGAATGTACGTAGTTATCATAATCTTCATCAAATCTGATGTTTATGGTTAGTATTGATCTCTTCTCTTTGGTTTATCTAATAATTTTGTTTTATTTTGCTTTGGTATGATCGGTATTGTGTTGTGTTGGAAAATAAGTTTTATTTTTCACTAAAAGATAATTATTAGCATCTTCCAAGCGTAAACTTGTCAATCATATATGGATGAAAAAGAATATAATAAGTGTTTTCTTGTTATTAAAGTGACTGTGTATAGTTTTTGATACAAACTAAGTGTATGTCTAAAATAGTTTATTAGTTAATGGTGTCTTATGTATAAAGTGTTGAATACCTACATATTGTTTCTGATTCTTTTGGACTGAATGAACTTAAATGAACTGTTTGAAGCTAAGTAATTGACCATTTTACCCTTCTGTATAAACATAAACATAAATAAACCCATTTACAAAAAACATAAACAAACCATGACAGTAAATCATTTACAAAACCATAAACATAAACATCATAAATTTGTCTAATTATTCTAATGCAACCGTCACCATTCCTATATGTTGCCAATAATGACATTGTATCATTTGTTTACGTGATCAGGGAATGCAAAATGGCTTCTTTTGGTATGTTGATTTGTATATCATCTTGAAACATAGCATAGCTTCTTTTGTAATGGCATTAAGTAAAAAAATAGCAATATATTTCAATTAATTTGTTTATTATAGCATTGTATATTAAAAAACCTACCCATATAAAGCAATCTCATGCAAATACAAACCGATTTGCACTATATAATCGGGTATAAATTTCAAAATATAGTATCATAGTAAGGAAAAAAAATTTATAATGCTAAATAGGTAGTTTTTTCTAAGTACAAGAAAAAAAAAGGAAGTGCAATATCAATAAAAATATGAAAGTACAATGTTATTATCAATTAAATCCTCAAATTACGATGTCTTAAGAAAAAAAAAATCAAAAGTGCAATGCTTTAAGTCCGTCTGAAGTTCTTGGCCGTTTGATGCATGTTCATGTGGTTGTTGTAGATGCCTTTAAAAGTGGTGTAACTTGCTTTTAACATCGGCCATTCACTATTTACATTGTTATAGATCTGATATTCACCCATTTCCATTTGTCCGTGGAAGTGTGCTAGCATGAGGGTCCAAATTATCGTCCTGGATTAGGTTTGGCCCGTCTTCACATCTACAAATATAGAAATCCAAGTTTTCTTGATGCCACTTCTTCATCTTTGATCCAATTTCTACCACATTTTTTTGCCTTTTTGTTATTTTATATTTCTAGATCATTATGGTTGAGTTTTCGGTAATGTTTCGTCATCAACGTCATGGAAGGTTGTGCTTGTGAAGGTTGGGCATGGGAAGTTGGATGAAATTGTGAAGATTGAAATTATTGGAACTGGTTTGGGTTTGGTTAGTGGAAGTAATTGTGTTGGAACGATTGTTAGAAATATGTTGGTTTTGAATAGGTGAGATTATAGCACGTTCATAAACCCTCACGTTGGTGATTTGTAGTGTGGGTATTGACAAGGTGTTGTGCTAGGGTGAATAGGCCGGTGATTGAATCAAAAGTATGTATGTTTGGGGTGTGTGGAGTGTTTGGATGTTGATCCATTTTTTAAGGTTTGATGAATGAGAAATTATTAGTAGTTTAGAAAGAAAGAAATGGTGGTTGAAATGGGAAAATGTAAATAAAATATGTTAGTGCTTATAGGTAAAATTTTGTTAGTTTTAATATATATATATATATATATATATATATATATATATATATATATATATATATATATATATATATATATATATAGGGGAGGGTTCATGCGAAAACACAAAAACAAGAAAAACATATGAAATTGTGCCACCTCAACATTATCTTTTTGGACAATAATTCATCCAAACTTTGAAATACATTATGATAATCGATAATAGATGAGAAATTGTGTCATGTTAGCATAGTATGATTTTTGACATTTTTATTATGAAAACGTGAATTTAAAAATGGTTAAGGACGTGAAAAAAAATAATTATTAAAAATGTTTTTAAATCTATATTATCATAACACAATCCACTGTAAACTAATTATCTTTAATTTATTGCTAATAAATTTATTTTTTTTAGTACATGTGTTTATAAGATAAAATATGTTTTCGCGTTTTCGCAAGATATTTATGTTTTCGCATAAACCTACTTATATATATATATATATATATATATATATATATATATATATATATATATATATATATATATATATATATAATATGAGCATTCGAAGAATGTGAGTTCAATTGAACACTTGGAACTCAATGGACCACTTAGGGTTCATGGAGTATGTGACAAAGGAACAGATCATTAAGAAGGGAATGGATCATCAGACAAAGGAATAAATCAAGTGAAAAAGAAATGGATCTTCTAAAAGGGGGTATGGAGCACTTGGTAAGAGAATTGACCACTTTGGAGCATAGATGCGCCATCCATGATGAGGATGCACCACCTTGCAATACAAGTGTGACATTCATTGTCTAGATGTGCCACCTTGAAGTCTTGATCAGTGGCGAATCTAAGATTCAAACTAACGTGTGTCCCATAGATGAAATGATAAAATAAATTGGTCAAAAAATTTGATTATCGGGTCGGGCTGTTAGTAATATCATCTTAGGAAAACGTTTTTTAACTTGAATACCAATGATCAAACTAATTTTTTAAAAAAAACATAAATTTCTTACAATTGTTCACAGCGAGTTTTCATATCCCTAAAAAAATCTATAAGTATGTCGTTACTAATACCATCTAACACATCTTTCTCAATATATGAAACTAGACAATCATTCATAAATTGATCACCCATTTTATTACGCAAATCGCTCTTTATCAACTTCATTGCAGAAAAAGTGTGTTCCACTATGGATGTTGCAACGGGCAATATCAATGCTAATTTTAGTAGAAGATACACCATTGGATATATCGTATGTTTGTTCGTTTCAACCATCATTTTTGCCAAGTTTTCAATTCCCTTCAAGTTATTAAACCTTGCATCTCCACGTACATCCACAATATAATTTTGAAGACTTGCTCTAAGTGTTCCAATGTCATGTTCTTGGAACTCGTTAGGGTAAAAGGTCGCCATCTTAAGTAGTTCTTCCATATTAAATGCTTGAAAAGACTTACTTGGACAAAAAGAAGCCATGGAAACAAGTAATGATGTGTTTACTTCATTAAATCGATTGTTGAGATCTTGAGATTGCATATCTATGACCGCAATAAATACATCAATTTTATAGTGATGTAAGTTGTTAATCTGTGAATTAAATAGAACAACCGGTTAATGATTACATTAGAAACTTGAGGAAATATATCAACTTTATAGTTGGTAACCTGTGAACCTTTGCGACGACTTGCTCCATTGTAGTATGGACCTTCCATATTCAAAATTTCAATATCACATTATTTGTAGAACAAAGTAACATCATTTAAGAGTGGTTCCCATCCTTCATTTCGCATTTGTTTAAGTCTAGTCTTAGAGGATCTCACTTGATGCATTGGATTTACAATATCTTGATCTTTTTTTGCAACGTGATGTTCAAATCATTTATGACCCCTAAGATATCAACCATCAAGTGTAAGCAGAAAATAAAATCAAACGTTTGTAATGACTTCAAGAGACGACATGCTTCTTCCCTATGATCTTGATAATAACTATCAACTTTAATGTCTTCAAGTACTTCACAAATTGAAGAATACGTTCTCTTGATATTTAAGAGTGAACCAAAATGAGAACCTCAACGAGTATCACACGGTCGTTTGATACCAACTTCTTGATTCAAACCTGTACCACTTTGAATGTCACCTAAAATTAACAAAAAATTAAATTAGCAATATATATATATATATATATATATATATATATATATATATATATATATATATATATATAATCGCCATAAAATAATAAGAAAATAGAATAAAAGAAACCTGTGGCCAATGCTTCCACCACTTTTGTTGCTTGTTTCTCTCTTAATCTGTCTCGACGTTTATAAGAAGAAGCAATCGTGTTTAACAAACGAGAAGTCAAATCAAAAAAGTCATTGATGTCAGGGTGATTCTTTGCAACAAATACAAGTGCTAATTGTAATTGGTGAGCAAAACAATGAATAAAATATGCATATTTCACTTCTTTCATAATAAGTGTCTTCAATCCATTAAATGCACCACTCATATTACTAACTCCGTCATAACCTTGTCCTCGGATTCTATGTGGACTTAGTCCAAATTTTGTCAGAAATGAATAAATAGTTGCCTTCAATGCCAAAGTTGAAGTGTCACTAACATGCTTTATGTCAATAAATCTCTCCACTATAACCCCTTGGCTATTCACGAACCGCAAAACCAATGCCATTTGCTCTTTACAAGACACATCACGTGATCCATCTACTAATATTGCAAAGAATTCATCTCCAATACCTTTCACAATAGTCTTAATATTTTCTTTTGCTGCAGCATGTACAATATCCTTTTGAATTGAACTACATGTCATTTGTGAATTTTTAGGAGCATTCTTTAAAACAACATCACCTACTTTATCATTCGATCAGCTTAGAACTGAAGAAGTTCAAGAAAGTTACCTCTATTAGTCGAGTCTTCACTTTCATCACGACCCCTAAAACTAACCCTTGTCGCAGTAAGAATCTAATACAATCTATAGAAGCATTTAATCTGATGCGTTGGTTGGTCTTTATCAAATCAGTTTGCTTATCAAAAGCAGTAGTTATGGGTTGTCTTTGGTTCATCAGATTTTGACACTTTTGGATTGCCATATTATGTGGACTTCCATCTTCGTGATGATTTAGACTTGCTCTCTTGTTCCAAGTATTAAATCCATTTTTTACAAAATGATCTGAACCACCTTGGTTTTTAATCTTGGATTTAAATAGATAACAACATAAACAAAATGTGTCTTCAAGTTTAATAATGTACTTTAGCCAGTATTTGTGATCATCAAACCAAGAGGGAACAAATCTACGAAGTTTTCCTCCAATCTCTCTTTGTTGGAAAGAATGAGTTCGAGGTTGATAAGGCCCTTTTTGTAAGTAGGATCTTCTAATCTCAGCTCATTGATTTACATGATAAATTTCCATGCTTGTCCTTTCTCCGGCATAGACAATGACTTTTCATATACAAGTGACCTATGCCCACTTTATTGCTTCTAGTTTCTACACCATATAACCATTTAAAATCAAAAAGAGATATAAAAGACTAAAGAGATAAAAGGTTTACCCAAAAGTAAATTGAATGTAGGAGAAGAAGCACAATTTGTAGCGCCAACGACCACACGTTCTTCAGTTCCGTCCGGTCCAATGACGGGCCAGCGACGGAGATGGTACGGATGCAACCGTAGATAAGGACATTAAAGACGATCAGAAGTCCAAACCTTTGACACCAAGAACTGTTCAAGACAGTTTGCGGCCGCTAAAGAACGGAGGCGACCAAAACGTGATTATCGGTAACACTAAAGAATCGTCGGCGATCGGTGGCAATCCAAAGTTGAGAAGACGAAGGCACAACGGCTAATCGACAAAATCGTAATTTTGTTTAGGTTTTTTGTTTTTATAGTTCTATACTTTTCTACATTGAAATTAGATTAGTCTTGGGTTTGAAAGAATATATGTTATTATATTTTCATAAAATATTTTTTTGCTCTTAAGTTTTTTAAAAGTTGTAAAGATTGAAAATAGATTAGGCAAATATAAAAGATCATAATCGTTTTTTTCTTACTATCAAGGGTGTCCAATTTGTTTTTCCAACAGGTGTCCCATAAAAATTATGCTATATCTGGTAAATAAAATTTAGAACTAAGGGGTGTCCCAGGACACCCTTTAGATACAGGTAGACTCGCCTCTGGTCTTGATTCACCATCTTGGTGTAAGGTGTGACACATGTGTTCCTTGATGAGCTAGTTTTGATATGATGCTAAAGATTGTACAATTTTTCTAAGAAGTGGAAGATTCTCATGGAAGATGCCCATCGATGATGCTCATGGAAGATGTTCATCGATGATGCTTATAGAAGATGCTCATGAGGTTGTAGATTCCAAAAGCTATGACATGGTGGATTGTGATTGGTTGATTACATTCATGGTCCTATGAGCCAAATGGACTTGGTCCATTACGGTTTTAGATCTGATCCCTTCACTATAAATAGGGATGCTGCTAGTCATTTGTTTGTTTCTTTTGTATCCTTAGTGAGTAGGTCAAAACTTTATTGAGTTGTACTAGTAATACAACACCAAGGTCCAGGTAAATAACACCTTTGAGTTTTGGAAATTCAAGTCATTAATGATAAAGTTTTGTAGAGACCACGACATGACAAAGGATGTATCATGATGTGGTTAACACTAGATGAAATGCGTATTCATTTTGGTCCTCACGGCGTGGCATGATGTTGGCCATAACGTGATGGCATCCATGACGCAAAACACTAATTTTCGGTCCTTAAGCCTTATTTAAGGGATGTGATGGCTAGGGTTTGTACACCCTTAGCCTCCATCACCTCTTTTTCGACCTAGCAGCATCTGTTGCCTCCATTGTTGAGTTTTTGAAGTTTTGTGGTGATTTTTGGTGAGAAAAAAAAAAGAAGAAGGCATCCTTTATGAGAAGATCCAGCAAGTAAGCCCCTCCTCCACTTTTTAGCTCATCTTTTGGACCATTGTAAGTCTTCAAGTTCCAACCTTTATGCTTCATGCTTCTAGACCTAGGTTTATGTTCCTTGTTCTTCATGTTTGGGTTAGTTGGTGTGGTTAGATTCCATAAAGTTGTCAACTTTATGGAACCTTGAGGTCCTCTTGCGATTATATGTCCTAGATCTGAAGAATGATTGAGTTTTGAATCCTTACATGAGGTTTTAGCCTCATTTTCATCATTTTTGACCTATTTAGAGTTTAAGACATGCATTAGGCATGCATTTCTGTAAAGCATCGACTTTTATGATCCATTAGGTGTAGAAAAGCCTTCTCGAATGTATGGATGAGTGGCCTTCACAATTAAGAGCTTAATGTATTAAGATGGCCAGAACACTTCCCACGACATGGAGGATTGGCCTCTATGACATGAAGACAGAAATTCTATGTGACTATTTTGTGCCAAGGCCACCATGACGTGGCAGAAGCTTCGCCACGGTGTAGCGGCTGGCTATGAGACTTTAACTGTTGAGTTTGACTTTGACCATCGACTTTTGATCAAACTTGAGGGTTTTAAGTCCATAGATTGATGATTTGCCTCTATTTGATGTATAAGTGGTTCGTAGTGTCGGTTCTTGTCATCATGTGGGCAGTGTTGATATCTATTAGCTTACAAGGTAAGTTTTCTCACTATACTTTGTACTATAGTATGTATCCTTGTGTTTGCGATGGTGGTATGTTGTAGTGATCTTTTGTATTGGTAGATATGTATTAGGGGTGAAAATGAGCCAAACTACTCATGAGCTACTTGGGATCGACTCGTTAAAAGCGCAACTCGAAACTGATTTTAAACGAGCCCGAACCGAGCTCTAGCTTAATATTAAGCTCGTTTATTAAACGAGCTCGAGCTTGAGCCTATATCACTAAACTCGATTAGGCTTGCGAGCGTAAACAAACCAATATATAATATCATTTATTGTTATTTTTATATAATAAAATAAAATCATATTTAGGGAATTAGGGATTTAGGTATTAATAAACGAGGTTCTTGATGAGCTCGAGCCGAGCTTAAGATTATTTAGGTATGTTGGACAAAAAATAAGTCAATATCGAGCCTGGTCGGAGCTTGTATAATTATTTATGAGCTCGATCCAAGCTCGGTACAAGAAGCTCGAATTAAGTCAACATATAACTTAAACAAGCCCAAGCTGACCCTGGCCAAGATCGAGCTCGGCTCGGCTCGTTTACACCCTCAAATTCCATATGATTACCTATGTTGTTGGATCTTTTTTTGTTTGTTTTGCATATGTCCACATATTGTTGTAGGGTTGAGACGGTCCTTCTTTGTTTTGTAGGCCAAGATACCCGGGTGGTCCAGTGTAATGTAGGCCTTGCGAGGAGGTCCAATCAAACTGTAGGCCTAAGGGAGTGTTCTAAATACAGTAGGACTTGCAAGACGGTCCAGTAGACTGTAGAGTCAGTAGGGTGGTTCAGGCATCCTACAGGCTTTGCGAGGCGGTCCAAGAAGACTGTAGGTTCATGTGTGCATGCATTGTATGTATATTCTTGTGTTGGGTATTTTGGGGAACTTACTAAGCTTTGTTTATAGTTGTAGATTTAAATGTTTCATGTACTTCAGATGATCGGGGCAAGGAGAAAGAATGATCTTACACATCCTCCTATTGCTTTATGTTTTAAGAGATGATATTGACACTCTTATTTTTATGGTTTTGTTTTGAAACAATGAATGATTATTTTCTGGATTTTATAAAAATGTCTTTTAAAACTGAAAAATTTTTACAATGGTTTTTGGGACATTGCAAATTGGTATCTGAGCCCCGGTTTGAGGGATTTGGATGAATACTCATGTGATCCCAAACTCAAACTAAGGATCTGAGGATTTTCACGGGTTTTTTGAAAAGTATAAATTTAAAAAATAGAAAAGAGGATGTGATGCGTACAATCAGTCAGAGCTCAAGAGAAGTTATTCCCCAAGCTATCCACACTTGATATATGTGTATTGTTAGAAATGCATACTAGTAAATAGGCTAAGAATCTTCAGGAATTTCATGATAAAATTGTCTGATTTATGATGCGTGATAGCCTAGGGGATTTCTTGATAGGCTATATGAAACTGACATTATTGTTGTAGTTGCCAACTGTATGCATCACGATTGTACATTACAAGGTTTTATTGCCTGAGAATGCTTGATTTAGCCTTATTTCATGTTCCCTATCTGGTTGTGGGCTAGGGTATAATCAATTATTCGATTGTGTATTTAATATGGAGTTGTGTATGATTAGCATACGCAAGGCGACCGCAATGTTAGAGGAGGTTTCATGGATTGGATGTGTGATTGTTACAGAGCTAGTAGAAGTAAGGAATTGGTAGTTACTCTTGAGAGAGTTTGTATAGGGTGTATATATACCTTAGTAGCTTTGGGCCAGTGGCCTTGGAATTTCATGGTGATCTTTCGAGACAAATACAGGTAGGTGTGAAAGGTAGTATGGGCCTGTACTACGAGAAGTACAGGACCCGTACGGGTATCAAGGAAGTCACGAGTTTCGAGGAATGAGTGGTCGAATAGTGATGTGTTAGGGTATGATGTGATTTTCTGATGTGTTCCGGTTTATTTTCAGTATGGTGACTACGAGAGGTTTAGGATCAGGTGCTAATGGCCTGGTGAGGCCAGGTTTGGGTGATGACGAGATCCACAAGTTAATCACTACTCAAGTGAATTTGGCAATCAGGGAGGCAATCCTAGAGTTGTTTAGGTCTATCAAGACCACTTTGATTTAGATGTTTGATGAGCATTATGTTGATGCCACTAAGGCTGTTGTCACTGCAACCACCACAGTTGCAGGACTTCAAGGAGGAGGATTTATGAAGTACGAGGAGTTTAGCAACATGAATCCCCGAGTTCAACGGGTTCAAGGACTCGATTCTTTCTATGAGATGGATATATGATGTTGAGGGGTATTTTTCATGTTTGGAGAACCAGAATGTTAAGTTCGCGATGAACCTTTTTCGCCTGGGGGTGAAGGATTGCTGGAAGTTTGCCACTTAGAGACTTTTTATTGTGGAGCGGGCCGGGATGACATGGGAACAGCTCATTGAGATGTTTCACAATAAGTACATTCCACTAATCGAGAGAGAGAGAGAGAGAGAGAGAGAGAGAGAGAGAGAGAAAGAGAGAAAAGGTTAGCCCTAAAGGTATCTGTCACTGAAGCAGACAACAGAATTGGTGATGGAGATCAGCAAGATATTTATTGAGAGAGCCCGATTCTGCCCTGAGTATGCTGCTTCAGAAATAGGTTCAGATGTCATGATACTTGAGCATGATCAAGACCAAGATTTAGGAGTTTGTGTCAAATAATTAGTATTTTTTCCTTACAGAGCTGCAATCATTTTCCTAGAGGAGAGAGATTGAGATTGACTTGCGGACAAAGGAGAAGAGGAAGGCCCCATTTTAGATTCATATTGCAGTAAAGTGGTTTAATCCCGTTGATTCTAGATCCGGAGGACAGAAAGGCCGCACTTGTGGAAAGTGAGTGAAGGTGAATGATGGTGTATGTCGATTAGTGATTAGGTGCCACAAAATTTGGCATGGAGGGTAATTTTGCTAGAGATTATCGTCAATGGCAGCAGTAGACAACGAGGTAGAAAGAATGAAGAAGGACCCTCATGTAGCCTCATGTGTTTGGAAATAAATGTTTGGGCTCTCTCTTCAATTTTAAATGTAACAATAGGCATAATTGTCAATTAAGTTTAAAATTTAGTAGATAGATAAAAAAAGAGATGTGGATAAATCAGGACACGTACGAAATTATGATGATGAATATGCCAACATAATAAGAAACGAAAAAGCTGAATAAAATGAAAACATTGAACACTTCGTTCTTATTATCACCCAAACTAATTAATAAAAAAAATACAAAAAAAATCTTTTATAATCTCTACGTCCTCTGATTCTTAGTACCAAAACGAAGAACAATATAAAACAAAACCCTATATAAAACCGCCCACCCCAACATCCAATAAACCTTAAACCACTTCGGATCTTTCTCATGATAAATATGTAATGACTGCAAAATATCAACTCCCGACACATTCACCCCACCAAGATTCACCCCAAAAACTTCATCTCTCTGAAACTCATTTATCAAAAGCCCTTCATACGGATACGTCATCGTCGATATCACATTCATCCATCTCCAAACCTTCGGTATGTCATGACTATTCAAAAAATACCCACAAAACAAAAAGAACAACGCTGTGAACGCAATCACCGCAGCATACCCAAGTATAAAATTCGGAACCACCGAACTCACAAACACCACGAATGAGTTAGTTGAAAGTAATGAAACATAAAGAACGATCAAAAAGTACAAAAATGGTCCTTCGAGTTTTAACGCGAACCAGGTTAGGGCGGCGTAGACGGCGGCTTGAAGGAGGAGAAACGGTAGATATGTTATCAGTCCGGCGATGGTGTAAGAAGAGGCTCTGTATGCATTGTGTGAAGTTTCACGAACGAAGATGAAGCGTTCTTGGATGAACGCGGGAACAGCGTCGTTTGATGAGAAGAAGAAGAGACAAACTG
The DNA here is from genome assembly GCF_051521515.1 of Lactuca serriola. NCBI lineage: Eukaryota > Viridiplantae > Streptophyta > Magnoliopsida > Asterales > Asteraceae > Lactuca > Lactuca serriola. The sequence continues at coordinate 330,824,674 of NC_136411.1, forward strand.
TGAAGATGAAGAAACTGAGACGGTTTGTGATTCCTTGCATGGTTTTTCCGGGGTTTTTGAACATGGTGGCCATCATGAATCCCATGATTGTTAAGACCATGAGACGGGAGAGAAAGAGTTCTGGTGTTCGCCGGATGTTTATGAAGTTCCGGCGGATTAGGATCCAGGTTTCTGGGAGGAATGAGTTTGGGAATTTGGGGTGGAGGTGGTGGTGGTGGTGGTTTATGGTGGTTGGAGTGGTGGATGGAGTGCGGTAGTCGTCTTCGTTGAGGGTATAAGAGCTGCTTTGTGGAGTGGTGGTTCCGGATAGGATGTCGGCTGAGTTGGCGTAGTAGGCACGTGATGCGCTGCGGAAAAAAGACGTGAAATTAACAGATTATATTGTGTTCTTCGATATATTAGATCTTGAGTCACGTCGGTGGGACATAATGCGCACCCAACAAGGTCAATCAATAATACAAAAATTGCACATCCAAAAAAGGTAAGACTGTTACTCATTAGAATAAAATGGGACAAAAGTACAATTTTTTGTCTCAACCAAAATGGTCATTCAGAGATTAGAGTAACTAATGTATAGTAGACAAAAATTGCTACTTTTTTGGGACCTAAAAGTGGACAAGGACTCACTTTTAGTCTCTTTATGCAAATACATGCAAAAAAATTGTTACTTTTTTTTCCGACCTACAAAGGTGGGGCAATGACTCACTCTCGATCTCTTTATGCAAGAAATGTCATTTTCTAGAAAGTGTGTTCTTTTACCTTGTTGGAGTCGATGTTTTTCTATCATTCCTAAGACGATTTGGAGTCGACATAATCGATTGCATGATTCCTGAATGGCTCCATGTATTCGAATTATTCCACGGGCTTCTCACACTATGATCAAATCCCTTTTCTTGACCATTGTTTCCTTCCATGTGAAACCGACTCTTCTTCTCGGAGCTTCGATGGGGTGGTGGTGGTGTCGGGGTCATAAGCGACATTTCATCATCATCCGATAATTCTGGTGGTTTCATACCCGTAACCACAAATTCTGCTAATGCATCCACTCCATATTCTGATTGATCATATCGTTGAATAACATCAATCAAGAACTCAATCGGGCTTTCCCCTTTTGGAACTTTCCGGCCCATTCGACCCAAATGGAACCCGACATCTTTTGGGGACCCTTGGTACATGAGTTGACCACGAGCCAATATGATGAGGTGGTCAAGTAGAAGTAAGATGCGCGATGATGGTTGGTGAATGGTTAGAACCACGGTGCTTCCGGTTCGTGCAATGTTGTGAACCTTTTCGATAACACTTTGAGCACTTGTCGAGTCCAAACCGGATGTCGGTTCATCTAGAAAAAGCAGTGATGGTCCATGGATGATGTCTACACCAATTGATACCCTCCGACGTTCACCCCCTGAGACTCCTCGGGTCCCTTCATCGCCTATATATGTGTTCCTTGCAGACTACATAACAAAAAATGTATGTAAATTACAGGAGTTTTTTTATTTGCAAGAAATAACAATGCATTTTATTGTTTTGTTTATTATATTTATAACATTATGGTTTTAACTTTTTCATGCTACATGATTGTACATCGAGAAGTATATTGTTGTAATAGAAAAATATTGAAAGTGTAGAATGGTATAATATACTTTTTGCATATAGCCCTAAATCTTTTTGTTAACGCATGCAAATTAGAAATTTATTAAAGTCTAGTAATTACCGTATTTATTTCAATTTTCACGTGATTAAATTTGTAGAAACCACTGTACGTTTTTAGCCTTGCAAAAAACCAAATGTTAAGCACACTACGACAAATCGATGTTGCACGTAGCACCATTTTCACACAATTAAAGACACTATTTTCATACGATAAGCATTCTTGAAATAATACAAACTCAATTTTTACATTTTAAAAAATTATGTTAATTTAAATTTTAAACACAAAACAAAAACTATTAACCACATTAACTAAACAATCCTTGAAACACGTATGTTCATACGTTTATGACAAGTCATTCACGTTGTTGCACCTTTTTTCACACAATAAACAAACTTAAAAGTTAGAACGGCATAAAAACTAATTTTGATACACTTAAAACTATGTCAAATGAAATTTACTATAAATGTAATCACAAAAAAATGACTTGTAGGAATCATTTTATATTATAGTTATGTTACGTACCGATAAACCAAGTTGTTCAATCAATGTTTCAACCCGTTTCCTCTTTTCCATCTTACCAACCGACCCTAACCGAAAATCAGCAGCAAACATCAACGTTTCATAAACAGTCAACATTGGAAATAACCGATCATCTTGCATGATATAAGCCGATGTTCTCTTAATCAAACTCGGGTTCATTTCAGATCCATCTAAAGACACTTTACCCTTAAGACTACCACTTGCAATCCGACCCGCTAACCCATCCAAAAAAGTAGACTTCCCGGCACCACTCGGACCCATGACTGCAGTCACACACCCTTTGGGTGCGAACCCTGTGATCCGGTTCAATAAGTCAGCATCTTGGCTAACCCATTTGCCTTCATCGGTTTTCTTTTTCTTGGTCACAGTGTAGGTTAGGTTCACGAACTCTAACCCACCGGTGAACACTTTTGTTGGTTTGGTTATGTTGATCACGGTGTCATGACGGATGTGGTTATTGTTGTGACTCATCTGATTGGTTGTTCAGGATTAAGGGTTTAAGATCAAGATTCAAGATTCAAGATTTTGGGTGAAATGAAGTTGGAGAAGGGTTTAAGAAGGAGATGAAGTTTTATTTTTTTTTAATTTGAGTAGGGATTGGGGGGAGTTCCAAAGATATGGTACAACCGTACAAGTTGCATTGTGCAACTAGTTTCTAGATTCAAGATTGGATGCATCGATACACATGACGACATTATTCTTGTTTCCTTCATCTTTTTTTTTTTTTTTTTTTTTTTTTTTTTAATATCATTATAAGGTTACAAGTTTAAATCTATAAAATTATATGCAAGCTGCTTGTTGTTTGACTGAGGCATACTCATGGGTATGTAGTGTTTTTCCAATTTAATAAATGTAACGATTTTTCCTATAAAAGTTTGTTAATTTTATTTATTTGTGATATACAAACGCATATGACAAATATTTTGTTGTGGAATGGAGTTAAAGCCGATGGTATCTTCATGATAGAAAGACTAATTGACAAAGATTTGATAAATAAGTATGATCGATGTTTTTTTTATTACCGTCGTTGGTGAGTAATTAAAGCAAGTTAAAGGACGGTGTTGATAAAAATATAGATTTAATGAACTAAGATATGATGTTTTGTAGTGTACTCTGTAGCCTGGTAATAATGTTTCTCAAGAAAGATCGGAATATTTTAACAAATTAGTGTTTTTTTAACGACAAATTAACTAATCTACTCCTAAATAACCACCTATGTCTCCACCAAAACTTGAAACACTGACCTCTCAAATGAGATGGTCGCCGGTATAATAAGAGGCTATTTACGAATTAATAGTAAAAGATTAGTCCAATCTCTAAAACATTAATAAGTATCGGGTTAATCACTTCGTATGGTAAGAAATTATATATTTTGTATCTATTTGGATTTTTTTATATGACTAATGTTTAGTTTAAAAACATCATTTTGCCCAACAATAACCGGTCATGACTCCTTTTGATGACTTTTCATCTCCGTGTCATCTTTGACAGCATCTCTATTCCTATTACCTCTTCCCTACATGTTCATCAATTTAATTAATTGATTGAAATGAACAAATTGATCCAAAGGGTGTTTTACTATGAAGTTGCATATCTGCTAGGAAATAGAGATTGATATAAAAACCATATAAAAAATATATACTTTATCACAAAATCTCTCTCTCTCTCCCAAGCGGGAGAGGGGGGTTGTGATAAACGGATTCAAGATTTCTCACGACTGGATATTGTTTGATTGAGTTACATAAGAGGGTTGTTATGTTGCTTTCCGTGTGCATGGTGGTAATCAACATCAATGGCAACGGATGTGAAAAAGCAACAAAAGCAAAATCGACTGGAAATGGCAATTTGTCAATACTAAGAAGAGTAATTGTGATAAAGAAAAACAAAATGGAGTCGAAGATGAATCAAGAGGTAAGCCAATTAATCCAAATTTTAAAGATCTTGGAACGGTCTCTATGTTGCTATACATTACGAATTTTACGATTTGTTTTTAAACTAAGGACTTGTGGTCAACGTGTGAATAGTATGAGAGTTTGGTGGATGTATACATTGCTAGTAGATTGTCCAAACTTGGGACGATTCTTAAGGGTTGAGACGATAATGTTCTTGCTATCATGGCATTTCATATAGATTTTATCGCTACACGTAGAAGCAGTTAGTGAACCTTGTTACTACCCCTTTTGAACGGAACAAACCTTGTGGTTTGAGAATAGCAACGTACTTTAAGAAAAATATTTTATTTTGAAAGCAATGTTGCGAAAAGATTTCAACTGTTAACAGAATAATTAAAACCAAAAAACATAAACATGTTCCCAAAACATCATAGTCTAAACTATTCCTAAAAGTCAATAAGTAAACTCCCAACACTCATCATATCACCTTCCACATAATCATATTTCTCTACACGTGAGACGCACTTCAAAATATTATGTTAGGTTGGGAAGCTTAAAGAGATACATAAGGTTCAGGACTCATAATAACATATACAACTTTATAGCTTTATTTCTTTTATAACAACATCTTGAAATAAATAGGCTATTTAGCAACATGGGATTCAACATATTTGGATGCATATAAATAAATACATCATCCCAAGTCCTCGTACAACTTAATTTCTTTCCTCATAACAACATGGTGGCATGTCGCACGTAGTGGCGGATGTCACACCCAAAAACCGAGAACGGCGGAAACGTTCTGGGGCGGAGGACGTCATGTATAGTATCACAACACAGTAATAGTAAATAAGTAAACAAACATCATCCATTGCATTAAATATATAATTTTAATACATATGTGTTCTTTGTAATGTAATATACACTAGAAATGAATGATCAAAAATAATAGACGAGACTTGTCTGTGCTCCGTCTTCTCAAAATCCTGTCACCGGTACCTGCGTACGGATGACCTGAGAATACAAGTTATTTTGAAAGCGAGTATCAGCATTTAAGCTGGTGAATTCACAAGTATTTTAGTGTCTTTGGTTTGTAAAACTGTAAGGAAAAGTCTTGTAACTGTTTGATGAAACAATTCGTATAAGTATGAAAACCCTAGAAAGTCCCGTATTTCCTACTAGTATAAAAAGTAGCCTTCTACTAAGACCCGACTGTTTTGTATGTTTTGTTTCTTGTAAAAGTGTGTAATTTTCCCATGTGTAACTATTATTATTAAAATATAGTCTACTTCATCGTTTATGTGAGTATGTCACAAAATAAAAGTAAAAGGGAAACATTATATAATCATGTAAGTATTATCCTTTGGTACTAGGATAAACACAGCAGAGTAACTTGCCGAATAGTATTAACCGTAGACATCCGTCGATGTGCATTTTCCCTCTGTAGCTAACAGCTGGGTGTAGAATGGTTAGTCCCGTACGTATATAATAGTATCTACCCATATAATATGTAATAGTATCTTATCATATAGTATGTAATCGTATCTCTTCCTATAGTATGTAATACAGTTGTATAGACTCATGAATGAACTGACTCTTGTATGTTTTATTTGTACTAGGAATAGTAGGTAGTATTTCCCAAACTATACCTATTATAATTTGCTAGTAATGCAGTTTGAAGTGTCCATGTATGTTTATACACCTTTGCTATACAAGGTGTTGGAGCTGCTGTCACAGCCATCCTATCAAATACTTATATATATATATATATATATATATATATATATATATATATATATATATATATATATATATATATATATATATATACTTACTACATAAATGTATAGACATGATTTCTATGAATACATAAGTGAAAAAAGAGATTTTGTAATACATTTAAAAGGTTTGAAACAATAAAATAACCATGACTTGATGTCAGTTTATAAAACTATTTAAAAGTAGTTTGTTTGATAAAACGTTTCGAAAGTATAGTAAATCCATCTGTTTGGTAGTTATTAATCACATGCGATTGATATAATAACTATGATATTCAACTTTTATCCCCCCCATAGAAGTATTTAAAAGCATGCAAGAGCATTTAAAAGGTTGATTAAGGGGTATGAACTCACCTGTAGTGAGTAGTTTGTTCGGAAGTGTTGGAAAAGGTGCTAGTTGTCAAGTAAAGACTTGTACACACACAATGAGCCTAGTTATCATATAATAAACATATATATAACTAATTAGTCAATTTATAACTAATTAATCAAGTTAAGACACCCTAGGACACGGAAACACTTTGATTCAAGTGTTAATGGTACCAACGGGTTGCATCTAAGGGTTGTATGGCATGGCATTTGAGTTTATGGCCCAAGGACAACTCCTTATGGAGTTTACGGACCATGACCATTTCCCCATGATTTTATGGCCGTAAACTCATGGTACTAAGTGCCAAAATGTGTTTTAAGGTCTAACAAGTCATGATTGAGCATCCGATGATCAAGTCCAAGCCTTAGGAAAGCATTAGGGCACACTAACACTACTTTGTAGAGTTCACGGCCTAAGGACCATATCCTTATGTGATTACGGCCGTAAACTCCCAAGGGGACTTGTTTTGATTGTTGTTTAATGTGACATCCCCAAAATCACGGCCAGAAAAGACCGGTTTGTTTATGCTTTGTTTAAAAATCAGAGTTACATTTTAAATGAAAGTGTTGCGGAATTTGTCCCAAAACAAATATATGATAAAGATTTATCAAAAGCATTTCCATAGAAATGTATTTCATTAAAAGACTTGGGATGTCATGTTCGTACATATTAAAAGCATAAACAGTACAATATAAGCCTTACTACATTATTTCATATCTACAGGCCTATATCCGTAATCCCTCGTCCAAAACATCACACCTATGCTCATGCGCCACTACCTGTAATACATAAAACTGAGTGGGTCAGGCTTGGGAGCCTGGTGAGCACATAGGGTTTTCAACCCACAATAAATAAGTTTATTAATTTCATCTATCAACAATAACCCAATTACCCGTTCCCGTTATCCTCACTTTACGTCCCTAAACACCTATCATAAGGGACCTAGCCTAAGGATCATCATCGGGACGGACACTACTGCTAAGGGGATTCCTCAGCAATAAATGTCCTAAAGGCAACCATGTGGGGGATGGAGTACACCGGTGAACACGTCGTTCACAAACACCTACAGGTTGCGAGCCTGCTAGTGTTCCACTGGACTGTCTAGAAGAGTCCGTGGTCGTCATCCATACTCCGCTAGATGACAGAAACAACAACATCAACATCGAGGCCTCTCCTCATTTTATCACACATCACCTATTACATCTACCCATGTTTTACCCCAACATTTTCGTAGATATAAAATACATATACAGTTTAAATCATTGAAAACATGTATAACAACGTTCATCAAACATAAATAGCAAGTAATCAAATAATATGCACACATAGCACGTAATTTATAAAATACTTCATATCTATGTGTAAGCTGAAAGTAACTATGCACTCACCTGAAAGGTGGTGACTCATCACTCGGACAGCGCTTCGATACTCTCAAAACGATATTCCTTCGATAAAACCTAGTACCAACACCACTAGGGTTTAGTCTAACGATAACCGCGATTAATTAATAGTCTAGCTATTATTATTATTATATAAGCGTTAAACGATACTTATATAACCCATAATAATAGCCCAAGTACTTATTATAAGGTCCTAATAACATTACTATATTAAAACGTAAGCTAAACTAAAGATAGGTTAGGCGTAGCTCACTTACAGCGAGTTTTCTCGAAAACCGGGCTTCGCTGGAGCAGCGTTCCCGAGCCGAAAGGCTCTTTTCTCGGGACTCCGGGAGCCTCGGGGCTTCCTTCGGGTGCTAGGGGGTTTACCTAGGCTTTAGGGGGCTTAAGGAGGCTTAGAGAGAGAGTGTAGAGAGAGAAAGAAGTGGGGAAAGGTGTGAGAAATGAGAGAACCCGGCACTTCTATTTATAGGGTGAAATCCTGACGGACTCGCCGAGTCGGTTCACTGACTCGCCGAGTCAGTGCCACGTGTCATCATCTGATGGCTTTCCTTGGGGAGAAAGCCTTGGCCCATATTCAGCCACGTCACCCCTTTTGCAGCAGCACTCTGCCAACTTCTAAACCCCGTAACTTTCGCATACGAGCTTCGTTTTCGACGTTCTTTTTTTCCACGTGTAGGTAAAAACAAGATCTACAACTTTCATTTAGACTCCGTCGGCTAATTCTCGACCGATCTCAAATTTAACAGTAAGAGGCGTTTAGACTGTTAAATGACCGCGAAGAATTCATAACTCCTTCATACGAACTCCGTTTTCGTCCATCTTTTTACCGTTGAGTTCCTATTAATGAGATCTTCAACTCTCATTTAGGTCGCGTAAGCCAAAAACCGCTCGAACAAAAATTCGAGTTTCGGGCCGTGCACTGCTAAGCCGAATCTTAGAAAAATCATAACTTCCTCATACGAAGTCAGATTTGGGCGTTCTTTTTATCGACGTTCTTAGTTTAACATATTCTACAACTTTCGTTTAGATTGATAAGGCTAAATCTCACTCTATCGTAAATTCACTATTTACGCTTCCCGGTGTCGTGCCGGTTTTGCCGTAAAACTTCGACGGGCCATAACTTCTTCGTTATAACTCGGATTTCGGCGTTCTTTATATGTACAGAAACCTTGAGACATATTCTACAACTTTATGTAGAGACATCGGGCTTATCTCATACTTTAATTTTGACGCTTATTTTTATTTTTTATTAATTATACACTTATAATTAAATAATAAACACATAAACACACATAATTCACATAATACTCAAATATTTCATCTTTATTTCTTCAAAAAGAGTTACAAGAGTTGACCTAGACTATTACATTGACAAAAATGCTTAGCCCTAAAACCCGGGCGTTACAATTCTCTCCCCCTTAGGATGATTCCGTCCCGGAATCATGCATCAACAAACAGATGTGGATAGCGACTCATCATGTCATCCTCTGTTTCCCAAGTGAGATTAGGCCCATTCGAATGTTTCCATCGGACTAGCACTAAGTCGACCATCTTGCGTCGTAACTTCTTAGTCTTACGGTCAACAATTGCCTCAGACTCTTCGATCAGCCTTTTATTGTCATCCATCCTTAACTCTGAGATTGGAATTATGTCGGGAACATCTCCCGTGAATTTACTCAAATAACACACATGGAAAGTGTTATGAATACCATTGAGTTCTTCGGGCAATTCCAACTTGTAAGCCTGGTTCCCTATCTTCTGAAGAACTTTGAACGGTCCAATAAACCTTGGACTCAACTTTCCTCGTTTCCCGAATCTTATAAGTCCCTTCCACGGTGAGACTTTAAGCAAAACGGAATCCCCAACTTCGAAGGTTATCGGTCGTCTTTTCTTGTCAGCATAGCTCTTCTGACGATCCTGAGCTGCTAACATTCTTTCCCTAATCACCTTCAACTTCTCAGCAGTCTCATGGACTATCTCGGGGCCCATAAACTGCTTCTCTCCGGCTTCAAGCCAACAAGACGGCGTACGACACTTTTGTCCATACAAGGCTTGGTAAGGTGCCATCTTGATGCTCGAGTGAAAACTATTGTTGTAGGAGAATTCTACCAGAGGTAAGTGCTCGTCCCAATTCCCTTGGAATTCGAGGGTACATGCTCTCAGCATATCTTCCAGCGTCTGAATCGTTCTTTCGCTCTGACCATCAGTTTGCGGATGATAAGCAGTACTCAAACACAACTTTGTACCTAACTCCTCTTGTAGACTCCTCCAAAACCTTGACGTGAAACGACTATCACGATCTGATACAATCGTAAGAGGGACACCGTGAAGTCTTACAATTTCCTTCACGTAAGCATTTGCGAGCTTATCCATAGACCACTTCTCGTTGGCTGCTATGAAGTGTGCACTCTTGGTGAAACGATCCACGACTACCCAAATCATGTCGTGACCGTTCTTCGTCCTGGGCAGTTTAGTCACAAAATCCATGGTGATGTCTTCCCATTTACCCATGGGTACAGGTAAAGGTTCCAAACTCCCATACGGTTTCTGATGTTGTGCCTTAACCCTCGCACATGTTACGCACTCGGCCACATACTTCGCAACATCGAGCTTCATCGTCGGCCACCAGTAGTAGGGTTTTAGGTCCCTATACATTTTAGTGCTACCAGGATGAATCGAGTACATGGTCTTGTGTGCTTCTTCCATCAGAAGATCTCTTATTCCTCCCGTCTTAGGTACCCAGATTTGATTTTGGAATACCTTCAGTCCTCGACTGTTTGTACCGAACACTAACGTTCTTCCCAAGCGTTCTTCCTTTCGGTCATTTTTCTCTAAAGCTTCTTCTTGAGCTTTCCTGATACTTTCCACAATCGTCGAGACGACTTCAATTCTTAACGCTCTTGGCCTTTTCCTTTCCAGATTGACTTTCCGACTGAGAGCATCAGCAACAATATTTGCTTTACCTGGGTGGTAAAGTATCTCACAGTCGTAGTCCTTGAGAAGTTCTAGCCAGCGTCGTTGCCTCATGTTCAACTCCTTCTGATTAAAGAGATACTGGAGACTCTTATGATCAGTGAAGAGCTTGCACTACGTGCCGTAGAGGTAATGCCTCCATATCTTTAAGGCAAAAACTACCGCTGCCAACTCCAGATCATGAGTGGGGTAGTTCTTTTCGTGCTCTTTCAATTGTCGAGATGCGTATGCTATCACCTTTTCTCTTTGGGTCAGAACACAACCCAACCCGACTCCAGAAGCGTCACTATAAACCGCGAAATCTTCGACTCCATCGGGTAGAGAAAGTATCGGTGCTTCACATAACTTCTTCTTTAGCTTCTCGAATGCCTCATCGTGTTTCTCACTCCACGTATACGTAGCTCCTTTATGAGTCAAAGCTGTTAATGGAGCAGCTATCGAAGAAAAGCCTTGGATAAATCGTCGATAATATCCGGCTAATCCTAGAAAGCTTCGAATTTCCGTGGGACTCTTTGGGCGTTCCCACTTCATTACAGCCTCGATCTTTGCGGGGTCAACCATTATTCCCTCCTGGTTAACAACATGACCCAAGAATTGGACTTCCCGTATCCAAAAGTCGCATTTGGAGAACTTTGCAAAAAGCTTCTCCTTCTTCAACACTTCTAATACTTCCCGTAGATGCTTTCCATGCTCCTCTTGGCTTTTTGAGTAGATGAGAATGTCGTCGATGAACACTATCACAGATTTATCGAGGAATGGTTTACAAACCCTATTCATCAAATCCATGAATGCTGCGGGAGCATTGGTTAGCCCGAATGACATAACCAAGAACTCGTAGTGTCCATATCTCGTTCTGAATGCAGTCTTCTCAATATCCTGCTTTCTCACCTTTAGCTGATGATATCCTGACCTAAGATCGATCTTTGAGAAGTAGCTCGAACCTTGCAGCTGATCGAATAGGTCATCAATCCTTGGCAATGGATACTTGTTCTTCACCGTTGCCTTATTCAGCTCTCGGTAGTCTATACACATTCTCATACTTCCGTCCTTCTTCTTCACGAATAACACCGGAGCTCCCCAGGGTGATGAACTAGGTCGAATAAAACCGTTGTCCAACAGCTCCTGAAGTTGCGTCATGAGCTCCTTCATCTCCGTCGGTGCTAATCGGTAAGGTGCCTTTGCTATTGGTGTTGTTCCTGGTAACAAGTCTATACGAAACTCCACTTTTCTATCAGGTGGTAATCCGGGAAGATCTTCGGGAAAGACTTCCGGATAATCACACACAACCGGTATATTCTGCACCTCTTTCTTCTCCTTCTTGGCATCGATTGCGAATGCCAAGTATGATGCACATCCCTTTGACAAACATTTCCTGGCTTTCATCAGGGAGATGATTCCAGAATTCACTCTGCATTTGTCCCCGTACACCATAAATGATTCTTTTCCGGGTGGGTTTACCTTTACTATCTTCTTTCGGCATTGAATCTCAGCATCGTTAGCGCTAAGCCAATCCATACCCAAAACGATGTCGAAACCGTTTAACTCTATGGGTAATAGCTCTTCGTGGAATTCGTTTCCGTTTAGGTCAATGACGATGTTCCTAATATGATTACTAACAGGTACGAATTTGCCACTGGCAACTTCTACAATCAGGGTATTATCTAGTTTTTCTACAGGCAATGCTAATTTCCCACCAAATTTATGCGACACAAAGGAGTAGTTGGCTCCGGAATCAAATAGTATATTTGCAGGCAAACCATTTACAAGAAAGGTACCTGAAGCGACGTCTGCTGCCTCCTTTGCAGCCTCGAGCGTCATCTGGAAGGCTCTTGCCTTCGGCTTCGGTGGTATGTTGGGTCTTCCCGTCTCCTTCTTCTTCGGGCAATCCCTTGAAATGTGCCCCTCCTCGTTGCACTCATAACAGACCTTCTTAGTGAACGTGCATTCATTGGCATAGTGCCCAGGCTTTCCGCATTTGTAACAAGTGACCCCTCCGTCACACTTCCCAGAGTGCTTTTTCTTGCACTTGTCACACCACTTCGCTTCTGATCCTCCTCCTCTCGAACCAAACTTCGAGAATCTACCCTTCTTACCGGACCTTGAGGATCCGTCAAATTTCCTTTTTTCGCCAACCTCGACTTTGCTGGCAGCTCTTCCCTTAATCATATCCTCCACAGACTTGGCAGCCCAGATAGCTGCCTCCAAAGTAGGTGCCTGACGTACTGGCACCGCGTACTCCCATGGTAATCCTTTTGCGTACTTATCAATTTTTGTCAGCTCGTCCGGAACAAGACGCAAGGCAAATTCCATCTTTTCTGTGAAGTTGTTCGTGTATTCATCGATTGACATGCTCCCCTTCTTTAGGGTTAGAAACTGGTTCTCTAGCTCGAGCAGGTTTTGAGCTGAGCAGTACTTTCGTTTGAATTGTACCAGAAATTCTGCCCATGTCAGTTCCAGGGGTTTGTTGGGGCTTAAAGTCTTCCCCAAAGTATTCCACCAACGTACAACGCCTCCTCGAAACTGACGCACTGCAAACGTGGTCTGTAGCTTCCCTCTGCAACCGCATGTCATGAAAGCTAACTCCATCTCCGAGATCCAATCCATGACTCCGATTGGATCTTCCTTTCCCGTGAAAGTCGATGGCTTGCAAGTCTGAAAATCCTTGTACTTGCATCCATTTCTCTCGAATCCGTCATCTTGGTTATTTTCTTGAACTATTGGTTGGTTGACTTGACCAACAGTTCCACTGTAGTCTCCTTCCTCAGTCTGCCCTTCGTTCAACTCGGGCTGTTCGATCCGAATAGTGCCTTCCTCTCGATTTTGCTGGAGCAAACGTCTAGTTTCCTCCATTTGACGATCCAACATAGCCTGGATCATCGCTTGCACTCCGGCCATCGTGACTGGCTCAGGTGCAACAGGTATTTGTTGAACCACTGGGGGTTGGTTCCTATCTCCATTTGCGTTCACGTTTCCGCTACGAGTCCTTGCCATCTTGATCTATACACCGAATAAGGTGAATTTAGATCTTTATTTAGGATAGACGTTTAAATCGTCCTTATCACTCCGAAACGTTTACATGCTAGTTCTAATATCGTAGTCGTACGTTTAGAACCCTAAACACATAAGGTTTCCAGATCCGGTCGGCAAAAGACCATAGATCCGAACAAATAACAACATATCATGCACAAAGCATTTAGCACATAAAAGCATTTTAGGCACAATTCCTAAAATAAGCTAGTGCTCACACCTCACAATCATCGCTTAGCATTCTAAGTTTAAGTCTAGAAATCCTACAAATTCCTAGTTCGCTTAAACTAATGCTCTGATACCAACTGTGACATCCCCAAAATCACGGCCAGAAAAGACCGGTTTGTTTATGCTTTGTTTAAAAATCAGAGTTACATTTTAAATGAAAGTGTTGCGGAATTTGTCCCAAAACAAATATATGATAAAGATTTATCAAAAGCATTTCCATAGAAATGTATTTCATTAAAAGACTTGGGATGTCATGTTCGTACATATCAAAAGCATAAACAGTACAATATAAGCCTTACTACATTATTTCATATCTACAGGCCTATATCCGTAATCCCTCGTCCAAAACATCACACCTATGCTCATGCGCCACTACCTGTAATACATAAAACTGAGTGGGTCAGGCTTGGGAGCCTGGTGAGCACATAGGGTTTTCAACCCACAATAAATAAGTTTATTAATTTCATCTATCAACAATAACCCAATTACCCGTTCCCGTTATCCTCACTTTACGTCCCTAAACACCTATCATAAGGGACCTAGCCTAAGGATCATCATCGGGACGGACACTACTGCTAAGGGGATTCCTCAGCAATAAATGTCCTAAAGGCAACCATGTGGGGGATGGAGTACACCGGTGAACACGTCGTTCACAAACACCTACAGGTTGCGAGCCTGCTAGTGTTCCACTGGACTGTCTAGAAGAGTCCGTGGTCGTCATCCATACTCCGCTAGATGACAGAAACAACAACATCAACATCGAGGCCTCTCCTCATTTTATCACACATCACCTATTACATCTACCCATGTTTTACCCCAACATTTTCGTAGATATAAAATACATATACAGTTTAAATCATTGAAAACATGTATAACAACGTTCATCAAACATAAATAGCAAGTAATCAAATAATATGCACACATAGCACGTAATTTATAAAATACTTCATATCTATGTGTAAGCTGAAAGTAACTATGCACTCACCTGAAAGGTGGTGACTCATCACTCGGACAGCGCTTCGATACTCTCAAAACGATATTCCTTCGATAAAACCTAGTACCAACACCACTAGGGTTTAGTCTAACGATAACCGCGATTAATTAATAGTCTAGCTATTATTATTATTATATAAGCGTTAAACGATACTTATATAACCCATAATAATAGCCCAAGTACTTATTATAAGGTCCTAATAACATTACTATATTAAAACGTAAGCTAAACTAAAGATAGGTTAGGCGTAGCTCACTTACAGCGAGTTTTCTCGAAAACCGGGCTTCGCTGGAGCAGCGTTCCCGAGCCGAAAGGCTCTTTTCTCGGGACTCCGGGAGCCTCGGGGCTTCCTTCGGGTGCTAGGGGGTTTACCTAGGCTTTAGGGGGCTTAAGGAGGCTTAGAGAGAGAGTGTAGAGAGAGAAAGAAGTGGGGAAAGGTGTGAGAAATGAGAGAACCCGGCACTTCTATTTATAGGGTGAAATCCTGACGGACTCGCCGAGTCGGTTCACTGACTCGCCGAGTCAGTGCCACGTGTCATCATCTGATGGCTTTCCTTGGGGAGAAAGCCTTGGCCCATATTCAGCCACGTCACCCCTTTTGCAGCAGCACTCTGCCAACTTCTAAACCCCGTAACTTTCGCATACGAGCTTCGTTTTCGACGTTCTTTTTTTCCACGTGTAGGTAAAAACAAGATCTACAACTTTCATTTAGACTCCGTCGGCTAATTCTCGACCGATCTCAAATTTAACAGTAAGAGGCGTTTAGACTGTTAAATGACCGCGAAGAATTCATAACTCCTTCATACGAACTCCGTTTTCGTCCATCTTTTTACCGTTGAGTTCCTATTAATGAGATCTTCAACTCTCATTTAGGTCGCGTAAGCCAAAAACCGCTCGAACAAATATTCGAGTTTCGGGTCGTGCACTGCTAAGCCGAATCTTAGAAAAATCATAACTTCCTCATACGAAGTCAGATTTGGGCGTTCTTTTTATCGACGTTCTTAGTTTAACATATTCTACAACTTTCGTTTAGATTGATAAGGCTAAATCTCACTCTATCGTAAATTCACTATTTACGCTTCCCGGTGTCGTGCCGGTTTTGCCGTAAAACTTCGACGGGCCATAACTTCTTCGTTATAACTCGGATTTCGGCGTTCTTTATATGTACAGAAACCTTGAGACATATTCTACAACTTTATGTAGAGACATCGGGCTTATCTCATACTTTAATTTTGACGCTTATTTTTATTCTTTATTAATTATACACTTATAATTAAATAATAAACACATAAACACACATAATTCACATAATACTCAAATATTTCATCTTTATTTCTTCAAAAAGAGTTACAAGAGTTGACCTAGACTATTACATTGACAAAAATGCTTAGCCCTGAAACCCGGGCGTTACATTTAAGGTCTTAAACACATCTAGGAAGGATCAAGGTTGGCATCCAAGGCTTAGGAAGGAGTTAGGGTCCATTTTGCCACCTTATAAGGGGTTCACAACCCAAGAACATCCTTAGCCGTGAAATCCTTTGTTCTTGTGATTTTTGGTGATTTTCAAGTGTTATCAAGTTCATATTAAGCACACAAGAAGCTAGGGCAAGTGTACTTACAAGATAGAAGCTCGATTGGGTGTTTAAGGTCCAAGAACACTAGTGTGTGTTCTTGGTGTTTTCAAGATCTAAGTGAAAATCAAGAATGAATGGATGAAATGATGTATAAACACTAGATGTTAGGTTATAACAACAAATCAAGTCGAGAAACACTTACGTTTTTGGAAGATCGGGTGAAGAACGGGATGATAGTTGAGAGAGAATGGGGAGTGTTCTTAAGGGTGGAAGTTGGAAATGAAGGAATTGGAGAGTAAACTCATGCTTAAGGCATGGGTTTTTGGCCTTAAGGGAGTTCACGGCCCAAACTCACTTTCTTTGGCCGTGAACACCAATCCAAGGTGTTGATTGTTCCATTGTTACCCCGATGTCCTAGAATTTAATTCCTTTCTATCCGTTCGTTTCAAGAATAATTATTAAAAATACTCAAAGGGATTTTAAACCGGTAAAAATTTAGCAGAAAAGTATTTAACTTTTAATTGAAGTTCTGGATCGTAGAGTTTGTACAAGTGAAAATTTCGGGTTGTCACATCATCCCCCCGTTAAATGGAATTTCGTTCCAAAATTAGAGTTTAAGAAAATAAGTAGTTACAAATAACTAAGTAAAGATATGAAGATATTTCAATTTCATTTGATCCTCACGCTCCCATGTGAATTCAGGCCCTCGTTTGGCATTCCAACGAACCTTCACAATCGGGATACGACTTAGTTTCGTTTGCTTGACCTCTCGGTCCTTGATCTTTATAAGTTCTTCCACAAAGTTGAGGCTCTCGTTGATCTCGATCTCGTCGAGTGGGATTACAAGAGTCTCGTCGGACAGACACTTTTTCAAGTTTGAGACGTGGAAAATAGGATGTACGTTACAGAGTTCACGCGGTAGATTGAGCTTGTAAGCTACAGGGCCGATTCTAGCAAGAATCTCGAAAGGCCCTACGTATCTTGGATTTAGCTTTCCACACTTTCCAAAGCGTATCAAGCCCTTCCAGGGTGATACTTTTAGAAGGAATCGGTCTCCCACATGGAATTCCAATGGTTTCCTTCGTTTTTCTGTGTAGCTTTTCTGACGGTCTCTAGAGGCCTTCAATCATTCACGAATCTGAACGATCTTCTATGTCGTTTCCCATATGATTTCTGGGCCTGTGAGAGTGTTGTCAGGAACTTGTCCTCCAGCTAACTGGGTGTCACCCACTTCAGCCCAGCACATAGGGGATCTGCACTTTCGGCCATAGAGGGCTTCAAATGGAGCAGCCTTTATGCTCGTGTGGTAACTGTTGTTGTAGGAAAATTCAACAAGGGGTAAATGAGTATCCCATGACTTCCCAAAGTCAATCACACAGGCTCTCAGCATATCTTCCAAGGTTTGGATAGTCCTCTCACTTTGCCCGTCAGTCTATGGATGGTAGGTTGTACTCATGTCCAACCTCGTTCCTAGGGAACTTTGTAGCGACTGCCAGAACCTCGAAGTGAACCTACTATCTCTATCGGAGATAATGGATATGGGAACACCATGCAGTCGTACGATCTCCCTAATGTAGGTTCTTGTTAGTTTCTCCATCTTGTCAGTCTCTTTGATTGGTAGGAAATGCACGGATTTGGTCAATCTGTCAACGATGACCCAAATGGTATCAAGTCCACCCATTGTCTTGGGCAAATTGGTTATGAAGTCCATTGTAATCTGCTCCCATTTCCATTCTGGTATCTCCGGTTGCTGAAGTAAACCTGATGGTTTCTGGTATTCGACCTTAACCTTGGTGCAAGTAAGGCATTTACTCACGAAGGTAGAAATCTCTGCTTTCATGTTAGGCCACCAATATAACTTTTTAAGATCCAGATAAATCTTATCTGAACCTGGGTGGACGGAATATCGCGTGTTGTGCGCCTTGGTCATGACCACGTCTCTGAAGCCACCGTGCTTTGGTGTCCAGATTCGTTCCATGAAATATAACGCTCCGCCACCCTTGTTTTCAAGGTTCTTATCCATTCCTCTCAGGGATTCACCTGCCACATTTTTAGGTTTCAAAGCGTCGAGTTGAGCCTCCTTTATTTGTGTGGACAAGTGTGAACGGATAGTCATAGTCAATGATTTGACTCTATGACCAGAGTATTCTTTTCGACTTAGGGCGTCAGCTACTATGTTGACATTGCCGGGATGATAACGAATTTTGCATTCGTAGTCATTGAGTAGCTCGACCCACCGTCGTTGTCTCATGTTGATCTCCATCTGATCGAAGATGTGTTGAAGGCTCTTGTGGTCTGTAAAGATAGTGCTTTTTGTGCCATAAAGATAATGCCTCTAGATCTTCAGGGCAAACACAACTGCTCCTAACTCAAGATCATGTGTGGTGTATTTGACATCGTGCATCTTCAGCTGTCTCGAGGCATAGGCGATGACCTTACCTCGTTGCATCAGAACACATCTGAGCCCTTGGTTGGATGCATCGCAATAGACAACGAAGTCTTATATTCCTTCTGGGAGGGACAGTATTTGAGCGGTGCATAAGGCTCGTTTCAGTGTTTGGAACGCATTCTCTTATTTCTCTTCCCAGTCAAAGGCCACACCTTTCTGGGTCAGTGTGGTAAGTGGTTTCGCAATACTAGAGAAGTTCTGTATGAACCTGCGATAGTAGCCAGCTAGACCTAGAAATTGACGAATTTTTGTAGGTGTCTTCGGTGCTTACCAGTTCTCAATAGCCTTAATTTTGGAAGGGTCCACGTGTATTCCCTTTTCGCTAACGACATGGCCCAAAAATTCGACTCTTCGAATCCAAAACTCGCATTTGGAGAACTTCACATAGAGCTTCTCCGTTCGTAATGTTTCCAAGACTTTTCGTAGGTGTTGACTATGCTCCTCCTTACTTCGGGAGTAAATAAGTATGTCATCGATGAAGACGATAATGAACTGATCTAAGTAAGGACGGCACACCCTATTCATCAGGTCCATGAATACAGCTGGTGCATTGGTTAATCCGAACGGCATCACTACAAACTCGTAGTGTCCATAACGAGTTCGGAAGGCTATCTTGGGAACATCCTCCTCTAACACTCGTAACTGGTGATACCCGGATCATAAATCTATCTTCGAGAAGTAATTCGCTCCTTGAAGTTGATCAAATAAGTCGTCAATTCAGGGTAGAGGATAATGATTTTTAACGGTAAGTTTGTTGAGTTCTCTATAGTCGATGCACATATGAAATGACCCGTCTTTCTTCTTGACGAATAAGACCGGTGCTCCCCATGGTGAGAAGCTTGGCCTAATGAATCCCTTCTTGAGAAGTTCGTTAAGTTGACAGGAAAGTTCCTGCATCTCTGCTTGTAACGTCCCAAAAATACGAGCCAAAAATTTTGTTTTTTTTAAACATGTACGTAGCAAAACATTTAGAAATTCAACAACCATTTCATTTCACAAAGATGTTGCATGTCAGAAAACATTGTCATAATCACAAAATGTCAGAGTACAATCTCCTAGGTAGATGTCATAATGCGGAATATAAGCAGGGGTGTGTGTGTGTGTGTGTGATGTACCGCTACCGCGCCAGCTCCTTCCCTTTCGACGAAGAGGTACCTGAAACCAAAATTGAAAATTGTAAGCACGAAGCTTAGTGAGTTCCCCCATAATACCTCATACCATGCAAGCATACAACATACAACTAGGAGATACGGGCCTTGCCCACACTCCGCTAGCCGAGAGATACGGACCTCGCCCACACTCCACTATCTGGGAGGTACGGGCCTCGCCCACACTCCACTCTCGGAGAGATACGGGCCTTGCCCACACTCAGCCGCTAACCCGTAATATACAAGTATCACACAGACAACAAGTATAGACCACTCTATCATACTGGCACATATCATAATCAACTCAACCAAGAGATACGGGCTCGGCCCACACTCTAGTACTAACATCTCGTCTATACGGGTCGGCCTTGGAGCCTTAGATCCGTTCCTACTAAAAGGAAACTCACCTCAAAGTAACTGTCGATCTGCGTGGGAACTGACTGCCTGCTGCTACTGCCGCTCCGGAGATCTTCCAGCTATAATTCCCATAAAACCCTTAGTTAAATACTGCTAACCGATTTCAGGGTAAATTGACCATTTACCCTTTCAAATCAAGAGTCAAGTCACAGTCAACTGCCAGTTGACCATACTCGTCGAGTTGACTAGCCAACTCACCGAGTCCCTTTCCCTTAGCCTGACCATAAGTCCGTCTCTACTCGTCGAGTTAAGCGTAGACTCGACGAGTTTTCCTTCTATACCCAAGGCCAATATTCCTTCATCCTACTCTCCGATTTCATCTTCATCCGAAGAACACTCTAAGCTGTGACTCGCCGAGTTGTATGAACAACTCGCCGAGTTGTTCTTGAGACAAGAAGATTGCCATGAACTCGCCGAGTGACTTCATGAGTGAGTCTGGCTTCCGACCCACTGAGTCATACCCTATGACTCACCACTCCAACTCGCAACACAAAAGGGGGAACAACCCGGGGACTCGCGACCCGACTCGTCGAGTAAGATGAACGACTCGCCGAGTCTGCCTCATGCAAAAACTATACACGCAATTTTGCTTGAATCCAGTCCATGCCATTCATAGATTTGGGTTCCTAGGGCCTGGTTTACACGTAAAGTTTCCAACTTTACGTGTAGATAATCACCAATGAAGGTTTTAGGGCTCAAAGTGCACCAAAGGGGTAGATCTAGGACTTTCATGCAATAAGACTCCATAAAGGCAGTAGATCCAAGCTCCAGGGACTAAATCATGCCTAGATCTAAAGGCTAACAACTTATTACAACCCACCAAGCACAAACAAGCTTGAAGAATGGCTCAAAAAGGACTTTTATGAAGCTATTAGGGACTACAAGCTTGAAAACAGAGGGGAAAACGAACTATACCTCTAGGAAAACGTTGAGATGACACAAAAATGCTTGGCCTCCTTCTCCTCTTCTTGATATACTCTTCTTTCTCCTCAAAAAACTTCAAGAACACACAAAAACACTTTAATCTCATAAGCAATAAGGGTAGCACGAGGTTGGGAGCTCTGAGGGTGAATGGGGGCGAGGTTGGGGCATAAATGAGTGTTTAAATAGGGTGCAAACCCTTGAATTTTAGGGTTTCAACAGACAGCGGTGACTCGCCGAGTCCAGAATATGGACTCGCCGAGTCGCCAACTTAAACGTACCCCGGACCGCGTCCCTACTCGGCGAGTCGGACCTACAACTCGCCGAGTTCAAGGCCAAAATGACAAATACTTAGATGAATTTTACGTACCAGGAACCAGGCGCTACAAATCTCCCCCACTTATTTTAGACTTCGTCCTCGAAGTCTGCCGCTCGATCCTAAAACAGCTCGGGGTAATGCTCCCTCATTTCTTCCACCGGTTCCCAAGTCCATTCCGAACCCTTGCGGTGCTGCCATTTCACTTTCACTAACTCCACCCTCTTGTTCCTTAGATCCTTCGACTTCCGGTCGAGGATTGCGACTGGGCGCTCAATGTAATTCAGACTGTCATCAACCTGAATATCCTCTAATGGCACTACCGTTGAATCATCCACGAGGCACTTCCGCAGCTGGGAGACATGGAAGGTGCTATGGATCTGGCTGAGCTCGGCTGCCAGATCCAGCCGATATGCCACCTTGCCCACCCGGGCTACAACCCTGAACGGTCCGATGAACCTCGGGCCCAACTTGTCCCGCTTCCTGAATCGAATGACGCCTTTCCAAGGCGACACCTTCAGGAGAACCATATCCCTAACCTGGAACTCCAGGTCGGATCGACGCTTGTCGGCGTAACTCTTCTGTCGACTCTGCGTAGTCTGAAGCCTGCTCCGAACCTGCTGGGTTCTCTCAGTCGTCTTGAGCACCACCTCGGTGCTCCCCATGACCCTCTGGCCAACTTCGCCCCAGCATATCGGGGTCCTGTACCTCCGACCGTACAACATCTCGAATAGGGGACGATCAATACTCGCGTGGTAGCTGTTGTTGTACAAGAACTCAGCCAAGGGAAGATAGGTATCCCAGCTACCACCGAAATCTAACACGCACGCCCGCAACATATCCCCCAAGGTCTGGATGGTCCGCTCACTCTGACCATCCGTCTGCGGGTGAAAGGCGGTGCTAAAATGCAGATGAGTGCCCAACTCATCATGAAACCTCTTCCAAAACCTGGAAGTGAACCGCACATCTCGATCCGATATCACTGACACTGGAACCCCATGCCACGCCACTATCTCCCTGATATAGATATCGGCCAACTTTTCGGACGAGATACTCTCCGGAATCGGAATAAAATGGGCGCTCTTGGTCAACCGATCCACGATGACCCAAATCGAATCTACTCCTCGTGCCGTTCATGGGAGCTTCGTGATAAAATCCATCGTAATATCCTCCCATTTCCATAACAGGATGTCCAACGGCTGCATCTTGTCGTGCGGTCTCTGATGCTCGGCCTTGACCTTCCGGCAGGTCAAACACCGCTCGACGTACCACGCCACATCCCGCTTCATGCAGGGCCACCAATAGTCTAGGCGGAGATCCTGATACATCTTCGTCGTCCCTGGATGAATAGAAAATCGGGATTTGTGCGCCTCCTCCATCAAGATCTGGCGCACGCCTCCATTATACGGCACCCACACCCGACGGTGTAGTGTCAATAACCCCCGACTATCATAATCGAAGGAGGTGACTTGTCCCACTATACGCTCACTCTTCCGATGCTCCTCCTTCATAGCCTCCTGTTGAGCCTCCCGAATCTGCTCCAATAGGGGAGTCACCACAGTCATCCTCATGCAAACATCCCTGATCGGCACCGCCTTGCGGCTAAGCGCATCGGCCACCACATTGGCCTTCCTCGGGTGGTAAAGGATCTTGCAATCATAATCCTTCACCACGTCCAACCACCGACGCTGTCTCATGTTCAGATTTGGCTGATCCATGAGGTACCTCAAGCTCTTGTGGTCCGTGTAAATGGTACATCGAACCCCGTAGAGGTAATGCCGCCAAGTCTTGAGAGCGAAAACCACCGCCCCCAACTCCAAATCATGCGTCGGGTAGTTCGCCTCATGAGGCTTCAGCTGCCTCGAGGCATAAGCAATGACATGCCCCCTCTGCATCAATACTGCACCTAGGCCTGAGATCGACGCATCATAATATACCACAAAATCCTCTACGCCCTCGGGCAGGGATAAGATTGGCGCCTCGCACAATCTTTGCCTCAGAGTCTCGAACGTTGCCTGCTGCTCAGGCCCCCACCGAAAGACCACGGCTTTCCTAGTCAACCGTTTCAGGGGTACGACTATCTTGGAGAACTCTTGAATGAACCTCCAATAGTAGCCTGCCAATCCTAGGAAACTCTAAATCTCGGATGGAGACTTCGGAACCTACCACCTCATCACGGCCTCCACCTTGGCCGGGTCTACTGAAATCCCGTTCTGGTTGACGAGGTACCCAAGAAACTGCACCTCGCGCAACCAAAACTCACATTTGGAGAACTTGGCGTACAAGCTCTCCCTCCTTAGGGTCTCCAATACCTCTCTCAGATGCTTCTCATGCTCCTCCTGAGTCTTGGAATAAACCAAGATGTCATCAATGAAAACTATCACAGACCGATCCAACATCGGTTTACACACGCGGTTCATGAGGTCCATGAATGCGGCAGGAGCATTGGTGAGCCCAAACGGCATCACCACGAACTCATAATGGCCATAACGCGTCCGAAACACGGTCTTCTGAATATCCTCCTCTCTAACCCTCATATGATGATAGCCTGAACGCAAATCGATCTTGGAGAACCAAGATGCTCCCTGTAACTAATCAAAGAGGTCATCAATCATCGGGAATGGGTAACGGTTCTTCAATGTTACCTTATTCAGCTCCCGGTAGTCTATACACATCCGGTGCGACCCATCCTTCTTCCTCACAAACAGGATCGGGGCTCCCTAGGGTGAACTGCTCGGACGAATAAATCCCTTGTCTAGCAGCTCCTGTAGCTGCGTAGAGAACTCCTACATCTCGGGAGGAGCCAACCGATAGGGTGCCTTGGCTATCAGAGCAGCACCAGGAACTAGGTCGATCTTGAACTCTACCTGACGCTTCGGAGGTATTCCAGGAAGCTCCTCCGGGAACACATCAGTGTAGTCTCGCACCACTGGAACCTCGCTCACCGTCGCGTTACCCGTCTCCCGGGTATCCATAACATACACAACATACCCCGTGCAACCCTGCTGGAGGTAGCGCCTAGCCCTCGCTGCTGAACATACTACAGGTTCATGCTGTGGCCTCTCGCCATGGATCACCAACTCTCCCTCACTCAGGGTCCTGATCTGCACTAGCTGTTGTGCGCAATCTATCACCGCCCCATTAGGGCTCAACCAATCCATGCCTATAATTACCTTGTTCCCCCGCAACGGGATGGGAACTAAATCCACCAAATAGCGCTCCTCGAAAAGCCTCAGGACACAATCCTTGAATACTGATGACGCTCGCACCGATCGATCGTCGGCGATCTTTACCTCTAAAGGGCAATCCAACATGCCTGAAGACTCAGTAAACCTCTTGCTAAGCGCAAGGGAAACAAATGATCGGGTGGCACCCGAATCGAACAACACATGTACAGGAATACCGTTCACATGGAACGATCCTAATGCATATACACAGAGCCCACACCAGCATTTGGAACTTGAGTGCTTGACTTTGCAGGGGCTTTGTAGAAACGGGCAGTGATATGGGCATATCTAGTTATAAGATCTATGCATTATCTTAATACTTTATGTTGATTTTATCTCATTTAATGAACAAAAGGTACTTAATTAGCTTAATATTTCAAATTCAGCAATAAAAGACATGCTCGGGTGAAAAAGGAAGAGGATTGAGTGATTGGAAGCTTGGATCTTGGATTTTGAAGAAAGAAGGATGTTGCTGGACAGCTTGACCCCTCGTCAGTTTTTTGGCCATATCTCATGAACTGTAACTCCGATTGACGAGATTCAAAATGTTCTGAAAATTAGACACAATTTTGGACGGCTTTCGTGTTTTGAGAAAATGTTGATTCCAAGTAAACTTGACGAGTTTTTACCAAAACCTCGACGAGTTGGTTAGAATATTCTCGATTTAAGGATGCCTTGCCGTACACGCTGTATACGCGGATTATCGAAAAAAACTCGATGAGTTTTTGGTGAAAACTCGTCGAGTTGGCCCTGTTTTCAGAATTTATATATAGAAACACTTCTCATTCGAACCCTAACTTTTGCTGGAGGCTAGCTGCGACTTTTGAAGGCCAGAAGGGTTTTTGGAGTCCTAGATTTTGAGAATTCAACATAAGAGGCAATTTAGAAGAGAATCAAAGGCAAATAATCATTCTTCTTTTCTTAATCTTTTTTTTTGAACCATGTTTGAATCATTAGATTTTGATTTTAGGTTATTACTTGCTTTGGATATGAGCTAAAAGCTTTTTACTTCTGTTTGGATGAGATGATCTTATGAACATGGTTTGATTGAGTGGTTGGATTAATATTACTTTGGTTATTCATCTTATTAAGCTTGTTAAAGATCCTCATGTATTGATGATAAATATTTTATGTTAATAAGTGAGTTATTAAGTTGCATGAACATCTTCTTGATTACTTGATTCATATAGTTTTATGAATATAAGAGTGTATGCCTAGAAATAGTGAATATGAAACTAAGGTTAACTATAAAATGTGTAAATCAATGTGTGAGCATGTGTGATGAACAACCATACATGAGTTGATTGAATTGAACAAATTTAATTAACTATTGTTATAAGTCTTGCTTGATACGAACTGAACACTAGGAAACTTGTTAATTTAATCATTTGATCACTGTTTGAATTAACTTGTCTACTAAAGGATTGGTAATAATGAACATGAACCCAATCACATTAGGAATCGGTAATCATTGACATATTGATCCATTGCACTTGCCACGAAATCAACCATAGGAATAAGTGAATCGAATCTAAACAGAAGTCTCTTTTATCATTGAATCTAGTTGTCCTTTCTTATTCTTCTTAGTTGTTAATTGTCTTTGTTTGAGTTTTAAAGTGCTTGATTAAGTTTCTAGTCTTGCAAAACTAGAGAAAACCCCCTTCTTTTATTACTTGTTTTATTTAGATAATATTAGCATTTATTTTAATTGTTTACCGTTCCCTGTGTTCGATACCCTACTTACATCAACTAAACTGCTAATCGATAGGTACACTGCCTTTCGTGTGTTGGTCTTTGTGTTTAAGTTAGTAGGATTAAAACTAGTTGGTTTAACACACATCAGGCAGTATGCCCCTTTCTGTTGCAGTTGGAGCAATGCATTTCTCGGCAAGGTCCGGTGTGGTGGAAGTTGCATTTGTTGCATTTCGTAAGGTTACCCATATAAGTCTTTGCCGGGTAGGGGTTAGTAGGAACAGCAGCAGGTACAACAACAACATTTACTGTAACTAGTTGTTGTTTCTTGGAGGATTCTTGTGAAGACCCTCCTTTCCTTTTGTTCTAACCTTTCCTCCTATTGTTGTTGCTTCCCTTTTGTTGATCAGGCGGTGCGGTTGTTGAGTTCGGGTAGTTTCCGTGATCGATAATAGATTGTGCCAGTTCTTTAGCACTGTCAAAAGTAGCAGGCCTTGAAGCTAGCACACTTGCTAGCATCTGAGGCGACAGACTCCAAATAAATCGCTCTATCTTCTTGCTCTCAGGAGCAACCATATTTGGGCAAAGAATTTCCAGATCACGGAATCTATTGGCATAGGCTGATACATCATAATCAACCATTTTAAGACCCCAGAGTTCCTGCTCGAGTTTTTGAATTTCCCCTCGAGGACAGTACTCTTTCATCAGCATGGCTTTCAGGCTCTCACAGCTTATCATGTTTGCTACGACCAGGGTCAGTGACTTAACGTGGCCATTCCACCAAGTTAAGGCCCTATCAGAAAAGGTGCAAGTAGCGAACTTGACTTTATTGTTCTCCGGGCAGGCGTAGATTTCAAAGACTGCTTCGGTCTTTTTTATCCACTGCCTCAAAATCATCACCCATCCTGTTCCATTGAAATTCTGGGGTTTGGCATTCGTAAAATCCTTGTAGGTGCACTCCCTTGGGGTGCCCATAACTCTCGCCATGGTTAGAAAGAGGTGTTCCAATTCCTGACCTACTAGGGACAGGAGTATTGATTTGTGACATGGCAGTCACTACTGCGGCAGTGACAGCCGCTTGGAACATAGCGACGTCAAACTGAGGAGGTGGAGGTGGTGGTGGTGGTGTAGGTGCTTCCTCACCATTTTTACGCCTGGGGTTTCTACGAGGCGGCATTTTTCAACTGTAAGTTGAAAAGATAAAGACAGTGATAAGAATTCAATAGTATAGAAAATGAATCTGTCTCATGAACTAAATCGCCATAGTTCAACAACAGATAAAAGTATGGGTTTATGAATAGATTAGATAACATGCCAAAATTATTGGTATTAATGATGTAAATAGTTCGGGAAAATGACCTACTGAAGGTCCTACATCATACCATAGGAGAAAATGTTGGCAGTTTAGAAGTTTAGTAAAGTACTTGAAAGACAGGAATAAATTACAGACAAGTGCTACTTAGAGCATAGGTAAGAAGGCTATTCCTTAAAAAAAAGATGTGCTAGACATCTTCTAACGGCGATGGGAATTCCTCGGGCGAACCATCAGATCTTCCATCTGACGAACCATTTCACGAAGGTGTCGCTCATGAGCCCTCTGGCGAACTCGAAGTTCTATAACTTCAGCTCGGGAGGCAGCTAGCTGTTGCTGCAGAGTCTCATTGGACCTCTTGGTTCTTTCCATTGTTTCTTCGAGATGGCGAATGCAGACGGTGTTGACACCAGAGTTGGCATCAATCTCCACTATTCGGCCAATGGTTGCTCGACCTTGTACAACATTCCGAGCAATCCTGCGGACCATGATAGGTAGGGCTCGGTCAGTCGGGCCACCCTCGCTTACGTTGTAAAAGCTTTGGTCCCCGTTGTAGGTTAAGGGTTGACCTTGTTCATCGCTCCAGCGATTCACGTTTGTTGCCCACAAGGGTGTGGGACCTTGAAACGCGGGCCGGGGGTTGAGATTTGGGGCTCGACCATCTTGGGGTAGGCTGTTGACTTCTGGCTCGGAGTCATAACCATCTGAGAAGCCTTCTGCGAGGTGATCATCCAAAGGATTTGGATGCTCATCTTCGGGCTCTTCTTCAAGCCATCCAGCATTGCCGTGGGGTGGAAAGTACGGGTCACCATGATGAAATCCAGCCATGATATCTATGCGAGAAAAGGGGTATAAGAATCTTATATAAATAGACGTATTGGATAATATATTTATAGTAACACGAAATACTCCTATAGTATTTTTAAGTTATGTTTTGTTCCAAAGATCTCATTGTAATAGTGTTGGTAAGTTTTTAGACTTGTTGCCACATCACAACCATTCTTGGGCATATGCTAATCACTCCTCGGACCAGCATAGTTGATCAGGCTATGCCACTCCCAGGACTGGCCATACATCCCCAAGCTGACTTGTGATATTCAACAATCGTAATACTTTTGTATTTGTCATTGTGACACTGATTTTAGTATGAATGCAGGTATGTATACTTAGTTAAATATTTTATTATTTAAAAGTATAAACTCTTGGTCAGAGTGTTTTAATCCCATTGTATTTATAGTTAGTATATCTTTTATAGGTTGATATACTCAATTCACTATAAACAATACTCTGATACCAATCTGTCACACCAAAAAACTGAGAACGGCGGAAACATTCTGGGGCGGAGGACGTCATGTATAGTATCACAACACAGTAATAGTAAATAAGTAAACAAACATCATCCATTGCATTAAATATATAATTTTAATACATATGTGTTCTTTGTAATGTAATAGACACCAAAAATGAATGATCAAAAATAAAAGACGAGACTTGTATGTGCTCCGTCTTCTCAAAATCCTGTCACCGGTACCTGCCTACTGATGACCTGAGAATACAAGTTATTT
The DNA here is from genome assembly GCF_051521515.1 of Lactuca serriola. Lineage (NCBI taxonomy): Eukaryota > Viridiplantae > Streptophyta > Magnoliopsida > Asterales > Asteraceae > Lactuca > Lactuca serriola. The sequence goes on from NC_136411.1 coordinate 330,854,154, forward strand.
TGAAAGCGAGTATCAGCATTTAAGCTGGTGAATTCACAAGTATTTTAGTGTCTTTGGTTTGTAAAACTATAAGGAAAAGTCTTGTAACTGTTTGATGAAACAGTTCGTATAAGTATGAAAACCCTAGAAAATCCCAAATTTCCTACTAGTATAAAAAGTAGTCTTCTACCAAGACCCGACTGTTTTGTATGTTTTGTTTCTTGTAAAAGTGTGTAATTTTCCTATGTGTAACTATTATTATTAAAATATAGTCTACTTCATCGTTTATGTGAGTATGTCACAAAATAAAAGTAAAACGGAAACATTATATAATCATGTAAGTATTATCCTTTGGTACTAGGATAAACACGGCAGAGTAACTTGCCGAATAGTATTAACCGTAGACATCCGTCGATGTGTATTTTCCCTCTGTAGCTAACAGCTGGGTGTAGAATGGTTAGTCTCGTACGTATATAATAGTATCTACCCATATAATATGTAATAGTATCTTATCATATAGTATGTAATCGTATCTCTTCCTATAGTATGTAATACAGTTGTATAGACTCATGAATGAACTGAATCTTGTATGTTCTATTTGTACTAGGAATAGTAGGTAGTATTTCCCAAACTATACCTATTATAGTTTGCTAGTAATGCAGTTTGAAGTGTCCATGTATGTTTATATACCTTTGCTATACAAGGTGTTGGAGCTGCTGTCACAGCTATCCTATCAAATACTTATATATATATATATATATATATATATATATATATATATATATATATATATATATATTCTTACTACATAAATGTATAGACATGATTTCTATGAATACATAAGCGAAAAAGAGGTTTTATAATACATTTAAAAGATTTGAAACAATAAAATAACTGTAGCACCTGGTTCCTGGTACGTAAATCTTATTTGAGTATTTTCCATTTTTAGCCTTGGACTCGGCGAGTCATAGGTCCAACTCGCCGAGTAGAGATGGGACCCGGGACATGTTTAAGTTGGTGACTCGGCGAGTCCATATTCCGGACTCGGCGAGTCACCGCTGTTGGATGAAACCCTAAGTTTCAGGGGTTTGCACCCTATTTAAGCCTCATGTCCGCCCCAAGCCAGCCCCCATTCACCCTCAAAGCCCCCCAACCCTCGTTCAAAGCTTATTTCCTAGAGAGTTTGAAGCATTTTGTGTGATCTTGAAGGTTTTGAGAAGGAAGTGGTGTAGATCAAGAGGAAGGGAAGGAAACCAAGCATCTTAGTGTTCTCTCAGTGGTTCCTTTGAGGTATAACCCGTTTTCCCTCTGTTTCTATGCTTATTACTCCATTAAGTCCTTCTTGAGCCCTTCCCTAAGCTTGTATGTGCAATATAATCCATAATAAGTTGATTGACCTTTAGATCTAGGCATGGTTGAGCTCCAGGAGCTCAGATCTGTTGCCTTTATGGACCCACATTGCATGAAGACCCTAGATCTACCCTTTTGGGTGCATTTTGAACCCTAAAACCCTTATTGGTGAATATCTACACGTAAAGTTAGAAACTTTACGTGTGATTCATGCTCTAGGAACCCAGATCTGTGAATGGCATGGACTGGAATCGAGCAAAACCGCGTATTTGGTGATTGCATGGCAACGACTCGGCGAGTCGTTCATCTGACTCGGCGAGTCTGCTCGCGAGTCTTCGAGTTGTCCCCTTTTTCGTAGTGTCGAGTGTGAGCAGTGAGTCACGGGGTGTGACTCAGTGAGTTGGAAGTCGAACTCATCCATGGAGGAACTCGGCGAGTCAATGCCCTGACTCGACGAGTTCAAGGCAATCTTCTTAGATCAAAAACAGACTCGGCGAGTTGTTCATACAACTCGGCGAGTTGTTCATTCAACTCGGCGAGTCTTAGCATAAGTGTTCATCAGATGAAGATGAACTCGACGAGTTTTTCATACAACTCGGCGAGTAGGATGAAGGACTTGAATATCAGTTTAGAAGGAGAACTCGTCGAGTCATCGCCTAACTCGACGAGTAGAAACGGGATTCAGGACAATCGTTTGGGTAGGGACTCGGCGAGTTGGAGAGCCAACTCGGCGAGTCGGGTCAACTGAAAGTTGACTCTGACTTGACTTAGGGCATTATCAGGGGTAAAATGGTCATTTTACCCAAAGGACAGTTAGCAGTGTTTGATTGAGTATGTTGTGGGAATTACAGCCGGAGGATTTCCGGAGCAGCAGCAGCAGTAGTAGACAGTCAGTTCCCGATCAGATCAGCAGCTACTTTGAGGTGAGTTACCTTCCAGTAGCGGTGGGTCTAAGGCCACAATGCCGGCCCACCAGTAGGAGACGTATGATAGATGATTGTCTCTGTGATATCATCTAGGTTTGCTACTACCTGATATGTTATATGCTAGCATGATATGTTATATGTGATAGTAGTAGAGTTCGGTTGTTAGGACCGGAGGGTAGTCAGACACCCCAGACACGTCTGACAGTATGTGATGTTATGTTTATATGCTAGCATGATCTGTTATATGAGTTAGAGGTAGTAGGAGGGGAGCAGTCCCCGAGTTCGGTTGTTAGGAACGAAGGGTAGTTTAGACACCCCAGATATGTCTGATAATATGTTATGTTATGATATGTGATAGTAGTAGCAGTAGGGGTGAAATAGTCCCCGAGGATCGGTTGTCAGGACCAGTGGGTAGTCAGCACCCCAGAATAGCTTGACACGGGTAGTCAGCACCCCAGAAAGGCTTGACACGGGTAGGACGGCACCCCAGAATGGCCGCACGGGTAGTCGGCACCCCAGAATGGCCGTATCGGGTAGTCAGGCACCCCAGAATAGCCTGGCAGTATGTATGATATGTGTTGTATGGTATGTGGTACGATGGGGGAACTCACTAAGCTTTGTGCTTATGTTTCTCAGTTGTTGTTTCAGGTACCTCTTCAGCCAAGGGGAAGGAGCAGGCGCGGTAGCGGCTCATCACACACACTCCTTGATTCCGCATTTATGAGTTTACCCTGGGATTGATACTCTAATATTTCGATTGGTTGTATGATTTGGCTTTTAGACATGGTTTACGTTGTGATGTGGTTTGATCAAACAATGTTTTTAATTATTAATGTTTTCTAAAGTAATGTTTTAAAAACGAAATTTTTGGACGTGAAAATTAGGTCGTTACAATAACCATGACTTGATGTCAGTTTATAAAACTATTTAAAAGTAGTTTGTTTGATAAAATGTTTCGAAAGTATAGTAAATCCATCTGTTTGGTAGTTATTAATCACATGCGATTGATATAATAACTATGATATTCAACTTGTATCCCCCCATAAAAGTATTTAAAAGCATGCAAGAGAATTTAAAAGGTTGATTAAGGGGTATGAACTCACCTGTAGTGAGTAGTTTGTTCGGAAGTGTCGGAAGTGTTGGACAAGGTGCTAGTTGTCAAGTAAAGACTTGTACACACACAATGAGCCTAGTTATCATATAATAAACATATATATAACTAATTAGTCAATTTATAACTAATTAATCAAGTTAAGACACCCTAGGACATGGAAACACTTTGATTCAAGTGTTAATGGTACCAACGGGTTGCATCTAAGGGTTGTATGGCATGGAATTTGAGTTTATGGCCCAAGGACCACTCCGTATGGAGTTTACGGACCATGACCATTTCCCCATGATTTTATGGCTGTAAACTCATGGTACTAAGTGCCAAAATGTGTTTTAAGGTCTAACAAGTCATGATTGAGCATCCAATGATCAAGTCCAAGCCTTAGGAAAGCATTAGGGGCACACTAACACTACTTTGTAGAGTTCACGGCCTAAGGACCATATCCTTATGTGATTACGGCCGTAAACTCCCAAGGGGACTTGTTTTGATTGTTTTTTAAGGTCTTAAACACATCTAGGAAGGATCAAGGTTGGCATCCAAGGCTTAGGAAGGAGTTAGGGTCCATTTTGCCACCTTATAAGGGGTTCACAACCCAAGAACATCCTTGGCTGTGAACTCCTTTGTTCTTGTATTTTTGGTGATTTTCAAGTGTTATCAAGTTCATATTAAGCACACAAGAAGCTAGGGAAAGTGTACTTACAAGATAGAAGCTCGATTGGGTGTTTAAGGTCCAAGAACACTAGTGTGTGTTCTTGGTGTTTTCAAGATCTAAGTGAAAATCAAGAATGAAATGATGTATAAACACTATATGTTAGGTTATAACAACAAATCAAGTCGAGAAACACTTACGTTTTTGGAAGATTGGGTGAAGAACGGGATGATAGTTGAGAGAGAATGGGGAGTGTTCTTAAGGGTGGAAGTTGGAAATGAAGGAATTGGAGAGTAAACTCATGCTTAAGGCATGGGTTTTTGGCCTTAAGGGAGTTCACGGCCCAAACTCACTTCGTTTGGCCGTGAACACCAATCCAAGGTCTTGATTGTTCCATTGTTATCCCGATGTCCTAGAATTTAATTCCTTTCTATCCGTTCGTTTCAAGAATAATTATTAAAAAATACTCAAACGGATTTTTAACCGGTAAAAATTTAGCAGAAAAGTATTTAACTTTTAATTGAAGTTCTGGATAGCAGAGTTTGTACAAGTGAAAATTTCGGGTTGTCACAGCGGATCCCTTTGGGGGCCAGGAGGGGCCATGGCCTCCCCGATTTTTTGCCTGCTATTTATCATATGCTTAGCCAAAATATATATGTTCCGATGTGTGCCAAAAAAGAAGACGATGATGGTGAAAATGAAAAGGAACGCAAACATTAAATAAAATGAATATAAAAAGTATTTGTCGAAGTATTCTAAATCAAAACAAACCCGTAGAATTTGGTTATCCAAATCAAATCCTAACATATCCTAATCACCATTAGAGTGTGATCAGACTCTATCATATCATCAACATATTAACATATTTAGTTCATTTAATCTAAAAATACAAAAATACTAATCCTAAAAGATCTCAAAGCTTTTATAAAAACCTAAAAAGAGTTGAGAAAACAAATCTGGAGAAGAAGAAAATATAAGGTAAAAAAAAAGGTCACATGGGTCCCTGCCGGAAACTGCCGTTATCCGTCGTCTTAAGAGTAATATCGTCCATGGTTGAACGTTGTCTACAGGTATACGTCGCATTTACTCTCTCACAACCATCGCCTTTCTCTCTCTCTCTCTCTCTATTTCCATGCTCGCCGCTCTATAGGTATATTGTTATTGTTTTGAAGTGAGAAAATGTGTTTTTTTACTGTATTTTTTTTTTACTCAAAAGTTGAAAGTCCAAAATCTTATTCTCTACATCAATAAAGGTATGTGCTGTCAAAACTTTAAAGGACGGATGATGCTCTGCTGTCAAAATGTCCCTTCTCGTTATATTTTATGTACTTTTTTGAGGAAAATTTATTTGTTAATTCTTTTTTTTCTTAGAAATATGATTTCATTATTCGCTTAACTTGAATTCTTCATTAAATTATATTTATGATTTCATTATTTCATTTTCCCCTATGAAAAGTATGAATATATATTATTTGCAACCTTTCTTTCTAACCGGATTTATATAGTGTTAATAAGTCTTTCCGATAATGACTTAGATGGAACACATTTTTATTTGGTTCCATTTTCGGCCCCTCTAGGTTTTATGTTTGTGTTCCGCCCCTGGTCTCAGGGTGACCTTTCATTGTCTCCCTCTTACGAGTAGCTCAAGGTGACATTATTCATAAGTATACCAAGGTGTTGGTTCAACATTAATAATGTAAATGAATTCCTAATATTTTTTCACTCTTTCTTATAACATATGCTTGTAGATTAACTTCTTATTTTCAATAAGTTCTTCTATTTTTTATAGTATTTTGTTATTTTCTAGTGAATTTTTGCCAAAAATATATTCCTAAAAAGTGAAAAAAAAAACATTAATCTCGGCATTTTAGTGATGCATAACATATACATTTTCAACTGCTTAAAATAACAAGCTATTTTCTTTGACCATCATATTCCGATAAAACAAAGGCATGGTATGTTTGCTAAGTTACAAAATAAAATTTACATAAAAACATGACTGCAAAATGTGATACGTTACCTAAAAACCGTTACAAATAAGTAAATCAAAACATTAAAAACTTACGAAATAATAACCAAATTATCGAAAGAAAAAAAAAAAAAAAAAAAAAAAAAACTTTAGATTTTCGTAGATCCATTGCCTGCGAAAATCTAGTGTCAATAGCTACGAGTGTAATTTTCATGTATAAAAATAAAATATGTAGATAATGATAAATAACTAACCAATTTAGGTAGATCATCGCTGTTTACAACCATTTTCTTCATAGAGAATTTGTTGGGTATTTGCAAAAAAGTTGTGTAAAAATGAGATATGAAAAATAAAATTTGGTTTATTCATGATAGAAAAATAGACTCTTCCGTAGTTCTTTCAAATTTTCTTCGCAGTCAACAAAGGGAATTCGTAGACCACCTTCATAGGCGATGACTAGTGAAAGTTATAGTTATTTTGAAGAAAAAAAAATGGTTTTAACTATTTTTTTAGAAAAATCTTAAAATAACCCGCTATTATGGTTTTAGGCACTTTTTAATATATAAACGCGTTTGGGGTAAAATTAAATAAATAATAGAAATTGTTTGAAAATCAGAAACACATTTCGCAGAAATTTCCATAACGAAATTCTTAGGAGTCGAAGAGTAAGCATAACTTAACAGCCTTTGCTTCGATCCAACAATTTAAGGTTTATCCGTCGCCGCCACTGTTCAACGGTGATCTTCTCCGGCGAATTCTAACATACACGGACTATTAACTTCTGCAGGTAATCAATCTTCGCTTATATAAGTTGTTTGCTTTAATCACGATATGTGTTGATTTTAGCCAATTTTCTATTTCGATAAGACGAGCCTCTTTCTGTTATTATTTAACATGATCGTTGGATATTTTCTTCTTTTTCTTTCGATTTTTGATCGAGCTATATGAAGTTTTTCTCAACCTGTACAAAGTTTTTCCATACAAGATGACTAGGTCTTCAATTTTCGGCTTAATTCAATCTAATTGCGCCAAGAACTGATGGAAGAAGTTCGTAACTTTAATTAGGGCTCTTAATGGATATCAAATTCTCTCTAATTACATTACACTAAACAAAAAAGTAACTTATAGAAATTTAAGCTAAGGAAACTAGAAAATTTTGTTTGAGCTGCTATTTATAACGGTTTTAAAAGCAATCAAAGCTCAGAATCCATACTAATAACATTACCATGTGATTCCACAAAAACCAATAGATTCTTACTTTTCTATTCATTGGGATTTCTCATTTCTATATGTTCTTGAGTTTTCAACTTTGGGTATTGAACAAAAACCAATAGATTTCTTACTTGTATTCATCTTGATTTCTAGGTGTGTATCAAAATGGACACAGAAGAACATGAGTCTGAATGGAATGCAGCACAGAGTATCTTTATCAGTGAAGATCTTTTGGCTGCTGCTAAGCTTCAGCTGCAATTTCTTGCAGTTGTAGACAGAAACCGTTGGCTTTATCAAGGCCAAACATTGCAATGGGCAATCTATAGGTAAACTCAACTAATTATTACTTTTTTAGTAACAAAAACTTATAATTTAATGAAAAAATAAAAACTAATTTCAGGTACAATGCTTTTTGGCTTCCATTTATTGCTAAACATTCAGAGTCTAAAATCACTTCAGGACCTTTAGTTGTTCCTCTTGATTGTGAATGGATTTGGCATTGTCACAGACTTAATCCGGTATATATGATTATGAAACAAATTTCTCAATTTTCCAATGATAATTTCTCTAAAAAACTTTATGTTCTTGATATATTTTTTTTAACAGGTGAGATACAAATCAGATTGTGAAGAATTCTATGGAAAGATTCTTGACAACTCTAATGTTGTCTCTTCTATTAATCAAGGAACATCAAGAAAGGAAACAGAAGAAACATGGAACAAATTATACCCTAATGAACCCTATGAGTATGACATGTCACGTGCTTCCTCAACTGAATTTTCAGAATCTTTATATAATGGAAAAACTCAAAGCTTTTCAAAATATGATTTTGTTTTAGCTGTTGAAAGACAAAGCCCATTCTTTTACCAGGTAAAGATTACTATAAATAACTTTTTTTTTTTTTTTGCAGAATTGTTTGAAACCCTACTCATTGTGACAGGTGTCAAGGCCTCATTTCAAGAAAGATCTTTTCCTTCAAGAAGCTGTAGCAAGATACAAAGGTTTTCTACATCTCATAAGGAGAAACAGGGAAAGATCATTGAAACGTTTTTGTGTTCCAACTTATGATGTTGATTTAATTTGGCATACACACCAGTTACACCCTCTTTCCTACTGTAAAGATATGGTGGAATTGCTCGGGAAGATTCTAGAACATGATGACACAGATCAAAACAGATCAAAAGGTCAGAAATTAGACACAGGGTTTTCTGATACAATAAAACAGTGGGAGGAAACATTTGGGTTAAGATATTGGAGGGCAGGGGCAATGTATAGAGGTGGTGCTCCTTCTCCTATCACCACCACTCCTTGCATACCTGACCCCACCACAACTAGTGGTGATGCTGACTCAGAAAATGGGCTTCAAAGGTTGATTCATCTTCCTAAAATAAATTACATCGAGGTAATTCATGTAATTGATTTTTTAAAGAAAGAAATGAAAGTAAGATAAAGATATGTTGCTATAGTTGATGTTTTTTTACATAATTAGACTAAATAAAATGTGTTTTGTTTTGTTTCAGATTCTTTTAGAGTTTGTAGAAATCAAGAACTTACCAGAAACAGAAAAGGGAAAAGTGAATGTGGTTTTTAGTAAATCACATTCAGATGGAATTTTTAATTCTAAAAAGAAACTCGTAATACAATCTGAATCGGGTCAAAAACAGGTTGCTATATTTCAATGTGAACCAAATGGATATTTATTGTTTGAACTTGTGTCCACATCAAAAAAACCGAATTCTTTAGGTTCTTGTTTTTTCTCTTTGGAAGAATTTCTTGGGAAAGTTTCAGTGGAAAAATGGTTGGATTTGGATTTGAATTTGGTTGGATCTGAACCGATTCAGTTGAAAGTTGCAGCCTCGTGTACATTTCCAATTCTAGCCCCACATGTGGTTCAGATGTTGTTACATTCTTCTTCTCCTTTTCAAAAAGGTTGTTGCTCTTTTCCATGTGTGACACGATTTCACAAGAATTGGATGTGGATTGTGGATGCATATGGTGATGAGATCATTAGGCTTCAATTCAGGTAATTTTTCTTTTTACCTTTGACAAATTTAACATATGTTTTTAATCTTGTTGTGGGTCCTAACGAAGATAAGACTATTTATTGAGAAAAGGAAATTGATTTATAATTTCAAAAGTTTTTCTAAATTGTTTTGGTTTCCACAGGGACATGAAAAAAACAAAAGGTAGCGAGATAGTTGGCTTCACAAGAGCAGAAGAAACACTTGTTGTAGGCCAATTTCTAGGGCAAAAGTGGTCTCTCATGGATTCTTTATGGTCTCTTACGTTTCCTGAAACAAAAGATTCCCACTTCCTTCTCATTGGCCCACACATGGTGAGACCATCACTTGTTTCTATATTTAATCCTTTTTCCTCACACAGGACAGAACAAGACAGAACAGAACAGGTTGTATTGCTTTTGACGTGACTGTGACCGATGTCAATGTCAGAAATTGTAATTTTTTGTCCCACCAAAAAAGGTGGAACAAGGCATGACAGGAACCCACTCTCGGTCTCTAGTATGTGTAAAAGACGTAAATGCCCTCCTCATCCTGGTTATCGAAAATAGCCCTGGAAAGCTTGTCTAGCGCAGTCGCCTCCCATAACTAACGCAGCCGTAGGCTGCGTTTGTTGTTGCATTCGACATCACATGACAAGTTTCCAGAGCTATTTTCGATAACCAAGATAGGGAGGGCATTTACGTCTTTTGCACATACGAGAGATCGAGAGTGGGTCCCTGTCATGCCTTGTTCCACCTTTTTTGGTGAGACAAAAAGTTACAATTTCTGACGTTGACATCGGTCACAGTCATGTCAAAAGCAGTACAACCTGTTTTGTTGTGTTCTGTATTGTTGGCCTTTGGTCCATGTGCACAAGTTTATATGTTTGGGCATGTTACTAATGAGTGTTTTATTAATGATAAAAGGTGAAACTAGTTTATGGTAGAAAGCTGGATTATGAACCAAAACACAATAATGATAAACGAACAAAGGAAAATGATTTCATGACAGCAGTCGAGTTCTCTGCCGAGTACCCATACGGGAAAGCAGTAGCAATGTTTGACCTAAAATCTGGAGTTTTGATGGTAATTTCGTCTTTTCATTCATATAGTTTTTTTTTTTTTAACAAATCGTTACTTACTATATAGTATGTTGACTAATTGGTCATGTTTATTTTATATCAACAGTTGCAAGAAGAGTGGTTTGCATTGCCGGGAATATTGTCGGCATTTATCGTGTGTAAAGGAAGGACATAATGGTCTTTTATTATGAATTTTAGCGACATGGATGTACAGAAAAGAGTTTGAAACAATAAGCAGTGGGGTACATAAAGTTTGACCAAAATTTGTTTGAATTGTATTTTCTATTGTAAATAACCTAAGTTTAAAACTAACTTGTGAAGATCTACTTACTAGTAATTAAAAATAAATCCATAAATAATTTAACTAACTGATAAAGATTGTATTTCGTTTTCTGGTTCTGTATTATTGTATTTTTCAATCATGGTTTTTTATTTTTTATATAAAATCGAATATAATATAAAATATATATTTGGTTGGAGTTCAGTTGACAAAACTTCCGATAATATATTTGTATCGGATCAAACATTTCCGGCCCAAATCCGGATCGAATACGAATTATTGCAAAACCGGTTTTTTTTTTCGCCTATTTCGAATTAAATCCAAATTGGATACAATCCACTAATCCAACCCATGTACACCTCTGTATGACGTCACTGATTTGGAATGTAAAGGCAAGTTGGACCCCAGTTTGGCCCATGTCACTTTTGCATCACCTTACTCGCTGTCGGCTAATACAAGTCAAAAAGGGAGATTTACGACAAAGATACTTGACAAATGACAACACTAACATATCGTGTTGGCCCATGTCACCTTTTTTTTTTTCTTCATATATTCTTAATTATATGCGTAAATAAAAGGTTTTTCTTATTCACATGCTTATGTTCTTATGTTAAACCAATTATAAAAGAAAAATCTTTAAAAATTACCATTTTATACCCTTTAGTGTAAGAAAAGTTTTTGAAAATGACCATGTAGTCCGCAAAGGGCCTTCTGCGCCTAGACATGTCCGCTACAGACTCAGCTTTAAATCGAACTTTAGAGGTATTTTGGTAACATACAACAAATATGCATTACTATCAATGAGTCGGCAATATTCTATCTGTGTATCTTCTGCGAACTCATCTGTATGGTTTTAAAATTTTGAAACAATATTTTAATTTTTTATTTTTATGCAAAAAGAAAAAATGTTTCCAAATAAACTGAAATATTCAAAATATTCTTTTATTCTCTATATTAGTAGGTTTATGTTTTTGATCTATGATTCAATTATATAATCCAAAATATTATATTCAATGATATAAAATTTGATTACCAAAATTTTATGAAACCAAATCTACAGTAAAGTGTTTATTTGGTTCGGATATGATTTGATCAAAAATGTTTATGATTCTATTTTTTGATCTAAAATATTATAAATCAAAATCGTATGATTCAAATTTTGTTATGATCCAAAATATTATGAACTAAATTTTATTATGAAACAAAGTTATATAAAAGTTTAAAGAAAAGTAATACTGTTTTTATGAAAATAAAAAAATAAAAGAAAACTAATATTTCTTAATACTAGAGTTTGGTATCAAATTCAATTTAATATTTCGTAACAAGGGTGGTCATATGTGGCCTCAAGCGGTGAAAAATAACACTTAATCGACGGTGGAGTGCAGTGTCATCGAAGTTCAATCGAGAGAGAAATAGACATAGATGAGGGAAATACCTAATCCTCCAAGGCTATTAACGCCGACAGGCAAGAAATCGCAGCGATGATGAAGAAATAGTGGCAATGATTTAGAGGGAATAAGTCTGTTGTGCTTTTTCGGGTATTAGTGGCGACACTCAATGAAACTCATTTGCAGTCGTGGGATTGATCGATTAATCGCGTATTGGGGTCTAAACGTTATAGCGATGGCAACCACTATTAGCGGCAACACCAAACGCATTTGGTGTCGCCGCTATTAGTGGTTGTTACCGCTATTGTCTGTTTTTCTTGTTGTGAAAGTTCTATGTCATTCTTACTAGTTAGATAATGATTAAGAAATGAATGGAAGACAACTTTTAAGGAAAAAAGATGGGTTACTAGTTAGATAATGATTAAGAAATGAATGGAAGACAACTTTTAAGGAAAAAAAAAAGATGGGTTATATGAGTGGTTAGTAATGTTTTTATTTTGGCTTATCAAATGCCTTTGAGTGCTTTAATGCGTTTGATGACCCACATATTTCACTTATTTATGGGGAAAAAAATTGGTGGTTATTTTGATGATCACATTTACATGCCGTATTTCATACCTATAATAAGCTGTATGTCAACCTAACGAAGTGTATGTTTTTAGCTAACCCATTTCTTTTTACCAGCTATACTGTAACTTCTAAAGGGATTAACATGGATAATTTACAAATTAATGGATATTAGAGACATGCCTTCACTTCACCTAAGAGAAAATCATTGAGGTTCGTAACCTCCATAGACTAGCCACATTCTATAGAAGGTTTTTTAGAAATTTAAATAGCATTGGTGCTCTGATCACAAATTGCATGAAGAACGATCCGTTTAGATAACTGAATGAGGCAGAAAATTATAACACCTTGATCCATGTATTTCCCATTTATGCCATTAATATGAAATTTATTTGCAAAATTGGTTTGTTGGCTCCTTAAGTGGAAATCGTGTGTATGCCTAGTATGTCGAGTGTACTCCAACTTACGTCAGACGTAAGTAGCAAAGGGTTAAACTGTAATTTTTAGGGTTTAAGCCCTATTTAAGCATCATTGTCTTTCCAAAACCTCTTCCCTCATTAGCCTCCATCTCCAAAATCATTCCTTGGTAACCCTAATCCACTATGTGAGCATTTTGAGCTTGAAAGTGTGCTTTTGGTGATCTTGAAGGAAGAAGAAAGAAGTGGAATCAACTTGGAAGCTCAAGGCATCTTGGATCCAGAAGTATCTTACCATCAAACTTCATTTAGAGGTATAAAGCTTGGATCTTGATGTGTCATTTGCTTAGATCTTGTTAGTCTGAAGGTTGTATGCATTTTTGGTTCCGTTGTTTAGTCTAATGGAGTATAAGCTACTCCAAGTCCTTGAAATGTAGTTTCCTATAGTTTTGAGCTTCTAGATTCATAAAAATGAGGGCTTGGACACTCTCATTAATCCATGCAAGAGTTTGGGAGTTTTGGGTGACTTTTGGACTAAGGGTTTGAGTTTTTACCCTCTTGAATGCATGAAAATGGATAAAGTCAGAGACTTAATCCATTAAGACATCCCTTGATACCTGGATCTGAAAGTTGGTGCTTTATCTTAATGAAATAAGAGCTTAATGGAAAAGTTGAGGTTCCGCTCTGGTACACTGGGTTTAAGCCCATGGTTTGTGAATACACCCTCTACATTGGTGTAGAAGGGAGTGCTTAGGGTATATGCAACCCAGAATGAATCTTGGACTTTTGACCTTTGGCCAAAATTTTGACCAAGTTTGACTTATGGGCATTTTGGGTTATTTTGAGCTATGAATTGAGTCTAGGTCATTATTTTTTGTATAGGTGACCTGTAGAGTTGATATTTGGAGCAACGTTCTTTTCTGCTATCTTGTCGGACTTTGAGGTGAGTTTTTCTTTTCAGTGTACTCATGGGTCGAAGACACCAATGCCGAGCCACTAGGTTATGTAGTATATAGGATGATGCTATACTGATTATATGTTAGATTGGTAGATCTGTATGATTACCTGTATTTGCTAGTTATATGTTTATCTGTTACATATATCGACATAGTGTTGTTAGGTTGAGGTTGTAATCCTTTGTGTTGTAAGCCACCAAACTAAGGGCAATCCAATCGGGAGATTGTGGGCCAGAGTGACAATCCAACAGGGAGGTTATGGGTCAGGGTAATCCAACCAGGAGGTTATGGACCCAATATGCAATATGTGTGGCAATCCAACCACCAGGTTGTGGGCTAGGGTAATCTAACCGGGAGGTTGTAGACCCAACATGCAATAGGTATATTTGTTTGGTTGTGTGTGGTACTTTGGAGGGAACTCACTAAGCTTTGGCTTACAGTTGAAGTTTTATGTTTCAAATACTTTAGATGATTGGAGCAAGGCGAAGACTTGATCGTACACATCCTTCAGTTTTTATGAGATTTGATTTGGGGGTACTCTGATTTGTGATTTTGACACTTTGGAAACTATGTTTGTAAACATTTATGGTTTTTGGTTGTTTTAGAAAAATAAAAAATCTACCTTGATTTTTAGGATGTTACAAAAAGAGCTTCAAACTCATCAAGAAGAAGTTGACAACAACACTAGTCTTCTTACTACACATTTTTTACAAAGTTTTTAAACTTGAATACAATCTTAAAGGTACATGAATTAGAGCCATATTGTCTCAGGAAGGCAAACTCGTTGCCAACCATAGTGAAAAAAACTTCACGAGGCACAAAAGAAATGGTCAACCTATGATCGAGACTTGTATGTATTGGTTTAGGATCTAAGGCGTTGGGAAAACTATTTGAACCAACTAGAGTACTCATATTACCAAGCTCTCAAGTACTTCCAAAGCTAAAAGTATTCAAATTTGGTGCATGCAGAGTGGGCAAACTTTATGGAGAAGTTTAACTACGTCATCAAACATATATGTTGATCTTCCAAAAGAGTTGTAGATGTGCTTAGTAGGAGATAAATCTTTCTTATTGTAACCGAAAATGAAGTGGTCATGTTTGAGATACTAAAGAAGCTAAAAGAAGTTGTTGGTGATTTCAAACTAATATGGGAGGAGATAGATATGAAGCAATACAAAAGCCAAGTTCATGATTCTAGATGGGTAATTATTCAAATTAAATCATTTGTTCCTTCCAAGAAATTCATGAAAAGGTACTCAAAGACTTGATGTATAGGTCCTAATAGGACATCTTTACATGGATAAAATAAATGCTACATTTGAGGAGATGTACTTTTGGCCACTACTAAAATGGGACATGGGCAACTTTGTCCAACACTATATGACATGCCAAGAAGACAAGGGATATCTCAAAACATAGACCTTTATATTTCCTTGTCAGCTCTTCATCAGCACCATGTGAAGACATTACGTGGACTTCATTTTAGGTCTTCCTATGATTCAAAGAGGAGTCAAATAAGTTTTTATGGTTGTAAACTGGCTTTCAGAAAAATACTCCACTTGATATCATGCACGAAGACATCCGATGTCATGCACATGGCCAATCTACTCTTTCAAGAGGTTGTTTGTTTGCATTGCTTTCCCAAGTCTATAACCTTTGAGTGGGACAATAAGTTTATGCTAGCTCTTTGGCAATGTTTTGGAATATAGCTAAACTTCCACAACACTACTAACTCCTAGTATGAAAGTGTCGCACCCCAAAACCGAGAACGGCGGAAACGTTTTGGGGCAGAGGATGTCATGTAAAGTATCACAACACAGTATAATAGTAAACAAGTAAACAACATCATCCATTGCATTAAATATATAATTTTAATACAAGTGTGTTATGTAGTATATAAGACACCAAAACATGAATCAAAATATAAGATGAGTCTTGAATGCGCTCCATCTTCTCAAAAGCTGGCATCGGTACCTATCTACTGATGACCTGACAATACAAGTTATTTTGAAAGATTTTATCAGCATTAAAGCTGGTGAGTTCATAAGTATTTAGTGTCTATATGTGTATCAAAATGTTTGAACCGTTGTTTGAAAGTTTGTAAACGTTTGTAGTAAAAGTATGTGAATGTTTGTAAGTGTTTGTAAAAGTTTGTAACTCCTAGAAAATCCTATATTTTCTACTAAAAGTATCATTCTACCAAGGCACAACTATTTTGTATGTTTGTTTCTTGTAAAAGTGTGTAATTTTCCCAAATGTAACTATCATTATCAAAATATAGTTTGTACAGTAATGTTTAAGTGAAATGATCACCAAATAAATGTAAAGGGTAAATTAATGTAGTATTGTAGTGTTGAATTATAGGAACTACTACTGTACTAACTAACTTAAACCGGATTTATATCAAGGTATTATGTGATTAATTGTACCATACTATCGACTAGAAAACACGACAATGTAAGTCGTCAAAAGGTATGACATTTGGCACCCGCAGACCTGCAGGTCCAGCTGTAGCTAGCAGCAAGGTGTAGGATAGTCAATCCAGCATAGATCTATACACAAACTCACGCTCTCCCTCTAGGAGATTCTGGTTACAACTCGGGCCATGACAATGAAGGCATGCTCCGATACAATGGATCACATTTGTCACAACTAGAAATTTTGGTGCCTTGTAACTACAACACTTCCAATTTATCCATCTTGAATCTAGAACTCTCTAATGGGCCCTAAATGGACCCATATGCATGAAACATAATATTTTGGGCCTTAATGGGTCACAACCAACTTAATTTAGCCATATTAGGTCATAAACAATTACACTTTGATTTATTTGGGCCCAAACATCATCTAAAGTGAGTCATAATATGGGCTAAGCACTCAAGACCCAATTCTTTCTCTTTTCCCTCTCCATTCTCAGCCCAAGCCCACAAAGAAGGAGGAGTTGACTTTGTGTGTGCCAACTCATTTTTACTTAGTGGTTTTCCATGCAACTCCCATATTTCCATGCAACCATCTCATCAATCCTCTCTCTTCTCTCCTCTCTTCTTCTCTCGGCCGAACACAACACACACACACACTCACAAAAATTCATTCCATTCTCTCAAACTCTCACTAGAACATCCTTACACTCACTCATCAAATTTTCGAGATTAAGGGAGCTTTCAAGGAGATTTTTCCCACAAACACATCATCTAAGGTAAGTTGATGTTAAATCCATGATCTAGCTACTTCATTTCATCAAAAATATCTTCTAAATCTATTCCAACTTGTGATCTTGCACCTTAGAAGTCACTAAACTCGAGATCTACCAAGAAGACTTGCTAGGATCGAAACTTTCTTCTTTTCTCTCTTCAAAACCGAAACTACAACTCAAGGTGACCTTCATACCCCTCTCTTTTCGGTTTTCATATGTTTTATGGGGGAGAATACAAGAAAATGTGTAAATCTATATGTATATGTATGCTATGTGTGATTTTATGCATGTATGTGTGTGATTTTATGTGTTTTTGTGATAAAAATGTAACCAAAAGGGGTGTTAAACCGAGATCTATTGTAACATCCCAAAAATCAGGGGTAAAATTTTCATTTTTAATATAACTAAAACATTGATACCATTTAATTCAAACAATCAAATCATAGTCAATCAAATCGTTTATCAGAGTTTATCCCAAAATCGTTCATTGCGGAAATCATAGGTGTGTGCACTGCGATTAACCCGAGCTCTTCCTTTCCAAAACGATGATACCTGAAACCATAAACAAACCTGTAAGCACGAAGCTTAGTGAGTTTCCCAGAGCATACCATTCACACAAACCACATATCACATGTCATGTTAGCTATAAAGCTACACACATATCATATATATTATTAGCTATAAAAGCTACCATATATCACATAAGCCTTGCTTACATAAAACCCGTAATAGTGCCATGGGCTACCCCTCATGGTCTTTACCTAGGACTGCCACGGGCTCCCCCACATGGTCTTACATCCAATGTCATAGGCTACCCCACATGGTCTTTACCTAGGACTACCATGGGCTACCTCACATGGTCTTACATCCAATGCCACGGGCTTCCCCCAGGGTCTTCCCTGCAAATACCATATATAACCAAATAGCATATCATGCATCACATAAATATCTACACATAACACATATATAAACCTGTAAGGATGTCGTGGGCTACCCCCAGGGTCTTATATCATTATGCCATGGGCTACCCCACATGGTCTTCCATGCAAGTATCACAAAGACAACTAGCATATCACATAACTACCAGCATACCACCTAGCATAAAGCTAACTATCATATCACACAACATAAGATGGGCCGGCCTTGGTGCCTTAGACCCATTGGTATGGTGAGAAGACTCACCTGCAACTGTCGGCTGAAGAAATAAGATCACGCTGCTCCAACCACCAACACGAACTCCTCCAATGGTCAACACCAAATAACTGAACTCAATAAATACCAATAATTACCAAAATACCCCTATAAGTCAACTGGTCAACTCTTGGTCAAAGTCAACCTTCCACGTTGACCCTACTCGCCGAGTCAGCCTACTAACTCGCCGAGTTCATTAGCTCAGAAACCCCCTTTCAATTGCGACTCGACTCACCGAGTCAGACCATGACTCGCCGAGTCTACTGATTTCCAATTTCTATCCTATCCAACTCACTGAGTCTCCACTCCACTCACTGATCCGAGTCTTAACTGGAAGGGTTTGGGGTTTCGTGACTTAACTCGCCAAGTCTAAGGACAGACTCGCCGAGTCCAAGGCAATCTTCAACAGACTCGCAGAGTTGTTCTTCCAACTCGTCGAGTTCCTGCCCATCTTCATCTAACTCGCCGAGTACACCCATGTGACTCGCCGAGTCGCTTCAACACTTAATCCATGCAGTGGCTTTTCGAGCCAAACAGGGGCTCCAACTTATAGATCCATACTTCTAAGGCCTATTCCTCACGTAAAGTGGCAAACTTTACGTGTAGCTATGGAGATCTAGGCTCAAAACACTCAAAACTAGGGTTTATGACAAACATGCTTCACCAACATACCAAGGGTTGTTACTTTATGGGATTCTAGACCAAAACAAGCATGGACCTGAGTTAGCAACCTCAGATTTGAATCTATAGCTCGAAATGGTTACTTATCATGCCAAAAATGCCCAAAACTCACACATAAGAATAGATCTAGGTGCAAAGGAGTCCAAGTACTAGCTTATTACCTCCAAATGCTCTGAAATGTCTTCCCAACCCCGGATCTATAGCCCCTTCTCGCACCTCCAAGATCCTTCTTCCTTCTCCAAGCTTTAATTCACTCTTCAAGGCAAGAATTAGCTCAAAAACGTATATGGTGGCTAGGGTTTGGTGTTCTGGGTTAGAGAGGCAGTAAAGGAACCCTAGGGAAGAGAATGAGACGTTTAAATAGGCTCCAAGTCCCGGATTTAGGGTTTTCCTCGTTCAGACCAGACTCGTCGAGTCCACTTGTCGACTCGTCGAGTCAGTCACTTACTCGATAACCCAGATCCCGCTCTGACTCGTCGAGTTCCTCCCTGGACTCGACGAGTTGACTCCGGTACTTAGGCTTTTACTTTCTTTTCTTGGTCTTTCGGATTATAGGTGTTACATCTATGACATGAGAAAGGAAACAAACATAATCTAATTTATTTTACACTAATCAAGTCAATAAAAATAGCTTATAAGGTTATGAGAAACATATTCTAACATAAAACCCATTTTAGGGCTTAAATTGTCAAAAATACAAAACTTGGGTTAAAACTGTCAAGTCACGGCTTCTTGAGGGTCAAAAGGGTCAAAACAGGTTCTATAATCATTTTTCTGCATATTAGAATTTTCAAAGGACTTGAAATGCAAATTTTTAGCTTAATGGGCTAAATTTGGGCTTTTCGACCCAATAAGCCCATAATTGCGAAATTTGAAGTTAAAAGGGGCTGAAATGTAACATTCTGCAAAACAGGGGATAAGAAGTGTAATAAAACCATTTTAAAGGTCAAAAATGCTTGTCAATTCCAAAAAGGACCAAAAATGTAAACTTTTTAGATTTTGGGCCAAATGTGACAACCCAAGTTGTTCCGTTACATTTTCCCCGTTACCGTTAACGGAATATTCCAGTTTATAAAAGTTCCATTAATTAGAGGTCTTCAATTCAATAAACATTCCATTTTTTTGCACCTTTTATGCCGTTAAGTCGTGGTAAAAGAAAATAAAAGCACTGAACACACATATCCATTTATTTGGAAAATGTTGAGTTTTAATATTACGACCACTAAATCGGGTGCGACCTAAAGCCCCGTAACGGCAGTATCGGGTAAAATTCCACTGAGCCCCGACTATGAACCCTATATAAGGGTGAGTGGAGTCCATTGGAGACTTTTTACACTCTCTGTCTATACTCTCTCTCTAGACCCGTTTCGCCCCGAATCCGCAACCAAACGCTTCCAAATTGTAAGTCCGCTTACCCTAGCTTGTTCTAAACATTACTAGCTATAGTTATAGCCCAAAAACCATCCAAGAAGGCATGGGATAAGGAGTTTACGGCCCAGGAACACTCTAGGGCCGTAAACCCCTAAAATGGTGCCAAACATGCCTTTAAACTTGCTCTTAAGCTTGGAAACTAATGAGGGATCTAGCCTAGGAGTGTTTAAACATCAAAACACAATGATTGAGGGCATAAAAGAGAGTTTACGGCCCAAGCACATGCTTAGGCCGTAAACCCCTCTAAACCATGTCAAAATGCCCCAAAAACACTCCCAAACCACCCTTAGGCTTCACACATAAATTAGGGGCTTATTCTCTGGGGTTTAGATCACTTAAACATTTAGAATTGGAGGATTAATAGGAGTTTACGGCCCAGACATGTGTCAAGGCCGTAAACTCCCCAAACCAAGCCAAAATGTTGGTTTTTTTTCCCCCAAATGACCTTAGACTATTTCTATAAAATGCTAGGAAGGATTTAAGGACTTAAACACATGAAATCGAGGGGTAAAAAGGAGTTTACGGCCCAAGCAAGTGTCTAGGCCGTAAACTCCCCAAAACACATCCAAATGATAGTTTTAATCCCCCAAAATAGCATCACACTCCATTAGAAATTGCTAGAAAGGTAATAGGGGATTGAAACTTCACAAAACTCTAAGGGTGAGATTTTACGGCCGTAAACTCCCTTAGCAGTGTCCTTAGGCCGTAAACTCCAAGTTAATGCCCTTAGAAGCCTCAAAACCACTCATGCCTTTTATGAAAAGTACTTAGAATAATTCCATGAGCAAGCTAGAAGCCTTAAACACCCTAGAACCCATCACCATGAGTTTACGGCCGTAAACTCATGGTGAGTATTCCCTGGGCCGTAAAATATGTAATAAGGGTTTATTCTTGGAGAGTAAATTCCATTCCTTAGCCATACACACCCTTAAACGCTACCCGGGACACCCAAACACTTAACCAAAGTGTTTTCTGCTCCTGTGAGCGCGTATATTTGTTTAATTAGTATTCAATATGCTAATTGTATGTAAACATATGTTACCATGTGTTAAATAGGTCATTGTGTGTGTTCGAGTCCTTGCGTGACACCGAACGCCCAAACGGCACCTTCGTCGGACCTACATACAACAGGTGAGTTCATACCCCTGAATAAACCTTTTAAATGTTTTTACATGTTTTATAGGGGGGGAATACAAGTTAAACATGCCAGTTATCATATCAATCACATGTGATTGATAACCCGCATGCACAAGATTTTACCACTGTACACTGTTTTACCGAGTAGGACACTATAATGGTTTTCATTTGTTTCAAAACTCCTACTTATACTGTTTTAACTAGATTCATTCTAAACTGGTTTGTGAAAGATTTTCTAAGGTTTTCAAACATATTTTACAAAAGAATACAATTTGTGATTTTCTCTGGACATAAAGGTTTTTCATCAAAGATTCCCTTTTTCGACGTATATTTTCCTTGTTAAATACTGCTGCTTCGCTTATACTTATTTTATACTCCTACTCTGTAACACTTTCACTTATACTTGAAGTCACTTATACCTGATGGGCGTTATACTTATTCACACTCTTACTTAGTGATACGATTCTACTTCGCTTATACTTGATATCGACTCTACTTCACTTATACTCGATGCGCTCTTACTTCACTTATTGTCGTCTCTACTTCGTGATACGCTTATACTTGTTCGGCACTCCTACTTCACTTGCGACCGCTCCTACTTCACTTATTAGACACTCCTACTTCACAAGAATCACTTCTACTTGATACACACTCAGTCGTAGTTAGATGTATGTATGTGCTTGTATAGATGCATATAGATAATGATTGAAGGACTCAGGAAGGCTTGTCCGCCCTATTTCCTTTTCTTCGTTGAGATGTGGTCTGGTGGGATCGGATGTCCATCCGAAGGTCGTTTGATTCATTACTTATATATTATGTACACAAGCATAGACATACGGTTTTTCTTCAGTCAATTCAGTTAAGAGTCTCTACCTCTAGGTCAACACTTACATTAGAAACCCACTACCCACTATTTGGAAGTCATTACCCACTATTTGGGACGCATCTTCGGGACACGGTTTTCTCCGTCGTCTAGTTGGTAACCAGAGTCTCCTGTAGGGAGAGCGGACATTGTGTGTATAGATCTATACGAGATTGACACCCCCGCACCCTGACTGCTAGCTACAGTCCACGGCTCACCAAGCCAAGGGGTGACAAATGTCACATTATATAGACGCTTGTAGGGCGTCTGGTACTCTAGTGTCGGTTAGTATGGTTACGAGTATCCCGGGTTACCTTATAATTCATGTCTTTAAGGTAACGGTATTTCGCCAGTAATTTACACTGTATGCTGGTAACTCATTTTCAGAGTCACACTGTTTTGACCTTACAAGACGTATCTTTCATTTGATACTGTCCTGGGTCTGTCTCCTCTGTTTTGACCTTACAAGACGTATCTTTTGTTTGATGATGTCTGGGGTCTGTATCCACTGTATTCACAGAATCCATTGTATTCACTGTGTTCACTGTTTTAGACCTCGCTAGACGTATCTTTCATTTGATATTGTCCGCAGTCTGTATTCACTGTTTTAGACCTTACTAGTTGTACCTTTCATTTGGTACCTTCTGGGGTCTGTGTCTCCACTTGTTAGACTGAACCAGTCGTATCGTTCGTTTGATACTTTCCTGGAGTCTATGGTTCCTTGCCTTAGTCAGCACTCCTCACTGCTGAGGCATATGATATTCCCTGATGTCGTTTGCTTTCCTCAATAATCAAATTCAGTATTTGGATAATGATAGCAACTTAGGGAAAACTACTTTTTACCACACATCACTGACCAGTCTTGGTAGAAGGCTGTTATTATTAAAGAAAATATAGGATTTTCTGGAAAGGACTCTAATACACTGAAATCTCTTAAACTACTACTTTCATTAAAGTTATCTGAATGAAAATGTCACTAAATGCTTATGAACTCACCAGCATTTGTAAAAATGTTGATACTCGCTTTTCAAATAACTTGTATTCTCATGTTAGCATTAGACAGGTACACTTCGGAGCTGTTGATGAAGATAGCTTAGTGCCAGGCCGCACTTACTTATATTTACTTGTATTACTTTGATACCTTGTAATGTAACCATGTAAAATTATTCTATTAAATCAATGTTTTGTTGTACTTTGATTACTATAATGCATGTGTTGTGATACTTGACATGACGTCATCCACCCCAGAACGTTTCCGCCGTTCCGGTTTTGGGGTGTGACAGATTGGTATCAGAGCATTGTTTATAGTGAGCTAAGTATATCAATTCATAAAAGATATATAACCTATAAACACAAAGGGATAAAACACTCTGACCAAGAATTATACTTTAAAATATAACCATATTTTACCAAAGTATAATAACATCCAAAACCTAAACACTCGAACAAAAGTATCACAAGAAGGACAAGAATAAAAGTCTTCGGATGTTGAGCATTACCGTCAAACCTGGGCAGTTATGTAATTGTAAGCTGGGATAAATGTAACCTGATCAACTACATTTATCCGAGATGCGATGAACGTGTGCTCGGGAGTGATAGCGGTGTGCAGCAGGTCTGAAACTTACTAACTAGGAATGCTAGAGCCAAACATAAAGTTAAAATACTATAGGAGTATTTTAGAACGCTAAAAGATTCACACTAATCCCAGAATCATAATCCAAAGATAAGAATCAAACAAGAATTAAAATACCATAGGGGTACTTTAGAATCCATAAACAACCTTGCGTGAATAACTAAAAAGATCCCTATTGATATACCTACAAGTACAGAGGGTATACTTCCAAGATTTTATATAATAAGGATCCCATAGGCTAAGAATGTGTGGTTTCGCCCTGTTTCCTTTTCCTCGTTTGGGATGTGGTTCTAGAGTAGTATCACATATTCGAAGGCCTATCGGATCTAAGCTATATATGATTTGTATACCCTATGTAATCGTAGCAGGACTCGATATGGATCATACAGTGAAATGTTAATAATCTCTTAGGATTCTTTAGACATTTCCATTATCGCGCGAACCCTATAGAAAACCCTACCCACTTCAGTGCTTGACAGAAGAGTTGAATTCGACCCCAAAGAGATTCATTGAGAAGATTTCCTGTTCGAAAATAAATGAACTTGGTCGAGACTATTGAATGCACCAAGTGCCCATATCCTTTTAGGGACAGTGATGAGAGATTCGCCTAAACTTCGGAGATTCCCAGTCATCCATCATGAAGTGATGACACCCACAGTTGGAATCATAAGGAAGGCGGAGTAGAAATTCAATATGTCCATACGAGAAGAGAACCCTAGGAAACTACCCGAAGGAAACCAACGCCGATTCCAGTCAAAGATACGAGGCAGACCGAGGGAGCCAGTACATGGAACTCGGGAATTGTCTTTTCCTCGTGTTCGTCACGCTAATACACCCATAAAATAATAAAATTTAGTGAGTTAGTGGTTACACTACTCACGCTATGTGTTAGGTAAATCGTCGATTCTCGTTGCCAGACACACGATTAGGGCGGATCCCCGCATCTCTATTGAGAGAATTTTAGCTATCTGCCCTTGTGAGCCTCTCTTTCCGCGGTTTCGTTCCGAACCGTTCTCAAATCTCTCCAGGTCGGAGAGTGAAACCTTCCCCAGTATAAAGGTAATAGGAACGACTCGCATCTTATGGCCTTTTTCGATACTCATACACCTACCTTGATTACCAGGACTACATCATAGGGATGTAGGTCGACACTTAGACAACCAACATCCGAGGCACGGGAAAATTTATGCCTAATACGTTAAGGACAGAAATGTCCAGGGTTAACCATCGTCTCTTATTACCTTGTATTCCTTTCCATGTAGGAAAACCATGCCACCGAAGAAGCATAACCAATCCACAAGCAAGAAACCTACTCTCCTATTCGATGAAGTTACGTTCCAAGCTGCAGTCTCAGTAGCCGTAGCAGCTGTCATGGCTCATCTGAATGCTAACACCGCCAAAGTTAGCAAGGGCCCTGTCGGGATTTCCAATCCTGGCGATGGACAGCAGCAACCAACACTTCCATACTCACCCACCCAAGAACCTCCATTGAACCCACTAAAGAGAAAACTCAAGATAGAAGAGGGAAGTACCTCGGCTCAAGGACCTTCCGAAGGGCAACGAGCTGAGGCAGCCTATACCCCTGTCAATCCTTCCCTCCCGACTCCAAGAAGACCATACCTAGGAGACCTTCCCCACTGCAGCAAGTGCAGCTACCATCATCATGGTGTCTGCCGAGAGCTCTATTGCACTAGGTGCCACATGTTGGGGCATACTGCCCACGTCTGCAGAACCCCGGTTGAGTTCATTACATCAATCACCAATGTGGCGACCCGTACAGTTTGCCACCAATGCGGTAAAATGGGACACTTCAAGAAGGACTGCCCAACCGAAGAGAAAGACAAAGACACAGAAGGAGCCTGACACTACTGCTTAGGGAGAAGCGGCAAGGAGCTCGTTAGATTTTGGTACGTCTCTCGATCTCGGATAACTAAACTAAGAACAATAAAAGACTAATTCAAATGTAAATTCTTCCCAGTAAGGCGATAGTCGCAGCACTATTATAAAATTTAAAATTCATTAGGTAAAACTATAATGGCTAAACATATACGTTACGGCCATGTATATTTAAGATGGACAGACCTAGAGTGAGCGAATGCCGCCTCATTTCCTGTTCCTCGTTTGGTTGTAGATTTAGGGCGGGGTCGCTCAGCCAACCGTCCTCCCCACCTTAAATATACATGACTAGTATGTGTGAGGCGATTATAGAAATGCCTCATGAGAATCCGTTCATTAAAAGATACTCTATTCGGAAACACTTAGGACTCTCTATAGTTCCGCGTCGACTCTATCGGTCCAAGTATCCGCGGTAGTGATACATAGGATGAAACCCAAGACGCCTAGAACGTGTGTGCCTGTTCGGCACATGACTCTATCAATCTTCACTTTATATCATGTCGAAGGGTGCCAACTTCGACGACTCTATTGATCATGGTTTGACTTCGTGCAACCATGTGTTCATTCTTGGTGCTGTGTAAAAAGAACTTTCTCCATAGCCATGTCGGCAAAGAAAGGTTCTCCCGAACCTAAAACCTAACACAAATAATCAAACCTAATGCGATCCGTCAATCGTCCCTCTTATCTCAAACCTTCCGAAGTACCCAAGAGAGGGTACCGTCCGCCGTTGACCGACCCCTCGTAGCCGGATGAACACCGAAGTGAACGACACTGCAGATACTCCAGAAGACGACAACCATCCGGAGCATACTCAGAAGAATCCCTAGAAACACCCTTCGCACCTCGCACGTCAGGTTCGTAAGCATAAAGATTAGAACTCATGAGACTGGCCACTATAACTAGGTATATGCGTAAAGGTGGCATATGATTGAGATCAAAAAGATTTAAGGTGTGTGTTTTCTCCCTATTCCCTGTTCCTCGTTGGGTTGTGGGTTTGGGGTGGAGTCGCACAGCTGAACATCCTGCCGACCTCAATTATATACTGCTTGCATACACCCGGTATTTGTAGTTAGGCTAAGCATGAGCTCTACCACAAACCTCTTAGAAAATCCCTTCACCCTATTCCATAACACAGGAGCTGGAATCAAGAGAATCACTGCGGATTGAGCTAGTAAAGTTCCGAGTAATGAGACCATATACCCACTAGACTTGACCCAGACCGAGGAAACTCAGAACCTTCGGAAGAGTAGTCGCAGTAGATGCTCGCACTACTCAGGCACCTTGTCCACCCTATTATAGACAAGTAATGCCTATCATCCTCCACCCTCTCGTATGGAGGAAACCGTCGTCACCCGGTAGACGAAGAATCACACTTCCCGAAGTAAACACTAGAATACCGAGAACCACAGGATAACCTTCGCAGCCAAGAATACTCGATCAAAGTGCGAAAGTAGTTGTGCTAAGCCTCATGTCCCAGATCCCGAAGAGATTATAAGACTTGACACTAACCTTGGTGTTAGTCGAGGGATTATGCGGGAGCATACGCTTTCCACACTAGATCAAACCAAAGTCTTAGAGATTCATGGGACTATTAGGTGTGCCACGAATACCATCTCACGTAGAGATAGTAGAACCACCTCCTGAGATAGTCCAACACTCGTCTGGTGAAACCCTATCTCCCCGACCCTCAGGGTTTCCGTAGCATCGTTAGTGCAGGTCCATTTCGCACGAGTTTAGGATAGGCACTCTATAACAAACCGATGACCATAGTCACGCAACCCACACGACGATCTAGAAAGTCTCTATCAACCAGTTGACAGAAAACACGAAACCAAAGACCACTCGAGATTTCTAAGAACCAACCTGAAGGACTACACTACCAGTACGAGAGAGAACGTTAGGAACTTCGGAATGGCGATCACGCCAGTGATGATCTTGCCATAGAAGTACACTATGTTCTAAGTACTGAAAAGCTCTACCCTTCCGAGAGCGTAGGACCATCCGAGAATCCTCATGGAGTCATGGTCCAACCCTGTTCAGGCCGCTACTACCTTCGGATATACCACAAGATTCACACCCGAACGACCCACTTCTTAGACTTGACTTGATATGTGATTTCTCGACAACACTCTTCGTGCCTCACTCATCTTGATAGAATCCATCGAGAACCCTAACCTTGTAGACACACCAGTTGGAACCCACTAGCTACACTAGACGGAATCCGCATCCCGTACGTGAAGGTCTGTCGGAATGACAAACACATATTGGAGTTCACTTGGGAATGCGAGGACAACCGTATAGGAAGTACTCTCTTACCTCTACTTGGCCATTCATACCTACTTCCTTGCCTAGACCTGAATTTCGGGACGAAATTCCCTCTAACGAGGGGATGATGTGACAACCCAAGTTGTTCCGTTACATTTTCCCCGTTACCGTTAACGAAATAATCCAGTTTATAAAAATTCCGTTAATTAGAGGTCGTCAATTCAATAAACATTCCATTTGTTTGCACCTTTTTATGCCGTTAAGTCGTGGTAAAAGAAAATAAAAGCACTTAACACACATATCCATTTATTTGGAAAATGTTGAGTTTTAATATTACGACCACTAAATCGGGTGCGACCTAAAACCCCGTTTAACAGAAGTATCGGGTAAAATTCCACTGAGCCCTGACTATGAACCCTATATAAGGGTGAGTGGAGTCCATTGGAGACTTTTTACACTCTCTGTCTATACTCTCTCTCTAGACCCGTTTCGCCCCGAATCCGCAACCAAACGCTTCCAAATTGTAAGTCCGCTTACCCTAGCTTGTTCTAAACATTACTAGCTGTAGTTATAGCCCAAAAACCATCCAAGAAGGCATGGGATAAGGAGTTTACGGCCCAGGAACACTCTAGGGCCGTAAACCCCTAAAATGGTGCCAAACATGCCTTTAAACTTGCTCTTAAGCTTGGAAACTAATGAGGGATCTAGCCTAGGAGTGTTTAAACATCAAAACACAATGATTGAGGGCATAAAAGAGAGTTTACGGCCCAAGCACATGCTTAGGCCGTAAACCCCTCTAAACCATGTCAAAATGCCCCAAAAACACTCCCAAACCACCCTTAGGCTTCACACATAAATTAGGGGCTTATTCTCTGGGGTTTAGATCACTTAAACATTTAGAATTGGAGGATTAATAGGATTTTACGGCCCAGACATGTGTCAAGGCCGTAAACTCCCCAAACCAAGCCAAAATGTTGGTTTTTGTCCCCCAAATGACCTTAGACTATTTCTATAAAATGCTAGGAAGGATTTAAGGACTTAAACACATGAAATGGAGGGGTAAAAAGGAGTTTACGGCCTAAGCAAGTGTCTAGGCCGTAAACTCCCCAAAACACATCCAAATGATAGTTTTAATCCCCCAAAATAGCATCACACTCCATTAGAAATTGCTAGAAAGGTAATAGGGGCTTGAAACTTCACAAAACTCTAAGGGTGAGAGTTTACGGACGTAAACTCCCTTAGCAGTGTCCCTAGGCCGTAAACTCCAAGTTAATGCCCTTAGAAGCCTCAAAACCACTCATGCCTTTTATGAAAAGTACTTAGAATAATTCCATGAGCAAGCAAGAAGCCTTAAACACCCTAGAACCCATCACCATGAGTTTACGGCCGTAAACTCATGGTGAGTATTCCCTGGGCCGTAAACTATGTAATAAGGGTTTATTCTTGGAGAGTAAACTCCATTCCTTAGCCATACACACACTTAAACGCTACCCGGGACACCCAAACACTTAACCAAATTGTTTTCCGCTCCTGTGAGCGCGTATATTTGTTTAATTAGTATTCAATATGCTAATTGTATGTAAACATATGTTACCATATGTTAAATAGGTCATTGTGTGTGTTCGAGTCCTTGCGTGACACCGAACGCCCAAACGGCACCTTCGTCGGACCTACATACACCAGGTGAGTTCATACCCCTGAATAAACATTTTAAATGTTTTTACATGTTTTATAGGGGGGGGGGAATACAAGTTAAACATGCCAGTTATCATATCAATCACATGTGATTGATAACCCGCATGCACAAGATTTTACCACTGTACACTGTTTTACCGAGTAGGACACTATAATGGTTTTCATTTGTTTCAAAACTCCTAATTATATTGTTTTAACTAGATTCATTCTAAACTGGTTTATGAAAGATTTTCTAAGGTTTTCAAACATATTTTACAAAAGAATACAATTTGTGATTTTCTCTGGACATAAAGGTTTTTCATCAAAGATTCCCTTTTTCGACGTATATTTTCCTTGTTAAATACTGCTGCTTCGCTTATACTTATTTTATACTCCTACTCTGTAACGCTTTCACTTATACTTGAAGTCACTTATACCTGATGGGCGTTATACTTATTCACACTCTTACTTATTGATACAATTCTACTTCGCTTATACTTGATATCGACTCTACTTCACTTATACTCGATACGCTCTTACTTCACTTATTGTCGTCTCTACTTCGTGATACGCTTATACTTGTTCGACACTCCTACTTCACTTGCGACCGCTCCTACTTCACTTATTAGACACTCCTACTTCACAAGAATCACTTCTACTTGATACACACTCAGTCGTAGTTAGATGTATGTATGTGCTTGTATAGATGCATATAGATAATGATTGAAGGACTCAGGAAGGCTTGTCCGCCCTATTTCCTTTTCTTCGTTGAGATGTGGTCTGGTGGGATCGGATGTCCATCCGAAGGTCGTTTGATTCATTACTTATATATTATGTACACAAGCATAGACATACGGGTTTTCTTCAGTCAATTCAGTTAAGAGTCTCTACCTCTAGGTCAGTACTTACATTAGAAACCCACTACCCACTATTTGGAAGTCATTACCCACTATTTGGGACGCATCTTCGGGACACGGTTTTCTCCGTCGTCTAGTTGGTAACCAGAGTCTCCTGTAGGGAGAGCGGACATTGTGTGTATAGATCTATACGAGATTGATACCCCCGCACCCTGACTGCTAGCTACAGTCCACGACTCACCAAGTCAAGGGTTGACAAATGTCACATTATATAGACGCTTGTAGGGCGTTTGGTACTCTAGTGTCGGTTAGTATGGTTACGAGTATCCCGGGTTACCTTATAATTCATGTCTTTAAGGTAACGGTATTTCGTCAGTAATTTACACTGTATGCTGGTAACTTATTTTCAGAGTCACACTGTTTTGACCTTACAAGACGTATCTTTCATTTGATACTGTCTGGGGTCTGTCTCCTCTATTTTGACCTTACAAGACGTATCTTTCGTTTGATGTTGTCTGGGGTCTGTATCCACTGTATTCACAGAATCCATTGTATTCACTGTGTTCACTGTTTTAGACCTCGCTAGACGTATCTTTCATTTGATATTGTCCGCAGTCTGTATTCACTGTTTTAGACCTTACTAGTTGTACCTTTCATTTGGTACCTTCTGGGGTCTGTGTCTCCACTTGTTAGACTAAACCAGGCGTATCGTTCGTTTGATACTTTCCTGGAGTCTATGGTTCCTTGCCTTAGTCAGCAGTCCTCACTGCTGAGGCATTTGATATTCCCTGATGTCGTTTGCTTTCCTCAATAATCAAATTCAGTATTTGGATAATGATAGCAACTTAGGGAAAACTACTTTTTACCACACATCACTGACCAGTCTTGGTAGAAGGCTGCTATTATTAAAGAAAATATAGGATTTTCTGGAAAGGACTCTAATACACTGAAATATCTTAAACTACTACTTTCATTAAAGTTATTTGAATGAAAATGTCACTAAATGCTTATGAACTCACCAACATTTGTAAAAATGCTGATGCTCGCTTTTCAAATAACTTGTATTCTCAGGTTAGCATTAGACAGGTACACTTCGGAGCTGTTGATGAAGATAGCTTAGTGCCAGGCCGCACTTACTTATATTTACTTGTATTACTTTGATACCTTGTAATGTAACCATGTAAAATTATTCTATTAAATCAATGTTTTGTTGTACTTTGATTACTATAATGCATGTGTTGTGATACTTGACATGACGTCATCCACCCCAGAACATTTCCGCCGTTCCGGTTTTGGGGTGTGACACCAAAACTGTAAAAGTTACAAAATACCCTTCATACCCTTCATATATATATATATATATATATATATATATATATATATATATATATATATATATATATATATATATATATATATCGGGTTTTCCGGGGAAATTAATACTACTCGTTCGAAATTTTA
Organism: Lactuca serriola; assembly: GCF_051521515.1. Lineage (NCBI taxonomy): Eukaryota > Viridiplantae > Streptophyta > Magnoliopsida > Asterales > Asteraceae > Lactuca > Lactuca serriola. The sequence continues at coordinate 330,886,319 of NC_136411.1, forward strand.
TAACTATAATACAAAATACCCTTCATATATATGTATATATATATATATATATATATATATATATGTTTTTAAAAATCATTCATGCATCAACTTATGGATCTTCACACTTTGATAAACAAAAGTCTTTTCAGAAATATTGGATTTTCTGGGTTTTACAAACTACACAAATCATTTTATCACAACATTTCTTATGAACTCACCAACATTTCATATGTTAACGTTTTTCCAAAATAACTTGTATTCTCAGGTAACAGGTAAGCGAAAGAGTAGTAAGAAGTAATGTTAGATGTTATGCTGTTAAATGTACTCAAACAATTTATGCTATGAATGTGTAATGTTAAAACAATGTACTTGATGTGAACAATTCCAGTTGTAATATATTGATGCATGGTGACGTTTATGTTATGATTCATGTATATTCATTGTGATGATATTCAATTAAAGTCACGCGAGCCCTCGGACGTTTTCGCCGTCTGGTTCGGGGGTGTGACAACATTTATGTTAACGTATTCTTGTATATGTAATGTATTGTTACTCATCATAGTATCGTTGTATATGTTCTCATTCTAGTATAATTGTATATGTTTTCATCATAGTATAGTTGTATATGTTCTCATCTTAGTATAGTTGTATATGTTCTCATCATAGTATAGTTGTATATGTTCTCATAGTAATAAGTAATGACTCATGAATGAACTGACTCTTGTATGCTTCATTGAACTAGAAGTAGTAAGTAGTATAACTCTAAACTATACCTATTATAGTTTATTAGTAAACTTGTTTGTATGATTGGATGTACTGAACTGAGATAAAATTCTTTATATATATATATATATATATATATATATATATATATATATATATATATATATATAACTAAGGGTTCAACGACACTCGGACAAACAACCGGGTACTTTAAGACCACAACCAAACAAGGACAGGAAGTAAAGTGGGTTATCTCTCCTAAGTCCTTCAAACCTTATTTATATAACTATATATGTAGTAGACATGGTTTTAACAATATATAAGTTTGAAAACTGTAAAACAAAGGTTTAGTATTCAAAAGTGAATTTGATAAAGAGTTTGATGTGTAAAACAGTTTGAAGTCATTTGTTTGGTAAAACAGTTTAAAGCATGAAAAATCCATTTGTATGTTAGTTATTAATCACATGTGATTGATCTAATAACTAACATGGTTCAACTTGTATTCCCCCCATAAAGCATTTAAAAACATTTAAAAGTATTTCAAAGGTTAATTAAGGGGTATGAACTCACATGTAGTGAGTGGTTTGTTCAGAAGTGTCGGACAAGGTGCTAGGTGTCAAATGAGGACTTGAACACACACAATGGTCCTAGTTATCATATAATAAACATATATGTATCTAATTAGTCAATTAACAACTAAATAATCAAGTGAAGACACCCTAGGTCATGGAAACACTTTGATTCAAGTGCTATAGGTACCAAAGGGTTGCATCTAAGGGTTGTAGGGCATGGCATTGGATTTTATGGCCCAAGGACCACTCCTTATGGAATTTACGGCCCATGACCATTTCCCCATGAGTTTATGGTCGTAAAATCATGGTACTAAGTTCCATATTGTGTTTTAAGGTCTTACAAGTCATGATTAGGCATCAAATGATCAAGTCCAAGCCTTAGGAAAGCATTAGGGGCATAATAAGACCACCTTGTGGAGTTTACGGCCAAAGGACCATATCCTTAGGTGTTCACGACCATAAAATCTCTTGGGGACATGTTTTGATTGTTGTTTAAGGTCTTAAACACTTCTAGGATGGATCAAGGTTGGAATCCAAGGCTTAGGAAGGGACTAAGGTCCATTTTACCACCTTAAGAGGGGTTTACGGTCCAAGAACATCATTGGCCGTAAAATCCTTTGTTCTTATGATATTTGATGATTTTCAAGTGTTATCAAGTTCATATTAAGCACACAAGAAGCTAGGGCAAGTGTACTTACAAGATAGAAGCTTGATTTGGTGTTTAAGGTCGAAGAACACTAGTGTGTGTTCTTGGTGTTTTGAAGAACACTTGAAGATCTAGCTATAAATCAATAATGAATGGATGAAATGATGTGTAACTACTAGATGTTAGGTTATAACAACAAATCAAGTCGAGAAACACTTATGTTTTCGGAAGATCGGGTGAAGAACGGGATGATAGTTGAGAGAGAATAGAGGGTGTTCTTGAGAATGGAAGTTAGAAATGAAGAGTTTGGGGAGTAAACTCATGCCTAAGGCATGAGTTCACGGCCATGGGAGAGTTTACGGCCCAAACTCCAAAAGTTAGGCCGTGAACTCTTTGTTAGGGTGCAATGGGTGGGTTTGCTACTTCAAGACCCGAGACGGTACTTCCTTTCCTTCGTTCGTTTGAAGAATAAACACTAAAAACACTCAAACGGACTTTTAAATTGGCTAACAATTATTAGAAATGTAATTGACTTTTAATTGAAGTGATTGACTTTAGAGTTTGTCCGAATGAAAATTTCGGGTTGTCACAGATGGGTAAACTAAAGATGTCAATCACACACTTAGGAACATGATCTGATGTTGATGTGGACGAAAGCCAAAAATGTGCAATGCATGTATGACTAAGCCAAATTCGCCTATAAAAATGTAACACATGTGAACGTGGATCTCATTATTTGGTGTAGGATACAAGACTCTCCTACGGCAGGGGGTAGATTTGGTTGATCGACTTGATTGGAAAAAATGCAACAATATCCATAAACTTATTAAAGATATATAGAAGATTAAGGAAGAGGTATGGGAGAAACTTTACCCAATCTAATGCCATGTACATGTCATTGGCTGACAACCACACACCCATGACATTTGAAGTGATAATAAATAAGGTCATGGTTTGTCTATAAAGAGAGAGGTTTCCCCGAGTAACATACAACAAGTCGAATCAAGGAAAATAGGATCCTTTCAAAATTTTGCGAACGATTAATTATAATGTTTATATAGTGGATCTACCTAACAGGCTAACACAATATGTTTCCAAGACATTTGGCATCTTAGATATCTACAAGTACGACCCAAAAGAGGCAATTTGTTTACCATGAGAAATCGAGGTTTAATCCCTCTCTGAGAAAAGTATATGTGAAACATACTTGTGACTTAGCCCATACATGTATGGACAAGACAAAGAAAGATAAAAATGGTGGAAAAATACTTAACTTTAAACATACATAACAAACGAAAATAATTCAACTGAGTTTCTAACAAATTGCCGAAAATTGTTTGCTCACTTGTTGTCTCCAAAAGAAAGAACTAAATATTCAATTTTGGCTCAAATCCAGTTGTTGATTTATTCTTTTGTGACAGATTGTGTGATTTCTTTAACTTTGTTTTTTTTTTTTTAATTATTTGAAAGACAAATTAAAAATTAATTCTCAATTTTAGTTTTTCTCCTGAAATTTGATAATACCTACCGCATTTAGCTTCATATTATATTAAAAAGCTTAATGCAAGACTTTTTATTTATCTTGGAATTAAATAAAAATGAAGTCTTTGTGAACTTTAAACACTGTGCTCTTTGTTTAAATTGTTTGTAGAAGAAAATGTGTACCATTCTTTTGTTTAGAAATTAATTTTTATATATTTTATAAAAGATGTCGAACACATAACATTCTTTTTTCTAAAACGAAACATCATCTTAGTCTTCTTGATAATTATGTAATGCATCACAAATATATTTTATCTATTTTACCTTATATTTCTTATAAATCTTTGTAAATGTATAACTTGAAATAAATGAAAAACGTGAAATGTCACTAAATTCAATACGTAAGTATCTTAAGATTTCGAAGATATTTGAGATTTTTTTCTCTTTTCTTTTGTCATCGAGTGTTGAATTTAAAAGACATTCATTCCCTTCCAAAGTGTTAAAGGCCTTTTATTTTTGTATTACGTGTTAATTCCAAGAAATTACACGTATTACAAAGAGCCAAATGAATAAAAGCAAAAAAGTAATTTTATCTTTTCTCTATTAATTTTTTAAAAAACTAATTGACCTTTTCTACATTGTTTACGAATATTCAAATATACAGTAAAATAAATATTGTTTACTATTTCAAAGGCTTCTAAATGTTGTATCGAATACCAACAGAGTAATTATTGATTATTTGGGAAAATCTTTAGGGGTCATCATTGATCTTACTATATTTTGAATAGAAAAACTACAATTCAACAAATTAAACATAATAAACCCAAAATTTGAACACAAAATTTAAGAACAATCGAAATGAAAAAGAATATGAACAAAAATATACCCTTAATTCAAGCATCATGTTGGGATCCAGGGGTCACCTTAGAAGAATCATGATTCGAATTGTTCGCCATCATCACCGTTGGAAGTTGGAACTCCCCTCTGGATGCATCATAGCTCAGTGGACTCCCACTCATCGGAATATTCCCTTGTTCTTGTGCAGCAGCTGAGGGCATAACCGGAATAAAACCATAAACCACCGGTTGTTCCCGGTTACCACCCGGAATAAAGCCGTACACCACCGGCTGTTCCCGGTTGCCACCACCTCCCTTGTGCTGTCCAGCCTGGAAATATCCGCTCGAAGCCACGGGTGCTTGGTACACTAGCGGCGCAGGGTAAACGTAACTGCCAGGTGTCACCGTACTGTTAAACGGAAATTGTGCTGGAATTTCATGAATCGGCACCGGAACGCCGTTACTTAGACCGACATTCTCCGGAGGTGACACAACTGTATCCGTATCTTCAGAATTCTTCACCGGCGCTGAATAATTAAGCGAATACTCCTTATCGAAACCGAACAAAAAATCCGGATTCACTGACCTCGCTGTGACCGGCGTCGGCGGCGCCACCGCGAAAAAAACGAACAAACGTAGCCGAGGCGGTGTTAGCGACATGCGACGGAGGAGATCGTACTCGAACATCATATTCTCCACGTCTTCATCATCAAAAATGGAAACCAAAGCGTCGAGATCTTGTCCAGGCAACTTATACTTCAATCGAATTTCGGAATTGTACTCGCAAAGAGCGTTCAATTTGGAGAGCAAGGTGGAGAAATTAATGTTGCGATCGACTCTGAGGATCTTGGTGTCGCCGCCGATGTACGACAATCGCCGGTCATGAGGACGGTGGTGGATTTTGCCGCCATAACTGCACATCAATTTCACTTTCTCCATTGAAGAAGAAGTGGAGAAAGGTTTCGGTTTCGGGTAGTAGGGTTTGTTTATGCATGCTATAACGAAATGTCAGTGTCAATGAACTTGTGTGATCGTGACCGTCCATTCTGATCTGTAAATGTAACGTAACAACGTGGGTGGGGTCCACACGGGGTGGAATGATGTGGGGCCATGGCCCCAAAAGACTTATCTGGCATGGCATGCTCATCAATTTGACCAATTTTGACTTTTCCAATATGTATTTTTTTTTTCTACGTTTGATGTTTACTTTTTTGGGACTTGTTATTAGTTTTAGAAGTGTGGATTGGGGTCAAGAAGTCTCACAAAAAAATTGTTACATAAATTAATAAAAAGTATAATTTTATTTCTAAATAAAAGATGCACAATATAAAATAGTTTATTAGTAGTAACTAGTAAATTAATGTCATTGAAGCAACATATCTTCATAGCATAAAAGTGAAAATACAATCAAATTATATCACGTTTTTATGGATGTACTTTTTTAAAACGACTAACATAGATATTTTAATATTAGTTTTAAAGTTATATATTTAATTCCATATTTGTCTATCATGTACTTTGTTGGAACACCTGCAGTGTTTGGCCCAAGATGATCATCGTTTCATTTAATTCCGATTTAATTGCACCGTTGTTTATTTATTTTTTATTTTTTTGGGGAACAAATGCAATTTATAATTAGCAAGAAGGTATAAAAAATAATTATAAAGTAATAGGTAGGATGATAGGGTAGTGTAATCAAACAATCTAACCACTTAATTTTAGTTTGTAAAATGTATGCACAAACCGAATAGACGGATAAGATACTATTAAAAAAAAATACTATCTTTATGAGTCTTTTAATTAATCTTTTTCTATTGTTGTCTTTGATTTCTATTCTAAGATTCTTTTTTTTTACATCAACAATTGTTATGTTGATCGTTCATAGCCTGATTGTGGGCTTCGCGAAAGAGTCGTGTGGTACGGTGAAGGGTTCCCGTTAAGGGTGATTAAGGTGTTTTGATACATTCAAATGCTCAACCATGTCGTGTGCTTCAAAGCCCACTCTTTTGGCACTAAACAAGGATAATAAGTCTACCCATTACATCACATTTATTATTGTAACCTTATTCAGAATAAGGATATCTCACTAACGATGGATCCCCATCAAGGTTTGGGTTGGGCCACCACCTGACATGTACTAAATACATGATCAAGTGTATATGGGCAGACCTCACATACTAAACACAATAAGGAGGAGAGATCCATAGCGGAATGCATTCCTGCAATGTTGTTTGCAGGAAGTGTGATGTGCTTAGGAGATGAACGCAACACGTCACATTCAAGGTCAAAGGTAACAAAGGTAACGATGGTGTAACACAAAATGCATGACATATCTTTAGTCTGGGCGCGACATGCCTTCGTACCAGACATGTCGTGTAAGTTTCTTTTAAGTAAGTTTATATGTCGGATGTTGGATTTCTGGTGACCACGACGTGGTGATGGAGTCCCACAGCGTAGCCAAGGACAAAGTTTCGTGGGCTTTAAACTAGCGTTATGGTGTGGTTGCGGTTTAGTGGCAAACCCTAATCCGGGGTTTGAGCCCTTTTTAAGGGATTGTGATGGCTACGGTTGCCCATCCTCAGCCTTAATAACTCTTCCTCGGTCTCCAAGTGAAAACCCTAACCTTCATTGCTAACCTTTGAGTTTTTGTGTGTTCCGGTGTTGTTTTCAAGAAGAAGAAGGCACCCTTGAGCTTTGTTTCAACAAGCAACTCTCCCCACCTACCTTGCGTACATTTTTGGACTCTTGTAAGTCCTCAAGATCCAATCTTTATGTTACTTATCTCTAAATCTATCCCTTTTGTCCCTTAATCTCCATGCTCAAGCGTGAGTTCATTATTGCCATGTTTTTGACCTAAAATGGAAGGGACGTGCATTGGACAAGCATGTCCATAAAGCTACGACCTTTATAGCTTATTAGGTGTAAGGAACCATTCTGGAAACCTTCGGTGGCAACTTTGGGTGCTTGATGGGTGATTTTATGCATTTAGTCACCTTTAAGGAACTAGGGTTTCAGATCTTGACTTGTTAAGGTGTCTTAATGGCTAAAGTTGGAAACTTTATCCATCAAGACCATGAGAAGGACCAGATCTGAGCCTTGGAGCTCTTGAAGTTGTAGGAAAATTACTTAACGGATTAAGCTGTCCAGACCAATCCCCACGATGTGGCCTTAGGTTGCCACAATGTGGCGACTGGGTAGGAACCCATCTGCCTTGTCGTTTAGTGGCCACGACGTAGCCAAGGATGGCTATGGCGTGAGGACCAGCTGGAGGTTGATCTTTGACTTTTGGTAGTTGACCATAGACTGTTGACTTTTTGACCAAGTTTGACTTTAGGTCATTAGGGATATTTTGAGTAGTAGGTTGAGGTTTGGTCCTTGTTTGTTGTACATGTGACATGTAGAACTAGTGTTTGGAGCAGTGATCAGTTCAACTATCGTTCAACTTGTGAGGTGAGTCTTTCCTCACTATACTTGTGGGTCGAAGACACTAATTCCGACCCACTAGGTTAGACTAGTAGACCAGTATGACTACCTGTACTTGCTGGTATTTGATTATTGTTGCATATGTCAACATGTTAATGTTTGTTTGGGTTAAGGCGATCTTGCTCGGTGCTAAAGGCCAAGATACCCAGGTGGTCCAGTTGATATTGTAGGCCCAAAGTAGTGGTTCAGCTCATACTATAGGCTTGGGAGCGGTCCAGCTTGTAGCTGAAGGCCCGGTGGCGGTCCAACCTAGTGTTGCAGGCATGGTTACGTGCATTGTATTATGTTGTTGTGTGTGTTACTTTGGAGGAACTCGCTAAGCTTTGGCTTACATTTTGATTTTATTATTTCAGGTACATCTGAGGACAGAGGCAAGGCGAAGCCGTGATTGTGCACATCATCCTGGATTTTTTTAACTTATGGTTTTGGGAAACTCTGATTGATGATTGGTTTTGGAAACTATGTTTTGGTGTAATCTATGAATTTTGGAATGGTTTTAAAAATAAAAAAAATTGTCTTGGTTTTGGGATGTTATAGTTAAATAATTGTTTTTTTTAATTTATATGGTTAATAAATTAATAAGAAATTAATTAATTATTAATAAGAATAATTAAAGGTGAAATGGATGAATTGTAATTGTTTAATAGTTGCACCAAAAAGACAATCATAGAACCATCCAAGGGTGGAAAATTTTAGGAGCTCTTCTAAGGTTTCCAGAAGCCTCCTAGATGCTAATACGGAAAGGATTTGAATTGCGATTAAATCCATTATTTAATTAATTAGAATATGGTTTTGCCGTCAAGTTACCTAAACTAAAAATAGGACCCATTATGCTTCAAATTCCATGGATACCTTTACCTAAAAGCTTAGGAACGAAATTTATATCATTATCCTCTCTCTCCTCTTCATTCTAAGGTTTCTAGGGTTTTGGGTGTGAGTCATTAGATGCATCATATTTTTGATGTTTTCTTTCTAAAGACACAAAGGAAGGGATTCAAGGGATTATATACAATAACAATTCTAAGACATGTAAACCCTAACAGTTGTATGATTTTCAAGTTAACTTTTGTTATCCAAAGTATGTTGCCTTCAAAGCGTAAGACATAGATCCTTTTATGTTGCATGTATATTTTCTTAATTGTTAAGTGATTTTCCGTGTTGAGCATTTTTTGTAACCTAATAAATCCATCAGAAGGAACCCTAGCCCATCACTTCCTTTAAATAGGGTCCAAGTCCTAGAATTAGGGTTTACCCCTGATCAGGATAGTGTCAAGTTGTGACACTTAAATGAGACCCACGTCTCTCGCGGCTATTTCATGTTGTGACGACGCTTCCCTCATGTTGTGACCCATATTTTACTTAAAATTTCATACCAAGAGTATCTAAATGTTACATGTGCGTTCTTGCAGACTATTTGTTTCTTAGAACACCACAGACATCAAAATGTTTGTGCATCCTCTTCTCAATAAACGATATGGACCAAAATCTGTTGGCAATAAGACATTTCTTCCGGACATCTTTTGGGCAAAAAACAAAAAGAATATTTAACTTAAAAGACATAAAAACACACTTTTTAACTTTTTTTCTTTTTCATTTTTCCTAACCAATGGAGGTAAGTAGTGCTCATTTTCATTTTCTTTTTCCTTTTATTTAATTTACTGAAAGTAACAATATAACTGTATTTATTTTCTTATCATAAGACCTAGGTTTTGGTTACGTGTTGATGAAATATTAATACATATTTGTACATCATTACTTTACGTTCAATGAAAAGAAGCTATTTAGATTATAACTAGGATTTTACACGTCAGGGGTTGCGGCGGCAGTAAGGTATTTGAGAAATAGTAGAAAGTAAGTTGATACATGTGAAATATGAATTTAGAAAGACTTAATCCGATAAACCACAATAGTATGAGGCCAAAACCATGTCAAACAAAGATAATAAAACTGTATTATATATGATATGCATAAGTAAGTAATATTTTTTGAAGTTAACGAATAAATGTTCAAATAATTAAAAACATATCATATGTGATCTAGCTTACACGTATAAAAATAAGCACGGGAATATAAAAAAAATACATTTAAATGTAAACGAACTCGAATTTATATCCCGACAGGTGCATTATTTTTTTTTAAATAAACGAACTAAAGTTCTAAATTTACGCCGAAACAATTTACGCTGAAACATTGACTACCTCTAATTTATACCGATACATATGAAAGGTTAGAAAAATCAGAGGGATGATAACTATAGGAAAATCAGATTGTACATATTATGGGAGATAAAACAAAATATAAGAAAATAAAAGGAGTGAAATTGACATTTTCTAAAGTTCAAATACAGGGGTGAATATGATATTTTAAAAGGTGAAGGGATAAAAATGTTATTTACTAAAGTATGAGGATAATAGCAATAGAAACTTAGTAGGATGACTTAAATTGCCGCAAGCTAAAAGTGATTAAACAGTGAAAATGAAAAATAAGAAAAGTTGAAAGGAATAAAAATAAAAGAAACTTAGTAGGGGGGCCAAAATTGCCAAAAATTTAAAATGATTGAAGAGTTAAAACGAAAAATAAGCAAAAGTTGAAGGGAGTAAAAGCAAAAGAAATGGTCACCGACTTTGGTATTTAGAATAGATATAATTTTATTAATTCATATAATTAATGAATGGGATAATGACTTGAAAGGGTAACGAACTTTCGACTTTTGTCACATTTAGTCACTAAACTTTTTTTTGTTATCTATTTGCCATTGAACTATTGAAACTGTTCATAAGGGTAAAATGTGAACAGTTTCAATAGTTTAGTGGCAAATAGATAACGAAAAAAAGTTTAGTGACTAAATGTGAACAAAATCGAAAGTTCGTTTCCCTCTAAAAAGTTCAATGACTAAATGTGAACAAACTTCCTATTGTATTATGTTTTAGCAAAATTATTTATTTTTGTTTAATTGTAGCAACATTTGTTGATGAAGAAATCTATGAAATAAAAAAACAAAATGTAACATCCGGATTTCCAGGTATCATAATTTAAGTATTTTTCTTTTGAGTTAAGAAGAGAGACTCGACGAGTTGACGCCTCAACTCGTCGAGTAAGGTCGCGAATGATGACTCGGATTAATGAATGGACTCGATGAGTCGGTGAGGCGACTCGACGAGTCCGCGCTGTTGGCAGAAACTCGAAATCTTTGGGCCCGAGCCATATTTAAAGGCACTTATGGCCTTCAATTGCGACTACCTTTCCCATAAGTGAGAACCCTAGCGAGCTTGAGTGTGTAGAGTGAGCGGAAGAGCTATCTTGAGCTTTTTGGTGTGATAGATCTGGACCCTTCTAGGTTCAGAGAGCCGAGAATATGAAGCTTTAGTAGAGTAAACCTTGGGGTTCGAAGTTAGGAAGCATTTATGGGATTTTTATGGTATATATAGTTACTTTCATCTTACACATAGATATGAAGTATTTTATATAAATTACGTGCTATGTGTGCATATTATTTGAATACTTGTTGTCTATGCTGGATGAACGATTTTATACATGTTTTAAAAGATTTAAACGGTATATTTATTTTATATCTACAAATATGTTGCGGATGAAACATGGGTAGATGAAATAGTTGGTGTGTGATAAAATAAAATGATGAGAGATAGGTGATGATAGAAAGGTGATGATAATTAGGTAAATAGATGATGATGAATATGTGATGTAGGATGAAAGGAGATACCATAACCTTAACCAACAATGTGGCGATGTAGTCATCTACCAGAGTATAGATGGCGACCACGGACTATTCTAGACAACCCAGTGGAAACACCAGCAGGCCATAACCTGTAGGTGATGAATTATGAGTTCAAACGATGTTGTAACTATGTATTCATGCGATGATACTCTAACCCCTTACTATGAATCACGAGTTCAGACGATGTTGTAACTACATATTCATGGGATGTCACAAATTTCGCATGTCAAACCAATGGTCATAATTCACATCAGTAAGAATGGTTCATTTTTTTGTAAAACCAAAATTAGATTGGAAATTTTGATTTTTTATTTTGGAAAATGTCAAACCATTGATTTTTTATTTCGGTTTTGGTTTTTTGTTTTTTTTTTAAATATATTTTCAGAGTTTTTTATTTTTTTTTTATTTCATAGATTTCTTCATCAACAAATGTTGTTACAATTTAACAAAAATAAATAATTTGCTAAAACATAATACAAGAGAAAGTTTGTTCACATTTAGTCATTGAACTTTTTAGAGGGAAACGAACTTTCGATTTTGTTCATATTTAGTCACTAAACTTTTTTTCGTTATCTATTTGTCATTGAACTATTGAAACTGTTCACATTTTACCCTTATAACCGGCAACAGCCGGTCATAAGGGTAAAATGTGAACAGTTTCAATAGTTCAATGACAAATAGATAACGAAAAAAAGTTTATTGACTAAATGTGACAAAAGTCAAAAGTTCATTACCCTTTCAAGTCATTATCCCTTAATGAATATTAATACATTGAAAGACACAAACACACACTCACAAACGAAGAGATCACCAATCGGCGGGAAGTTAAAATCAAAATTTGTAAGCTAGAGCACCAAGAAAAACTTGATTTGCAACAAAAGGCAAAAGTCAAATGGATCAAGGACGAGGATGCAAACAACAAATTCTTTCATGGTATTTTGAAAAACAAAGTCAGGAAAACAAACTTTTGAAAGATCCTAACTTTTATATTTCTGAAAGACCCAAACTTTCATACTTCACAATATAGTTACTACAAAACATGCTACATTGTAACATCCAAAATTTCAAAACAATTAAAACTTTTCAAAATCACCCATTTTATTAACGTTGTTACAAAAGGTTTTCAATACATTATTTAACAGAGTAATTTCCCAGGTTTATATCATAAGACACCAACACGAGGAACGGTACGATCACGCCTTTGCCTTGCCACAGACTCTTGAGAACCTGAAACATAAAACCACAACTGTAAGCCTGAAAGCTTAGTGAGATACCCCCAGAATACCAACCACATATACGCCTTTCCAGGCCCTGACCTTCCGGTCCATCACACAACATATTGCCTTCCGGCCCATAACATATCGCCTTCCGGCCCATAAGCATAAAATGCATATATATAACATAACAAATAATCATATAGCAGTTCATAGACAACAATCGATCAACAGATCACATATCATAGCATTACTCTAAACAAGATACCGATCTAGCCGGTCACTATCATAACATTACCCTATGAATCAGTCAACATACTAAATGCATACATACGCCTTTCCAGGCCATGACCTTCCGGTCCACATAGTAATGCCTTCCGGCCTGTAACATATAATGACAACTACCCGGATTTCCATCCGGTAAAAAGGGTCGGCCTTGGTGCCATAAACCCTAGCAGTATAGTGAGGATAACTCACCTCGAAACTGCCGACTGAACAGATAGCTCAAGCTGCTCCGATCACTGATACGATCTCCACCTCTGGATAGTCACCAATGCACTAAACTCAAACAATAAACAACAATTACCAAAATACCCCTGAAACCATTGGTCAATCCTTGATCAAAGACAAGGTCAAAGTCAACCCCTGACTGACCCTACTCGCCGAGTCAACCCTATGACTCGCCGAGTCCCCATACTCAGAACTTTACTTAACCCGCGACCTAACTCGCCGAGTCACCCCAAGACTCGCCGAGTTCAACGACTCTGAGTCCACTCGCCCTTGACTCACCGATTCCTTAAGATTCCTTTTCTACACGTCGAGTATCCCCTTTTTACTCAACGAGTTCCTCCTGGAAGAATCGCGGGGCCACCCCGACTCAACTCGCCGAGTCTGAAGAACAACTCGACGAGTCCCAGTGAATCTTCAAGCTACTCGCCGAGTCTGAAGAACAACTCGGCGAGTCCCAGTAAATCTTCAAGCTACTCGCCGAGTCTGAAGAACAACTCGGCGAATCCCAGTAAATCTTCAAGCTACTCGCCGAGTCTGATCATTGGACTCGGCGAGTCCATGCCATGCAGACGAGCAACTGCTTCCTGAAATACGTATGGTCCCGAGATATACAATCATGGGACTTTCTAGACTTCTAAACATCTTATTACTGGGGTATAATCGTCTGGGTAATAACATAATAACCCATCTAATCACTAAATGGGTTTCATAAACCCTAGATTCATATACACATCAAAATAACAGAAATGGTCCGAGTATTACCTGAAAACGCACCCTCTGTGTCCCCAAACCTCAGGACTCGATCCTCCTTGATATTCCTTTGGCTAAACTCTTCTTCTTCTTGCCTAACAAGTTCCTCCAAGTTCCAATAGCTTTCTCTCCTGCTCTAGACGTCCACAACGATTAGGGTTCTTCTCAATCGGCCAAAAGACGGACAATGACGACCTAAGAGGCGTTATATACGATCCAAAACCAAACGGCTAGGGTTTCTGCTGAACAGCGTCGACTCGCCGAGTCCATATCTGGACTCGTCGAGTCCAGTCGCGAACCCGCGACCAAGTCTGCAGTCCTACTCGGCGAGTCTGGCTCCAACTCGCCGAGTCCCTTCTTAAAACACCCCCAAAATCATAATTATATCAATATTTGGAATTCCGGACTGTTACAACTCTCCCCCACTAGAACTAGACTTCGCCCTCGAAGTCTCACTCTGAAAATAGCTCCGGATGCTGCTCCCGCATCTCACGTTCCAGCTCACCGGTCATTTCCGGCCCATCCGGTGCTGCCACCGAACTAATACTAGAGGTATCTCCTTATACCTCATAGTCTCGATCTTCCGATTTCTGATGACCACTGGTCTCTCAGCATAATTCAGGCCCGCATCCTCCTGAATATCTTCTAATGGGGCCACTGCCGACTCATCAGCTAAGCACTTCCTCAATTGCGACACATGGAAGGTGTCGTGGATCTGTCCCCACTCCGCTGGCAACTCCAATCGATAGGCTACCCGGCCTATCCTTGCAATCACCCGAAATTGCCCAATGTACCGGGGGCCCAACTTGCCCTTCTTCTTGAATCGAATCACTCCTCTCCAAAGAGAGGCCTTCGGGAGTACGAAGTCGCCGACCTGAAACTCAAGCTCAGATCGGTGGCTGTCTGCATAACTTTTCCTATCGGCTCTGGGCGGTCAATAACCTCTGTCTCATCTGCTGAATCTGCTCTGTCGACTGAAGCCCGATCTCTGTACTGTCCATCGCTCTCTGTAACCGAGAATTACCCAAGATGCAACTCTGCTCTAAATCCCAACAATCACTCGACCAATAAGGGTTAGGAAACCATGAACCACCGGATCCCCGATCCAAAGCCCACTTTGTCCATCCCGGACCAACTGAGAGATCCATTCTCACTCTCAGAGTAACTCTCACAAGTTCTCCTCTTGCCATCACATACACATGCTGAACTAGCCCCAACACCCGCAGGTTGGAGGACCCGATACACTGATAATTTCCTCGAACATCTCCCAAGATGAACCACTACATCCACCCTACACTCTGATCAGAATCACACTTGAGAATTTAAGATTCTCTCTCCCCCTGCATCCCTTCTGAGCCTCAACAGACATCTCCAACCCAGATGGGTTCCTACTTCGCTGCCGTGAACACGATTCTCGAAGCCATACTCGAAATACTCTAATCATAACTCTGCTCTGCAACTTTCATTCTCGTGAACTTGCACTCCCCTTCGGAGTTACACACCTTTCCCTTTTCCTTCCAAGGGACCCTCTTGGCCATAATGCCACTCCAACCGGTGCCACGGTGCTTGCCCCAAGCGACACCACCCTTTTTGCGTAACCGCTATTCACATACTCTGGTTCTCATTGCAGGGGCTCTCAATCCCATGCACTCTCTCCACTCATCAAAATCACTGCCTCGGCTAAACAAGATCACTAACCCGGGACCAGACCTTCCAATGCAATCATACTGCAACATACACGACCCGCAATCTCAAACTGATCCAGCAATACTAACAGAGTCTCCAGCATGACTGGACCGACTCTCATAACACATACTAGCCACTCGAGGCTATTTCTCTGTGGGTCCGTACACCCAAACTCTGCGAACCCTCAGGTTCTACTCTGGGAACCTTCCGGTTCCAACTCTAGAAACATGCACAACACAAATCCCGTGGGATTAATGCAGTACAACCCATCACGTACATCAAGAATACAAATACCCTGGTCGCATAACCCCGGTTACTTACTCAAGCTTGATCCCGGCCTTCTCTCAGGCCTCCACAATCAAATGCCCTAGGTCTGTATCCCGCCCCGCATACCCGACACTCGCTCTCGTCGGCCTATACTCTGAGCTGACAAACACAGTTGAATCCCAACAGCTAAGCACCCTCACATACTCATCGATCTCCCGGAGAATTCTCCAATTCTCCCCCCACTAAAGCACTGACTAACTGCCACCGATCGTCATTAACGACCTTTCAAAACAATCCTGCACAAGAGAACATTTAGCCACTGACTGCTTCCCACAAGCATAAGCAACCCTCAGCAAAACACATCGCCTCCCTGATCAATCCACTCAAAAGAATCCGGTCTTTCAATTATCCACTCTACGACTGCAGATGCTATTCGACATTCAACCCAGTGCCGCATCTCCACTAACAACCCTCACAAGCGATAACCAACGGAGTTCCCAACAATAACCCGTAACCAAACCCACCACCTGCCAAAGGATGAATACCACATCGAAAACCGCACAAGGCTACCAGCACCAAAACACCAAACCATAACCATACCAACCCATCAGGGAACAACGAATGCCAAAGCGAAAACCTGAAGCACCAATCCATAACCATGCCCAACCCGCGAAACAACGAATACCGCATCGAAATCCACACAAGATACCAGCACGAACAATACGCCATAATCAACGCAAGGCAATCAAGACATCAAGAGAGCCTCATACCCGCAGCTGCCTCCGGCACTGCACCGTCTCCCTCTGCCGCAAGCCGATAAGTAAGACCCTGAGCCCTTGGGGCTCCGCTCTGTCTTGTCCTCCTCCTGAACTCCTCGAGGTGGCCGGTGCTAGAGCCTGCACCGGTCCTGCAGAAAGCTGTGGACAGTTGACCCTCAAATGTCCAACCTGCTGACACTGATAACAAATCCTCAAATCCCGAATTGGCACTGACTGCCGACAATCCCACACATAGTGCCCCCTTTTTTTTCCGCACTTTCGGCATGCACCACCGGACGAACAAGCTCCGGTGCCATCCCTCTCACACTTCCTACAAGTGTGGCCGCTCCGATCCCCCCATTCTAACATCTACGGTCCTGTACCGTCTCGGCGCCGACTGCGACTGCATCGGGCCTGCCTCAGCTCACGCAACTGCAACTCAACCTCTAACTCACGCCACATAGCGGCCTCCTGCAACTCCAGCAAGGTCTCACACTTCTGCGCAGACACGAACTGTCTGATATCCCTCTTGAGCATACTCAGATATCGGGACATCTGAGCCTGCTCCGAAGCGAACTCAGGGCAAAACATCGCCCTCTCAATAAACATCCTGGTGATCTCAGTCACCGGCTCCAAATCCTGCTTCAGCTCAAGGAACTTCCGAGCCGATCTCTCCTTTTCATCCCGCGAAACATAGCGAGTACTGAACATCTCTCTAACTGATCCCCTAAAACCGCAGCCCTTTGCGCGTCGGAATATGACCCCATGGTCAATCTCCACTAATAGGTCCAGAGTACACCTCTCCCTCTGATCAGCAGGGCATAAGCTCGTGGAGAAACAACCCTCCACGTCTGATAACCATCTCATAGCAGCAACCGGGTCCTGAACTCCATCGAATGTGGGAGGCTTCGTATAATAGAAGTCCCGATACTGAAAACCCTGACTAGCTCCTCTCTTTGCCGTTGCTACAACCGCTGTAGCCGCCGCGGCAACCGTCTCTGCGAGAGCCGCATATCGCTCTTCGAAATACTCAATCATGGCGGTCTTGATCGACCCAAACAACTCCGACAACTCAGCCCGGAGCAATGCAGCAACCCCATCACGCAGGATCTCACGAATCCTCGCATCCCGCTCGCTCGTGCTCGTCCGATCGATGACCCTCGACGGCACTGATCCACCCGGAACTCGCTCTCCAGCTCCCGATCTCTCATTATGTCAGCCAACTTATGCTCTCGTGGCATAACCTGTAATACAAAGAAAACTGAAAGGGTCAAGCTTGGGAGCCTGGTGAGCATATAGGGTTTTCATCCCACAATGTTATATCATATATTTATATAAATAGAACACTCAAACTTGTACAATTTCACCATATAAAGGCAACTTTTATCCCACCCCATCGACCCTCACAACGACACGATCTAAACTCTCGTATCTAAAACCTTCCTCTTTACCTGATCCCTACTCATGGATCTAAAACTATCCTCTTCACCCGATCCATACTCACGGATCTAAAACTAACCTCTTGATCTGATCCATACTCACGGATCTAAAACTAACATTTTGATCTGATCCATACTCACGGATCTCATATACCCATGTACTACCCAACATATTTGTAGATATAAAATACATATACAGTTTGACTCATTTAAAACTATATAAAACATCCATTCTACACTCATCTCAAATAAACAACAATATATAAACACATAGCACGTATTTCATAGCAAATACTTAATATTTATGTGTTAGAAGAGAGTGACTACACACTCACCCAAAACATATACTTAATACATTCAAACAATACTTGTATTAATATCGTGTTTATGAAAGGTACTATACACTCACTTGATCAGAAGATGATCGCACAGCACTATAGCTTGCAATGGTAGTTCTCGCGAGCAGAGCTTCGGCTCGGAAACTCTTTTCTTCTCGGGATCTTCGGGTTTTGGGACTTGCTTCGGATCTCGGGGTTGATACCGGGGCTTCAGGGGGTTAGAATAGGGCTTAGAGAGTGTATCGGGAGTGGGAGAGAAGAGATGGAGCAACCATAATCGACTGACCACTGATTTCTATTTATAGGGCAAAGTTCTCATTTTCCATGTCGTAGGCTTGATCGTCACTGCATGCGTCATCGCAAGTTTGGTCTGGCAGACTCCAGGAGGTGTCAGAAAACATGCCACGTCGTGGGCACTGTTTCCACGTCGTGGCCACTGACACGGCTTTGGGGTTCGTGCCCCGAACTTCAGAAAGTCATAACTTTCGCATACGAACTCCGTTTTCGACGTTCTTTATATCGACGCGTAGGTGAGAATATGCTCTACAACTCTCGTTTAGACTCTGTTGGCTAATTTTGATTTTATTTTTAATATATTATAAATATACTACTTTTATATTATTTTTAGTAGGCCGGGAAGAGAAAACTCCATTAGAATTTCATAACTTCTTCATCCGACGTCCGTGTCTTTTTGCCGTTGGACTACAATTGGCGAGATCTTCGATTCTCGTTTACATTGTTTCGGCTAAAAATCACTCGATCTCATATTCGAGTATTCGGGTTGCATATCGCTAAGTCGAAACTTCAGAAAATCATAACTTCTCATACGAAGTCAGATTTGGGCGTTCTTTTTATGCACGCTCTCGGTTTAACATATTCTATGAATTTTTTTAGATCACTAAGGCTAGATATCGCTCTATCTTAAATTCATATTTTACGTCATTCAGCGTCGTGCCGGTTCTGTCGTGAAACTTCGACAGGTCATAACTTCTTCGTTATAACTCGGATTTCGGCGTTCTTTATATGTACGGAATCCTTGTAACATATACTACAACTTAGTTAAGATTATTCATTCTAAATAATATTCTATCAAAAAGTCATTTTTGATGCTTATTGTCTCTAAATTGACTAGCCCTGATCTACGAACGTTACACATTCTCTTACGAGACATGCTCTACATGGCAAGAGGCTACATACCAGTACCACCGTGAATCTAAGTCCTTTCACTGATTAAATGGTCAAATGTACAACTTTGCTACCATAATAGTGGAAATAATAACACGGGATGATAATACGGAAAAGCACATAGCACATATAATACATAACATACAATTGTTCCTATATATTGAACTCACCGTGAAATAACCGGGGATTAAAGTATTAATTTAGGCAGCACTTTGACTTTAAATATGACTTTCTGTGATGAAACCGGGGATTTTAGTTGAGACCGTCCTTACTCGGGCAGAGTTTCGACCTGAAAATATAATTTTCTCGGGAACTTTGGGGCGTCAGGACTTGCTTCAGGTGTCGGTGATGATATCGGGGTTTCGAGGGGTTAACAGTGGGCTAAAGAA
The DNA here is from genome assembly GCF_051521515.1 of Lactuca serriola. Taxonomy (NCBI): domain Eukaryota; kingdom Viridiplantae; phylum Streptophyta; class Magnoliopsida; order Asterales; family Asteraceae; genus Lactuca; species Lactuca serriola. Next base: position 330,906,315 of record NC_136411.1, read on the forward strand.
TTTTTTTAGAGTGAAAGAGTATCAAATTTTGTAACATAAACTGGAGACCTTCGCGTTCTATTTATAGTGGTTGCTGACCCCTCGTACGTTGGGCGTACCTGCGAGGACGCGGGGCATACGCATTGGGGCCTTGTACGTTGGGCGTAGCCGCATACGCTAGGTGTTCGGAGCTACGTGGCTTATCTTCGGATTTCGGGCTTCATATGTGTCCGATACGTGGTTGTATGCGAATAAGGACCGACATGGTCAATCCGAGGACTAGTGCCAGTACGCTGGGCGTACCTCCTCGGATAAGGCTTCGAATTTTCATTTATTTTTATTTAAAAACTTCAAAACTTCATATCTTTTGCATACGAGCTCTATTTTTGACGTTCTTTATATTCATGCGTAGGTGAGATTATACTCTACAACTTTCGTTTAGACTCCGTCGGTGATCCTAATCAATAAAATCTGAGGTTAATAGATTCCTTATGACAAAATTTTAAGACATGTGGCCCAACAGACCGAAGCTGATAAGTCTAATATTCAAAAAGTTGTCCTTGCACAACAACACCTTCTAGAATCCCTTATTTCAGTTGAGGAAATAAAAAATACAGTCTGGGGGTGCGGAAGAGAAAAAGCACATGGCCCAGACGTATTCACTTTCAAGCTCATCAAAAATAAATGGGAGTCCATAAAATCCGATATTATCAACTTTGTCCAATACTTTGAAGCAACAGGAAAATTATCAGAAGGTTGCAACTCCTCTTTTATAACCTTTATCCTTAAAATTAATTACCCTCTCACGCTTGGGGATTATAGACCAATCAATCTCATTGGCTGTTTATACAAGATAGTTTCAAAAATACTTGCAAATCGAATAAAAGGAGTTATTTGAAAGGTTGTTAACAAAGTTCAATCAACATATATTGCAGGCAAAAGTATTCCTGATGGTCCACTCATCATGAATTAAATTCACTGTTGGGCCAAAAAATCAAAGTCATCAATGTTTCTTTTTAAAGTAGACCGTGATAAAGCCTTCGACTCGATAAATTGGGGTTACCTTGATTCAGTAATGGAACAAATGTAGTTTGGTCAAAAATGGAGAATGTGGATTCTGGGCTATCTCTCCTCAACGCATGCTTTGGTCCTAGTAAATGGTGCTCCAATAGACAAATTTCTTATCTCTAAGGGAGTGTGACAAGGCGATTTACTCTTTTTATTCCCTTTCATATTAGCTATGGAAGGGATCCATGCGGCTCTTGCAGGTGCCACAAACAAATCTCTATTTAGAGGTATTAAGCTTCCATACTCCGAGCCAAGTATATCTCACTTATTCTACGTAGATGACACCATTTTTGTTGGGAATTGGTATTATAGCACCATTCAAAACCTTTATAGGATTCTTAAATGCTTCCATGTTTCTTCCGATCTCAAGGTCAACTTTCACATGTCACAATTATTCAGTATAGGTATTCATGATTCTGAACCGTATCACATGGCTCACACACTTGGTTGTTTAAAAGGACCATTCCCGTTCACTTATCTTGGCATCCCTATTGGATCAAACATGAGTTTGAAGAAACATTGGATCCCAATTGTAGAAAAGTTCCAAGATAGGTTGTCGACTTGGAAAACAAACACCCTCTCCTTCGGGGGTAGATTAACATTGATCAAATCGGTTTTTGGTAGTTTACCTATCTCCTACTTCTCCTCTTTAAGGCTCCAAATGACGTATTTGACATCTTGAAAAAATTAAGATGCAAATTCTTGTGGGGTAATGGAGATCTTAAGTCAAAACATTGGGTAGATTGCACAAAAGTGGTGGGTGAAAAAATAAATGGGGTCTTGGTGTGGGTACTCTAAAGCACAAAATATTTCCCTTCTAATCAAATTGGTGTGGAGACTGAATAATGAATGTGGGTAGGGCTGTAAACGAAACGAATGAACACAAACAATGGCTTGTTCATGTTTGTTTGTTTAAGTCATACGCTTAAATGAACGAACGCAAACGATTAAACGAACGGGTTTTCTTGTTCATGTTTGTTCGTTTAAAAAATTGCATTGTTCATGTTCGTTTGTTTATGTTCGTGAACATGCTAAATGAACATAAACCAATGAATGTAAACGAACGTAGATAAATAAGCATAATTGAACATATAATATAGTAATGTAATCAAACAAAATTGAACATATGTGAACATAAAAGGAGCTTAAATGAATGAACATAAAATGAGTTTAAATGAATGAACATAAACGAACATAAACGAATGTTCATGAACATATTTGAACGAACGAGACCATTTTTTATATTCGTTCTTTTAACTAAACAAATGAGAATTTGTGTTCATCTTCGTTCATTTATTATATAAACGCTCATAAGCGAACTTCACGTCGAATAGTTCACGAACGTTCGTTGAACGTTCAGTTCATTTACATCCCTAAATGCAGGAGTATTTGGGTGGGAGTTATCAATAACATTCATAATTTATACAAAAAACCGAATTCATTCTTGGCCGGAAAAATTCAAACGGGGTATGGTGTAATGGTTAAACGAAAATACTTGGTTGGCACAATGACAAGGATGATTGACACATATTATTCAATTCATGGGACAACCCGTTTGATGAGATATTTTGTGTGGAGAGCTTGCATATGTCGAATCCCAGTAACTAGTAACTGAGCTGTTGAGACTCTTAATTGTCGGGACATTATTGTCCATGACGTTAATTGTGAACTTTGTAATCAAGTTCGGAATTAGTGAATCGTCTATTACTCGAATGTGAATTTGCAAAAGATGTACATTCATGGATTTTGAAATGGTGGGGGATACAACACATAAATTTCACAATTGTGCACGAATATGTTAACTTTGCAGCATCCTGGAGAAATTGTCCAAGAAAAAGACGGGTTGTCACTATGATCTTTTACTTTGACTCTTTGGAAGAGATGGATGGCATGAATGACAAAATTTTCAGGAGAATTTGTACACCCCAACAAAAACGGCATACTCCATCATTATACAATCATAAGAGTGGTGCAAGTACAAAGGAAATATTGGGTCCAGTAGTTTGTTTACTCATTTTAATATATAATCTCATGTCTTTTCTATTTTTTCATGCTTTCTGTACTTTATCTTACTCATCTTTGTTGCTAAACGTTTGTGTTTTTTCTTTTGGTTATAATCTTATTCGCCCGTTTCAAAAAAAAGAGTTAGATATCATATCAATAGTTTTTTTTTTTTTTTTCCAAAGCAAAATAACTAAACTTTTAATAATTATTGTTGTTTTAAAACCAAACTCAGATAAAGGCTGCAAATTATTTAATTAGGTATTTAATTCATTCCATACTCAATCATACAATCTACCGAACAAGTCTTGATACATTTCAAGAACAAGACAATGATTGTAGCCCATTCGTTGAACTTGAACCAAGTGGTGATCAGAGTTCAGTGCTCACCATGTGCTTACACGACGACGGTCTCCTTTAATATGTCGAAATCCAAACTGATATGGAAATAAAAAATTAAAATTAATTACGTGAACCTTTTTCCTAAATCATAATTAAATGTTACAAGTAATCAATTACGAAGGACTTAATTCGAAAGAATTGTTGTAATGATTTTCTTTATTACAAATTCCCATTAATTTTCACCACTTGTTCTAATTTCATTTTGTAATTCGTTTTTTACCACTGGTTCTTTCAAGATATGTACCTTTTTTTTCTGTTTTTTTGTTCCTCAAGCATGTTTTTTGTTCTTTTTCATTCGCTTGATGCAATTGTCTTTCTTTTTTTTTTCTTTTTTTTTTCGTAATTTTTTTATTCATCGTTTATTCATAATTCTCTCTAACTTTTATAACTATATTAACTATGTTAATAGCGTACACTTCTTTTTTTATTTATCTATTTTTTTTTATTTTTTATCTTTTTGTTTTCATTTTTTACACACCACACGTAAGGGTTTTTTTTTTTCTTTGACTAATATACCATTATATTCAGCGATTTATATGCAGTTAATAAAATAGATATAGTATTTGTTTGAATTATTATATATTTTTACAATTAATGATATTAGTTTGGGATTGAGTTTGAATTCTTATATTTTCAATTTACATGTTACGATTTAAACGAGACTGAATAAATTCTATTTACAAACATTGTTTAAATATTAATAATATTTTTTATAAAAAACTCTATGTTTTAAAAAAAAACTTCATGTTTTATAAAAAATATTAAACATTTTATAAAAAAAATTGCATGTTTTAGAAAAACTACAGTTTTTATAAAAAAAATTTGCACATTTTAATAAACAAAATGTACCCGTTTTATAAAAAAAACTGCACTTTTGAATAAAAAGCTATACATTTTATAAAAAAACTTAAAAAAAATAAATTATAACAAGAAACAGCAAAGAACACATTTATAAAAATTAAGTTTATGAAAATGGAAATATATATATATATATATATATATATATATATATATATATATATATATATATATATATATATATATATATATATATATATATATATATATATGGATTGACGGTTAAAAACAAAGATAAAAATTAATGAAAATTATTTATATTTTTATATTATAAAAATAACGTTATTGTTATTTCTTTTATCTTGATAAAAAATAAGTTTAAAGTTATGAATATTAAGGGGTCGTTTGATAGTTACTTATTGGGTTAGAGCTGACTGAGTTAGAAGCTGATCGGGTTAGAAGTTCTGACTGAGTTAACTTCTGACTGAAACTTGTTTGATTTTGTATTTGACTGACTATGCAAAATGACTATACTACCCTCAAACAAATTTTTTTATAATAATACATTTGTCCTTAACCATTTAATTTATAACATTTACATATAATAATTTCTTTATCATCCAAAAAAAATGTTGACAACATTGTTACATGTCAAGTCAATTACTGATCAATAATGCAATCTTTACCATAAACAAGAAAATTAGCATTAATATCACTCCAACAAGATTTCACCAAAATATATATATATATATATATATATATATATATATATATATATATATATATATATATATATATAAATTGGTTACTAGTTACTGGCATTATCCTTTAATGTTGGTCTAGTTTTTTGGATTTAAATGTTCCTGTGGTTCCAATTCGCTTCATGTAAATCTTCCTGTGTGGTTTTGATTTTATTTTTGATTTCCTTTCTTCAGAGTGTGATTCGAATATCATCAAATGACTACAACCTTCAGAAGAAATCAATGACAACATTACCAATGATTCTTTTGTTGCTCAAATAGTTAAATACTTTGTGCAGGAAGCCAATTCTTGTATTTTCTTTAGAAATCGGAAATTCCCAGTTTTATTACATTTCACTGTCACTTTTGTTGCTCAAGATCAATGTCAAAATTTTCCACCCCTGTATTATAATCAATAAAATTAGTAGCTGGGAATTTATCATCATAATAAACATGAGATTGAACGAATTTATCATCATCAGATTGTATTAATGGCAGGTAAAAAAACAAAAACAAAACAGAGACTATCTGTTATGCATCATTGATTACTGGCAGAAAAAAAAAAATCAAAATCAAGAGGATCTTGAGGTTTTCTTAGCAGAAACAAACGACATCAAATAAATTAACATACTTTTCATCAGATTAAACAAATGTAATTTATGATTTTTACCAAGATGAAGAAAAAAACCAAGAAATTACTTGAATGGTCGGCACTGGCTTAGGAGAGGCAGAGGTCAGCTGCTTGCGGCGGCTCTGCCTGAGGGAGAAGACGGTGTGGTGGCCTGGGGGAACTAGCAGTGGGAGAACCAGCGATGGGAGAAGTTGTTGCGTCCAAAGGAGATGAAGGTTGTCGATGCGAGAATTAATGGTAAAGAGGGCAACTCGTCGATCAAAGATGAGGAGGAGGAGTCGACTTTGTTGATAAAGCTGTGTATTTTGTTCGATCGTGATTTCTGTTTAGGTCTCTATGGGAGGGGCGAGAGCAGATAAACGAAAATAAGATGCGTGGGCTTTTTCTTTTCCAGTCAGCCAAATATTTTAGGCTTACCGAGTAAGCCTTTTGGGTCAGCAAGGCTGACCGAGTCAATAGAAACATGAAACTTTCAAACAGTCTGACTGTTGACCGAGTTAGCAGTCAGCTCTGACCGGACCCGGTAAGTTCAAAACAAACAGCCCCTAACAATGTTTGTAATAAAATTATAATTATTAAATAATAAAGTTTATTTATTTATTGGGTTTTAATGAAATAATTACAAAAGTTTGTAAAAAAAAAATAATTATATGATAATAATGACCTAAAAAGTAAAGCTAGTGGTTTAGGAAGGTTATATAAATCGGTGTATCTATAACAACCATAAAAAAAAAGCCCCATTAGAGGGTCCTAGATTGTTAAGGCCCATATGATGTATTTTGTAATAGGGGATTGAGTTGAATCGTTTTACAAGGTAAATATCAAACATAAAGATCTAGAACACATATAAAAGAAACAGAAAAATATAGCACCATATTCAACAATACAAACACATGGAGATCATATCAAATGTATATCAACATTAAACATAACTCAACGCGAGCCTCCAATTACACAAACATATGATACAATAATAGCAAAATGAAGATCCCCAAAGTTCATTTCTTTAAATTCACATTTTACAATTACAATAGTTCAAAACAAATAACAAAAACCAATCCACAACTAGAAAATGTCTTAGATATACTATTTAAGATACAAAAACTTGAAATCATAGTATCGTAGTTCTTATCCAACATGATGTTAGAGCTATTTATATCACCATGCACGACTTTCTGTTGCGATAACAAAGGATTATGACGGTATGCTAACCCACGCACAACACCAATGTCTATCTTGATGCATCAGACTCTCACGTGACACTTGCACAACACATATTTTTGGATGCACAAGTCTCATGTAGAGCAAATGTCTCAAGATATGCAATGATGTTGCGTGTGGGCTAGACTACCTTCATAATCCTTTGTAATCGTTGACAAAAAGTCATACATCGTGACATAAAGAGCTCCAACATCTTGTTGGATGAGAATCAAGAAACCACGATTTCTACATTTTATAGATATCAAAAATAGTTTATGGTATCTACATGCTTATAAACTCGTCAACTCAAATCTTCAAATGGACAACAATGCCATTGTGGTCTTCGATTGGAAATCCATCTTTTAGAGCATCTCCAACTCATCCCCATATGCTATTTTTTCCTCCATTTTCTCTCCCATTCTTCTCCAACCCTATCCTATTTCTCCCCCCCATATTTGGAGATATGAATAGTATTACCCCATATATGGACATGAAGTTTAGTTGTCGGGTTTAGTCCCTAATTTTATATATTTACACATTTGTATGGGTTGGAGATGGTCTTAACCATCATGTAAAGACCTCCAAAGTAACTGAAAAAAAAAACATAATCTCGTCATTAAAATTTCAAACTTACTAACCAATAAAAAATAAACTGGTAGACACTTTGCAAAGTGTTTAAAAAATAAACTATACCATAAAATGGTGGAAAACGAGCTAAAAGAATAAAAACTAGTGTTAACAGATTTAACAATTTGTAAGCAGATCTAATGCTAGATCTACAAAATTCGAACAATTGTCTTTATGCGATTCATATTTGTACACAACATCGATCTCACAGTTTGATAATTTTTATGATCTGTAACTGACAAAATAGAGAATCAAACTAAATTTTTTTTAGGAAATCTAGATCTAAAGAAATCGGCCAAATGCTCTTTAAGATATCTTAGAAAACTTTTAATTCAATAATCAGCTTGAATTGAATACTAAAAAAATAAAGTGACTTGTAAATATATAATAGGCGATAAACAACATGATGTAATACATACCTATAATGGACGATGATCAATTTATCAATAAGACCTATGATTAATTTCAAGAAAAAAATGAAGAGAAAGAAAGATGCGATCGATTACCTGTGATTGTTTGTGGCGTCGATCGAAGAGAAAGAAAGCTGTATGAATCTATGATTCGATATTTTCTTGTTCGTTTCGATCGATTAAAGAAAGAAGGGTAACTCCGTCGATTTGAAAATATGTCGGCTGTAACCTAGAAGACTAGAAGAGAAGCGTGAACGAGTTATTTTAGGGTTAGTCTTCCAGAAGTGTAATATTATATAGGGTAAATTTCATTGATATTCCTTCAAACTTTAGATATTATTTTTATATCCTTTCAAATTTTAAAATTACATTTAAGTCCTCTTAAGACTATATATATATATATATATATATATATATATATATATATATATATATATATATATATATATATATATATATATATATATATATATATATATACTAGTCGTTTACCCGCGCCAAGCGACGGGTGTGATTTTTTTTTTCAGAATTTAATTCATAGAGGCGATTCGTTATTTTGTGCAAATAAGAATCATGCTAGCAAATACGAAATCAGTAAGAAAAAATATGAAGATTTAAGATTGTTTAAAATATGTACGAACACCTAATTGTTGAATTTCCAGTGAGGAGTGTCATATGTTGATTAGCTGTACTGTTGTCAGAGATACCTTTTTTTTTTACTTAGAGAAATCTACACATGCACACCCAAATATGCTCTTAAATTTACATCTTTCTACTTGAACCCTCAACCTCTTCAACTATTAGTCAACTTTTAATATTGTTATGCCAAAGGTCCTTTAAGAAGGAGATGGGTACCTTTGTGATGTGGTAATATTGATATTTTATATGTGTGTGTTTTTTTATATTATTAAAATAGTTTATGCAAAAAAAATATAAACTATTAGTAATTTATTTAATAAAACCGATTATGGTCTGTATGGAAAATTAGGCATTATTCTTACTTGATTTGTGTTGCTTAAATTTGTAGAGATTTTAAGATTTATGATAAATAAGTTAAAAAATAAAATATTATATTATAAGTGGGTTTTGGCTTATAAAAGATTTTTGTAATTACACCTAATTACTTGTAAATAATTCGTTGGGTTTAAAGCCATTATCTACATTTAACAAAAATAGTAGTAGCACTTAACAATAACAGAAGAAATTTAATACCAACTGATTTACATCAATTAAATCATACAATTTATTGGCAATATTAAACAGACTTACCCGAATAAAAAAATTCAAGAACATATTATTTTTATTTTAGGATAAAAACATAAAACTAACCAAACTAAAAAGTGCGGGCTTTAACCAAAAAAGGATATTCCTTCGATTTAAAATTTTTGAGCTTTATATTATTTTTCTTTTTGTGGACAAATATATAAAACCTAAAAACTAAACACTTCAGATTTTAATCAAAAAGATTATAGAATCCGTCAATTTTTTTATAACCATTTTTGAGAAATAAATGGTAATAAATCAATTATATACCGTAATTCCAAAAAAATTGATATCTGGTCCACGAAAGCCCATTGCACGCATGAGACCCCACAACATCCCAAATTCAATCTTCTCTTCTTATATTCCAAATAGTAATTAAATCCTTGATGCATCTTGTACAATTCCATTTACAAGCTTCAAAAATAATCTTTGTTCTTATCAGAGTAAATTGCATGAGACACAACAAAAAGCCTTTTTGATGGTTATGACTTAATCGATCACAGCTTCCTGATTTAATCTTGAAAAAAGACAAAAATACCCTTGATTGACGCACCAAGTAATTCCATTAAATATGATCTTTATTCCATAGAATCTAATCCTCAACATGTCAAACCAACCATAATCTTTATGTTTCCAGCAAATAAAGCCAAACATATCACCTTTGAAAAAATCAAAACAAAGACCCAAATGCCCTTGCTTCAAATTTTTGTATAAGAACAACCAAGCCTTTTTAAAAAAGCCCTTATTTCTACTCTTTTTTCTTTTTTTATTCCAATAAAACCTACTTTGAAGCATAAAACCCTAAAAATCCTTGAAACTTTTAAGAACAACCAAAAGAGGACCATTATGCCCTTTAGACTTATTATTGTAGCTGAACATCCCAAATCCAGAAAATTAGATGGTAAATCTTTCAAATTCCCAACCCTCCTCATTATACCCTTTATACATATAAAGGATCTCATCATTACTTGCAAAAAGACAATGAAATCAAGTTCAATAGACTTTAGGTACCTGCAAAGTACAATGCTATAAAATGGTAAATGAAATTTGGATCACTTTTAGAGAGAAAACAAAAGAAGAAGAAAAGCTTCTTCTATTTTTAGCATGTTGCTAGTGTAATTTGAGCTGCATACAAAAAAATTTCTAGATGAATTTATTCTTGGGATAGCTGATAATAAAATTTTGTAAGAGTATGCAATGACAAATTTCAAATACTACCATGTCAAAGGGTAGATTTAGCACAACCAGTTAATCAGTCATAGAAAGATAAAGAATAAGAAAAAAGTACTAAAGATAAGGAAACAAAATCCTAAATCAGCAACAAAACCCTAAATCGGCAACAAAACGCTAAATCAGCGATTTAGAGATAAGACAATAGAAATTTACGGGTTAAACTTTAAAATTTAGAAGGGAGAGTACTATGGAGAAGGAGCAGGTGGTGGTTGTTTGATGGTGGTAAATGTTGTGGTGTGTTCCGTGGATGTTGTTGATGACATCGTAGGAGTGGCTGCGGTGTTCGTGAACAATGTTGGTGGCATAGGCCCTCAACAACCGTTAAACGAAAATATGCATATTAAGGTATAATATTAATATATATATATATATATATATATATATATATATATATATATATATATATATATATATATATATATATATATATTAATTAGGATTAACACTATCCCTATTCTAATAAAAGAATAGTTTTAATCTTCTTTTCACATGTGTCATCATATTAGGCATTCTAATTAATACATATTTTATTCTTTTTTTATCATGTGTCACCCTATTAAACCTCTTAATTAATGCATGTCACTTGTCAACCTATTAATTATCTATTTTAAATTTTAAAATTTTCACTTTAATTATAATAAATTAATTACAATGCAATAAAAATTAAAATAAAATTAATACAAATTATAACGTGATATAATTTCACATATTTATTTAAATTAACGATTATAATTTATTAATAAGTTTGTGTTCTAACTATTAAGGTTTAATTAATTTTGTAGCCGTGGTTTCACGGGTTATAAACTAGTTTAATATAAGAAACTTATTTAAAACTCAAAATATCGTGTGATATTACCAAACCACCCTTCTAAAGTCAAAAAATTAGGATTAAACTAAGTTAATCAATGATTAAACCTAATTAAATACTAAAAATCCTCCTGTGCGTCGTTTCTTTATAATCTATCAATATTCATAATGGTTGTTAACCTTGCCTACCAATAGGTTATCTAGAAGAATAAAAGATAGACCAAAGAAGTATCAATTATAGCAAAGGATAAAGGAGGGGTAATTGGAAGTAAGTAATGGAAACCAAATAAAAAATGAGGCGGCTCTTGTGTTTCATTGATTTACTCTTATATTTATATTTTATTCCTTCCCCCACATTTAAAAGAACAAATGGAAAATGAAGATTTTGGAGTCTTTAAACCCAAAAGCCTCCATCTTAGGTAGGGCAATGTCAAATACACTTGATAATCTTCATAGCTTGCGTTAGAGGTGTGTATGGGGCGGTTTGGTTCGGTTATTGGTCAAAACTGAACCATAACCATTATGATTGGTTAATGCATTTTGGTAGCCATTGGGTATGGTTAATATTGGTTATGGTTAATGGTTTTTTTGGTTAACGGTTTTGGTTAATGGTTAATGTTGGTTAACCATAATGTTCAAAATAATATAAATGGCGAAAGTATATTGACATAAAAAAATGAAAATGGAATACAAAAAGTCCTTGACACCAATGTTTGTAACCTAGCTTATAATAATATAATAAAATGTGTACATTTGATACTCAGAGTAAGATAAAACATAGACACATTCAAAATAAAAAAAAAACAATTAATAAAAATATAAAACTTTAAAAAAAGTTGACGTTAATAATTAATGATTTCATATATTGATAATTGATATTAACATTAAAAGAAAGCCAAACATTTCAATGCGATTAAATCAAAAACTATAAAATAAAATAGCCAAACTTTATATTATGTGTTATCCAGAAAAAAAAAATCAATCACTCATATACATTCAATGTGATTAAGTCAAAAAATCCTTCAAATAGGTCTATAAAGTCAAAACAATCTTTGATTAGGATTAACGGTATGAGAAACGTCCATTTAGGATTATAAGTGTGAATATTAAACTAATTGTGAATAATGTTTACAAATTGTACAATTAGCGGATTAAGAATTACAACATTAGTGAATAATCTAACTATTGGCAAGATTGGAAGATTGTGTGTTTGCGTGATCAGTCTTTGATGGTTTGATTGCTCGTTCGCCTCCTAATAAGTGAGGATTTATGAATTATATTTTGAAATTTTAATGGGTTTTAATAAGTTTGACTATATTATTTTATGTATAATCTATAATTTTTATATATTAAAATATAAAGTTAGCGGTTCGGTTAATAATTGTTCGGTTAACCTATAAAACCATAACTGAACCGTTAGTTATCAGTTAACAAAAATTTAAAACCGAACCAATGGTTTTTAAAATGATTCGGTTATATCGGTTAATTTGGTTATGGTTCAGTTTTTTCGGTTATTATGCTCACCCCTAGCTTGCATTTTGCAACGACGAAGAAATGAGGCGTATGAACTTTTTAATTAGATTTAATTCTAATTTTTAATCTAGAAAGGGTATTTTGATATTTAGATGTGTTTTTTTTATAAATTAAATTAATTTAAATCTAATTAAGTTAAAAGTTTGGATATAAATGTGAGTTTATAGTTTGAAAAGATATATATGTAATTTTAAAGTTTGTAAGGATATATAAGTAATATTTAAAATTTATAAGGATATAGATGAAATTCACCTTATTATATATATATATATATATATATATATATATATATATATATATATATATATATATATCCGATAAGAGCGACCCGACCCGACCGGAAAACTTCGGGAATCGAGTTTCCCTGTCGGGTTCGGGTTTTTTTTTTGTCATCCCTATGTTAGGTGATTTTAACCGGAATAAATATGTGAACTATAAATACTATGATCTAATAGAAGCTAGGGGTGCATAGTATAATTTCAATATAAAGCATGAGTTTCATCTTAAACAAGACACGACAAAATCTGGAGGTAGGAGGACAAAGCCCATACCGATAAAAATCATTAACGGAAGCAACAATTTGGTAGAAAAAGTAAGGGGTGTTTGATGGTGCATTTTAGGCTGGAGGGAGTGGTGCCACACTCCCTCATTTTGCCACACTGTCACGTGGGCGCTACATGTGTTTTTACCACAATAGTGTGGTTTGTTTTCACACCCAAGGAGTGGTGCCACATTTGGATTTATTTATTTAGTTTTTATTTTTTTTAATGGATAAAATCTTTATTTTTTTTAAAATGATAATATTTCATTAATTAAAAATAAAAATACCATTCATTGCATAACTTCAAAACAAAAAAAAAACCAAAAAATTTAGAAAAGAAAATTAGAAACATAAAACCTACAATTTTATTTAAAAAAAAAACGATTAAAAACTTTTGAAAAAAAAAACTAGAAATCAGCCACGATTAGCGTAACGTTTTTTCACTTTCTCCTTCATCGCCAAAATAACTTTGTAACATCCCGAGTTCAAGAGTGCGAGTTCAGGGTTCAAAGTGAAAATATTGATGGTCAACTCGGCGAGTCCATGGGTAGACTCGAGCGAGTAGGGTCGCGATTATGGTCGCGTGTTAAGTGGCCAACTCGGCGAGTCGGTGGCTGGACTCGGCGAGTTGGTGCTGTGTGGAGAAAACCCTAATTCCGGGGGTTGAACCCTATATAAAGAATATAATACCCTCTCCCCAGTCTCTTTACTCTCCCTTTAAGTCCAGAAACCCTAATATTCATTTAAGAGAAAGAATTAGAGAGCATTTGGATCTTGAAGGAACGTTTGTTGAAGAGATCTTTGAAGATTAAGAGGCTTGGAGCAAGGGGCTTTGCAAGGTTTTGGCTTATTCTTCTGTTGGAGTCTTCTCTTGAGGTAACAATTCGTTGCTTGAGCTATTATCCATCAAGATCTATCATTTGTGGGATTTTTGGGAGTATTTCTAGAGTTATTTGGGGCTTGGAGGTTGGATCTAAGGTTGCTACCTTAGATCTGGACTTGAGATGGTCCAGAAGATCATAAAGTTCCTGTCTTTGAATTGTTGGTGAAGCCTTCTTGTCCCAAGCCCTAGTTCAAGAGTGTTTTATGCTTAGATCTCTTTGGATTCACGTAAAGTTTGCAACTTTACGTGAGGAATAGCTTGTAGAAGGGTAGATCTATGGATTGGAGCCCCTGCATGGCTTGGAAAGCCACTGTATGGATTAAGAACTAGATGTACTCGGCGAGTCACATGGATGTACTCGGCGAGTTGGATGAAGATAGGCAGGGACTCGACGAGTTGGAAGAACAACTCGGCGAGTCTGTTGAAGATTGTCTTGGACTCGGCGAGTTTGTTCTTGGTCTCGGCAAGTCTGGTCATCAAGTCCTAACCTTTTGGTTGAGCTTTGAATCGGTGAGTCGAGGGACAACTCGGTGAGTTGAGCAGGAAGTGACTCTGAGTTCTGGGACTCGGCGAGTCTTGAGGCGACTCGACGAGTTGGGTCGCGATATGGGAGTTTTCAGAGCATAGGGACTCGACGAGTCAGCGGGCTGACTCGGCGAGTAGAGTCAGTCAGGAAGTTTGACTTTGACTGAGGACTTTGACTTTGACCAAGAGTTGACCAGTTGACTTCCAGGGGTAATTTGATAATTATTGGTATTTATTGAGTTCAGTCTTTTGGTATTATCAGTGGTGGAGTTCGTGTCAGAGGTTGGAGCAACGTGATCTTATCTTTTTAGTCAGCAGTTGCGAGGTGAGTTATCCTCACTATATCGACAGGGTCTAAGGCACCAAGGCTGGCCCTTTATCGGACTGTAATCCGGGTATTGTTGTTGTGTTATTGCTTTGCTATGTTTGCATCCTGGTAGTTAGGATGGTATATGTTAGTGACCGGTTAGGTAGGTATCCTGTTTAGAGTATGCTATGTGTGTGATCTGCTAGATCGGTTGACTGATGATTAATTGTTATGTGGTTATATGTTTATGTGCACATGGTTGGTTGACTGGTGTTGGGTTGAGGCGGGTCCTACTTTGTGCTGTAGGCCAACATACGTAGGGCGGACCGGATATCCCGAAGGCCCAACGAGCGGTCCAGATAGGCTGTAGGCCCCACGAGGGCGGACCAGACGTGCCGAGGCTCGGAGAGTGGACCAGGCCGACTGAAGGCCCGGTGCGGGCGGACCAGTCATACTGTAGACTCAGAGAGTGGACCAGGTGGGTTGAAGGCCCGGTTTGGGCGGACCAACCACACTGCAGACTCAATGGATATGGCTAGACTCGGAGGGTGGACCAGGTGGACTGAAGGCCTGGTGCGGCGTCCCAGTCACACAGTAGACCCGAAGTGCATGGCTATTCAATGTTCAGTTATGATATGGCTTGTTATGTGTATGGTATAGGTGGTTGGTATTTTGGGGGTATCTCACTAAGCTTTCGGGCTTACAGTTGTGGTTTAAATGTTTCAGGTATTTCAGGAGACCGTGGCAAGGCAAAGGCGTGATCGTACCGCTCCTCATGTTTATGTTTTATGTTATGGTTCTGGGAATACTCTGATAATAAATGTATTGAAAACCCTTTTTGTAATAAATTAATGAATTTGGGTTGTTTTTGAAAAGTTTAAATTGGCTTAAATTTTTGGATGTTACAAGTTGGTATCAGAGCCTTGGTTTGAGTGAATTGGAGGAACATTCGTGTGAATCCAGTCTCAAATCAAGGAGAGTTTTCAAAAGAGAATTTAAAATGGTTTTCAAAAAGGAGTAAAGGAGGACGCGGAGGTACGATCAGCCGGAGCCAGTAAGTAGCCCCAAAATACTATACAAGTTATTTGTTTATGTGATATGTCAGAACAGCATGCTAGTACTAGGCTAGGACTCTTCAGGAATTGCATGATAAAGTTGCCTGATTTATGATGCCTGCTAGCCTAGGGTTTCTTTCTGTATGAGATTTCTAGTGTTCCTCTAGGAGTGAGGGTTGAGTGCTTGTTATGTCTGTTCTTCTCTAGGGTGCTGTGGTGATACTTGATATAAATATGGGTAGGTGTGGAAGGTAGTATGGGCCCGTACTACTGAAAGCACAGGACCCATACGCGTATCAAGAAAGTCACAACCTATAGGGTTGGGTTGAGAGTCGGTTCCCGGGTTAGTGGGAGGTTTCTGATGTTTGCGGTGTTTTTCAGTATGGTGGTTACGAGACATGCTGGGAGCGGATCCGGGTCAGGATCGGGAGCAGGAGAGGGCGATCAGGGTGAGTCAGCACCACTCAAGGTTATCAGTCAGATGAGCACAGACGAGTTGGATGCTAGGATTCGTGAGATCCTGCATGATGAGGTTGTTGCTATGTTCCGGGGCGAGTTGCCGGAACTGTTTGGGTCGATCAAGACCGCCATGGTCGAGGTTTTCAGAGACGGCTTCCGCATAGACGGCATGGTCAAGGTTTTGATGAGCGCTACGTAGCTCTTACAGAGACGGCTGCCGCGGCAGCTACAACGGTTGTAGCAGTGGAAGGGGGAGGAGCCGGTAGAGGTTTTCAGTATCGGGACTTTGATAATACGAAGCCCCCTACCTTCGATGGAGTTCAGGCCCCGATTGTTTCTATGAGATGGTTTTCAGACGTGGAGGGGTGTTTCTTCACGTGTTCATGCCATGCTGATCAGAGAGTGAGGTGTGCTCTGAACCTGTTAAGGCTCGGGGCGAAGGATTGGTGGAGATTGACCACGGGGTCATATTCGGATGCGCAGCGGGCTGCGGTTTCATGGGATCAGTTCCGGGAAATGTTCAGTACCCGTTATGTTCCACGGGTTGAGAGGGAGAGGTTAGCTCAGGAGTTCCTGGAGCTGACGCAGGATACAGAGTCAATGACGGAGATCGCCAGGATGTTTACTGAGAGGGCGATGTTTTGCCCGGAGTTTGCTTCAGAGCAGGCTCAGATGTCCCGATACCTGAGTATGCTCAAGAGGGATGTGACAACCCAAGTTGTCTCATTACATTTTCCCGTTATCGTTAACGGAATATTCCAGTTTATAAAAGTTCCATTAATTAGAGGTCGTCAATTAAATAAACATTTCAATTGTTTATGTTTAATATGCCGTTAAGTCGTGATAAAAGAAAATAAAAACACATAACACACATTTCCATTTAATTGGAAAAAGTTAGTTTTTATTATTACGACCACTAAATCGGGTGCGACCAAAAGCCCCGTTTAACGACAGTATTGGGTAGAATTCCACTGAGCTCCAACTCCCACCCATATATAAGGGGGAGTAAACTCCATTTGAGCTCTTCCCACCCTCTCTCTCTAGACTCGTTTTCGCCCCGAATCCGCAACCAAACGCTTCCAAATCGTAAGTCCGCTTACCCTAGCTTGTTCTAAACATATTGATTCGTGTTTATAGCCCAAAAATCGGACTTAGAGGCTGTTAGAATGGATTTTACGGCCTAAGCTCCTCCTTAGGCCGTAAACCCCTAAATAGAGGCCAAAATGACCCCAAAATGCCCCTAAAGGCTTGGAATTAAATTGGGGATTTAGCCTAGGAGTGTTTGACCATTTAAAACAAACAAAATGGGGCATAAAATGGATTTTACGGACCAGGCATATGCCAAGGCCGTAAACACCTCTAAACCTTGTCTAAATGTCCCAAAAACACTCCTAAACACCCCTATAGCCTTGAATAAATTACTAGAAGTGATCTAGGGGCTTTAAACTTCCATAAAATCAAAGGATAGGAGTTCACGGTTGTGAACTCCCATAGGGGTGGTTCATGGGCCGTAAACTCCCATATAGCCCCTTAAAACACTTTAAATCCACACATACCAATTAGATTTGGACCTAGAATAATTCCATGAACAAGCTAGAAGCTTTAAACACACTAGAACCCTTCACCATGAGTTTACAGCTGTAAACTCATGGTGAGTAGTCCCTGTGCCATAAACTAAGCTTTGGGAGTTTACTCTCGGAGAGTAAACTCCATTCCTAAGCCATACACACCTTTAGACGCTACCCGGGACACCCCAAACACTTAACCAAAGTGTTTTCCGCTCCTTTGAGTGCGTATACTTGTTTAATTAGTATTTAATATACTAATTGTATGTGAACATATGTTATCATATGTTAAATAGGTCATTGAGTGTGTTCAAGTCCTTACGTGACACCGAACGCCCAAACGGCACCTTCGTCGGACCTACTTATACCAGGTGAGTTCATACCCCTGAATGAACCTTTTAAATGTTTTTACATGTTTTATAGGGGGGATACAAGTTAAACATGCCAGTTATCATATCAATCACATGTGATTGATAACCCGCATGCACAAGATTTTACCACACTTTACACTGTTTTACCGAGTAGGACACTATAATGATTTTTAATTGTTTCAAAACTCTTACTTATACTGTTTTATCTAAATTCATTCTAAACTGGTTTATGAAAGATTTCCAAAGGTTTTTAAACATATTTTACAAAAGAATACAAATTGTGATTTTCCCCGAGTATAAAGGTTTTTCACCAAAGTACCCTTTAACGACTTATACTTTTACTTGCTAGATACCGCTGCTTCGCTTTCATGTATTTTAAACTCCTAGTCGATAACGCTTTCACTTCGTGATGCATTTATACACGTTATCGTCTCTATATCGCTTATACCTGTTATTGTCTCTATATCGCTTATACTTGTTATTGTCTCTATATCGCTTATACCTGGTACGCTTATACCTCACGACTCGATTTATCCACACTTTATGAATTCACACCATAATGATATGTTTCCACTTAATACACACCCAGTCGTAGTTAGATGTATGTGTGTGCGTATATAGATACATATAAGTAATGATTAAAAGACTTAGGAAGGCTCATCCGCCCTATTTCCTTTTCTTCGTTGAGATGTGGTCTGGTGGGATCAGATGGCCGTCCGAAAGTTGTTTGATTTATTAGTTATATATTATGTATATGAGTATGGATATACAAGAATGCTCTAGTCAGTTCAGTTAAGAGTCTCTACCTCTAGTTCAACACTTACATTAGAAACACACTACCCACTATTTGGAAGTCTCTACCCACTATTTGGGATGCATCTTCAGGACACGGCCTTCTCCGTCGTCTAGTTGGTAACCAGAATCTCCTGTAGGGAGAGCGGACACTGAGTGTATAGATCTATATGGGATTGACAACCCCGCACCCATACTGCTAGCTACAGTCCCGGCCTACCAAGCCAACGGGTGACAAATTTCATATTTTAGACGCTTGTAGGGCGTCTGGTACTCTAGTCAGTATGGTTACGAGTATCCCGGGTTACCTTATAATTCATTGGCTTTAAGGTAACAGT
This sequence comes from Lactuca serriola, assembly GCF_051521515.1. Lineage (NCBI taxonomy): Eukaryota > Viridiplantae > Streptophyta > Magnoliopsida > Asterales > Asteraceae > Lactuca > Lactuca serriola. Next base: position 330,925,843 of record NC_136411.1, read on the forward strand.
ATCACACCGGCAATTTACACTGTATGCTGGTAACACTTTTTCAGAGTCACACTGTTTTGACCTTACAAGACGTATCTTTCATTTGATACTGTCTGGGGTCTGTTTTCTCTGTTTTGACCTTACAAGACGTATCTTTCATTTGATACTGTCTAGGGTCTGTTTTTCACTGTTTTAGACCTTATCAGTTGTACCTTTCATTTGGTACCTTCTGGGGTCTGAGTCTCTACTTGTTAGACTGAACCAGGCGTGTCGTTAGTTCGATACTCTCCTGGAGTCTATGATTCTTTTGCCTTAGTCAGCAGTCCTCACTGCTGAGGCATATATTATTCCCTGATGTCATTTGCTTTCCTCAATAATCAAATTCAGTATTTTGATAATGATAGCAATTTAGGGAAAATGCCTTTTTACCACATAACACTGACCAGTCTTGGTAGAAGACTACTTTATTAAAGAAAATATAGGATTTTCTGGAAAGAACTCTAATGCACTGTAAACACTTAAACTATTACTTTATAAAGCTATTTGAATGAAATGTCACTAAATACTTATGAACTCACCAGCATTTGTAAAAATGCTGATACTCGCTTTTCAAATAACTTGTATTCTCAGGTCAGAAATTAGACAGGTACACCCCCGGAGCTGTTGATGAAGATGGCTTAGTACCTTGCTGTACTTTATATTTATTTGCCTGTATTACTTAATGCTTTGTAATGTAATCTATGTAAAAATTATTACTATTAATGCAATGTTTTGTTGTACTTTGATTACTATAATGCATGTGTTGTGATACTTGACATTACGTCATCCACCCCAAAACATTTCCGCCGTTCCGGTTTTGGGGTGTGACAAGGGATATCAGGCAGTTTGTGTCTACGCAGAGGTGTGAGACTTTGCTGGAGTTGCAGGAGGCCGCGCGGCGACCTGAGTTGGAGATTGAGCTACAGTTGAGGGAGCAAAGGCAGGCACCGACATAGTCGCAGCCGGCGCCGAAATTGTCCAAGACCGTTGATACTAGGTCGGGAGATCAGAGCAGCCGCACTTGTGGAAAGTGCGGGAAGGGTCACACTGGAGTTTGTAGGTCCGGTGGTACATGCCGCAAGTGCGGCAGAGAGGGGCATTACGCAAGGGATTGCCGTCAGACAGCCCCATTCCAGGATATGGGGATTTACTATCAGTGTCATCAGGTTGGTCACATGCGGGCCAACTGTCCACAGCTGGCTGCAGGACCGGTGCAGGCTCCAGCACCGGCTACTTTGAGGATTTCGGGTGGAGGTTAGGGTGGAAGAGAGCCCCCGAGGCCTCAGGGGCGTGCTTTTCAGCTTATAGCAGAGGAGGTCAGGGCAGAGCCGGATACAGCTGCGGGTATGTTTCCTTTTTGATATCTTGTTATCCTATGATTGTTGTGGAGTATTGCATATGCTAGTCATGTTTGCATGATTTATTGTGTTGTATTGTTCGCCTTTTCGTCTGGGTTATCTTTTGGTAGAGAGTTTTATAGCTAGGAGTTGTAGCTGGTTAGTATCCAAGGGATGGATGGTCAAGATTGGTTGTGTGGTCTTGTTGTTGGGTATAGCATTCGCGATGTGAGAAGTGTTCAGCTGGGAGTCGGACTCCCTTGGGATTCGAGATGTGCAATGTCGGGAGAGAAGTTTTGTGAAGATTACTCGTTCAGAGGAAATCCGTTTATGGATGAGGAAGGTATGGGATAGAGATGATTGTTCTAGACCAGATGAGTCACTGGTATTTGGAGGTCAGTGTTCTAAGTGGGGGAGAGTTGGAAAATTCTCAGGAGGATCGACAAGTATTTGAGTTTGATTAACTGTTTGGAAGTCGGCGGTGTTTCAGTCAGCCAAGAGTGTGGGCTGGTATAAGTAAGTGGCAGACTAGTGGGGGCAAGAAGCAGACCATGGATTCAGGGTAGATAGTGTTTGATGTTAGGCATGGGTTAGGCCATGGAAAGGATTCCGGGATCAGGATGGAGTTAGATTTCGGAACCCCTTGAGGGCTAGAATAGTATGTTCGGGAGAGAGTCCCAGGAAGGATAGTTCGGGATGAGATACGATAGTCTAAGCGGTCCGGGTAGACTGAAGGCCTATGGGCATACCAGTCAGGCCGAAGGCTCGGAGAACAATCCAGACAGGCTGAAGGCCCTGGAGGGCGGTCCAGACATGCTGAAGGTTCTGAGAGTGGTCCAGATTGGCTGAAGGTCTGGTAAGGCGGTCCAGTCATACTGAAGAATCGGTAGGTGTTGATAGATCTATATGAGGAAATGGATTGAGTATGCTGCGGTGCAATGGCAACCAGTAGGTCTGACCCCGGGTATTGATCATGTTAGTGGTGATGGGATTTAGGTAAAACAAATAAACTAGAAAAACAATTCCTAAGTTCACATGCAACCTACTTTGGATCTATGTTTTATCTATTGAACATACAACTTTGAATTGCAAAACAAGAACCCTAGAGGAGAGAGGCTAATATAAAAATTAACAAACTAGGGTTTAGTAATTACATACCTTTCAATTGTTATAGTAAACAATTGATAATTCCCTTGATCTTGATCTTGATCTTCTTGGAAGCTTAGCACCACAAGTGTAATGCCTCTAATGGAATCACACCCAAACTAGCAAGAAGGAAAGTAGACGGAGAGAGAGGGAGTATGCAATTTTCGGCCCTAAGGGTTTCTTCCCAAGAAAGAGTGACCAAAATGTGAACCAGGAGGCTCCTTATATAGTTGAGGGATCTAGGGTTTAGGAAAAACCCTAATGCTCCTTGCTTAGGGCCTAAGCAAAGCCAAAAGCCTTATCCAAGCCCCCTTGGACGAAATCCTTAGGGTTTCCCCTATAGATTTCGTCCACCTCCTTCCAAGGAGGTTCTGGAGCCTTCCACTCAACTATTAGATAATTGCAAACTAGTCCCTGCACTTTATAATTAATTCTTTTAACCCCAAAATTAATTCTGATTAATTTCTGGCTAACAATTAATTTAAACAAAATGATTTCTTATTAATATATTAATCTTTTAACATATTAATAAATTCATTTATATTAATTTATTAATCTTATAATAAATTAATATCTCTCCTTTCATAATTTCCTTGTCCGGTTGCTAGGTTTGAGGGCAACCCAAAAGGACTGTGCTGCTATCAATTCAAGTACATACCAATTATAGTTATGGGCTTAGACACCTAATCCAACAGTCTCCCACTTGGATAAGTCTGTAACTATAATTGCTAGTATGCCTTCTAAATTTGACCAGCAAATTGTAGCTTCCAAAAAGCTGCTGCCGAACTCTGACCCAGTCAGTTACGAGTCCTAAGATAAGTGATCATATAATCCTTCGTTCTGCAAGATATCCCCAGACATAAGACATGGAATACAATCAATCTCTTTGTCCAGAATCTATGTTTCCCGATTTCTGATTTGTGATGATATAGGACTTCTAATCGAACACATCAATTAGTCCTGGCTGGGCCCAGCACATAAGTCAACACCAAATCATCGAGGGGCCCACAAATATCGCTTTTCCGATTAAGGCAAAAGGAACGAATAAACATTGACTCATATGCTTGTATCTTTTACTCATCAAACCATACATGACAATACGTTTTATAACACCAAGTTATTGATGCGTTTTCGTATCACCAATGTATAGCCGACTTGCAAATTACAATTCATATATCTCTGTTTCAAGATCATAGATATTATCGTCTCAGTATTACTCGTGATAAATTCCATGAAGTAATACTCAGAGCGTGGGTTTATCCAATACTCAAATCTCAATTTCTGAGTACTCATGAACGTTGCAGCAAATCTATTGCCATGTCTATCCTTAGACAATTCTACAATCCAGTTCATGACAGTCTTGATTCACTACTTACTTCCAAAAGTACGAGCGACTGTGGAGTTTGAATAATCTTATTATTCGGGAAGTCAAAACATGCAAAGTGAAACGCAATAATAATATTAATCCTATATGGCCCCAAAGCTTTTGAGCGTAAATAAAAACACTTTTCTTTAAACACCATATTGATTACTCATTATTCATTGCTTACAGTTTCAGAAAATCAACTTATTACTTGAATTATAACCACAATTGTCCCATGCTCCAAGCATGCACACTTTGGTTTCCTATGGTCCATACTTTGCAAAATAGATCAATTGAAAAACCTTTCCAATGATGCTCATTTCACGATTCCCAATCCCTATTATTAGTGTTAGAACTACTAGAATATGCTAGATTCTAACATTTTATGCAACGATCCTTTCGCAAAGTCACAGCACAAAAGTCACCAAGACTTGGCAAATGAAATTACAACGTACTCTATCGGAAATTGTTACAAGATAATTCCATAGACGTGAAGTCTCACATTCAAAGTACATTCCTTTGAACATCCTTCTTGCATAAAAGTTTCTAATCTAGACACAGACTCTCAACATCCAACTCCCAATATGGAGACATTTCCATATTTGCCATATGACAGCTTATTCTTAATAGAATCTTATCTATTCATAATAATGTCAATATAGCCCATTCGGTACTATACTTCTAACTACTCACAAACGACAAATCATCAGTGAACTTTGGATCGTCCTTTGATAGTTGTTTAATTATTTTAGTCAAAACCCATTCTAGTCCTTTTTCCCTCTTAATGCGCTAGACATTTGAAAATTTTTAGAATGGTAAATTATTATAGCATTTGCAATCGATCCTATACCCGAAGTGTATCGGACACGATGCATAATGTCTCACATAAAGATATGATACTTTACTAATCTTTTGCCATAATATTTTATGTGTCATGTTCTCATAATTCGAACTATGAAGAGGGATGCCGTAATCATAATCGAATTTTAAGAACACACAATGTACCCTTTGACTGAAAATATTAAAATTTCTTAATCTAAGCTTTAGATTTTGAAACGAAGTATAATATTCTCCCCCTTAATTATAGCAAAACAACTTTTCAACCCATGCAACTTTGCAAATTTGAATCTTTGTTTTTCTATAATTAATATTGCTAATTTGCAATACTCGCCATAATAATCATACAATCATAACACTTATGCTCCCACTATCATGATGATTACTATCATATAAGCATAACACTTATGCTCCCACTAGCTTTGACATGTATTCAGAGAACAAATGAAGTTTCAGAAAACAATGCCTATTGAATATCTGAAATTCATATTTCTAATACCAAATGCTTCGATAAGCCTACACCTTTGCCTTAGATAGCTCATATGTGTGTTTAAACAATTTAGAATTTATGTTACTAAGTTCCAAATGTTCAAACTAATTGCCAAATCTCACAATTCGAACTATGGAAAGGGATGTCGTAACCATAATCGAATGTAAGAATACAATTTTCACAATCGCTATCTTCTTAAAACCACTCTTAGTGAAAGTATTTCCTCACAATCATTTTCATGAAGGGGGGAATCTTATGACACTTAGATTTTATGGTGTATGAGTTCCTATCTTTGCCAAAACCAAGGTTTGCGACAAATCCAAACTCATATGGACTGAACTTTCTTAATCTTGATTTCTTGCCCTATGGTAACACGAGTGCCCACCATGTCTTCCAAGTGGTTTAGTAACTTGTCCTTACACATCAATGTACATTCCATCGACTAAGGCTCTAGTATGCATTCAAATGAGAACTCAAGAACTCACATATGCAATTAACTTAATTGGAATGGCACAGAAAACAAGATAATGTCAGTACGACAGGTTGTAAACCTCAAGTCGTGTGCTAGTGATGATCGATAAGGTTTATTCTTGATTTGTTCTTGAAACTTTTCAAGACCATTAAGACTCCCACTGACTCCTTGACATATAAGATTCTCTTGTCAAGAAACATTTCTTGACAAAGCAAATATTCAAGAGTTAGTGTAGTTCTTATCAAGACAAAACACTTCACACAATTGGTCCTAGTTGGTCTTTGTCTTATCCAAGACATCACAACTTACTAATTTTAAATGTGCAAGAATAAGAAAACCTTTTTCTAAATTCCACATTTGATGAGTGTTATAAACCTACTTAAGACTTTTCACTCAATGTCACAATCTTGACTTTAAGACTTGATATTGGAACGAAGTATGATTGACTTATTGATTTAACCATTTCTACAATTCTTGATTCCTCTTCTTAGACATGCAAATGTACTAAGACTTACTTAGAGGATCAATTGAGATATGGTTCCTAATCATTAAGACTTATCATAAAACACAATAAAAGGTGCTCTCCCTTCTTCTTAGAATGGAGAAACTTTTATCTTTCTGCCTTCTTGATTCTTCTTATTCATTCTGCTATTGATTGAAACTATTTCAGTTAACTCAGAATTATACTCAATCTTATAAGTATAACCATATTTACTAAACTTTAGTAAAACATGACGAATATCTTTGTCACTCTTGTGGTAGACTTGATCAACGTACGACCTAGTGTACTCGATCTCCTAGTCCTTCAATTGACACTTTGCAAAAGAATTAGTCTAAGTTTCCCAAATGTGAAAGTTTTTCATTCATCATGCAATACACATTGCATGATTCCAAGTTTCTGTCCACTTGAAACTTGGGCGATGAGAAACTCTCCCTATTTGGTAAACTTTTGACATTTCCACAAATAAGATAATTAAGAATCAAATCCATTTTGCCAATAATAGAAGTACACAAACATCAATTTTTCATATATTTCATTACAAGGATAACCAAATAAGATAAAAACCAAAATTTATTTTATTCATAAAACAGCGGAAAACATGTCCTTACAATGCAAAATTCAAATGAAAAACTATGTAATCATATACTCCTAACAAATCTATCATAACTTCCTAAACTCAAAATCTGATCTTCGAATTCATGCGATCGAAATCCATTTCTTCGTGATCAGACTCATCTTGCTCTTCCATCAAACTTCCTCTCTTTTCTCTAATCCTGCAAAACATGCAAATGTAATCTTATCACATTATGAATAAAGAATAGGAATTTAAATGGAGTTAGATAGTGGATTTTATACCTGAAGTAGAGCCATACTTGTCGACTCTCCCATCTCTTAGATTCTTCAGGTCCTTCGGGCAGCTTCGTATCCATTTCCCCTTTCCTTGGCAGCAGGAACAGGTGGATTCTCCTAGATTGTCCATGGAGGCATGGTTGGTTGACTTATTGGACAAATATGCTCCATTACTTTGCCAAATCATTTCTGATTCAGCAGCAATAAGCATATAAGTCAAGTCAATGAGGGTTGCGTCAAGTTTCATCATATGATACTCTCTAATGAACTTATCATATGATTCAGGGAGTGACTGAAGAACCCAGTCCACAGCCAACTTATCTGAGATAGACGCACCCAACATGATCAACCTATCAATGTGTGATTTCATCCCTAGGATGTGAGCACACACGGGTTTGCCATCTTGATGTTCCATTTCCAATAGGGATTCGGTGATCTTGAACTTTTCAAGTCTTCGATCATTAGGGCTAGGGAGAACAACGGGAGGAAGAGGAGGAAGTGAAATTAAGCTAGTCCACATTGATCTCTCACTTTGAATCAAGCTTTCACTTTCATTAGGAACACTTTTTCCTTGGGATTCGGGAATACACCGGTTAGACATCTACAAAACGGGAGAAAATTCAAGTTAAGTTGATTAGAGTCCTTAATAAAACACCCAAATGAGTCATTAAGGCTAGGATCCAACACAATATTCTACAACCTAGAAAAGGGATGCCGTAATCTAGTTGCAAAATATTTGAAGGTAGGTAAATGACGATTTACCAATTTCCACCATGAAAAACGAAAAAGAAGTTTAAGTTTTAAATGAATTGAAACTCCTAGATCTTTTGAGATTCATTGAACTTTTCAATGGCATGTTTAATCTCGATTATGCCCTACTATTTGTGACTGGGATGCCGAGGATCACAAACAAGGTGTGAATAACCATACGAATCACGTGGTGCACCCAATGCTACAATCACCTAATCAATGTGCCGGTTAGCCACACACGCTCCATTGATGTATGACAAACATCGAGTCACCCTTCGCTACCAATGTCATCCCCAAATTAGTGTGCCGGTTAACCACACACGCTCCACTAACGTTTGACAAGGGTACGAAGTGTAATTCCATGGGTTAGCATACTTTTCACATTTTTTTCTAAAGTAACTAGAGTTGGGATTTTATAAAATAATGTTCTAGTACTTTCTTTAATAACATTATACTTTTAATGAGATGTAGTTGTCCTATCAAATCCGTTCTGCTAACGACCCTCCACTAATCAAGGAAGCGGTGGGTGAGAGTGGACACTCATTCAACTACCATTTTATAGGCAGTTTCCTTATACCCCCCTTATAGATTAGCTTCGTGAATGAGGCATACTAGCGATTTGACTGACCATATTCTTATACATATATTAATATTTAACTTTTAATTATAATATACATATAAGGTGTGTTTTAAAACATTTTAAAACTCCAAGGGTTTATATAAATTTTTTTTCGAAATTTAAACTATTAAATTTTAAATTTAAGTAAACCAATTAATTAGATTTAATATTTATCTATTAATTAACTTTTAATTAATTTATTAAATCTTTTAAGGATTATCTAATTAAATTAAACAATTAACTTAATCCTAATCCATATCCCTTCTATATTTCAAAAATATGGGGTTAGGATAATTTCCTTAATTTTCTCAACCAAATAACTAGATTTAATATTTGTCTATTAATTAACTTTTAATTATTTAATTAAATCTAGTAAGGATTATCTAACTAAATCAAACACTTAATTTAATCTTAATCCATATCCCTTCTAGATTTCGAAAATATGGGGATAAGATAATTTCCTTATTTATCTCAATTATCCAATAAGGCAACTATTATCCAAAACAAAGAAACCTTAAAAGGGGGAGCATATTTCGAAATTACAAGGGGAGGAGGCTAGGGTTTTGGAAACCCTAACCCTAATTTCGACTAGGGCTCATGGAGGCTAGGGTTTTCGAAAACCCTTTGCACCAAAACCCTAAAATCGAAAATTTTGGCCTTTAGGGTTTAATGGCTATAAACCCTAATTTGCAATTCAACTATTATAGCAATTCAATTTAAAACAACCAGACTCTGATACCACTGATGGGATTTAGGTAAAACAAATAAACTAGAAAAACAATTCCTAAGTTCACATGCAACCTACTTTGGATCTATGTTTTATCTATTGAACATACAACTTTGAATTGCAAAACAAGAACCCTAGAGGAGAGAGGCTAATATAAAAATTAACAAACTAGGGTTTAGTAATTACATACCTTTCAATTGTTATAGTAAACAATTGATAATTCCCTTGATCTTGATCTTGATCTTCTTGGAAGCTTAGCACCACAAGTGTAATGCCTCTAATGGAATCACACCCAAACTAGCAAGAAGGAAAGTAGACGGAGAGAGAGGGAGTATGCAATTTTCGGCCCTAAGGGTTTCTTCCCAAGAAAGAGTGACCAAAATGTGAACCAGGAGGCTCCTTATATAGTTGAGGGATCTAGGGTTTAGGAAAAACCCTAATGCTCCTTGCTTAGGGCCTAAGCAAAGCCAAAAGCCTTATCCAAGCCCCCTTGGACGAAATCCTTAGGGTTTCCCCTATAGATTTCGTCCACCTCCTTCCAAGGAGGTTCTGGAGCCTTCCACTCAACTATTAGATAATTGCAAACTAGTCCCTGCACTTTATAATTAATTCTTTTAACCCCAAAATTAATTCTGATTAATTTCTGGCTAACAATTAATTTAAACAAAATGATTTCTTATTAATATATTAATCTTTTAACATATTAATAAATTCATTTATATTAATTTATTAATCTTATAATAAATTAATATCTCTCTTTTCATAATTTCCTTGTCCGGTTGCTAGGTTCGAGGGCAACCCAAAAGGACTGTGCTGCTATCAATTCAAGTACATACCAATTATAGTTATGGGCTTAGACACCTAATCCAACAAGTGGGAGGCGGTGCATGGACTCGAGAGTCCATGCGAGTAGATTCAGAGCATGTGTGATGCACGGAGTAGCGGTTACTCTACAAGGGATAGTGTAGAGTGGGGTGTATACACCGTGGAACTTGTTTGAAGCGGCGAGGTTGGCAAGTAGATTTCCTTAGATAAGGAAAGGGAAAGATATGTATTTCCGGGAAGGAGTTTTGGTTCACGAAAGTGGAAGCAGTAGTGAGAATGGAGGATTGAAAGTATTTCAATTATGGTTGTTGAAGCACTGTGAAATACCAGTGGTATGGAAGCACATTCGGATTGGGTGTCTGTTGAGGTTGCGGATGAATTTCCAGTAGTATAGAACCAGAGGAGTTTGGAAGGGATTCAAGGATGGAGCCTTGGATTTTCGGTATGGTTGTAATCATGAGGTCGCGTAGGTGGCGGTGATTCATCCTGGGATTGTCAGGAGGTATCATCAGTACGTGGGGTTTTCCAGCCGAGGATGTTAGAGCAAGTTCAGCATTTGTATGTGATTCCAGAAGAGAGCTCTTGGGAGTGCTCAAGAGCTGAAGGATGTGTCATCCTGTCAGCTCGGGAAGGAACGAATTGGATTCAGAAAGGGAAGCGGGATGAGTCCCAGCAACTGGTACCGGGTCGGATTCCGGTGGATCAGGGTTATATCTAGCTCGTAAGAGTCAAGTGATTGTTGTGATCTGGAACGAGTGAAGTATCATAGAGTGGTACTCGGTTGATAAGTGTGGTTATCAAAGGATGAAGCCGGTGGCCAGCTTGAGGCGGTGGTCAGGACACCGCAAGGGAAAGAGTTGGGTTTCGGGTTTCGGTGGTAGTGTTTTGGGGAACCTGGTTTGGTTAAAGCCAGGTGGTGCATTGCGAGAGTAGTTTTTGGAGTTGTGTTGCCGCAGGCTTCGAGGGCGAAGCCTAATTTAAGTGGGGAAGAATTGTAAAATCCCGAGTTCAGGAGTGCGAGTTCAGGGTTCAAAATGAAAATGTCGATGGTCAACTCGGCGAGTCCATGGGTAGACTCGGCGAGTAGGGTCGCGATTCTGGTCGTGTGTTAAGTGGCCAACTCGGTGAGTCGGTGGCTGGACTCGGCGAGTTGGTGCTGTTGTTGGATATAGTGTCTAAGTTCATAACTATATTTGGTATGTACTTGACCCGACCCGGCATGGTCCATTTGGGTTGCACTTCACCCGAACAGTTTATGGATAATATTTGAGAATAGTACAAGTTATGATTTATTAATATATTATAAGTTCTAATGTATTAATATAAGATCATATTATTTAATTAGTAGTGATCTATAATTAATCTAGGATTAATTTAGTGATCAAAGATATTACTAATTAAATATGGGCTTCTATATTTATATTGTGTGGGCTAATGCTCATTTGGAATGGGCTAGGCTTGGATGGAAAAGTCCATGGATACTCCATGGAGCTTTAACCCATGGATCTCATGGAAATGAAGAGACATGGGTTTTAGGGTTTAACCTAATCCACCACACTATATAAAGGAGGCTTTGGTTCTTGAAAAGTGACTAGTTGACACTTGTTGAGGTGAGGGCAATTTCAAGATAGTAAATACTATTCTCTCAAAGTTCCAAGTTTGTGGTGATTTGTGACTTTCATTTGAGGCATCCACATTATTGGTGCTAGGCTCTAGAACTCCAAGCAATCAACTACAACTACAAGGTAAGTATATCTACTAGCTTATTTGATTCATGTTCCCCATGCCATGCTAGTTAGGATATAAACCTTGGAAAAATAATTATTTACATGTATCTTAGACAAACATAGATCCAAGGTTTATTAGGGTTGCATGTACACTTAGGAAGTGTTAGAATGCTCAAAACCCATCAGTGGTATCAGAGCCTAGGACTGTTTGTTTGATACTTGTAATTAAAAGTTGAAAAAAAAGTCGAAAACTTGCTGTCTGACAAATGGACTCGGCGAGTCCATGGGGGGACTCAGCGAGTTCATGTGTATCTTCAACCTACTCGGCGAGTAGGTTCATGCACTCGGCGAGTAGGGTCGACACTCGACAGAGTGCAGATTTTCGACTTTAGTTGCTGGAAATGGATTGGAAACATTACCCTAAACTGTTTTGGTACTTGAAAACTTGTTTTAGCTGGTGTAATGTTTTTGCTAATTCATTTACAACAACTAGTTATCAAAATTACAAAGTTTAATGTGATTTTGATTCTTGAAAGTGTTCATATTCATGTTCTTGTTCTTATGAAGTTTAGATGATCATAGGAATTATTTGTAACCTATGTGGTAGTTTAATTCTTGATCATAATGTGTTTTAATGGAGTCCATAACTTGTCCTCAAGTTATGGCAAACCAAAAGTCTCTTGGATTAAAAAAAACCATTAAAAGAACACAAGAGTTAGAAAAATGAAAAGTCCTCATTTTATTACTCTATTAAACTCATAAGTTACAAGAAATGAAAAGTTTTGAAAGTTTACAAAACTTGCCCTCAAGTTTTGGAACAAGTAAAGTTAAGTTAAACTTTAGTTCCAACCCCTAGAATTTTAAAAGTTAAAATTCAACCCTTATACTTATATTATGATGATTTAATAATTATATATATATGTATAAGAACAAAGTCGTCTTACCGCTAGTACGCCTCATTCACGAAGTCGGTCTATAAGGTGGGTATAAGGTTGTTTCCTATAAAATGGTGACTTAATACGTCTATTCTCACCCACCGCTTGCTTGACTGGTGGAGGGTCGTTAGCCGAATGGGTAAGACAAGGACTTATAAATTCTCATTCAAAGTATGATGAATATTATAAAGTAACTAAATGTTTTAGTAAATTCCCAATCTTAGTTACTTTAGGAAAAATGTGAATAAGGTGCTAATCCATGAAATTACACTTTACACTTTGATTGAGTCGTTGGTGGAGCGTGTGTGGTTAACCGGCACACTAACTTGGACTTAACAAGGTAGGTAAAGGGTGACTTAGGGTTTATTATAGTATCGATGGAGCGTGTGTGGTTTACCGGCACATCGATTGAGTGATAAACTTTAAAGGGTACCAAGTGATTTGCATGGTTACTTCACACCTCGTTTTGTGATCCTCGGCATCCCAGTCACAAAACTTAGAGGGCACACTCGAGATTGAAACATGCCTTTGAAAAGTTCATTGAATCTCAAAGAATCTAGGAATTTCTAAGAACCAATCAAAAACCTAATACTTAAATGTTTTGGTTTTCGTGGTGGAAATTGGTGAATCGTCATTCACCTACCTTTCAAATATGGTATAGCTTAGATTACGGCATACCTCTTCTAAGTTATATTATATTGTGATTGGATCCTAGCCTTAATATTACATTTGGGTGTTTTATTAAGGACTCTCTTATATCTAAACTAATCTTGTTCTCTTCTTTTCAGATGTCTTCAAACAATGCTGCTTCTGGCTCTAATCCTAATAGCTCCTTTACTCTTATGAGCTTGTGTGGGAAAGTTACCTTTGATGGATCCAACTTCAATGAGTGGATCAGAAACATCAGGATGATTACCCGCTACGGACAAAGAATATGTCCTTGACAAGGAGCTTAAGGAAATTAATGAGACCACTGCAACTCCCCAGGAGATCGCTGACTTTCATACTCATGAAAGAGATGCTACCAAGGTGGCTTGCATCATGTTAGCCACAATGACAGCTGAACTCCAAAAGTCTTATGAGGATTTCTACCCTTATGAAATGCACCAAGATTTGATGGAAAGATACCATCAGAGTGCACGACAAGAGAGGTATGAGATCATCTGCTCCATGATAACAACCATGATGAAGGACGGGGAATCCGTCACGAGCCACATGCAGAAAATGCAAAGGTATGTGGATCGGTTGCTGAAACTTAATGTGAACTTCCCTGAGGAGCTTGCAATAGATATCATTTTGCACTCCTTACCATCGTGCTATGATCAATTCCGCATGACATATCACATGAATAAGGAAGAGGTCACACTCAGCAAACTTTAGGGACTTCTCAAGACCGCAGAAACAGGTCTTAAGGGGAAGTCGGTTGCTATCACTCCCACTCCAAACTCAACTCCGGTTTTGGCAATCGGGAAAAGACGAGGGAGGAAGAGAAAGAGCTCTTCGAAGGGTACCAAGGTTCGGACCCTTGATGGCTCTTCTTCAAGTGGAACCAAGAAAGGTTTCATCACTCCTTCTTCTGACCCAAAAGAGGCTGAATGCTTCTATTGCCATGAAAAGTCTCATTGGAAGCGGAACTGCCCAAAATACCAGCAGGATGTGAAGGATGGGAAAGTTAAACCCAACCACACAGGTATTTACACTATCTTATCTAGTAAATCACCCCATTCTAAATCTTGGGTCCTTGATATCGGTTGTGGTATTCATATTTGTTGTGACTTGCAGGGACTAAGAAGAAGTGAGAATGTGGAGCAAGGAAGGATAAACTTGATCATGGGGAATAGGAAAGCTTCACCTGTCACCAAGATTGGAGTTTATACTTTATCGCTAAGTAGTGGGTTTAGTTTAGATTTGAATAAATGTTGTTATTCGCCAGGAATGGCAAGAAATATTATTTCCTTTCATGCTTTGTACAAACAAGGGTTTACCTTTTCATTTAATAATGAAGTTGGTTCTATTGATGCTTTCTTTAATAATGTTTTTTATTTTAGAGCATTACCCTGTGATGGTGTGTATGAAGCTGTATATGTTGTAGATAATTCAGGAAATAATGTTTTGTGTATTGATTCTACTAATAATAATAACTTGGATAAAGCATCGTTATGGCATTGTCGTCTTGGACATATAAGCAAGAAGCGCATAAGCCAACTCCAAAAGGATGGAGTCTTGGAGTCGTTTGACCTAAAGTCAGATGATAGTTGCGAATCATGCTTACTTGGAAAAATGACAAAGTCACCCTTCACAGGCTCATGTGAGAGGGGTGAAGGTTTGTTGGACCTTGTACACACAGATGTGTGTGGACCATTCAAACATGCCACAAGGGATGCTAATCGTTATTATTTGACTTTCACTGATGATTACAGTAGATATGGATATGTCTACTTAATCAAGCATAAGTCAGAGACTTTCGAGAGGTTTAAGGAATTTAAACAGGAAGTCGAGAATCAATTGGGCAGGAACATTAAGATGCTTCGATCCGATCGATGAGGTGAGTATCTTAGTTCAGAGTTCCTCGACTATCTTAGGGAATGTGGGATTATCTCACAATTGACACCTCCCAGGACACCACAGTTGAATGGTGTAGCTGAGAGGCGTAATCGAACCTTGTTGGATATGGTTTGTTCCATGATGAGTCGAGCTACGCTACCAATCTCATTCTAGGGGTATGCCTTAGAGACTGCCGCCCATATTCTTAATCTAGTCCCTACAAAGAAAGTTGCCAAAACTCCTCACGAGATGTGGACTGGTAAAGTACCTAAACTAGACCACATCAAGATTTGGGGTTGTGAGGCTTTCGTGAGACGTGAGACTCATGATAAGCTCGAACCTCGAAGCGAGAGGTGTATTTTCATCGGCTACCCACAGCAATCCTTTGGTTACCTCTTCTACAGACCTAGTGACAATGTGGTCTTTGTAGCAAGAAGAGGAGTCTTTCGAGAGAGAGAATTTATAAGCCAAGGGGACAGTGGGAGGCAAATTGATCTTGAAGAAATTCAAGAGTCAAGCGGTGAAGGAACTTCAAACACTAGCCCTCAACTTGAGGAGGAAACTCCTGTTGAGCCAGTTGACGAGCTTGTACCACTGAGGCGTTCCACGAGAGTTAGGAATGCACCTGAGCATTACTATGGTTTCCATATTACTGCGGAAGGTGAGACACTTATTAGTGATGAGACACTAGTAGGTCTGGATGAACCTAACAGCTACACGGAAGCCATGGCAGGCCCTGAGGCTGCCAAATGGAAAGAGGCAATGGATAGCGAGATACAATCCATGTATGACAATCAAGTTTGGAACTTGGTTGAAAATGTACCAGGTCGTAAGACAGTGGGGTGCAAATGGATCTTCAAGAAGAAGACCGACATGGATGGTAATGTACACACTTATAAGGCACGACTGGTTGTAAAAGGTTATTCTCAAACTCTGGGAGTTGATTATGATGAAACCTTTTCACCAGTGGCCAAGATAAAGTCTATTAGGGTCCTGTTAGCCATTGTTGCATTTCATGACTATGAAATATGGCAAATGGATGTCAAAACTGCTTTCCTTAATGGAAAGTTGGCTGAGGATGTTTACATGGTTCAACCAGAGGGTTTTGTCAGTACAGAGTACCCCAATAGAGTGTGTAAACTCGAGAAATCCATTTATGGATTGAAACAGACACCTCGCAGATGGAATCTTTGCTTTGATGAGAAGGTCAAGGAATTTGGCTTTTCAAGGAGTGAAGATGAATCTTGTGTCTATATCAAGGCTAGTGGGATTATAGTCAGTTTTTTGGTACTGTATGTGGATGACATACTACTCATAGGAAATAACATCCCAACCTTGCAGGAAGTAAAGTCCTGGCTTGGGAAGTGTTTCGCTATGAAGGACCTTGGTGAAGCTGCCTATATCCTAGGGATAAGGATTTTGAGAGACAGGAGTAAAAGACTAATTGGACTTAGTCAGAGTACCTACTTGGATAAGGTGCTGGAAAGATTCAACATGCATAACTCCAAGAAAGGTGAGTTACCCATTCAGAGTAATGCCAGATTAAGTAAGACACAAAGCCCTAGTACTGAGACTGAGATAGCAGAAATGAGTCGACTACCTTATGCTTCAGCTGTAGGATCGATCATGTATGCTATGACGTGTACTCGACCTGATGTAGCCTTTGCTTTAAGCATGGTTAGCAGGTATCAGGGGAACCCTGGCAAGGAACACTGGACTGCGGTAAAGAATATCCTCAAGTACTTGCGAAGGACTAAGGACTGGGTCCTTACCTTCGGTGGGAGTGATGACTTGAGAGTTGTAGGGTATAGTGATGCTAGTTTCCAGACTGATAGGGATAATTTCCGCTCTCAGTCGGGCTGGGTCTTTACCCTAAACGGAGGAGCAATTTCTTGGAAGAGTTCCAAGCAAGAGACAGTGGCAGATTCAACTTGTGAATCAGAGTATATAGCAGCAAGCGAGGCAGCAAAGGAGGCTATATGGCTAAAGAACTTCATTGGAGACCTTGGAGTTGTACCAGCTATAAAAGAGCCAATGGAGATTTTCTGTGACAGCAATAGTGCGGTTGCCTTAGCCAAGGAACCAAGGGATCACGGGAGATCCAGACACATCGACAGAAAATACCATTTTATCAGACATCGAATCGAAGAAGGACTCCTCGTGGCGAAGAGGGTATCATCGGATGAGAACCCAGCAGATCCCCTCACGAAGGGACTGAGTAGGGTTAAGCATCTCCAGCATGCTCGGAGCATAGGGCTGAAGGATGATATAAGTTTTAGTAGTTAGATAACCTCGAAATTTGTAAAGTGTAATTGACATTAGATGATGAATAAAAGGTGTTTTATTTATGAGTAAAGTGTTGCTATCTCTTGTTGATCGTTTACTATATTTCGTTTGCATGTTTTGACTTCCAGAATAATTTTGTTTGATATAACATATTATTCAAACCTCCATAGTCGGTCATATGTCGGAAGTAGGTATGAATCAAGACTGTCATGATTGGTTGCAGAGGTCTAAGGTGTTGGACAAGGCTACAACAATCATGAGTGCTCATAAGTTCTGAGCATTGGACTCAACCCACGCTCACTGGAATCACTTCATGGAATTTTATCTCGAGTGATCGTGAGACGGTAATATCATATAAGTCTTCAAACCTAGAGATATGATTTGTTACTTACGAGTTGGTTATGCATTGATTGTACGAAAACGCATTGGTAACTCGATGTTATAAAACGTGCTTTTGTGTGTAATTCAATGAGTGGTAGAACAAACATATGAGTCGAAGTTTATCTGTTCCTTCTTGGATTAGAAGCTGATATCTGAGCCCCTCGATGATTTTGTTTTGACCTATGTACCGGGCCCGGTCAGAACTAAGTTGATGTGTTCAATTAAGTTTTTTGTCAAACAAATCGGAAATCGGGAAACAAACTGCTGGACAATAAGTAAGACATTGTTCCATGTATTTGTCCGGCTGATATCTAGAACAGAGGATTATATGATCACTTATCTTAAATGGCAAGTTCTAGTTCAACAGAGTTTAAAGAGCTACGATTGCTAATCGGTTCCTGAAGTCATACTTGCAACTATAGTTATTAGACTTATCCAAGTGGGAGACTGTTGGATATAGTGTCTAAGTTCATAACTATATTTGGTATGTACTTGACCCGACCCGACATGGTCCATTTGGGTTGCACTTCACCCGAACAGTTTATGGATAATATTTGAGAATAGTACAAGTTATGATTTATTAATATATTATAAGTTCTAATGTATTAATATAAGATCATATTATTTAATTAGTAGTGATCTATAATTAATCTAGGATTAATTTAGTGATCAAAGATATTACTAATTAAATATGGGCTTCTATATTTATATTGTGTGGGCTAATGCTCATTTGGAATGGGCTAGGCTTGGATGGAAAAGTCCATGGATACTCCATGGAGCTTTAACCCATGGATCTCATGGAAATGAAGAGACATGGGTTTTAGGGTTTAACCTAATCCACCACACTATATAAAGGAGGCTTTGGTTCTTGAAAAGTGACTAGTTGAAACTTGTTGAGGTGAGGGCAATTTCAAGATAGTAAATACTATTCTCTCAAAGTTCCAAGTTTGTGGTGATTTGTGACTTTCATTTGAGGCATCCACATTATTGGTGCTAGGCTCTAGAACTCCAAGCAATCAACTACAACTACATGGTAAGGATATCTACTAGCTTATTTGATTCATGTTCCCCATGCCATGCTAGTTAGGATATAAACCTTGGAAAAATAATTATTTACATGTATCTTAGACAAACATAGATCCAAGGTTTATTAGGGTTGCATGTACACTTAGGAAGTGTTAGAATGCTCAAAACCCATCAGCTGTGTGGAGAAAACCCTAATCACGGGGGTTGAGCCCTATATAAAGAATATAATACCCTCTCCCCATTTTCTTTACTCTCCCTTGAAGTCCAGAAACCCCAATATTCGTCTGAGAGAAAGAATTAGAGAACATTTGGATCTTGAAGGAGTGTTTGTTGAAGAGATCTTTGAAGATTAAGAGGCTTGGAGCAAGGGTCTTTGCAAGGTTTTGGCTTATTCTTTTGTTGGAGTCTTCTCTTGAGGTAATAATTCGTTGCTTGAGCTATTATCCATCAAGATCTATCATTTGTGGGATTTTTGGGAGTATTTCTAGAGTTATTTGGGGCTTGTTGGATCTAAGGTTGCTACCTTAGATCTGGACTTGAGATGGTCCAGAAGATCATAAAGTTCTTGTCTTTGAATTGTTGGTGAAGCCTTCTTGTCCCAATCCCTAGTTCAAGAGTGTTTTATGCTTAGATCTCTTTGGATTCACATAAAGTTTGCAACTTTACGTGAGGAATAGCTTGTAGAAGGGTAGATCTATGGATTGGAGCCCTGCATGGCTTGGAAAGCCACTGTGTGGATTAAGAACTAGATGTACTCGGCGAGTCACATGGATGTACTCGGGCGAGTTGGATGAAGATAGGCAGGGACTCGACGAGTTGGAAGAACAACTCGGTGAGTCTGTTGAAGATTGTCTTGGACTTGGCGAGTCTGTTCTTGGACTCGGCGAGTATGGTCGCAAAGTCCTAACCTTTTGGTTGAGCTTTGAATCAGTGAGTCGAGGGACGACTCGGTGAGTTGAGCAGGAAGTGACTCTGAGTTCGTGGGACTCGGCGAGTTGGGTCGCGATATGGGAGTTTTCAGAGCATAGGGACTCGACGAGTCAGCGGGCTGACTCGGCGAGTAGAGTCAGTCAGGAAGTTTGACTTTGACTTTGACCAAGAGTTGACCAGTTGACTTCCAGGGGTAATTTGGTATTTATTGGTATTTATTGAGTTCAGTCTTTTGGTATTATCATTGGTGGAGTTCGTGTCGGAGGTTGGAGCAGCGTGATCTTATCTTTTCAGTCAGCAGTTGCGAGGTGAGTTATCCTCACTATATCGACAGGGTCTAAGGCATCAAGGTCGGCCCTTTATCGGACTGTAATCCGGGTATTGTTGTTGTGTTATTGCTTTGCTATGTTTGCATCCTGGTAGTTAGGATGGTATATGTTAGTGACCGGTTAGGTCCGTATCCTGTTTAGAGTATGCTATGTATGTGATCTGCTAGATCGGTTGACTGATGATTAATTTTTATGTGGTTATATGTTTATGTGCATATGGTTGGTTGACTGGGTTTGAGTTGAGGCGGGTCCTGCTTTGTGCTATAGGCCAACATACCCAGGGCGGACCAAATATCCCGAAGGCCCAACGAGCGGTCCGGATAGGCTGTAGGCCCCACGAGGGCGGACCAGACGTGCCAAAGCTCAGAAAGTGGACCAGGCCGACTGAAGACCCGGTGCAGGCGGACCAGTTATATTGTAGACTCAGAGAGTGGACCATGTGGGTTGAAGGCCCGGTGCGAACGGACCAACCACACTACAGACTCGATGGATATGACTAGACTCGGAGGGTGGACCAGGTGGACTGAAGGCCCGGTGCGGCGGACCAGTCACACAGTAGACCCGAAGTGCATGGCTGTTTTATGTTCAGTTATGATATGGCTTGTTATGTGTATGGTATATGTGGTTGGTATTTTGGGGGTATCTCACTAATCTTTCGGGCTTACATTTGTGGTTTAAATGTTTCAGGTATTTCAGGAGACCGTGGCAAGGCAAAGGCATGATCGTACCGCTCCTCATGTTTATGTTTTATGTTATGGTTCTGGGAATACTCTGATAATAAATTTATTGAAAACCCTTTTTGTAATAACTTAATGAATTTGGGTTGTTTTTGAAAAGTTTAAATTGGCTTAAATTTTTGGATGTTACAAACTTGAAGCTCGTCTCCGATCATATTTGACGTCTCCACCGCTAGTAGTCTTATGTCGTTGTCCATTTGTTTCCCGAAGCTCTCTTTTAGAAGCAATTTGCAAAATCTTGTCCATTCTAACTTTTTACCCTTCATATCGGCCCCATTTCTTTCAACTTATCTGAATTCTACGTTTTGCTTTTGTCTTTGCTTTTTTGCTTTGTCTCTTCCCATTGGTCGGGAAAGTGGTGAAACTGGAACGGGTTCATCTTCGTTCAGATCGAATTGAACACAAACATCTGATGTAGTATGATCGGACTCAGATGTTTTGCTGCGTTTTGAACTACGGTCGACATGCTTGTCTGATGTTTTGTTGTTTTACGATTTCTTGTTATCTTTCATAAAATTCCAAACTTCAAGAAACTTGAAAGCCTTCACGTTTTCTATTTTATACACTTTCAGCACTTTCCGCAAAATCACATCATCGTTTTCTCCACTTTTCCATTGATGTTTCATGTTGGTATACAAATCATTAAACATCATGATTTTCTAGTTCATCTTCCCCCATTTCGAGTACACTTAATGTTTTGAACAGTACTCTCCACGGTTCATTCCTTTATGAAACCTATGTAAAACCCGAATCCAAAAACGGTCATACTTTTGGTCTTTTTCAATCGTGCATCTTCTGAAATATCGATCCATGATTGTGCCAACACTAACACTTCTAGGGGTTCCTAACTTTTAGCCTGTACATTCTCTTTTCTTTTATTTGCTGTTCGAGTGGGCTAAGTTTCTTCAACAAATTCTGGTTCGGACTCAGAAACGACCGTATGTGGTTGTGTTTGTGTTTGTTGAACAAACTCAGGTTGAGAAAAAAAAAATCAAATGGATTAAAATCTGAGTCGGGTTGTGGTAGTGTTTATGGTAGTGGTTGTGTTGGTCGTTGTGGAAATTTGGAAAGCATACCGCCATAGTGGTAATACGGATGCGAAAAAATCGGTTGATCAAATGAAGGTATTGGGGTTGTGGTGTGTCTAGCTGGTGTTTTTTCATTGGTAGTCTTTTGGAAGAAGACATTTTGAAAATATATGAAGAAAAGATGTTAAAATGATAAGGAATTTGAGTGAGGATTTTGTAAAAAATGGTAAGTATATATATGGTAAATTTAAAAATAATAATAATAATTTCTAAACACAAGGACTGTTGAACGGTCAAAAGGAGCACCAACCAATCAAAATATGTGGATGTTTCTTACCACATTGTGGCTTAAGCCGCACTTGACCGCACCCAGGGGGTGGTGTTCTTGGTCCATGTGGCAAAATCGCGGTATGAAACCCCAACCACTCTCTCTGGCTTTAAAATGACTTATTGATTTCTTAAGAGGTCAATAAACTAAATTGTGTGTTTGGATGATGAAAATGACTTTTTAAAATAGATAGTGATTTATACATAATATTTTTTAGCCATACACAACATTTTATGTTTTAATTGTACTTTACACGTGTATAAAGTATAATTCGTTATGTATGACTATAAAGTGTTTTGTACGAATCATCACCCTTTCAAAATGGCTCCACACCTTTAATGAAGAGTTTTCAAAATATCAATCTCCTAACTTCTTCAAACTCCTTATGATTTTTTTGACATAAAAAAACTATAATATCCTTAATAAACTCTCTTGCTTTCCTTCGCATGCACATTTTAATCATACAAATATAAAGTTTTTGGCCACCACATAAGATAATCCAAAAATATAATCTTTAAAAAAAATATTTTGCTATCATATAAAATAGAGAAATCTTCAAAAAGTTATAATATTATTTTTTTAGCAAATAAGCCCAAAAAGTTTGTAATTGTTTACATATTTAGGTTTTTTGACATCATATTCAATTAAGTTATAATATAATTTTTTAGCAAATAAACCAAAAAACTTTTAATTGTTTACATATTTAGATTTTTACTCGATAAACCGGTCACCAACCAAATATGAGGGCTTTTGTAGTGGTTGATATGGTGATTTGTTTTGAATGGTTGACGTCGGATGATGATATAAACAATTATAAAAATTACCTAAGTCGGAACAATTCTATTTTTTCTATATGTTTCCTATAAACAAAACCCTTTAATTTAAGAAATGCATGGGGATGAATATTGTCATGCACACAATACCCAAATGACATCAAAAGAAAATGAGAGACGACTTGGTGTACATTATCATCATAGAGTACCTTTCTGATTTTTGAAAAATATGTGTAAGCCATAGGGAGGGAAAATAATGTAAATATTTTGTAACTACGAAAGGTGATTCAAAAAATAATATCATTTGAAATATAATCATCAAGAAAGATAATAAAATATCCAGGACGTAATCTAATGGAATACTATAAAAAAAACCTTTATATTTTTTTTAGTTTAAAGATGTTTTACCATTTTTGTGTTTTTGTGGGGTTTACTCTGTAATTTTCATTAACGTTTTTATATTTACCCTTTTACCCTTTTCACCTGTTCCTTAAAGTTAAACTCGCAAAAACCCTTAGGTTTGCAAAGTTTTTACAGTTTTACACTAAATATATTTTTGTTCTTTTTTTAAATAAATTTGTACCCCATTCTGTTTTTATACAACTTGTTAATTTTACTCGTTTTACTTTTTTCGCCGGGCATTTTTTTTTGTTGGCATGGCATGTCATATAAAAGTCTTATAAAAAATAGAAAGAATGGTAAAAATGATGCTCAAACTTGAGACCACTCAGTTTGTTCCTTTCACTTGCTAATTCCATGAAAAATATCTATTAGAATCACAAGAACACTCGAAACATATGAGATAGCTCTAGATGATCTCATTATCAATGCTTTTTGTGGATTTCAATTAAAATAAAGCAAAAAAAAAAAAGTAGTAAAATTAAAGGGTTGCAATAAATTATGGTGTAAAACTAAAAAAAAAGGTGAAAGCTTTGCAAATAAAGGGGTTTCCTGCAAGTTTTACTTGAGAAACTGGTAAAAAAAAATGTAAAAATGATAAAATTAGAAAGTTGAATACTCAAAAAACTGAACGCTTTTCTTGGCAATATCCCTTATCTAATTAAAATAATTACCACTAAACATGGATAAATACAAACACAACCCTAACCCATACAAAAATACCGAAATATACACTAGCAATCATAATCATACCAGAAAACACAAATTAATTAAAAAAAACATGCTTTATTTCTTCCTATTTTGTTGTTTATGTTTCTCATCATTATCTCAATACTATTACAATATTGTACACAATGTTGTGACATACTCACATTGCCATTAAAACACATTTCTAATCTCTTTTTTTTTTTTTTTTTTAATCTTCCGATCACATAGCAATGGAAACAATATGGTGTAAATCGTCTAGCAAAAGGGTATGATCACCCAAAGGCAATATCATCTTCCCAAACTCATCAACAATGCTAAGATGCTTACACGGATCCACAAGAATCCGTAATTTTGTATCCAAATAAGAAAGCGTATGCACACGTTCAAACTCCACAAGTTGTTTCAATGGTGCACCTTGTTCAAAACCCTTGGGGACTTGTGCAAATAACATCACAACTGTGCTTCCATCAAATGGGCCATGATTTGTGATTGAGATTTCAATTGGGAATCTTAAAGAATCACAATGTTGTTGGATTTTATCGACGTAAAGATAGTTGGAAGAGCCTATGGTTTGTTGTAATATGTTGGTTTTTTGTGAATTGAAAACATGAAGAATGGTGGTGGGTGGTGAGAGGATGTTGTAGGTGTAATTTGAGTAACTTAATCCGTGTCCGAATTTGTAGACTGTGGGACCCGTGTAGAAACGATATGTTCTTCCGGGATAATTATGAGAAAGATTGGGTCTCATGTGCATGTCGTTCATTGCTACGCTTGTGAAGGATTGTGGATACCATGTCACAGGTAGTTTTCCACCTGTAAGAAATAGCAATGTACTTTAATTTGTCTGTGTATTTATTAATAAGTATTATATCATTCTAGACTTCTTTTTTCTGAAAAAGACCTTGTATTTATTTAATTTTTTCCGGAAAAACCCTCTAACTTTGTCTATTTTTCCGGAGGAAACTCTCAATCTGCCAACTATTTCCAAAAAACGTCAACTTTTTTAGTTTTTCCAAAAAAAAACCCTCACATTTTTACAAGTTTTTTCAGAAAATAAAATTACTAAAATGGCCGGATCGGAAAAAATGTAAAAATACAAGGTCTTTTTCAAGAAAAAAATTATAAAGTTGAGGTTTAATCCGCAAGAAAAGAAAACACACAAAATATAAGGTCTTTTATGAGATTAACCATTTCATTTATTTGACATTATACTTTGAAAAATCTATCCGTTTGTTTTTTTTTTTTCTTGAAAAATACCTTATATGTTTTTAATTTTTTTCTGAAAAAACCCTCAACTTTGTCTATTTTTCTGAAAAAAAACCCTCAATCTTCTAACTGTTTCCGAAAAAACCTCAACCTTTTTAGTTTTCCGAAAAAACCCTTTATGAAGGCATTGTATGTTGAAAAACTACCCAATTATATTTATACCATTCTTTTCATGAAAAATTACTTTCTATTTATAAATATATAAAATTATCAAACAACAATATTATAATTAAAAAAAAAAAAAAAGTTAAAAAATCTGGAAATAAATACTAACCAGGATTATGATCTCCAAACACAATCTGAGCAAGAGCAGTAGCACCACCTTCACCCGGGTACCCGACCCAAATAATGGTAGCAATCCGTGGGTCCCCTTGAGCAAAAGAAACATCAAGGGGCCCACCACCTGTCAAAACTAAAACTATCGGCTTTTTACTTATAGCAGCAATTGTTGTAATCAAAGCCGATTGATACCCTGGTAGAAGAAGACTAAATCTATCATGATCTTCGGTTTCTTGACTCAAATCAATTCCAGCCACAATAATTACAAAATCGGCTTCTTTTGAGATGGAAATTGCTTCTGGAAATTTCGAATTGGAAGCGCATGCCACGTCTACACATCCCGATGAATGACTTGTTTTCTTTATGTATTTTTTAAACCCATCGATTATGCTTTTTGGGCTACATGGAACTCCTGTATATATATGTTTCAAAATAATTAAATTGTAAGTAAGTAGGAATTCAATTCATGAATTATAATAATTTAATTGTTGTGATTAGGTAATAATGTTAGGTTAATTGCTATAATCACTAGAAAAATGTACCTAGTAGAATTGCAGAAAAACCATTATACTTATTTTGGGCAATTTTGTGGTTTAGCCACGTATACTTTTTTTTCCCTAAATTTACCCATTTTGGCATAAAATATTATCAAATTAAAATGGTTAATTTGGAAAAATGTTTGAAGCTTGTATAGTTTGATTGGAAGAAATGAAGTATTGGTGGTTAAACTACAAAACTGCCCAAAATATATCGTTTTTAATTTTCTGATTATTAGGGATAAAAATAAGAGTTAATCTAAAAAAAACTTATATTTTGTGTTTGTTCTGGATTAAACCTCAAATTTATTTTTTGCCTGAAATATTTTTTCATTTTTTTGATCTGGCCTTTTAGTCATTTTTTCCTTAAAAAAAATGAAAAATGTGAGGATTTTTTGCTAGAAAAACTAGCAAAGTTGAAGGTTTATTTGGAAGCATTTAGAAGGTTGAGGGTTTTTTCGGAAAGAAAAATACAAAGTTGAGGGTTTTTTCAGAAAAAATGAAAAAATACAAGGTCTTTTTCAGACAAAAAAAAAAAGTAAAAGTTGAGGTCTAATCCAGAAAAAACACAGAACACAACCCAAAGATTTAAACCCAATTTACCGATTATACTTTATTTCTTTTTCCCAATATTTCTTTTTCCCAAATTTGCCCATTTTTTAGCACTAATATGGCTTAGCCATTTATACTTTATTTCTTTTTTTTTTCCAAATTTGCAATTTTAACCTAATATATTATCAAGTCAAAATGGCTACTAATTTGGAAAAAAGTTTAAAACTCGTAGTTTTTTTATTGGAAGAAATGAAGTATTAGTCGATTAAACTACAAAACTGTCCAAAATATATAATTTTTTTAGTAATTTGCCAAAAATTTCTGATTCAATTTTCTGATTATTAGGGATTTAAAATAATCTAATTATTGAAATAAAGATCAAATTAAAGAAATTCAAACCTATGTATCCCCCGCCCAATTTGCTCGTTGCATTTGCCATTGGACCAATAACAGCTAACGATGAAACAAGATTCTTTTTCAAAGGTAAAAAATTGTTATCATTCTTGAGAAGTACAATCCCTTGTTTTGCTGCTTCAAGGGCAAGATTCTTGTGATTTGAAGTGCAAACATCTTGAGGTCCAAATTTTCCATATTTCCCTTTTATCGGGTCCCCATCATAGAGTCCTAAACGAAGTTGAACTTTAAATAAATTGAGAAGAGCTTTATCGATTTCTTCTTCTTTCACTTTCCCCTTTTCAACTGCCGACTTCGTGTGTATCAACATGTAGGTCCCACAGTTAATATCCATTCCTACACCAATATTTTTTAACGGTCGGCGGTTAAAATTATTCTTTCAGCAACCCTTCAGCTGGCTCACACTGTCTGTCTCGTAAACATAACGTGAGACGTAAATCAAGTCGCTGCTAAACCCTAAGCCCTAATACTATTAAAATAGTTTAGGGCTTAGGGTTTAGAGTTTAGAATTTAGGGTTTAGAGTTTTTACCCTAAAATCCCTAAAATCCTAGTAAACACATTAAGCCCAAATGACTATTTCTTTCTACTTAATGCGTTAACCACTTAATAGATTAATATTGTGAAATTTGTTTTAGGGAATATAAGGGTAAAATGGTCAAAAACCCTTTTAACAAGTTAGAAAAGGGAAATTGGAAAGTTAGAAAGAAACCAGCTTTTAGAGCAATGGCCACAGCATCTTCAGGGCTTTTAGTGTAGTTTTGATATTCGTATATAGTGGCCACAGCATCACAATCTGAAGTTATATATCTGTGTTTATGCATAAAACCAAAAGCTTGTAAGTTTTTATTATCATTTATCAAATCAATTTAAAATTTAGAAACTTTTTAGTATGTGATTTGAGGAATCTTGAACCCTTTAAATCCCCATTCTGTTCGAGCTTTTTGTAAAAGCTTCTTATCAGCACAAGCTGGGATTCCATTTACTGCATTATATGAACACATTAAGCAACTTGCTTTCGCCTTTTGTATACAACTTCTAAACGGTGGTTCATATGTGTCCTGCATATCCTGCTCTGTTACCTGAATGTTTACCCAGTTTTGAACTTCAAGCATTTTTTTTTCTCGAATTTGTTAAAGTTTCGATCTTGGAAACAAATTAGTTGATTTCAGGATTTGGAAAGGATTCTTACAATGGCGTTGAAGTTGTATCTGGCGTAATTCCCCCAAAATTCCAAATCATAAGCACTGAAATGCTTACAACAAGCAGACACCATCAACTCATCACCACCGCCGTCTCCGCCGTGGTTGTCGTCGGCGCCTGACAATACCCTCCTCCTACCCCTTCTCTTCGTATCTTGATACCTGTTTCTACCTTCGGTCGTCTTCTCCCCCTGAAATCCTCTCACATACTCAACACTGTAAGCGGACACCACCATTGGATCCTCGCCGGGGGTTTCCTGCCCTCTTCCCCATCTTGGGTCTCGGAAAATGTTAATCGTCGGAGCCCAGAAAGTCAACCCGGCTTGACCCACGTTGTACATTGCCCTTGCTTCAACGGCGATAACCGAAGCAATTGAAAACCATAACGTCCGATTGAAAGATGATGTGGTGAGAATGACTTGTGGGAAGCCGGTGGCGGCGGGGATGGGTCCGGTTTCGAATGTGACACCGGGGCCATTAGAGGCGATGCCGTGGAGAGATTCCGACCACCACTCGTAGGGAGGGATGCCGAGACGGGGAATGCCGGTGTCGTTGTTGGAGAGGCGTTTGATCTTCTCGGAAAGAGAGAGGAGAGAGAGGAGGGATTGGGCTCTGGTGGGTATCGGTAAGGCGGTGTTGCAGAAGGGGTAGGAGTTGTGGTGTGGTGGTTGACATGGGAATTTGGGAGATTGTGATTGAGAATTTGGGATGTTGATTAGAGTGATGAAGAGTAAGAGGATGATGGCGGTGGTTATGGTGGACGACATCGGAGGGGTCGTGGTGGTTGTGGTGATCGGCCGAGTAAAGAGGCTTTTAAAGAGTGGATAAAACGGCAGTCAACAGTGACTCTTGTTTTGGCCAATGAGACTTTTCGATATCTTTTAAAAATGTTGGATCTAATCCATGATTTTAAAATGGAGAAAATGACAAATATAATAAAAAATAAACACAATTAAATAAAGGGACCCTTGTTTTTACAAAAAGATCAAAAGTTTATTTCTTATTTATTTATTTATTTTTGTTTGACAGGGTAGGGATCTTATAGTTTTATCTTTTAAATGGCTATAACCGTTATAGGATCAATGTAAAATGATTATGGGCGTGTTCGGCAAAACTAACTGATAGCGGATAGTAGGTAACGGTTATTTGGTAGCGGGTAGCAGTAACATTTGATTTTGAAGCGTTTTGTTGAAAGTTACTCCATATAGCTTTTGATTTTGGAGCGTTTTGTTTAGGTTAAAAGCTAAACGCTTCTGTCATCGAACAATATTTTTTTCTTTTTTATTAGCGCTTTCTTAAAATCTAGAAGTCAGAAGCTTCCAAACGTTGTGTGCCGAACACGTTATATGTTTTAATTTTTTAATATATTTTATCTTTAACTTTATTAGTTTTAACTAGGATATAACCCGCAGATACCACAGATGAAAAAAAAATGTGAAAATAATTTTAATTACATTTTAAGGTAATTATTAAGCAATGATAAAAAAAAAGTAATAATTTATAAATATAGATATTTTGTCAGTAAGTTCATAATGATATTCACTATTATGAATATCTAATTTACATTTTGTATGCTTAGATATTTGATAAAATCATGAGTTCTTATGATGCAATATAAATTTGAGTATAATGAAAAAAACATAATAAATCATGGAAATTGTT
Organism: Lactuca serriola; assembly: GCF_051521515.1. Lineage (NCBI taxonomy): Eukaryota > Viridiplantae > Streptophyta > Magnoliopsida > Asterales > Asteraceae > Lactuca > Lactuca serriola. Next base: position 330,955,818 of record NC_136411.1, read on the forward strand.
GAATCTATATGCCCAATAATAATATTATGGAGTGATATTACTAATAATATATGATCGGGTCATACTTTTATCAAGTTGACACATTTTGTATATTTATTATTAATGTGATCATTAATAAATAATATCAATTCTTGTATTTAATTAGGGCATAGTTATTGTTTTGTGAAAATAATAATTACAAAAGAGTATAACTAGTTATTATTTCATATGGTATGAATTAATAATTCATGCACAAACTTTTGGACTAGTTGGATTATTTTGTCTTTTACCTAAAGACAAAGTTTATATTTTATAAACTTTGAGTTTATAAAATTAAAGAATCTTTCTTATAATTAAAGGTATGGCCAAAAGTATTAAACAAAGAAAGAGGTTGTTTTTCAACCTCCATGCTTTGTCTTCCATGCTTCTAAAGGCTATAAATACTTTAGAGTATTTTAATGTAAAGCCCTTACCTTGCATGGAGTATATAAAGAGTGCCTTATGCATGAGAAACCAACACTTCTTCTTCTCTCTTTCTCTCTAGAACCGTGGGCATGTAAGGGCTTGGAGCTCTCAGTCTTTTGAAGATTATTCAAATCTTTTGGTGGTTTAAAGTGCTTATTTTAGTTAAGCCCTTAAAAGCTTAAGAAGTACTTTATACAAGAAGGAACTAGCATTTCAAGTGTCTTAATCTTGATGGTGGATACATGTAGAGAAGATCATGTTCTTTGATCTTTACATCTTCATCAATACCCCAAAACCAAGTGGGTTCAAAGGCTTCAGAGGTTATCTCTAAAACATCATATGGTTGTTTTAATATCATTCTAACCTCTATAAATGAATCTTAGATGGTTTGGTTTTGTTATAAACTCGAAAATAATATTGTTATTTTTAAAGCTTCTGTTGTCGGATTTATGAAAATCGAACTTATATTGTGTATCAAAACTCATCAGTCGTATCAGAGTCATCTTTTATATATTAGAATGATTTTTTATGTTTGATAATCTTTGGTTTTTGGAAAACAATCATGAATTCCTTTTTTGTTAAGAAAAATCCATATTTGTCTTCTTTGACAACTTCTTGGTTAAAATTGTTTATTTTTATATACAGTCATTTTTCATTCATTTTGGTTATATAAAAGTTGCCTTAGAAAAAACAAATAGTTGTTTGTTATTATATTTGATATGTTGTTGTGTATAAACAAGTCATTTGGACATTTGTGTTGTGCTTAGTTGATATTTATTTATTCATAAGATGTAATAAATAAATAGATATTTTTTTTCATTTGTTGATTTGTTGTGATAAATTAGTTAGACTAGTTGTATTTCTTTTAAAATGTTTCAAGATGAAGAAATGTCCGTTTAGAAGATGACTTAAACCATTTAAGACCATAATTCAACCATAAGCTTCTACTTTTGGTTTTGGGATTAATTATACTCTTAACGGTTTAAGTGTTGCAACTTTCACAACATGACAATTTGAAGTCATGTTGCAATTTTACCAATTGACTTGGCAAGTGGGAGCTTAAAGACCTTTTGAAGTGTCCCTTAAGTCTTTTAGGAAAGATTTAATATGATTGCTCACAAAAATTATTACTAGACATGATTTGGTTTATACATATTATAATGCATGCTTGTAATGTTTATTAATATATGTTATGTTTTATGTATGAAAATAGTTTTTACATGTCAAATAACATTTTTTCGTAAAATAATATTACTTGGAGTTTGAGTAAAAAATATTTAAAAGATAACATAAGTTGTTTATAAATGAATATTTATAAAAACATTTTACAGGTTACCGGTTAAAAATTGATTTTTTTTAAATAGTTTTATTGTAAAACTTATAAATATCCAACTTTAATATATTTGAAATGGTTTAAAAGATGTTTGAACATTATATAAACTTCATGTCTTTATAATAAATAAGGAGTTTTTATTAAAAATGCTAAAATCGGTTTATAGCATTATAACGACAAATAATAAAATAGTGATTATTTTTTGCGCCGAAACTTAATATATAATATTGTTATTTTAAACATAACGCAACATGTTCATATTATGTTTTATGCATGCCAAATGAGATTTAAAACATAAATATCGTCACCCAAGTTTTTGTTTATCAAAATATGACTTTTATCATAAGATGCATAAAATTGAGTTCATTACAATAATATTAAATTTTTAAACACAACGTTTTTCATATAAATTCTATGTTTGAATACTAATGAATCCTAAAATATAGGGAAATTTTACCCGACTTCCCATATATATATATATATATATATATATATATATATATATATATATATATATATATATATATATATATATATATATATATATATATATATCGATGCATAAATTTTGACCCATAGTTTAATTTATTCATTGGATGAATTGATTCCTAATATATCTGCAAAGTTTATTGGATTTTAGCCTGCTTCCCCTATATTGGGTCTAGCCACACTAAAACTACAAACTACTTTTCTTCATCTAAACAAAATATCCCTTAAGTCTCCGGTCGCAACCATAGATGACCATCATCCAGTGACGAATCTAAAACAAAAAATTACATGGTTCCTCATATAGTATTAAATAGGTCATTTATATTTTTTTAATACTATAAGGTAGGTCCTAATATAAATTTCTATATATTTTCTATAAAATATTAAAACTTAGGTAGGTCCTAGGATCCACCTGGAATACATGTGGCTACGCCACTAGATCTTATGTCATATTAATATAGTTATAAACACCGAATCTATTGCTTTTTATAACAATGTACTTTATGTTTCCACTTTTTATAGCAAAATATTTTTTATTTTTATCTCATTTTCGATTATTATTGTTAACCAATATTAATCATCATCCATAACCATTAGCTTAAACTAAAACCAATACTAACCAATACCCAATTGCTACCAAAATATATTAACCACTTATAATGATTATGGTTTAGTTTTAGCTAAAAACCAAACCAAACCGTTGCATATACACAGCTACAAAAAATATATAATCAACACTTTCTACCAGCTCTACCATACTATGGTGTATGCTGATAGGAGAATACTTATTATATAACATGACAAAACCGCAAAAATGGTTTTTGTGGTTTCTCATTTTATGCGGTTACGGTCCAAACATTTGAAAAGTTACAGATTTTGTCATTTTTAACAAGTTTTGTTGTGGTTTTGTTACCTCATCCATTAAGTTTAACTGGTTGGCTGTTAACTTCCTTAAAATGACAAATTTACCCCTAGGGACCATTTTCGCAGTTTTGTCTTTTACCATACTATTTCTTTTTTATTTTATTGAAGTATTATATATTAATAGATATTATTTTTAATATATAATATTATATATTAATTAATATCGTTTTATTGGATTATTAATTTTTTTAGTTAATTTTTTAATTTTTTTTGTTGGAGTAATTCTTCTTTATTGAATTATTATATATCAATACATATAGTTTTTAATATATAATATTTATATAATAATAAATATTATATTATTGGATTATTAATTTTTTAGTTAATTTTTGTAATTCCTTTTTTTAATTATTTTTTAATGGATTATTGCTTTTAATTTATTATTTTCTTCATATACTAAATATTGTTTTATTGAGTTATTAATTTATTTTAGTTAACTCTAGTTTTTTTTAAAATTTTTTTTGTCTAAGTATATCTTTTTTATTGAATTATTATATATCGGTACATATGGTTTTTAATATTGTAATGACCCAAATTTTAAGTCCAAAAATTTCTTTTTAAATTAACTGATTCATAAAAACGTTCATGAGAAAATACTGTGAAATTACATCGTCTCATAAAACAATGTATCATGTCTGAAAACCCAAGTCACAAAATAATAACATGTCAGAGTACAATCCCAGAATATCCATAGTACGGAAAACAAAGAGTGTGTGTATGATGTGCCGCTACTGCGCCAGCTCCTTCCCCTTCGCTGAAGAGGTACCTGAAACCAAAACTGTAAACTGTAAGCACGAAGCTTAGTGAGTTCCCCCATCGTACCACATACCACTCAATCACATATCATACATACTGTCGGGCAATTCTAGGGTGCCCGACCTACCCGGTACAACCATTCTGAGGTGCTGACCTACCCGTACAGCCATTCTGGGGTGCCGTCCTACCCATGTCAAGCCATTCTGGGGTGCTGACCTACCCGTCGGTCCTAACAACCAACCCTCGGGGACTATTCCACCCCTTACTGCTACTATCACATATATCATAACATAAACATACTATCAGACATATCTGGGGTGTCCGAACTACCCTTCGGTCATAACAACCAAACTTGGGGACTATTCCCCTCCTACTACCGCTATCACATATAACATATCATGCCAACATATAAACATATAAGCACATATTATCAGACATATCTGGGGTGTCTGACCTACCCTTCGGTCCTAACAACCGAACTCTACTACTATCACATATAACATATCATGTCAGCATATAATATCAGGTAGTAGCAAACCTAGATGATATCACAAAGACAATCATCTAATCATACAACTCCTACTGGTGGGCCGGCATTGTGGTCGTAGACCCACCGCTACTGGAAGGTAACTCACCTCGAACAAGTAGTTGCTGATAATCTGTGTGGGAAGTCTCTGCCTGCTACGGCTCCGGAAATCCTCTGGCTACAATCCCCACGAAACACTTAGTCAAAAACTGACATCTAATCTTAGGGTAAAATGGCCATTTTACCCCCAATCCAGTCTGATAAGTTATTAAATAAACTTGATGATCGATTAGATCTTTGTAACAGGTAGTGTGAAGAACAGAAAACAGTAAACAAGACAAGATTGAATCACAATGTGTCGAATGATTAATTCAAACAATCCTCAGCAGAGCTCGACTAAGAACTTCCGCTGTAGAGGATTTAGGGTTACAAGAACGATAATAATAAACTTCTGAATAATGCTCTGATCTATCGTTACTATTGTTACCCTAAGATGCATGCAAGCACCTATATTTATAATAAACCCTACTATACTCACGGATGGACAGGCCCATACCAGAGATATAAAAACGGACTAACAACCGAGCCCAATAGACGCAACACTTAATACAAAACACGACCCAACAATCTCCCCCTTTGCGTCAAATTGGAGCGAGACTACTTCTTCTTCGGGCCAGCAGTGGGTGTCTTCTTTACAATATCAAACAGACGTGTGATAAGAGCGAGAATAGTCTGTCTGAACCGAATGTACCATTGTATCATGTCATCGAAGTACTTGACATCATCCACTGAGTTTTTCTTGCATCTGTGGATGATCCCCAAAACATGCTCTAAGCAAGCAGTAGTGTACAGATGTTTGTCAGCCAAGGCAAAAAGACATTTCTGTCCTTCGTTCCTGGTGAACATGACTGAATTCCTTCTTGAGTCAATTCTACCCATCTGCATTTGGTTTAGATCACTGGCAGAGCCAACAGGAGATATTTTTGGTTTCTTCTTAAATACGCTTGCTATCTCCTGATCCATCAGCGCAACTTCCATGATGTAGCACACCAGCATCCTCTTAAGATGGTCGATGATCGGACCATATTCAGCTTCGTTGGTGAGAAGGATGTTGTGCAATATTATCCAATCATGGGGATTGAGATTCAGAAGATCTGCAAGAGAAATGGCATGTTCGGTTTTGGCAGATCCCCGAAGTACCTTGAACCGAATGTTAATGAAGTTCCCTTCAGTATACGGCTTCAAGACCCGAACGTTGATAATCTTCTGAGCGCTCCAAGTCTGATACTGAGGTTGAGCAGCCTTCAGATAGAAATCGATTAAGTCCCGATCAACCTGTGGATGGGGATGAGGGAACTCTGCAACGTTGGAGAAGGCATGAAAGATGAACGCCTTTCGGGTCAGTGACATGTCAAACTGAGAGTCGACAGTATTGGAACAATCAAAAGAGATTACAGGTTCCAGCCACAAGATACTCGGTGTGTCGATGGCTTCTTTAATCATCCTCTCGAGAGTCCAAGTAGGAAAAAGAGTTTTCCTACTCTCAAGAAGGTCGTGGGCTTCTTTCTGTTTTCGTTCAGCTTCTTCAGCCTCTTTTGCCACACGAGCACTGACATCTGCTTCATTGCGTCGACTTCTACGCTTCAACAAGTCGGCAATTGTTTCTTTGTTTTCTTCCTCTTCTTCCTCAGCAATATTTTTGCCTTTGTCTTTCACACCCGAACCGGAGGCTTGGCCTACTGGAGGAGGTTCGGTAGTGTGAGTTGCCTTTGAGGAATGAGGTGGTTGGGATACAGATTCCTTCTCTCCCCCTTGTTTCGGAATGGACACGAAATCAAGTAGCCCTTCGATTTTGCTTAGCAGGGCAAGGGCAGGAGCGAGCTTCTCTGCAAGGGTACGCCTCACAGAATAGTTAAGGATAGGATCATGTGCTTCGAGGATGTTTGAGATGGCAGAGTGGACATCCAAAACACACGTCTTTATCACCTCCCTTTCGGACCGAAGAGAGTCAATCTCCTGTTGAGAATGGGAGAGTTGAACACTCTTGACCTTCAGAGCAGTGGTCTTCTTGGCAAGAACATCCATAAGAGAGTTCTCAGCAGCCAAATCTTCTTGGAGCTTCGAGAGACGCTCGTCTATGGTTGTGCGAAAGGCTGAGTTGTCGTCGGAAAGCGTTTGACAAAATGAAGCGAAGGACTTCAACTCAGTTGAGACAGACGTTGTCAACTGTTGAACAATTGGTTCCAACGTAGTCTTAGCAACATTTGCACTCTCCTGTAAAGACTGTAACAGGATAGAGGCATCAGAAAATAGTTTATCGACTTTTTTTGGTCGCAGCCTGACAGGATTTTGTTGAGGCGTCGATGGCGGAGGTTGCAGAAGCAATGGAATCTTGCTGAGCCTTAGAGAAAGCGTCAACAATCTTCTGAACTGCATCTTCAGAAAGGGATGAATGAGAAGTGGAAGATGAGGCGATGAGTAAATCAACTTTGTCATGGAGCTCCTTGAGATGTCGTTTTGTGACAGGAGCGTCGTCATCGTCATCACTCTGTATTTGAAATGGACTATAGTAGACCGAGTCAAACGTCATATGTTCCCCGCCAAGGAATGGTTCTTCACCCTCTGAAACATGACCAGGAGAAGGTGGTGGTGGTGAAGCTGGTGGAGTAGTAGTATGGGTAGGTTCAGGTTGGGTTGTTTCGGGTATAGGTGTAGGTTCGGATGCTTTTGTGGTTTCGGGTGCTGGGGTGGTTTCGGGTGCATCAGTATGAACCCCCGTATCAGATACGTTGGCTCTAACATCTGTAGTGGATGTTGTGGTTGCTTCGGTGAATATTGGTGTTGGTATGGGGATGGAAGTGGGTGGTATTGAAGTAGTGGAAGTTAAGGGGGGAATAGAAATAGGAATGGTTTTAGGTGGAGAGTGAATGGGAGAAGTAGAGGCATGAACTTTTGGGGTAGGAGATCTGGGTGGAGTGTTGCCTCGTGGAGAGACGTCAGAATCCGAACTCTCACCCTTAGACTCGCTTGAGGAGGAAGCGATGATCAGCTTTCGCTTCAGATGAGTTTTTCTCCTCTTCTGCTGTGGAGACAGAGCAGACTTGGTTGGTTTCCTCTTCTTTGGAGAAGGGCCTTTAGCCCCTTTCGCCACCTGTTTCCCCTTGTCAGCCTTCTTGCCTCTTGGAGCAGGCTTGTCGGCGTCATGAATAGACTTCAACATCTCCGGAGTAAGATCCCTCGGACCAGAGCGCTTGAATCCTTTGTACGTCTGGATAATCCGGCTATCAGCAGGAACATCTCCATACATAGTTTCCGGAATTGAACCGTTGAATGGAAATTTTGAAGCGTCCGAGACAATGATCTTCGTGGTATGGAATGTACCAATCGAAGACATTGGAGCACTAGCGACAATCGGGACATGGTACTTGTCCATCATCCATTTCGTGATCAAGGTCCAGAACCTAGCGTATGAAATTTCAGAATGTCTGGATGTAGAGGAGAGACTCTGGATGAGTTGTTGCCACAAAACAGACCCATAATCCATGTTGATGCCATTGTAGACACCATACATTATTGACAAAAATAACCGACTGGCACCATCAGATCCAGCGCTTCTTTCAGAAAGCTCTTTGAATAGAACAATGAACATCCCGTTCCACTGTGGCGGTAGGCACGACTTCTTGAACTTCGCGACTGAAGTAAGCACCTCCGTATAACCCATGTTGTAAAACATGTTGAACAAATGCCCCATTGGAATCGTTTCAGGGTTAACCCTCGAGGAATCAGGTTCAAACCTTAACAACGAGCAAAATCTTTGCTTTGAAATCGAGGTCTTGTGCTGAAAAATATCAAAGAAGATTCTATCAACGACCTTGTCGTAGTGAGCAGTCGCAAAGATCTGCGACAAGAACTCCATCGGAACGGATTCAGCTCTTGTAAGTGCAGGAGCAATCGGCGAAAACTTCAAACACTCGATAATGGGGAACATGAAGGCATCGTAAACATGAGGGGATAAATCGATGATTAGGCTTTGTTGTGGGCGAATGGGCAGTATGTGGGATGTTGCGTGAACAGAAGATGAATCTGCCATTGCTTGAAGAGAGTTGAGAAGATGATGAACAAGAAAGTATTAAGGAATTTTTGCTCTCTGGGAATTTTAATTGCGGTAAAGAGGTAAATGAAGGATTATGTGGCCTTTTATACTGGGGATTTAAGAGAGAGAAAGATCTTCCCAAATCTTCAATTGAAAATCGAAGAGTTTTCCGGAGTTGATTGATGCATGACAGTTGGGGTAGTCGATGATCACGCATGAGAGAGAGTGTCAGATCCCAAATAACACGCCTCCCATCAAGCGTCATTTGGATATGAACCGTTTCAGATTCATACGCGCCCCTTCTGCGCCATTTGGAGATGAGACGGTTCCAATTCGCACGCCGTTTGAAATCAAATCGATTAGACTCCCGCCTGAGTCAGCAAGTCTTCATCTTAACCCTTTAAATTGTAACGGCATCTTTTGAAAAATACCGCCACGTGGATTAAAATCAACCACAACCTTTAATCGACTGCCAATCCAAGTAAAATGCCTTGTAATTAATAGAACCTGAATTTTGGAAAATCAAAGATTTTCGTGCTTAGGGTGTCAAAGAAAAGAAATAAAGCAAAATTTTTGGGAAAATATGTGATGTCAATTAAGACACGAAATAAATGATCCCGGGCACGAATCTCTTCCTTCAAAGTCAAGAGAGACCTTAAAGTGTTTGTGTGGTTTCCCGTTGAATAACGATCAAACACTCATTAAGAAGTGTTGAAAGGCTTCTTTTAACTAGGCTTATTAAGGTGGCTATCGATTCGATTCAAAATTCCTAGTCTTGATATAAGACAGAAATCGAACGAAGTACTTGTGAGACCGGTGTAGTCTATTGAACAAGTAGGTTGGAGATAATTTAATTTGGCTAGGACATTATAAAAAAAATCTCAACAAAAATTTAAAACTGGATCCCAAGGGAAGAAATGTTATGGGTGTTAACAATTTCATAGGAATCACACAAAAGAAAAAATTGAGATTTCAAGGAGGTACGTACGTCAATTCATTAGTGAAAACTAGAGCAAATTAATTGTTCACCGTCAATTCGTATTGGGTATTGAATTTTGGGTTTCACTTAGATCGTAGTGACACGAGACTAAGATCATAAACACAGTTATTGTGTAACCATAAACCTCAGTGGTAATTTCTGAGAGTCTCAAGGGTTACTTTTGTGAAACGAAAGTGATGGAGAAATGCAATTTAGATGGTGTAAGAAAACAAAGTACCTCTGCTGTGAAAAACTGGACCAAGCAGAAAACTCTTATCTCATGTGAGAAGAGAGTTAGGTAGCTCATGATTAGAATAAATAAGGAAGCCTAATTGGGAAGACAAGGTTTGTTTATACCAAGTCAGTAAGGCCTATTATTCAGAATCAAGTGAGGCTTTGGACACATACAGCAGCATGCTTCTAGGGACACTTAGCTAATTCAATAATTTCCCCATAAACGAACACACACATAAAATTAAAGCCAAAAAGAAAATAAAGAACAAAATATTTTTGGAGTTTTTGAATTTATAAAAGAAATATTTTTGGGATTTTTATGAACAAATAAAAGATGAAATAAAAAATAAGACAAAAGAAAAAAATTACTGAGAGAAAAAAAAATTTGGAACCGAACCCGAGCGTTCGTTTTATTTCGGTTGTTAAAAACTTTGGAACCGAACCCGAGCGTTCGGTCTATTTCGGGTAAGAAAATTTTTGGAACCGAACCCGAACGTTCGGTATATTTCGGTTGTCAAAGAAAATAGGTTTTTAAAAAGAGAATAACTTTGAGAATAAAATAAATGCAATTGGAGCAATTATACATAAGATCTACAACCAAGAAAACTAACTTTGATTGATGAGCAAAAAGCAGATTATTCAACCGAACCCGAGCGTTCGGTTCATTTCGGTATATTAGTACAAGACCCGAACCCGAACGTTCGGTCTATTTCGCTTCTTACTTTTGAGTTTGAGAGGTAATGTTTGGTACTGAATCCGATTCCATCATACCTAGCCCTTGTAGAATTTTGTTGAACGATGCTTCAGGAAGAGCTTTGGTGAAGATGTCAGCCAGTTGATCAGTGGTTCGAACAAAATGAATTTCGACGTTCCCATCTTCCACATGATCTTTAATGAAGTGATACCTCAGTGCTATGTGCTTAGTCTTCGAGTGTTGCACTGGGTTATGACAGATCCTAATTGCACTTTCTGAGTCGCAATATAGTGGGATCTTTTTCATATTGAGTCCATAATCCCGGAGTTGACTTTGGATCCAAATCAATTGAGAAGTACACGAGGCAGCTGCAATGTATTCCGCTTCAGCTGTAGACAAAGACACACAAGTTTGTTTCTTTGATTGCCAGCTAACCAACTTCCCGTCAAGGAATTGGCAGCCTCCCGTGGTGCTTTTCCTGTCTAGTCCACAACCTCCAAGGTCTGCATCTGAGTAGGCTTGAACGAAGAAGCCTGAGTTGGATGGATACCATAGGCCTAAAGAGGTAGTTCACTTGAGATAACGAAGTATGTTCTTCACTGCAAGCATATGAGGTTCACGTGGATTCGACTGAAATCTAGCACAGTAACAAACAGAGAACATGATATCAGGCCTGCTAGCAGTAAGATACATCAGTGAACCGATCATTTGGCGATATAACGTAATATCAGTTGCTGGCTTATCCAATGATGGAGTAAGCTTGGTGCCAAACGCCATTGGAACTTTAACCTTTGAATCCCCCATCATGCCAAATTTTGCAAGGAGAGTCTTTGTGTAAGCTTCCTGATTAATAAAGATGCCTTCGGGTCCCTGTCTAATGTTTAAACCAAGGAAAAAGTTAATTGGACCCATTGAGCTCATTTCAAATTTAGTCTCCATCAGCTTTCTGAATTCAGCTGTTAAGTCAGGATTCGTTGAGCCGAAGATGATATCATCGACATAAACTTGAACGATCATAAGGTGGTTACCTTCCTTCTTACGAAAGAAGGTTGGGTCAACCGAACCTTGTTTGAATTTTGACATCTTTAAAAATTTGGTTAGCGTTTCATACCAGGCCCTCGGAGCTTGTTTCAGTCCATATATGGCTTTGTCCAAAATGTAACAGTGATTGGGGTACCTTTCATTGACGAATCCAGGAGGTTGCTCCACGTACACCGTTTCTTCAAGTTCTCCATTTAGAAATGCGCACTTGACATCCATTTGGTAGACCTCAAAGTTTTTGTGTGCAGCATAGGCAAGAAATATTCTAACAGATTCCAGCCTAGCTACAGGAGCAAACGTTTCTTCATAGTCGATTCCTTCCTCCTGACAGTATCCTTTCACTACCAGACGGGCTTTGTTTCGTATCACGTTGCTTTCCTTGTCCATCTTATTTCTGAAGACCCATTTGAGACCAACAACTGAGGCATCTTGAGGAGTTGGAATGAGACGCCAAACTTTATTCCTTTCGAATTCATTCAGTTCATTTTGCATAGCTTGAACCCAATCAGAGTGATCAAGAGCAGTGTTAACTGTCTTTGGTTCAACTTTTGAGACGAATGAGTTAAACATACAGAATTCTACTTTTGAAAATAAGGAAGTTTGTTTTGCCTTTAGTTGTGATCGTGTCAGGACCTTTTCAGAGACATTACCGACAACCTGAGAAACAGGATGATCTCTGGTCCATTTGACAAGAGGAGGGTAATTTGGATCATAAGATGGATCCAATTCAGCGTTTACCAACTCTTCTAGTTCAGATTGACTATCATAGTCGTAAGACATATCTGCATTCTCCCCCTCGACAGACAAGCTTTCAGGTGTGTCTTGAGTTTCTGGAGCTATAGGAGTTTCGTGCGGTGTTGAGCTTTCGGGTACCACTGGACTTTCGGGTACAGATGAGCTTTCAGGAGCAGTTGGAGAATAGTTCTCCCCCTCAACATGTGAGCTCGCCTGTAATGACGAAGATGTGCCCTCCCCCTCAACTTGTGAGCTCGCCTGTAATGACGAAGATGTGCCCTCCCCCTCAACTTGTGAGCTCGCCTGTAATGACGAAGATGTGCCCTCCCCCTCAACTGAAGTATCGTGCTGTGGAGGGTCGTCAGAACTTGATCCTCCTTCATTCATTCTCTTTGCAGTATCTTCGATGAGTTGCTTCAGATGATCAACTTTGTTGTCTGCTGCACTCGCTTCTGAGAGAGTTGCCTTCTCTGGTTCATCAAATAACTCGACGAACTTCTCAAATAGGTTTGCAATCGAGGCTGTGACTTGGCCTGTGTGAGAAAAGATTTCTCCAACTGTGTCTTCTTTGGCCTTAAGCTTTTTGACATAACTATCATAAAAAGTCACATATAGGTTTCTTCTATTTTCCTCGAGCGCTTGTTTAATACCCTGTAGGCTTTAGAAGTGAGAGAATAGCCCAGAAAAATCCCTTCATCGGCTTTGACATCGAACTTGTTACGATGTTCTTTAGAATTGAAGATGAAGCACCGTGAGCCGAATACATGTAAAAATTTGACATTTGGCTTCCTGTTGTTGATGATCTCATAAGGAGTGAGAGTGAATCGCTTATTGAGATATGACCTGTTCTGCGTAAAACAAGCAGCAACAATAGCATCAGCCCAAAAATATAAAGGTAAAGAAGCAAAACTTAGCATGCTTCGGGCCGCCTCACACAAAGATCGGTTTCGTCTTTCGACAATCCCGTTTTGTTGAGGAGTGTAGGGAGCTGAGAAGTTATGACTGGTTCCTTTGTCGGCTAAGAATTCTTCGAATTCTTTATTTTTGAACTCTAGACCATTATCGCTCCTGATGTTGCGAACGACTTTCTTTATCTGTACTTCAATCTGCTTGATAAACGTCTTCAGCTTGAGAGTCGCTTCAGATTTGTGCTTCAGAAAGAACACCCATGTAAAACGCGAGAAATCATCAACGATGACAAGAATATACTTGCTACCGCCGATGCTTTCGATAGATGATGGACCACACAAGTCAATGTGAATTAACTCTAATGGTTCAACAACTTTAGTGTTTACAATCGATGGGTGACTTTGACGACTCTGCTTCCCCATTTCACATGCAGCACATAAATGTTCTCGATCGAATTTGAGCAATGGAAGACCTTGAACATGACCACCCGTGACAAGTTTGTTGATATCCTTGAAGTTGAGATGAGAGAGCCTTCGGTGCCACAACCAGCTTTCGTTAGATTGTGCTTTGGATAACAGGCAGATAGCTGGATTCCCTTTGATGGGTTTGAGGTTCAGGGGAAACATTTCGCCTTTGCGCTCCGATTTGAGAATGACTCTTTTCGTTTTCTTCTCAATTATTTCCGAACCCTCATCATCGAACGAAACCTTGAGACCGGTACCTCCAACAAGCTGAGATACACTGATGAGGTTGTGCTGTAGTCCTTCAATGTATGCAACCTTCCTAATCGTAAAATCACCATTTGTAATCATTCCATAGCCTTTTATGGTGCCGAAGGAGTTGTTCCCGAACTTGACATTTCCACCGTTTGAAAGAGACCTTAATTCCCTCAGCTCTTCCTTCCTTCCTGTCATGTGACGTGAGCAGCCACTGTCAATATACCATTCTTCGTCAAACTGCTCGTCACTAATAACCTGCAAAAATTAAGCAGATTTAGGAACCCAAAGTTTCTTGGGTCCATGTGAGCCTTTCACAGGAACAGGAATAGTAAGAGAGATGTCAACAAGATATGTTCTTTTTATTAACGTTGTTTCATCTTTCTTTTTAATGGTGAAAACCTTAATTTTATTGGGATTTGTTTCTTTCGGTTTGGATTCTGGTTTAGGTATTTAGACTCTGGGATTATTTTGATTTGTTTCAACTGATGAAAACTTTGATTTTCCTTTCATATCTGTTGATGATTTAGGTTTTTGAGTGCGAACAGAGTTGAATTTAGAAAGAGGTTGAGAGGAATTAGAAGAATTAGAAGAAGAAGAACGTGAGAAGTTAGACTGAGATGATTTCTTGGCTTGAGATTCTAAGTGACCCTTTTGTTTTTGATCATTAGTGGGACCGAACCTAGAACTGTGGTCTCTTTTGCTCTCGGAACCGAACCTCTGCTTTCGGTAGATAGTGTTTTCTGAACCGAACCTTTGCTTTCGGTTGTCAAATTTTTCAGAACCGAACATATCCTTTCGGTTGTTTTGACCTTCATAACCGAACCTCTCTCTTTGGTTGTTATGACTTTCTTGTGACCTAACAGTGTTTTTCCCTGACTTTAAATTTCTGTCATGATAAGAGAAATGAGCATTTTGAGATTGCCAGAACTGTTTTCTTTCAGAGAGATTCTTCTTGTATCTCTGATTCCTTTGTTGTTTCTGATTTCTCACCTGCTTCGGCTGACGATGAATATTCGCTTTTTGTTTTTGCTTTCTGTCAGCTGATTCACTTTGAACTGATGATGTGTCGCTTGAAGGAGTGACTTCTTTTGCAGAAACTCCTTTTTCTTCAGGAACATCTTTTGTATCACTAGTACTCGGCACGTCGAAGCTATCAGGTTTGTTCAAAGGTTCTGGCACATATCTGCCTTTGGTTTTCCATGAAGTCCTTTCTGACAGACCAACTGTTTCGTCAGCATTGTCGATAGGACCAGACCAGAAAAACTCATCACAACCATTAGCATTATCTTCGTTTACAATAGCTGTGAGTTCGGTTGTCTGATGTTCTGTTACGCCTGTGACTTTATACACCTGATTTGGAGTTGTTCTCACTTTTTGGTATACAATAGCCTTTTCTTCAAGGATCGGGGACTTTTTTTGGGATAGACGAGCAAACTCCACAGAATTTTCTGAAATAAGATTTTTGTGGTTTTTGGGTTCGCTCTTGACAAACTCTGAACAGTCAACTGTGTCTTCAATAGAAATTTCACTCATATCATCGTCCTCATTGAGCTCAGATGCATTTTCAACATCAATTTTATTTTCTAAGCTCAGGTTGGCATTCAATGAGTCAAACTTTTGTATGGTTTCGGTTCTTAGTTTAAGTTTATCATTTTCATCCAAAAGATTTTTCAGCATGTCTTTATGGTCCTTGGACTTTATGAAAGATTCGATTTTGTCTAGACCATACATATATGTCGGATTAACATCCTCAGACGAAACAACACTTTCACAGTTATATGCTTCAGCATCAATTTCATCCTCCTTAAACTCAAGGAAGGGCAAAATCATGCGATGAATTTTCTTCCCTATTTCACAGTTCAAATGAAGTTGAGTGATATTAGTGTAAAGACGCTTAGCAATTAAACAAAAGACATTTCTCTGTTTTAAAAGTTTTAAATTCTCTCTTTGTGAATAGATGTTTTCATCCTTGGATTTGATTAACTCCGACTCCTTTAGCTCGATCCATATCCTCCGTTCCTCACTCTTTGAAGATACCCTGCTTATTTGGTCAGTTAGGTTAGAATTGGTGACCCGTGTTTGAGTTAAACTGCTGTCTAGATGAGAGATTCTTGAATTAACAATTTTTAGTTCTTTTCCATATGAGCTTTGTGGGACTTTGAATGAAACAAAAACTGATTGTACCTTCTTGATTAATTCATCAAGCTCGTTAAACTGTATGCTGAGAGGTTTTGCTGTGAAGCACAAGTCCTCTCGCTCCTTTGTGTCTTCATTCCCACCATTTGTGTTGTATCCCCTCATCCGAGACACGTCTGACACCATTAAACACTTTCCACCGCTCCCTTCACCTTTTGCAACATAGGCCTTTCCATGAGACGGCTTCCTGACTTCATCGTCCTCAGAATCGGTTGACCAGACCTCCACGCCACCGAACTCATCATGCGCTACCAAACCCTGCACAATTAAAGCATTCATAGAGGGGTTAGCAGTGGATTTCTTTCTTTTGATCTCTTCCAGCTTTTTCAATAACACAGTTTCTTCGTCTTTCTCCTCATCCTTTTCTGCCATTTTCTTGAGAACACAATCTTGAGCATAGTGGTTCTTTCCTCCACAATAATAGCAGCTCACACCCGAATCTCCTTCAGCTTTCGGTTCCTTCTTTGGTTCTTCTGCCTTCGATTCTTCCCTAACCTTTTCAGAGCTGTAACTTCCCTGCCAGTTTCGGTTCTTATTTGCAGGGAACCTTTTCTTGATGAACCTCTTTGGGTTTGACACCATCATTGCATAGTCTTCAGAGGTAAGGTCATAATCCTCTAGGTTGAGGTCTTCATCTTCCATCACAGCTTTGCTTTTGGACAGAAGGGCCAATGATCCCAAGCTTGAAACTACATTTTTCTCTTGTAACACAATCTTTTCTTGGGATTTCAAAATCCCTACCAGTTTCGCCAAAGAGTAAGATTTGAATTGCTCATGCGCTTTAACAGTGGACACAACCGCTCTCCATTCAGATCTGAGACCATTTAAAAATGTAACCTTTTGTTCAATCAACTTCCTTTCAATATCATGTTTAATCATCTTACTAAGAAGATGATTGAAGCGATCGAACGTCTGAGTTACAGTTTCTTCAGGACTCTGCTTGAATTCACCAAATTCAGACAAAAGCAAGGTTTGAATGGAATGCTTGAGATCTTCGTCCATAGAATATAACTCTCGCAGCCTATCCCATATTTCTTTGGCAGTGCTGCATGAACTCACCAGCCTGAAAGTGTCAGATTGAAGAGTGAATCTGATTAGTCTCAGTGCTTTAATATTGCACTGAAATTTATCTTTTTCGTCTTGAGCAATATCTTTAACATCTTTCAAAAGATCATTATACTCCTTCTGAGTTTTAATAATTCTTGAAGTTGCTGAATGAGCGAATGGTCTAGATACGATTGCTTCCCAGATGAGATATCCATTGTCCTCAGATCCGATGACATAATCTTCAAAGTGATGTGCCCAGACTTCGTAATCCTGGGTGTAAAGGATGGGAATCTTTGTCGTTGATCCAATGCTGTTTGAGATGTTAATGGGATTAGATTGTGACTCGTCCATGCTTGATCGAAAAACCTGTTTAAAAGATCAGACTTGTAATATATTAAATTAGGGCAACACAAATAAATGTTGAGTTATGTCAATTATGGGATGACGGCTCAATAAATATCAGTAAATGCGGAATAACCCTAATCGCAACCTTTTTCACAGAAAAGAAGTGTATGAATTACACAGCCTCCTGCTCTGATACCAATTGATAAGTTATTAAATAAACTTGATGATCGATTAGATCTTTGTAACAGGTAGTGCGAAGAACAGAAAACAGTAAACAAGACAAGATTGAATCACAATGTGTCGAATGATTAATTCAAACAATCCTCAGCAGAGCTCGACTAAGAACTTCCGCTGTAGAGGATTTAGGGTTACAAGAACGATAATAATAAACTTCTAAATAATGCTCTGATTTATCGTTACTATCGTTATCCTAAGATGCATGCAAGCACCTATATTTATAATAAACCCTACTATACTCACGGATGGACAGGCCCATACCGGAGATATAAAAACGGACTAACAACCGAGCCCAATAGACGCAACACTTAATACAAAACAGGACCCAACACAGTCCAAGTCAAAGTCAACTTCAAGTTGACCCGACTCGCCGAGTTGGGCCGTCAACTCGTCGAGTCCCTAACCCTTTACACGTCCTAATCCCCGACTCGACTTGTCGAGTTTGGCGATAACTCGACGAGTACCTCTCCTATAAGAACATCGAATGATCCTTCATCCGAGTCGCCGAGTTGTATGAACAACTCGTCAAGTCTACCTTCATCTGATGAACAAGTCTAACCTCGACTCGCCGAGTTGTATGAACAACTCATCGAGTTCCTCTTCAATCTTAAGGAGATTGCCATGGACTTGCCGAGTCTGTTCTTGCACTCGTCGAGTCCCATGAACTTCAGGTCTAAAACTAAGTCCAATGCGTTGGGTCACTCTTTCTGACCTTCTACAGTCCTTCTAACCCCCAACTGAGTTCTTTAGATCCTTAACATAAATGGGAATCAAAGCCTTGGACTCGTCGAGTCCCAAGAACGGACTCGCTGAGTCGGTCACATCCACACTCTAAATCCTTGATTTTTTATGTACTAACTTTGATCAAAAGGTAGATCCAAGCCCCTAGACTCGATCTAGCACGTAAAGTTACAAACTTTACATGTGTGCATGGAAGAATGAGCCTAAATGGCTCAAAAAGGAACTCCCAACATGCATGAGGCTTTCCATGGGTTCTAAAACAGTTGCTTTCTGCCTTAGGGTCCCTTAAGAACCCTAGATTCGAAACCCTAGCCCTCAACCATGCTTTCAATCATGGTTGGTAACCAAAATGGCTCTTAGAAACCCTAACTTCCTTCAAGAGTAGATCTATAATAATAATGAGCAAGGTATAAGCTTTATACCTCAAATGCACTGAGGAAGACACTCAAACTCGGATCCCTCTAACCTCTTATTGTTTCTTCAAGCTTTTCCTTCCTTTCTTAGATCACAAAAGCACTAAAATCACTCAAAAGGCCTTAGATCTTCACTCACACGATTAGGGTTCGCTATGGGGGGTCTTCTGGGAGCAAATGGGGCGATGGGTGACTGAATGAGATGTTTAAATAGGGTGAAAACCCTTAGATTAGGGTTTTTTTTGTCCAGCCAGGACCTACTCGTCGAGTCTGGGACCCGACTCGCCGAGTCCATCACATAAGTCTCGCGTTCTGTCATGCTTCTACTCAGTGAGTTGGTCCTTCAACTCGCCGAGTCCAAGGCCAAAAATGTAAAACACTTAGATAAAACAAAAAGAAATACGTACCAAGAACCGGATGCTATAAATCTCCCCCACTTAGTTTAGACTTCGTCCTCGAAGTCTGCTTCTTGTTCCTGAAACAGCTCTGGGTAATGCTCCATCATCTCGTCCGCCGACTCCCAAGTCCATTCCGAGCCTTTCTGGTGCTGCCATTGCACCTTCACAAGCTCCACCTTCTTGCTCCTCAGATCCTTCGACTTCCGGTCGAGGATCGCTACTAACCGCTCAATGTAATTTAGGCTGTCATCAACTTGAATGTCCTCTAAGGGTACCACTGCTGAGTCGTCCACCAGGAACTTCCGCAGCTGGGAGACGTGGAAAGTGTTGTGGATCTGGCTGAGTTCGGCTGGCAGATCCAGCCTATACGCCACCTTGCCCACCCGGGCTATAACCCTGAACGGTCCAATGTACCTGGGGCCCAGCTTGCCCCGTTTCCTGAATCGGATAACGCCCTTCCATGGGGACACCTTCAGGAGAACCATATCCCCGACCTGGAACTCCAGGTCTGATCGGCGCTTATCGGCATAACTTTTCTGCTGACTCTGAGCAGTCTGAAGCCTTCTTCGGACCTGCTGAATCCTCTCCGTCGTCTTGAGCACTACTTCAGTGCTCCCCATTACCCTCTGTCTAACCTTGCCCCGATATATCAGGGTCCTGCACCTCCTCCCATACAACATCTCAAAGGGAGGGCGATCAATGCTCGCATGATAACTATTGTTGTAGGAGAACTCTGCCAATGGAAGGTAGGTATCCTAACTACCTCCGAAGTCCAACATGCATGCTCGCAACATATCCTCCAGGGTATGGATGGTCCGCTCACTTTGACCATCCGTCTGCGGGTGAAAGGCGATGCTAAAATGCAGACGAGTACCCAGCTCGTCATGAAACTTCTTCCAAAACCTGGAAGTGAAACGCACATCCCTATCTGAAATCATCGATATTGGCACCCCGCGCCGTGCCACCACCTCCCTGATATAGATGTCGGCCAACTTTTCGGCCGAAATGCTCTCCTGAATCGGAATAAAATGGACGCTCTTGGTCAATCGATCAACGATGACCCAAATCGAATCCACTCCCTGCGTGGTCCTGGGAAGCTTTATAATAAAATCCATCGTGATGTCTTCCCATTTCCACAACGGAATATCCAACGGTTTCATCTTGCCGTGAGGTCTCTGATGCTCGGCCTTGACCTTCCTACAGGTCAAGAACCTCTCCACGTACCATGCCACATCCCACTTCATGCAGGGCCACCAATAGTCCAGAAGAAGATCCCTATACATCTTCGTCACCCCGGGATGAATGGAGAATCGAGATTTGTGAGCCTCCTCCATCAAAACCTGGTGCACACCCTCATGGTACGGAACCCACACCCTACGGTGTAGTGTCAATAATCCTCGACTGTCATAGTCGAAGGAGGAAACCTGCCCCACTATCCGCTCACTCTTTTGATGTTCCTCGTTCATGGCCTCCTACTGAGCCTCCCGAATCCGTTCCAACAGCGGAGTCACCACTGTCATCCTTAGACATATATCCCTAATCGGCACTGCCTTGCGGCTAAGCGCGTCGGCCACCACATTGGCCTTCCCCGGATGGTAAAGGATATCGCAATCGTAATCCTTCACCACGTCCAACCACCAACGCTGCCTCATGTTTAGATTCGGCTGATCCATGATGTACCTCAAACTCTTGTGGTCCGTGAAGATGGTACACCGAACCCCATAGAGGTAATGACGCCAAATCTTGAGGGCGAAAACCACAGCCCCCAGCTCCAAATCATCCGTCGGGTAATTCGCCTCGTGAGGCTTCAGTTGCCTCGATGCGTAGGTGATGACATGCCCTCTCTGCATCAGTACTGCGCCCAAACCCGAGATGGATGCATTGCAATACACCACAAAATCCTCCATGCCCTACGACAGGGCTAAGATTGGTGCCTCACATAATCTCTGTCTCAGTGTCTCGAATGCGGCCTGCTGCACAGGCCCCCAACAAAAGACCACGACCTTCCTTGTTAGACTGTTCAGGGGTACGACTATCTTGAAGAAATCCTGGATGAATCTCCGATAGTAGCCGGCTAATCCTAGGAAACTCCGAATCTTAGATGGAGACTTCGGAACCTCCCATCTCATCATGGCCTCCACCTTGGCCAGGTCCACAGAAATCTCGTTCTAGTTGACGAGGTGGACAAGGAACTGCACCTCGCGCAACCAAAACTCACACTTAGAGAACTTAGCATACAAGTTCTCCCTCCTCAATGTCTCAAGCACCTCCCGCAGGTGCTCCTTATGCTCCTCTCGCGTCTTGGAATAAACCAAGAAATCATCAATAAACACTATCACCGACCGGTCTAACATCGGTCTACACACGCGATTCATGAGGTCCATGAATGCGGTAGGAGCATTGGTGAGCCCGAAGGGCATCACCACAAACTTGTAATGGCCATAGCGCGTCCGGAACGTAGTCTTCTGTATATCCTCCTCTCTGACCCTCATCTGATGATATCCTGAACGCAGGTCAATCTTGGAGAACCAAGATGCTCCCTGTAGCTGGTCAAAGAGGTCATCAATCCTCGGGAATGGGTAACGGTTCTTCACCGTTACCTTATTCAGCTCCTGATAATCTATACACATCCGATGCGACTCGTCCTTCTTCTTCACAAATAGAATCGAGGCTCCCCAGGGTGAACTACTCGGTCTAATGAATCCCTTGTCTAACAGCTCCTGCAGCTGTGTAGACAACTCAACCAATATGGTGCCTTGGCTATCGGAGCCGCAACAGGGACTAGGTTGATTCTGAACTCCACCTGTCACTCCGGAGGTATCCCAGGCAACTCCTCAGGGAATACGTCCGCAAAATCTCGTACCACGGGCACATCGCCCATTGTCGCCTTACCCGTCTCCCGGGTGTCCATGACATAAGCGACATATCCTGCGCAACCCTGCTGAATGTAACGCCTTGCTCTCGCTGCTGAACATACAGTTGGTTCTCGCTGTGGCCTCTCGCCCTGAACTACCAACTCTCCCCCACTTGGGGTCTTGATCCGCACCAGCTGTTGTGCGCAATCTATCACTGTCCCATTGGAGCTCAATCAATCCATGCATATAATTACCTTGTTCCCGCTCAGTGGAATAGGAACCATGTCTACCAGATAACGCTCCTCGAATAATCTCAGCACGCAATATCAAAAGACCTCAGATGCTCGCACTGACCGGTCGTCCGCAATCTCGACCTCTAGAGGGCAATCCAACATGCCCGAAGACTCAGGAAACTTCGTGCTAAGTGCAAGAGAGACAAATGATCGAGTAGCACCCGAATCAAACAATACCTGAATTGGGATACCGTTCACATGGAACGATCCTGAACAGAGCACATACATAACATATCAAAATCACATCAGCGTATCATAAAAGCATAAATGAGAAATCATACCCGTCACCACATCGGGTGCAGCGCATACCTCCTTGGTAGTCAACTGGAAGGCCCGACTCCTCACCACTAGAGCCTCAACCTTGGCCTGACGGCCATCGGTAATCCGCAGGGTCGCTGGAGCTGGCGCCTTCACTGGTGCTGCTGCTGATGTCAATTGGGGGCAGTTGGCCTTCTTGTGGCCCCTCTGGTTGCTGTTAAAACACAACTTAGACGTCTGAATAACCGGTGCAGGGGCGGTACAATCCCTGCTGAAGTGCCCCGTTCTGCCGCACTTGTAGTAGCCCGACGATCCCAATCTACATGCCCCCTCATGTGGCATGCCGCATTTCCAGCGGCCCTGTCTTGACTGGCCTTTCGGCCTACCGTCTGATCCCTTGGGATTCTTCCCTGAAGCCCCAGTCGTCTACCCCTCCTCTATCTTCCTCTTCCGGACATGCTCCAGATCGATCTCCCTCTCCCTTGCCCTGGCAATCATGGAATCCAGGGTAGGGCAAGCTGAAAAACTAACATGCTCTCGAATGTCGGCTCGCAACATGTCATGATAGCGGGTCCTCCTCATATCCTCATCCCGCGCATACTAGGGCACCAGAAATGCCCTCTCCCGAAACTTGGCGGTGATCTCTGCCACAGTCTCCGTAGTCTGCCTCATGTCTAGAAACTCCCTGGCCAGCTGCTGAAGCTCTAAAGCTGGCGCAAACTCCACCCTGAATCTGGTCACAAAGTCTGACCTGGTCATAGCCTCAACAGCCGAGGCTCCTAATGAGTCACCAATAGACTCCCACCAGTCCCTAGCTCTGTCTCTCAAACACCTTGCTGCATATCTCACTTTCGACCCCTCGGGGCAGAAGCTGGTCAGCTACGCGGACTCGATGTCCGCAATCCATCGTCTGGCAGCGATGGGATCCTTCACCCCATGGAAATCTGGCGCACCACTGCCCCTGAAGTCCTTAAAAGACAGTGTGCGGGACCCAGACTGGCTGGTTGCCATGTCATTCCTGAATGCCCTAAGGCGATCCTCCATCAGCTCGACAATCCCTTCCTTGATCGACCCGAATATGACCGGGGTCGCATCAAGGATGCCTATGGTGATCTCAGACGTGATGAACTCGCGTAGCCTCTCATCCACTGGTTCGGAGCCTGAACCCGAACCCGATCCCTCTCCTGAGCTACCAACTACTGGCCTCTATCATAGTACCACCATTCTGCAATACATAATGACAACCGTTTGTGATACTGATGCATCAAGAGGGATCACATCCACTACAAGTTCCCCGGTCTTGCCTCAACCTTCCTCAATTCGGGTACGGATCATCTGTTTTCAGTAGTACGGGCCCATACTACCTTCCACGTCTATCCGTACCTTCCTCAAGGACTGCCTTGACTCCACCAAGTCCCTTTTTCCCTGTTGATCTCTGCTGTCCTCATCCTAGGCTCACCCTATAGGAAATCTCTGACTCCACCCAATTCGGTCCTCAGCTGCTGAAAGCCTCCTTGTAATGCCAATTAGCCATTACCTGAATACCATCACATGTAATAAGGCTCGGATAATCCTTCGAGTAAAAGACTCGTCCTTACAACGGTTAGACTCAAACGAGAGCTGCGCAATAGGGCCAAATCCAACACTCTGAGATTATTCAACCCTGATCACATGTGACGTGACGTATTCACCTAATGGCTAACTCCCATCGTTCAGAGTCCCACCAAGCACAAAGCAAGCAGCATTCGGACGCAGAAAAACTACTCAAGCAAATCTGTTCTCATAATGAGAAGTTGTACTAGCATACGATGCTTAGCTCATACTACCAGGCATAACCTAAACAGGCTATCCTATTACTGCCTACTCAATACTAGCATGAAATTCTCATAAGATGAAGCATATAAAGCAGATACATAAGGCATCATTCCAAGATCCTTAGTCCTATTCTGGCATGTTGTTCTACTGAAACTGATAAACATAATATAAACTTGTATGTGTACTTTGGGGATTACTTACTTGAGCTCGGCCGGTCGCACACATCACACACTTTGTTCGTTCTCAAAACTATTTTATCTTAGCTTTTAAGAAACCATTTTTTTCTTGTAAAAATCTTTTAATCCCTCGATTTGAGTCCAGACACCCCCAAGGGTGTGTTCGAATCCCTCAAACCAGGGCTCTGATACCAACTAGTAATGACCCAAATTTTAAGTCCAAAATTTTCTTTTTAAATTAACTGATTCATAAAAACGTTCATGAGAAAATACTGTGAAATTACATCGTCTCATAAAACAATGTATCATGTCTGAAAACCTAAGTCACTAAATAATAACATGTTAGAGTACAATCCCAGAATATCCACAGTGCGGAAAACAAAGAGTCTGTGTATGATGTGTCGCTACCGTGCCAACTCCTTCCCCTTTGCTGAAGAGGTACCTGAAACCAAAACTGTAAATTGTAAGCACGAAGCTTAGTGAGTTCCCCCATTGTACCACATACCACACAATCACATAGCATACATACTGCCGGGCAATTCTGAGGTGCCCAAGCTACCCAGTACGACCATTCTGGGGTGCCGACCTACCCGTACGACCATTTTGAGGTGTCGTCCTACCCATGCGGCCATTCTGGGGTGCCGTCCTACCCATGTCAAGCCATTCTGAGGTGCTGACCTACCCGTTGGTCCTAACAATCGACCCTCGAGGACTATTCCACCCCTTACTGCTACTATCACATATATCATAACATAAAGATACTATCAGACATATCTGGGGTGTCCGAACTACCCTTCGGTCCTAACAACCAAACTTGGGTACTATTCCCATCCCACTACCGCTATCACATATAACATATCATGCCAGCATATAAACATATCAGCACATATTATAAGACATATATGGGGTGTCTGACCTACCCTTCGGTCCTAACAACCGAACTCTACTACTATCACATATAACATATCATGCCAGCATATAACATATCAGGTAGTAGCAAACCTAGATGATATCACAAAGACAATCATCTAATCATACAACTCCTACTGGGGGGCTGACATTGTGGTCGTAGACCCACCGCTACTGGAAGGTAACTCACCTCGAACAAGTAGTTGTTGATAATCTGTGTGGGAAGTCTCTGCCTGCTGCTGCTCCGGAAATCCTTTGGCTACAATCGCCACGAAACACTTAGTCAAAAACTGACATCTAATCTTAGGGTAAAATGGCCATTTTACCCCCAATCCAGTCCAAGTCAAAGTCAACTTCAAGTTGACCCGACTCGCCGAGTTGGGCCGTCAACTCGTCGAATCCCTAACCCTTTACACGTCCTAATCCCCGACTCGACTCGTCGAGTTTGGCGATGACTCGACGAGTTCCTCTCCTATAAGAACATCGAATGATCCTTCATCCGACTCGCCGAGTTGTATGAACAACTCATCAAGTCTACCTTCATCTGATGAACAAGTCTAACCTTGACTCGCCGAGTTGTATGAACAACTCGTCGAGTTCCTCTTCAATCTTAAGGAGATTGCCTTGGACTCGCCGAGTCTGTTCTTGCACTCGTCGAGTCCCATGAACTCCAGGTCTAAAACTAAGTCCAATACGTTGGGTCACTCTTTTTGACCTTCTACAGTCCTTCTAACACCCAGCTGAGTTCTTTAGACCCTTAACAGAAATGGGACTCAAAGCCTTGGACTCGTCGAGTCCCAAGAACGGACTCGCCGAGTCGGTCACATCCACACTCTAAATCCTCGATTTTTGATGTACAACCTTTGATCAAAAGGTAGATCCAAGCCCCTAGACTCGATCTAGCACGTAAAGTTACAAACTTTACGTGTGTGCATGGAAGAATGAGCCCAAATGGATCAAAAAGGAACTCCTAACATGCATGAGGCTTTCCATGGGTTCTAAAACAGTTGCTTTATGCCTTAGGGTCCCTTAATAACCCTAGATGTAACACCCAAATTTTCAAATAATTTTTCACATTTATAAAAACACCTTTTCATTCATAATTTTCATAAAACATTATTGTGTCACATAATCAATTCATAACATCACATCCTAAGATCAAAATATGTAAAAGCTCCTCGAGTGTGTACTGATCAAATCGGCGCCTTCCCGTGATCCTCACTGGTACCTGAAACACATAACATAACACTGTAAGCATAATTGCTTAGCGAGTTCCCCAAAATACCACACACAACACATATTAGCCACTCGAGGCTATAACTCTGTTTGACCCTCTGGTCAATGTGTCTTAGTGGGACCCTCTAGTCCCATAACTTTGTGGGCCCTCTGGCCCTAACTCTGTGGACCTTCCGGTCTTAACTCTGAAAACTCTGGTACATACATGGCATAAATCACATAGAAATCACATCATGCAAAAGCATACAAAATACTTTGTCACATAACTCTAATTACCACTCTAGGTAAAGTATAGTGAGAAGACCCGCCTCGGGTAACTCGGTAAAATCTTGAACTCTATAAAATCCGATCTAGCCTCCGCCTAATCATATAAAATAAACACTCTAAATCAATACATCCCTTAAGGCTAGGCTATTCTCTCTCTTAGTACTCTCAGAAGGGTAAAAGACCATTTTACCCCTCTCATGGCTCAAAGACCCTAAAGTTGACCAAACCCTAAAAGTCAACAAAAGTCAACTCCCCGGGTTACGCTGCGCGTGCCAAACATGTACGCTCGGCGTACCCGGTGTCTTGACAGAAAACGGGGTGCGCGACCCCTTACGCCGCGCGTACTGGGATTACGCCCCGCGTAACTCCTAGTTTCAGACTCTAATCATTTTGAGGTCTTAATCAGTTAAGACCCATGTCCAACTTCTAGATCTGACCATTTGTAACCCTCTTAATCCATAAATTCGGTGACTTTAAGTCATTGCATGGCTGGACAAGTCA
Source organism: Lactuca serriola (assembly GCF_051521515.1). Taxonomy (NCBI): domain Eukaryota; kingdom Viridiplantae; phylum Streptophyta; class Magnoliopsida; order Asterales; family Asteraceae; genus Lactuca; species Lactuca serriola. Next base: position 330,983,381 of record NC_136411.1, read on the forward strand.
CTAACACCCATAATACTCCATTTCCTAACACTAGAAAGCTCAATACTCAAGCATGACCTCATATCCACGACCAAGATGGAAACTTTATGGATCTATAACACAAATACCACTTAAATAGGACAGATCTAGGTCCATGGAGCACATTACACTCATAAAGTCTCCACCTTTGGGACTTTTAACCCTAAAATGGCCCATGCAACAACAAACCAAACTGAAGAGGAAAGTTTTGAACTTTATACCTCCAAATGCAGCTCCTTCCTCTGTAGATCTCAGATCCAAACTTGCACTTCAAGCTCTAGCCTCCACAAGCTCCTCTCCTTCTTCTTCACTGACACACCAAGGCACTTTTAGCTCCAAAACACTCACTCTCAAGATAAGGACGATGGGAGGCTCTCTTAGGGTTTCACTCACTGGTATGGAGGCTGAGAAATGAGCCTTAGCATCCATTATATAGTGCACAAGTCAAATATTAGGCTTTGCGTCTGGACCCATTATGTCCAGCGTAACCCTGTGTACGCCCAACGTACCCAGGCGAGTCCGCGTCCAAATTAAGCGCATGAGTATGTGCAGCGTACTCCCCAGTACGCCCAATGTACTCATTTGCTACAAGAACTCATTCAAGGGACCACTTTTGACAACTTGACAAAATGGAAGGGTATAATAGCTTTACCTGGATTTCGGGATGTTACAATTCTCCCCCACTAGAACCAGACTTCGCCCTCGAAGTCTCATGCCGAAAACAACTCTGGATGTTGTTCCCGCATCTCTGACTCTGGCTCCCAAGTCAGCTCGGACCCCTTTCGATGCTGCCACTGGACCTGAACCAGTGACACCTCCTTGTTCCTCAGAACCTTGACCTTCCGGTACAGGATCACGATCGGTCTCTCAACATAATTCAGACCCGCATCCACCTGGATATCCTCCAATAGTACCACTGCCGACTCGTCGGCTATACACTTCTTCAGCTGAGACACGTGGAATGTATCATGAATCTAGCTCAACTACGCAGGTAGCTCCAATCGATAAGCTACCCTGCCCACCCTCGCGATCACCCTGAACGGTCCAATGTACCGGGGCCCCAACTTGCCCTTTTTCCTGAATCAGATCACTACTTTCTAAGGAGACACTTTCAGGAGTACAAAGTCTCCAACCTGAAACTCGAGCTCGGATCGATGCCTATCCGTGTAACTCTTCTGGCGACTCTTAGCCGTTAGCAATCTCTGTCTAACCTATTGTATCTGCTTTGTCGTCTGAAGCACTATCTCAATGCTGCCCATCACTCGCTGCCCTACCTCTCCCCAACAAATGGGAGTCCGACACCTCCTCCCATACAATAACTCAAAGGGAGGCATACCAATGCTCGAATGGTGGCTGTTGTTATAGGAAAACTCAGCCACAAGAAGATATGTGTCCCGACTCCCTCCGAAGTCCAACACATATTCCCGAAGCATGTCCTCGAGCATCTGAATCATCCGCTCACTCCGTCCGTCCGTCTGTGGGTGGTAAGCGGTACTGAAATGAAGCCTAGTACCCAAATCCTCATGGAACTTCTTCCAGAACCTGGATGTGAAACGCACATCTCGATCTGACACAATCGAGATCGACACACCATGCCGCGATACCACCTCTCTCACATACACCTCTGCCAGCCCCTCTGTGGAGGAGCTATCACTGATAGCAAGAAAATGAGCACTCTTTATCAGCCGGTCGACGATCACCCAAATTGCATCGACGCCTCTCATAGTCCTCGACAATTTGGTGATAAAATCCATGGAAATCTATTCCCACTTCCACTGGGGAACCTCAAGCGGCTGCAACTTGCCATGTAGACACTGGTGCTCGGCCTTAACCCTGCGAAAGGTCAAACACCTCTCTACAAACCACGCCACATCCCTCTTCATACAGGGCCACTAATAATCCCTTTTCAGGTCCAATTACATCTCAGTGGCCCAGGGATGGATCGAAAACCTCGACCTGTGCGCCTCCTCCATCAGAATGGCATGTGCCCCACCCTCAAATGGCACCCAAATCCGGCCCTGGAAGGTCATAAACCCCCAGCTATCGGCAATGAAATCAGACATCTGACCAATCACCCGCTCTCGCTTGCGGTTCTCCGGTCTCATGGCCTTCACCTGGGCCTCCCGAATGGTGTCCAACACCGGAGTCATCACTGTCAACCTCATACAAAGGGGCACCCTCTGCCCTGCGACTCAAGGCATCGGCTACCACATTAGCCTTGCCCAAGTGGTACAGGATCTAACACTCATAATCCTTTACCACGTTCAACCATCTCCTCTGACGCATGTTCATGTTGGGCTGATCCATCAGATACTTCAAGCTCTTGTGGTCCTTGTATATGGTACACCGAACCCCATACAAATAGTGATGCCAGATCTTGAGGGCGAACACCACAACCCCCAACTCTAGATCGTGAGTAGGATACCTCGTCTCATGAGGCTTCAGCTGCCTCGATGTGTATGCTATCACATGCCCTCTCTGCATCAGCATCGCGCCCAGTCCCGATATCGACACGTCGCAATATACCACAAAGTCCTCCATTCCCTCCGGAAGGGCCAACACTGGGGCTTTGCACAATCTCTGGCGAAGTGTCTCGAATAAGGCCTGCTGCTCCGGGCCCCAACTGAAAGCCACACCCTTCCGGGTCAGCCTGGTGAGAGGAACAACAATCCTGGAGAAATCCTGGATGAATCTCCGATAATATCCGGCCAACCCCAGGAAACTCCTGATCTCCGAAGGGGATCTCGGTACCTCCCAACTCATCACCGCCTCAATCTTGGCCGGATCGACCAATATCCCATTCTGGTTGACGAGGTGTCCTAGAAACTGGACCTCCCTTAACCAAACATCGTACTTGGAGAATTTGGCGTAAAGCCTCTCCGATCTCAAAACTCTGAGGATCTCCCTCTAATGCTCCTCATGCTGCTCTCTGGACCTCGAATACACCAATATATCATCGATGAACACGATCACCGAACGATCCAACATCGGCCTGCACACCCTGTTCATGAGATCCATGAACGCTGCCGGTGCATTGGTGAGCCCGAAAGGCATCATCAAGAACTCGTAATGCCCGTAACGAGTCCTGAACGCTGTCTTCTGGATATCCTCATCACGCACCCTCATCTGATGATATCCAGACCTCAAATCAATCTTGGAGAACCAAGACGCTCCTTGCAACTGATCGAACAAATCGTCGATCCTTGGTAAGGGGTAACGGTTCTTGACCGTCAGCTTGTTCAACTCCCGATAATCAATGCACATCCGGTGTGAACCATCCTTTTTCTTGACAAAAAGGATCGGCGCTCCCCACGGCGAGCTACTCGGCCGTATAAACCCCATCCCCAGCAGCTCATGAAGCTGCGAGGATAACTCCTGCATCTCTGGAGGTGCAAGGTGATAGGGCGCCTTGGCGATAGGCGCTGCCCCCGGAACCAAATCGATACGGAACTCCACCTGCCTCTCGGGAGGCACACCCGACAACTCCTTGGGGAACACATTCGGAAACTCACGCACTATCGGGACCTCATCGACCGACCTCGGTCTCTCTGCACCTACCCTCGCATCCAATAAAACAATTAATAATCCAATAAAACAATATTTAGTATATGAAGAAAATATTAAATTAAAAGTAATAATCCAATAAAAAATAGTTTTAAAAAAAGAATTAAAAATATTAACTAAAACAAATTAATAATCCAATAATATAATATTTATTATGATATAAATATTATATATTAAAAACTATATGTATTGATATATAATAACTTAATAAAAAGAATTACTCTAACAAAAAAAAGTTAAAAAAATCAACTAAAATAAATTAATAATCCAAAAAACAATATTTGTTAATATATAATATTATATATTAAAAATAATATTTATTAATATATAATACTTCAATAAAATAAAAAATAATGTATACAAAAATGGTCCTTATAGTATGATAAAAGACAAAACTACGAAAATGGTCCCTAAGGGTAAAATTATTATTTTAAAAAAGTTAACAGCCAACCAGTTAAACTTAACGGATAAGGGACGAAAACCACAATAAAACTTGTTGAAAATGACCAACTTTACAACTTTTCAAACATTTGGATTATAACCACATCAAATGAAAAACGACAGGACCATCTTTGCAGTTTTGTCATATAACATTCATTAAGTAACTTGTTAGCCAGTGGTTTAGAGGTTTTTTAGTTTTTATATTTTACCTTTTACTTTTTAAATAACTATATACATTTACTAGCAATATATGAAAATAATTAGGAATATGAATTACTGATTGGTTGCATCAGATTGGGTAGGTTTCTATCGGTTTTAAAACGTTGGGTCGGTTCAGTTGATTGGTTTTAGTTTTGTTGGTTTTCGGTTTTTGGTTACGGCTTTGCTCGACCCTACTATTAAGTACAAAAACAACAATTACATGGGCTAGAATAATATTAACCATTTTTTATATTACAACAATAACACAATAAAAAAACATAATTTGATATATGTTTTGATTGTCTACGTACTTTAAAAAAAAAAAATTATAAACGTTGTGCTTATAATTACGAAACAAAATCAATGTTTTACGATTTAAAGAAAAAAAATGTAATTCAAAAGCAATATATAAATATAAATAAATAAAAGTGCACCTTTCCAAGATTCTGTCTTTATTAACTACTAAACGGATGAAATACAAAAGTAAAAGAAGATACCATATATGCATATAGTATACTTTTTCTTTGATGTGATTAAATACTATTAACAGAAAAGTATGTTACGCGTTATATTTGTAATTCTTCTTATAATTATAGATGCCTTAAAGATGCCAAAAGACAAATAGAAAGTAAGTATTGGCAGTTGGGCTTGGGCACTATCTTTTTTTTTTTTTTTTTTTTTTTTTTTTTTTTTTTTTTTTATGTTATTTATTTATTATTATTAGTTTTTTAAACTACTCTTTTATGACAAAAGACAAAATTATATAAATAGTTGTCCCGATTTGCTAAATATCATAAACTCAATCATTGTTATTTTTTTTTTTTGACAAACATGGTCCATATGATTTTCAAAATTTGTGTGAATGATCATTTTTGTTAACACTGTTAGTTTTCGTTCGTTACTATGAGAGTAATTTGGTCTTTTTAGATAGCAGAAACTGAGTTTGTGACCATGGATAAACCATAGAGACAATTTATGTAATTTTGTTTATATTTAATGTTTATGAGTTTTATCTAGAGACAATTTATGTAATTTTGTTTGTATTTAATGTTTATGAGTTTGAGCTTTTCCATTCTTTTACTTTTTAAAATGTCATTTTGACTCATTCATTTTGAACATTGTAAACTATTATTTTCATCCCTATATTTTCTAAACTTTCATGTTATATAATTTGTTTTTTTAAAAAAACACCCCCTTCTAGCCTCCCAACGGCCACCCATATGGGTCCTCCCACACTTGGCATAACGGCCCCGACCCTGATGGCCTCCCAAACGTGAATACTGAGTCTTAGGCCTCTTCGCCTAGCCCACTGCGATCTGAATCTGCTTTGGTTTCCTTTTCACGAGGAGCGCCAAATCAATCTCATGCTCTTAGGATCTAGATATCATGCTCTTTAATGCCCGACAAGCTGGAAAGCTAGCAACTTCCGGATATCGTCTCGCAACATATCATGGTACATTGTCTTCTTCATCTCCTCATATGCGCCATACTGAGGGACAATAAGAGCCCTCTCCCTAAACTTGGCAGTGATCTTCGTAACAGTCTCAGTCATCTGGCGAAGGTCCTAAAATTCCCTCGCCAACTGTTGCACCTCAATGGACAGGGCAAACTCCACCCTAATCCGGGTAACAAACACATCCCAATGTTGGATAAGGTGTTTAAGTCCATAACTATTTCTGGTATGTACTTGACCCACTTTGGCATGGTCCATTTGGGTTGCATGGCATCATGCATTTGGATAGACTAAATTGAGAGAAATAACACTTATGGTTTATTAATATATTATAAGTCCTAATATATTAATAATATTATTTAATTAGTATTGATCAAGAATTAATTTAAAATTAATTAAGTGATCAATAAGGTGACTAATTAAATATATGGGTTGATTGTGTAAATCATCCATACTTGTATAGTGGGCTAAATGCTCCATGGATTATCAAGTTGGGCTAAGACCCATAGGATGCTCCATGGAGGTGTAAACCCATGGATCATGGAAATGAAGAGTCATGTCACATTAGGGTTTACATGGTGTAACCCTAATTGTAACACACTATATAAGCAACATAAAGCTCACAAAAATCGGGGACTAGAAAGTATAGAGAGGGCAAGCCGATTTTAGAAGTGTTCTACATTTCTCTCAAGTCATTCCAATAGCATTTGGTGTTGTGTGAGACATTTGAGGCATCACACTTGGGGTGCTAGGCTCATAAGGTTTTCAAGGAATCCAAACTACTACAAGGTATGTTTTCTAGCTTACTTTTATGTAATAAAAGTTCCCCATGTATGCTAGATAGGATTATGAACCTTGGAAAATCAAATTTTCATGTATCTTAGTCAAACATATATCAAAGGTTTCTAGGGTTGCATGAACACCTTAGGAGTGTTAGAATGCTCAAAGCCCCTACAATGGTATCAGAGCCTAGGCTTGTTTGTTTGATACTTGATGCAAAGTAGCTTAAAAAGTCGAAATTCTTGTTGTCTGCACAGGGGAATCGCCGAGTCCATGGGGGGCTCGACGAGTCCAAGCGTATCTTCAAACAAATCGGCGAGTCAGTTCTTGCACTCGACGAGTTGGCCAGGCAGAGTGCAGATTTTCAATTTTTGCTGCTGGAAATGGACTAGAAACATTATCCTAAACTATTTTGGTGTTTTAAAACTTGTTTTAGATGGTGTAATGGTTGTTCTAATCCATTTATAATGGCTAATATCAAAATTCCATGTTTATATGTGTTCATATGTTCTTGAAAGTTTGATATAATATTCATGTTCTTATGAGTTCTTGCAAGATCATAGGAATTATGTACTATTGATTGGTAGTTAACTCATGATCATGATGTGTTTTAATAGAGTCCATAACTTGTCCTCAAGTTATGGATAACCAAAAGTCACTTTGTAATAAATCCATTAAAAGAACACATAAGTTACAAAAAATGAAGACTCTTCATTTTTAATAAACAATAACTCATAAGTTATGAATTGAAAAGTTTTTTAAAGTTACAAAACTTGCTCTCAAATTTTGGAACATGTAAAGTCTTCTAGTAATGTCACACCCCAAAACCAGGAACGGCGGAAACGTTCTAGGGCGGAGGACGTCATGTACAATATCACAACAATGAAAAGTAGTAAACAAGCAACAACATCATCCATTGCATTAATAATAGAATTATTATACAAGTATGTTCTATTGAATTTTGATAAACACTAAAGCATAAATCAAAATGAAAGATGAGTCTTGAACAAGCTCCATCTTCCTTTCTCCTTGCATCGGTACCTGTCTATGATGACCTGAGGATACAAGTAATTTTGAAGGCGAGTATCAGCTTTGAAGCTGGTGAGATCATAAGTATTTAGTGTCTTAATTTGTATGTAAGAATTTGTATGTAAGAATTTGTATATGAACTGTAAGTATAAAATGTAGATGAACTGTAAGTATGAAAAATGTTTGTAAAACAACTGTAAACGTTTGAAAAATCCTAGAAATCCCTATGATTCCTACTATTATAACAGGGAGTCTTCTACCAAGACCTAACTGTTCTCAATGTAGTCTTCTACCAAGACTTAACTGTTCTATATGTTCGTTTCTTGTAAAAGTGTGTAATTTTCCCAAGTGTAACTATTATTAACAAAATATAGTTTTTACATCTATAGTTTAAGTGAAAGGATCACTAAATATATGTACAGGGAATATTAATGTAGTACTAAAACGTACCACTATAAGAACTACTGCTGTACTAATTACCTTAAACCGAATTTATATTAAGGCATCATGTGATTAGTTGCACCATACTATCGACTGGTAACAACTACATACGAATGGTCGTAATAACGGAATGACGTTTGGCACCCGCAGACCTGCAGGTCCGGCTGTAGCTAGCAGCAAGGTGTAGGATAGTCAATCCAGTATAGATCTATACGCAAACTCACGCTCTCCCTCCAAGAGAATTCTGGCTACAACTCGGGCCATGACATTTAAGGCATGCTCCGATACAGTGGATCACAATTTTATGAACGTATTAATGTAAGTGTAATGTAATGAACTGTTCTAGCTGTAATGTACGTGCTCTCTACCTAGCAAGTATAGTAATGTAATCATTCTAGTATCGTTGTATATGTTCTGTTCCTAGTATCGTAGTATATGTAATGTAGTGTAATGTTCTAGAAAGTATTGACTCATGAATGAACTGACTCATTGTATGATATCGCGTTCTAGTATCTTCCTAAACTACCCATATGGTAGTTTACTAGTAATCTAACTGGTACGTATGGACATGGATGTATACCCTTGCTACCCAAGGGCATGGGATGAACTGGAAGGAACTTTTATGACTATATATGTACACATGATATATAACTAATATTTAAACGACCTTCGGACGAGTACCCGATATCCCACCAGACCACATCTCAAGCGCGAAAAGGAAATAGGGTGGATAGCCTTCCTAAGTCTTTTAAACATTTCTTATATAACTATACATATAGAGGCATGAAATTTATAATTTAAAAGCATAAAATAAGATTTATAAAACATTTGAACATAAATATTTTCTAAGAAAAGACCGACTTGATGTCGATCTATAAAATGGTTTTGAAGGCATGGGTTTGATAAAACAGTTTACTATAAAGAACATTTGTTTGAAACACAATTGTAAATAAGTTTGAAATGTAATATACATAGTAAAATGTACAGTGTAATAAGGAGTTTAAAACATATAAAATGTTTATAAAAATCATTTGAAGGAAACTGTTTGGTAAAACGGCTAATGAGTAGCCAAATCATTTGAATGCTGTATATTAATCACATGTCATTGATATAATAACTAGGATAATTCTACTTATTAATTACATGTGATTGATATAATAACTAGCATGATTCTACTTGTATCCCCACATAAAACATTTAAAAATAGTTTAAAACATTAGTTAAGGGGTATGAACTCACTTGTAGTAAGTGACTGGAATTGAACGGACTGTTATCGTAAGGAAGGATCGGACAAGTGCTTGGTGTCAAGTGAAGACTTTAGACACACACAATGATCCTAATTACATATGAAGACATATGTATATAAATAATTAGTGATTAAAACACTAATTATACAAGTATAAACATTTAAACGCGAGGAAAACACTTTTGGTCAAGTGCTAGGAGGCTAATGGGTTGCAACAAAGGAGTGCAATGCCTCTAATGGAAGTTTATGGTCAAATGACCATATGTCTTGGAGTTTACGGCCCAGGGGAGTAAACTCCTGGCCGTAAACTCTTAACAAAGCCCCTAAATGAAGTCTAACAATTATACAACTCATGTGGTGAATTGTTTCAAGGCTAAATCAAGTGTTTGGGTGTCATATTAACTCCTTTAAGGAGTTTACGGCCCTGGGACCATATCCTTTGGATTTTACGGCCGTAAACTCCCTTGGGAGGGTGTTTATGATGCTTTCAAGTCCCATACTCACATAGGATATGTTCTAGGCAATTGTTCAATGCTTTAGGAGGAATTATGGCACCATTTGGCACCATATATTGGAGTTCACGGCCCTAAAATTTCTTGGGCCGTAAACTCCCTTTTATTGGTGTTTTAGATGTGTTTGCTAGCCCCAAACACACTAGGGTACTTGTCCAAATTTGTCTCTTGGCTTAAGGAAGTGTTTCAAAGCATTTTGGCACCTAAACATGGAGTTCACGGCCCAAGAAGCTCCTTGGCCGTGAACTCACTTTCCTCATTGTTTCTAATAGCTTTTGGTGTCCTAAGCATGCAATGGTGGGTTCTAGTTCGAGTTCTAAAGCTTTGAGGGTCATTGGAACCCTTTAGGACCTTAAAATGGAGTTTACTCCCCAAGTGTTCTTGGGCGGTAAACTCCCAAATCTTGGGGTATTAATCCGATTTTGATGTTTTCTAGTCATATACACACTAGCATACAAGTCTAAGGTAGTTACAATGCACGGGGAAAGGACTAGGTAGCATTTAAGCCACTTATCGGAGTTTACTCTCCAAGAACGTTCTTGGGCGGTAAACTCCCGAATCTCACAGATTTGATATGTAATTGGCATTTCTAAACACAATCTAAGCTATATAACATAACTAGATCGAAGTACTCACAATTTGGGATAAAAACCCGAAGATCCGTGAGAGAGAATTTTGACTTTTCTCTAAATGGAATTCAACAAATGAACCAATTTGGTTCAGAATTCTATTTATAGTCCTGAGATATTTTTGGCAGAAAATATTTTTATTCCTGGAACGAACTCTAATGTCCTAGAGTATTGGAATAACAGTGTTGCAAAAAACCCTAGTGCATCCACTCTCCTAATATCTCCTTAAGTGTAAAATCCTGAAAACTGCCAAACTTATACTCGAAATCTGAGTTTTCACTGTAACTGTTCTACTTCTATTGGCTTGATATGGTTTATTCAGAATGGAAATTTCGGGTTGTCACATCATCCCCCTGTTGAAGGGAATTTCGTCCCGAAATTAGAATTTAGTCAAGGAAGTATGTACGAATGATCGAGTCGCGAGGAGGAAACTTCCTAATCGATTGGTTCTAGCGCACCTAAGTGAAATTGAGTTTTCGGTTGGAATCCCAACGAACCTTCACTATCGGGCGATGACGCTGCTTCGTCCGCTTGACCTCTCGGTCAAGGGTCACTACGGTTCTAATACGAAGGCGAGGATCTCGACGAGTGGACTTACAAGAGTCCTGACGGAAAGGTATGGTTTCACGATCGAGATGCGAAGAGTAGAAAGTACGTTACTGAGTTCGCGGAGTAGGTCTAGTTTGTGCGAGGCACAGGACTGATTCTTGATAAGAATCTCGGAGGTCCTGTCTATATTGGATTTAGCTTTCCACACGATCCGAAGCGTATTAAGTCATTCCCAGAGTGAGTTCTCCTAAGGAACTTGGTCACTCACTTGGAATTCCAATGGTTTCTTTTTCTTGTTTAACTTCCCAGATAAAGGCCACCCTTTGCTGGGTCAAAGTCATACGGTTTCCTGTGATTTGTGAGGGTTTTTGGATGAACTATGACAGTAGGTCTGTAAGACCTAGAATTTGGCGAATGACTGTCGGCGTCTCCGGAGTCAACAAATGCTCAACGGTTTTGACAAATTGAAAAAGTACTCAAAATTTCCCATGTTACTAATAGTGTGTCATAGAAATTTGACTCTTCAATTTCAAAACTTGTGCCTAGAGAACTTCGCTAAAGTTCCTCTGTAGGAAATGTTTCCATGGGTTTTCTTCTTACTACGAGGGTAGATAAGTAAGTCATTACATGGAGAAATGACGAACTGATCCAAGTAAGAAAGACGTAACCCTATTCATTTAGCTCATGAAAACTATGGGCGTATTGGTCCTATCCGAAGGGTATCACTACAGACTCGAAGTGTCCGCATCGAGTTCAGGAGATAGTCTTCCGGACATCTTTTCCTAACACTCGAACTGGTGATATTCGGATCTCAGGTCCATTCCTGAAAGTAATTCTTTCCTTGCGTTTGCTCAACCATTTCATCTATGCGAGGCAGAGTTAACGATTTCTAGGAAAATCTTGACGGAGTCCTCGATATCCGAGGCACATACGATGCAATCCGTCGATCTCTGGGAGAATATGACCGGGGTTCTCTAGGGTGAGAAACCTAGTCTTCTAATTCTATTTCTGTGTAGTTCGCTAAGTTGTTTGTACTGTTTTGGTATCTCCGGGGGTGTTTAAACTATAGGGTGATCTGTTTACGGGAGTCGTACTGGGTTCTAAGTTTGTTCACATGACAATGTGATTACTCGTAGTCTTGAGCAGTTCTCCGTCCTGAAGTTCATATTAGAATTCATACATGGTTTCACAATCACAACTTCGGGTATACGAGTCGTATATAATTAAGATTGAAAAGGTATTCGAATAACTGATTCTTCTTTAAGCTCACATCCCATCGGGGAAAAAGAAGTTAAAGTGGAACCATCAATTCTAAACCTGTAGAAGCTTGATTATATATCACTCTTACGTATACCTTCCTCAGTGATAGATCAATCGCATGAATCCTTGGATTAAACTTGACGTACTGCACGAGGGGTACTTCGGGGATTTCTTCGGAAAGAAAATAACTAAGAGGTACTCCTGGCATGAGTACTTCGGTGTTCTGATATGACGGCTTCGCTAAAAAGACGTTTACTGATAAAAAGACGTACGCATGAAGCTGTTTTCGTGAGGATTAAATTGAATCGAGTCTCATGATAATGTCGGAATCATACTGAAACATAAAGACATTAGATTTGAACATAAGATGTTTTACAGACAAAACACCACCGTGCAACCATGAACAGAGTTACAGTACTTTAGATTTACCACTAGACTATTGCTGCGAATAAGATATACTACAAAAGACAAGTATACGCAGCACGAGCATCCTTATACAGACATGATCTTGCAAAAAGGAAAGACTCTAGTTGCACTAGTTATGGATAGTTTATAAGTCTGTTACCACGAAACGCCTAAATTACATTAACGTGGTTCCGGAGCAGGCTCTCCTGCAGCTGTAATCCTGAGAATTTTCCCGTCTGCGCCAGAGTTCTGCGTTATCGGGCAATCCTTCTTGAGGTGTCCAATTTCACCGTATTGGTGACATGACTGGCTAGTACTAGCTTTGGTGACGGGATTGCGGTGCTTAGCCAGTGTTATGTGGACACGAGTGCCTTCCTCGTTAATCCACTTTGAAAATTGCTTCCTAAAGCGTTCGGCATTATAACTACTCCCGTGTGTAGGGTTAGTCCCGATGAAAGGGACTTGAGTGATGGGTCGTGCCGGTGCTCCACAGCTACTAGCATGGTGCCCTATGCTTAGGGAATTGCAACATTGCATCTCATGGCAAGCCCCATGATGATGGAAACTACACTTATCACACTTCGGGAGTTTTCCCTCATATGGCCTGCTCGGTACTGGGATGGCAGGGGTTTCCACTTGCTGCTGTTGTATAACCAGCTTTTGGGATCTCTTGCGTTCTTTCCGGGCTTGACGCTTTCGTTTCTTGTTCTCTGCTTTTCGGCTTTGCGAGCCTGTGACTGTTACTGTTTGGTGACTTCCTGGATGGATACCACGATTGGAAACTTCATTCCCATCAGCAGCATTGACTGTTCTGATAGTGCTACGGTGCGCAAGGACCGCGGTTACGGCAGCCACCACGGCAGCTGTAACTGCTGTTTGAAAGGAAGCGGCGTCCACAGGAAAAGCGGAGGTTTCACTGTTCGACTGATTGCTTCCGGATGACGACATGATTCTGTAATACGAAAGATAAGGATTTTGTGAGCGATTCTGGTTGATCTAGACGTAGTTTGACTGTTTATGTAAAGAATAGAAGTATGTTCTCGAAAGTTTGACCTACATCCCTATGATGCAGTCCTTGTACAGATTGAAGGTATGATTACGAAGGTTTGACCTACATCCCTATGATGCAGTCCTAGTACAGATTGAAGGTATGATTACGAAGGTTTGACCTACATCCCTATGATGCAGTCCTAGTACGGAATGGAAGTGAGTTTGTAGAATGTTCTCAAGACGTTTGTCGTTCAAGCCGAGGTATCATGGGTTGGTGAATAACAAGATCCAACCACTGAAAGAGACTTGGAAATGTCTCCGGATCTAACTTGCTATAGTCCAATGACTTGACTAAAGCATGTTTCAGATAGAATCTAATGAAAGAATGATAAGAGTACTTGAATGAAGAATGACTCAGAAGTTAGCCGACTGTCAATATCTTGGATATTCACGACGTAAAGATTCGGGAAAATGACCTTGTAAAGGTCTTACATCATATCCACAGAAGATAGTTCTTGACAACATAAGGACCTAACCTAAAGTACTTACAGTACAAAGTAATTTCATATAAAATGCCACATCAGGAAAAGACATAAAACAATTACTTTTTAACAAGGGAAGCAAAGTAAAGAGTGTACTACTGACGACGGTCACCCCTCTGGTGAACTCTCAGTTCAGCTAGTTGACGTTCTACATCAAGTAGGTGTCTTTCGTACACCCTTTGGCGTACTCGGAGCTCTATGACTTCGGCTCGAGTTTCAGCTAGTGATTGCAGCAGGGTTTCATGATTTCTCTCTGATCTCTCGTGAGCATTTTCTAGACGAATGGTGTGGAGAGTATGCATTCTCGCATTGGCGACAACTTCGGTAATCTGATGTAAGGCTGTCCTGCCTTGAATCTCATTTTGGGCCACTCTGAGGACCGAGATTGGCAAGACTCTATCTGTTGAGCCCCCATTGCTCAAGTTGTAAAAGCTTCGGCCGCCATTAAATGGCATGGGCTGATCTTGTCTTTGGCTCTATGTTTCCAAGCATTCCACTCACTTAGGGTCAGGCCATGAAAAGCCGGACGAGGGTTAGGAATTGGAAAGGGAGCTGCTCGGGGTAGGTCCTCAACCTCTGGTTCGGAGCTAGCATCGTCCGAAAGGTTTTCATCATGGTGATCATTCAAGGGGATAGGATGATCATTCACTGGTTCTTCTCCAAACCAACCAGCTATGACTTCGTTCGGAAGATACTGGTTGCCGTGGGGATGGAGTCCAGCTATATTTTCTATGCGAGAATTTAGGGTAAGAGAATAATTATTAGACGAACTATCTAGATAATTATTTAGAAAACCTTCATTAGTTACATCGCTATTTGTGAAGTGCATACCAGCTATGTGTAATCTAAACATGATAGACCTTCGAATAAGTGACCTTAACTCCGTATTCACACAGAATAGGGGTGAAGTAAAATTTCCACAGATTCTAAGTCTATAACATCCTAATTACATATAGCCTTAGTGTATCCACTTAGCAACTATCAACTTAGTAATGAAGATCCCGTTTTAGTTCTCAAGTATAAAGTACTTATAGTAACACCAAATACTCCTATAGTATTTTAAATTTTAATGTTATGTTCTATTGTTCTCATTGTGGTAGGGTTGGTAAGATTTTAGCATTGTTGCAACCACACAATTAAACTTAGGCACATGCTAGTCAACCCTTGGATAATATAGGTGATCAGGCTATATCTTCCTAGTTTTGACCATATGCCTCTAAGCCCACTTGTGTTGCCCAACAATCATAATTCTTTTGTATTGTCCTAGTGACACTGATTTTAGTATGAATGCAGGCACGTATACTTTGTTAAATGTTTTATTATTTAAAGTATAAAATCTTGGTCAGAGTATTTTTAATCCCTTATGTATTTATAGTTAGTATATCTTTTATGGGTTGATATACTTAATTCACTATAAACAATGCTCTGATACCAATCTGTCACACCCCAAATCCAAGAACGGCGGAAACGTTCTGGGGCGGAGGACGTCATGTACAATATCACAACAATGAAAAGTAGTAAACAAGCAACAACATCATCCATTGCATTAATAATAGAATTATTATACAAGTATGTTCTATTGAATTTTGATAAACACTAAAGCATAAATCAAAATGAAAGATGAGTCTTGAACAAGCTCCATCTTCCTTTCTCCTTGCATCGGTACCTGTCTATGATGACCTGAGGATACAAGTAATTTTGAAGGCGAGTATCAGCTTTGAAGCTGGTGAGATCATAAGTATTTAGTGTCTTAATTTGTATGTAAGAATTTGTATGTAAGAATTTGTATATGAACTGTAAGTATAAAATGTAGATGAACTGTAAGTATGAAAAATGTTTGTAAAACAACTGTAAACGTTTGAAAAATCCTAGAAATCCCTATGATTCCTACTATTATAACAGGGAGTCTTCTACCAAGACCTAACTGTTCTCAATGTAGTCTTCTACCAAGACTTAACTGTTCTATATGTTCGTTTCTTGTAAAAGTGTGTAATTTTCCCAAGTGTAACTATTATTAACAAAATATAGTTTTTACATCTATAGTTTAAGTGAAAGGATCACTAAATATATGTACAGGGAATATTAATGTAGTACTAAAACGTACCACTATAAGAACTACTGCTGTACTAATTACCTTAAACCGAATTTATATTAAGGCATCATGTGATTAGTTGCACCATACTATCGACTGGTAACAACTACATACGAATGGTCGTAATAACGGAATGACGTTTGGCACCCGCAGACCTGCAGGTCCGGCTGTAGCTAGCAGCAAGGTGTAGGATAGTCAATCCAGTATAGATCTATACGCAAACTCACGCTCTCCCTCCAAGAGAATTCTGGCTACAACTCGGGCCATGACATTTAAGGCATGCTCCGATACAGTGGATCACAATTTTATGAACGTATTAATGTAAGTGTAATGTAATGAACTGTTCTAGCTGTAATGTACGTGCTCTCTACCTAGCAAGTATAGTAATGTAATCATTCTAGTATCGTTGTATATGTTCTGTTCCTAGTATCGTAGTATATGTAATGTAGTGTAATGTTCTAGAAAGTATTGACTCATGAATGAACTGACTCATTGTATGATATCGCGTTCTAGTATCTTCCTAAACTACCCATATGGTAGTTTACTAGTAATCTAACTGGTACGTATGGACATGGATGTATACCCTTGCTACCCAAGGGCATGGGATGAACTGGAAGGAACTTTTATGACTATATATGTACACATGATATATAACTAATATTTAAACGACCTTCGGACGAGTACCCGATATCCCACCAGACCACATCTCAAGCGCGAAAAGGAAATAGGGTGGATAGCCTTCCTAAGTCTTTTAAACATTTCTTATATAACTATACATATAGAGGCATGAAATTTATAATTTAAAAGCATAAAATAAGATTTATAAAACATTTGAACATAAATATTTTCTAAGAAAAGACCGACTTGATGTCGATCTATAAAATGGTTTTGAAGGCATGGGTTTGATAAAACAGTTTACTATAAAGAACATTTGTTTGAAACACAATTGTAAATAAGTTTGAAATGTAATATACATAGTAAAATGTACAGTGTAATAAGGAGTTTAAAACATATAAAATGTTTATAAAAATCATTTGAAGGAAACTGTTTGGTAAAACGGCTAATGAGTAGCCAAATCATTTGAATGCTGTATATTAATCACATGTCATTGATATAATAACTAGCATAATTCTACTTATTAATTACATGTGATTGATATAATAACTAGCATGATTCTACTTGTATCCCCACATAAAACATTTAAAAATAGTTTAAAACATTAGTTAAGGGGTATGAACTCACTTGTAGTAAGTGACTGGAATTGAACGGACTGTTATCGTAAGGAAGGATCGGACAAGTGCTTGGTGTCAAGTGAAGACTTTAGACACACACAATGATCCTAATTACATATGAAGACATATGTATATAAATAATTAGTGATTAAAACACTAATTATACAAGTATAAACATTTAAACGCGAGGAAAACACTTTTGGTCAAGTGCTAGGAGGCTAATGGGTTGCAACAAAGGAGTGCAATGCCTCTAATGGAAGTTTATGGTCAAATGACCATATGTCTTGGAGTTTACGGCCCAGGGGAGTAAACTCCTGGCCGTAAACTCTTAACAAAGCCCCTAAATGAAGTCTAACAATTATACAACTCATGTGGTGAATTGTTTCAAGGCTAAATCAAGTGTTTGGGTGTCATATTAACTCCTTTAAGGAGTTTACGGCCCTGGGACCATATCCTTTGGATTTTACGGCCGTAAACTCCCTTGGGAGGGTGTTTATGATGCTTTCAAGTCCCATACTCACATAGGATATGTTCTAGGCAATTGTTCAATGCTTTAGGAGGAATTATGGCACCATTTGGCACCATATATTGGAGTTCACGGCCCTAAAATTTCTTGGGCCGTAAACTCCCTTTTATTGGTGTTTTAGATGTGTTTGCTAGCCCCAAACACACTAGGGTACTTGTCCAAATTTGTCTCTTGGCTTAAGGAAGTGTTTCAAAGCATTTTGGCACCTAAACATGGAGTTCACGGCCCAAGAAGCTCCTTGGCCGTGAACTCACTTTCCTCATTGTTTCTAATAGCTTTTGGTGTCCTAAGCATGCAATGGTGGGTTCTAGTTCGAGTTCTAAAGCTTTGAGGGTCATTGGAACCCTTTAGGACCTTAAAATGGAGTTTACTCCCCAAGTGTTCTTGGGCGGTAAACTCCCAAATCTTGGGGTATTAATCCGATTTTGATGTTTTCTAGTCATATACACACTAGCATACAAGTCTAAGGTAGTTACAATGCACGGGGAAAGGACTAGGTAGCATTTAAGCCACTTATCGGAGTTTACTCTCCAAGAACGTTCTTGGGCGGTAAACTCCCGAATCTCACAGATTTGATATGTAATTGGCATTTCTAAACACAATCTAAGCTATATAACATAACTAGATCGAAGTACTCACAATTTGGGATAAAAACCCGAAGATCCGTGAGAGAGAATTTTGACTTTTCTCTAAATGGAATTCAACAAATGAACCAATTTGGTTCAGAATTCTATTTATAGTCCTGAGATATTTTTGGTAGAAAATATTTTTATTCCTGGAACGAACTCTAATGTCCTAGAGTATTGGAATAACAGTGTTGCAAAAAACCCTAGTGCATCCACTCACCTAATATCTCCTTAAGTGTAAAATCCTGAAAACTGCCAAACTTATACTCGAAATCTGAGTTTTCACTATAACTGTTCTACTTCTATTGGCTTGATATGGTTTATTCAGAATGGAAATTTCGGGTTGTCACAAGTAAACTTTAGTTCCAACCCCTAGAATTTTAAAAGTTAAAATTCAACCCTTATACTCTATAATATTATAAGTTCATATATATATATATATACACACACACACATATATATGTAACAACGTAAATTTCAAAACAAAATTTTCGTTTTTCATCCACCAAGTTCATATAAAAACATTCTCAATTATTTCCAATTTTAGTTTTTGAAACATAACACATCCCAAGATCATAAAATCAAACTCTCTCTCTAGTGTGTACGAGTCACGCCGGCACCTTCCTACGGTCCTCGCTTGTACGTGAAACACATAACACAACAACTGTAAGCATAAATGCTTAGTGAATTCCCCAAAATACCGCATACAACACATACACCGATCGAGGCTATAATACGACCCTCCGGTCGATGTGTCTCAGTGGGACCCTCCAGTCCCGTAGCTCGTTGGACCCTCTGGTCCGGTCATAGCTCGTTGGACCCTCCGGTCCGGTCTATAACATCATAGAACATACATATATCACATAGCACATAATCTCATACGTAACACATACACTCTCTGGTCAACACATAATACCACTCTAGGTAACGTATAGTGAGAAGACTCACCTCAGGTGTCTCGGTAAGCCTCTGACTCGGTAGAAATGTGATCTAGCCTCCGCCTAATCACATAAAGTAAATAATGTCATAAATATAGCTATACTCAAACCTTTCTTAACACCCTCAGAAGGGTAAAAGACCATTTTACCCCTCTCTTGGCTTAAAGGCCTCACTGTTGACCAAACCCTAAAAGTCAACAAAAGTCAACGGTCAAACTTTGACCCGACTCGTCGAGTGCACTTGGGCGACTCGGCGAGTCTACACGTGTCCATTGAATCTCTTAGTCCCTCTTGGCACGTCGAGTCCTTCCCTTTACTCGACGAGTCACACCTGACATGAATCGCGGGGCCACCCCGACTCAACTCGCCGAGTCTTAAGAACAACTCGACGAGTTCCGCCTTGAACTCCAGTCCCCTAACTCTCCCTGACTCACCGAGTTATTTCCCCAACTCGGCAAGTCTACTCACTGAGTGATTTACGGGAAACCCTCATCCTACTCGCCGAGTCTGATCTTCGGACTCGGCGAGTTCATGCCATGCACAAACTCCATAGACCTCCTGAGGTCAGATCTGTTCCTTTAATTCATAGATCTGGCCTTCCCAAGCATGATAATCACGTAAAGTTCAGACCTTGACACTCACATATCATCTAAATGGTCTAACTTGGTGATTTAGCCCCAAAAATGACATCCTAAGCTCATGGCTCCCAAAATAACTCATAAAGCTCCAAGGGTTAAGGTCTCTGGACCTCTTTGGGTCCAGATCCAAAGCATAGACCCGAGAAGGGACCAAATGCTCCACTTATCCATCCTCTAAAGGGGGTTAGAAAACCCTATCTCTAAGAATCAACACCAAAACTGAAGAAGGTCCGAATAAATACCTCAATATGGACTCTATGAACTCTGAAGTCACCAAAATCGCACCTCCTTCAGCCTCCTCTTGCCTTGTTCACCTCCTTCTTGCAAAAACACCCACAAAAAGATAAAAAATGGCCTCTCCTTCCTCACAAGCGCTCTAGATCTCTTAGGGTTTCTCTCTGGGGTTTGGTAGCCTCAAATGACGGCCTTAAGGGCCTTTAAATATGTCCCAAACCCCGAATATTAGGGTTTCATTAAACAGCATGGATTTGCCGAGTCCACTCATGGACTCGCCGAGTCCGGCTGTGAACCCGGATACGAATCTGCGACCATACTCGGCGAGTTTAAACACCAAATTGCCGAGTCTCTTCACAACTTCCAAAAATAAAAGAGTAAAATATTATACGTGGGAATCCGGATGTTACAATTGTTGTCACACCCCAAAACCGGAACGACGGAAACGTTCTGGGGTGGATGACGTCATGTCAAGTATCACAACACATGCATTATAGTAATCAAAGTACAACAAAACATTGCATTAATAGTAATAGTTTTTTCATGGTTACATTACAAAACACCAAAGTAATACAAGTAATACAGACAGATATATGTAAGTACAACGAGGCACTAAGTCATCTTCATCAACTGCTCCGGGGATGTACCTGTCTAATGCTAACCTGAGAATACAAGTTACTTGAAAAGCGAGTATCAACATTTTTACAATGCTGGTGAGTTCATAAGTATTTAGTGTCGTTTCAATCAAATAACTTTAATAAGTAGTAGTTTAAGTGTTTTCTGTGTATTAGAGTGCTCTCCAGAAAATCCTATATTTTCTTTAATAAAAGCAGCCTTCTACCAAGACTGGTCAGTGTTATGTGGTAAAAAGTAGTTTTCCCTTAATTGCTATCATTATCAAAATACTGAATTTGAATATTAAGGAAGCAAGAGACATCAGGGAAATACATATGCCTCAACAGTTAGGACTGCTGACTAAGGCAAAGGAATCATAGACTCTAGGAGAGTATCGAACTAACAACACGCCTGGTTCAGTCTAACAAGTAGAGACTCAGACCCTAGAAGGTACCAAACGAAAGGTACAGCTGGTAAGGTCTAAAACAGTGAAAAACAGACCCTAGACAGTATCAAATGACAGATACATCTTGCAAGGTCAAAATAGAGAATACAGACCGCAGACAGTATCAAATGAAAGATACATCTTGCAAGGTCAAAACAATGTGACTCTGAAAATAAGTTACCAGCATACAATGTAAATTGCCGGTGAATACTGTTACCTTAAGGCCATGAATTATAAGGTAACCCGGGATACTCGTAACCATACTAACCGACACTAGAGTACTAGACGCCCTACAAGCGTCTATATAATGTGACATTTATCACCCCTTGGCTTGGTGAGCCGTGGACTGTAGCTAGCAGTCAGGGTGCGGGGGTGTCAATCCCGTATAGATCTATACACACAATGTCCGCTCTCCCTACAGGAGACTCTGGTTACCAACTAGACGACGGAGAAGGCCGTGTCCCGAAGATGCATCCCAAATAGTGGGTAATGACTTCCAAACAGTGGGTAGTGGTTTCTAATGTAAGTGCTGACCTAGAGGTAGAGACTCTTAACTGAATTGACTGAAGAAAACCCGTATGTCTATGCTTGTGTACATAATATATAAATAATGAATCAAACAACCTTCGGATGGACATCCGATCCCACCAGACCACATCTCAACGAAGAAAAGGAAATAGGGCGGACAAGCCTTCCTAAGTCCTTCAATCATTATTTATATGCATCTATACAAGCACAAACATACATCTAACTACGCTTGAGTGTGTATCAAGTGGTATCATACAGTGAAGTATAAGTGTACAATGTGGAATAACCGACTTGTGAAGTATAAGCATACAGTGAAATATCTGAGTCGTGAAGTATAAGCGTACAGTGGAACATCCGAGTCGTGAAGTATAAGCGTACAGTGGAGCATCAGAGTCGTGAAGTATAAGCGTACAGTGGAACATCCGAGTCGTGAAGTATAAGCGTACAGTGTGGGATAATCGAATCGTGAAGTATAAGTGTACCAAGTGTAAGTGTATCACGAAGTGGAAACGACGATAAGTGAAGTAAGAGCGTCTATCAAGTATAAGCGAAATAGAGACAATACCAAGTATAAACGCATCACAAAGTGAAAGCGTTATCGAGTAGGAGTTTAAAAATAAGTATAAGTGAAGCAACAGTAACTAACAAGTAAAAGTATACATGAAAACCTTGGAAAAACCTTTATACTCAGGAAAATCGCATTTGTATTCTTTGGTAAAATAAGTGTGAAAACCTTTAGAAATCTTTGGGAATCTTTCATAAATCAGTTTGAAAATGGAACTTTGATAAAGCAATAAAAGTAAGAACTTGAACAAGTGAAAACCCTTTTTGAATGCCATTTATAGTGTCCTACTCGGTAAAACAGTGTATAGTGGTAAAATCTTGTGCATGCGGGTTATCAATCGCATGTGATTGATATGATAACTAGCATGTTTAACTTGTATTCCCCCCTATAAAACATGTTAAAACATTTAAAAGGTTCATTCAGGGGTATGAACTCACCTGGTGTAAGTAGGTCCGACGAAGGTGCCGCTTGGGCGTTCGGTGTCACGCAAGGACTCGAACACACACAATGACCTATTTAACATATGATAACATATGTTCACATACAATTAGTACATATAATACCAATTAAACAAGTATACACACCCTAAAGAGTGGAAAACACCTTGGTTAAGTGTTTGGGGTGTCCCGGGTAACATTTAAGGGCTAGTATGACTAGGAAGGGAGTTTACTCTCCAAGAGTAAGCTCACCATAGGGTGTTTACGGCCCTGGGACTACTCCCCATGAGTTTACGGCCATAAACTCATGGTGAGGGTGTTCTAGGGTGCTAAAGTGTCTCATATCAATTGTGGAATTTTGCTAGACTCAAATATCAAATGTGTGAATGGGTTTAAAGCACCTATATGGACCAACTTGGAGTTTACGGCCCTAACCAAGGGAGTTTACGGCCGTAAACTCCTAGGGACATATTCCTTGGGTGTTTTAAGTGCTTAAATGATAGAGAATAAATCCTATGTATTTTTCCAAGTTGAATGAAGGAGTTTGGGCATCATTTGGGCATTAAATGGGAGTTTACGGCCCATGAACCACCCCTATGGGATTTCACGGCCGTGAACTCCTACTCCCCTAGTTTTATTGAAGTTTAAGGCCTTTCCAATGATGGTATTGCTTCTAGGTATTTTTCCAAGGCCATAGGGGGTATTTGGGGCATTTCTAACACAAGAACATGAGTTTACTCCCCATGAAGGGGAGTTTACGGCCCAAGAATGTTCTTGGGCAGTAAACTCATGTTTACTCCCCAAAATGCTAGTTCAGGGTGTTCTAAGTCCGATTCCATAAGCCTACAAGTCATATCTAAGCCTTAGGGACAATTTGGAGGGGTTTTGGGGCTTAAAAACCCCATTAATTGGTGTTCACGGCCCAAGAGTGTTCTTGGGCTGTAAACTCATGATTATGTCCCTATCTTATGTTTTAAACTCGAATTTGTACGCTAGATAAGTTATACAACGAGTTAGGATAGTTTACCTACTCGTTTGGGGCTCAAAACGGACGATTTTTGGCTCGAATTTAAGTTGTAGAGAGAGAGAGGGGAGAGTGTAAAAAGTCTCCAATGGACTCCACTTACCCTTATATAGGGGTTGGAGTTGGGGCTCAGTGGGATTCTACCCGATACTGTCGTTATACGGGGCTTTTGGTCGCACCCGATTTAGTGGTCGTAATAATAAAAACTAATTTTTTCTAAATTACTTTGGAAATGTAATTTAAGTGTTTTCATTTACCTTATTACGACTATAACGACATAAAACATAAATAAATAAAACATTTATTTATTTAACGACCTCTTATTAACGGAACCTTTATACAGTGGAATATTCCGTTAACGGTAACGGGGTAATGTAACGGAATAAACTTTGGGTTGTCGCAATTGTCCCCCACTAGAATTAGACTTTTCCCTCGAAGTCTCACTCTGCAAACAACTCTGGATGTTGCTTCTGCATCTCACGCCCCGGCTCCCAATTCAACTGTGACCCTTTCCAATGCTACCACTGGACCTGCACCAGAGGCACCTCCTTGTTCCTCAAAACCTTGATCTTCCGAGCCCTAATCGCCACCGATCTCTCAACATAATTCAGGCTCGCATCCACATGAATATCTTCTAATGGCACCACTACCGACTCGTCGACAATACACTTTCACAGCTGCGACACGTGGAATGTGTCATGAATCTGACCCAACTCCGTAGGCAACTCCAAACGGTAGGCTACCCTGCCTACCCTCGCGATCACCCTGAAAGGACCAATATATCGGGGCCCCAACTTGCCCCTCTTCCTGAATCGAATCACTCCTTTCCAAGGAGAGACCTTCAGGAGCTCGAAGTCGCCGACCTGAAACTCGAGCTCGGACCGACGTCTGTCCGCATAACTCTTCTGACGACTCTGAGCGGTCAACAACCTCTGTCTGACCTGCTGAATCTGCTCTGTCGTCTGAAGCACGATCTCGGTACTACCCATCACACGCTGCCCTACTTCTCCCCAACAAATGGGGGTCCGACACCTCCTCCCATACGACAGCTCAAAGGGCGGTATACCAATGCTCGAATGATGGCTGTTGTTGTAGGAAAATTTTGCCATGGGCAAATACGTGTCCCAACTCCCGCCGAAATCCAACACACATGGTTGGAGCATGTCCTCGAGCGTCTGAATTGTTTGCTCACTCTGCCCGTCATTCTGTGGGTGGTATGCGGTACTAAAATGCAGTTTCGTACCCAATTCCTCATGAAACTTCTTCCAGAATCTGGAAGTGAAACGTACATCTCGATCTGAGACAATCGAGATCGGCGCTCCATGCCGCAATACCACCTCTCTCACATACATCTTTGCCAACCTCTCCGTGGAAGATCTCTCACTGATAGCCAGGAAGTGAGCGCTCTTTGTCAACCTGTCCACAATCACCCAAATTGTATCGACACCCCTCGCAGTCCTTGGAAATTTGGTGATGAAATCCATGGTAATCCTTTCCCATTTCCACTCGGGAATCTCTAACGGCTGCAGCTTACCATGTGGACGCTGGTGCTCGGCCTTAACCCTGTGACAGGTCAAACATCTCTCTACAAACCATGCAACATCCCTCTTCATACAGGGCCACCAATACTCCATTTTCAGGTCCAAATACATCTTAGTGGCCCCAGGATGGATCGAGAACTTCGATCGATGAGCCTCTTCCATTAAAATGGTACGCGTTCCGCCCACCGACGATACCCATATCCAACCCTGAAATGTCATAAGCCCCCGGCTATGGGTAACGAATTCCGATACTAGCCCGACAACTCGTTCTCTCTTCTGACTTCCTGGCCTCACGGCCTCAGCCTGGGCCCCACTAATAGCATCCAACACCGGGGTCATCACTGTCAATCTCAAACAAACATCTCGCATCGAGGCGCCCTACGGCTCAGTGCATCGGCTACAACATTAGCCTTGCCCAGGTGGTACATGATCTCACAATCATAATCCTTGACCACATCCAACCACCTCCTTTGGCGCATATCCAGGTTGGGCTGATCCATCGAATACTTCAAGCTCTTGTGGTCCGTGTAGATCGTACACCGAACCCCATACAGATAATGTCGCTAGATCTTGAGGGCGAACACTACCGCTCCCAATTCCAGATTGTGAGTGGGATACCTCGACTCATGAGGCTTAAGCTGCCTCGATGCATATGCTATCACATACCCCCTCTGCATAAGCACCGCTACCAAACCGGATATCGATGCATCACAATATACCATAAAATCCTCTATCCCTTTCAGAAGGGCCAATACTGGGGATTTGCATAATTTCTGGCGAAGTATCTCGAACGAGGTCTA
Source organism: Lactuca serriola (assembly GCF_051521515.1). Lineage (NCBI taxonomy): Eukaryota > Viridiplantae > Streptophyta > Magnoliopsida > Asterales > Asteraceae > Lactuca > Lactuca serriola. The sequence goes on from NC_136411.1 coordinate 331,009,682, forward strand.
CTGCTCCGGACCCCAAGAAAATGCAGCACCCTTCCAGGTCAACTTGGTGAGTGGCACAACGATCTTGAAGAAATCCTTAATAAATCTTCGATAATAGCCGGCCAAATCCAGAAAGCTCCTGATCTCGGTGGGTGATCTCGGCACCTCCCACCTCATGACCGCCTCAATCTTGGTCGGATCGACCAATATCCCATTCTGGTTGACGAGATGCCCCAAAAACTGAACCTCTCATAACCAGAACTCACATTTGGAGAACTTGGCATAAAGCCTCTCCGATCTCAGAACTCCGAGGATCTCCCTCAAATGCTCCTCGTGTTGCTCTCTGGATCTCGAATACACCAATATGTCGTCGATGAACACGATCACCGAGCGATCCAACATCAGTCTGCACACTTTGTTCATGAGATCCATGAACACCGCCGGTGCGTTGGTGAGTCCGAAAGGCATCACCACAAACTCGTAATGCCCATAACGAGTCCGGAATGCTGTCTTCTGGACGTCCTCATCTCACACCCTCACCTGATTATACCCATACCTCAAATCGATCTTGGAGAACCAAGATGCTCCCTGCAACTGATCAAACAAATCGTCAATCCTTGGCAACGGGTAACGGTTCTTGACCATTAGCTTGTTCAACTCCCGGTAATCAATGCACATACGGTGTGAACCATCCTTCTTTTTGACGAAAAGGATAGGCGCCCCCATGGCGAACTGCTCGGCCGAATAAACCCCTTCCCCAGTAGCTCCTGGAGCTGCGAGGATAACTCCTGCATCTATGGAGGCGCAAGGCGATAAGGCGCAGCTCCCGGAACCAAATTGATACTGAACTCTACCTGCCTCTCCGGAGGTACACCCGACAACTCCTCTGGAAACACATCCGGAACCCTCGCGCACTTTCGGGACCTCATCAACTGACTTCGGTCTCTCTGAATCAACCCTCGCATCCATCACATATGCCACAAATCCCCTACAGCTCTGCTGTAGACTCTATCTCGCTCTGGCGGCCGAACAAAATGCTGACCCAACACGTGTACCCTCGCCGTACACTATAAGAAGTCCCCCACTAGGGTCTCGAATCGTCACCAATTGACGCTCACAGTCTATCACAGCTCCATATCGATTCAACCAATCCATACCCACTATAACACACACATCCCCATCGCAATCGAAACCAGATCTATCGGAAATTCCACACCGAATATCTCAAGGACACATCCTTGAGTCACATCTGAAGCATACACTGCTCACTCATTAGCTATAGAAACTCGCAGAGGTTGATCCAACGCCTCTCGCCGGATACTAATGTGCTAACTAAATTCTACGGAAACAAACAACCGACTCGCACCTGAGTCAAATAATACCAAAGCAGGCACATAATTCACAAGAAAAGTACCTACACACATCATCATATAAGCATAATAACTCAACTCAAATAAAAGATGAATATAGAATACATAGCAGCCACAACATCGGGCGCCGCATGGACCTCCTCTGCAGTCAACTGGAAAGCTCTCCCACGAGCCTTCGGTGCCTCTGCCTTCATCGTCCGAACCTCGGTAGCCCTAACAACCGGCGCAGATCCCTGCGCTTATCCCTGAAGTAGCTGAGGGCACTCGGCCTTCCGATGACCGGTCTGGTTGCAATGAAAGCAAACCGAAAATCCCTTGGCGCAATCCCTCGCGATATGCCCCTCTTTCCCGCACTTGTAACATACTCCAGCCCTGCACGACCCCTCGTGAATCTTTCCGCACTTCCCACAAGTTCGGCCCTTCGCGCCTCCAGATCTCGAATCAGCGGGTCTAGCCCGCTTGGCTGCCGACTGAGACTGAGCCGGTCGCCGATCCGCCCTCTGTGACTCGGCCTCCTCCCTAGCATGAGTCTCCAACTCAATCTCCCTCTTCCGGGCATTTTCCTGGAGCTCAGCAAATGTCCGGTAAGTCGAGTTCGCCACGAACTCCCGAATATCTATCCTCAGAACACTCAGATAACGGCTCATACGAGCCTGCTCAGGGCAAAACATCGCCCTCTCATGAAACTTCCTGGTGATCACTGCCACAGAATCAGTACCCTGCTTGAGGGTCAAGAACTCCTGAATCAACCGTTCCCTCTCCACCGGGGGAACATACTCATCTCTAAACATAGCGGTGAACCTCTCCCAGGTGACCTCAGAAATCTCCACCAAAGTGAAGTTCGCCGTCACGAACTTCCACCAATCCTTCGCTCCCAAACGGAGCTGGTTCAGAGCGAACCGTACCCTCAAGTGCTCTGGACAAGAACACGTATAGAAAGATCCCTCGATGTTAGAGATCCATCTCATCGCAGCAATCGAGTCCTGCTTCCCATCGAACTCTGGTGGCTTCGTGTTGTTGAACTCCCGAAACAACAACAAGTCACCTCCCTGAGGTCTGGCAGCAGCAACAGAAGCAGTAGCTGTAGCTTCCGTAGCCTCAGTCAGTGCTGCATACCGCTCATCAAAGGTCTCAATCAATGTGGTCTTGATGTCCCCAAACATCTCAGGAATCTCAGCCCGGATGGCAGCAACCACCTCCTCATGAATCAATCGACGGATCTCCTCGTTGCTGAAACCACTGCTCTCAGGTGTGTGTTGAGTCCCAACCATGATGCCTCTGAAATACAAAAATAAATATCAAATACTTGATCGAGCATACTCATACTCGATGACGCAACCCTACTCGTCCTCCGCTGTCCAAAAGATTCTTACTTGGAATGCCCACTGATCCGGTGTCTTCAGTAGTACGGGCCCAATACTACTGACCACACCGCATCAGCATTCACTCCAATTCCTCCTCATTGGATCCTGGATTACAAGTACTATACTCTCATTATGCATTGGCTACCCTCCGATAGCCCTCTCATGAGCTCCTAACTGCTATCTACTCGCTCTCAAAGCATCTCAGCAGCAGGAATCTCCTAGGCTAAGGCATCACAAATCAGGCCACTCTAGTCCTAATATGAATACCTAGCCTGCTCTAGCATGCATAATGTAACATAGCATATGTCATAACACATAATGTAAGGGCACTTTTGGGGATTCACCGTTCGGGTGCTGGCTGATCGTACACACGGCTATGCTCTGTTTGTCTCAAAACTCTTTTTACTCTTTTCAAAAATTTTCTTCATTATCAAGATTTTTCCTCAAATCCTCAGTTTGAGTTCAGATACGCTCGAAGATGCATCCGAATCCCTCAAACCAAGGCTCTGATACCAACTTGTAACAACGTAAATTTCAAAACAAAATTTTCATTTTTCATCCACCAAGTTCATATAAAAACATTCTCAATTATTTCCAATTTTAGTTTTTGAAAAATAACATATCCCAAGATCATAAAATCAAACTCTCTCTAGTGTGTACGAGTCATGCCGGCGCCTTCCCACGGTCCTCGCTAGTACCTGAAACACATAACACAACAACTATAAGCATAAATGCTTAGTGAATTCCCCAAAATACCGCGTACAAGACATACGCCGCTCGAGGCTATAATACGACCCTCCGGTCGATGTGTCTTAGTGGGACCCTCCAGTCCCGTAGCTCGTTGGACCCTCTGGTTCGATCATAGCTCGTTGGACCCTCTGGTTCGGTCATAGCTCGTTGGACCCTCCGGTCCGGTCTATAACATCGTACAACATACATATATCACATAGCACATAATCTCATACATAACACATATACCCTCTGGTCAATACATAATACCACTCTAGGTAACGTATAGTGAGAAGACTCACCTCAGGTGTCTCGGTAAGCCTCTGACTCGGTAGAAATGTGATCTAGCCTCCGCCTAATCACATAAAGTAAATACTGTCATAAATATAGATATACTCAAACCTTTCTTAACACCCTCAGAAGGGTAAAAGACCATTTTACGCCTCTCTTGGCTTAAAGGCCTCACTGTTGACCAAACCCTAAAAGTCAACAAAAGTCAACGGTCAAACTTTGACCCGACTCGTCGAGTGCACTTGGGCGACTTGGCGAGTCTACATGTCTCCACTGACTCTCTTAGTCCCTCTTGGCACGTCGAGTCCTTCCCTTTACTCGACGAGTCACACCTGGCATGAATCGCGGGGCCACCCCGACTCAACTCGCCGAGTCTCAAGAACAACTCGGCGAGTTCCACCTTGAACTCCATTCCCCTAACTCTCCCTGACTCACCGAGTTATTTCCCCAACTCAACAAGTCTACTCACTGAGTGATTTACGGGAAACCCTCATCCTACTTGCCGAGTCTGATCTTCGGACTCAGCGAGTTCATGCCATGCACAAACTCCATAGACCTCCTGAGGTCAGATCTGTTCCTTTAATTCATAGATCTGGCCTTCCCAAGCATGATAATCATGTAAAGTTCAGACCTTGACACTCACATATCATCTAAATGGTCTAACTAGGTGATTTAGCCCCAAAAATGACATCCTAAGCTCATGGCTCCCAAAATAACTCATAAAGCTCCAAGGGTTAAGGTCTATGGACCTCTTTGGGTCCAGTTCCAAAGCATAGACCCGAGAAGGGACCAAATGCTCCACTTATCCATCCTCTAAAGGGGGTTAGAAAACCCTATCTCTAAGAATCAACACCAAAACTGAAGAAGGTCCGAATAAATACCTCAATATGGACTCTATGAACTCTGAAGTCACCAAAATCGCACCTCCTTCAGCCTCCTCTTGCCTTGGTCACCTCCTTCTTGAAAAAACACCCACAAAAATATCAAAAATGGCCTCTCCTTCCTCACAAGCGCTCTAGATCTCTTAGGGTTTCTCTCTGGGGTTTGGTAGCCTCAAATGATGACCTTAAGGGCCTTTTAATAGGCCCCAAACCTCAGAAATTAGGGTTTCATTAAACAGCATGGACTCGCCGAGTCCGACTGTGAACCCGGATACGAATCCACGACCATACTCGACGAGTTTAAACACCAACTCGCCGAGTCTCTTCACAACTTCCAAAATAAAAGAATAAAATATTATACCTGGGAATCCGGATGTTACTATATATATATATATATATATATATATATATATATATATATATATATATATATATATATATATAATATCAAGTCATTTTACCGTTAGCAAGCCTCATTCACAAAGCCGATCTATAAAGGGGGTATAAGGTTGCTGCCTATAAAATGACAGCTTAATGGGTGTCCACTCTTACCCACCGCTTGCTTGACTGGTGGAGGGTCGTTAGCCGAACGGGTAGGATAATGACTTAAAAATTCTCATTAAAAGTATAATGATTATTATAATGTAACTAAATGTTTTTATAAATTCCCAATCCTAGTTACTTTAGGAAAGTGTGAATAAGGTCCTAACCCATGAAATTACACTTTGCACTTTGATTAAGTCATTAGTGGAGCGTGTGTGGTTAACCGACACACTAACTTGGAATTAACAAGGTAGGCAAAGGGTGACTTAAGGTTTTTCATAGGTCGGTGGAGCGCGTGTGTAACGCCCCATTTCTGGTATGAAATTCAAATAAATTATTTTCATTTCTGAAGGGCTACTCGACGAGTCTGTAGCCCGACTCGTCGAGTAGAGACAGGACGATCACGCGTTTTGAGCTGGCTACTCGACGAGTCCGCCTGTCTGGATGAAGCCCTAAATTTAAGGGTTTGCACCCTATTGAAACACACTTATGCGCCCCCAACCTCGCCTCTATCACTCTCAGAACATTTCCCGTGTAAACCCTAGCCCCATTGTTGAGCTTGAGGGTATTTGTGATAGCTTGGAAGCTTTGGGAAGGAAAGAAGGTCCATGTAATGCCCTGTTTCTGGTATGTTATTTAATATTATTAATTATTCAAGTTTCAAGAGGAACTCGACGAGTCAATAGCCCGACTCGTCGAGTTGAGACAGGTTTTCGAGCACGTTTAAGTTGACGACTCGGCGAGTCCATCAGTCTGAATGAAACCCTAAATCCCCGGGTTTGTATCCTATTTAAGCGACCTTTTGGGCATTCAGTAGCCTCCCTCACCCACAAAAGAGCCTCACACGAAAACCCTAGCCACCCTTATCATTTTGGTGTGTTTTTCTCACTTGGTGAAGTTGTGGTCCATTTGTGGAATAGAGGAAGAGGAGAGAAGAGGAGGAATCAAGGGAGAAGCAGTTAGATCCGAGTTTGTGGTAGTATCACAGTCTTCTTTGAGGTATCAAGCTCAAACCTTTTTCATTCCTCGATTAGATCTCTTGTTTGGCTTGTTTTTATCCTTTTTTTGACTTGGTAGCAACATTGAAAGCATGTGTTGCCTACTAGCCTTCAGATCTATCTATGTTTGAGCTTCAGAAGCTCAGATATTCTGCCTTTATGGAACCCTTTTCGCATGAACACCCTAGATCTAACCTCTTAGTGCATTTTAAGCCTTTAAACCCGTATTGATGCATATCTACACGTAAAGTTGGAAACTTTACGTGCTAATCAAGATTTAGGAACCCAGATCTGTAAGTTGCATGCACCGGTTTTGAGCAGAATCAGCGGAGTAGTGTTGCATGCAACCGACTCGACGAGTTGTTCTTCAGACTCGGCAAGTCAAGTCGCGAGTCCCTGATTTCTTCCCTTTTATGAGTCATGCCGAGTAGAACCAGTGATCTTTAGGTGGACTCAATGAGTAGGAGGATGGACTCATTCATGAAGGGACTCGGCGAGTCAATGCCCTGACTCGGCGAGTCCAAGGAAATCTTCATGCCTCAAGAACAGACTCGACGAGTTGTTCATACAACTCGGCGAGTCACAGTCAGAGTGTTTATGTGTTGAAGGAGGACTCGACGAGTTATTCATACAACTCGACAAGTCGGATGTAGATTGACTGAGTGTTAGTATCGAAGAGGAGCTCGTCAAGTCTATGCCAAACTCGATGAGTAGTAGCGAGCAGAAGCAAGAAAGTGAGAGTGAGGACTCGACGAGTTGGTGACCCAACTCGACGAGTCAGGTCAACTGAATGTTGACTTTGACCAATAGGTTGACTTTGTCCATGGGTAAAATAGTCATTTTACCCTCAGTATGATTATTAGTATTTGATTGAGGGTACTTATGGAGATTGTAACCGGGGTGAAACCAGAGCCGCAACAGACAGATTCCGGAGCAGTTCTTTCAGCAGCTAGACTACAAGGTGAGTTTCCTTCCTGTAGGAACGGGTCTACGGCCACAATGCCGACCCGATTAGCTAGCAGTAGTTTCCGGATTTCAGTCCGACGCAGCATATAGTGTGTTTGATGCCTTCGTGGCTCAGGCAGGATTTATGTGTTATGTGTTCCGGGCTACGGCCTGATGTAGTATGCAGTATATGTGTTATGATGATGTGTGTTATGCTTGTTGATATGTGTTTATGCTATGCTATGATCAGTTAGTTTCGGACTTCGGTCCATGCAGTCAGTTCCGGACTTCGGGCCGATGCAGCTAGTTCCGGACACCGGTCCGATGCAGGGGACAAGGTCCCAGTCAGTTCCGGACTACGGTCCGATGCAGTTTCTGGACTTCGGTCCGATGCAGTGGGCAAGGCCCAATACGTGTTTATATGTTATTGTATGGTATGTGGTAGTTTGGGGGGGGGGGGGAGCTCACTAAGCTTCGTGCTTACAGTTTCAGTTTTGGTTTCAGGTACTTCCGCAAGTAAAGGGAAGAGCTCGGGATGATGGCATCACACACACCACAACTTCAGTCTTTATCTTGGGATTTTGTTTTGATTCATAGTTTGATTTGATACAATTGTTTCATGACATTTTATTATGAGTTGAGATATTTGACGAATGGTTTTTATGATATGACGATCAGTATATGATTTTTTTATTTTTATTAAAACAAAAATTTTTGGGTCGTATTTTGGGATGTAATAGTCTATAGAAGGGAAGGAAGATTTAGGAGTTAGCTTGCATCCGTTTTTCATTCAGGTAATGAAGTTATGACCTTGTGCATTCCCCCATTATAACCTCCTTTATGCTTGTTATGCCCTCTTTGGAGCCTCTTATGGTTCAAACTTGAGATATGGACTTCCCCTTTTTTATGGAAACATCAGATCTGGACACTTATTGCATTCTAGAAGAGTAAAGTTTCAGTTATGGTCGTGATTGAGGTCCCTCTTGAGCCTGGAACCCCATTAAGAGCTTAGGGTTGGCATTTGAAGCCTTTAAACCCATGCATGCACGTAAAGTTTGCAACTTTACATGATAAGCATGCCCTAGGAGCTTGGATCTGTGATTTGGAGCCACTGCATGGCTCAAATCAGGTCTGTTTGGAAAAAGGGACTGAAAGGACTCGGCGAGTCATATGAATATAGCCGTAGACTCGACTAGTTGTGTCACACCCCAAAACCAAGAACGGCGGAAACGTTCCGGGGTGGAGGACGTCATGTACAATATCACAACAGTGTAAAATAGTAAACAAGCAACAACATCATCCATTGCATTATAAGTAAAGTTTTAATACATGTGTGTTCTTTCATTGTAATAAGACACCGAAAATATACAATCAAAATAAAAGACGAGACTTGTCTGTGCTTCGTCTTCTCAAAAACCTGGCCATCGTACCTGTCTACTGGTGACCTGAGAGTATAAGTTATTTTGAAAGCGAGTATCACCCTAAAGCTGGTGAATTCATAAGTATTTAAGTGTCATTGTCTTGTTTTGAAAAGCTGTTATGAATGCCATGTAAACCTTTAAATGAAACAGTTGATATAAGTATGAAAAGCCCTAGAAAATCCCTTGTTTTCTATCAGTATGAAATGTAGTCTTCAACCAAGACCCGAATGTTTTGTAAGTAAAATGATAGTTTTTCCTTTCTATTGACTAGTACTAAAAGTACTTAGTCTAACTCCTCGTTTATGTGAATGTATCACAAAATAAAGTAAATAGGAAAATGTACTAATGTAAGTGTTATCCTTGGGTACCAGGACTAACACGACATCGCAGTAAGCGAAATGTATAACCTAATGAACATCCGAAGATTGTCCAATTATCCTCTGTAGCAACAGCAGGGGGAAGGAAGGGTTAGTCCCGTAATCAATGTTCCTAGTATAAGTATTAACCGTAGACCTCCGTAGATGGTCATCAACCACTGGTGCTAATCAGCTGGGATTCGGAATGGTTAGTCCCGCCTAGATATCCCGTTGAACTGGGATAGACAGGACATTTACACAGAAAGTACTAATAAATCATCCTCGTAAGTCTAGGTACATGTATCCATGTAAGTGTATACAGGAAAATGTATCTATGTAATGGCACTCATGTAATGTATTCATGTAAGCGTGTTCATGTATCATGTAAGCATATGTAGACGTACTTATGTATTAGGTAATGTACTGGTATAGACTCATGAATGAACTGACTCTTTTGTGATTCCTTGTAATAGGAATAATGTTTGTATCTTCTAACTATCCCTATGATAGTTAACTGAAAGGTAATTGGTTATTCAAGTAGGTTTATACACCCTTGCTACACAAGAGTGTGGGAAACTGAATGAAGGATGAAAACTATAACATCAATACATATATAATAACATAAGTGTATAGTATAGTTTTGTTCAAGAAGGTAATAATGGTTTTGTAAAACATCTAAGGTTTTGAACAATAGTTAACAATGACTTGATGTCATTTTAATAAACATTTCAAAAGTAATACATTTGATAACAAAGTATTTTTAAGATAGAAAACCATTTCATGCATCACATTTTGTAGTATGTGAAATCTGCTGAATGAAAACACAATTATAAAATACATATGAATGATTTAATAACATGCTGTTTTCTACTTGTATTCCCCCCATTAAAGCATTTAAAATCATTTAAAACATTGATTTAGGGGTATGAACTCACCTGTAGATGGTGGTTTGGATGAACTGAACGGTGTAGGATCGTTAGGTGTCAAGTGAGGACTTGTACACACACTATGATCCTAATGAACATATAATCACACATATATGCAACCAATTAGTCTTAAATTACTAATTGAAAATGTTAAGACATCCTAGGATATGATAAACACTTTATATAAGTGTTATAAGCCCTAAAGATTGCATCTAAATTGTTGTGGGACAAGGCACTTGGGTTTACAGTTCCAAAGGACCCTATACATGAGTTTACTCTTCCATAAACATCACACAAGGATTTTACGGTCGTAAACCCTTGTGTTTACGGCCATGAACTCCTAGGCTTGGTGTGATTTTGTGTTTTGAAGTTCTAAATGATCCCTAGAAGCATTCCGACTTGGTGGATTAATTCTTGGAAGGGTTTAGGGCATAGATACACTCCTTTGAGGAGTTTACGGCCCCAAGGCCAATTCCTTTGGAGTTTACTGCCGTACACTCACATGGAAGGGGTGTTTTTATGCTTTCAAGTCCCATGCACATGTAGGATAGGTTCTAGACATTTATCTAAGGCTAATGAAGGCCTTAGGCACACTTTGGTGCCCTTGATTGATGTTCACGGCCCAAGAACCTTATTAGGGCTGTAAACTCACTTTGGGAAGGGTTTTTTGATGTGTTAAAGTGCTTAAATTAACTAGGAGTAAACCTAGGTAATTGTCCAAGACTTTAGGAGTGTTAAAAGCACTCTTTGGTCCATGTTTTTGGAGTTCACGGTCCAAGAACTTCTTGGGCCGTGAACACCTAAACTTTGGTGTTTCTTTGATGTTTTCTTGTCTTAAATACACCTATATACAAGCCTAAGTTCATTATTTAACAAGAGGAAGGGACTAGGCATCATTTCGGGAGTTTACCGCCCAAGAACACCTTGGGGAGTAAACTCCTAAATCTAGTTGTTTTGCTATGTAATCTATGTTATAAACACATTATAAGCTATATAACACAACTAGAGAGAGATACTCACGATTTGGGATGAAAACCCGAAGATCCGTGAGAGAGAAAATGGCTTTTCTCTAGTTGTAAATGTAAATAATGAATGAAATTGGTTCAGAATTCTATTTATAGTCCTGAGATTTTTGGCAGAAAATATTTTATTCCCAAAATGATCTCTAATATAATAGAGTGTTGGAATAACAGTGTTGCACAAAACCCTAGTGCATCCACTCTCCTGATATCTCCTGAAGTGTAAACCCTGAATTACTCAAACTTATACGGAAAAGTCTAAAAATTTACTGTGACTGTTATAACTTCTATTGAAGTGATATTGTTTGTACATAATAGAATTTCGGGTTGTCACATCATCCCACCGTTAGAAGGAATTTCGTCCTGAAATTAGAATTTAAGCAAATAAGAAATTACACATAACTAAGCGAAAAGATGAGGGTATTTCAGTTTCATCTGATCCTCTGGTTCCCAAGTGAATTCAGGTCCACGTTTTGCGTTCCAGCGAACCTTCACTATCGGGATACGACTCTGCTTTGTTTGCTTGACCTCTTGGTCCATGATCTCCACTGGTTCCTCCACGAAGTTGAGGCTCTCGTTGATCTCGATCTCGTCGAATGGAATAACAAGAGTCTCATCGGATAGACACTTTTTCAAGTTCGAGATGTGGAAGGTAGGATGTACGTTACTGAGTTCCGACGGTAGGTTGAGTTTGTAAGCTACAGGGCCGATTCTCGCGAGAATCTCGAAAGGCCCTATGTATCTTGGATTGAGCTTCCCACGCTTTCCAAAGCGTATCAAGCCCTTCCAGGGTGAGACCTTTAGTAGAACTCGGTCGCCCACCTGGAATTCCAACGGTTTTCTTCGCTTGTCAGCATAGCTTTTTTGTCGGTTTCTAGAGGCTTTCAATCGTTCACGAATTTGAACGATCTTCTCTGTCATTTCCCGAATGATCTCCAGACCCGTGAGAGTGCTCTCAGGAACTCGTCCCTTAGCTAACTAGGTATCACCCACCTCAGCTCAGCACATAGGGGATCTGCACTTTCGGCCATAGAGGGCCTCGAATGGAGGTGCCTTTATGCTCGTGTGATAACTGTTGTTGTAGGAAAATTCTGTTGGATAAGGTGTCTAAGTCCATAACTATTTCGGGCTTGTACTTGACCCGACTCGGCATGGTCCATTTGGGTTGCATGGCACCATGCAATTGGATAGACTAAATGAGAGAAATAACACTTGGAGATTATTAATATATTATAAGTTCTAATATATTAATAATATTATTTGATTAGTTTGATCAAGAATTAATTTGGAATTAATTAAGTGATCAAAGGATAACTAATTAAATATATGGGTTGATTATGTAAATCATCCATATCTTGTATAGTGGGCTAAGAGGCTCCATGGATTATCAAGTTGGGTTCTACCCATAGGATGCTCCATGGATGCTCCATGGGAGTTACAAACCCATGGGTCATGGAAATGAAGAGTCATGACACATTAGGGTTTACATGGTGTAACCCTAGATGTGTCAACACTATATAAGGATCATATTCTCCACAAAATCGGACATACACATGCTAGACATAAGAAACTAGAGGGCTTGGCCGATTTTGAGAAGTGTGTGTTATCTCAAGAATCTTTCCAAGAGCATTTGGTGTTGTGTGAAGCATTTGAGGCATCACACTTGGGGTGCTAGGCTCACAAGGTTTCAAGGAACTCAAGCAACAACAAGGTAAGTTATTCTATCTATGATTCAAGACAAAATTGCTCCCCATGTATGCTAGATAGGAATATAACCTTGGAATTCAACTTTGCATGATAATTAGACAAACATAGATCCAAGGTTATTAGGGTTGCATGTACACTTAGGAAGTGTTAGAATGCTCAAAACCCATCAGTGGTATCAGAGCCTAGGCTTGTTTGTTTGTTATTTGTGCTTAAAAGTTGAAGAAAGTCGAAAATCTTGCTATCTGACTGATGGACTCGGCGAGTCCATGGGGAGGACTCGACGAGTTCATGTGTATCTTCAACCTACTCGGCGAGTAGGTTTATGCACTCGGCGAGTAGGGTCGACAGAGTGCAGAATTTCGACTTGAGTTGCTGGAAATGAATTAGAATCATTACCCTAAAATGTTTTGGTACTTGAAAACTTATTTTAGAAGGTGTAATGTCTTTTCTAACTCATTTACAACAACAAGTTATCAAAATTACAAAGATTAAAGGTGATTTTGATTCTTGAAAGTGTTCATATTCATATTCTTGTTCTTGTGATGTTTAGATGATCATAGGAATTATTTGTAACCTATGTGGTAGATTAATTCATGATCATAATGTGTTTTAATGGAGTCCATAACTTGTCCTCAAGTTATGGAAAACCAAAAGTCTCTTGGATTAAAAACCATTAAAAGAACACAAGAGTTAGGAAAAATGAAAAGTCCTCATTTTATTACTCTATTAAACTCATAAGTTACAAGAAATGAAAAGTTTTGAAAGTTTACAAAACTTGCCCTCAAGTTTTTGGAACAAGTAAAGTTAAGTTAAAACTTTAGTTCCAACCCCTAGAATTTTAAAAGTTAAAATTCAACCCTTATACTTATATTATTATGATTTAATAATTATATATATATGTATAAGAACAAAGTCGTCTTACCGCTAGTACGCCTCATTCACGAAGCCGGTCTATAAGGTGGGTATAAGGTTGTTGCCTATAAAATGGTGACTTAATGGGTGTCCACTCTCACCCACCGCTTGCTTGATCGGTGGAGGGTCGTTAGCCGAACGGGTAAGACAAGGACTTATTAATTCTCATTCAAAGTATGATGAATATTATAAAGTAACTAAATGTTTTATTAAATTCCCAATCTTAGTTACTTTAGGAAAAATGTGAATAAGGTGCTATTCCATGAAATTACACTTTACACTTTGATTAAGTCGTTGGTGGAGCGTGTGTGGTTAACCGGCACACTAACTTGGACTTAACAAGGTAGGTAAAGGGTGACTTAGGGTTTATTATAGTATCGATGGAGTGTGTGTGGTTAACCGGCACATCGATTGAGTGATAAACTTTAAGGGTACCAAGTGATTTGCATGGTTACTTCACACCTCGTTTTGTGATCCTCGGTATCCCAGTCACAAAACTTGGAGGGCACACTCGAGATTGAAACATGCCTTTGAAAAGTTCATTGAATCTCAAAGGATCTAGGAATTTCTAAGAACCATTCAAAAACCTAATACTAAAATATTGCGGTTTTCGTGGTGGAAATTGGTGAATCGTCATTCACCTACCTTTCAAATATGATATAGCTTAGATTACGGCATACCTCTTCTAAGTTATATTATATTGTGATTGGATCCTAGCCTTAATATTACATTTGGGTGTTTTATTAAGGACTCTCTTATATCTAAACTAATCTTGTCCTCTTTCCTTAAGATGTCTTTCAACAATGCTTCTGGCTCTAATCCTAATGGCTCCTTTTCCCTTATGAACTTGTGTGGGAAAGTCACCTTTGATGGATCCAACTTCAATGAGTGGATCAGAAACATCAGGATGATTACCCGCTATGAGGACAAAGAATATGTCCTTGACAAGGAGCTTAAGGAGATTGATGAGACCACTGCAACTCCTCAGGAGATCGCTGAATTTCGGGCACATGAAAGGGATGCTACGAAAGTGGCTTGCATCATGATGGCCACGATGACAGCGGAACTCCAAAAGTCTTATGAGGATTTCTACCCTTATGAAATGCACCAAGATTTGATGGAAAGATACCATCAAAGTGCACGACAAGAGATATATGAAATCATCTGCTCCATGATAACAACCATGATGAAGGACGGGGAATCCGTCACGAGCCACATGCAGAAAATGCAAAGGTATGTGGATCGTTTGCTGAAGCTTAATGTGAACTTCCCGGAGGATCTTGCAATAGATATTATTTTGCATTCCTTACCATCGTGCTATGATCAATTCCGCATGACATATCACATGAACAAGGAAGAAGTCACCCTCAGCAAACTTCAGGGACTCCTCAAGACCGCAGAAACAGGTCTTAGGGGAAGTCGGTTGCTATCACTCCTACTCAAAACTCTACTCCAGTTTTGGCAATCGGGAAAAGTCGAGGGAGGAAGAGAAAGAGCTCTTCTAAGGGTACCAAGGTTCGGACCCTTGATGGCTCTTCTTCAAGTGGAACCAAGAAAGGTTTCATTACTCCTTCTTCTGACCCAAAAGAGGCTGAATGCTTCTATTGCCATGAAAAAGCTCATTGGAAGCGGAACTGCCCAAAATACCAGCAAGATGTGAAGGATGGGAAAGTTAAACCCAACCATGCAGGTATTTACACTATCATTTCTAATAACTCACCCCATTCTAATTCTTGGGTCCTTGATACCGGGTGTGGTATTCACATTTGTTGTGACTTGCAGGGACTAAGAAGAAGTGAGGATGTGGAGCAAGGAAGGATAAACTTGATCATGGGGAATAGGAAAGCTATACCTGTTACCAAGATTGGAGTTTATACTTTATCGCTAAGTAGTGGGTTTAGTTTAGATCTGAATAAGTGTTGTTATTCGCCAGGAATGGCAAGAAATATTATTTCCTTCCATGCTTTGTACAAACAAGGGTTTACCTTTTCATTTAATAATGAAGTTGGTTCTATTGATGCTTTCTTTAATAATATTCTTTATTTTAAAGCATTACCTTGTGATGGTGTGTATGAAGCTGTATCTGTTGTAGATAACTTGGGAAATAATGTTTTGTGTATTGATTCTACTAATAATAACTTGGATAAAGCATCATTATGGCATTGTCGTCTTGGACATATAAGCAAGAAGCGCATAGGCCAACTCCAAAAGGATGGAGTCTTGGAGTCGTTTGACCTAAAGTCAGATGATAGTTGCGAATCATGCTTACTTGGAAAAATGACAAAGTCACCCTTCACAGGTTCGTGTGAGAGGGGTGAAGGTTTGTTGGACCTTATACACACGGATGTGTGTGGACCATTCAAACATGCCACAAGGGATGCTAATCGTTATTATTTGACTTTTACTGATGATTATAGTAGATATGGATATGTCTACTTGATCAAGCATAAGTCAGAGACTTTCGAGAGGTTTAAGGAATTTAAACAGGAAGTCGAGAATCAATTGGGCAGGAACATTAAGATGCTTCGATCCGATCGTGGTGGTGAGTATCTTAGTTCAGAGTTCCTCGACTATCTAAGGGAATGTGGGATAGTCTCACAATTGACACCTCCCAGGACACCACAGTTGAATGGTGTGGCTGAGAGGCGTAATCGAACCTTGTTGGATATGGTTCGTTCCATGATGAGTCGAGCTACGCTACCAATCTCATTCTGGGGGTATGCCTTAGAGACTGCCGCCCATATTCTTAATCTAGTCCCTACAAAGAAAGTTGCCAAAACTCCTCACGAGATGTGGACTGGTAAAGTACCTAAACTAGACCACATCAAGATTTGGGGTTGCGAGGCTTTCGTGAGACGCGAGACTCATGATAAGCTCGAACCTCGAAGCGAGAGGTGTATTTTCATCGGTTACCCACAGCGATCCTTTGGTTACCTCTTCTACAGACCTAGTGACAATGTGGTTTTTGTAGCAAGAAGAGGAGTCTTTCGAGAAAGAGAGTTTATAAGCCAAGGAGACAGTGGGAGGCAAATTGATCTTGAAGAAATTCAAGAATCAAGCGGTGAAGGAACTTCAAACTCTAGCCCTCAACTTGAGGAGGAAACTCCTGTTGAGCAAATTGACAAATCTGTACCTCTGAGACGTTCCACGAGAGTTAGGAGTGCACCTGAGCATTACTATGGATTCCATATTACTGCAGAAGGTGAGACACTTATTAGTGATGAAACACTAGTAAGTCAAGATGACCCTAACAGCTACGAGGAAGCCATGGCAGGCCCCGAGTCTGCTAAATGGAAAGAGGCTATGGATAGCGAGATACAATCCATGTATGACAATCAAGTTTGGAACTTGGTTGAAAACGTACCAGGTCGTAAGACAGTAGGGTGCAAATGGGTCTTCAAGAAGAAGACTGACATGGATGGTAAAGTACACACTTATAAGGCTAGACTGGTTGCAAAGGGCTTCTCTCAAATTCCTGGAGTGGATTATGATGAGACCTTTTCTCCGGTAGCCAAGATTAAGTCTATTCGGGTTCTGTTAGCCATAGCTGCATTTCATGACTATGAAATATGGCAGATGGATGTCAAAACCGCTTTCCTTAATGGAAAGTTGGCTGAAGATGTTTACATGAGTCAGCCAGAGGGTTTTGTCAGCAACGAGTACCCTAATAGAGTGTGTAAGCTTGAGAAATCCATTTATGGATTGAAGCAAGCACCTCGCAGATGGAATCTTTGCTTTGATGAAAAGGTCAAGGAATTTGGCTTTTCTAGGAGTGAAGATGAATCTTGTGTGTATGTCAAGGCTAGTGGGAGTATAGTTAGCTTTTTGGTACTGTATGTGGATGACATACTACTCATAGGAAACGACATTCCAACCCTGCAGGAAGTAAAGTCCTGGCTTGGGAAGTGTTTCGCTATGAAGGACCTTGGTGAAGCTGCCTATATTCTAGGGATAAGAATCTTGAGAGATCGGAGTAAAAGACTAATTGGACTTAGTCAGAGTACCTACTTGGATAAGGTGCTGAAGAGATTCAGCATGCAGGATTCCAAGAAAGGAGAGTTACCCATCCAGAGTAACACCAGATTGAGTAAGACACAAAGCCCTAGCACTGAGGCTGAGATAGCAGAAATGAGTCGAACACCTTATGCTTCGGCTGTAGGATCGATCATGTATGCTATGACGTGTACTCGACCCGATGTAGCTTTTGCCTTGAGCATGGTTAGCAGGTATCAGGCGAACCCTGGCAAGGCACACTGGACTGCGGTAAAGAATATCCTCAAGTACCTGCGGAGGACTAAGGACTGGGTTCTTACCCTTGGTGGGAGTGATGACTTGAGAGTTGTTGGGTATAGTGATGCTAGCTTCCAGACTGATAGGGATAATTTCCGCTCTCAGTCGGGCTGGGTCTTTACCCTAAACGGAGGAGCAATTTCTTGGAAGAGTTCCAAGCAAGAGACAGTGGCAGATTCTACTTGTGAATAAGAGTATATTGCAGCTAGTGAAGCAGCAAAGGAAGCGATATGGCTGAAGAACTTCATTGGAGACCTTGGAGTTGTACCAGCTATTAAAGAGCCAATGGAAATTTTCTGTGATAGTGAAAGTGCTGTTGCCTTAGCCAAGGAACCAAGGGATCATGAGAGATCCAGACACATCGACAGAAAATACCATTTCATCAGACATCGGATCGAAGAAGGACTCCTCGTGGCAAAGAGGGTATCATCGGATGAGAACCCAGCAGATCCCCTCACGAAGGGACTGAGTAGGGTTAAGCATCTTCAGCATGCTCGGAGCATAGGGCTGAAGGATGATATTAGATTTAGTAGTTAGATAACCCAGAAATTTGTAAAGTGTAATTGACATTAGATGATGAATAAAAGGAGTTTTATTTATGAGTAAAGTGTTGCTATCTCTTGTCGATCGTTTACTATATTTCTTTTGCATGTTTTGACTTCCAGAATAATTTTGTTTGGTATAACATATTATTCAAACCTCCACAGTCGGTCATATGTCGGAAGTAGATATGAATCAAGACTGTCATGTTTGGTTGTAGAGGTCTTGGACAAGGCTACAACAATCATGAGTGCTCATAAGTTCTGAGCATTGGAATCAACCCACGCTCACTGGAATCACTTCATGGAATTCTATCTCGAGTGATCGTGAGACGGTAATATCATATAAATCTTCAAACCTAGAGATATGATTTGTTACTTACAAGTTGGTTATGAATTGACTGTACGAAATCGCATTGGTAACTCGATGTTATAAAACGTACTTTTGTGTGTAATTCAATGAGTGGTAGAACAAACATATGAGTCGAAGTTTATCTGTTCCTTCTTGGATTAGAAGCTGATATCTGGGCCCCTCGATGATTTTGTTTTGACCCATGTACCGGGCCCGGTCAGAACTAAGTTGATGTGTTCAATTAAGTTCTATGTCAAACAAATCGGAAATCGGGAAACAAACTGCTGGACAATAAGTAAGACATTGTTCCATGTATTTGTCCGGCTGATATCTAGAACGGAGGATTATATGATCACTTATCTTAAATGGCGTACTATCATCTTCTCAGTTCCGAGAAACCTTGAAAGAGCTACGATTGCCGGTCGGTTCCTGAAGTACTAGAGATATAGTTATTAGACTTATCCAAGTGGGAGACTGTTGGATAAGGTGTCTAAGTCCATAACTATTTCGGGCTTGTACTTGACCCGACTCGGCATGGTCCATTTGGGTTGCATGGCACCATGCAATTGGATAGACTAAATGAGAGAAATAACACTTGGAGATTATTAATATATTATAAGTTCTAATATATTAATAATATTATTTGATTAGTTTGATCAAGAATTAATTTGGAATTAATTAAGTGATCAAAGGATAACTAATTAAATATATGGGTTGATTATGTAAATCATCCATATCTTGTATAGTGGGCTAAGAGGCTCCATGGATTATCAAGTTGGGTTCTACCCATAGGATGCTCCATGGATGCTCCATGGGAGTTACAAACCCATGGGTCATGGAAATGAAGAGTCATGACACATTAGGGTTTACATGGTGTAACCCTAGATGTGTCAACACTATATAAGGATCATATTCTCCACAAAATCGGACATACACAGGCTAGACATAAGAAACTAGAGGGCTTGGCCAATTTTGAGAAGTGTGTGTTATCTCAAGAATCTTTCCAAGAGCATTTGGTGTTGTGTGAAGCATTTGAGGCATCACACTTGGGGTGCTAGGCTCACAAGGTTTCAAGGAACTCAAGCAACAACAAGGTAAGTTATTCTATCTATGATTCAAGACAAAATTGTTCCCCATGTATGCTAGATAGGAATATAACCTTGGAATTCAACTTTGCATGATAATTAGACAAACATAGATCCAAGGTTATTAGGGTTGCATGTACACTTAGGAAGTGTTAGAATGCTCAAAACCCATCAAATTCGACGAGGGGTAAGTGGGTATCCCAAGCTTTCCTAAAGTCAATCACACAGGCGCGCAACATATCTTCTAAGGTTTGGATAGTTCTCTCACTTTGCCCGTCGGTCTGTGGATGGTAGGCTGTACTCATGTCCAGCCTAGTTCCTAGGAACTTTGTAATGACTGCCAGAACCTTGAAGTGAATCTACTATCTCTGTCTGAGATGATAGATAAGGGAACACCGTGCAGTCTTAAAATCTCTCTAATGTAAGTTCTTGTAAGTTTCTCCATCTTGTCTGTTTCTTTGATTGGCAAGAAGTGTGCAGACTTGGTCAATCTATCGACGATGACCCATATGGAATCAAGTCCACCCGTCGTCTTGGGCAACTTGGTTATGAATTCCATAGTGATCCGCTCCCACTTCCATCCTGGTATCTCCGGTTGCTGTAAAAGACCGGAGGGTTTCTGGTACTCGACCTTGACCTTTGCGCAAGTAAGGCATTTACTCACGAAGGTAGCAATATCTGCTTTCATGTTAGGCCACCAGTATAACTTTTTAAGATCCAGATACATCTTATCTGAACCCGGGTGGATGGAATAACGTGTGTTGTGAGCTTCCTTCATGACCAAGTCTCTGAAGCCACCGTGTTTCGGTGTCCAGATCCGATCCATGAGGTATAAAGCTCCACCACCCTTGAATTCCAAGTTCTTATCCATCCCAATAAAGGATTCACCAGCCACGTTTTTAGGTTTCAAAGCGTCGAGATGAGCCTCCTTAATTTGCGTGGACAAGTGTGAATGGATAATTAGAGTCAAAGATTTGACTCTACGACCAGCATATTCTTTCCGACTTAGGGCGTCGGCTACTACATTGGCTTTACCCGGGTGATAATGAATATCGCACTCGTAATCACTGAGTAGCTCGACCCACCGTCATTGTCTCATGTTGAGCTCCTTCTGGTCGAAAATGTGTTGTAGAATCTTGTGGTCTGTAAAGATCGTGCTTTTTGTACCATACAGGTAGTGTCTCCAGATCTTCAGAGCAAACACAACTGCTCCTAGCTCAAGATCATGGGTGGTGTAGTTAACCTCATGTGTCTTCAGCTGTCTCGAGGCATAGGCTATGACTTTACCTCGCTGCATCAGAACACATCCGAGTCCTTGATTGGATGCATCGCAATAGACAACGAAGTCTTCTATCCCTTCGGGGAGGGATAGTATCGGTGCGGTGCACAAGGCTCGCTTCAACGTTTGGAACGCTCTTTCTTGTTTCTCTTCCCAGTCAAAGGCTACACCCTTCTGGGTCAGTGTTGTAAGAGGTTTCGCTATACGGGAGAAGTTCTGAATGAACTTGCGATAGTAGCCAGCTAGACCTAGAAATTGACGAATTTCTATAGGTGTCTTCGGTGCTGACCAGTTCTCAATGGCTTTGATTTTGGAAGGGTCCACGTGTATTCCTTCTTCGCTAACAACATGGTCCAAAAATTCGACTTGTCAGATCCAAAATTCGCACTTAGAGAACTTCGCATAAAGCTTCTCCGACTGCAATGTTTCTAAGACTCTATGGAGATGTTGACTATGTTCCTCCTTACTTCGAGAGTAGATGAGTATGTCATCGATGTAGACGATGACCAACTGATCCAAGTAAGGACGACACACCCTATTCATCAGATCCATGAATACTGCGGGCGCGTTGGTTAATCCGAACGGCATCACTACAAACTCGTAGTGTCCATAACGAGTTCGGAAGGCTGTCTTGGGAACATCGTCCTCTAACACTCGTAGTTGGCGATATCCGGATCATAGATATATCTTCGAGAAGTAGTTGGCTCCTTGAAGTTGATCAAATAAATCGTCAATGTGGGGCAAAGGATAACGATTTTTAATTGTAAGCTTGTTGAGTTCTCTATAGTCGATGCACATGCGAAACGATCCATCTTTCTTCTTGACGAACAAGACCGGTGCTCCCCAAGGTGAGAAGCTTGGTCTAATGAATCCCTTCTTGAGAAGTTCGTTAAGTTGACTGGAAATTTCCTGCATCTCGGCCGGTGCCAGATGATAAGGAGATTTGGCTACGGGGGTAGCTCCTGGCACTAAGTCGATTCTGAACTCGACTTGGCGTTGTGGTGGTAAACCGGGAAGTTCTTCTGGGAAGATTTCGGGAATGTCGCGTACTTCTGGGATGTTCTGAATTTCTTTCATTTCTTGACTTGTATTGACGACGTGGGCGAGGAATGCATGGTATTCCTTTCGCAAGCACTTCTGGGCTTGAATGCACGAAATGATGCGAAGGCTCGTACTAGGTTTGTCGCCATAGATAACTAAGGTTTCGTTGTTAGGAAGGTTAAGACGGACTGCTTTTTCAAAGCACATGATGTCGGCGCGAAGAAGACTCAACCAATCCATGCCGATGATAACGTCGAAACATTTAATTGGGACCGACATGAGGTCTATCTTGAAAGTATGGCCATCTAAAGTTAAAGTACAACCTACGTATATGCAGTTAGTACTCTCCGTTTTCCCGTTAGCCATTTCTACTATGAATGGATTATCTAATGCACAAGGTTTTTGTTTAAGCAGGTGAGCAAATTTGTGACTTAAGAAACTTTTCTCTGCTCCACTGTCGAAAAGTATGCAAGCATATGAGTTATCGAGGAGAAACGTACCAGTAACTATCGTAGGATCAGCTACCGCTTCCTCGTGGCCTAGGGCCATAACTCTTCCTACTCCTCCGGCCATCCCCACTTTAGGGCAGTTCCTCTTGTAGTGGCCCACCTCGCCACAACCATAGCAAGCTTGGCCCATACCGACGTTAGGAACCTGGGCGGCCTGAGTTGTTGGAGTCTGGCAGAAACGAACTGTGTGCCCCTTCCTGTTGCAGTTAGTGCACTGCATCTCCCTGCAAGGTCCGCGGTGGTGGAAGCTGCATTTGTTGCACTTCGGGAGAGTTCCAGCATAAGTTTTTGTTGGTAAGGGGTTCGCAGGGACAACGGGAGTCACTGTGGCAGCATTGATTGCCACAAGTTGTTGTTTCTTGGAGGATTCTTGCGAAGCCCCTCTTTTCCTCTTAGTCCACCCCTTCTTGTTGTTGTTGACCTTTTGTGGTACGGGTGCAGGGATTGTTGGGTTCTGAGGTTTCCTATGATCTATGAGAGATAGTGCCAGTTCCTTGGCACTATCAAAAGTGATAGGACTGGAAGCTAACACACTTGCCTGGATCTGGGGCGACAGTCCCCATATATCTCTCTCTATCTTCTTGCTCTCGAGAGCAACCATATCAGGGCATAGGTTTGCCAGATCACAGAACCTATTTGTGTAGGTTGTGATGTCGAATCCAACCATTTGTAGACCCCAGAGTTCCTTCTCGAGTTCTTGTACTTCACCTCGAGGATAGTACTCTTTCATCAGCATGTCCTTCAATTTCTCCCAGCTGATGGAATACGCCACCACCAAAGTCAGATACTTAACATGGCCATTCCACCATGTTAATGCTCTGTTAGAGAAGGTACAAGCTGCAAACTTGACCTTGTTGCCCTCCTGGCAAGCGCAGATTTCAAAGACAGATTCCATCTTTTCAATCCATTACCTTAACACCATAACCCCACCAGTACCATTGAAGTTGCGGGGATTGGCGTTCGTGAAGTCCTTATAGGTGCATTCCTGAGGGTGCCCATGGCTTTCGCCATGGTTCGAGGGATGTGCACCTGTTCTCGATCCACTAGGGACAGGAGCGTTGATTGCTGACACAGCAGCTGCAATTGCTGCTGTGAAAGCTGCTTGGAACATATTGGCATCGAAAGGAGTAGGTGGTTGAAGAGGTTGAGGTGGTGGTGGAGGTGGTGGTATCGGTGCTTCGTTGTTTGGGTTACGCCTAGGATTTCTGTGAGGCGGCATCTTTAACTATACGTTTAAAAGATGACGACATGGATAAGAATAAATGAATAATGAATGTGTCTCATGGACTAACTCCCCATAGACCAACAACAAAATGAATAGAATGACTACATGAAGATGACAGCATTTGGATAATAATATCCATATGATTAGATATCTGTCAATAATACTGGAATTACAGATGTAATAAGTTCGGGAAAAATGGCCTAGAAGTAGGCCTTACATCAACCAAGTTAGGAAATTTTTTGACAGAACTAAGACTAGATCAAGACCTAACATGTCTAAGATTTATAAAGATAGGAAATTAGACCAAAGTTTTTACATAAACTAGGTTATATCCGAAAGATGAGTCGTCGAGAGTCTATCGGAAACGAGAACTGCTAGCATGAGTTCTTGATCCTGACAGTAGGCGTTCTATGTCCCTTATACGCCTGTCATCTCTCATTTGCTGAGCTCGAAGTTCTCTAACTTCAGCTTGAGTTTCAGCAAGTTCTCTATGCAGATTTGCATTGCGGACCAGAGTCCTTTCATGAGCAGACTCCAGTTGGCGAATGTGGACAGTGTTAACGCCAGAGTTGGCTTCAATCTCCACGACTCGGTTGATAGTTGCTTGACCCAGTATCGTGTTTCTAGAAATTCTACGAACCATGATGGTAGGACTCTGTCAGCAGAACCTCCTTCAGTGAGGTTGTAGAAACTTCGGTCGCCATTGTAGGGAATGGGCTGACCTTGTTCCTGGCTCCACGTATTCAAGTTCGTGGCCCACAGAGGTGTGGGTCCTTGAAATGCGGGACGGGGGTTCAGGTTTGGGTCTTGAGCAGCTGGGGGTAGGTTGTTGACTTCAGGCTCCGAGTCAGAACTATCAGAAAAACCCTCAGCATGGTGATCATCCAAAGGGATTGGGTGATCATCTTCTGGTTCTGCCTCTAGCCAACCAACATTACCTTGGTTCGGGAAGTACGGATCGCCATGGTGAAATCCAGCCATTAAAATCTACGCGAGAAAAGGGGATATAAGAAATAGCTAAATAGACGAACTGACTAAGATAATTACAGTAAGACCAAATACCCCTATGGTATTTCTTTATGGTTGTGTTTGTAAGTTTTTAGACTTGTTGCCACATCACAACCATTCTTGGGCATATGCTAATCACTCCTTGGACCAGCATAGTTGATCAGGCTATGCCATTCCCAAGACTGACCATATATCCCCAGGCTTACTTGTGATATTCAACAATCGTAATACTTTTGTTCTTGTCATTGTGACACTGATTTTAGTATGAATGCAGGCACATATACTTACTTAAATATTTTATTATTTAAAAGTATATCTCTTAGACAAAGTGTTTTAATCCCTATGTATTTATAGTTAGTATATCTTTTATGGTTTGATATACTATATTCACTATAAACAATGCTCTGATACCAATCTGTCACACCCCAAAACCAAGAACGGCGGAAACGTTCCGGGGTGGAGGACGTCATGTACAGTATCACAACAGTGTAAAATAGTAAACAAGCAACAACATCATCCATTGCATTATAAGTAAAGTTTTAATACATGTGTGTTCTTTCATTGTAATAAGACACCAAAAATATACAATCAAAATAAAAGATGAGACTTGTTTGTGCTCCGTCTTCTCAAAAACCTGGCCATCGTACCTGTCTACTGGTGACCTGAGAGTACAAGTTATTTTGAAAGCGAGTATCACCCTAAAGCTGGTGAATTCATAAGTATTTAAGTGTCATTGTCTTGTTTTGAAAAGCTGTTATGAATGCCATGTAAACCTTTAACTGAAACAGTTGATATAAGTATGAAAAGCCCTAGAAAATCCCTTGTTTTCTATTAGTATGAAATGTAGTCTTCAAACAAGACCCGAATGTTTTGTAAGTAAAATGATAGTTTTTCCTTTCTATTGACTAGTACTAAAAGTACTTAGTCTAACTCCTCGTTTATGTGAATGTATCACAAAATAAAGTAAATAGGAAAATGTACTAATGTAAGTGTTATCCTTGGGTACCAGGACTAACACGACATCGTAGTAAGCGAAATGTATAACCTAATGAACATCCGAAGATTGTCCAATTATCCTCTGTAGCAGCAGCAGGGGGAAGGAAAGGTTAGTCCCATAATCAATGTTCCTAGTATAAGTATTAACCGTAGACCTCCGTAGATGGTCATAATTCTTGGAAAGGTTTAGGGCACATATACACTCCTTTGAGGAGTTTACGGCCCCAAGCCAAATTCCTTTGGAGTTTACTGCCGTAAACTCACTTGGAAGGGGTGTTTTTATGCTTTCAAGTCCCATGCACATGTAGGATAGGTTCTAGACATTTATCTAAGGCTAATGAAGGCCTTAGTCACACTTTGGTGCCCTTGATTGATGTTCACGGCCCAAGAACCTTATTAGGGCCGTAAACTCACTTTGGGAAGGGTTTTTGATGTGTTAAAGTGCTTAAATTAACTAGGAGTAAACCTAGGTAATTGTCCAAGACTTTAGGAGTGTTAAAAGCACTCTTTGGTCCATGTTTTTGGAGTTCACGGTCCAAGAACTTCTTGGGCCGTGAACACCTAAACTTTGGTGTTTCTTTGATGTTTTCTTGTCTTAAATACACCTATATATAAGCCTAAGTTCGTTATTTAATAAGAGGAAGGGACTAGGCATCATTTCGAGAGTTTACCGCCCAAGAACACCTTGGGGAGTAAACTCCTAAATCTAGTTGTTTTGCTATGTAATCTATGTTATAAACACATTATAAGCTATATAACACAACTAGAGAGAGATACTCACGATTTAGGATGAAAACCCGAAGATCCGTGAGAGAGAAAATGGCTTTTCTCTAGTTGTAAATGTAAATAATGAATGAAATTGGTTCAAAATTCTATTTATAGTCCTGAGATTTTTGGGAGAAAATATTTAATTCCCGAAATGATCTCTAATATAATAGAGTGTTGAAATAACAATGTTGCACAAAACCCTAGTGCATCCACTCTCCTGATATCTCCTGAAGTGTAAACCCTGAATTACTCAAACTTATACGGAAAAGTCTGAAAATTTACTGTGACTATTATAACTTCTATTGAAGTGATATTGTTTGTACATAATAGAATTTCGGGTTGTCACAAGTTAGATGAGCAACTCGGCGAGTCCGATGAAGATTGCCTTAGACTCGACGAGTTGTTCATATAATTCCGCGAGTCGGATGAGTTTTCCCAAGAAAAGTAGTGTCTGAGTGAAATAGCTTCATTCCTTCTTAGTTTCATATAAAGTTAGCAACTTTACATGTTCAGATAGTTCCAGGGGCTCAGATCTACGGGTTAGATGCTCTGTAATGGTTTAGAATTCGATTGTTTGGAATCTGCATGGCAGGACTCGCGAGGTGTTCTTCAGACTCGACAAGTCGAGTCGTGAGTCCCCGTTTTTCTTCGACCTGCCAGTTTAGAGTGAGTCAGTGAGTGGTATAGGGATTCAGTGAGTTAAAGTCATAGTTAGTAAAGGAGGGACTCGGCGAGTCTGTTCCCTGACTCGACGAGTCCGGTCAACTGGAAGTTGACTTTGACAAGGGGAAAAATAGTCATCTTACCCTGAGGGTATATGCAAGTAACTAATCTAGTGTTTTTGGGATTTGTAGCCAAACAGTTCTGGAGCAGCGGTCAGCCACTTTTAGAGTTAGCATCTCAGTAGCCAACATTACGAGGTGAGTTTTCCTTCCAGTTGGAACGGGTCTACGACCACAATGCCGGTCCGTTTAGTTAGCAGGAGTTTCGGACCTTGGTTCGTTGTAGTAGTTAGAATGCTTGATGTCTTTGTGATTCAAGCATGTATTTGTGTTATGTGTTTCGGAATTCGGTCCGATGTGGTATGCAGTTTATGTGTTTATGCTAGTTGAGATGTTTATGATATGTTATGTTCAGACAGTTCCAGACTTCGATCCGATGCAGTCAGTTCCGGACTTCGGTCCGATGCAGTTTCCGGACTTCAGTCCGATGCAGAAGGCGAGGCCCTGGTTAGTTTCCGGACTTCGGTCCGATGAAGTTTCCGGACTTCGGTCTGATGCAGTGGGCAAGGCCCAGTATGTGTTTTATATGCTATTGTATGGTATGTGGTAGTTCAGGGGAGCTCACTAAGCTTTGTGCTTACAGTTTCAGTTTTGGTTTTAGGTACTTCCGCAAGCAAAGGGAAGAGCTCGGGATGATGACATAGCACACACCACAGTTTCAGCTTTTGTCCAGGGAGTTTATTTTAGATACTATCTTATGTTGATACAACTCTTTTGTCATGACACATCTATTATAACTTTTTGGGGATTTATGACGTACGATTTCATGATATATTATGATGGTTGATATCTTTAGTATTATTTTAACAAAAAATTGTGGGTCGTATTTTAGGTTCTTACAGCGTATGGCTAACCGGCACATCGATTGAGTGAAAAACATTAAGGGTACCAAGTAATTTGCATGGTTACTTCACACCTTTTTTTGTGATCCTCGGCATCCCAGTCATAAAACATGAAGGGCACACTCGAGATTGAAACATGTCATTGAAAAGTTCAATGAATCTCAAAAGAATCTAGGAGTTTCTAAAAACCAATTAATAACCGAATAATTTATATTTCGTTTTTCATGGTTGAAATTGGTGAATCGTCATTCACCTGCCTTTCAAATATGTTATAACTTAGATTACGACATCCCTCTTCTAAGTTATAATATATTGTGATTGGATCCTAGCCTTAATATTACATTTGGGTATTTTATTAAGGACTATCTTTATATCTAATCTAAACTTGTTTTCTTCTTTTTCAGATGTCTTCCAACAATGCTGCTTCTGGCTCAAACCCTACCGGTTCCTTCTCTCTCATGAACCTTTGTTGGAGAGTTATTTTTGATGGATCCAACTTTATGGATTGGATCAGGAACATCAGGATGGTCACTCGGTTTGAGGACAAAGAATATGTCCTCGACAAGGAGCTTAAGGAACCCGAGCCGTCTGCTTCTCCTAAGGAGGTCGTTGAATATGAGGCACATGAAAGAGATACTACCAAAGTGGCATGCATCATGTTGGCCACTATGACAGCCGAGCTCCAAAAGTCCTATGAGGACTACTATCCTTTTGAGATGCACCAAGATTTGATGGACCACTACCATCAGAGTGCTCGTCAAGAGCGATATGAAATCATCTTCTCCATGATAACAACCCGGATGAAGGATGGTGAACCCATCACGAGCCATATGTAGAAAATGCAAAGGTATGTAGATCGTTTGCTGAAGCTAAATGTGAACTTCCCTGAGGAGTTAGCAATAGATATCATTGTGCACTCCTTACCATTGTGTTATGATCAATTCCGCATGACATACCACATGAACAAGGAGGAAGTTACCCTCAGAAAGCTTCAAGGACTCCTAAATACCGCTGAAACAGGTCTTAAAGGTAAGTCGATTGTTATCACTCTTACTCCTACTCCTACTCCAAGCTCCGCCCCTGTCTTGGAAATCGGGAAAAGTCGAGGGAAAAAGAGGAAGAACCCTTCGAAGGGTACCAAGGGTAAGACCGTTGATGGCTCCTCTTCAAGTGGAACCAAGAAAGGTTTCGTCACTCCTGCTTCTGACCCAAAAGAGGTTGAATGCTTCTATTGCCATGAAAAGTCGCATTGGAAGCAGAACTGCCTAAAGTACTAGCAAGACATAAAGGATGGGAAAGTAAAACCCACCCATGCAGGTATTTACACAATATTGTCTAATAACTCACCCTATTCTAACTCTTGGGTCCTTGATACAGGTTGTGGAATTCACATATGTTCTGATTTACAGGGACTAAGAAGAAGTGAGAATGTGGAACATGGAAAGATAAACTTGATGATGGGGAATAGGAAAGCTTCACCTGTCACCAAGATTGGAGTATATTCTTTGTTGCTAAGTAGTGGGTTTACATTAGATTTGAATAAATGTTGTTACTCGCCTGAAATGGCAAGAAATATTATTTCCTTTCATGCTTTGTACAAACAAGTGTTTACCTTTTCTTTTAATAATGAGGTTGGTGGAATAAATGCTTTCTTTAATAATGTTCTTTATTTTAAAGCATTACCTTGTGATGGTGTGTATGAAGCCATGTCTGTTGTAGATAACCTAGGAAATAATGTGTTGTGTATTGATTCTTCTAATAATATTAACTTGGATAAAGCATCATTATGGCATTGTCATCTTGGACATGTAAGCAAGAAACGCATAGGCCAACTCCAAAAGGATTGAGTCTTGGAGTCATTTGACCTAAAGTCAGATGATAGTTGGGAATCATTCTTACTTAGAAAAATGACAAAGTCACCCTTTACTGGTTCTTGTGCAAGTGGTGAAGGTTTGTTGGATCTAGTGCACACAGATGTGTATGGACCCTTCAAAACCGCCACAAGGGATGCTAATCGTTATTATGTGACTTTTATAGATGATTATAGTAGATACAGATTTGTCTAGTTAATCAAGCATAAGTCAAAGACCTTTGAAATATTCAAAGAGTTCAAGCAGAAAGTGGAGAATCAGTTGGGTAGGAACATTAAGATGCTTCGATCCGATCGTGGTGGTGAGTATCTTAGTACAGAGTTCCTCGACTATCTTAAAGAATGTGGGGTTGTCTCACAATTGACACCTCCCAGGACACCACAGTTGAATGGTGTGGCTGAGAGGCGTAATCAAACCTTGTTGGATATGGTTCGTTCCATGATGAGTTGAGATTCACTACTAATCTCATTCTGGGGGTATGCCTTAGAGACTGCCGCCCATATCCTTAATCTAGTCCCTACAAAGAAAGTTGCCGAAACTCCTCACGAGATGTGGATTGGAAAAGTTCCTAATCTAGACCACATCAAGATTTGGGGTTGCGAGGCTTTCGTGAGGCGTGAGACTCACGATAAGCTCGAACCTCTAAGTGAGAGGTGTATTTTCATCAGCTACCCACAGAAATCCTTTGGTTACCTCTTCTATAAACCCAGTGAGAATGTGGTCTTTGTAGCAAGGAGGGGTTTCTTTCGAGAGAAAGAGTTCATAAGCCAAGGAAACAGTGGGAGGCAAATCGACCTCGAAGAAATTCAAGAGTCAAGTGGTGAAGGAACTTCAAACCCTAGCAGTCAACATGATGAGGAAACTCCTGTTAATCCAATTGACGAGTTTGTACCTCTGAGGCGTTCCACAAGGGTTAGGAATGCACCTGAGAACTACTATGGTTTCCATATTACTACGGAAGGTGAGACACTTATCAGTGATGAGACACTGGTAAGTCTGGATGAACTTAACATCTATGCGGAAGCCATGGCAGGCCCTGAGTCTGCTAAATGGAAAGAGGCAATGGACAATGAGATACAGTCCATGTATGATAAATTGATAATCAAGTTTGGAACTTGGTTCATAATGTACCAGGTCGCAAGACAGTCGGGTGCAAATGGATCTTCAAAAAGAAGACCGAGATGGATGGTAATGTACACACTTACAAGGTGCGACTGGTTGTAAAGGGCTTTTCTCAAACTCCGGGAGTTGATTATAATGAGTCCTTTTCACCGGTAGCAAAGATTAAGTCCATTAGGGTCCTGTTAGCCATTGCTGCATTTCATGATTATGAAATATGGCAAATGGATGTAAAAACCGCCTTCCTTAATGGAAGTTTAGCTGAAGATGTTTACATGTGTCAGCCAGAGGGTTTTGTCAGTATAGAATACCCTAATAGAGTGTGTAAGCTTGAGAAATCCATCTATGGATTGAAACAAGCACCTCGCAGATGGAATCTTTGTTTCGATGAGAAAGTCAAATAGTTTGGCTTTTCGAGGAGTGAAGATGAATCTTGTGTATATGTTAAGGCTAGTGGGAGTATAGTTAGCTTTTTGGTACTATGTGTGGATGACATACTACTCATAGGAAATGACATCCCAACTATGCAGGAAGTTAAGTCATGGCTTGGGAAGTGTTTCACTATGAAAGACCTAGGAGAAGCTGCCTATATTCTAGGGATAAGGATTCTGAGAGACCGGAGTAAAAGACTAACTGGACTTAGTCAGAGTACCTACTTAGATAAGGTGTTGAAGAGGTTCAACATGCAAGATTCCAAGAAAGGAGAGTTACCCATCCAGAGTAACGCCAGATTGAGTAAGACTCAGAGCCCGAGTACCGAGGCTGTGATAGCAGAAATGAGTCGAGTATCTTATGCTTCCGCTGTAGGCTCGATCATGTATGCTATGACTTGTGCTCGTCCTGATGTAGCCTTTGCGTTGAGCATGGTTAGCAGATATCAAGGGAATCATGGCAAGGTTCACTGGATCGCGGTAAAGAATATCCTCAAGTACCTGGGTAGGACTAAGGAGTGGGTCCTTACCCTCGGTGGGAGTGATGACTTGAGAGTTGTAAGGTATAGTGATGCTAGTTTCCAGACTGATAGGGATAATTTCTGCTCTTAGTCAGGCTGTGTCTTTACCTTAAACGGAGGATCAATTACTTGGAAAAGTTCCAAGCAGGAGACAGTGGCTGATTCAACTTGCGAATCAGAGTATATAGCAGCAAGCGAGGCAACAAAGGAGGCAATATGGCTGAAGGACTTCATTGGAGATCTTGGAGTTGTACCAGCTATAAAGGAGCTTATGGAAATTTTCTGTGATAGTGAAAGTGCAGTTGACTTAGCGAAAGAACCAAGGGATCATGAGAGGTCCAGACACATCAACAGAAAATACCATTTCATCATACATCGAATAGAAGAAGGACTCCTCGTGGCAAAGAGGGTATCATCGGAAGAGAACCCAGTAGATCCCCTCACAAAGGGACTGGGTGGGGTTAAGCATATCCAACATGCGAGGTGCATAGGGCTGAAGGATGATATTTGTTTTAGTAGTTAGATAGCTCTGAAATTTGTAAAGTGTAATTGACATTTGATGATGAATAAAAGTTGTGTTTATTTATGAGTAAAGTGTTGATATATTTTGTCAATCGTTTACTATTATTTCTTTTGCATGTTTTGGCTTCCAGAATATTTATGTTATGTATTATATATTATTCAAATTATCCACATTCGGTTATATGTTGGAAGTAGGTATGAATTAAGACTATCATGGGTTGGATTGTAGAGGTCTAAAATGTTGGACATAGCTACAACACTCATGAGTGCTCATAAGTTCTGAGTATTGGATTCAACCTACGCTCACTGGTATCACTTCATGGAATTTATCTCGAGTGATCGTGAGATGGTAATATCATATAAGTCTTCAAACCTAGAGATATGACTTGTTGCCTATGAGTTGGTTATACATTGATTGTACGGAAACGCATTGGTAACTCGATGTTATAAAACATGTTTTTGTGTCTGATTCAACAAGTAGTAGAAAAAACATATGAGTCGAAGTTTATCTGTTCCTTCTTATATTAGAAGCGATATCTGGGCCCCTTGATGATTTTGTTTTGACCTATGTACCGGGCCCGATAAGAACTAAATTGATGTGTTCAATTAAGTTCTTTGTCAAACAAATCAGAAATCATGAAACAAACTACTGGATAATAAGTAAGACATTGTTCTATGTATTTGTCTGGCTGATATCTAGAACAGAGGATTATATGATCACTTATCTTAAATGGCGTATCATTATCATCTCAGTTCCGAGAGACCTTGAAAGAGCTATGATTGCTGATCGGTTCCTGAAGTCATACTTGTAGTTATAGTTATTAGAACTTATCCAATTGGGAGACTGTTGGATAAGGTGTCTAAGTCCATAACTATTTCTGGTATGTACTTGACCCGGTTTGGCATGGTCCATTTGGGTTGCATGGCATCATGCATTTGGATAGACTAAAATGAGAGAAATAACACTTATGGTTTATTAATATATTATAAGTCCTAATATATTAATAATATTATTTAATTATTATTGATCAAGAATTAATTTAGAATTAATTAAGTGATCAATAAGGTGACTAATTAAATATACGGGTTGATTGTGTAAATCATCCATACTATATAGTGTAACAACCTGTTATTTCAGGTCAATGTAATGGCTAAATGTCGAGTCTTGTAACCTCTTTGTAAAGTAATAAGAATATCATCAAAAATGAAATGTTCAAAAAGCTCTGTTTAGGTACACTATGTGGTAGATATCGTGATACGGTTTCCAAAAATATAAAGAACACTAAAATCCGAGTTATAACGAAGGAGTTATGACCAATCAAAGATTCGTAACGCTACCGGTAAAGCGCTGTTAAGCATAAAACGAGAAATTTTTCAATAAAATACTTTTTAGCCTTAGGTATCTAAATAAAAGTCGTAGATATCTTTAAACCGCGAACATGCATAAAAAGAACGCCCCAAATCTGATTTGGTATGAGGAAGTTATGATTTTTCGAAGTTTCTGACCTAACAATAGACACCTAAAAACTCGAAATAGAGATCGAGTGGTCTTTAGCCAACACAACCTAAACGAAAGTTGAAGACCCCGACAATAGGAGTACAACAGTAAAAAGTCTGACGAAAATGGGCATCGGATGAAGGAGTTACGGAATTTAAACGGACTTTTCCAGGCCCGTCCTGTTAGAAATAATATAATAAAAATAAATCAAAATTAGCCGACGGAGTCTAAAAGAGAGTTGTAGAGCCTTTTCACACCTACGCGTGCATACTCGAGTCCCGAAGGAGGTTCTATACTCCCGAGATCCCCGAGAATCCCAAGATTTCAAATCTCTCTAGTCGAAGTTCTGCTCGATTCTTCTCTCGACTACTTCAAAACAACCACTTCAATCAAGTGAGTTCATACCCCTTTTATACACCTTCAAATACTTTATAATGTACTTTTAATACATTTCATGGGAGAATACAAGTAAACACCTGGTTAATCCTGAGTGAAAACGTGAAAACTCTTGTTATACCTTGCATGCACTAGATTTATACAAAATGCATAGTATCCAGGGTAGCCATCCTTGTTAAACCATTTTATGCATTCAAAGAACTTATGATTTATATATGCTTTGTCAAGCAATGTGAAAGAGGATAAACATTGCATACAAAACTATCACTTTAATATAGACTTAGTTGAGAATCCGTGAGACGATTACATCTTCAATGCTACCTTTTTGTTAAAAGGTACTACCTAAAGTACTGTCTATTATAACCAGAGTCCATTTTGGAGAGCATGTCAAATGTGTAAAGATCTATACGGGAAGTCATGATCCCACGCCCTGACTGTTAGCTACATTCCTTTGGGTGACTGTTTGTCATAAACGTTTCGATGCCTGAAGACCGTCGCCACAGGGATATTATGTTTAGTATGGTTATAAAAATCACCAGATAGACAATTATTATGGTATTCTGCTTTTATGAATGGGTAGCTATTAAAACCATTCTTCATTTAACGAGTGCGATCTTCTTATAGCTTTATTATATAAAACTATGCCTCAACCTTTTAAGCGTGTCAGTTGCTTGTAATTTTCGGTCTTGGACATTAGAGACTGCCTGTTACTTTAGGAAAATAAGGGATTTTCCTGTATCCAAAACAATCAACTAATAGAAAAATAAGGGATTTTCCTAGTACAACTATTTACAATTCACAACGCGAACATTCATATGCATTTCATACATTTATAAGAAAAGAAAGGATTTTCTTGGAAAACGCACGAACTTTGGAATGACATACATTTTCTCAAAACCACTTATGAACTCACCAACTTAATTTTTGACACTTTTTCTTTGAAATAACTTGTATTCTCAGGGAACCGCTAAGCAGGTTTGGAAACCAACTTTTAGGGATTAACGCTCCGACATTAATTACTTCTTTTGAAAGATGTTTATGTATTTATCTTTTGAACATGTAACAAATTCAATTATGTAAACGTTTTGAAACCTTTTTATATATATGGTGGTGTGTACTTTCCTTTCTATGAACTGTTATGATATTGAATATGACGTCCTCCGCCCCCGAACGTTTCCTCCGTTTTGGTTTGGGGTGTGATGGATTGGTATTAGAGCATTGTTTATAGTGAATTAAGTATATCGAAACCATTTTGGTATATAACTATAAACACAACTGGGCAAAAACACTCTAAGTAAGAGTCATACTTTTAAAAATTAAATTTATTTAATTTTTGTAGAGTAGGCATGCATTCATTTCATATTAATAGCAGTGTCATAAATAGATCAATATAGAAGTATTATAAATAAATTGTGCAGTGCAGGTGTGCCTTGGGACATGTAATCGGAACTGGGATGAATATAGCCTGATCAACTATATTTTTCCGAGAGCCGACTAACGTATGCCAGGGAGTGTTTGCAGTGGACAACAAATTTAAAATTTACCAAGAGCATATCATTAAGAATACTATGGGAGTATTTGAGTATCTTCAACCGTCAAACTAAAGGGTAAATTTTTACATGCTTTAGCCTATAGTCAATTCTTAACCCTATTCTCGTATAGACTCTATGGCTGGATTCCATCACCCCGACGACCCCTACTACCCCAACCAAGGTAATGGGGGATGGATTGAAGACGACCCCGAGGAGGAACCCATGGAAGACGAGGAAGAGGAAGATTCAGATAGCTCAGCCTCAGAGCCTGAGGTAATCAATCTGCAAGCCGTCCGACCTCCATCCATTCGACCTCCTTTCAGGATGGGATTTCAAGGACCAACTCCTATCTGGGGAAGCCACATCCACCATTGGAGCCAGCAGCAAGGATTGCGTCCTCCTTACGGTATGTGTCGGGACTTCTACGATGTTAGCGGAGGAAGTTCAGCCGATCGAGCACTCCCAGTTATGGTAGGCAAACTTGCCAATCAGGTTTATCAATCTGGAGTCCAGGCAAACCGGATTCACAAGGTTGACATAAGGATGGAGGATAACGCAGGTGACATCCGACGCCTTGACATGCTACAAGGGAATGCTCAACTCCACACCAACTCTCTCCAAGAGCAAATGACTGCAGCTCTCTCCGAAATGAGAGATTTAAGGGAGCAACAAGCTGCCTTTGACAGGCGTCTCATGGGAGCCAAGCAATCGGATGCGGAATCGAGCTCCAAGCGTAATTCGTGCCGCGAGTAGTACTTGCCTAACCCCCAAATTTTGATATAGAATAGGACCATTGGCTAAAAGTCTTACTTTCTTTAACTTTCTATAATCGGAGACCTTTAGAAAGGTCAACTTTGTTCTAACTTCAGATGTAACGCAACCATATGTTTAATATATATATATATATATATATATATATATATATATATATATATATATATATATATATAGGGCATATCTCTTTCATATGTTAATTCTGTGCATTTCATTCGAGTTCATGAGTTTATCTATAGCTATTCAAACTCCATTTGTGAATCAAACTCAAAGCCCTGTGTAGGTCAAACCAAATTCTTAAACTATTAAAGATAGTTAACTCATTATCATCCAACCCTCAACCACCAAAACTAATAATGTAAATCCCTAATCTACTTGTGTATCAATCAGATCCGTTTGATGGTGTGGAATCCCAATCAAACGGATGATGTCAGATCAAATGGAAGAGAAGGAGAAGAAGAATAATATGAATCTTCAATGTATTGAATAGATTGGAATGATGCTCCTTTACATGAGATTCACACACACACACACATAAGCTCCCGTTTCTCTCTATTTAGTTCATCACTCTTCTCCTCACACCCCTCACCCCTATATATATACATGAGAATATGTGTTACACCCCAAAACCAAGAACGACGGAAACGTTCTGGGGCGGAGGACGTCATGTAAAGTATCACAACACAGTAAATGTAAATAAGCAAACAACATCATCCATTGCATTAAATATATAATTTTAATACAAGCGTGTTCTGAACAGTTATAGACACCAAAAATATAATGTGAATCAAAATAATAATAAGAGTCTTGGATGTGCTCCATCTTCTCAAAAGCTGGCCTCGGTACCTGTCTACTGATGACCTGAGAATACAAGTTATTTTGAAAGAGTTTATCAGCATTAAGCTGGTGAGTTCATAAGTATTTTAGTGTCGGTGTTTGTTATCAAAACGTTTGAACATGTCTCAAGTGTAAGTTTGCAAAATGTAAATGAATGTTTGTAAGTGTTTGTAAAAGTTTGAATCTATCAGAAAAACCTATATTTTCTATTAAAGTAGCCTTCTACCAAGGCTTAATCGTTTTGTATGCTCGTTTGTTGTAAAAGTGTGTAATTTCCCAAGTGTAACTATCATTTAACAAAATATAGTTTGTACATTGATGTTTAAGTGAAATAATCACTAAATATATGTAATGGGTAAATTATTGTAGTACTGTAGTGTTGTATTATAGGAACTACTGCTGTACTAACTACCTTAAACCGGATTTATATTAAGGTATCATGTGATAAATTGCACCATACTATAGACTGGTAACAACGACAATGTATGGTCGAAAAATAAGGTATGACGTTTGGCACCCACAGACCTGCCGGTCTGGCTGTGGCTAGCAGCCAAGTGTAGGATAGTCAATCCAGTATAGATCTATACGCAAACTCACGCTCTCCCTTCAAGAGACTCTGGCTACAACTCGGGTCATGACAATTAAGGCATGCTCCCATACAGTGGATCACAATTGTTAACGTATTCATGTATATGTAATGTAATGTTACTTGTTCTAGTATCGTTATATATGTTCTCGTCCTAGTATAGTTGTATATGTACTCTTAATAATAAGTATTGTCTCATGAATGAACTGACTCATTGATCTAGAAATTTTAGTAGTATGATCCTGTGTTACCCCAATGGTAACTTACTAATGATGTACTGATACGCGTGAATAAAGGAGTACTTTTATGTCTATATATGTACATTTGATATATAATAAATATTGAAACGACCTTCGGAGGGCTACCCGAAATCCCACCAGACCACATCTCAAGCGCGAAAAGGAAATAGGGCGGATGGCCTTCCTAAGCCCTTTAAACATTGCTTATATATCTATACATATATGGGCATGCAATTTATAAGAAGTATAACAAAGTTTAAATAAAAGTATTTGATAAGTAAAAGGGTTTGTAAAACAGTTTGATAAACAGTTTGAACAGTAATAAAATCATTGGTTTTCTAGTTATTAATCACATGTGATTGATGTAATAACTATAAGCATTTAAATTGTATTCCCCCCATAAAGTATTTAAAACATTTAAAAGTATTTCAAAGGTTAATTAAAGGGGTATGAACTCAATTGTGGTGAGTGGATTGGATTGAAGTATCGGATACCGTGCTAGGTGGCAAACGGAGACTTGTTCACACGCACGAGCCTAGTTATCATATAATGAGCATATCTATAACTAATTAGCCAAATAATAACTTAATGAAATACGTTAGGACACTCAGGAACATGCAAACACTTTGTATAAGTGTTATAGGTCCTAATGGTTCCATCTATGTTTTTAAGGGACAAGGCTAAAGGGGTTTAATGTACCAAAGGGCCTTATATAAGTGTTTACTACTCAATAAACCCCACACAAGGAGTTTACGGTCGTAAACCCTTGAGTTTACAGCTGTGAACTCCAATCTTGGTGGTAATTGGTGTTTTGAAGTGTTATTTGATTTCTAGAATACTCCTTAGAGTTTATGGCCGTAAACTCTCATGGGATGGGTGTTTTAATTCTTTCAAGTCCCAAACACAAGTAGGATAAATTCTAGGCATTTGTTTAAGGCTATGGAGGACCCTAGGCACACTTTGGTGCCCTTATTTGGTGTTTACGGCCTATGA
This sequence comes from Lactuca serriola, assembly GCF_051521515.1. NCBI lineage: Eukaryota > Viridiplantae > Streptophyta > Magnoliopsida > Asterales > Asteraceae > Lactuca > Lactuca serriola. Next base: position 331,049,158 of record NC_136411.1, read on the forward strand.
GCATTATCTTGGTCGTAAACTCCCTTTAAGGGGTGCTTTTGATGTTTTGAAGTCCATAAATTAGCTAGGATTAAATGGGTATTAAAGTCTAAAGCCTTAGGAGTGATTAGGGCACCTTTAAGCCCTTGAATTTGGTGTTCACGGTCCAAGAAACTCTTGGGCCGTAAAAACCTAAAGCTTGGTGTTTTTGATTGTTTTCTAGTCTTAAATGTACATACATATCATCCAAAGCTAGTTACCTAACAAGGAAATGGGACTAGATAGCTCTTAAGCTTCATTTTGGAGTTTACTCCCCAAGAACGTTCTTGGGCGGTAAACTCCCGGATCTTACATATTTGACATGTAATCTATGTTATTAAGCATATAACAAGCATTGTAAAACAACTAGAGAAGTGTACTCACGGTTTGGGATGAAAACCCGAAGATCCGTGAGAGAGAAAATGGCTTTTCTCCAGATGGAAATGTGAATAATGAATGAATTTAGTTCAGAAATCTATTTATAGTCCTAAAATATTTTTGGCAGAAAATATTTTTATTCCGGAATTGGACTCTAACATTATGAAGTTTTGAAATGCTTAAGTTTCACAAACCCATGAGCATCCACTCTCCTGATATCTCCTTAAACGTAAACCCTAATGTACACAAACTTATTCGGAAAGGTCTGAAATTCATTGAAACTGGACTAGCTTCTATTGAATAGCTAATGTTCGTACAAAATGGAAATTTCGGGTTGTCACATCATCCCTCCGTTAGAAGGAATTTCGTCCCGAAATTAGAATTTAAGCAAATAAGAAGTTACAAACAATTAAGCGAAAAGATGAGGGTATTTCAGTTTCATCTGATCCTCGCGTTCCCAAGTGAATTCCGGTCCTTGCTTGGCGTTCCAGCGAACCTTCACGATAGGGATATGGCTTTGCTTCGTCTACTTGACCTCACGGTCCATGATCTCTACCGGTTCTTCCACGAAGTTGAGGCTCTCGTTGATCTCGATCTCGTCGAGTGGGATTACAAGAGTCTCGTCGGACAGACACTTTTTCAAGTTAGATACGTGGAATGTAGAGTGTACGTTACGAAGCGCGTCTGGTAGGTCGAGTTTGTAAGCTACGGGGCCGACTCTTGCAAGAATCTCAAAAGGCCCTACGTACCTCGGATTAAGCTTCCCACGCTTTCCGAAGCGTATCAAGCCCTTCCAGGGTGAGACTTTGAGAAGGACTCGGTCTCCCACCTGAAATTCCAAAGGTTTTCTTCGTTTATCAGCGTAGCTCTTCTGTCGGTCTCTAGAGGCTTTCAATCTTTCACGAATCTGAACAATTTTCTCTATTGTTTCCCGAATGATCTCCGGACCGGTGAGAGTACTGTCGAAAGTTTGCCCCCTGGCTAATCGGGTATCACCCACCTCAGCCCAGCACAGAGGAGATCTGCACTTTCGGCCGTAGAGAGCTTCAAATAGAGCAGCCTTGATGCTCGTGTGATAACTGTTATTATAGGAAAACTCGTCAAGGGGTAAATGAGTATCCCATGCCTTTCCAAATTCAATCACACAGGCTCTCAACATATCTTCCAGTGTTTGGATGGTCCTCTCACTCTGTCCGTCGGTCTGTGGATGGTAGGCTGTGCTCATGTCCAGCCTTGTTCCTAGGGAATGTTGTAGTGATCGCCAGAATCTTAAGGTGAGCCTACTATCTCTATCGGAGATAATGGACATAGGTACACCATGTAGCCGTACGATTTCCCTAATGTATGTTCTCGTTCTCCATCTTGTCAGTTTCTTTGATAGGCAGGAAGTGTGCAGACTTGGTCAATCTATCGACGATGACCCATATGGTATCAAGTCCACCCGTTATCCTAGGCAACTTGGTTATGAAATCCATAGTGATCCGCTCCCACTTCCATTCTAGAATCTCTGGTTGTTGCAGTAAACCAGAGGGCTTCTGGTACTCGACCTTAACCTTTGCGCAAGTAAGGCATTTACTTACGAAGGTAGCAATCTCTGCTTTCATATTAGGCCACCAGTATAGCTTTTTAAGATCCAGATACATCTTATCTGAACCTGGGTGGACGGAATACCGAGTGTTGTGCGCCTCGGTCATGACCAAGTCTCGGAAACCACCGTGTTTCGGTGTCCAGATCCGGTTCATGAAATATGAGGCTCCGCCACCCTTGACTTCTAGGTTTTTATCCATTCCTCTAAGGGATTCACTCGTCACATTTTCAGGTTTCATGGCTTCCAGTTGGGCCGCCTGAATTTGTTTAGACAAGTGTGAATGAATGGTTATTGACAATGACTTGACCCTGCGACCAGAATATTCTTTCCGACTTAGGGCGTCTGCTACTACGTTGGCTTTTCCCGGATGATAATGAATATCGCATTCGTAGTCACTGAGTAGCTCGACCCACCATCGTTGTCTTATGTTGAGCTCCTTCTGATCGAAAATGTGTTGTAAACTCTTGTGGTCGGTAAAGATAGTGCTTTTCGTTCCGTACAAGTAATGTCTCTAGATCTTCAGAGCAAACACCACGGCTCCAAGTTCAAGATCGTGGGTCATGTAGTTAACTTCGTGTGTCTTCAACTGTCTCGAGGCGTAGGCGATGACCTTACCTCGCTGCATCAGAACACACCCGAGCCCTTGATTCGATGCATCGCAATAGACTACGAAGTCTTCTATTCCTTCGGGAAGGGATAGTATTAGTGCGGTGCACAAGGCTCGCTTGAGCGTTTGGAACGCTCTCTCCTGTCTCTCTTCCCAGTCAAAGGCGACGCCTTTCTGGGTCAAGGTTGTTAGAGGTTTCGCTATTCGGGAGAAGTTCTGAATGAAGCTGCGGTAGTAGCCAGCGAGACCTAGAAATTGACGAATTTCTGTAGGCGTCTTCGGCGCTGACTAGTTCTCAATGGCTTTAATTTTGGATGGGTCCACGTGGATTCCCTCTTCGCTTACCACGTGTCCTAAGAATTCGACTCTTCGGATCCAAAACTCATATTTCGAGAACTTCGCATAAAGTTTCTCCTTTTGTAATGTCCCTAGAACTTGTCGCAAGTGATCGCCATGCTCTTCTTTACTTCGAGAGTAGATCAGGATGCCGTCAATGAAAACGATGACGAACTGATCCAAGTAAGGTCGGCATACTCTATTCATCAGATCCATGAAGACTGCGGGCGCATTGGTCAATCCAAATGGCATCACCACGAAGTCGTAGTGTCCGTAACGAGTTCGGAAGGCTGTCTTCGGCACATCCTCCTCTAGTACTCGTAACTGGTGATATCCGGATCTCAGATCAATTTTGGAAAAATAGTTCGCCCCTTGCAGTTGGTCAAATAGATCGTCTATGCGAGGCAAAGGGTAACGATTCTTGACCGTCAGTTTGTTGAGTTCTCTGTAGTCGATACACATACGGAATGATCCGTCTTTCTTCTTAACGAACAAAACCGGTGCTCCCCAAGGTGAGAAACTTGGTCTTATAAAGCCCTTGCTGAGCAGTTCGTTAAATTGACCGGAGAGTTCGTGCATCTCAGCTGGTGCTAAACGGTAGGGCGACTTGGCTACTGGGGTAGCTCCTGGGAGTAAGTCAATTTTGAACTCGACCTGTCACTACAGAGGTAATCCAGGTAGCTCTTCTGGGAAAATGTCGGGGAAGTCGTTCACTACTGGGATGTTCTTTAGTTCTTTCCTTTCGAGGCTCGTATCGACGATGTGAGCAAGGAATGCATGGTATTCTTTATGCAGGTACTTCTGTGCTTGAATACTTGATATTATACGAAGACTCGCACCGGGTATGTCGTCGTAGACTATAAGAGTTTCGTTAGATGGGAGGTTTAGACGGACTACTTTCTCGAAGCACATGATGTCGACGGGATGAAGACTTAACCAATACATGCCGATGATAACGTCAAAGCTTTTAATTGAGACCGGCATAAGGTTGATTGGGAATGAATGGTTGTCTAGAGTTAGGGTACAGCCTAAGTATATGCTATTCGTACTTTCTGTTTTTCCATTAGCCATTTCTACTGTGAATTGTTCTTTGAGTGCGTGTGGTGGTTGTTTAAGCATGCGAGCAAATTTATGATTCACGAAGCTTCGCTCCGCTCCACTATCAAACAGAATGCATGCATAGGAGTTATCGAGGAGGAACGTACCAGTCACCACTGTCGGGTCAGCAACTGCTTCCCCGTGGCCTATAGCTAGTACCCTTCCTGCTCCACCAGCATTATTTGCTTTGGGGCAGTCCCTCTTATAGTGGCCTGCTTCGCCACATCCATAGCACGTCGGGCTTACGCCAGAGCCGGGGACTTGGGCGATCGGTTTCGCCAAAGATTTATAGAAACGGACTGTGTGTCCTTTCCTGTGGCAGTTAGAGCACTGCATTTCATGGCAGGGGCCATTGTGGTGTGGTGGTAGTTGCATTTTTTGCACTTGGGCAATCTTCCAGCATACTGTCCCACCGGAGCAGTAGCAGTAGCAGTAGCAGGGGTTATTGCGGCATGCACTGCCACAATTTGCTGCTTTTTGGCAGCTCGTTGCGTCTTCTTCCTTTCCTCCCAGAGTTTCCGCTTTGTGTCAGCAGGTTTGGAGGGTTCTGAGAAGGCTAGGGTTGTTGTGGTTGCAGGGGTTTTGACTCCATGGTCAATAAGTCGTTGTGGCAATCGTTTGGCACTGTCGAAGGTAGCAGGGTTTGATGATAGGACATTCCCTTGATATGGAGGCATTAGCCCCCATATGTACCTTTCGATCTTTTTCCCCTCAGTGGGAACCATACTGGGGCAGAGGGCCACCAGTTCGCTGAACCTGGCGGTATAGGAGACTACGTCGGAGCCCTTCATGGTTAGGCTCCACAGCTCCTGCTCTAATTTCTGGATTTCGCCCCTTGGGCAGTATTCCTCAATCATGAGGTCTTTCATCGTTTCCCAGCCCATGTCGTTGGCTACGACGAGGGTTAGTGCCTTAACATGGCCGTTCCACCATGTCAGGGCCTTTCCTTCAAAGGTGCATGCGGCATATTTGACTTTGCTCGTAGCAGGGCATGAACAGATTTCGAAGACTGATTCAATCTTCTCGAACCATTGCAAGAGGGCAATGACTCCGCCGGTGCCATGGAAAGACTTAGGCTTGCAATTGGTGAAATCCTTGTAGGAGCACTCTCTCGATCGCACAGGGGTTTCAACCGGAATTGATTCAACAGGAGTTCCACCTCTGCTGGCATCAGATGAGTGATACTGAGCCATGGCAGTTGCCGCTGCTGCAGCTACGGCAGTATTCAGGGCTGCAGTATCGGTGACCGGAGGCGGTGGAGGTGCGGGGTTATTGCTGGGAGATTTGCGAGGAGGCATCTTTCAGCTATAAGTTTATAAAGATAAGAAAAGTGGTAAGAATCAATTTGTAAGTAAGGTGAGCATGACACATGGACTATCAAATCATAGCCCAACAGTTGAATGAGTGTTTGACGTCACAACAAAGAGTATTAGTAGGAAAACACAAGTGTACATATTTTTCCCACAGATTATATAGATGTCAATAATACTGGTATTACTGATGTAATAAGTTCAGGGAAAATCGACCTAACAGTAGGTCTTACATCATTCCATACAAAAAAGTTTGACAGTTCTTAGATTCCTAAATAGAGTACTGAAAGTTAGGAATATTTTACAGACAAGTGCTACTTAGAGCACAGATGTTAAAGGCTATTCCTTAACCAAAAGACAGAGATGTACTAGACATCATCTAACGGCGATGGGAATTCCTCGGGCGAGCCCTGAGGTCTGACACTTGACGAAACACCTCTTGAAGGTGTTGCTCCTGAGCCCTCTGGCGGGCTCGAAGTTCCAAGACTTCAGCTCGGGAGGCATCCAGCTGTTGCTGCAGGGTTTCATTGGTTCTCTGGGTCCGTTCCATGTCTTCTTCAAGACGGCGGATGCGGACTATGTTGACACCAGAGTTGGCATCAATCTCCATGACCCGGTCGATGGCTGCTCGACTTTGCTCAACATTACGAGCTATTCTGCGGATAATGACGGGCAGAGCTCGATCCGCAGAGCCACCATTGCTAACGTGGTAAAAGCTTCGGTCCCCAAAGTATGGTAAGGGTTGACCCTGTTCGTCACTCCAACGATTCAAGTTGGTTGCCCACAAGGGAGTAGGACCTGGAAAGGCTGGTCGGGGGTTGTTGTTCGGGGCTTGAGCTACTAGCGGTAGGTTGTTGACTTCAGGCTCGGAGTCAGATCCATCAGAAAAGCCTTCTGCAAGGTGATCATCCAAAGGGATTGGATGCTCATCTTCGGGCTCTTCTTCGATCCACCCGACATTGCCTTCATTTGGAAAGTACGGGTTGCCATGATGGAATCCAGCCATTTAAATCTACACGAGAAGAGAGGTATAAGAATATAGTATACATGTAACTAGTAGTACAAAATACACCTATAGTATTTTAAGTTTAAGTTCTACTAATCTTCTTGTGGTATTGTTGGTAAGTTTTTAGACTTGTTAACACATCACAACCATTCTAGGGCATATGCTAATCACTCCTAGGACCAGCATAGTTGATCAGGCTATGCCATTCCCAGGACTGACCATACATCCCCGAGTTCACTTGTGATATTTAACAATCGTAATACTTTTGTTCTTGTCATTGTGACACTGATTTTAGTATGAATGCAGACTAGTATACTTAATTAAATATTTTAATATTTAAAGTATAGACTCTTGCTCAAAGTGCTTTAATCCCTAATGGGTTTATAGTTTAGTATATCTTTTATTGGTTGATATACTTGATTCACTATAAACAATGCTCTGATACCAATCTGTCACACCCCAAAACCAAGAACAGCGGAAACGTTCTGGGGCGGAGGACGTCATGTAAAGTATCACAACACAGTAAATGTAAATAAGCAAACAACATCATCCATTGCATTAAATATATAATTTTAATACAAGCGTGTTCTGAACAGTTATGGACACCAAAAATATAATGTGAATCAAAATAATAATAAGATTCTTGGATGTGCTCCATCTTCTCAAAAGCTGGCCTCGGTACCTGTCTACCGATGACCTGAGAATACAAGTTATTTTGAAAGAGTTTATCAGCACTAAGCTGGTGAGTTCATAAGTATTTTAGTGTCGGTGTTTGTTATCAAAACGTTTGAACATGTCTCAAGTGTAAGTTTGCAAAATGTAAGTGAATGTTTGTAAGTGTTTGTAAAAGTTTGAATCTCTCAGAAAAAACTATATTTTCTATTAAAGTAGCCTTCTACCAAGGCTTAACTGTTTTGTATACTCGTTTGTTGTAAAAGTGTGTAATTTCCCAAGTGTAACTATCATTTAACAAAATATAGTTTGTACATTAATGTTTAAGTGAAATAATCACTAAATATATGTAATGGGTAAATTATTGTAGTACTGTAGTGTTGTATTATAGGAACTACTGTTGTACTAACTACCTTAAACCGGATTTATATTAAGGTATCATGTGATAAATTGCACCATACTATAGACCGGTAACAACGACAATGTATAGTCGAAAAATAAGGTATGACGTTTGGCACCCACAGACCTGCCGCTCCGGCTGTAGCTAGCAGCCAGGTGTAGGATAGTCAATCCAGTATAGATCTATACGCAAACTTACGCTCTCCCTTCAAGAGACTCTGGCTACAACTCGGGTCATGACAATTAAGGCATGCTATCATACAGTGGATCACAATTGTTAACGTATTCATGTATATGTAATGTAATGTTACGTGTTCTAGTATCGTTATATATGTTCTCGTCCTAGTATAGTTGTATATGTACTCTTAGTAATAAGTATTGTCTCATGAATGAACTGACTCATTGATCTAGAAATTTTAGTAGTATGATCCTGTGTTACCCCGATGGTAACTTACTAATGATGTACTAATACGCGTGAATAAAGGAGTACTTTTATGTCTATATATGTACATTTGATATATAATAAATATTGAAACGACCTTCGGAGGGCTACCCGAAATCCCACCAGACCACATCTCAAGCGCGAAAAGGAAATAGGGCGGATGGCCTTCCTAAGCCCTTTAAACATTGCTTATATATCTATACATATATGGGCATGCAATTTATAAGAAGTATAACAAAGTTTAAATAAAAGTATTTGATAAGTAAAAGAGTTTGTAAAACAGTTTGAAGTAAAAGAGTTTGATAAACAGTTTGAACAGTAATAAAATCATTGGTTCTCTAGTTATTAATCACATGTGATTGATGTAATAACTATAAGCATTTAACTTGTATTCCCCCCATAAAGTATTTAAAACATTTAAAAGTATTTCAAAGGTTAATTAAAGGGGTATGAACTCACTTGTGGTGAGTGGATTGGATTGAAGTATCGGATACCGTGCTAGGTGGCAAACGAAGACTTGTTCACACGCACGAGCCTAGTTATCATATAATGAGCATATATATAACTAATTAACCAAATAATAACTTAATGAAATAAGTTAGGACACTCAGGAACATGCAAACACTTTGTATAAGTGTTATAGGTCCTAATGGTTGCATCTATGTTGTTATGGGACAAGGCTAAAGGGGTTTAATGTACCAAAGGGCCTTATATAAGTGTTTACTACTCAATAAACCCCACAAGGAGTTTACGGTCGTAAACCCTTGAGTTTACGGCCGTGAACTCCAATCTTGGTGGTAATTGGTGTTTTGAAGTGTTATTTGATTTCTAGAATAAACCTAACTTGGTGGTTTAATCCTTTGGGTAGTTTAGGGCATAGAAAATACTCCTTTGAGGAGTTTACGGCCAAAAGACCATATCCCTTAGAGTTTACGGCCGTAAACTCTCATGGGATGGGTGTTTTAATTCTTTCAAGTCCCAAACACAAGTAGGATAAATTCTAGGCATTTGTTTAAGGCTATGGAGGACCCTAGGCACCCTTTGGTGCCCTTATTTGGTGTTTACGGCCTATGAGCATTATCTTGGCCGTAAACTCCCTTTAAGGGGTGCTTTTGATGTTTTGAAGTCCATAAATTAGCTAGGATTAAATGGGTATTAAAGTCTAAAGCCTTAGGAGTGATTAGGGCACCTTTAAGCCCTTGAATTTGGTGTTCACGGTCCAAGAAACTCTTGGGCCGTAAAAACCTAAAGCTTGGTGTTTTTGATTGTTTTCTAGTCTTAAATGTACATACATATCATCCAAAGCTAGTTACCTAACAAGGAAATGGGACTAGATAGCTCTTAAGCTTCATTTTGGAGTTTACTCCCCAAGAACGTTCTTGGGCGGTAAACTCTCGGATCTTACATATTTGACATGTAATCTATGTTATTAAGCATATAACAAGCATTGTAAAACAACTAGAGAAGTGTACTCACGGTTTGGGATGAAAACCCGAAGATCCGTGAGAGAGAAAATGGCTTTTCTCCAGATGGAAATGTGAATAATGAATGAATTTAGTTCAGAAATCTATTTATAGTCCTAAAATATTTTTGGCAGAAAATATTTTTATTCCGGAATTGGACTCTAACATTATGAAGTTTTGAAATGCTTAAGTTTCACAAACCCATGAGCATCCACTCTCCTGATATCTCCTTAAACGTAAACCCTAATGTACACAAACTTATTCGGAAAGGTCTGAAATTCATTGAAACTGGACTAGCTTCTATTGAATAGCTAATGTTCGTACAAAATGGAAATTTCGGGTTGTCACATCATCCCTCCGTTAGAAGGAATTTCGTCCCGAAATTAGAATTTAAGCAAATAAGAAGTTACAAACAATTAAGCGAAAAGATGAGGGTATTTCAGTTTCATCTGATCCTCGCGTTCCCAAGTGAATTCCGGTCCTTGCTTGGCGTTCCAGCGAACCTTCACGATAGGGATACGGCTTTGCTTCGTTTGCTTGACCTCACGGTCCATGATCTCTACCGGTTCTTCCACGAAGTTGAGGCTCTCGTTGATCTCGATCTCGTCGAGTGGGATTACAAGAGTCTCGTCGGACAGACACTTTTTCAAGTTAGATACGTGGAATGTAGAGTGTACGTTACGAAGCGCGTCTGGTAGGTCGAGTTTGTAAGCTACGGGGCCGACTCTTGCAAGAATCTCAAAAGGCCCTACGTACCTCGGATTAAGCTTCCCACGCTTTCCGAAGCGTATCAAGCCCTTCCAGGGTGAGACTTTGAGAAGGACTCGGTCTCCCACCTGAAATTCCAAAGGTTTTCTTCGTTTATCAGCGTAGCTCTTCTGTCGGTCTCTAGAGGCTTTCAATCTTTCATGAATCTGAACAATTTTCTCTATTGTTTCCCGAATGATCTCCGGACCGGTGAGAGTACTGTCGAAAGTTTGCCCCCTGGCTAATCGGGTATCACCCACCTCAGCCCAGCACAGAGGAGATCTGCACTTTCGGCCGTAGAGAGCTTCAAATAGAGCAGCCTTGATGCTCGTGTGATAACTGTAATTATAGGAAAACTCGTCAAGGGGTAAATGAGTATCCCATGCCTTTCCAAAGTCAATCACACAGGCTCTCAACATATCTTCCAGTGTTTGGATGGTCCTCTCACTCTGTCCGTCGGTCTGTGGATGGTAGGCTGTGCTCATGTCCAGCCTTGTTCCTAGGGAATGTTGTAGTGATCGCCAGAATCTTAAGGTGAGCCTACTATCTCTATCGGAGATAATGGACATAGGTACACCATGTAGCCGTACGATTTCCCTAATGTATGTTCTCGTAAGTTTCTCCATCTTTTCAGTTTCTTTGATAGGCAGGAAGTGTGCAGACTTGGTCAATCTATCGACGATGACCCATATGGTATCAAGTCCACCCGTTGTCCTGGGCAACTTGGTTATGAAATCCATAGGGATCTGCTCCCACTTCCATTCTGGAATCTTTGGTTGTTGCTGTAAACCAGAGGGCTTCTGGTACTCGACCTTAACCTTTGCGCAAGTAAGGCATTTACTTACGAAGGTAGCAATCTCTGCTTTCATATTAGGCCACCAATATAGCTTTTTAAGATCCAGATACATCTTATCTGAACCTGGGTGGACGGAATACCGAGTGTTGTGCGCCTCGGTCATGACCAAGTCTCGGAAACCTCCGTGTTTCGGTGTCCAGATCCGGTTCATGAAATATAAGGCTCCGCCACCCTTGACTTCTAGGTTTTTATCCATTCCTCTAAGGGATTCACTCGTCACATTTTCCGGTTTCATGGCTTCCAGTTGGGCCGCCTGAATTTGTTTAGACAAGTGTGAATGAATGGTTATTGACAATGACTTGACCCTGCGACCAGAATATTCTTTCCGACTTAGGGCGTCTGCTACTACGTTGGCTTTTCCCGGATGATAACGAATATCGCATTCGTAGTCACTGAGTAGCTCGATCCACCGTCGTTGTCTCATGTTGAGCTCCTTCTGATCGAAAATGTGTTGTAAACTCTTGTGGTCGGTAAAGATAGTGCTTTTCGTTCCGTACAAGTAATGTCTCCAGATCTTCAGAGCAAACACCACGGCTCCTAGTTCAAGATCGTGGGTCGTTGTCACAACTAGCATTTTTAGCTAGGAAATTCTCTTCTCACATAAACATTATCCATTGTAAAAGCATATACTCTAAGTGAATACTATACTCTATTCTCATTCAAATATATCTCATATGCTCAAATAAGGGTTGGAAACCCTAGAAGTTCTTGATTAGGCCCATTTTGGACTAGGACTTCCTTATTGGACTCTATGGACCAATAAGCTTCCAATTTGACTATCATGGGCTTAGAACCCTTAAATGGGCTCTAATTGGACCCACATTAATTTATTTCAACATTATGGGCCATATTGGGCCTAGAATGAAATAAATTAAGAGTTTTGAAACATGAATAACCTAAACTAGTCCAACAAAGGGTAAAAATCATATTACATTTCTTTTAGGTTAAAACTCATCCAACCTAACTTCTACATGGGCTAGAGGGCATAAAAGCCCAAAATTTTCCTTTTCCTTCTAAATTCTCGGCCCATGGCCCAAATCCAAGAAGAAATGAAGAAGGTTTGACTTTCAATGCCACCTCCTTATTCTCTCATGGATCTCTATGCACAAACACATGTTTCCATGCACATGTCACTTCACTCACTTCTCATTTCTCTCTTTCCCTTCCCTTGGCCGAGAGTTTACACACACACACACACATCTCACAAAAATCTCTCTAAATCACTCAAGACTTCTTTCTTCCTCTCCATTCAAAGTCTCGAAATTTTTCTTGTGTTTCAAGAGGATTCTTCAAGGTTATCATCATCCTTTGGTAATTTTTTCCATGTCTAAGCTTCAAAACTCCCCTCTCACATGAGATCTCTTATTCTAAACAAGTTTCTTTGGTGATCATACTCCTAGAAAACTCCATAAACTCGAGATCTTCATCAAGGGATGCTAGGGCCGAAAATCACCAAGTTTTCTTCCATCTTTTCTTCAAGAACCAAAACTACCCCCTAAGGTGAGCTTCATACCCCCTATTTTCTGTTTTTATGAGTTTTGTGGGGGGGGGGGGATACAAGTGAAAGTGTAGATCTATATGTGTTTTGTATGCATTGTATGATTTCTATGCTTATATGGGTGTTTTTGTGTGTTTGTGATGTTGGATCTAGCCATAAACCCCTAAAAATCGTGATATACTTTACGTTAAAGGACACTAGCATCAAACATATTTCTACATACAAAGTGTTCCAAGAAAAATAGCTAAATGGCTTAATAACATTTTATTTGGGCTAAAAACTCAATTTTTGGACATAAAATGTTAAAAATATAAAGTTAAAGGGCCCAAATTGAAATATTTCGAAATCTGATGGGTGAGATGAGTCAAAACAGTTTCCATAATGTATTTTCTGAAAATATACTTTTTGGAGGATTAAAAACATAAATTTCAAGCTTAATGGGCTAAAAATGGCATTTTCGGCCCAATAGGGCCCAATATGCGAAATTTTCTGTTTTGGAGGACCAAAACTGTGTTTTTCTGTAAAACAGTGGACTTCTAGTGTTCCAAGTACTTTTCAAAGGTTTAAAATGCTTTTCAAATTTAAAAAGGACCAAAGTTGCAAAAATTTTCCAATTTGGGCCAAAATTGTAAAAACTGCGAAAAAGAGGGGTTATAACCGAGAAAACTGTATTTTCAGGGACTCAAACTGTTTTCAATGAAAAATATGCTGAAAAATATCAATTTCAATAATTTTTGGTGTTAAAATGTCAAGAAAAATGATTTAAGGACCAAACCGGAAAGTTATTTAATTAGAGGGTTGAAAAAGTAAATTTACAAACAAAGAGGGGATGAAAACAGAAAATTTTCAAGGCTAATTCAATACACTCAACTTGATCAAATATTGGCACCGCGACTACCGACGAAATACAATACACTACAATACCAAAAATCGTTGTTAAACGAATTGGTTCGGTCTCAAACCAATAAAAATCCGAAACTACTAACGCGACGATACCTCGATTCACACAAGTAACATTTGGGAATTTATTACACACGCGAGAGTGCACAGACGTCTACGCACCATCTTTGGGCCCCAAAGTGTAAAATCTTGTTTGTTGGGCCTAGCTAGCCCAATGACCTGATCTTAAGGCCCGAAGACTTCTACCTTACGAGTTGTTGGGTCTTACATGATCTAACACAGCGTAAAAGGACTTTCAATGGCTTTTATACTATTGGTCCCCAAGGGTCCTTTGGTATTGCTAGTAAAGTCGGTATTTTAATGCGAGGCGGGTCAAGGGCCCCTCGTACTCTTTTTTTTCCCCAACCGGCTAATGGAGTTATCGAGGTCTTCGTGCCCTCTTTCTCTTCGGATGTGGGATTACTCGAAGTCAGGGCGGTTGGATAACGTGATTAGTACCGACGACGCCTACGGGATCGTTAGTATAGTTATAAACTGGTCGTTTGTGTAACGCGTGTTTATAGCAATTTATCATGCGCAAAAATAATCCGACGTCGCCTGAAATTGATGACTTCACACGCTGCAATGGTTTTATTTTCAACTTCACGGAATTCAAAGAATTAGGAAAACATCGGGTTTTCCTAGGGTTTTTCAATACATACAGTTTCAAAATGTACACAAGTTTGATGAACATTTTTTTTACAACTATAGAAACAAACAAGCATACTTATGCATCTTCACAAATGTTTTCAAAAACTCTTTACAGAAAATATCGGATTTTCTGGTGGTTTTCAAAATGATACAAAACGTTGCTTTTCAAAAACCGCTTATGAACTCACCAACATTTCACATGTTGACGTTTTTTTTTCAAAATACTTGTATTCTCAGGTAACAAGTGAACAAAGGAAAATGTACTCAGTGATGGCTTGCAGTTTACTTATTTATGAATCGAACAATTTATATTTTGGGAATGTAATGTTTAAACAATGTACTTCATGTAAACTTTATCGGTTGTACTATATTAATGCATGGTGACGAATGTTGTTACGTTTCATATATATTCAATGTTATGGTATTCAATTAAGTCACGACAGCCCTCGGACGTTTCCGCCGTCTGGTTCGGGGGTGTGACAGTCGTGTAGTTAACTTCGTGTGCCTTCAACTATCTCGAGGCGTAGGCAATGACCTTACCTCGCTGCATCAGAACACACCTGAGCCCTTGATTCGATGCATCGCAATAGACTACGAAGTCTTCTATTCCTTCGGGAAGGGATAGTATTGGTGCGGTGCACAAGGCTCGCTTGAGCGTTTGGAACGCTCTCTCCTGTCTCTCTTCCCAGTCAAAGGCGACGCATTTCTGGGTCAAGGTTGTTAGAGGTTTCGCTATTTGGGAGAAGTTCTGAATGAAACTACGGTAGTAGCCAGCGAGACCTAGAAATTGACGAATTTTTGTAGGCGTCTTTGGCGCTGGCCAGTTCTCAATGGCTTTAATTTTGGATGGGTCCACGTGGATTCCCTCTTCGCTTACCACGTGTCCTAAGAATTCGACTCTTCGGATCCAAAACTCACATTTCGAGAACTTCGCATAAAGTTTCTCCTTTCGTAATGTCCCTAGAACTTGTTGCAGGTGATCGCCATGCTCTTCCTTACTTCGGGAGTAGATCAGGATGTCGTCAATGAAAACGATGACGAACTGATCCAATTAAGGTCGACATACTCTAATCATCAGATCCATGAAGACTGCGGGCGCATTGGTCAATCCGAATGGCATCACCACGAACTCGTAGTGTCCGTAACGAGTTCGAAAGGTTGTCTTCGGCACATCCTCCTCTAGTACTCGTAACTGGTGATATCCGGATCTCAGATCAATTTTGGAAAAATAGTTTGCCCCTTGCAGTTGGTCAAATAGATCGTCTATGCGAGGCAGAGGGTAACGATTCTTGACCGTCAGTTTGTTGAGTTCTCTGTAGTCGATACACATACGGAATGATCCGTCTTTCTTCTTAACGAACAAAACCGGGGCTCCCCAAGGTGAGAAACTTGGTCTTATAAAGCCCTTGCTGAGCAGTTCGTTAAGTTGACCGGAGAGTTCCTACATCTCAGCTGGTGCTAAACGGTAGGGCGACTTGGCTACTGGGGTAGCTCCTGGGACTAAGTCGATTCTAAACTCGAGCTGTCGCTGCGGAGGTAATCCAGGTAGCTCTTCTGGGAAAATGTCGGGGAAGTCGTTCACTACTGGGATGTTCTTTAGTTCTTTCGTTTCCAGGCTCGTATCGATGACGTGAGCAAGGAATGCATGGTATTCTTTACGCAGGTACTTTTGTGCTTCAATACTTGATATTATACGAAGACTCGCACCGGGTTTGTTGCCGTAGACTATAAGAGTTTCGTTAGATGGGAGGTTTAGATGGACTGCTTTCTCGAAGCACATGATGTCGGCGCGATGAAGACTTAACCAATCCATGCCGATGATAACGTCGAAGCTTTTAATTGAGACCGGCATAAGGTCGATTGGGAATTAATGGCTGTCTAGAGTTAGGGTACAGCCTAAGTATATGCTATTCGTACTTTCTGTTTTTCCATTAGCCATTTCTACTGTGAATTGTTCTTTGAGTGCGTGTGGTGGTTGTTTAAGCATGCGAGCAAATTTATGATTCACGAAGCTTCGCTGTGCTCCACTATCAAACAGAATGCATGTATAGGAGTTATCGAGGAGGAACGTACCAGTCACCACTGTCGGGTCAGCAACTGCTTCCCCGTGGCCTATAGCTAGTACCCTTCCTGCTCCACCAGCATTCTTTGCTTTGGGGCAGTCCCTCTTATAGTGGCCTGCTTCGCCACATCCATAGCAGGTCGGGCTCGCGCCAGAGCCGGGGACTTGGGCGATTGGTTTCGCCAGAGATTTACAGAAATGGACTGTGTGTCCTTTCCTGTGGCAGTTAGAGCACTGTATTTCATGGCAGGGGCCATTTTGGTGTGGTGGTAGTTGCATTTGTTGCACTTGGGCAATCTTCCAGCATACTGTCCCACCGGAGCAGTAGCAGTAGCAGCAGCAAGGGTTATTGTGGCATGCACTGCCACAATTTGCTGCTTTTTGGCAGCTCGTTGCGTCTTCTTCCTTTCCTCCAAGAGTTTCCGCTTTGTGTCAGCAGGTTTGGAGGTTTCTAAGAAGGCTAGGGTTGTTGTGGTTGCAGGGGTTTTGACTCCATGGTCAATAAGTCGTTGTGGCAATCGTTTGGCACTGTCGAAGGTAGCAGGGTTTGATGATAGGACATTCCCTTGATATGGAGGCACTAGCCCCCATATGTACCTTTCGATCTTTTTCCCCTCAGTGGGAACCATACTGGGGCAGAGGGCCACCAGTTCGCTGAACCTGGCGGTATAGGAGACTACGTCGGAGCCCTTCATGGTTAGGCTCCACAGCTCCTGCTCTAATTTCTGGATTTCGCCCCTTGGGCAGTATTCCTCAATCATGAGGTCTTTCATCGTTTCCCAGCCCATGTCGTTGGCTACGACGAGGGTTAGTGCCTTAACATAGCCGTTCCACCATGTCAGGGCCTTTCCTTCAAAGGTGCATGCGGCATATTTGACTTTGCTCGCAGCAGGGCATGAACAAATTTCAAAGAAAGATTCAGTCTTCTCAAACCATTACGAGAGGGCAATGACTCCGCCGGTGCCATGGAAAGACTTCGGCTTGCAATTGGTGAAATCCTTGTAGGAGCACTCACTCGAGCGCAAAGGGGTTTCAACCAGAATTGATTCAACAGGAGTTCCACCTCTGCTGGCATCAGATGAGTAATATTGAGCCATGGCAGTTGCCGCTGCTGCAGCTACGACAGCATTCAGGGCTACAGTATCGATGACCGGAGGCAGAGGAGGCGGTGGAGGTGCGGGGTTATTCCTGGGAGATTTGCGAGGAGGCATCTTTCAGCTATAAGTTTATAAAGATAAGAAAAATGGTATGAATCAATTTGTAAGTAAGGCGAACGTGACACATGGACTATTAAATCATAGCCTAACAGTTGAATGAGTGTTTGAGGTCACAACAAAGAGTATTAGTAGGAAAGCACAAGTGTACAGATTTTTCCCACAGATTAGATAGATGTCAATAATACTGGTATTACTGATGTAATAAGTTCAGGGAAAATCGACCTAACAGTAGGTCTTACATCATACCATACAGAAAAGTTTGACAGTTCTTAGATTCCTAAATAGAGTACTGAAAGTTAGGAATATTTTACACACAAGTGCTACTTAGAGCACAGATGTTAAAGGCTATTCCTTAACCAAAAGACAGAGATGTACTAGACATCATCTAACGGCGATGGGAATTCCTCGGGCGATCCCTTAGATCTGACACTTGACAAAACACCTCTTGAAGGTGTCGCTCCTGAGCCCTCTGGCGGGCTCGAAGTTCCAAGACTTCAGCTCGGGAGGCAGCCAGCTGTTGCTGCAGGGTTTCATTGGTTCTCTGGGTCCGTTCCATGTCTTCTTCAAGACGGCGGATGCAGACTGTGTTGACACCAGAGTTGGCATCAATCTCCATGACCCGGTCGATGGCTGCTCGACCTTGCTCAACATTACGAGCTATTCTGCGGATAATGACGGGCAGAGCTCGATCCGCAGAGCCACCATTGCTAACGTGGTAAAAGCTTTGGTCCCCAAAGTATGGTAAGGGTTGACCCTGTTCGTCACTCCAGTGATTCAAGTTGGTTGCCCACAAGGGAGTAGGACCTGGAAAAGTTGGTCGGGGGTTATTGTTCGGGGCTTGACCTACTAGCGGTAGGTTGTTGACTTTAGGCTCGGAGTCAGATCCATCAGAAAAGCCTTCTGCGAGGTGATCATCCAAAGGGATTGGATGCTCTTGTTCGGGCTCTTCTTCGATCCATCTTCCTTTCTCCTTGCATCGGTACTTGTCTATGATGACCTGAGGATACAAGTAATTTTGAAAGCGAGTATCAGCTTTGAAGCTGGTGAGATCATAAGTATTTTAGTGTCTTAATTTGTATGTAAGTATTTTTATGTAAGAATTTGTATATGAACTGTAAGTATGAAATTTTTTAAACAACTGTAAACGTTTGAAAAACTCTAGAAATCCCTATGATTCCTACTATTATATAAGGGTGTCTTCTACCAAGACCTAACTGTTCTCAATGTCGTCTTCTACCTAGACTTAACTGTTCTATATGTTCGTCTCTTGTAAAAGTGTGTAATTTTTCCCAAGTGTAACTATCATTATCAAAATATAGTTTTTACATTTATAGTTTAAGTGAAAAGATCACTAAATATATGTACAGGGAAAATTAATGTAGTACTAAAACGTAGCGCTATAAGAACTACTGCTGTACTAACTACCTTAAACCAGATTTATATTAAGGCATCATGTGATTAATTGCACCATACTATCGACTGGTAACAACGACATACGAATGGTCGTAATAACGGAACGACGTTTGGCACCCGCAGACCTACAGGTCCGGCTGCAGCTAGCAACAAGGTGTAGGATAGTCAATCCAGTATAGATCTATATGCAAACTCATGCTCTCCCTCCAAGAGAATTCTGGCTACAACTCGGGCCATGACATTTAAGGCATGCTCCGATACAGTGGATCACAATTTTATGAACGTATTAATGTAAGTGTAATGTAATGAACTGTTCTAGCTGTAATGTACGTGCTCTCTACCTAGCAAGTATAGTAACGTAATCATTCTAGTATCATTGTATATGTTCTGTTCCTATTATCGTAATATATGTAATGTACTGTAATTTTCTAGAAAGTATTGACTCATGAATGAACTGACTCATTGTATGATATCGCGTTCTAGTAATTGTTCTAGTATCTTCCTAAACTACCCATATGGTAGTTTACTAGTAATCTAACTGGTACGTATGGACATGGATGTATACCCTTGCTACCCAAGGGCATGGGATGAACTGGAAGGACCTTTTATGACTATATATGTACACATGATATATAACTAATATTTAAACGACCTTCGGACGAGTACCCGATATCCCACCAGACCACATCTCAAGCGCAAAAAGGAGGTTGGATAGCCTTCCTAAGTCTTTTAAACATTTCTTATATAACTATACATATAGAGGCATGCAATTTATAATTTAAAAGCATAAAATAAGATTTGTAAAACATTTGAACATAAATATTTTCTAAGAAAAGACCGACTTGATGTCGATCTATAAAATGGTTTTGAAGGCATGGGTTTGATAAAACAGTTTAGTATAAAGAACATTTGTTTGAAACACAATTGTAAATAAGTTTGAAATGTAATATACAGAGTAAAATGTACAGTGTAATAAGGAGTTTAAAACATATAAAATGTTTATAAAAATCATTTGAAGGAAACTGTTTGGTAAAACGGCTAATGAGTAGCCAAATCATTTGAATGTTGTATATTAATCACATGCGATTGATATAATAACTAGCATAACTCTACTTATTAATCACATGTGATTGATATAATAACTAGCATGATTCTACTTGTATCCCCCCCCCATAAAACATTTAAAAATAGTTTAAAGCATTAGTTAAGGGATATGAACTCACCTGCAGTAAGTGACTAGAATTGAACGGACTGTTATCGTAAGGAAGGATCGGGCAAGTGCTCGGTGTCAAGTGAAGACTTAAGACACACACAATGATCCTAATTACATATGAAGACATATGTATATAAATAATTAGTGATTAAAACACAAATTATACAAGTATAAACATTTAAACGCGAGGAAAACACTTTTGGTCAAGTGCTAGGAGGCTAATGGGTTGCAACAAAGGAGTGCAATGCCTCTAATGGAAGTTTATGGTCAAATGACCATATGTATTGGAGTTTACGACCCAGGGGAGTAAACTCCTGGCCGTAAACTCTCAACAAAGCCCCTAAATGAAGTCTAACAATTATACAACTCATGTGGTGAATTGTTTCAAGGCTAAATCAAGTGTTTGGGTGTCATATTAACTCCTTTAAGGAGTTTACGGCCGTAAACTCCATTGGGAGGGTGTTTATGGTGTTTTCAAGTCTCAAACATTTCAAGGTAATGATCTATGTTGGTTTCTAGGCATACGGAAGGAGTTAGGGTGTCATTTGACCCCTTTATAGGTGTTTACGGCCCAAGAACTTGTCTTGGCCGTAAACTCCTCAATACATGTGATTCCTTAAGTTTTCTAGGCTATAAACACTTTAGAGTACTTGTCCTAATTTAAGCCTAAGCCTTAGGAAGTGTTTGTGGCATCAAAACATCCCTATTTAGACTTTCCGGCCCATGAACCAATTGGCCATGTGTTTACGGCCGTGAACACCCCTAGGTGTTGGTATTTTGATTGCTTTGGGTCTTAGACACATCAAGGTAATGTGCTATGCTAGTCTATTGGTTCAATGAAGGCATTTAGGGCACTTTGGGCACTTTGGGCACTTAACATGGAGTTCACGGCCCTAGAACATCATTGGCCGTGAACTCTCTTTCTTCCATGTTTTGAAATGATTTTGGTGTCCTAAATATGAAATGAAGGCTTCTAGTTCGAGTTCTAAAGCTTTGAGGGTCATTGGAACCCTTTAGGACCTTAAAATGGAGTTTACTCCCCAAGTGTTCTTGGGCGGTAAACTCCCAAATCTTGGGGTATTAATCCGATTTTGATGTTTTCTAGTCATATACATACTAGCATACAAGTCTAAGGTAGTTACAAATCACGGGGAAAGGACTAGGTAGCATTTAAGCCACTTATCGGAGTTTACTCTCCAAGAACGTTCTTGGGCGGTAAACTCCCGAATCTCACAGATTTGATATGTAATTGGCGTTTCTAAACACAATCTAAGCTATATAACATAACTAGATTGAAGTACTCACAATTTGGGATAAAAACCCGAAGATCCGTGAGAGAGAATTTTGACTTTTCTCTAAATGGAATTCAACAAATGAACCAATTTGGTTCAGAATTCTATTTATAGTCCTGAGATATTTTTGGCAGAACAGGAGCAGCGGGTGGATTGGGAGTTGGTGCAACAGACTTGTCCTTGAAGTTGCTCTCAGCGACCCTCAAGAGACCTTGGAGTTTGCTTAGGGTGACCTCCTCTTTGTTCATGTGGTAAGTCATCCTAAATTGATTGTAGCTTGGAGGCAAAGAGTGAAGCACCATGTCAATCGCCAACTCTTCCCCAAAGTCAACATTCAACTTGCGAAGACGGTCGACATACCTTTGCATCTTTTGCAGGTGCACGGTAAGAGACTCTCCATGACCCATCTTAGCGGAAATCATGTTAGTGAAAATCTCATAACGCTCTTGTCTCGCGTTTTGGTGGTATCTCTCCAATAAGTCTTGGTGCATCTCGTACGGGTACATGTCTTCATAGGACTTTTGGAATTCGGAGTTCATAGTGGCTATCATGATGCAATGAACCTTCATTTCATCACGCTCGTGAGTTCCAAAGGCGGTCATTTTAGCCGGAGTAGCGATTTTAGGGTTGATTTTCTCGAGCTTCTCATCGAGGACATACTCCTTATCCTCATAGCGAGCAATTGTGCGAATGTATCTTATCCATTCGCTAAAGTTCGTCCCATCGAAGGTGACCTTTTGACAAAGGCTCATCAATGTGAATGAACTAGCAGCAGCGTTGTTTGCGTTCGACATCTAAAATTAGAAAGGACAAAGATAGATTAGAATATGAATCCCTAATTATTACCCAATAAGAAAAATTAGGGCTAGGATCCAACAACAATATTTACATATTAGAAAAGGGATGCCGTAATCTAACATGCAAACAATTTGAAGGTAAGTGAATGATGATTCACTAATTCTCCACCTTGAAAACTTAACTTTAAGTTCTAAATGAATTTGAGAATTCCTAGGTTTAGATGAGATTCATTGAAAAATTTCAATGGCATGTTTAAATCTCGATATGCCCCTCTTGTTTGTGACTGGGATACCGAGGATCACAAAGCGGGTGTGAATTACAATGCAAATTCACATGGTACCTTCATTGTAACGGTCACCTATTCGATGTGCTGGTAAACCACACACGCTCCATCGAACAATGATAAACAATGAATCACCCTTTGCCACCTTCGCTTAGAACCAATTAGTGTGCCGGTAAACCACACACGCTCCACTAACTTCTTAGCAAGGTGCAAAGTGTAATTTCATGGGATTACATCAATTCACTTTTCCTAAAGTAACTAAGATTGGGAAATTTTTGAAAAACATGTAGTTACTTTGTATTTCATATTATACTTTTAATGAGAGGATGAGGTTGCCCTATCCTACCCGTTCGGCTAACGACCCTCCACCGATCAAGCAAGCGGTGGGTGTGAGTGTACACCCATTAAGTGCCATTTTATAGGCCACAACCTTATACCCACCTTATAGATCGGCTTCGTGAATGAGGCCTACTAACGGTAAGACTAGCATTTTAGTTGTACATACATACATACATACATACATATATATATATATATATATATATATATATATATATATATATTAATCTTGTAATATTATATTAGTATAGGGTTGTATTTTAAACTTGTAAAACTCTCGGGTTTGAAATTTAAATTGTCTAAATTAAACTTTTAATCACAAAACATAAATTTCAAAACTTGAGGACAAATTTTAAACATTTAAAACATGGAGGATCAAATAACAAATAATCTTAATTAACAATTAATTCCATAATTATCCATATTTGATTTATTTAAGATTTCTTGCATAATATTCTACCAATTTAATCAAAATAATTAATTAATTATCACATAAGGAAATTAAATATTTTATTAATTGATAAATATCTTTAATTAGATCAAGATTATAGTCATATATATATCAAAAAATCGGATTAGGGTTTATGTAATATGATAAAGGCAAGTTTCCATAAGATAAATATCAAAAAATCCCGAATTTGGCCCTTCCTGACGCTTGGACTCGCCGAGTACCCACTCTGGACTCGCCGAGTCAGGCCAACTCGCCGAGTCCACTATGGGACTCGCCGAGTCCATGACTCAGAAACACAAATTTCGAATTTTGAAAGTAAGATTCAAACAAACAAGCAACAATTTAATAGAAACCAATCTAGGCTCTGATACCACTGATGGGTTTTGGCCATATGAACATTCCTCTATGCACATGCAAACCCTAATGCTTGGATCTAGTTTTCTCTAATTAAACATGATTTGAATCCTAGAATTCTAATGACTAATTAGGTATAAGAACAATACAAAATCAGATCTAGAAGTTTACCTTTGAATCTCTTGTTTGATCTTGTTGTCTTGGAACTCTAGAGTCACAACTTTCACTCCTCTAATGGCTTACAAACACCAACTAGCAAGGAGGATGATTTGAGAGAGAGGGGAGGGATTAGAAATCGGCCAGGGTTTCTTTGCTTTAGCAAAGGTGCCGATTTCCCTTGCCCTAGGGGTCTATTTATACTCGTAAGGCTCCTAGGGTTTCACCCTTAAACCCTAATTGGATAATCTTTCCTTAAAACAATCCAAATCCTTTCCATGATAAGTCCTTGGACGAATTTGAGGCTATCCCAAGCCCTAGAATTCGTCCAGCCTCTATCCCTTAAGGATTTACAGCCCAAAGTGTAACTATCAAACAATTGACAGTTTATACCCTCTTATTTAATTAATCTCTTTAAGTCACAAAATTAATACTAATTAATTTATGACTTATATTAATCAAATAACAATATTATTATTCCTTATATTATTCTCATAATATATTAATAATATCTATTCTCTCATAATAAATCATCCTATCAAGTTGCTATGGTGAAGGCAAGCCAAAAGGACCATGCACAATCGGGTCAAATACTTGCCTAATATAGTTGCAGCCTTAGACACTATTCCAACAGTCTCCCACTTGGATAAGTCTAGTAACTATATGCACAAGTACAATCCAATTCGCAATCGTAGCTCTCAAAGACGCTGTCAAACTCCGATCTAATCAATCTTGTCCTTTAGATAAGGGATCGTACAGTCCTCTGTTAGATGTCATGCTGACAATTCTATGGAATAATTAGTCTAGCATTTTGGTTTCTCGATCTCCGATTTATTTGACATAGAACTTAATCGAACACATCAATTCAGTTCTGACCGGGCCCGACACATAAGTCAAATTAAATCATCGGGCGACCGAGATATCGCTTTTATCCTCTTGGGATAAAAGTTACAGATAAACTTCGAATTATATGCATTTACTTATTCATTAATCAACTATACACAACAATGCGTTTTATAACATCGAGTCACCAATGCGTTTTTGCATTATCAATGTACAATCAATTAACAAATAACAAACCATATATCTAGGTTTTAAGACTATATGATATTATCGTCTTGCGTTCACCCTTTTATATAATATTCCATAAGGTGATTCCAGCAAGCGCGGGTTTGTTCCAATGCTCAAAACTAGTTCATAAGCACTCATGAATGTTGCAGCAACCCTTTGCTATGTCTAAAACCATTTAGACAATCTACACACCAATTCATGACAATCTTCATTCATATCTACTTCCAACATATGAACGATTGTGGACAATTTGAATAATTCGATTATTCCTAATAAACTCAATTATTATGGAAGTCAAAACATGCAAAATGAAACAATAGTTAAACAATTAACATAAGACAGTAACATTACTTATAAATAATAATCCTTTTATTTAATCATCAAATGTTAATTACATTTATCTATTACACGTTTCTACTACTATCTAATCTATGCTAATATCATCCTTCAGCCCAATACTCCTAGCATGCTGCAAGTGCTTAACCCTACTCAGTCCCTTCGTAAGCGGATCTGCTGGGTTATCTTCTGATGATATCCTCTTCACTACGAGTTGTCCTTCTTCTACACGATGTCTAGTAAAGTGATATTTTCTGTCGATATGTCTAGATCTACCATGATCCCTCGGTTCCTTGGTCAAGGCAACCGCTCCTTCATTATCACAAAAAATCTCCATGGGCTCCTTTATGGAGGGTACAACTCCAAGATCACCAATGAAGTTCTTCAACCATATCGCCTCCTTCGACGCTTCGCTCGTTGAAATGTAATCTGATTCGCACGTTGAATCAGCTACGGTTTCCTGCTTGGAACTTTTCCAAGTTACTGCACCTCCATTCAGGGTAAAGACCCAGCCCGACTGCGAACGGTAGTTGTCCCTGTCGGTCTGAAAGCTGGCGTCACTATACCCTCTCACCTTCAAGTCATCACTCCCTCCGAGGAATAAGAACCATTCCTTCATCCTCTGAAGGTACTTAAGGATATTCTTAACCGCAACCCAATGAGCTCTACCAGGGTTCCCTTGATATATGCTAACCATGCTCAAAGCAAAGGCTACATCAGGGCGAGTACAAGTCATAGCATACATGATTGAGCCAACTGCGGAAGCGTATGGTACTCGACTCATTTCTGCTATTTCAGCTTCGGTACTCGGACTTTGAGTCTTACTCAACTTGGCATTACTTTGTATCGGCAATTCTCCCTTCTTCGAGTTTTCCATACTAAAACATTTTAGTACTTTCTCTAAGTAAGTGTTTTGACTAAGTCCTATTAGTCTCTTACTTCTTTCTCTTACTATCCTTATTCCCAAAATATAGGAAGCCTCTCTGAGGTCCTTCATAGCGAAGCACTTCCTGAGCCAGGACTTAACCTCCTGCAGAGTCGGGATGTCGTTTCCTATGAGTAATATGTCATCGACATATAGAACGAGGAAGCTTACTATACTCTCACTGGCTTTGACATATACACACGATTCATCTTCGCTTCGTACGAATCCAAACTCTTTGACTTTCTCATCGAAGCAAAGATTCCATCTGCGAGACGCTTGCTTAAGTCCATAAATAGACTTCTCAAGCTTACACACTCTATTCGGATGCTTCGGATCCACAAACCCCTCTGGCTGAGCCATGTAAACATCCTCAGCCAACTTTCCGTTAAGGAAAGCGGTCTTGACATCCATTTGCCAAATCTCATAATCATGAAATGCGGCAATAGC
This sequence comes from Lactuca serriola, assembly GCF_051521515.1. Taxonomy (NCBI): domain Eukaryota; kingdom Viridiplantae; phylum Streptophyta; class Magnoliopsida; order Asterales; family Asteraceae; genus Lactuca; species Lactuca serriola. The sequence continues at coordinate 331,075,523 of NC_136411.1, forward strand.
TAGCATCACTCTAATAGATTATATCTTCGCAACTGGTGAGAAGGTCTCATCATAGTCAACTCCGGGAGTTTGAGTAAATCCCTTCGCGACTAATCGCGCTTTATATGTGTGTACGTTTCCATCCACATCGGTCTTCTTCTTGAAGATCCATTTGCACCCAACGGTCTTACGTCGGGGCACATTATCAACCAAATTCCAAACTTGGTTATCATACATGGATTGGATCTCGCTATCCATTGCCACTTTCCATTTCGCAGACTCCGGGCCTGCCATGGCTTCCTTATAGCTATTAGGTTCATCAAGGTTTATTAGTGTACCATCACTAATATACGTGTCCCCTCCGGTAGTAATGTGGAAACCATAAAACTGGGGTTGAACTCTAACTCTTTCGGAACGTCTAAGAGGTAAGGATTCATCAATCAGTTCAACCGGAGTTTCCTCCTCGGGTTGAGTGCCAGCGGTAGAGGTTCTTTCATCTATCGACTCTTGAATCTCTTCAAGCTCAATTTGCCTCCCACTGTCTCCTTGGCTTATGACTTCTCGCTCTCGGAAAACTCCTCTCCTCGCAACGAAGGCAACATTGTCTTTCGATCTATAGAAGAGATATCCAAAGGATTTCTGTGGGTAGCCGATGAAAATACATCGCTCACTACGAGGTTCAAGCTTGTCATGAGTATCTCGTCTTACGAAAGCCTTGCAACCCCAAACCTTGATATGTGCTAACGAGGGAGCTTTCCCTGTCCACGTGTCGTGAGGTGTTTTGGCAACCTTCTTGGTAGGGACTCGGTTAAGGATATGGGCAGCAGTCTCTAAGGCATACCCCCAAAAAGAGATAGGTAGTGAAGCACGACTCATCATAGATCGAACCATGTCCAACAAGGTTCGATTATGCCTTTCTGCCACACCATTCAATTGTGGTGTCCTAGGTGGCGTCAATTGTGAAACTATTCCACACTCCTTTAGATAATCGTGGAATTCAAGACTTAGGTACTCTCCTCCTCGATCGGATCGAAGCATCTTGATTTTCCTGCCCAATTGATTCTCCACTTCATTCTTGAACTCTTTGAACTTTTCAAAAGTTTCTGACTTTTGCTTGATTAAATAGACATACCCATATCTACTATAGTCATCGGTAAAAGTCACGTAGAAGCGGTTCCCATCCTTCGTGGATGATCTAAACGGTCCACATACATCGGTATGTATTAGGTCCAATAGACCCTCACCCCTTTCACACGTACTCGTGAAGGGTGACTTAGTCATCTTTCCAAGTAAACAAGATTCGAACGTGTCATCTTCCCTAAGGTCGAATGACTCCAACACTCCATCCTTTTGGAGTTGGGCTATGCACTTCTTGTTGACATGTCCAAGACGACAATGCCACAAGGATGCTCTATCTATACTATTGGAAGAATCTATGTTCAAAACATCATTTCCTAAGTTATCAACAATCATAACAGTTTCATAAATTCCATTACACGGTATTGCTTCAAAATAAAAGACACCATTTAGATAAGCCAAAATAGAACCATTCTCATTATTAAAAGAAAATCTAAAACCTTGTCTAAACAAACCATGAAATGAAATGATGTTTCTAGCCACTTCTGGCGAATAGCAACAATTGTTCAAATCTAAACTTAAACCATTCCTAAGCACTAAAGAATACACTCCAATCTTGGTCACATGCGACGATCTTCTATTCCCCATGATTAGATTAATTATTCCAGCCTCCACATCCCTATTTCTTCTTAGTCCCTGCACATTAGAACAAATGTTGTAACCACAACCGGTATCAAGAACCCAAGAAATATCATGAGATGAATCGTTAGATTTAATTGTGTATATACCTGCGAAAGACGGCTTGATCTTTCCTTCCTTGATGGCTTGTAGGTACTCTGGGCAGCTTCTCTTCCAATGTCCTATCTTGTGGCAGTGGTGGCACTCTACCTCCTTTGGGTTAGGGCAGGGTTTAGCAGGATCAACTTTGGTCCCACTAGAAGAGGCACCATCTCGGGGCTTAACCTTGCGATGGTTCTTAGACAAAGCTTTCCTCTTCTTTCCCCTTCCTTGTCCAATAGCCAAAACAGGAGCAGCGGGTGGATTGGGAGTTGGTGCAACAGACTTGTCCTTGAAGTTGCTCTCAGCGACCCTCAAGAGACCTTGGAGTTTGCTTAGGGTGACCTCCTCTTTGTTCATGTGGTAGGTCATCCTAAATTGATTGTAGCTTGGAGGCAAAGAGTGAAGCACCATGTCGATCGCCAAGTCTTCCCCAAAGTCAACATTCAACTTGCGAAGACGGTCGACATACCTTTGCATCTTTTGCAGGTGCACGGTAAGAGACTCTCCATGACCCATCTTAGCGGAAATCATGTTAGTGAAAATCTCATAACGCTCTTGTCTCGCGTTTTGGTGGTATCTCTCCAATAAGTCTTGGTGCATCTCGTACGGGTACATGTCCTCATAGGACTTTTGGAATTCGGAGTTCATAGTGGCTATCATGATGCAATGAACCTTCATTGCATCACGCTCGTGAGTTTCAAAAGCGGTCATTTTAGCCGGAGTAGCGATTTTAGGGTTGATTTTCTCGAGCTTCTCATCGAGGACATACTCCTTATCCTCATAGCGAGCAATTGTGCGAATGTATCTTATCCATTCGCTAAAGTTCGTCCCATCGAAGGTGACCTTTTGACAAAGGCTCATCAATGTGAATGAACTAGCAGCAGCGTTGTTTGCGTTCGACATCTAAAATTAGAAAGGAAAAAGATAGATTAGAATATGAATCCTTAATTATCACCCAATAAGAAAAATTAGGGCTAGGATCCAACAACAATATTTACATATTAGAAAAGGGATGCCGTAATCTAACATGCAAACAATTTGAAGGTAAGTGAATGATGATTCACTAATACTCCACCTTGAAAACTTAACTTTAAGTTCTAAATGAATTTGAGAATTCCTAGGTTTAGATGAGATTCATTGAAAAATTTCAATGGCATGTTTAAATCTCGATATGCCCCTCTTGTTTGTGACTGGGATACCGAGGATCACAAAGCGGGTGTGAATTACAATGCAAATTCACATGGTACCTTCATTGTAACGGTCACCTATTCGATGTGCCGGTAAACCACACACGCTCCATCGAACTATGATAAACAATGAATCACCCTTTGCCACCTTCGCTTAGAACCAATTAGTGTGCCGGTAAACCACACACGCTCCACTAACTTCTTAGCAAGGTGCAAAGTGTAATTTCATGGGATTACATCAATTCACTTTTCCTAAAGTAACTAAGATTGGGAAATTTTTGAAAAACATGTAGTTACTTTGTATTTCATATTATACTTTTAATGAGAGGATGAGGTTGCCCTATCCTACCCGTTCGGCTAACGACCCTCCACCGATCAAGCAAGCGGTGGGTGTGAGTGTACACCCATTAAGCGCCATTTTATAGGCCGCAACCTTATACCCACCTTATAGATCAGCTTCGTGAATGATGGTTTGATCTTTCCTTCCTTGATGGCTTGTAGGTACTCTGGGCAGCTTCTCTTCCAATGTCCTATCTTGTGGCAGTGGTGGCACTCTACCTCCTTTGGGTTAGGGTAGGGTTTAGCAGGATCAACTTTGGTCCCACTAGAAGAGGCACCATCTCGGGGCTTAACCTTGTGATGGTTCTTAGACAAAGCCTTCCTCTTCTTTCCCCTTCCTTGTCCAATAGCCAAAACAGGAGCAGCGGGTGGATTGGGAGTTGGTGCAACAGACTTGTCCTTGAAGTTGCTCTCAGCGACCCTCAAGAGACCTTGGAGTTTGCTTAGGGTGACCACCTCTTTGTTCATGTGGTAGGTCATCCTAAATTGATTGTAGCTTGGAGGCAAAGAGTGAAGCAACATGTCGATCGCCAAGTCTTCCCCAAAGTCAACATTCAACTTGCGAAGACGGTCGACATACCTTTGCATCTTTTGCAGGTGCACGGTAAGAGACTCTCCATGACCCATCTTAGCGGAAATCATGTTAGTGAAAATCTCATAACGCTCTTGTCTCGCGTTTTGGTGGTATCTCTCCAATAATTCTTGGTGCATCTCGTACGGGTACATGTCCTCATAGGACTTTTGGAATTCGGAGTTCATAGTGGCTATCATGATGCAATGAACCTTCATTGCATCACGCTCGTGAGTTTCAAAAGCGGTCATTTTAGCCGGAGTAGCGATTTTAGGGTTGATTTTCTCGAGCTTCTCATCGAGGACATACTCCTTATCCTCATAGCGAGCAATTGTGCGAATGTATCTTATCCATTCGCTAAAGTTCGTCCCATCGAAGGTGACCTTTTGACAAAGGCTCATCAATGTGAATGAACTAGCAGCAGCGTTGTTTGCGTTCGACATCTAAAATTAGAAAGGACAAAGATAGATTAGAATATTAATCCCTAATTATCACCCAATAATAAAAATTAGGGCTAGGATCCGACAACAATATTTACATATTAGAAAAGGGATGCCGTAATCTAACATGCAAACAATTTGAAGGTAAGTGAATGATGATTCACTAATTCTCCACCTTGAAAACTTAACTTTAAGTTCTAAATGAATTCGAGAATTCCTAGGTTTAGATGAGATTCATTGAAAAATTTCAATGGCATGTTTAAATCTCGATATGCCCCTCTTGTTTGTGACTGGGATACCGAGGATCACAAAGCAGGTGTGAATTACAATGCAAATTCACATGGCACCTTCATTGTAACGGTCACCTATTCGATGTGCCGGTAAACCACACACGCTCCATCGAACTATGATAAACAATGAATCACCCTTTGCCACCTTCGCTTAGAACCAATTAGTGTGCCGGTAAACCACACACGCTCCACTAACTTCTTAGCAAGGTGCAAAGTGTAATTTCATGGGATTACATCAATTCACTTTTCCTAAAGTAACTAAGATTGGGAAATTTTTGAAAAACATGTAGTTACTTTGTATTTCATATTATACTTTTAATGAGAGGATGAGGTTGCCCTATCCTACCCGTTCGGCTAACGACCCTCCACCGATCAAGCAAGCGGTGGGTGTGAGTGTACACCCATTAAGCGCCATTTTATAGGCCGCAATCTTATACCCACCTTATAGATCGGCTTCGTGAATGACGGATTGATCTTTCCTTCCTTGATGGCTTGTAGGTACTCTGGGCAGCTTCTCTTCCAATGTCCTATCTTGTGGAAGTGGTGGCACTCTACCTCCTTTGGGTTAGGGCAGGGTTTAGCAGGATCAACTTTGGTCCCACTAGAAGAGGCACCATCTCGGGGCTTAACCTTGCGATGGTTCTTAGACAAAGCCTTCCTCTTATTTCCCCTTCCTTGTCCAATAGCCAAAACAGGAGCAGCGGGTGGATTGGGAGTTGGTGCAACAGACTTGTCCTTGAAGTTGCTCTCAGCGACCCTTAAGAGACCTTGGAGTTTGCTTAGGGTGACCTCCTCTTTGTTCATGTGGTAGGTCATCCTAAATTGATTGTAGCTTGGAGGCAAAGAGTGAAGCAACATGTCGATCGCCAAGTCTTCCCCAAAGTCAACATTCAACTTGCGAAGACGGTCGACATACCTTTGCATCTTTTGCAGGTGCACGGTAAGAGACTCTCCATGACCCATCTTAGCGGAAATCATGTTAGTGAAAATCTCATAACGCTCTTGTCTCGCGTTTTGGTGGTATCTCTCCAATAAGTCTTGGTGCATCTCGTACGGGTACATGTCCTCATAGGAATTTTGGAATTCGGAGTTCATAGTGGCTATCATGATGCAATGAACCTTCATTGCATCACGCTCATGAGTTTCTAAAGCGGTCATTTTAGCCGGAGTAGCGATTTTAGGGTTGATATTCTCGAGCTTCTCATCGAGGACATACTCCTTATCCTCATAACGAGCAATTGTGCGAATGTATCTTATCCATTCGCTAAAGTTCGTCCCATCGAAGGTGACCTTTTGACAAAGGCTCATCAATGTGAATGAACTAGCAACAGCGTTGTTTGCGTTCGACATCTAAAATTAGAAAGGAAAAAGATAGATTAGAATATGAATCCTTAATTATCACCCAATAAGAAAAATTAGGGCTAGGATCCAACAACAATATTTACATATTAGAAAAGGGATGCCGTAATCTAACATGCAAACAATTTGAAGGTAAGTGAATGATGATTCACTAATTCTCCACCTTGAAAACTTAACTTTAAGTTCTAAATGAATTTGAGAATTCCTAGGTTTAGATGAGATTCATTGAAAAATTTCAATGGCATGTTTAAATCTCGATATGCCCCTCTTGTTTGTGACTGGGATACCGAGGATCACAAAGCGGGTGTGAATTACAATGCAAATTCACATGGTACCTTCATTGTAACGGTCACCTATTCGATGTGCCGGTAAACCACACACGCTCCATCGAACTATGATAAACAATGAATCACCCTTTGCCACCTTCGCTTAGAACCAATTAGTGTGCCGGTAAACCACACACGCTCCACTAACTTCTTAGCAAGGTGCAAAGTGTAATTTCATGGGATTACATCAATTCACTTTTCCTAAAGTAACTAAGATTGGGAAATTTTTGAAAAACATGTAGTTACTTTGTATTTCATATTATACTTTTAATGAGAGGATGAGGTTGCCCTATCCTACCCGTTCGGCTAACGACCCTCCACCGATCAAGCAAGCGGTGGGTGTGAGTGTACACCCATTAAGCGCCATTTTATTGGCCGCAACCTTATACCCACCTTATAGATCAGCTTCATGAATGATGGTTTGATCTTTCCTTCCTTGATGGCTTGTAGGTACTCTGGGCAGCTTCTCTTCCAATGTCCTATCTTGTGGCAGTGGTGGCACTCTACCTCCTTTGGGTTAGGGTAGGGTTTAGCAGGATCAACTTTGGTCCCACTAGAAGAGGCAACATCTCGGGGCTTAACCTTGTGATGGTTCTTAGACAAAGCCTTCCTCTTCTTTCCCCTTCCTTGTCCAATAGCCAAAACAGGAGCAGCGGGTGGATTGGGAGTTGGTGCAACAGACTTGTCCTTGAAGTTGCTCTCAGCGACCCTCAAGAGACCTTGGAGTTTGCTTAGGGTGACCACCTCTTTGTTCATGTGGTAGGTCATCCTAAATTGATTGTAGCTTGGAGGCAAAGAGTGAAGCAACATGTCGATCGCCAAGTCTTCCCCAAAGTCAACATTCAACTTGCGAAGACGGTCGACATACCTTTGCATCTTTTGCAGGTGCACGGTAAGAGACTCTCCATGACCCATCTTAGCGGAAATCATGTTAGTGAAAATCTCATAACGCTCTTGTCTCGCGTTTTGGTGGTATCTCTCCAATAATTCTTGGTGCATCTCGTACGGGTACATGTCCTCATAGGACTTTTGGAATTCGGAGTTCATAGTGGCTATCATGATGCAATGAACCTTCATTGCATCACGCTCGTGAGTTTCAAAAGCGGTCATTTTAGCCGGAGTAGCGATTTTAGGGTTGATTTTCTCGAGCTTCTCATCGAGGACATACTCCTTATCCTCATAGCGAGCAATTGTGCGAATGTATCTTATCCATTTGCTAAAGTTCGTCCCATCGAAGGTGACCTTTTGACAAAGGCTCATCAATGTGAATGAACTAGCAGCAGCGTTGTTTGCGTTCGACATCTAAAATTAGAAAGGACAAAGATAGATTAGAATATGAATCCTTAATTATCACCCAATAAGAAAAATTAGGGCTAGGATCCAACAAAAATATTTACATATTAGAAAAGGGATGCCGTAATCTAACATGCAAACAATTTGAAGGTAAGTGAATGATGATTCACTAATTCTCCACCTTGAAAACTTAACTTTAAGTTCTAAATGAATTCGAGAATTCCTAGGTTTAGATGAGATTCATTGAAAAATTTCAATGGCATGTTTAAATCTCGATATGCCCCTCTTGTTTGTGACTGGGATACCGAGGATCACAAAGCGGGTGTGAATTACAATGCAAATTCACATGGTACCTTCATTGTAACGGTCACCTATTCGATGTGCCAGTAAACCACACACGCTCCATCGAACTATGATAAACAATGAATCACCCTTTGCCACCTTCGCTTAGAACCAATTAGTGTGCCGGTAAACAACACACGCTCCACTAACTTCTTAGCAAGGTGCAAAGTGTAATTTCATGGGATTACATCAATTCACTTTTCCTAAAGTAACTAAGATTGAGAAATTTTTGAAAAACATGTAGTTACTTTGTATTTCATATTATACTTTTAATGAGAGGATGAGGTTGCCCTATCCTACCCGTTCGGCTAACGACCCTCCACCGATCAAGCAAGCGGTGGGTGTGAGTGTACACCCATTAAGCGCCATTTTATAGGCCGCAATCTTATACCCACCTTATAGATCGGCTTCGTGAATGACGGATTGATCTTTCCTTCCTTGATGGCTTGTAGGTACTCTGGGCAGCTTCTCTTCCAATGTCCTATCTTGTGGAAGTGGTGGCACTCTACCTCCTTTGGGTTAGGGCAGGGTGTAGCAGGATCAACTTTGGTCCCACTAGAAGAGGCACCATCTCGGGGCTTAACCTTGCGATGGTTCTTAGACAAAGCCTTCCTCTTCTTTCCCCTTCCTTGTCCAATAGCCAAAACAGGAGCAGCGGGTGGATTGGGAGTTGGTGCAACAGACTTGTCCTTGAAGTTGCTCTCAGCGACCCTTAAGAGACCTTGGAGTTTGCTTAGGGTGACCTCCTCTTTGTTCATGTGGTAGGTCATCCTAAATTGATTGTAGCTTGGAGGCAAAGAGTGAAGCAACATGTCGATCGCCAAGTCTTCCCCAAAGTCAACATTCAACTTGCGAAGACGGTCGACATACCTTTGCATCTTTTGTAGGTGCACGGTAAGAGACTCTCCATGACCCATCTTAGCGGAAATCATGTTAGTGAAAATCTCATAACGCTCTTGTCTCGCGTTTTGGTGGTATCTCTCCAATAAGTCTTGGTGCATCTCGTACGGGTACATGTCCTCATAGGAATTTTGGAATTCGGAGTTCATAGTGGCTATCATGATGCAATGAACCTTCATTGCATCACGCTCATGAGTTTCTAAAGCGGTCATTTTAGCCGGAGTAGCGATTTTAGGGTTGATATTCTCGAGCTTCTCATCGAGGACATACTCCTTATCCTCATAACGAGCAATTGTGCGAATGTATCTTATCCATTCGCTAAAGTTCGTCCCATCGAAGGTGACCTTTTGACAAAGGCTCATCAATGTGAATGAACTAGCAGCAGCGTTGTTTGCGTTCGACATCTAAAATTAGAAAGGACAAAGATAGATTAGAATATTAATCCCTAATTATCACCCAATAATAAAAATTAGGGCTAGGATCCGACAACAATATTTACATATTAGAAAATGGATGCCGTAATCTAACATGCAAACAATTTGAAGGTAAGTGAATGATGATTCACTAATTCTCCACCTTGAAAACTTAACTTTAAGTTCTAAATGAATTTGAGAATTCCTAGGTTTAGATGAGATTCATTGAAAAATTTCAATGGCATGTTTAAATCTCGATATGCCCCTCTTGTTTGTGACTGGGATACCGAGGATCACAAAGCGGGTGTGAATTACCATGCAAATTCACATGGTACCTTCATTGTAACGGTCACCTATTCGATGTGCCGGTAAACCACACACGCTCCATCGAACTATGATAAACAATGAATCACCCTTTGCCACCTTCGCTTAGAACCAATTAGTGTGCCGGTAAACCACACACGCTCCACTAACTTCTTAGCAAGGTGCAAAGTGTAATTTCATGGGATTACATCAATTCACTTTTCCTAAAGTAACTAAGATTGGGAAATTTTTGAAAAACATGTAGTTACTTTGTATTTCATATTATACTTTTAATGAGAGGATGAGGTTGCCCTATCCAACCCGTTCGGCTAACGACCCTCCACCGATCAAGCAAGCGGTGGGTGTGAGTGTACACCCATTAAGCGCCATTTTATAGGCCGCAACCTTATACCCACCTTATAGATCGGCTTCGTGAATGACGGCTTGATCTTTCCTTCCTTGATGGCTTGTAGGTACTCTGGGCAGCTTCTCTTCCAATGTCCTATCTTGTGGCAGTGGTGGCACTCTACCTCCTTTGGGTTAGGGCAGGGTTTAGCAGGATCAACTTTGGTCCCACTAGAAGAGGCACCATCTCGGGGCTTAACCTTGCGATGGTTCTTAGACAAAGCCTTCCTCTTCTTTCCCCTTCCTTGTCCAATAGCCAAAACAGGAGCAGCGGGTGGATTGGGAGTTGGTGCAACAGACTTGTCCTTGAAGTTGCTCTCACCGACCCTCAAGAGACCTTGGAGTTTGCTTAGGGTGACCTCCTATTTGTTCATGTGGTAGGTCATCCTAAATTGATTGTAGCTTGGAGGCAAAGAGTGAAGCAACATGTCGATCGCCAAGTCTTCCCCAAAGTCAACATTCAACTTGCGAAGACGGTCGACATACCTTTGCATCTTTTGCAGGTGCATGGTAAGAGACTCTCCATGACCCATCTTAGCGGAAATCATGTTAGTGAAAATCTCATAACGCTCTTGTCTCGCGTTTTGGTGGTATCTCTCCAATAAGTCTTGGTGCATCTCGTACGGGTACATGTCCTCATAGGAATTTTGGAATTCGGAGTTCATAGTGGCTATCATGATGCAATGAACCTTCATTGCATCACGCTCATGAGTTTCTAAAGCGGTCATTTTAGCCGGAGTAGCGATTTTAGGGTTGATATTCTCGAGCTTCTCATCGAGGACATACTCCTTATCCTCATAACGAGCAATTGTGCGAATGTATCTTATCCATTCGCTAAAGTTCGTCCCATCGAAGGTGACCTTTTGACAAAGGCTCATCAATGTGAATGAACTAGCAGCAGCGTTGTTTGCGTTCGACATCTAAAATTAGAAAGGACAAAGATAGATTAGAATATTAATCCCTAATTATCACCCAATAATAAAAATTAGGGCTAGGATCCGACAACAATATTTACATATTAGAAAATGGATGCCGTAATCTAACATGCAAACAATTTGAAGGTAAGTGAATGATGATTCACTAATTCTCCACCTTGAAAACTTAACTTTAAGTTCTAAATGAATTTGAGAATTCCTAGGTTTAGATGAGATTCATTGAAAAATTTCAATGGCATGTTTAAATCTCGATATGCCCCTCTTGTTTGTGACTGGGATACCGAGGATCACAAAGCGGGTGTGAATTACCATGCAAATTCACATGGTACCTTCATTGTAACGGTCACCTATTCGATGTGCCGGTAAACCACACACGCTCCATCGAACTATGATAAACAATGAATCACCCTTTGCCACCTTCGCTTAGAACCAATTAGTGTGCCGGTAAACCACACACGCTCCACTAACTTCTTAGCAAGGTGCAAAGTGTAATTTCATGGGATTACATCAATTCACTTTTCCTAAAGTAACTAAGATTGGGAAATTTTTGAAAAACATGTAGTTACTTTATATTTCATATTATACTTTTAATGAGAGGATGAGGTTGCCCTATCCAACCCGTTCGGCTAACGACCCTCCACCGATCAAGCAAGCGGTGGGTGTGAGTGTACACCCATTAAGCGCCATTTTATAGGCCGCAACCTTATACCCACCTTATAGATCGGCTTCGTGAATGACGGCTTGATCTTTCCTTCCTTGATGGCTTGTAGGTACTCTGGGCAGCTTCTCTTCCAATGTCCTATCTTGTGGCTGTGGTGGCACTCTACCTCCTTTGGGTTAGGGCAGGGTTTAGCAGGATCAACTTTGGTCCCACTAGAAGAGGCACCATCTCGGGGCTTAACCTTGCGATGGTTCTTAGACAAAGCCTTCCTCTTCTTTCCCCTTCCTTGTCCAATAGCCAAAACAGGAGCAGCGGGTGGATTGGGAGTTGGTGCAACAGACTTGTCCTTGAAGTTGCTCTCAGCGACCCTCAAGAGACCTTGGAGTTTGCTTAGGGTGACCTCCTCTTTGTTCATATGGTAGGTCATCCTAAATTGATTGTAGCTTGGAGGCAAAGAGTGAAGCAACATGTCGATCGCCAAGTCTTCCCCAAAGTCAACATTCAACTTGCGAAGACGGTCGACATACCTTTGCATCTTTTGCAGGTGCACGGTAAGAGACTCTCCATGACCCATCTTAGCGGAAATCATGTTAGTGAAAATCTCATAACGCTCTTGTCTCGCGTTTTGGTGGTATCTCTCCAATAAGTCTTGGTGCATCTCGTACGGGTACATGTCCTCATAGGACTTTTGGAATTCGGAGTTCATAGTGGCTATCATGATGCAATGAACCTTCATTGCATCACGCTCATGAGTTTCTAAAGCGGTCATTTTAGCCGGAGTAGCGATTTTAGGGTTGATATTCTCAAGCTTCTCATCGAGGACATACTCCTTATCCTCATAGCGAGCAATTGTGCGAATGTATCTTATCCATTCGCTAAAGTTCGTCCCATCGAAGGTGACCTTTTGACAAAGGCTCATCAATGTGAATGAACTAGCAGCAGCGTTGTTTGCGTTCGACATCTAAATTAGAAAGGACAAAGATAGATTAGAATATGAATCCCTAATTATCACCCAATAATAAAAATTAGGGCTAGGATCCGACAACAATATTTACATATTAGAAAAGGGATGCCGTAATCTAACATGCAAACAATTTGAAGGTAAGTGAATGATGATTCACTAATTCTCCACCTTGAAAACTTAACTTTAAGTTCTAAATGAATTTGAGAATTCCTAGGTTTAGATGAGATTCATTGAAAAATTTCAATGGCATGTTTAAATCTCGATATGCCCCTCTTGTTTGTGACTGGGATACCGAGGATCACAAAGCGGGTGTGAATTACCATGCAAATTCACATGGTACCTTCATTGTAACGGTCACCTATTCGATGTGCCGGTAAACCACACACGCTCCATCGAACTATGATAAACAATGAATCACCCTTTGCCACCTTCGCTTAGAACCAATTAGTGTGCCGGTAAACCACACACGCTCCACTAACTTCTTAGCAAGGTGCAAAGTGTAATTTCATGGGATTACATCAATTCACTTTTCCTAAAGTAACTAAGATTGGGAAATTTTTGAAAAACATGTAGTTACTTTATATTTCATATTATACTTTTAATGAGAGGATGAGGTTGCCCTATCCAACCCGTTCGGCTAACGACCCTCCACCGATCAAGCAAGCGGTGGGTGTGAGTGTACACCCATTAAGCGCCATTTTATAGGCCGCAACCTTATACCCACCTTATAGATCGGCTTCGTGAATGACGGCTTGATCTTTCCTTCCTTGATGGCTTGTAGGTACTCTGGGCAGCTTCTCTTCCAATGTCCTATCTTGTGGCTGTGGTGGCACTCTACCTCCTTTGGGTTAGGGCAGGGTTTAGCAGGATCAACTTTGGTCCCACTAGAAGAGGCACCATCTCGGGGCTTAACCTTGCGATGGTTCTTAGACAAAGCCTTCCTCTTCTTTCCCCTTCCTTGTCCAATAGCCAAAACAGGAGCAGCGGGTGGATTGGGAGTTGGTGCAACAGACTTGTCCTTGAAGTTGCTCTCAGCGACCCTCAAGAGACCTTGGAGTTTGCTTAGGGTGACCTCCTCTTTGTTCATATGGTAGGTCATCCTAAATTGATTGTAGCTTGGAGGCAAAGAGTGAAGCAACATGTCGATCGCCAAGTCTTCCCCAAAGTCAACATTCAACTTGCGAAGACGGTCGACATACCTTTGCATCTTTTGCAGGTGCACGGTAAGAGACTCTCCATGACCCATCTTAGCGGAAATCATGTTAGTGAAAATCTCATAACGCTCTTGTCTCGCGTTTTGGTGGTATCTCTCCAATAAGTCTTGGTGCATCTCGTACGGATACATGTCCTCATAGGACTTTTGGAATTCGGAGTTCATAGTGGCTATCATGATGCAATGAACCTTCATTGCATCACGCTCATGAGTTTCTAAAGCGGTCATTTTAGCCGGAGTAGCGATTTTAGGGTTGATATTCTCGAGCTTCTCATCGAGGACATACTCCTTATCCTCATAACGAGCAATTGTGCGAATGTATCTTATCCATTCGCTAAAGTTCGTCCCATCGAAGGTGACCTTTTGACAAAGGCTCATCAATGTGAATGAACTAGCAGCAGCGTTGTTTGCGTTCGACATCTAAAATTAGAAAGGACAAAGATAGATTAGAATATTAATCCCTAATTATCACCCAATAATAAAAATTAGGGCTAGGATCCGACAACAATATTTACATATTAGAAAATGGATGCCGTAATCTAACATGCAAACAATTTGAAGGTAAGTGAATGATGATTCACTAATTCTCCACCTTGAAAACTTAACTTTAAGTTCTAAATGAATTTGAGAATTCCTAGGTTTAGATGAGATTCATTGAAAAATTTCAATGGCATGTTTAAATCTCGATATGCCCCTCTTGTTTGTGACTGGGATACCGAGGATCACAAAGCGGGTGTGAATTACCATGCAAATTCACATGGTACCTTCATTGTAACGGTCACCTATTCGATGTGCCGGTAAACCACACACGCTCCATCGAACTATGATAAACAATGAATCACCCTTTGCCACCTTCGCTTAGAACCAATTAGTGTGCCGGTAAACCACACACGCTCCACTAACTTCTTAGCAAGGTGCAAAGTGTAATTTCATGGGATTACATCAATTCACTTTTCCTAAAGTAACTAAGATTGGGAAATTTTTGAAAAACATGTAGTTACTTTATATTTCATATTATACTTTTAATGAGAGGATGAGGTTGCCCTATCCAACCCGTTCGGCTAACGACCCTCCACCGATCAAGCAAGCGGTGGGTGTGAGTGTACACCCATTAAGCGCCATTTTATAGGCCGCAACCTTATACCCACCTTATAGATCGGCTTCGTGAATGACGGCTTGATCTTTCCTTCCTTGATGGCTTGTAGGTACTCTGGGCAGCTTCTCTTCCAATGTCCTATCTTGTGGCTGTGGTGGCACTCTACCTCCTTTGGGTTAGGGCAGGGTTTAGCAGGATCAACTTTGGTCCCACTAGAAGAGGCACCATCTCGGGGCTTAACCTTGCGATGGTTCTTAGACAAAGCCTTCCTCTTCTTTCCCCTTCCTTGTCCAATAGCCAAAACAGGAGCAGCGGGTGGATTGGGAGTTGGTGCAACAGACTTGTCCTTGAAGTTGCTCTCAGCGACCCTCAAGAGACCTTGGAGTTTGCTTAGGGTGACCTCCTCTTTGTTCATATGGTAGGTCATCCTAAATTGATTGTAGCTTGGAGGCAAAGAGTGAAGCAACATGTCGATCGCCAAGTCTTCCCCAAAGTCAACATTCAACTTGCGAAGACGGTCGACATACCTTTGCATCTTTTGCAGGTGCACGGTAAGAGACTCTCCATGACCCATCTTAGCGGAAATCATGTTAGTGAAAATCTCATAACGCTCTTGTCTCGCGTTTTGGTGGTATCTCTCCAATAAGTCTTGGTGCATCTCGTACGGGTACATGTCCTCATAGGACTTTTGGAATTCGGAGTTCATAGTGGCTATCATGATGCAATGAACCTTCATTGCATCACGCTCATGAGTTTCTAAAGCGGTCATTTTAGCCGGAGTAGCGATTTTAGGGTTGATATTCTCAAGCTTCTCATCGAGGACATACTCCTTATCCTCATAGCGAGCAATTGTGCGAATGTATCTTATCCATTCGCTAAAGTTCGTCCCATCGAAGGTGACCTTTTGACAAAGGCTCATCAATGTGAATGAACTAGCAGCAGCGTTGTTTGCGTTCGACATCTAAATTAGAAAGGACAAAGATAGATTAGAATATGAATCCCTAATTATCACCCAATAATAAAAATTAGGGCTAGGATCCGACAACAATATTTACATATTAGAAAAGGGATGCCGTAATCTAACATGCAAACAATTTGAAGGTAAGTGAATGATGATTCACTAATTCTCCACCTTGAAAACTTAACTTTAAGTTCTAAATGAATTTGAGAATTCCTAGGTTTAGATGAGATTCATTGAAAAATTTCAATGGCATGTTTAAATCTCGATATGCCCCTCTTGTTTGTGACTGGGATACCGAGGATCACAAAGCGGGTGTGAATTACCATGCAAATTCACATGGTACCTTCATTGTAACGGTCACCTATTCGATGTGCCGGTAAACCACACACGCTCCATCGAACTATGATAAACAATGAATCACCCTTTGCCACCTTCGCTTAGAACCAATTAGTGTGCCGGTAAACCACACACGCTCCACTAACTTCTTAGCAAGGTGCAAAGTGTAATTTCATGGGATTACATCAATTCACTTTTCCTAAAGTAACTAAGATTGGGAAATTTTTGAAAAACATGTAGTTACTTTATATTTCATATTATACTTTTAATGAGAGGATGAGGTTGCCCTATCCAACCCGTTCGGCTAACGACCCTCCACCGATCAAGCAAGCGGTGGGTGTGAGTGTACACCCATTAAGCGCCATTTTATAGGCCGCAACCTTATACCCACCTTATAGATCGGCTTCGTGAATGACGGCTTGATCTTTCCTTCCTTGATGGCTTGTAGGTACTCTGGGCAGCTTCTCTTCCAATGTCCTATCTTGTGGCTGTGGTGGCACTCTACCTCCTTTGGGTTAGGGCAGGGTTTAGCAGGATCAACTTTGGTCCCACTAGAAGAGGCACCATCTCGGGGCTTAACCTTGCGATGGTTCTTAGACAAAGCCTTCCTCTTCTTTCCCCTTCCTTGTCCAATAGCCAAAACAGGAGCAGCGGGTGGATTGGGAGTTGGTGCAACAGACTTGTCCTTGAAGTTGCTCTCAGCGACCCTCAAGAGACCTTGGAGTTTGCTTAGGGTGACCTCCTCTTTGTTCATATGGTAGGTCATCCTAAATTGATTGTAGCTTGGAGGCAAAGAGTGAAGCAACATGTCGATCGCCAAGTCTTCCCCAAAGTCAACATTCAACTTGCGAAGACGGTCGACATACCTTTGCATCTTTTGCAGGTGCACGGTAAGAGACTCTCCATGACCCATCTTAGCGGAAATCATGTTAGTGAAAATCTCATAACGCTCTTGTCTCGCGTTTTGGTGGTATCTCTCCAATAAGTCTTGGTGCATCTCGTACGGGTACATGTCCTCATAGGACTTTTGGAATTCGGAGTTCATAGTGGCTATCATGATGCAATGAACCTTCATTGCATCACGCTCATGAGTTTCTAAAGCGGTCATTTTAGCCGGAGTAGCGATTTTAGGGTTGATATTCTCAAGCTTCTCATCGAGGACATACTCCTTATCCTCATAGCGAGCAATTGTGCGAATGTATCTTATCCATTCGCTAAAGTTCGTCCCATCGAAGGTGACCTTTTGACAAAGGCTCATCAATGTGAATGAACTAGCAGCAGCGTTGTTTGCGTTCGACATCTAAATTAGAAAGGACAAAGATAGATTAGAATATGAATCCCTAATTATCACCCAATAAGAAAAATTAGGGCTAGGATCCAACAACAATATTTACATATTAGAAAAGGGATGCCGTAATCTAACATGCAAACAATTTGAAGGTAAGTGAATGATGATTCACTAATTCTCCACCTTGAAAACTTAACTTTAAGTTCTAAATGAATTTGAGAATTCCTAGGTTTAGATGAGATTCATTGAAAAATTTCAATGGCATGTTTAAATCTCGATATGCCCCTCTTGTTTGTGACTGGGATACCGAGGATCACAAAGCGGGTGTGAATTACCATGCAAATTCACATGGTACCTTCATTGTAACGGTCACCTATTCGATGTGCCGGTAAACCACACACGCTCCATCGAACTATGATAAACAATGAATCACCCTTTGCCACCTTCGCTTAGAACCAATTAGTGTGCCGGTAAACCACACACGCTCCACTAACTTCTTAGCAAGGTGCAAAGTGTAATTTCATGGGATTACATCAATTCACTTTTCCTAAAGTAACTAAGATTGGGAAATTTTTGAAAAACATGTAGTTACTTTATATTTCATATTATACTTTTAATGAGAGGATGAGGTTGCCCTATCCAACCCGTTCGGCTAACGACCCTCCACCGATCAAGCAAGCGGTGGGTGTGAGTGTACACCCATTAAGCGCCATTTTATAGGCCGCAACCTTATACCCACCTTATAGATCGGCTTCGTGAATGACGGCTTGATCTTTCCTTCCTTGATGGCTTGTAGGTACTCTGGGCAGCTTCTCTTCCAATGTCCTATCTTGTGGCTGTGGTGGCACTCTACCTCCTTTGGGTTAGGGCAGGGTTTAGCAGGATCAACTTTGGTCCCACTAGAAGAGGCACCATCTCGGGGCTTAACCTTGCGATGGTTCTTAGACAAAGCCTTCCTCTTCTTTCCCCTTCCTTGTCCAATAGCCAAAACAGGAGCAGCGGGTGGATTGGGAGTTGGTGCAACAGACTTGTCCTTGAAGTTGCTCTCAGCGACCCTCAAGAGACCTTGGAGTTTGCTTAGGGTGACCTCCTCTTTGTTCATATGGTAGGTCATCCTAAATTGATTGTAGCTTGGAGGCAAAGAGTGAAGCAACATGTCGATCGCCAAGTCTTCCCCAAAGTCAACATTCAACTTGCGAAGACGGTCGACATACCTTTGCATCTTTTGCAGGTGCACGGTAAGAGACTCTCCATGACCCATCTTAGCGGAAATCATGTTAGTGAAAATCTCATAACGCTCTTGTCTCGCGTTTTGGTGGTATCTCTCCAATAAGTCTTGGTGCATCTCGTACGGGTACATGTCCTCATAGGACTTTTGGAATTCGGAGTTCATAGTGGCTATCATGATGCAATGAACCTTCATTGCATCACGCTCATGAGTTTCTAAAGCGGTCATTTTAGCCGGAGTAGCGATTTTAGGGTTGATATTCTCAAGCTTCTCATCGAGGACATACTCCTTATCCTCATAGCGAGCAATTGTGCGAATGTATCTTATCCATTCGCTAAAGTTCGTCCCATCGAAGGTGACCTTTTGACAAAGGCTCATCAATGTGAATGAACTAGCAGCAGCGTTGTTTGCGTTCGACATCTAAATTAGAAAGGACAAAGATAGATTAGAATATGAATCCCTAATTATCACCCAATAATAAAAATTAGGGCTAGGATCCGACAACAATATTTACATATTAGAAAAGGGATGCCGTAATCTAACATGCAAACAATTTGAAGGTAAGTGAATGATGATTCACTAATTCTCCACCTTGAAAACTTAACTTTAAGTTCTAAATGAATTTGAGAATTCCTAGGTTTAGATGAGATTCATTGAAAAATTTCAATGGCATGTTTAAATCTCGATATGCCCCTCTTGTTTGTGACTGGGATACCGAGGATCACAAAGCGGGTGTGAATTACCATGCAAATTCACATGGTACCTTCATTGTAACGGTCACCTATTCGATGTGCCGGTAAACCACACACGCTCCATCGAACTATGATAAACAATGAATCACCCTTTGCCACCTTCGCTTAGAACCAATTAGTGTGCCGGTAAACCACACACGCTCCACTAACTTCTTAGCAAGGTGCAAAGTGTAATTTCATGGGATTACATCAATTCACTTTTCCTAAAGTAACTAAGATTGGGAAATTTTTGAAAAACATGTAGTTACTTTATATTTCATATTATACTTTTAATGAGAGGATGAGGTTGCCCTATCCAACCCGTTCGGCTAACGACCCTCCACCGATCAAGCAAGCGGTGGGTGTGAGTGTACACCCATTAAGCGCCATTTTATAGGCCGCAACCTTATACCCACCTTATAGATCGGCTTCGTGAATGACGGCTTGATCTTTCCTTCCTTGATGGCTTGTAGGTACTCTGGGCAGCTTCTCTTCCAATGTCCTATCTTGTGGCTGTGGTGGCACTCTACCTCCTTTGGGTTAGGGCAGGGTTTAGCAGGATCAACTTTGGTCCCACTAGAAGAGGCACCATCTCGGGGCTTAACCTTGCGATGGTTCTTAGACAAAGCCTTCCTCTTCTTTCCCCTTCCTTGTCCAATAGCCAAAACAGGAGCAGCGGGTGGATTGGGAGTTGGTGCAACAGACTTGTCCTTGAAGTTGCTCTCAGCGACCCTCAAGAGACCTTGGAGTTTGCTTAGGGTGACCTCCTCTTTGTTCATATGGTAGGTCATCCTAAATTGATTGTAGCTTGGAGGCAAAGAGTGAAGCAACATGTCGATCGCCAAGTCTTCCCCAAAGTCAACATTCAACTTGCGAAGACGGTCGACATACCTTTGCATCTTTTGCAGGTGCACGGTAAGAGACTCTCCATGACCCATCTTAGCGGAAATCATGTTAGTGAAAATCTCATAACGCTCTTGTCTCGCGTTTTGGTGGTATCTCTCCAATAAGTCTTGGTGCATCTCGTACGGGTACATGTCCTCATAGGACTTTTGGAATTCGGAGTTCATAGTGGCTATCATGATGCAATGAACCTTCATTGCATCACGCTCATGAGTTTCTAAAGCGGTCATTTTAGCCGGAGTAGCGATTTTAGGGTTGATATTCTCAAGCTTCTCATCGAGGACATACTCCTTATCCTCATAGCGAGCAATTGTGCGAATGTATCTTATCCATTCGCTAAAGTTCGTCCCATCGAAGGTGACCTTTTGACAAAGGCTCATCAATGTGAATGAACTAGCAGCAGCGTTGTTTGCGTTCGACATCTAAATTAGAAAGGACAAAGATAGATTAGAATATGAATCCCTAATTATCACCCAATAATAAAAATTAGGGCTAGGATCCGACAACAATATTTACATATTAGAAAAGGGATGCCGTAATCTAACATGCAAACAATTTGAAGGTAAGTGAATGATGATTCACTAATTCTCCACCTTGAAAACTTAACTTTAAGTTCTAAATGAATTTGAGAATTCCTAGGTTTAGATGAGATTCATTGAAAAATTTCAATGGCATGTTTAAATCTCGATATGCCCCTCTTGTTTGTGACTGGGATACCGAGGATCACAAAGCGGGTGTGAATTACCATGCAAATTCACATGGTACCTTCATTGTAACGGTCACCTATTCGATGTGCCGGTAAACCACACACGCTCCATCGAACTATGATAAACAATGAATCACCCTTTGCCACCTTCGCTTAGAACCAATTAGTGTGCCGGTAAACCACACACGCTCCACTAACTTCTTAGCAAGGTGCAAAGTGTAATTTCATGGGATTACATCAATTCACTTTTCCTAAAGTAACTAAGATTGGGAAATTTTTGAAAAACATGTAGTTACTTTATATTTCATATTATACTTTTAATGAGAGGATGAGGTTGCCCTATCCAACCCGTTCGGCTAACGACCCTCCACCGATCAAGCAAGCGGTGGGTGTGAGTGTACACCCATTAAGCGCCATTTTATAGGCCGCAACCTTATACCCACCTTATAGATCGGCTTCGTGAATGACGGCTTGATCTTTCCTTCCTTGATGGCTTGTAGGTACTCTGGGCAGCTTCTCTTCCAATGTCCTATCTTGTGGCTGTGGTGGCACTCTACCTCCTTTGGGTTAGGGCAGGGTTTAGCAGGATCAACTTTGGTCCCACTAGAAGAGGCACCATCTCGGGGCTTAACCTTGCGATGGTTCTTAGACAAAGCCTTCCTCTTCTTTCCCCTTCCTTGTCCAATAGCCAAAACAGGAGCAGCGGGTGGATTGGGAGTTGGTGCAACAGACTTGTCCTTGAAGTTGCTCTCAGCGACCCTCAAGAGACCTTGGAGTTTGCTTAGGGTGACCTCCTCTTTGTTCATATGGTAGGTCATCCTAAATTGATTGTAGCTTGGAGGCAAAGAGTGAAGCAACATGTCGATCGCCAAGTCTTCCCCAAAGTCAACATTCAACTTGCGAAGACGGTCGACATACCTTTGCATCTTTTGCAGGTGCACGGTAAGAGACTCTCCATGACCCATCTTAGCGGAAATCATGTTAGTGAAAATCTCATAACGCTCTTGTCTCGCGTTTTGGTGGTATCTCTCCAATAAGTCTTGGTGCATCTCGTACGGGTACATGTCCTCATAGGACTTTTGGAATTCGGAGTTCATAGTGGCTATCATGATGCAATGAACCTTCATTGCATCACGCTCATGAGTTTCTAAAGCGGTCATTTTAGCCGGAGTAGCGATTTTAGGGTTGATATTCTCAAGCTTCTCATCGAGGACATACTCCTTATCCTCATAGCGAGCAATTGTGCGAATGTATCTTATCCATTCGCTAAAGTTCGTCCCATCGAAGGTGACCTTTTGACAAAGGCTCATCAATGTGAATGAACTAGCAGCAGCGTTGTTTGCGTTCGACATCTAAATTAGAAAGGACAAAGATAGATTAGAATATGAATCCCTAATTATCACCCAATAAGAAAAATTAGGGCTAGGATCCAACAACAATATTTACATATTAGAAAAGGGATGCCGTAATCTAACATGCAAACAATTTGAAGGTAAGTGAATGATGATTCACTAATTCTCCACCTTGAAAACTTAACTTTAAGTTCTAAATGAATTTGAGAATTCCTAGGTTTAGATGAGATTCATTGAAAAATTTCAATGGCATGTTTAAATCTCGATATGCCCCTCTTGTTTGTGACTGGGATACCGAGGATCACAAAGCGGGTGTGAATTACCATGCAAATTCACATGGTACCTTCATTGTAACGGTCACCTATTCGATGTGCCGGTAAACCACACACGCTCCATCGAACTATGATAAACAATGAATCACCCTTTGCCACCTTCGCTTAGAACCAATTAGTGTGCCGGTAAACCACACACGCTCCACTAACTTCTTAGCAAGGTGCAAAGTGTAATTTCATGGGATTACATCAATTCACTTTTCCTAAAGTAACTAAGATTGGGAAATTTTTGAAAAACATGTAGTTACTTTATATTTCATATTATACTTTTAATGAGAGGATGAGGTTGCCCTATCCAACCCGTTCGGCTAACGACCCTCCACCGATCAAGCAAGCGGTGGGTGTGAGTGTACACCCATTAAGCGCCATTTTATAGGCCGCAACCTTATACCCACCTTATAGATCGGCTTCGTGAATGACGGCTTGATCTTTCCTTCCTTGATGGCTTGTAGGTACTCTGGGCAGCTTCTCTTCCAATGTCCTATCTTGTGGCTGTGGTGGCACTCTACCTCCTTTGGGTTAGGGCAGGGTTTAGCAGGATCAACTTTGGTCCCACTAGAAGAGGCACCATCTCGGGGCTTAACCTTGCGATGGTTCTTAGACAAAGCCTTCCTCTTCTTTCCCCTTCCTTGTCCAATAGCCAAAACAGGAGCAGCGGGTGGATTGGGAGTTGG
Source organism: Lactuca serriola (assembly GCF_051521515.1). Classification (NCBI taxonomy): domain Eukaryota; kingdom Viridiplantae; phylum Streptophyta; class Magnoliopsida; order Asterales; family Asteraceae; genus Lactuca; species Lactuca serriola. Next base: position 331,098,907 of record NC_136411.1, read on the forward strand.
TGCAACAGACTTGTCCTTGAAGTTGCTCTCAGCGACCCTCAAGAGACCTTGGAGTTTGCTTAGGGTGACCTCCTCTTTGTTCATATGGTAGGTCATCCTAAATTGATTGTAGCTTGGAGGCAAAGAGTGAAGCAACATGTCGATCGCCAAGTCTTCCCCAAAGTCAACATTCAACTTGCGAAGACGGTCGACATACCTTTGCATCTTTTGCAGGTGCACGGTAAGAGACTCTCCATGACCCATCTTAGCGGAAATCATGTTAGTGAAAATCTCATAACGCTCTTGTCTCGCGTTTTGGTGGTATCTCTCCAATAAGTCTTGGTGCATCTCGTACGGGTACATGTCCTCATAGGACTTTTGGAATTCGGAGTTCATAGTGGCTATCATGATGCAATGAACCTTCATTGCATCACGCTCATGAGTTTCTAAAGCGGTCATTTTAGCCGGAGTAGCGATTTTAGGGTTGATATTCTCAAGCTTCTCATCGAGGACATACTCCTTATCCTCATAGCGAGCAATTGTGCGAATGTATCTTATCCATTCGCTAAAGTTCGTCCCATCGAAGGTGACCTTTTGACAAAGGCTCATCAATGTGAATGAACTAGCAGCAGCGTTGTTTGCGTTCGACATCTAAATTAGAAAGGACAAAGATAGATTAGAATATGAATCCCTAATTATCACCCAATAAGAAAAATTAGGGCTAGGATCCAACAACAATATTTACATATTAGAAAAGGGATGCCGTAATCTAACATGCAAACAATTTGAAGGTAAGTGAATGATGATTCACTAATTCTCCACCTTGAAAACTTAACTTTAAGTTCTAAATGGATTTGAGAATTCCTAGGTTTAGATGAGATTCATTGAAAAATTTCAATGGCTTGTTTAAATCTCGATATGCCCCTCTTGTTTGTGACTGGGATACCGAGGATCACAAAGCGGGTGTGAATTACCATGCAAATTCACATGGTACCTTCATTGTAATGGTCACTTATTCGATGTGCCGGTAAACCACACACGCTCCATCGAACTATGATAAACAATGAATCACCCTTTGCCACCTTCGCTTAGAACCAATTAGTGTGCCGGTAAACCACACACGCTCCACTAACTTCTTAGCAAGGTGCAAAGTGTAATTTCATGGGATTACATCAATTCACTTTTCCTAAAGTAACTAAGATTGGGAAATTTTTGAAAAAGATGTAGTTACTTTGTATTTCATATTATACTTTTAATGAGAGGATGAGGTTGCCCTATCCTACCCGTTCGGCTAACGACCCTCCACCGATCAAGCAAGCGGTGGGTGTGAGTGTACACCCATTAAGCGCCATTTTATAGGCCGCAACCTTATACCCACCTTATAGATCGGCTTCGTGAATGACGGCTTGATCTTTCCTTCCTTGATGGCTTGTAGGTACTCTGGGCAGCTTCTCTTCCAATGTCCTATCTTGTGGCAGTGGTGGCACTCTACCTCCTTTGGGTTAGGGCAGGGTTTAGCAGGATCAACTTTGGTCCCACTAGAAGAGGCACCGTCTCGGGGCTTAACCTTGCGATGGTTCTTAGACAAAGCCTTCCTCTTCTTTCCCCTTCCTTGTCCAATAGCCAAAACAGGAGCAGCGGGTGGATTGGGAGTTGGTGCAACAGACTTGTCCTTGAAGTTGCTCTCAGCGACCCTCAAGAGACCTTGGAGTTTGCTTAGGGTGACCTCCTCTTTGTTCATGTGGTAGGTCATCCTAAATTGATTGTAGCTTGGAGGCAAAGAGTGAAGCACCATGTCGATCGCCAAGTCTTCCCCAAAGTCAACATTCAACTTGCGAAGACGGTCGACATACCTTTGCATCTTTTGCAGGTGCACGGTAAGAGACTCTCCATGACCCATCTTAGCGGAAATCATGTTAGTGAAAATCTCATAACGCTCTTGTCTCGCGTTTTGGTGGTATCTCTCCAATAAGTCTTGGTGCATCTCGTACGGGTACATGTCCTCATAGGACTTTTGGAATTCGGAGTTCATAGTGGCTATCATGATGCAATGAACCTTCATTGCATAACGCTCATGAGTTTCTAAAGCGGTCATTTTAGCCGGAGTAGCGATTTTAGGGTTGATATTCTCGAGCTTCTCATCGAGGACATACTCCTTATCCTCATAGCGAGCAATTGTGCGAATGTATCTTATCCATTCGCTAAAGTTCGTCCCATCGAAGGTGACCTTTTGACAAAGGCTCATCAATGTGAATGAACTAGCAGCAGCGTTGTTTGAGTTCGACATCTAAAATTAGAAAGGACAAAGATAGATTAGAATATAAATCCCTAATTATCACCCAATAATAAAAATTACGGCTAGGATCCGACAACAATATTTACATATTAGAAAATGGATGCCGTAATCTAACATGCAAACAATTTGAAGGTAAGTGAATGATGATTCACTAATTCTCCACCTTGAAAACTTAACTTTAAGTTCTAAATGAATTTGAGAATTCCTAGGTTTAGATGAGATTCATTGAAAAATTTCAATGGCATGTTTAAATCTCGATATGCCCCTCTTGTTTGTGACTGGGATACCGAGGATCACAAAGCGGGTGTGAATTACCATGCAAATTCACATGGTACCTTCATTGTAACGGTCACCTATTCGATGTGCCGGTAAACCACACACGCTCCATCGAACTATGATAAACAATGAATCACCCTTTGCCACCTTCGCTTAGAACCAATTAGTGTGCCGGTAAACCACACACGCTCCACTAACTTCTTAGCAAGGTGCAAAGTGTAATTTCATGGGATTACATCAATTCACTTTTCCTAAAGTAACTAAGATTGGGAAATTTTTGAAAAACATGTAGTTACTTTATATTTCATATTATACTTTTAATGAGAGGATGAGGTTGCCCTATCCAACCCGTTCGGCTAACGACCCTCCACCGATCAAGCAAGCGGTGGGTGTGAGTGTACACCCATTAAGCGCCATTTTATAGGCCGCAACCTTATACCCACCTTATAGATCGGCTTCGTGAATGACGGCTTGATCTTTCCTTCCTTGATGGCTTGTAGGTACTCTGGGCAGCTTCTCTTCCAATGTCCTATCTTGTGGCTGTGGTGGCACTCTACCTCCTTTGGGTTAGGGCAGGGTTTAGCAGGATCAACTTTGGTCCCACTAGAAGAGGCACCATCTCGGGGCTTAACCTTGCGATGGTTCTTAGACAAAGCCTTCCTCTTCTTTCCCCTTCCTTGTCCAATAGCCAAAACAGGAGCAGCGGGTGGATTGGGAGTTGGTGCAACAGACTTGTCCTTGAAGTTGCTCTCAGCGACCCTCAAGAGACCTTGGAGTTTGCTTAGGGTGACCTCCTCTTTGTTCATATGGTAGGTCATCCTAAATTGATTGTAGCTTGGAGGCAAAGAGTGAAGCAACATGTCGATCGCCAAGTCTTCCCCAAAGTCAACATTCAACTTGCGAAGACGGTCGACATACCTTTGCATCTTTTGCAGGTGCACGGTAAGAGACTCTCCATGACCCATCTTAGCGGAAATCATGTTAGTGAAAATCTCATAACGCTCTTGTCTCGCGTTTTGGTGGTATCTCTCCAATAAGTCTTGGTGCATCTCGTACGGGTACATGTCCTCATAGGACTTTTGGAATTCGGAGTTCATAGTGGCTATCATGATGCAATGAACCTTCATTGCATCACGCTCATGAGTTTCTAAAGCGGTCATTTTAGCCGGAGTAGCGATTTTAGGGTTGATATTCTCAAGCTTCTCATCGAGGACATACTCCTTATCCTCATAGCGAGCAATTGTGCGAATGTATCTTATCCATTCGCTAAAGTTCGTCCCATCGAAGGTGACCTTTTGACAAAGGCTCATCAATGTGAATGAACTAGCAGCAGCGTTGTTTGCGTTCGACATCTAAATTAGAAAGGACAAAGATAGATTAGAATATGAATCCCTAATTATCACCCAATAATAAAAATTAGGGCTAGGATCCGACAACAATATTTACATATTAGAAAAGGGATGCCGTAATCTAACATGCAAACAATTTGAAGGTAAGTGAATGATGATTCACTAATTCTCCACCTTGAAAACTTAACTTTAAGTTCTAAATGAATTTGAGAATTCCTAGGTTTAGATGAGATTCATTGAAAAATTTCAATGGCATGTTTAAATCTCGATATGCCCCTCTTGTTTGTGACTGGGATACCGAGGATCACAAAGCGGGTGTGAATTACCATGCAAATTCACATGGTACCTTCATTGTAACGGTCACCTATTCGATGTGCCGGTAAACCACACACGCTCCATCGAACTATGATAAACAATGAATCACCCTTTGCCACCTTCGCTTAGAACCAATTAGTGTGCCGGTAAACCACACACGCTCCACTAACTTCTTAGCAAGGTGCAAAGTGTAATTTCATGGGATTACATCAATTCACTTTTCCTAAAGTAACTAAGATTGGGAAATTTTTGAAAAACATGTAGTTACTTTATATTTCATATTATACTTTTAATGAGAGGATGAGGTTGCCCTATCCAACCCGTTCGGCTAACGACCCTCCACCGATCAAGCAAGCGGTGGGTGTGAGTGTACACCCATTAAGCGCCATTTTATAGGCCGCAACCTTATACCCACCTTATAGATCGGCTTCGTGAATGACGGCTTGATCTTTCCTTCCTTGATGGCTTGTAGGTACTCTGGGCAGCTTCTCTTCCAATGTCCTATCTTGTGGCTGTGGTGGCACTCTACCTCCTTTGGGTTAGGGTAGGGTTTAGCAGGATCAACTTTGGTCCCACTAGAAGAGGCACCATCTCGGGGCTTAACCTTGCGATGGTTCTTAGACAAAGCCTTCCTCTTCTTTCCCCTTCCTTGTCCAATAGCCAAAACAGGAGCAGCGGGTGGATTGGGAGTTGGTGCAACAGACTTGTCCTTGAAGTTGCTCTCAGCGACCCTCAAGAGACCTTGGAGTTTGCTTAGGGTGACCTCCTCTTTGTTCATATGGTAGGTCATCCTAAATTGATTGTAGCTTGGAGGCAAAGAGTGAAGCAACATGTCGATCGCCAAGTCTTCCCCAAAGTCAACATTCAACTTGCGAAGACGGTCGACATACCTTTGCATCTTTTGCAGGTGCACGGTAAGAGACTCTCCATGACCCATCTTAGCGGAAATCATGTTAGTGAAAATCTCATAACGCTCTTGTCTCGCGTTTTGGTGGTATCTCTCCAATAAGTCTTGGTGCATCTCGTACGGGTACATGTCCTCATAGGACTTTTGGAATTCGGAGTTCATAGTGGCTATCATGATGCAATGAACCTTCATTGCATCACGCTCATGAGTTTCTAAAGCGGTCATTTTAGCCGGAGTAGCGATTTTAGGGTTGATATTCTCAAGCTTCTCATCGAGGACATACTCCTTATCCTCATAGCGAGCAATTGTGCGAATGTATCTTATCCATTCGCTAAAGTTCGTCCCATCGAAGGTGACCTTTTGACAAAGGCTCATCAATGTGAATGAACTAGCAGCAGCGTTGTTTGCGTTCGACATCTAAATTAGAAAGGACAAAGATAGATTAGAATATGAATCCCTAATTATCACCCAATAAGAAAAATTAGGGCTAGGATCCAACAACAATATTTACATATTAGAAAAGGGATGCCGTAATCTAACATGCAAACAATTTGAAGGTAAGTGAATGATGATTCACTAATTCTCCACCTTGAAAACTTAACTTTAAGTTCTAAATGAATTTGAGAATTCCTAGGTTTAGATGAGATTCATTGAAAAATTTCAATGGCATGTTTAAATCTCGATATGCCCCTCTTGTTTGTGACTGGGATACCGAGGATCACAAAGCGGGTGTGAATTACCATGCAAATTCACATGGTACCTTCATTGTAACGGTCACCTATTCGATGTGCCGGTAAACCACACACGCTCCATCGAACTATGATAAACAATGAATCACCCTTTGCCACCTTCGCTTAGAACCAATTAGTGTGCCGGTAAACCACACACGCTCCACTAACTTCTTAGCAAGGTGCAAAGTGTAATTTCATGGGATTACATCAATTCACTTTTCCTAAAGTAACTAAGATTGGGAAATTTTTGAAAAACATGTAGTTACTTTATATTTCATATTATACTTTTAATGAGAGGATGAGGTTGCCCTATCCAACCCGTTCGGCTAACGACCCTCCACCGATCAAGCAAGCGGTGGGTGTGAGTGTACACCCATTAAGCGCCATTTTATAGGCCGCAACCTTATACCCACCTTATAGATCGGCTTCGTGAATGACGGCTTGATCTTTCCTTCCTTGATGGCTTGTAGGTACTCTGGGCAGCTTCTCTTCCAATGTCCTATCTTGTGGCTGTGGTGGCACTCTACCTCCTTTGGGTTAGGGCAGGGTTTAGCAGGATCAACTTTGGTCCCACTAGAAGAGGCACCATCTCGGGGCTTAACCTTGCGATGGTTCTTAGACAAAGCCTTCCTCTTCTTTCCCCTTCCTTGTCCAATAGCCAAAACAGGAGCAGCGGGTGGATTGGGAGTTGGTGCAACAGACTTGTCCTTGAAGTTGCTCTCAGCGACCCTCAAGAGACCTTGGAGTTTGCTTAGGGTGACCTCCTCTTTGTTCATATGGTAGGTCATCCTAAATTGATTGTAGCTTGGAGGCAAAGAGTGAAGCAACATGTCGATCGCCAAGTCTTCCCCAAAGTCAACATTCAACTTGCGAAGACGGTCGACATACCTTTGCATCTTTTGCAGGTGCACGGTAAGAGACTCTCCATGACCCATCTTAGCGGAAATCATGTTAGTGAAAATCTCATAACGCTCTTGTCTCGCGTTTTGGTGGTATCTCTCCAATAAGTCTTGGTGCATCTCGTACGGGTACATGTCCTCATAGGACTTTTGGAATTCGGAGTTCATAGTGGCTATCATGATGCAATGAACCTTCATTGCATCACGCTCATGAGTTTCTAAAGCGGTCATTTTAGCCGGAGTAGCGATTTTAGGGTTGATATTCTCAAGCTTCTCATCGAGGACATACTCCTTATCCTCATAGCGAGCAATTGTGCGAATGTATCTTATCCATTCGCTAAAGTTCGTCCCATCGAAGGTGACCTTTTGACAAAGGCTCATCAATGTGAATGAACTAGCAGCAGCGTTGTTTGCGTTCGACATCTAAATTAGAAAGGACAAAGATAGATTAGAATATGAATCCCTAATTATCACCCAATAAGAAAAATTAGGGCTAGGATCCAACAACAATATTTACATATTAGAAAAGGGATGCCGTAATCTAACATGCAAACAATTTGAAGGTAAGTGAATGATGATTCACTAATTCTCCACCTTGAAAACTTAACTTTAAGTTCTAAATGGATTTGAGAATTCCTAGGTTTAGATGAGATTCATTGAAAAATTTCAATGGCTTGTTTAAATCTCGATATGCCCCTCTTGTTTGTGACTGGGATACCGAGGATCACAAAGCGGGTGTGAATTACCATGCAAATTCACATGGTACCTTCATTGTAATGGTCACTTATTCGATGTGCCGGTAAACCACACACGCTCCATCGAACTATGATAAACAATGAATCACCCTTTGCCACCTTCGCTTAGAACCAATTAGTGTGCCGGTAAACCACACACGCTCCACTAACTTCTTAGCAAGGTGCAAAGTGTAATTTCATGGGATTACATCAATTCACTTTTCCTAAAGTAACTAAGATTGGGAAATTTTTGAAAAAGATGTAGTTACTTTGTATTTCATATTATACTTTTAATGAGAGGATGAGGTTGCCCTATCCTACCCGTTCGGCTAACGACCCTCCACCGATCAAGCAAGCGGTGGGTGTGAGTGTACACCCATTAAGCGCCATTTTATAGGCCGCAACCTTATACCCACCTTATAGATCGGCTTCGTGAATGACGGCTTGATCTTTCCTTCCTTGATGGCTTGTAGGTACTCTGGGCAGCTTCTCTTCCAATGTCCTATCTTGTGGCAGTGGTGGCACTCTACCTCCTTTGGGTTAGGGCAGGGTTTAGCAGGATCAACTTTGGTCCCACTAGAAGAGGCACCGTCTCGGGGCTTAACCTTGCGATGGTTCTTAGACAAAGCCTTCCTCTTCTTTCCCCTTCCTTGTCCAATAGCCAAAACAGGAGCAGCGGGTGGATTGGGAGTTGGTGCAACAGACTTGTCCTTGAAGTTGCTCTCAGCGACCCTCAAGAGACCTTGGAGTTTGCTTAGGGTGACCTCCTCTTTGTTCATGTGGTAGGTCATCCTAAATTGATTGTAGCTTGGAGGCAAAGAGTGAAGCACCATGTCGATCGCCAAGTCTTCCCCAAAGTCAACATTCAACTTGCGAAGACGGTCGACATACCTTTGCATCTTTTGCAGGTGCACGGTAAGAGACTCTCCATGACCCATCTTAGCGGAAATCATGTTAGTGAAAATCTCATAACGCTCTTGTCTCGCGTTTTGGTGGTATCTCTCCAATAAGTCTTGGTGCATCTCGTACGGGTACATGTCCTCATAGGACTTTTGGAATTCGGAGTTCATAGTGGCTATCATGATGCAATGAACCTTCATTGCATAACGCTCATGAGTTTCTAAAGCGGTCATTTTAGCCGGAGTAGCGATTTTAGGGTTGATATTCTCGAGCTTCTCATCGAGGACATACTCCTTATCCTCATAGTGAGCAATTGTGCGAATGTATCTTATCCATTCGCTAAAGTTCGTCCCATCGAAGGTGACCTTTTGACAAAGGCTCATCAATGTGAATGAACTAGCAGCAGCGTTGTTTGAGTTCGACATCTAAAATTAGAAAGGACAAAGATAGATTAGAATATAAATCCCTAATTATCACCCAATAATAAAAATTACGGCTAGGATCCGACAACAATATTTACATATTAGAAAATGGATGCCGTAATCTAACATGCAAACAATTTGAAGGTAAGTGAATGATGATTCACTAATTCTCCACCTTGAAAACTTAACTTTAAGTTCTAAATGAATTTGAGAATTCCTAGGTTTAGATGAGATTCATTGAAAAATTTCAATGGCATGTTTAAATCTCGATATGCCCCTCTTGTTTGTGACTGGGATACCGAGGATCACAAAGCGGGTGTGAATTACCATGCAAATTCACATGGTACCTTCATTGTAACGGTCACCTATTCGATGTGCCGGTAAACCACACACGCTCCATCGAACTATGATAAACAATGAATCACCCTTTGCCACCTTCGCTTAGAACCAATTAGTGTGCCGGTAAACCACACACGCTCCACTAACTTCTTAGCAAGGTGCAAAGTGTAATTTCATGGGATTACATCAATTCACTTTTCCTAAAGTAACTAAGATTGGGAAATTTTTGAAAAACATGTAGTTACTTTATATTTCATATTATACTTTTAATGAGAGGATGAGGTTGCCCTATCCAACCCGTTCGGCTAACGACCCTCCACCGATCAAGCAAGCGGTGGGTGTGAGTGTACACCCATTAAGCGCCATTTTATAGGCCGCAACCTTATACCCACCTTATAGATCGGCTTCGTGAATGACGGCTTGATCTTTCCTTCCTTGATGGCTTGTAGGTACTCTGGGCAGCTTCTCTTCCAATGTCCTATCTTGTGGCTGTGGTGGCACTCTACCTCCTTTGGGTTAGGGCAGGGTTTAGCAGGATCAACTTTGGTCCCACTAGAAGAGGCACCATCTCGGGGCTTAACCTTGCGATGGTTCTTAGACAAAGCCTTCCTCTTCTTTCCCCTTCCTTGTCCAATAGCCAAAACAGGAGCAGCGGGTGGATTGGGAGTTGGTGCAACAGACTTGTCCTTGAAGTTGCTCTCAGCGACCCTCAAGAGACCTTGGAGTTTGCTTAGGGTGACCTCCTCTTTGTTCATATGGTAGGTCATCCTAAATTGATTGTAGCTTGGAGGCAAAGAGTGAAGCAACATGTCGATCGCCAAGTCTTCCCCAAAGTCAACATTCAACTTGCGAAGACGGTCGACATACCTTTGCATCTTTTGCAGGTGCACGGTAAGAGACTCTCCATGACCCATCTTAGCGGAAATCATGTTAGTGAAAATCTCATAACGCTCTTGTCTCGCGTTTTGGTGGTATCTCTCCAATAAGTCTTGGTGCATCTCGTACGGGTACATGTCCTCATAGGACTTTTGGAATTCGGAGTTCATAGTGGCTATCATGATGCAATGAACCTTCATTGCATCACGCTCATGAGTTTCTAAAGCGGTCATTTTAGCCGGAGTAGCGATTTTAGGGTTGATATTCTCAAGCTTCTCATCGAGGACATACTCCTTATCCTCATAGCGAGCAATTGTGCGAATGTATCTTATCCATTCGCTAAAGTTCGTCCCATCGAAGGTGACCTTTTGACAAAGGCTCATCAATGTGAATGAACTAGCAGCAGCGTTGTTTGCGTTCGACATCTAAATTAGAAAGGACAAAGATAGATTAGAATATGAATCCCTAATTATCACCCAATAAGAAAAATTAGGGCTAGGATCCAACAACAATATTTACATATTAGAAAAGGGATGCCGTAATCTAACATGCAAACAATTTGAAGGTAAGTGAATGATGATTCACTAATTCTCCACCTTGAAAACTTAACTTTAAGTTCTAAATGAATTTGAGAATTCCTAGGTTTAGATGAGATTCATTGAAAAATTTCAATGGCATGTTTAAATCTCGATATGCCCCTCTTGTTTGTGACTGGGATACCGAGGATCACAAAGCGGGTGTGAATTACCATGCAAATTCACATGGTACCTTCATTGTAACGGTCACCTATTCGATGTGCCGGTAAACCACACACGCTCCATCGAACTATGATAAACAATGAATCACCCTTTGCCACCTTCGCTTAGAACCAATTAGTGTGCCGGTAAACCACACACGCTCCACTAACTTCTTAGCAAGGTGCAAAGTGTAATTTCATGGGATTACATCAATTCACTTTTCCTAAAGTAACTAAGATTGGGAAATTTTTGAAAAACATGTAGTTACTTTATATTTCATATTATACTTTTAATGAGAGGATGAGGTTGCCCTATCCAACCCGTTCGGCTAACGACCCTCCACCGATCAAGCAAGCGGTGGGTGTGAGTGTACACCCATTAAGCGCCATTTTATAGGCCGCAACCTTATACCCACCTTATAGATCGGCTTCGTGAATGACGGCTTGATCTTTCCTTCCTTGATGGCTTGTAGGTACTCTGGGCAGCTTCTCTTCCAATGTCCTATCTTGTGGCTGTGGTGGCACTCTACCTCCTTTGGGTTAGGGCAGGGTTTAGCAGGATCAACTTTGGTCCCACTAGAAGAGGCACCATCTCGGGGCTTAACCTTGCGATGGTTCTTAGACAAAGCCTTCCTCTTCTTTCCCCTTCCTTGTCCAATAGCCAAAACAGGAGCAGCGGGTGGATTGGGAGTTGGTGCAACAGACTTGTCCTTGAAGTTGCTCTCAGCGACCCTCAAGAGACCTTGGAGTTTGCTTAGGGTGACCTCCTCTTTGTTCATATGGTAGGTCATCCTAAATTGATTGTAGCTTGGAGGCAAAGAGTGAAGCAACATGTCGATCGCCAAGTCTTCCCCAAAGTCAACATTCAACTTGCGAAGACGGTCGACATACCTTTGCATCTTTTGCAGGTGCACGGTAAGAGACTCTCCATGACCCATCTTAGCGGAAATCATGTTAGTGAAAATCTCATAACGCTCTTGTCTCGCGTTTTGGTGGTATCTCTCCAATAAGTCTTGGTGCATCTCGTACGGGTACATGTCCTCATAGGACTTTTGGAATTCGGAGTTCATAGTGGCTATCATGATGCAATGAACCTTCATTGCATCACGCTCATGAGTTTCTAAAGCGGTCATTTTAGCCGGAGTAGCGATTTTAGGGTTGATATTCTCAAGCTTCTCATCGAGGACATACTCCTTATCCTCATAGCGAGCAATTGTGCGAATGTATCTTATCCATTCGCTAAAGTTCGTCCCATCGAAGGTGACCTTTTGACAAAGGCTCATCAATGTGAATGAACTAGCAGCAGCGTTGTTTGCGTTCGACATCTAAATTAGAAAGGACAAAGATAGATTAGAATATGAATCCCTAATTATCACCCAATAAGAAAAATTAGGGCTAGGATCCAACAACAATATTTACATATTAGAAAAGGGATGCCGTAATCTAACATGCAAACAATTTGAAGGTAAGTGAATGATGATTCACTAATTCTCCACCTTGAAAACTTAACTTTAAGTTCTAAATGGATTTGAGAATTCCTAGGTTTAGATGAGATTCATTGAAAAATTTCAATGGCTTGTTTAAATCTCGATATGCCCCTCTTGTTTGTGACTGGGATACCGAGGATCACAAAGCGGGTGTGAATTACCATGCAAATTCACATGGTACCTTCATTGTAATGGTCACTTATTCGATGTGCCGGTAAACCACACACGCTCCATCGAACTATGATAAACAATGAATCACCCTTTGCCACCTTCGCTTAGAACCAATTAGTGTGCCGGTAAACCACACACGCTCCACTAACTTCTTAGCAAGGTGCAAAGTGTAATTTCATGGGATTACATCAATTCACTTTTCCTAAAGTAACTAAGATTGGGAAATTTTTGAAAAAGATGTAGTTACTTTGTATTTCATATTATACTTTTAATGAGAGGATGAGGTTGCCCTATCCTACCCGTTCGGCTAACGACCCTCCACCGATCAAGCAAGCGGTGGGTGTGAGTGTACACCCATTAAGCGCCATTTTATAGGCCGCAACCTTATACCCACCTTATAGATCGGCTTCGTGAATGACGGCTTGATCTTTCCTTCCTTGATGGCTTGTAGGTACTCTGGGCAGCTTCTCTTCCAATGTCCTATCTTGTGGCAGTGGTGGCACTCTACCTCCTTTGGGTTAGGGCAGGGTTTAGCAGGATCAACTTTGGTCCCACTAGAAGAGGCACCGTCTCGGGGCTTAACCTTGCGATGGTTCTTAGACAAAGCCTTCCTCTTCTTTCCCCTTCCTTGTCCAATAGCCAAAACAGGAGCAGCGGGTGGATTGGGAGTTGGTGCAACAGACTTGTCCTTGAAGTTGCTCTCAGCGACCCTCAAGAGACCTTGGAGTTTGCTTAGGGTGACCTCCTCTTTGTTCATGTGGTAGGTCATCCTAAATTGATTGTAGCTTGGAGGCAAAGAGTGAAGCACCATGTCGATCGCCAAGTCTTCCCCAAAGTCAACATTCAACTTGCGAAGACGGTCGACATACCTTTGCATCTTTTGCAGGTGCACGGTAAGAGACTCTCCATGACCCATCTTAGCGGAAATCATGTTAGTGAAAATCACATAACGCTCTTGTCTCGCGTTTTGGTGGTATCTCTCCAATAAGTCTTGGTGCATCTCGTACGGGTACATGTCCTCATAGGACTTTTGGAATTCGGAGTTCATAGTGGCTATCATGATGCAATGAACCTTCATTGCATAACGCTCATGAGTTTCTAAAGCGGTCATTTTAGCCGGAGTAGCGATTTTAGGGTTGATATTCTCGAGCTTCTCATCGAGGACATACTCCTTATCCTCATAGCGAGCAATTGTGCGAATGTATCTTATCCATTCGCTAAAGTTCGTCCCATCGAAGGTGACCTTTTGACAAAGGCTCATCAATGTGAATGAACTAGCAGCAGCGTTGTTTGAGTTCGACATCTAAAATTAGAAAGGACAAAGATAGATTAGAATATAAATCCCTAATTATCACCCAATAATAAAAATTACGGCTAGGATCCGACAACAATATTTACATATTAGAAAATGGATGCCGTAATCTAACATGCAAACAATTTGAAGGTAAGTGAATGATGATTCACTAATTCTCCACCTTGAAAACTTAACTTTAAGTTCTAAATGCATTTGAGAATTCCTAGGTTTAGATGAGATTCATTGAAAAATTTCAATAGCATGTTTAAATCTCAATATGCCCCTCTTGTTTGTGACTGGGATACCGAGGATCACAAAGCGGGTGTGAATTACCATGCAAATTCACATGGTACCTTCATTGTAACGGTCACCTATTCGATGTGCCGGTAAACCACACACGCTCCATCAAACTATGATAAACAATGAATCACCCATTGCCACCTTCGCTTAGAACCAATTAGTGTGCCGGTAAACCACACACACTCCACTAACTTCTTAGCAAGGTGCAAAGTGTAATTTCATGGGATTACATCAATTCACTTTTCCTAAAGTAACTAAGATTGGGAAATTTTTGAAAAACATGTAGTTACTTTGTATTTCATATTATAATTTTAATGAGAGGATGAGGTTGCCCTATCCTACCCGTTCGGCTAACGACCCTCCACCGATCAAGCAAGCGGTGGGTGTGAGTGTACACCCATTAAACGCCATTTTATAGGCCGCAACCTTATACCCACCTTATAGACCGGCTTCGTGAATGACGACTTGATCTTTCCTTCCTTGATGGCTTGTAGGTACTCTGGGCAGCTTCTCTTCCAATGTCCTATCTTGTGGCAGTGGTGGCACTCTACCTCCTTTGGGTTAGGGCAGGGTTTAGCAGGATCAACTTTGGTCCCACTAGAAGAGGCACCATCTCGGGGCTTAACCTTGCGATGGTTCTTAGACAAAGCCTTCCTCTTCTTTCCCCTTCCTTGTCCAATAGCCAAAACAGGAGCAGCGGGTGGATTGGGAGTTGGTGCAACAGACTTGTCCTTGAAGTTGCTCTCAGCGACCCTCAAGAGACCTTGGAGTTTGCTTAGGGTGACCTCCTATTTGTTCATGTGGTAGGTCATCCTAAATTGATTGTAGCTTGGAGGCAAAGAGTGAAGCAACATGTCGATCGCCAAGTCTTCCCCAAAGTCAACATTCAACTTGCGAAGACGGTCGACATACCTTTGCATCTTTTGCAGGTGCACGGTAAGAGACTCTCCATGACCCATCTTAGCGGAAATCATGTTAGTGAAAATCTCATAACACTCTTGTCTCGCGTTTTGGTGGTATCTCTCCAATAAGTCTTGGTGCATCTCGTACGGGTACATGTTCTTATAGGACTTTTGGAATTCGGAGTTCATAGTGGCTATCATGATGCAATGAACCTTCATTGCATCACGCTCGTGAGTTTCAAAAGCGGTCATTTTAGCCGGAGTAGCGATTTTAGGGTTGATATTCTCGAGCTTCTCATCGAGGACATACTCCTTATCCTCATAGCGAGCAATTGTGCGAACGTATCTTATCCATTCGCTAAAGTTCGTCCCATCGAAGGTGACCTTTTGACAAAGGCTCATCAATGTGAATGAACTAGCAGCAGCGTTGTTTGCGTTCGACATCTAAAATTAGAAAGGACAAAGATAGATTAGAATATGAATCCCTAATTATCACCCAATAAGAAAAATTAGGGCTAGGATCCAACAACAATATTTACATATTAGAAAAGGGATGCCGTAATCTAACATGCAAACAATTTGAAGGTAAGTGAATGATGATTCACTAATTCTCCACCTTGAAAACTTAACTTTAAGTTCTAAATGAATTTGAGAATTCCTAGGTTTAGATGAGATTCATTGAAAATTTTCAATGGCATGTTTAAATCTCGATATGCCCCTCTTGTTTGTGACTGGGATACCGAGGATCACAAAGCGGGTGTGAATTACAATGCAAATTCACATGGTACCTTCATTGTAACGGTCACCTATTCGATGTGGCGGTAAACCACACACGCTCCATCGAACTATGATAAACAATGAATCACCCTTTGCCACCTTCGCTTAGAACCAATTAGTGTGCCGGTAAACCACACACGCTCCACTAACTTCTTAGCAAGGTGCAAAGTGTAATTTCATGGGATTACATCAATTCACTTTTCCTAAAGTAACTAAGATTGGGAAATTTTTGAAAAACATGTAGTTACTTTGTATTTCATATTATACTTTTAATGAGAGGATGAGGTTGCCCTATCCAACCCGTTCGGCTAACGACCCTCCACCGATCAAGCAAGCGGTGGGTGTGAGTGTACACCCATTAAGCGCCATTTTATAGGCCGCAACCTTATACCCACCTTATAGATCGGCTTCGTGAATGAGGCCTACTAACGGTAAGACTAGCATTTTAGTTATACATACATACATATATATATATATATATATATATATATATATATATATATTAATCTTGTAATATTATATTAGTATAAGGTTGTATTTTAAATTTGTAAAACTCTCGGGTTTGAAATTTAAATTGTCTAAATTAAACTTTTAATCACAAAACATAAATTTCAAAACTTGAGGACAAATTTTAAACATTTAAAACATGGAGGATCAAATAACAAATAATCTTAATTAACAATTAATTCCATAATTATCCATATTTGATTTATTTAAGATTTCTTGCATAATATTCTACCAATTTAATCAAAATAATTAATTAATTATCACATAAGGAAATTAAATATTTTATTAATTGATAAATATCTTTAATTAGATCAAGATTATAGTCATATATATATCAAAAAATCGGATTAGGGTTTATGTAATATGATAAAGGCAAGTTTCCATAAGATAAATATCAAAAAATCCCGAATTTGGCCCTTCCTGACGCTTGGACTCGCCGAGTACCCACTCTGGACTCGCCGAGTCAGGCCAACTCGCCGAGTCCACTATGGGACTCGCTGAGTCCATGACTCAGAAACACAAATTTCGAATTTTGCAAGTAAGATTCAAACAAACAAGCAACAATTTAATAGAAACCAATCTAGGCTCTGATACCACTAATGGGTTTTGGCCATATGAACATTCCTCTATGCACATGCAAACCCTAATGCTTGGATCTAGTTTTCTCTAATTAAACATGATTTGAATCCTAGACTTCTAATGACTAATTAGGTATAAGAACAATACAAAATTAGATCTAGAAGTTTACCTTTGAATCTCTTGTTTGATCTTGTTGTCTTGGAACTCTAGAGTCACAACTTTCACTCCTCTAATGGCTTACAAACACCAACTAGCAAGGAGGATGATTTGAGAGAGAGGGGAGGGATTAGAAATCGGCCAGGGTTTCTTTGCTTTAGCAAAGGTGCCGATTTCCCTTGCCCTAGGGGTCTATTTATACTCGTAAGGCTCCTAGGGTTTCACCCTTAAACCCTAATTGGATAATCTTTCCTTAAAACAATCCAAATCCTTTCCATGATAAGTCCTTGGACGAATTTGAGGCTATCCCAAGCCCTAGAATTCGTCCAGCCTCTATCCCTTAAGGATTTACAGCCCAAAGTGTAACTATCAAACAATTGACAGTTTATACCCTCTTATTTAATTAATCTCTTTAAGTCACCAAATTAATACTAATTAATTTATGACTTATATTAATCAAATAATAATATTATTATTCCTTATATTATTCTCATAATATATTAATAATATCTATTCTCTCATAATAAATCATCCTATCAAGTTGCTATGGTGAAGGCAACCCAAAAGGACCATGCACAATCGGGTCAAATACTTGCCTAATATAGTTGCAGCCTTAGACACTATTCCAACAACGCTTTGGGAAGCATGGAAAACTAAATCCAAGGTACATTGGACCCTTCAAAATTACTTCAAGGATTGGTCCAGTGGCTTATAGACTTCAACTTCTGATCGAGCTTAACAAAGTACATCCAGTGTTTCATGTATCTAACCTGAAAAAGTGTTTGTCCGACAAAACTCTTGTGATTCCACTCGAAGAAATCGAACTTAACGAAAATTTTAACTTTGTGGAGAACCCGTCGAGGTCATGGATAAGGAAATCAAACGAACTAAATAGAGTTGCGTATCAATAGTGAAGGTCCGTTTGAATGCTAAGCGGGGACCTGAATTCACATGGGAGCGAGAAGATCAGATGCAACAGAAGTATCCACATCTCTTACCTAGCCCCTAAACTTTTATTTTGTCATTAATTTCGGGACGAAATTCCCTCTAACGGGGGGATGATGTAACAACCCATTATTTCAGGTCAATGTAACGGCTAAAAGTCGAGTCTTGTAACCTCTTTGTAAAGTAATAAGAATATCATCGAAAATGAAATGTTCAAAAAGCTCTGTTTAGGTACACTATGTGGTAGATATCGTGATAAGGTTTCCAAAAATATAAAGAACACCAAAATCCGAGTTATAACGAAGGAGTTATGACCAATCAAAGATTCGTAACGCTACCGGTAAAGCGCTGTTAAGCATAAAATGAGAAATTTCAATAGAATACTTTTTAGCCATAGTTATCTAAATGAAAGTCGTAGATATCTTTAAACCACGAACATGCATAAAAGGAACGCCCCAAATCTGACTTCGTATGAGGAAGTTGTGTTTTTTCGAAGTTTCTAACCTAGCAATAGACAACTAAAAACTCGAAATAGAGATTGAGAGGTCTTTAGCCAACACAACCTAAATGAAAGTTGAAGACCCCGAGAATAGGAGTACAACAGTAAAAAGTCTGACGAAAATGGACATCGGATGAAGGAGTTACAGAATTTAAACGGACTTTTCCAGGCCCATCCTGTTAAAAATAATATAATAAAAATAAATCAAAATTAGCCGACGGAGTCTAAAAGAGAGTTGTAGAGCCTTTTCACACCTAAGCGTGCATATAAAGAACCTCGAAATTGGAGCTCGTACACGAAAGTTACGGATTTTACAAGTTTGGGACACGAAACCCGAGGCTGACTCGGCCTCCGACGTGAGGGGACCATGCTCACGACGTGAGATCGTGACTGATGGGTTCCAGAGTGTCAGACACGTCAACTCGTCGAAGAGGATAATGCTGACTAAGCCTCACGACGTGAGCAATCCAAACTCACGACGTGAGACCCCAAATTAGCCCCTATAAATAGAAGCTTAAGGGTGTCATGTTTGGTGCTCATCTCTTTCCATCTAAGTGCCGTTACTCTGTGTGATTACCTCGATAAGCCTTCTCGAAGCCCTGGTTTTTCATACTCAAGTCCCGAAGGAAGTTCTACACTCCTGAGATCCCCGAGAATCCCGAGATTTCAAATCTCTCTAGTCGAAGTTCTGCTCGATTCTTCTCTCGACTACTTCAAAACAACCACTTCAATCAAGTGAGTTCATACCCCTTTTATACACCTTCAAATACTCTATAATGTACTTTTAATACATTTCATGGGAGAATACAAGTAAACACCCGGTTAATCCCGAGTGAAAACGTGAAAACTCTTGTTGTACCTTGCATGCACTAGATTTATACAAAATGCATAGTATCCATGGTAGCCATCCTTGTTAAACCATTTTATGCATTCAAAGAACTTATGATTTATATATTCTTTGTCAATCAATGTGAAAGAGGATAAATATTGCATACAAAACTATCACTTTAATACAGACTTAGTTGAGAATCCATAAGACGATTACATCTTCAATGCTACCTTTTTATTAAAAGGTACTACCTAAAGTCCTGTCTATTATAACCATAGTCTCCCATTTTGAGAGCGTGTCAAATATGTATAGATCTATACGGGAAGTCATGATCCCGCTCCCTGACTATTAGCTACAATCCTTTGGGTGACTGTTTGTCATAAACGTTTCGACGCCTAAAGACCGTCGCCACAGGCATATTATGTTTAGTATGGTTATAAAAATCACCGGATAGACAATTATTATGGTATTCTACTTTTATGAATGGGTAGCTATTAAAACTATTCTTCATCTAACGAGCGCGATCTTCTTATAGCTTTATTATATAAAACTATGCCTCAACCTTTTAAGCATGTTAGTTGCTTGCGATTTTCCGTCTTGGACATTAGAGAATGCCTATTACTTTAGGAAAATAAAGGATTTTCCTGTATCCAAAACAATAAACTAATAGGAAAATAAGGTATTTTCCTGGTACAACTATTTACAATTCACAACGCGAACATTCATATGCATTTCATACTTTTAAAATAAAATAAGGGATTTTCTTGGAAAACGCACGAACTTTGGAATGACATACATTTTATCAAAACCGCTTATGAACTCACCAACTTAATTGTTGACACTTTTTCTTTGAAATAACTTGTATTCTTAGGGAACCGTTAAGCAGGTTTTGAAACCAACTTTTGGGGATTAACGCTCTGACGTTAATTACTTCTTTTGAAAGATGTTTATGTATTTATCTTTTGAACATGTAACAAATTCAATTATGTAAACTTTTTGAAACCTTTTTATATATATGGTGGTGTGTACTTTCCTTTCTATGAACTGTTATGATATTGAATATGACATCCTCCGCCTCCGAACGTTTCCACCATTCTGGTTTGGGGGTGTGACATATAGTGGGATAAATGCTCCATGGATTATCAAGTTGGGCTAAGACCCATAGGATGCTCCATGGAGGTGTTAACCCATGTATCATGGAAATGAAGAGTCATGTCACATTAGGTTTTCATAGTGTAACCCTAATTGTAACACACTATATAATCAACATAAAGCTCACCAAAATCTAGGACTAGAAAGAATAGAGAGGGCAAGCCGATTTTAGAAGTGTTCTACATTTATCTCAAGTCATTTCAATAGCATTTGGTGTTGTGTGAGACATTTGAGGCATCACACTTGGGGTGCTAGGCTCACAAGGTTTTGAAGGAATCCAAACTACTACAAGGTATGTGTTCTAGCTTACTTTTATGTAATAAAAGTTCCCCATGTATGCTAGATAGGATTATGAACCTTAGAAAATAAACTTTGCATGTATTTTAGTTAAACATAGATCTAAGGTTTCTAGGGTTGCATGAACACCTTAGGAGTGTTAGAATGCTCAAAACTCTTCACCCAAGTTATTGCCTAGATCTTGGTCTTAAATACAATTGCCAAGGGCCAGATCCTGTTTTTTCATGTAAGTATCACAAAGACAACTAACATTCCACATAACAAGTAATGGGCCAACATTGGTGCCTTCGATCCATGGATATAGTGAGAAAACTCACCTCACAGTATGAAAGAATAGTCGTATCGATCACTACTCTAAAAGTTATCTCTACTTGTCACTTATACAGTTAACAAGAACCCAAATCTCAAACTATTAATCAAATTACCCAAAATGCCCTGAGGTCAAACTTGGTTAAAATCCTGGTCAAAGTTAAAAGTCAACGAAGTCAACTGGGTCAACTTAGTTGAGTACGCTAGGCGTACTCAACACGTACGCGAGGTGTACTACACCTTGACCAGAAGTGAAGGGGATGACCACGTACGCACACCGTACCCTTTGGTACGCCCACCGTACGCGACTACCATCCTCCTAATCCATTAAGAGCTTAATCCTTTAAGCTCTTTTGTCCAAAATCTAGATCTAACCCTCATATGATATCCTTAACAATAACTTTTCCAGATTTATGGTCTTGTATGGCTATTAAGTCTTCAACATCCAAAAACCTTAACTTCTTAACCCATTAAGACATCCAAGACCATGCATCGACGTAGACTAGGGACCATGGTCACATATTTTGGTTCCTAATGACTCCATAATGTATAAAGTTTCCAACTTTATCCATTAGAATGGTCCAAATAACCAAGATATAGTCTTTAAGTCTTAAAGGGACCAAAAGTGCATCTTTTTCAACTTAATCCATTAAGTCCATATCTCCAATCTTTAGATCTGAATCAATATGATGTTTAGATGGATAAAGTTTCCGAATTTATCCATAAAAAGGTCACAAACTTTCAAGATCTAAACTTTATGCACTAAAGTGACCAAAGCTCATAACACCCAAAACTAGCTAGATCTAACAAATGCATCATCAAGATTCAAGCTTTTTACCTCTAGAAGAAAGATCAATGTGAACAAAGTCTAGATCTACAAGCTCCAATGCAACCAACACTTCTCCAATGAGCTCCTTCTTCTCCAATATGCATCAAGAACACTCTAAATCACTCAAGAACACCTTCGTTTGCTCACAAGGCTCAAACTAGGGTTAGGGTTTCAAGAGAGGGTGGTGGAGAGGTGGAGGCTGAGAATGAAACGAGTTTGGGGGAGTTAAGGAGCTTAAAAAGGGCTCAAACCAGGAAAATAGAGTTTGGTCACTGATCTCGTATACCCAACATACTCCTGGTAAGCCTAGTACGCCCAACGTACATGTTGAGTACGCCCAACGTACGTGGCTTAACCCAAAACCACTCCAACATCAGATAGTCATAACTTCTTTGTTTCAACTTCGATTTCAACGATACTTATATCCACGTAAATTTAATGAGAATCTCTATAATCCTATAGACTCTTCTTTTCCTTAAAACTTTCCAAACTTAAATCCAAAATTCATAAAAGGCCCAAACTATCACTTTACGGTTAGACCATTGGGCTCCAAAGCACCAACTGAACTATCGGATCACCTAATATACATTACCCACATCCAAAGGGGTCTAAATCTCTCTTTACCCCAAGGCCCGGAGCCTTATGATAACTAGTCTTCGGGTCATGGCCCCGAATTATGAAACGATTCGAAATAGGGTGTTATTGTATCTCATGATGATTTATTCAACATACTAGAATTATTACCAAAAATTAACAGTTTAACATAATATGGTTAAAGCATACCAAATTTCTTAAAAATGAAAAATATTTATCTAATTTCTTGTCTAACATGAACAATATTGTTGACTGTACTTATTATAATTCCATCATAGGAAAGAATTTTCAAAACTAAAACTTTTATAATATTATTTGCGACCCTCTATGACTCAAGAAAGATTAAGCATTTTGGCTTTGATTTCTAACGAGAATGAATTTCTTAAAAAATATTGATTATGAAAACATAATAAATAAATTTGCTTCCAAAAAAATTGTACAAGATCAATGTTTAGAAAATGGTAACGCAACGACTGTAGCTCAGGTAGAGAATTTCAGTTTATTCTAATGAGTGAAAAATCATATATGATGCTAAGTAGGGAATTTACAAGATGTTGGTTATCAACTTTACGGTTTGAATTTAACGGTAAGAATTTACTAAATTATATTTCATAAATTTTTAAGGGCCATCAATTTAATTTTTTTCACCAAGCCACCAAAATATCAGGGTCAGGCGTGAAAATCAGACGAATCACCATGTAGTATATAATTCAATATTATTATTATATTAAGTTGAGTTTATAATCATGTAATAAAATACATTTAAGAAAAACACCGAACAATTATTTAAAAATTTTAAGAGTAAATTACACGAATGGTCCTGTGGTTTGAGGTATTTTATGTGTTTGATCTTTAAATGTTTTTTTTTTAACTTGGACAGTCTCTATACTGGTTTTTTTTTTCTTTTTTGTGTATTTGGTTCCTATCAAACATAAAATAACTATTTTACCTTTAGTATATCATTTTAAATATAAAAAAAAGAAAAAGAAATTATGTATTCCCCTTAATCCCTTATAAACATATGCAACATATGGAAAAACTCTTCCCTTTTACGACCACCACAACCCACCCTTTTTCCGTCCCCTACCGGTATGTCTACCTTCCCAGTTTCTACCTTCTTGCCGGAAACTTCATTAAGCCGAATAGAAACACGCAACAATTCCGGCATACCGGTGAAGAAAGAGGCTGGAGAAACCGATTTCAAAAAATCGACGTCGGCGACCACCTGAAATCGATTGCGATATGCTATTGTCGGCCACCATCACACAGGTGAAGATCTTGCACTTGATGGCTTCCCACCCGCTCTTGCATAAAATTAGAGACAATTGCAAGCTTCTTCTCTATGCCTGGTACTTGGATGATGGCACACTTATTGGAGATTCGGAGGAGGTGGCTAAAGCATTGGACAACATTACGGTGACTGGCCCAAAATTGGGCCTTCAGCTGAATATCAAGAAAACCGAGCTCTTTTGGCCCTCGTGTGATGGTAGGAAGTTACGGGAGGGGCTATTTCCGGTGGACATTGGGAGGCCGCCTTTGGGGGTGAAACTTCTTGGGGGAGCTGTTAGTAGAGATTCTAGTTTCATTCGCAGCCTAGCCATAAAGAGAGCCGAAAACGCTGTGAATTTGATGCGCCTTCTTCCACAATTGTCTGACCCCCAGAGTGAGCTCCTTCTTCTTCGGTCTTGTATGGGTATTTCTAAGCTTTTCTATGGGTTGAGGACGTGCCAACCCGTTCACATGGAGGAGGCGGCAATATTCTTTGACAATGGATTGCGCGCGGCGATTGAGGACATTGTGGTTTGTGGGGGCCCTTTCTTTGGTGACATACAATGGCGAATTGCTTCCTTACCCATTAGGTTTGGGGGTTTGGGTTTATACTCGGCAGTAGAGGCTACCTCCTATGCTTTTGTTGCCTCAAGGGCCCAATCTTGGGTATTGCAAGACCATATCTTACGAGATAGCGGTATACATGGTATGGATTATGATTATGATTGTGCTTTGGCAGCCCTTCGCAACAAGCTTCCAGATTTTGACCTTAACAATTTTACTACTAAAGACACCGCCCCCCCTAAATCCCAGAATACACTAGCGAGTGCCCTTTTTCGTAAAATTGTCCAAGATATGGAAATGCATTTCAACATGACGACTCGGCAGAAAGCGGTTTTCCAGTGCTTACGTGCACCACATGCTCAAGATTTTCTTTTGGCTATCCCTATTGATGGGCTTGGCCAACACATGTCTCCTGTGGAGTATCGTACTATTCTCAAATATCGGCTCATGATTCCCATTTTCCCAGCTGGCGAGATATGTCCTGTGTGTCGCAAGGCAGGTTTGGACTCTTTTGGAGAACATGCAGTTCACTGTAAAGAGCTCCCGGGGTTCAAATACAGGCACGATATGGTTAGGGATGTTTTGTTTGACATATTTAAGTGCGCCGGGGTTTCCGCTAAGAAAGAGACACCTGTTAATTTCTTGACTGACCCGACAGAAGGAAGGTCAACCCTCAGACCGGCTGACATTTTGATTTTTGGATGGGTCGGAGGGAAACACGCATGTGTCGATCTTACAGGGGTATCCCCTCTCGTGGGCCAGAGGGCTGGGGGTTTCACAGCGGGACATGCTGCTTTAAAAGCAGCCACAAGCAAAGTCACAAAACATGAGAGATCGTGCATGGAAAATCAACACGTGTTCAAACCATTTGCATTTGATATGTATGGTTTCCTCGCACCGGATGCGGTAGAGCTTCTTAAAAGAGTACAACGAATCATGCATAATAATGTTATATCTCCTAGATCGTCGGATGTAGTCTTTAAAAGAATTAGTTTTACCATTCAAAAAGGCTTAACGGCACAGGTTGTTGCCCGTTTGCCATCTCACTCATTGTACGATGACAATTGAGCTTTTAGTTTATTTTATAATTCATGGATATGAAACCAAATTTGTTCATCATTGATCGACATCCAAAAATAGATTTGTAACCAAATCTATGGAATCGAGTGGAAAACCCTTCTTAAAACCTTTAAAACCTTCTTTAAACCTCTGCGTGTTCTCCTTCCTCACATGTAATTTTAGTTTTTCTAGTTTTGTGAATGGGTATTTTTTTTTCTGGGATTTTGGTTTTGCTAGAGAATTATCTATCAAATGTAGAAGATTCTAACGGTATCTCAAGTCAAAAAGTTAGCTTTCTATGATGAAGTCAGAAGGAATTTGACTAATATGCGATGCTCTATTTCTCATACTTAAGTTCATAGACAATGAATTAAACGGGTTATCTCATGAAGTTGTGTTTGCTCTAGCCTCAAAAGTCAAATGTGGGTGTTTTCTTAGTTCACAGCGAAAGATAAGGTTGGTATTTAAGATGATACTCTGTTTCACTCACGTGAAAGTCAAGTAGCAACGTCGGTGTTTTTGTTTTTTTTTTAATCAAATTGTTTTTAATAAGTGTTTCGGTAAAGATGGATTTAGAGTTTTGTTTGTTGGAAATAGCCAAGACAACAACGGTCGAGAAAGGAGGAGAGGAGGTGATCAACGACAAGACGATGTTGTCTGCGTTTATCCGGCAAGTTGGTGTATATGGGGATGGGGATGGGTAAGGGAAAAGAGTGGTTGTGGACATCTTTTTTTTTTTAAATAATTATTTAAATAATAAAAATATAAAATAAATATAAAAAAGGCAATATATTCTTTTTATAGGGATTAAACGTGAAACAAAACAAAACCTTAAGGATAGTCCGAATTAAAAACAAAAGTTAGGGAACACATGCAAACTATCCCATACCACATGGACCATTTGTGTAATTTACTCAAATTTTAAATGTTGTTTTGTTAATAGTGTCTTCTAAATATATTTATGTTTTTATTAATATTATGGTGTTGATCCAGACATCCCTCATGATTTACTTTAAACATTTTGCATTCTATGCTTAAATACTTTTTATCTAGGAATTTCCATGGGACCCTAATTCAAAATGGTATTTTTTAGGCTTATAAGATTTTTCAAATTAGGGTTCTTTTGCGGGATATCACAATAGTTTCTCCAAAATTTGCGACTTTGCTTTGTATAGGGATGCATAACTTTTAATAGTCCCGAATGCAAGTAATAGATACTAAGGACGTGTTTGGCTTAGCTTTTAAAAGCTCAAAAGAACTTTTTCAAAAAGTTACAAAAAGTCAGGATTTCCTGACTTTTCCAAAAAGTTGTTTTTTCTTGTATTAAAACTCCAAAAGTTATTAGTTTGCCAAACATTTTTTTTGTTTTTTTTCTTTTACAAAAAGCACTTTTGGCTGTGAAAAGTTAAGCCAAACACCCCCTAAATAAGTTGTGTGTGTATATTATGTTAATGTACTAAATAAGTTGATGAGTTCAATTATTAGAAATATTAGAATGTATTCATTCTCTATTCGATGGAATGGGTAATATAGTAAGATGAATGAGGGATGAATGTTAGGTATGATAGTTTCATCAAGAATTTCTGTTCCTTGAATTGCACTTGAACGTATAAGATCTTATAATATACTCAAGAATAAGCCAAAAGATTCAAAATTTACACTTGAACGACTTTGATCTCAGGCATAACGAATACATTACAAGATATTCAGAAACATAAGAACCAAAATATTTTTAAAAATAACACAGTTTGCAGAAACTGAATATTACAAGTTAAATTATGACAACCGAATATTACAGAAACGGACTGGTGGCCTGTTATCAATTAACACAGTTTGCAGAAAGAATGATTAGAGCCCAAAACGTTTGGGCCCAATGGTTAATGACTTAAATGATGTTTACATTTAATGGATCATGATAATGACAAAATAATATCTAAGTATTTAAATATGTGATGTAAAAATCGTGAAAATGTTTTGAAACAAGGAATTTCGATAGGAATAGTTATATAATGTGTAAAAATATATTTGGAAAATTGATAGTCGCTATCGACAATTTCAGACTACAGATTGTAGTATCTTTTTAAATTCGCCAAATCTTATACTAACAGTGACTTAAGATTTTAATTTTGTTAACGTTTACGTTTAATTTGTTGGAATGACAGTGACTTTGATTGTAGATAAAATTGTAGGTATAGCTTTGGTCTATGTGATTCATATCTTTTATTCTTAGCTTGATTTTATAATATGTCTATGTTAGCTAACTTTGTTAAAAACATAAAGGGAAAATTTTATACAAAATAATATAATTTGATTTTTTTCGATTTATCCAATGAAAAAAATTTATTCGGACCACTGAAAATTTGTTTATTTTCTATTTAACCATTACAATTTTTTTTTATTTTTTTTATTTATTTTTCATAATAACTATTGTAAAATTTTTTGTTTGTCAGTATTGAGTAGCATACATCAATAGAAACATTTTTTTTTTGTTAAAGATGATTTTTTTTTTCTAAAAAATTCAAAGTTCCAATGATTAAATCATAAAAAAAAGTTATTTTAATGATTAAACCGAACAAATTTCAAACTGTAGTGGTTTTTACAAAATCTAATATTTTATGTATTGTTTTTTTTGAAAAATAAAACACTTTCATTGGTTAAACGAGAAAAATTTGTTTCGATGGTTAAACCGAAAAAACCAAGATACCATGGTTTTTATGAAATTTTCATATACATAAAAAGATATATAACAATGTTAACCTTTTAAATAATAAATAATAAATGAGTTTGTGAGTTTT
Organism: Lactuca serriola; assembly: GCF_051521515.1. NCBI lineage: Eukaryota > Viridiplantae > Streptophyta > Magnoliopsida > Asterales > Asteraceae > Lactuca > Lactuca serriola. The sequence goes on from NC_136411.1 coordinate 331,126,980, forward strand.
GATTTCTAAATAATAAAATTTCATGGAAAGATGAAGGCCGAATGATAAATTACGTTTGAGTCATCACATCAAATTCATATGATAATACAAATAAAGATTGTTTAAAATATGAGCTTTTCTAATATGTGCCCTAAGGGCACATATAAGAAGTACTCCCTCCGTCTTAAAATTATAGTCCATCTTTTATTTTTGGTTGTCTCAAAATAATAGTCCATTTCTAAAAATAAATATAATTTTTATCAAAATACCCATCATTATTATTTAACAAACTAAGCATTTAATGAAACATTAAATGCAAAGTAAGGACAAAACTGTCATTTTATTATATAAAGTTAGTGGTAATTAATGTTTTTTCTTAATTTGTGTGTTTTTTTGTCTATGGACAATAATATTGAGACGGAAGGAGTATTAATTAATTACAATTATAACGGACGGAAGGAGTATTAATTAATCACAATTATTACCATAATTAAATGTGAAATGCATTAATTATGGAGATTATTAATGAATTTTATATTTAATTATGGTAATATTTCTTATAATTAATGTGTTTCACATTTAACTATGGTAATAACTGTGATTAATTATACTTCTTATATCTGCCCTTAGAACATATATTAAAAAATCCCTTAAAATATTAACCAAGAATAGTTGTATAAGATTTTCTATGTTAATAAACTGAAATATATCTTTTATATGGGTCCAATTTGTTTCTAAAACTAGCCTCTATGTTCTTAAAAAAATGGAAAACAGCATATTGTATTTTACTATTTTTGTATATTTTTATCATAAAATTGAAAAAAAGAAAAAGTAATGATTTGATGGTACAATGGTCGATGCAGCGGATACAAGTGGTAATTGTGAAAGTATATGCACGTCTTTTGTGGCCTTGTGGGACCATCAGAAAGGAGGAAACCGCTTTTCTCTTCCAATATTGTGGGCATATTATTATGGGCTTTGTGTATATTTAACGGAAAATTATTTATAATTAGCAATTATAGAGCTGTTAACTAAATGATTATGCAAATTAGACAATTAGTATTATACGCAATAATAATAATAAAAAAATTCTTTAATAAAATAATGAGAATTATATATATATATACCTTAATATTATATTTATTTTATTTAATATCAATATATCATATATAACATAAAACAACATCCAAATATCAAATTTTTTAAAATTATTTTTAAACTTATTTTAATCATTAATTTTATAAAACGACCCTTATACTCTTGATAGAAATCTAAATTTAAAATGTTCTTTGTATCTTAATAAAATTTCAAAATATTATATTTATCAAAAAAAAAAAACTTATAAATAAAATGATAATAAACGAAGCAAAACCACAAAAACAATTGGCACCAACTCATTCTCTACCACAAAGATTTCTCATATTTACTCTTACCATTCATAAAGGCAACATTCGATAATGCATATAAAACCACTACTATATTTTTCTTTACATTATGTCACTTTCGATGGAACCAAAATTTATCTCATTTCCATCCTAAAATGAATTAATGTATACTTATTCCATGAAACAATATACTCCAAATATAATTTCATTTTAATCACACGAAAATCCCATATTTGCTTTGAAAACAAATACAAATATTTTGTGAATTCAAACATAAAATAATATTGATGATTTTAGTGTCACCATGTGATTATATATAATTGGAACTAACATTTGAGTTAAAAAGTTTCATAATTTGTACTCTAATATATGTACGAGTTTATGCAGAGTGTACGCATTATAAGATCGAATTAGAAGCCGGTTCGACGACAAGTCAGGGGTCCGGGGTTTCAAAAGGGGCAGCGTCCCTAGCGGGGTCTAAGGGACAGAGCCCCTGACTGGGGTCTTTGAATTTTACATATGAGAACATAGTAAAAAAAATCGAATTCTTGAGGATGACTATGGCAAAACGAACGAAATTCATTAGTTTTAAAAACCTTAAATCCTCATTAAATTTTGAATTTCCCTGACTCACTTCCAAAACAACCCATGACAACCAAATATTATTTCATTTTCATCACAAGAAAATCCCATGTTTGCTTTGAAAACAAATACAAATATTTTGAGAAGCCAAGCATGAAATATCATGTTCAAAAAATCAGAAACCATAATACATATTTTTTTTCATACGAACGTTTCTATCCCTGTGTGTCTCAAAAAAGTATACGGAAGTTTCAAAAATAAAATACTTTTAACTAACAAAAATACATATAAAAACGACCAACTAATGCAAACAATTATTCCTTTTTTTAGATGGATGTTTCACTTGGATCCAAAACTTGAGGTGCGAGATTCTTGCATGTTTTTTGATGGTGTCCATACTCACCACATCGCGAATACATGTGCCTTATTTATAGACTCATTTGATGATTTAATTCTATTTTTTGGGTTGTCCAGCTGGACGTTTAATATAAACTGATATAGTTTATCCACGTGTTTCTTGCATCCATTGATCCATTCCAAGCAACATAACAATTTAAAAATCATATGTTTCCTTAAATTTCTCTATAGTGTAATATGAATCAACATACTTGTCTAAATTTCCCCTGTAAAAACATTAAAATTCGTTTCATGATCATGAAATGCTCATAACTTATCATACTCGAAAAATATATTTTCTTTCATCTAGGTAGACCTCCTAATGTTTTTCCTTTGCACTTCACTTTAGATTGATTATCACAACTTCTATGAACTTTATATTCAACTTGTTAGATAATAGATAGATTGATTGACACTCAGAAGAAAATTACATAGGAATATATAGTGAATATCTAAACCCTAATGGCTTAAACCCTAAAGGGGGTTTGCCTAAACCCTAATCACTAACATCCCCACACAGTTTGATCGGGAAAAGACGATTAAATGGGAAAAAAAGAACAAAACAGAAAAACTAGATGAAGATAGCGGCATCAATGGTGGTAGAGCTCTGACGATGGTGGCTAACATCAAATGCTCGTAGGAGAAGAAGGGAGAACAAGCGGCAACTAGAGGCGATTCCGTTGTATAAGAATAGAAGGGTGGCGACGAAGAAGATTATGCAATTGGCGGCAGAGGAGACCAGAGAAAGGCGGCGAGAAAGAAAGAAGGATCGAGTTGCAGCAGATGGAGACAATTTCGGTGAGATCGACGACTACAATATTGATAGAGAAAGAGATGACTACATATCACAGGTTGCCCGACGGAGAAAGAGCCATCGGAGGGAGTCAGCGCAACAACATCAGAAGCGGCTAATCAGAAAAGAAACCTGAAGAAGTTGCCATCCGAGGAGGAGGCAGAAGTAGACGAGACAGTAGAAGAAGCCAATGAAAGAGTTCTGGTTTGGTGCCAGTGGCTGATTTATTATTTAGGCAGAGAAGAGAAGAAAGACAAAAAATATGGAACATAATGAAGGAACATCCGACGACTATTAGAGAAGGCCGTCAGAGGTGGAAGGCGGCGACAACGGATTGTGGTTAGTAGTACGGTTTTAGTCTAGAGTTCTGATACCATGTTATAAGATAAAATACTTGATAATATTGCTTGATGCTCATATTAAGGTTATATATATATATATATATATATATATATATATATATATATATATGTGTGTGTGTGTGTGTGTGTGTGTGTGTGTAACAGAGCTATAATTGAACATATTTACCTTAGAAATGTCGTTGAGGTGATTGTTAGCAATAGTGACCAACACGCTATTTCCTTTTTGACAATAGTAAGTTCTTGTCAACCATTTCTCAAGCTTTTCTCTAATTGCATAAATTAGATCGAACACATGTTTATATCGCAATACACCAATCCCATCACTAAATGAATATGAAATATTATTAATGAAGCAATCACACTTTAAAGTTGTGGTAAACTTGCTTCTACTCCATACCTTTATGTGGTTATTATTTATATATGTGATGGTAGCGTGACTTGCTTCACTAATTTCTTTTAGTAGCATGTCATGCTTGGTAGGAATATAGGTTTTTCCAGCACTGTATAGTTTCTTGCTGAAGAATGAACCATAACAGTGTTTTTTGAAATTGATACATAACTTTCATATACATATTTTATGCTCAACATTAGGTTAAACATGCATGATTGCTACTTCTAACCCTTTTTACATGTCTGATAAGAAAACAAGACCGCCCGACATCCCAATTACTTGTTTAAGCAACTCAAGAAACCATGACCATGATTGTGTAATCTCTTATTTAAAGACACAATATGATACTGGGAAGATGAAATTAATATCTTCAACACCAGTTACAGCAGCTAGTACATTATTAAACTTTTTATTTTTAAATGAGAAGCATCCAGACTAATATAAGGATAATACCCAACAAGAAATCCTATTGCACAAGCTACTACAGAAAAAAACCTTTTGAAAAGTTTCTTGTCACTAACTACCTCAAAATTAGTTTCAACAATGCTTCGTTGATTCTTATTTAGTAGTTCCTCTCTAAATACACCAATATTCATAAAAGAGTCTTCACAGTTACCTTATGTATGTATACACCTTTTGTTTCCATCTAAAGACTTTTATGTGTGTTTTATTTGTCACACCCCAAAACCGGAACGGCGGAAACGTTCTGGGGTGGATGACGTCATGTCAAGTATCACAACACATGCATTATAGTAATCAAAGTACAACAAAATATTGCATTAATAGTAATAGTTTTACATGATTTACATTACAATACAACAAAGTAATACAAGAAAATATAATAAGTACAACGAGGTACTAAGCTATCTTCATCAACAGCTCCGGGGATGTACCTGTCTAATGCTGACCTGAGAATACAAGTTATTTGAAAAGCGAGTATCAACATTTTTACAAATGCTGGTGAGTTCGTAAGTATTTAGTGACATTTTATTCAAATAACCTTATAATGAAGTAGTTTAAAAGATTTCAGTGTATTAGATTTCTTTCCAGAAAATCCTATATTTTCTTTAATAAAAGCAGCCTTTTACCAAGACTGGACAGAGTTATGTGGTAAAAAGTAGTTTTTCCCTTAATCGCTATCATTATCAAAATACAGAATTTGATTATTAAGAAAGCAAGAGAAGTCAGGGAAATAACATATGCCTCAGCAGTGAGGACTGCTGACTAAGGCAAAGGAATCATAGACTCCAGGAGAGTATCGAACGAACGACACGCCTGGTTCCGTTTAACAAATGGAGACACATACCCCATAAGGTACCAAATGAAAGGTACAGCTGGTAAGGTCTAAAACAGTGAATACAGACCGCAAACAGTATCAATTGAAAGATACATCTCGCAAGGTCAAAACAGTGAATACAGACCGCGGACAGTATCAAATGAACGATACATTTCGCAAGGTCAAAACAGTGAATACAGACCGTGGATAGTATCAAATGAAAGATACATCTCGCAAGGTCAAAACAGTATGACTCTGAAAATGAGTTACCAGCATACAGTGTAAATTGCCGGTGAAATACCGTTACCTTAAGACCATGAATTATAAGGTAACCCGGGATACTCGTAACCATACTAACTGACACTAGAGTACCAGACGCCCTACAAGCGTCTAGAGAATATGACATTTTTCACCCCTTGGCTTGGTAGGCCGTGGACTGTAGCTAGCAGTCAGGGTGCGGGGGTGTCAATCCCGTATAGATCTATACACACAATGTCCGCTCTCCCTACAGGAGACTCTGGTTACTAACTAGACGACGGAGAAGGCTGTGTCCTGAAGATGCATCCCAAATAGTGGGTAGAGACTTCCAAATAGTGGGTAGTGGGTTTCTAATGTAAGTGCTGAGCTAGAGGTAGAGACTCATAACTGAACTGACTGAAGTAAACCCATATGTCTATGCTTGTGTACATAGTATATAACTAATGAATCAAACGACCTTCGGATGGACATTCGATCCCACCAGACCACATCTCAACGAAGAAAAGGAAATAGGGCGGACAAGCCTTCCTAAGTCCTTCAATCATTATTTATATGCATCTATACAAGCACAGACATACATCTAACTACGCTTGAGTGTGTATCAAGTGGAATCATATCGTGAAGTATAAGTGTACAGTGTGGAATAACCGACTTGTGAAGTATAAGCGTGTAGTGGAATATATGAGTTGTGAAGTATAAGCGTACAGTGGAATATCCGAGTCATGAAGTATAAGCGTACAGTGGAATATCCGAGTCGTGAAGTATAAGCGTACAGTGTGGGATAATAGAATTGTGAAGTATAAGTGTACCAAGTATAAGTGTATCACGAAGTGGAAACGACAACTGGTGAAGTAAAAGCGTCTATCAAGTATAAGTGGCTACAAGTATAAGCGATATAGAGACAATAACCGGTATAAGCGTATCACGAAGGAAATGCGTTATCAAGTAGGAGTTTTAAATAAGTAAAGCGAAGCAACAGTAACTAACAAGTAAAAGTATACGTCGTGAAAGGGAACTTTGATGAAAACCTTGGAAAAACCTTTATACTCTGGGAAAATCACATTTGGTATTCTTTGGTAAAATAAGTTTGAAAAACTTTATAAATCCTTGGAACCTTTATAAACCAGTTTAAAATGAATTTAGATAAAATAGTATAAGTAAGAGTTTTGAAACAAATGAAAACCTTTTTGAAACCATCACAGTATCCTACTCGGTAAAACAGTGTACAGTGTGGTAAAATCTTGTGCATGCGGGTTATCAATCACATATAAAAGGAGTTTACGGCCCATGAACCATCCCTAAGGGAGTTCACGGCCGTGAACTCCTATGCCATGAGTTAAGTGAAGTTTTAAGCCCTTAAATCACTCCTAGTAATTATTCAAGGTATAGGGGTGTTTGGGGTTCCAAGAGTGCACTCCTTTAGAGTTTATGGTCCAAATGACCATCCCTTGGGAGTTTACGGCCGTAAGCTCTATGGCTTGGCCGTGAACTCTCATACACCCACAACTCTTTGATTTTAAGTCCTTGTTTCAATCCTAGCATTTTCTAGTGAAAGTATAAGGCCATTTAGGGGACATTTACTATCATTTTAGCTTGTTTAGGGGTGTTTACGGCCTAGGCACTTGCTTGGGCCGTAAAATCCTTTTAATCCCTCAATTCCTTGTGTTTAAATGTTCCAAACCCTAAATATCATGCCCCTAATTTATGTATTAAGCCTAAGGGTGGTTTGGGAGTGTTTTTGGGGCATTTTGACAAGTTTAAGAGGTGTTTACGGCCTAAGCATGTGCTTGGGCCGTAAACTCTCTTTTATGACCTAAAACTTTATGTTTTGATGTTTAAACACTCCTAGGCTAAATCCCCAATTAGTCTCCAAGCTTAAGGATGAGTTTAAAGGCAAGTTTGACATCATTTTAGGGGTTTACGGCCCTAGAGTGTTCTTGGCCCGTAAACTCCTTACTCCTTGCCTTCTTGGACGATTTTTGGGGTATAACTACAGCTAGTAATGTTTAGAACAAGCTAGGGTAAGTGGACTTACGATTTGGAAGCGTTTGGTTGCGGATTCGGGTCGAAAACGAGTCTAGAGAGAGATTATAGAGAGAGAGTGTGGAAAAGTCTCAAATAGAGCTTAATCTCCCTTATATATATATATATATATATATATATATATATATATATATATATATATATATATATATATATATATATATATATATATATGGGTGGGAGTTGGAGCTCAATGGAATTCTACCCGATACTGTCGTTATACGGAGCTTTTGGTCGCACCCGATTTAGTGGTCGTAATAATAAAAACTAACTTTACCATTAAAATGAAAATGTGTATTACGAGTTTTTATTTCTCTTATCACGACTTAACGACATAAAGATATAAATAAATGAAACATTTATTTATTCGACGACCTCTAATTAACGGAACTTTTATACAGTGGAATATTCCGTTAACGGTAACGGGGTAATGTAACGGAATAACTTTGGGTTGTCACATTATTTTTTTTAGTTTTTTTAAAGTTTTCATAATCCATCCATGAGAGACATTTTCCATCATATTTTAACTTGTTGGCAATTATATTTGCAATCCACCCATTAGTGGCACACTTATAATCACCTTTGTTGCTTCGGGTAAAAGTATGACCTTATACAATTTTCCTAACATGAAAAATAATAAAATAAACATAAATATATTTTCAATAGGAAACATGTTATATACTCCATCTGTCCCATATTAATAGTCCACGTTTCCTTATACGTTTGTCCCAAAATAGTAGTCTACTTCCAAAAATAAAATATCACTTTTACCAAAATACTCCTCAATATTAGTTAAACTACCATGGAATTAAATGCAACTACCATGGAATTAAATGCAACAAAAGGGTACAATTGTCATTTCATTTAATAAAGTTAGTGGTAATTAATGTTTTCTTAATCTGTGTATTTTTTGTCTGTGAATAATAACTTTTGTACGGAGGGAGTATAAAATAGGTATATACTTTCTTTAGTGGTAATCGCATCCTGCATGATAGACACATAACTTTTCCACTCGTAATCAATGCTTTCACACCTTGCTGTGAATTGTGTCTTGTCATTTTTCAAATTGAAGTAGTCAAACACATTTGTGATTGCATAATGGTTCAAAGCTCTCCTATAATCAACTATATTTTCAAGTTTTGTGCCTATTTTCTACCTAGACTGTTCTTGCTAAATGAGTAAGCTTCATCATCAACATCCATTAGTTCATCTTCATTATCAGAATTAAGATGATTGTAATAACTTTCTTCACTAGGAAAACATTCTGGATTAACATGTGGTTCATCTATGTTGCCACATAAGTGGTTAGATAGGGAAAGATTATTTGAGGCGTAGGTATCATACATTGTGAGGTAAATTGTTACTTCTTTCTTTTCTTCACACATGTGAAGCATAGCCATTGACTTTTTTTAGAATCAAGGTCTATACACGATTGGTCTTGTTCACACTTATCAACATAGGAAATAGAAAATTTTGGATTTTTCTTTAATGAATAATGGCTTATGACTTCTTCATTTAGATGACTCAAGTTTTATGACCATGTATGTATGTAGATGCATTTTTGAGAGCTTAAGCAAAATATATTTTCCTATAAGTGTTCTCTGCAAGCGAAAGAACACTATATTTCACTTTTTGGTTGTATTTTAATGATGGTATGTCACAACTAGCATTTTTGCTAGGAAATTCCACTCTCATGTAATCATTCACCTAGTATAATAACTTTTACTCTATGCTCATTCAAATACATCTCATATGTTCAACTATGGGCTGAAAACCTTAGAAATCCCGGTTCAAGTTCTTCATGGACTAGGATTTTCTTACTGGGCCTAACAAACCAATAAGCATTCAATTCGACTATTTTGGGCCTAAAAACCCTAATTGGGTTCTAAATGGACCCACATTCATAAAACTTAACATATGGGGCTATGTGGACCTAAAATAATTCATGTTATCCCTATTGAGCCAAGTTGGGCCATAAACTCCATTTCCTTGACTCTAATGGGTCGTGAACCATCTTAACGGCCTAATGGGCCAAAAAATATTTATTGTGGGCCCCATAAACTCGAACTAAGACAAGAAAGGGGCCCAAATCCTCTCATTTCCTTTCTCCTTACCCATTCTCGGCCCAAACAATAATAATAATAATAATAATAATAATAATAATAATAATAATAATAATAATAATAATAATAATAAGAGATAAGAAGGGGATGGAAGCCTCGACACCTCAATGTTGCATTGTGGTAATCCATGCACAAAACACCACCATACAACCATGTAAATCACATACTTCTATGCAAGACTCTCTCACTCCCTCTATTCTCTCCAAATTCTCAGCCATAAGGACCTCCTCACCATCATCTCTCATTTCAAACACAACATTCTCTTATCTTTACCTCTTAAACTCAAGGAAATCCTCTCATCCTTCCTCATTAAAATCATGGGTGTGTGTGGGTGTTTCAAGAGTGTTCTTCAAGGTTTCAACCTCTTGGTAAGTGGTTATCATGTGTAAACACCTACTTTCCATCTTAATGTTAAGAACTCTTTCTTACATAGCCTTATTTCATGATCTAACTCCCTAGAACCATCTAAGTTCAAAAACTTCCTCAAGGAGTTGCTAGGGCCGAAATCGTCTCTCAAATCTTCACCAAAAACCAAGAACAACAAGCAAAGGTGAGTTCATACTGTTAGAACAAAGTTCTATCAGGATCGTATGATTCCAAGCAAAATATAAACAAGAACGTAATGAAGAACACAAGTATTGCACTGAATATGTCGAATGATTAATGCAAAGATACCCCAGAAGAGCTCGATAAAGAACTTCAATCTGTAGAGGTATTATAGGGTTACAAGAATCAACGTAATCGACTATTCTATCTTATACGCATACATGCATGCATATATTTATATTAAAACCCTAACAACTTATCTAGATAAAAGGAAACTATTCTAGATAACTACGGATGGACAAGCCCAATCCGATTACAAAACCAAAAGGCCCAAGACGCAACACTAAAATACTTAACAATCTCCCCCTTTGCGTCCTTGGAGCAGAAACTTCATCCCCTTTTCACAACAGAGGCCTTTTTCACGGTTTCAGATATCCTCGGTATAATGGCCAGAATCTGATGTTTAAACGTTATGTACCACCGAAGCATATCTGTGAAGTTCTTTTTATCCGCTGCTGAGTTCTGCTTGCATCGATGAATGATATTGATTATATGCTCCAGACAGTCTGTTGAAAACAGATGCTTGTCAACCAAAGCAAACAAAAACTTGTGCCTCTCACCCTTCGTGAACATGACAGTCAAATTTGTTGAATCAATCTGCCCCAACTTCATCTGATTCACATCACCAGGCTTAGACGTTGGCTTGACTGACGGTTTTTTGTTCATCACCTTTGCTATCTCCTGATCCATAGTGGCAAGCTCATGGACATAGGAGGCCAAAATTCTTTTTAGATGTTTTAGAATCGGCTCATACTCCCTTTGATTTAAGAGCAGAATGTTGTATAGCAGAATCCAATCATGTGGATTAAGGTTGGGAAGATCTGCCAGAGAAATAAAGTATTCCGTATTTGCTGTACCACGGTTGATCTTGAAGTTTACATTCACAAACCTCCCAGCAGGTGACAATTTCAGTACCTTGACTTTTGTAATTTTCTGTGCACTCCAAGTCAAGTACTGTGGTTGACCATTCTTCAAATAAAAATCTACTAACTCTCTGTCAACCTTCGGATTCGGATGAGGAACCTCAGCAGTGACATCGAAACAATGAAAGGTAAATGCTTTTCTTGTGATTGGCATGTCGAACTGCGAGTCCTTTGAATTGTCACATTCAAACGAAGCAATCGGTTCCAACCAGTACACAGAAGGAAACTCAATCGCATGATTGATGAGTGTATCTCTGTCCCATTCTGGAAACAGAGTCTTCTTGCATTGCAAGACATCCTCCTCTTCCTTATTATTTGCCTCTTGTGCCATCTTCATCGTTTCATCAAGCTCTTTGTCCCTCTTCTTTCTTTTAAGGGCTTCAACGATAGTCTCTTCAGTATCACTATCACTATCGGCTTGAACTTTCTTTCCAGAAACCGAAGCTAAATTATCCTTCAGTTCTGTTTTGTCTTTCAGATCTGCACTCTCTTCTCCCCCTTGTTTCAGAAGAAAGACCTTCTCCGAGACACCCTTCATCTCACTAAGAATTGTAATTGCAGGAAGGAGTTTGGACTGGAGATGCTTCCGGATGGTTAAAGTCAAGAAGGGATCATGAGCTTCAAGAAGAGTAGTCAAGATATTTTTCACATCACCAGCACAACTTTGATAAACTGCCCTTTGAGTCTTTAATAGAGAGATCTCTTTTTCTGCCTGGGCCAGTTGAACTTTTTGGAGATCAATTATAGCTTGGTGTTTTATCAGGTCCTCCTTCAACGTACTTTCTGCAGAAAGAGAAGCAAAACGAGAGTCCAGAGATTGGAGAAAAGATGTGGATTCTGTTTGAGATCAGTACGCAGGGCTTCAAATTTTGTGGTTTCATCCTGAAGAGTTTTAGAGAAGGAGTCCACCGAAGCTTGATATTTGGCCGCATTTGTGTCAGTATGAGCTTTCAGAGAATCAAGGAAAATCTGAGTTGTGTGAACAACCTCAATAACCTCCTTTGTGGCCTTTGAACAAGAAGTGGCTGACTTATCAACTGCTTCTGTGGATTTCTCAATAGCATCGGTGTATTGCTTAATGGCAGTCTCCAAGAAGGCTGTTAAAACAACACTGCCATAAGCTTTGCTATCAGCAAGCAGTCGATCCAACTTTTCATTGATGTCCTGTATATGTTGACTGGTGACAGGAGCATCAGGATCATTATCTGTTGGAATTCTATAAGGACTGTAATACAGCGAGTCATAGTCCTCATCATCTCCACCAAGAGTAGCACCAGAGGTAGAGGATGGGGTTGGGGATGGTGGTATGTTGATAACAGGAGTATCAATCATAGTAGTAGCCCCTGTATCAGATACATTGACTTCTAATGGGATTTTGGGAATGATGGTAGTGATGGATTCGGTTATAAAAGGAGTTGAGATAGGTATAGTTGAGACAGGAATAGGGGTAATGATGGTTGAAGGGGGTAGAGAAGTTGGTTCAGTAAGAATGGGTGGTATATCGGTGGGAGCAGAAAGTGGAGCTTTCTGTTTTGGTGATGGAGGTGGAGTGGAAATTTTAGTAGTTTTGGGAGAGGCTGGTGGAGTTGGGATTTTGGTACTTTTAGGAGATGGAGGTGGGGTTGGAGATCTTCGAGGTGTGGGCTCTCTGGTTGAAACCTGAGGATTCTCCGCTTCTGCGTCTTGATCTTCAACTGTATCAGATCCAGGAGAAAAGTTCCCCTTGGGTCTGTTAGCCATCTTCTTTATCTTCTTCACTTTTGATTGCGAAGAATCCCCTTCACCAGACTTTCTCTTTGAAGATTTTGGCTTACCCTACTTAGTTTCTTCTTTCTCTTTCTTTATTACCCATTTGCCTCTGTCAGTAGGCTGATCCAAGGTATCCAGTGCGGCTTGTTGTTCTTCAGACAGAACCCTTTGACCAATAGGAGAGCGTTTACGGTATTCGGCCATCACATTGCTTTGTGCCGAAACACACCTGTACATGGATTCCGGAATCAATCCATAGTGATGAAACTTACTTGGATCGGATATGATGATCTTCTTTGTATGGAATGAGGCAATAGAGGCAAGAAGAGCATCCTTCATGACAGGTATCTCCAAAGAATCCATGGCCTTCTTTGTAATCAGGGTCTAGAAACGACCACAAGAGATCTCTGAATGACGGGTCGTTGTGTTTAAACTCTGTACTACTTGGGACCAGATTATAGTGCCATAATCTAGGTTGATCCCGTTGTATAAACCATAAAGAATGGTAAGAAAACCTTTGCTTGTTGTGTCTGAACCGCCACATCTTTCCGCCAAACCCTTGATTAGCAATGTCAGCAACCCATTCCATTGCGATGGTAAACACGATTTCTTGACCTTTGCAATCGTTGTAAGCACATCTGTGTATCCCATCTCATACATCATCGTGAATAGTTGTGTTGTAGTGACGAAATCAGGTGAGATGATCGAAGAGTCAACTGCAAGCCCTAGAATGGAACAAAACTTCGCCTTAGAGATCGAGGATTTCTTGTCGTGAATGGTGAAGTAGATGCGATCTTTATTCTTGTCATAATTCACCGATGAGTAGACTTGAGATAGCAGCGACATTGGAACCGCTTCAAACTGGGTTAGAGCCAACAACAGGGGGGAATACTTTAGACATTCCACAACATGTAGCATATATGAGTCATATAGGAATGGAGTCATTTCGATAATCATGTTTTGGTTCGGTTTGATTGCAAGCAAGGAGGATGTTGCAGTTTGATCATGTGCAGAAGATGAAGTCGCCATTGATAAACGAAGAAGAAGATGAACAGTGTGAACGTGTAGGGGTGTGATAATTCGAGATTGGTAAATGACAAATAAAACGATCTCCCCTATTTATACCGTTGCCTGGAGAGAGAAAATCGTGATGATGAGGTTGCTAAAGTGTCGCCTGAAAAAGCGCGATTTGACAGTGTGGTTAATCCCAGGAGAACGTCAGCACGCGTGGGTTTTGAAATGGATCAAATGTACGCGCCGAAATCTTATCTTCATACCGTTTGAAATTCCATATAGCCCCTTGTTTGGTCGCAACCGATAACCAAAACTTATACCAAACAGCAATAAGAATGTTGGAAAATATTAATTTTCATGCATAAGAGTGTGAAAGATAAAAAAATAAAGCAAGTGTGTATTTGACGTGCGTGATGTCTTTTTAGAAGATAGAAAGCAGAGGATTCCGGGCAAGAATCACTTCCTTCAAAGTCAAGAGAGACTTGAAGTGCTTGTGTGGTTTCCCGAAAAATACGATCAACTGTTTGTTAATAAACATTGAAAGGCTTCTTTTGAACACAGGTATTGGGTGGCTGTCCTCCAACCGAACATCGAGTTTTAACATAAAATCGATTGTTGGTAGAGGTACCTGTGAGACCGATGTGATATATTGAACAGGTAGGTGGGATTTATTATTATGGTAATGACTTATAGGAAGTAGAAATCTCAAAAAAATAAACTGGACCTCTTTGGGAAGAAATGTCTTGGCTGTAGACAATTTCATAAAAGATCACGCAAAATAAAAAGAGATTTCCTTAGGTAACTAGTAAATGCTTGAGTATATCACTCACCGTCAATTCGTTTTTGGTGTCGGATTTTGGGTTTCACTTAGAACGTGGTAATCGTATCCAAGATCATAAACACAGATGTTGTGTAACCATAAACCTCAGTGGTAAAGACCAAGAGTCTCAAGGGTTACGTTAGTGAATCGAAGGTAGATGGAGAATATGAGGAGGTGGTTTAGGAACCGAATGTAGCTTCTGCTAGATATGCGTGACAGAGCAGAGAAACTCTTAACTCATATGAGAAGAGTAAGGTAGCTCTAGACCATGTGAGGTAAAATAGCCTGATTTGGAAGAAATGATGGGTATCGATCGAATCATTAAGGCTTACTCAAGATCATAGAGGCTTAAGACAACATACAGGAGCATGCTTCTAGGGACCCTTAACTAGGTTGTGTGAAAGTTGAAACATACCTACTTTAGATCTAACGACGATTATACTTGTGTTTACCTATTAATGATAGACACCAAACAAAACAAACAAGCAATTGAAACAAATAAAAAAGATAAAATATTTTTGGATTTTTGAAATTTTTCTGAAAAAGAATAAAAACAGAAAGATAAAATATTTTTGGATTTTTGAAATTTTTCTGAAAAAGAATAAAAACAGAAAGACTTACAAAATATACAACCGAAACCTTATCTTATTAATGAGAGAAGCAAAATAGATCGATCATGCAATTTTCCTCTGTTCCGGAGAATTACGGACCCGAAATAGACATAGCGGTCTGTTCATGTCGGTTCCCCAAAAATCTAGAGCAGAGATAGACCGAGCGGTCTGTCTATTTCGGTTGTCTTGATTTTAAAGAGAGATTTGAGGATTCGGTACCGACTCTCCTTCCATCATACCCAAACCTTGTAAGATTTTATTGAAGGTTGTTTCTGGTAAGGCTTTAGTAAAGATGTCTGCCAGTTGATCAGCAGAACGAACAAAATGTACTTCTACATTCCCGTCTTCTACACGATCCTTGATGAAATGATACCTGAGTGCAATGTGCTTGGTTTTTGAATGTTGCACTGGATTATGACAAATCCTTATTGCACTTTCAGAGTCACAATAGAGAGGGATCTTTTTCATACTCAGCCCATCATCTCTTAACTTACTTTGAATCCAAACAACCTGAGAGGTACATGATGCGGCAACAATGTATTCTGCTTCTGCTGTGGATAAAGAAACACAAGTTTGTTTCTTTGATTGCCAACTGACAAGTTTTCCGTCAAGGAATTGACATCCTCCGGTAGTGCTTTTCCTGTCCAGTCCACATCCTCCAAGATCAGTATCTGAAAAGGCTTGTATGAAGAATCCAGATCTTGCAGGATACCAAAGACCGAGAGATGAAGTATTCTTCAAATATCGAAAAATATTCTTCACAGCAAGCATGTGGGGTTCTCTTGGATTAGCTTGAAACCTGGCACAATAACAAATAGAAAACATGATATCTGGTCTACTAGCTGTTAGATACATAAGGGATCCTATCATTTGTCGATAAAGAGTTATGTCTACAGCCGGTTTCTCCAGGGATGGAGTTAGCTTGGTGCCGAATGCCATTGGAACCTTTACTTTCGAATCACCCTTCATTCCAAATTTAGTCAGCAGATTTTTGGTGTATGCTTCCTGGTTTATAAAGATACCTTCTGGTCCCTGTCTAATATTCAAACCGAGGAAAAAGTTAATTGGACCCATTGTGCTCATTTCAAATTTAGTCTCCATCAACTTTCTGAATTCAGCGGTTAAGCTAGGATTTGTGGAACCGAAGATGATATCATCGACATAAATCTGAACAATCATCAAATGTTCGCCTTCCTTCTTTCGAAAGAAGGTTGGGTCAACCGAACCTTGTTTAAACTTTGACATTTTTAGAAAGCGAGTAAACGTTTCATACTAGGCTCTTGGTGCTTGCTTTAGCCCATAGACAGCTTTATCCAGCACATAGCAATGATTTGGGTACTTTTCATTCACAAAACCAGGTGGTTGCTCAACATAGACCGTTTCTTCTAATTCTCCATTCAAGAATGCACATTTGACATCCATTTGGAAAACTTCGAAGTTCTTGTGAGCGGCATATGCTAGAAAAATTCGAACAGACTCTAACCTTGCCACAGGAGCAAAAGTTTCTTCATAATCAATCCCTTCTTCTTGACAATAGCCTTTTACAACCAACCGAGCCTTGTTACGAATGGCATTCCCTTATTTGTCCAGCTTATTCCTAAACACCCATTTCAAGCCGACAACAGTGGCATCTTTCTGTTGGATAAGGTGTCTAAGTCCATAACTTATTTGGTATATACTTGACCTGACCAGCATGGTCCATTTAGGTTACATCTCATCCAAACTATTTATGGATAATTTTATGAGAGTTATACACATATGTTTATTAATATATTATAAGTTATAATATATTAATATGAAGTTATGTTATTTAATTAGTATTAGTCTTAAATTAATTATGAATTAATTTAGAGATTAAAAGGAAGACTAATTAGATTATGGGCTATTGGTTTTATATGGTGTGGGCTAACACTCATTTGTTAATGGGCTAGGATTTGATGGAAGTCCATGGATGATCCATGGAGCTTTTAACCCATGGATCCTATGAAAAGGAAAGGTCATGGGTTATTAGGGTTTCACCCTAACCATGTACACTATATAAGCATGCTTATGGTGCATGAAATGGCAACTAGTGAACTAGTGTGTGTGTGCTTGTGTGTGGCCGAAAAATACAAAGTGTGTATACTCTCTCAAAGTTTTCCAAGAGTTTGTGGTGTTTTGTGATTCCATTTGAGGCATTCACACTATTGGTGCTTGGCCCTCAAACTCCTCAAGAACCAAACTCATCAAAAAGGTATGTAATCTCTTCTAACTTTTTATGTTGAAATGTTCCCCATGCCATGTTAGATAGGTTATAAACCTTGGAAAATTATTATTTTGCATGTATTTAGACAAACATAGATCCAAGGTTTATTAGGGTTGCATGCACACTTAGGAAGTGTTAGATTGCTCAAAACCCAACAGTGGTATCAGAGCCTAGGCTTGCTTGTTTGATACTTGATGTAAAATAGTTGAAAAAATCGAAAAACTTGCTGTGTGACTGATGAACTCGCCGAGTCCATGGGGGGACTCGCCGAGTCCATGTGTATCTTCAACCTACTCGCCGAGTAGGTTCATGCACTCGACGAGTAGGAGCGACATAGTGCAGATTTTCGACTTTTGCTGCTGGAAATGGACTAGAAACATTACCCTAAACTGTTTTGGTGTTTTAAAACTTGTTTTAGTTGGTGTAATGGTTGTTCTAATCCATTTACAATAGCATATATCAAAATTCCATGATTTTATGTGTTCATATAATTCTTGAAATTTTGATGATCATGTTCATGTTCTTATGAATTTAGAAGATGATAGGAATTATTTGCTGAATTGTTTAGAATTAATTCTTGATCATTTATGTGTTTTAATGGAGTCCATAATTTGTCCTCAAGTTATGGATATCCAAAGGTCACTTTCTTTAACACACACATTTAAACACATAAGTTACATGAAAGTGAAGAGTCTTCATTTTTATGAACCTTTAATTCATAAGTTATGAAATGAAAAGTTTTGGATAGTTACAAAACTTGTCCTCAAGTTTTGGAATTTGTAAAGTTTCACACACTTTAATAAACTTTAATTCCAACCCTTAGAGTTTTAATAGTTAAAATTCAACCCTTATACTATTTATAACATTAATGGTTAATTATTATATATATGTATAAGAATAAGTCGTTCTACCGTTAGTAGGCCTCATTCACGAAGCCGGTCTATAAGGTGGGTATAAGGTTGTTGCCTATAAAATGGCGACTTAATGGGTGTCCACTCTCACCCACCGCTTGCTTGACTGGTGGAGGGTCATTAGCCGAACGGGTAGGACAATGACTTTAAATCCTCATTAAAAGTATAATGATTATTATAAAGTAACTAAACCTTTTTAATTCCCAATCTTAGTTATTTTAGGAAAAATGTGAACATGGTGCTAGTCCATGGAATTCACACTTTGTACCTTACCAAGTCGTTGGTGGAGCGTGTGTGGTTAACCGACACACTAACTTGGACTAGTAAGGATCACGAAGGGTGACTTTATGTTTGTCATAGATCAATGGAGCGTGTGTGGTTAACCGGCACATTGATTAGGTGATAATATTAAGGGTACCAAGTGAATTAGCATGGTTATTCACACCTTGTTTTGTGATCCTCGGCATCCCAGTCATAAAACTTGAAGGGCACAATCGAGATTGAAACATGTCATTGAAAAGTTCAATGAATCTCAAAAGAATCTAGGAATTTCAAATCCAATTTAAACCTAATAATTCATTTTGTTTTTCATGGTGGAAATTGGTGAATCGTCATTCACCTACCTTTTAAATATATTATTACTTAGATTACGACATCCCTCTTCTAAGTATAATATATTGTGATTGGGTCCTAGCCTTAATTTACATTTAGGTGTCTTATTAAGGATTCTATATATCTAATCTAAACTTGCTTTCTTCCTTCAGATGTCTTCCAACACTAATGCTTCAGGCTCTAACCCAACTGGTTCTTTCTCTCTCATGAATCTTTGTGGGATGGTCATCTTTGATGGTTCCAACTTCATGGATTGGATTAGGAACATCAGGATGGTTACTCGTTATGAGGACAAGGAATATGTCCTCGATAAGGAGTTAAAAGAGCTTGATGAGTCTACTTCTACTCCTGAGGAGATCGCTGAATTCAGGACACATGAGAGAGATGCTACTAAGGTGGCATGTATCATGATGGCCACGATGACAGCCGAGCTCCAAAAGTCATATGAAGATTACTACCCTTTTGAGATGCACCAAGACCTGATGGAAAGGTACCATCAGAGTGCTCGTCAGGAGCGGTATGAAATAATCTCCTCCATAATAACTACCCGCATGAAGGACGGTGATTCCGTCACGGCTCACATGCAAAAGATGCAAAGGTATGTGGACCGTTTGCTGAAGCTGAATGTGAACATCCCTGAGGAGTTGGCAATTGACATCATTTTGCACTCCTTACCTTCTTGTTATGACCATTTTCGTATGACATATCATATGAACAAGGAGGAAGTTACCCTCAGCAAGCTTCAAGGACTCTTGAAGACCGCGGAAACCGGTCTTAAGGGCAAGGCGGTTGTTACCTCTACTACTCCTACTCTAACATCTACCCCTGTTTTGGCTATCGGGCAAGGCAAAGGGAAAAAGAGGAAGCACCCTTCGAAAGGTACCAAGGGAAAGTCTCTTGAAGGCTCCTCATCAAAGACTAAGAGCGGTTCTGTCACTCCTTCTGCCATTCCCAAGGATGCTGAATGTTTCTATTGCCATGAAAAGGCACACTGGAAGCGAAACTGCCCTAAGTACTTACAGGATCTAAAGGATGGGAAAGTGAAACCCACCCATGCAGGTATTTACACTATATTGTCTAATTACTCATTATATTCTAACTCTTGGGTGCTTGATACAGGATGTGGTATTCACATATGTTCTGATATGCAGGGCCTAAGAAGAAGTGAGGATGTGGAGCACGGGAAGATAAACTTGATCATGGGGAATAGGAAGGCTTCGCCTGTTTCCAAGATTGGATTTTATACTTTGTTGCTTAATAATGGGTTAAAATTAGATTTGAATAAATGTGTGTACTCATCTGAAATGGTGAGAAATATTATTTCTTTTCATGCTTTGTACAAACAAGGTTTTACCTTTTCGTTTGATAATGAATGTGGTGGTATTAATGCTTTCTTTAAAAATGTGTTCTATTTTAAAGCGTTACCTTGTGATGGTGTGTATGAAACTGTGTCGATTGTAGACAACTTAGGAAATAATGTGTTGTATATTGATTCTTTTACTACCCTAGATAAAGCATCATTGTGGCATTGTCGTCTTGGACATGTAAACAAGAAACGCATAGGCCAACTCCAAAAGAGTGGAGTCTTGGAGTCATTTGACCTTAAATCGGATGATAGTTGTGAATCTTGTCTACTTGGAAAGATGACAAAATCACCCTTCACTGGAACTTGTGAAAGGGGTGAGGGTTTGTTGGACCTAATACATACTGATGTATGTGGGCCTTTCAAAACCGCCACAAGGGATGCTAATCGGTATTATGTGACTCTTATTGATGATTTTAGTAGATATGGGTATGTCTACTTAATCAAACATAAGTCAGAAACCTTTGAAAGGTTTAAGGAATTCAAGCAGGAAGTAGAAAATCAATTGGGCAGGAACATTAAGATGCTTTGATCCGATCGAGGTGGTGAGTATCTTAGTACCGAGTTCCTTGACTATCTTAAGGAGTGTGGGATTGTCTCACAATTGACTCCTCCCAGGACACCACAGCTGAATGGTGTTGCCGAGAGGCGTAATCGAACCTTGCTGGACATGGTTCGCTCTATGATGAGTCGAGTTTCGCTACCAATCTCTTTTTGGGGGTATGCCTTAGAGACTGCCGCCCATATCCTTAATCTAGTCCCTACAAAGAAGGTTACCAAAACACCTCATGAGATGTGGACTGGGAAGGTTCCCAATTTGAACCACATCAAGATTTGGGGCTGCGAGGCTTTCGTGAGGCGTGAGACTCATGATAAGCTTGAACCTCGAAGTGAAAGGTGTATTTTCATCGGCTACCCACAGAAATCCTTCGGTTACCTCTTCTACAGACCCAGTGAGAATGTGGTCTTTGTAGCAAGAAAAGGGGTCTTTCGTGAGAGAGAATTTATGAGCCAAGGAGACAGTAGGAGGCAAATTGATCTTGAAGAAATTCAAGAAGCAATTGGTGAAGGAACCTCAGACACTAGCAGTCAACCTGAGGAGGAAACTCCTGTTGAGCAAGCTGACATGTCTATACCTCCGAGGCGTTCCACACGGGTTAGGAACACACCTTCGTTTTATTATGGCTTTCATATTACTACGGAAGGTGATACGTTTATCAGCGATAGTACACTGGTAAATTTGGATGAACCTAGCAGTGTTAAGGAAGCCATGGCAGGCCCGGAGTCTGCTAAATGGAAGGAGGCTATGGACAGCGAGATACAGTCCATGTATGACAATCAAGTTTGGAACTTGGTTGACAATGTACCAGGCCGTAAAACAGTCGGGTGCAAATGGATCTTCAAGAAGAAGACCGACATGGAAGGAAAAGTGCATACCTATAAGGCTCGACTGGTTGCGAAGGGTTTTACTCAGACTCAGGGTATTGATTATGATGAAACCTTCTCGCCGGTAGCAAAGATTAAGTCTTGTTGAGCAAGGACCGATTCTGAGTATAACAGGTAGCAGCAATGACATCGGCCCAAAAGTATAGAGGCAGAGAGGCATAACTGAGCATGGTTCTTGCTGCTTCACACAATGATCGGTTTTGTCTTTCAACAATCCTGTTTTGCTGTGGTATATAAGGGGCCGAAAAATTGTGTGTTATCCCCTTATCAGCCAGAAAGTCTTTGAAATCCTTGTTTTTGAATTCCAGCCCATTGTCACTTCTGATGTTTCTCACTGTCTTCTTTAATTGAACTTCCACTTGCTTGATGAACATCTTCAGCTTGGGAGTTGCATCTGATTTCTGTTTAAGAAAGAAAACCCACGTGAAGCGTGAAAAATCATCTACAATAACCAGAATATACTTACTTCCACCGATACTCTCTATAGCAGAAGGTCCACACAAGTCGATATGTAACAGTTCAAGTGCTTCCACTATCTTAGTATTAATGCGTGTAGGGTGGCTTTTTCTGCTCTGCTTACCCATCTCACATGCCGCACACAAATGCTCCTTATCAAACTTGAGAAGAGGAAGACCTCGAACGTGATCACCACTCACTAATTTGTTGATATATTTGAAGTTCAGGTGAGATAGACATCGATGCCAAAGCTAACTTTCATCAGTGTTTGCCTTTGAAAGCAGACAGATAGCTGGTGTCCCCCGAATAGGATTAAGATTCAGAGGATACATTTCTCCTTTTCGTGCAGATTTCAGCAGAACTTTCTTGGTTTGTTTTTCTATTATCTCAGATCCTTCATCATCAAATGATACCTTCAAGCCTGTGCCCACAACTAATTGTGATACACTGATGAGGTTGTGCTGCAATCCCTCTACATAAGCCACCTTTCTGATCGAGAAGTCTCCATTAGTTATCATCCCATATCCTTTGATTGTTCCATAGGAATTGTTTCCAAACTTCACCGATCCACCATCCTTTAGAGACCGAAATTCCCTTAATTCCT
Source organism: Lactuca serriola (assembly GCF_051521515.1). Lineage (NCBI taxonomy): Eukaryota > Viridiplantae > Streptophyta > Magnoliopsida > Asterales > Asteraceae > Lactuca > Lactuca serriola. Next base: position 331,149,928 of record NC_136411.1, read on the forward strand.
CCTTTCTCCCTGTCATGTGACGCGAGCACCCACTTTCTATATACCATTCTTTGTCAAACTGCTCGTCACTGATTACCTGCAAATTTAAGCAGATTTAGGAACCCAAAGTTTCCTGGGTCCTGGTGAGTTTTTCACAGAGAAAGGAATAACAACAGAAGCATCAACTAAATAAGTTCGTTTAACAAGAGTCGTTTGATCTTTTCTTTTGATGGTAAACACCTTGATTTTTTTTTATCTTCTTTAAATCTTAATGTATCTTTTGGTGTTTCTTTAGATGGTTTAGTGTTTTTCATTGGATTCCTAGGTTTAGTGGAGGATCTCTTATTTTCATTCTCAGAGTCTGATAACAGCTTTCCTTTTCCTTTGATGTCCTTTAAGGAATTTGTTTCATCTTGGGATCTGGAGGATCCATGTCTAGAATTGGGACCGAAACTGGTTTTAGGACCGAATATGGATCGAGAGCCAAATTTGGGTTTAGGACCGAACTTGGGTCGAGGACCGAAACTGGGTTGATGACCGAAACTGGGTTGAGAACCGAGCTTGGGTTGAGAACCGAACTTGGGTTGAGAACCGAACTTGGTTTGAGAACCGAGATTTGACTTTCGGTCTTGGGATTTGGAATAATAGGAATTTGGACTAAAATTTTCCTTTGACTTTTCCTTTCCTTTATCCATGGATTCTTTCCTAGAAGGATCATAGTTAGGATTTTGAGAATTCCAATGCATTTTCCGTTCATTCAGATTCGAGGCATATCTTTGATTTCTGAGTCTTTTCTGTTCAGCTAGCTCCTTCTGAGATTTGTGAACATTGAAGCTGGCCTTTGATTTCTCCTTCTGAGTTGCAATTGTCTTATCTTCCATTTTGGTTTCGTTACTTTCCTTAGTTTGAACTTCCGGTGCTTCCTGTCTCTTGAGTGGACCTTTCGGTTCTTTCCTCTCGATTGGAACATCAGGTTCAACTAACGGTTCTTCAAGAACATCTTTAGTTCGTCTTGTGCTAGGAATATCGAAATTGGAAGGTTTATTGATGGGTTCTGGTATGTATCGTCCTTTGACTCTCCATGTGGTTTTCTCAGACAATCCCACGGTTTCATCTGCATTATCAATGGGAGCAGACCAGAAATAGTCTTCACATCCCTCAGCGTTATCCTCGTCAATTATTATCCTTAATTCTGCTGTTTGTCTTTGAGTGACTCCAGTCACAACATAAACCTGATTTGGCACGGTCTGTACCTTTTGATAGACCAAGGCTTTTTCTTTGAGTTTCGGTTTCTGTTCCTTTGACAGACGAGCAAACTCAACCGAATTTTCTGAAATAAGAGGTTTTTCGCTCTGGGTTTCATTTTTCACAAACTTTGAACAATCAACAACGTCCTCTACTGAGATTTCACTCATTTCACTCTCCGCATCAAATTCAAATGAATTATCTCAGTTTATTTTATTATCTTTAACAATTTTGGCATTTGACTCATCGAATGTTCGTATAGTTTCGGTTTTAATCTTTAACCTGTCATTTTCATCTAAGATATCTTTTAACATACTTTTATGTTCCTTAGAGTCGATGAAAGTTTCTATCTTATCTAAACCTAGCCTATACGACATGGATGTTTCTTCAGAGGATACTTCTGATTCACACTCTGCTATAACCTCATCTTCCTTAAATTCAAGGAAGGGCAAAATCATTTTATGTATTTTCTTTCCAATTTCACAATTTAGATGCAATTGAGAAATATTAGTATAAAGACGCTTAGCAATTAAACATAAAACATTTCTTTGTTTTAACAATTTTAAATTGTCTCTTTGCAAATAAATACTCTCATCCTTAGCCCTAACTAACTCTGCTTCCTTCTGCTCAATCCAGATCCTCCTCTCCTCACTTTTTGAAGACACCCTGCCGAGTTGGTCAGTCAGGTTAGAGTTTGCTAAGCGGGTTTGCATGAGGCTACTACTTAGGTTGGAAAATTTAGAGTTTAGTTCATTTAATTCTTCTAGATATTCAGTTTTGGGAATTTTAAGAGATTCAAGGATAGAGTGTACCTTTTTGATCAATCGATCGCAGTCGTTGATCTTCTCACTCACCGGCTTGGCTGCAAAACACTTGTTTTCTGTCAGGTTCAGTTCTGTGTCTGGACTTTCGGTTGATGGACCATTAGTGACGATAAAGCATTTTCCACCAGAACCTTCATTCTTTGCCACAAGCGCCTTTCCATGAGTGGGTCTTCTAACCTCTTCGTCTTCAGAGTCTGTTGACCAGACTTCTACACCACCGAACTCATCTTCCCCTGCATTTTCTTGTACAATTAGTGCATTCATCGAGCTGTTGGAAGCCTTTTTCTTCTTGACTTTTTCTAGTTTACGCATGTAATACGTTTCATCATCTTCACCCTCTCTCTTCTCAGCCATATTTCTTAACATGCAATCTTTGGCAAAGTGGTTCTTGCCGTGACAATAGTTGCAGTCGTATCCAGAGTCTCCTGCAAGCTTGTTTTCCTTTTTCTCTTCCACCTTTTGAGAAGAGACTTTCGGTTCATCTTTTGTTTTCTCAGAACTATAACTTCCCTGCCAATTTCGGTTCTTATTGGTGGGAAATTTTCTTCTTGCGAATTTCTTTGGATTTGTTATCATTAAAGCATACTCCTCATTTGTAAGATCACATTCTGACATGTCCGACTCTTCTTCTTCCTCAACAACACTTTTTCCTTTAGAGACAAGAGCCAACGATCCCATGCCAGAGACCACTTTCACCTCCTTAGTTACAACACTTTCATGTGACTTTAGTATCCCAACTAGTTTCGCCAGTGAGTAGGATTTAAACTGTTCATGCGCCTTCACAGTGGAAACTACAACCATCCATTCTGGTCTGATCCCGTTCATGAATGTAACTTTCTGCTCGATCAGCTTCCTCTCAATTCCATGCTTGATCATCTTACTTAAAAGATGATTGAACCGATCAAAGGTCTGAATGAGCTTCTCTTCAGGTTTCTATTTAAAAACTCCAAATTCTGACAGAAACAGAGTTTGAATGGAGTGTTCCAGATCTTCATCAGTTGAGTAAAGTTCCTTCAACCTATCCCAGATCTCCTTAGCAATTGTGCATGAGCCTACAAGCCGAAAAGTGTCAGATTGTAAGGCGAATCTTATCATTCGCATGGCTTTAACATTACACAGGATCTTGTCCTTCTCATCTTGTGGCATTTTCTGAACATCTGTCACCAACTTGTTGTAATCCTTCTGTGTCTTGACGACCGTGTTTGTTTCTGAATGCACAAACGGTCCAAGAATGATAGCTTCCCAGATGAGATAGCCATTATCTTCAGATCCAACCACGTAATCTTCAAAGTGATGAGCCCATACTTCGTAGTCTTGAGTGTAGAGTATGGGAACTCTAGTTGTAGATCCGATGCTGTTTTAGATGTTAATTGGGTTTGTATGCGTATCGTCGTGAGACATGGTGAGCTGCTAGAATCTTACCTGTAAACTTGAGATTAGGGTTTTATCAAAAACTGAGTAGTCGTCGTTAAGAAGACGACGGCTTCGATAAAAGCAGAAACCCTAAAGATTTGTGAATACAAAAGTAAAGTGTATTGATCACACAATCTCCTGCTCTGATACCAATTGTTAGAACAAAGTTCTATCAGGATCGTATGATTCTAAGCAAAATATAATCAAGAACGTAATGAATAACACAAGTATTGCACTGAATATGTCGAATGATTAATGCAAAGATACCCCATAAGAGCTCGATAAAGAACTTCAATCTGTAGAGGTATTATAGGGTTACAAGATTCAACGTAATCGACTATTCTATCTTATACGCATACATGCATGCATATATTTATATTAAAACCCTAACAACTTATCTAGATAAAAGGAAACTATTCTAGATAACTACGGATGGACAAGCCCAATCCGATTACAAAACCAAAAGGCCCAAGACGCAACACTAAAATACTTAACACATACCCCTTATTTTCGATTTTTACTTGATTTTGGGGGAGAATACAAGTTGCTTTATGTATATCTATGTGTATATGCATGAATATGTGTGTTTTTCATGACTTATTTGTTGATTATGTGCTATTTACTTCATATTTTCTAAAAATATGTTAAGAATATTAAGTTTATAACTTGGATCTACATGAAAACCTTGAGAAAAGTATGTTTTATCACATATAATACATGTAAACTTGTAGATCTGGGAATTATACACTTAAAATAGCAAAAAGGAGTGTTGTGCTCAAAGATCTATAAACTAAACTCAAAATTCAGCCCTTGACAGAAAAGTTTTGGTCCAATCTCGAACTGTTTTGATCACCTTAATGATAATATTTTTCAAAACTGTTTTACATGCAAAACATTCAGGTTTATACCTTTAAAATGACTACTCTCACGTTTTCATACGATTTTTCTACAATATTTGGCGAATTTTACAAAACTGCCTATCAAATTTGAAATAATTTCTGACCAGCCTGTGAAGGTGAGCAAGTTCACACTTGTTAAATGCCATTAAAAATCATGATAAAAATTGTGAACAAAGTAGACAAAATTTTCAAACTTCCAGAATTTACGGATCCAAATTTCGACTTACGATGATGTTTCTACAAATTTTCCAACAACTAGGTCAGAAAAGCCAAAAACCAGAAAAATGTGTATTTTCACAAAAATCAAGCCAAAAATGGTATTTTTGACAAAAATGGGTTTAAAATGTTATTTTTACCACAAAGTAGTCATAACACAAGTTTTGAACAAATTGGGGACTAAAGTGTTATTTTCACAAAAATTGGGCCTTAATTGCAAAATTTTGGTTTATTGGGCCAAGAACATCATTTTTACAAAAAGTGGGCCTTTTATGCTATTTTAGTGAATACGTGAACCAAAACCAACATTAAACTAACAAACGGATTAATTTTGATCATTTCTAGGTTATTGGGCCTTAGTGGCCCATTTATATGTTTGATAGGTTTTGTAAACTATTTGCGTGCTATTTGGGCCTATAAATATCTTACATGTGAAATGAGCCTTAGTTGTCATTTTACATATATTTCGGGCCCATGTTATATAATCTCATTCATATTAGGTTTTGAAATGACTCACATGTTTAGCGATGCCCTAATGACTCACTTACATGGTTCGTTGGGCCTGGAATGAGTTTATACGTTTATCTTCGCGTAAATTCGATTAAGGATCTAGTGAGTTTTGTCGGTTGACACCTATTAAGTGTTCAATCGTAGCCTGTAGTTATAATCATAGTCTCTTTGAGGGAGAGCGGGGTTTTGTGTATAAATCTATACGGGGATGACACCCCACACCTAAGTTGTTCGCTAAAGTTAGACTACACCGGTCTAGGGTGACTATAACCTTATTCTATTTTTCAGTCGGCGTTCACAAACGCCAAGACAGGCGAAATTGTCATTATTTAGTATGGTTATGACGGCCCACTTAGAGGAATTAACATTATGAAGTTTGCGGAAGACTATTTTCTTTATGTTGGATTACTTGGAAACTTACTCACACTGGTACCCCCACCTCGGTGTTGGTACGACAGCATTATCTATTTTCTTTTATGATTGGATTACTTGGAAACTTATTCACACTGGTACTCAGCCTCGATTTTGGTACGAAAGCATTAACTATTGTTTTTTTACGGGCAACATCGGGTTGTCCGGGGACATTCTATTTACATTCTCTTCAATCACTTTTGACATTCTATTAAGCAATAACACACATGCATTAATACAAGATCAGACATAAACATACCAAACTATTTTAAGAAAATACAGGATTTTCTTGTGATTACAAAGTTACACAAATCATTTTCTCAAATATACTTATGAACTCACCAACATTATATATGTTGACGTTTTCAAAATAACTTGTATTCTCAGGGACTCGTTAAGCAGAAGGATCAACAAGAATAGGGGATTTTGATTTGTGTACTATTATACATCATACATCGAATGTTTTGGTCATATTATTTAAAAGATTGTACCTGATGTAAACAATGACAATTGTATTATATTATGCATGGTAATGATGATGTTATGTTTCATTTATATTCACTATAACAATATTTCTAGATGAAGTCACGCACAAGCCCCTGGACGTTTCCGCCGTCTGGTTCAGGGTGTGATAGATTCGTATCAGAGCATTGTTTATAGTGAATTGACATATCTAACCATACAAGATATGCAACTATAAATACAATGGGACTAAACTACTCTGAACATAATAATTAAACTACATACTTATGTGTGAATTTTAGAGTAATAACACAACAAGAGCAGTAAAAGTCTTTGGAGGATTTGAACATCGCTATTAAACCTGGGAAGTTATGTAGTCATATTGGGGATGAATGTATCCTGATCAACTACATTCATTCAAAATACGACCAACATGTGTTCGGGAGTAATTGTGATGGACAATGAATCAAAAACTTAACATTTAGTTATCTAAAGAGCTTATAGAACCAAACCTAAACAAACTTAAACTACTATAGGAGTATTTGGTGTGCTATTTGTTTCTAGTATTTATACCCCTTCGTGCAGTACACTATAGACGGGTATCATTAGCAGGGAAACCCCTATCTCCCTAGTCAGGGAAAATCAGGGTGGTTCAACCCAGAGGAAGACCCAGAAGGAGGCTTAGAGGAAGAACCAGAGGAGGAACATGAAGTAGAACTTACAGATGAACCTGCCGAGCCAGTAGTGAACCTCGAAGAGGAAGAGCTCGAGGGAAATGATGATGATGCCTCAGATGCAGAATCTGAGGTCATCAATCCTCCATACATGGCTAGGGTACTGACTTATCGTATGGGCCCCGGTGGCTCCACGCCTCATTGGCAATCGATATTGGAGATAGATTCACCAGCAGGGGATACGACCACACTACGGTAGGAATTGAGATTTCTTCGATCTTAGTTATTGAGGACCAGATGACCGGGCCCTCCCAGTCATGGTCCGGCGCACCCAAGGTATTGATAACCAAGCTCAGGACACCCCAAATTGAACGGAACAATTGCAGTTGCTATTGAGAGAGATGAGAGACAAACATAGTAAGTGAACGGAGACTCCCGAGTAAGACAGGTAGTTTGGGAGGTACGACTACGACATACCGAGCGACAAGTAGCTCGTCTCCGAGGTGCATCTACTTCATCAACACCACCACCAGACACTTTCCGCCACAATTAGGATCAACCTTTTCTTTTCTCCCCCTACTATCCGATATGACTCTATTTCGTGTACTAAGATGGTACTTACCAATGAAACATATATGTGCTATCTTTATTTCATGTTATTGCATAAATTCAATTATATGCACAACCGAACCCTCAAAACCGCTAGATACTTAAGGATCTCAAAACCAAAACAACCCATATACTCTAAGTATAGACGTAACGATCGTGCCAAATTGCGATTACTTACTACCGTAAATACATCATAGGGATGTATATGGAAACAATGAGAATCATACGACAAGACGCGAAATTAATAGAGTACAACCAGGAATGACGATCATTACTTACGATCTGGCTTATCAACACGCAGCAGGAAAATGTCATTCCACAGAAATAACGAGCACACCCGTGAGACACCGCTCCTGCAGATGGACTCTGCTACATTCCAAGCTGCTGTAACAGCGGCAGTAACCGCTGCTATGGCACAACTCAATGAAAGCAACACCAATAGAGGTGGAAATAGCATCGACAACTCCAGCCGAAGGAACGAGCATGGAAACCAACAAGTGACATCTTATCAAGGCACTCCAAACCCCAAGCTTAAGAGTAGGAAGCGAAAGCATGGAAGTAAGAGAAAGGGACAGCCAACTCAAGGGTTTTTGAAGAAGGAACATGTTGTTGCTGTCCATGCGACCATGACACCAACTACATCAACACCAGCGAGATCATATGCTGGAAGCCTTCCAAAATGCAACTAGTGTAATTTCCATCATAAGGGAGCCTGCTGGAGCCGTATTTTAATAGATGCAACCGAAAGACTCACACCACCAAATAGTGTAGGACTTATCCATGATAGAATCAACAACCAAACAACAACAATAATCGCAACGACAGTAACAAAAACATCAATGTTGGGGCAGTCACACCTGCTATGGGTGTGGAGGAACCGACCATTTCCGATGCAATTGCCCCAAGGCTAACAATCAAGGGGCAGGAGGATCATGAAGGGTCCTAACCTTAGGTCAAGGCGAAGCAATTCAAGACCCGACGATTTTTACTGGTACGTTCCCACTTAACAGCTCTTTCTCTTGCATCTCACTCGATAGTGGAGCTGAGCGAAGCTTCGTCAGTAACAAAATTTGAGCACTTACTAAAACAACAACCCCAGAAGCTAAACGGAGCCTTGACGGTGGAGATGGATAATGGGAAAAACTGAATCAACCAAATATACTTATGTAGGGTACACCATAACACTAAAGAACCATTCATTTCAAATAGATTTGATGCCAGTAAATATTAGGAGTTTTGATGTGATAAGTGACGTGGTTGGGTTAAGCCCCCACCATGCTGATACTATGTGTCGCGAGAAGGTCGTTTGCCTTCACCTCCCCAATCACGAAACTATAATAATCTATGGTGATAAACCTGGCGCCAATCCTCGTCTTAACTCGTGCATTAAGGCACAGAAGTGCCTGCACAAGAAGAATTACGTTTTCCTCGCTCACGTTGTGGACAAGGTCAAGGAAGAAGTAAGCATACAAGGTATTCCAGTAGCATGCGATTTTCCGGATGTATTTCTCGAAGAACTTCCAGGAATACCCCAAAGAGACAGGTCGAATTTCGAATCGACCTCATACCGGGAACCACATCAATTGCCAATTCACCCTACAGGTTAGCTCCGACCGAAATTCAGAAGCCATCCAGTCAAATTAAGAGAATGGTTGAACAAAGGATTCATCGGACCAAGCTTCTCACCATGGGAAGCTCCGGTCTTGTTCGTCAAGAAGATGGATCCTTCAGAATGTGCAGCGATTTTAGGGAATTGAATAAGCTCACTATCAAAAACCGATACCCGCTTCCTCGGATTGACGTCGTATTTGACCAGCTTTAAGGAGCTAGTTACTTCTACAAATAAATCTAATATTCAGTTATCATCAGCTCCGAGTCTGAGAAGTGGACATTCCAAAAACTGCCTTTTGAACTCGATACGGCCATTTCAAATTCGTTGTGATACCCTTCGGTCTATCGAATGCCCCCACGATATTCATGGACCCTACGAACCGAGTTTTCCCAACCATTCCTAGTCAGCCTTTTCCTTATTTTTCATCAATAACATACTCGTCTGCTCACAAAGCAAGAACAAAACACTATCAACACCTATGACCGGCCTTGGAAAGCATCAAATCTGAAGAATATCGTAGAGGAAGCACTGCGTGGATCGAGATAACGGAATTACTTCAAGATTTTGACAGTCACTTCAGAAGGCTATGGGAACACAACTAGACATGAGCATTGCTCACCACCCTCAAACCAATAGCCAAAGCGAATGGACCATTCAACCACTCGAAGTCATGCTCCAAGTCTGAGTGTTTGAATTCAACAAGTCATGGGATACCCGGTTGCCCTTGATTGAATTCTCATACAATAACGGCTATCGCATGAGCATCAAGGTTTCTGCAATACATTGGACTGTTCGAGATTCTCGCCCGAATTGGTCCAATGGCTTATAGGCTGCAGATACCTGCTGAACTCAGCAACGTACACCCCGTGTTCCATATCTCAAATTTGAAAAGTGCCTATCAGGCAAAACTCTTATCATGACTTTAGAAGAGATCGAAGTAAACGAGAATCTCCTGTTCACCGAAGAACCAGTCGAAATCATGGATAGAGAAGTGAAGTGTGTGAAGCAGAGCCGCATTCCAATTGTGAAGGTTCGATGGAATGCCAAGCGTGGACCGAAATTCACATAGGAACGTGAAGACCAGATGAAGCAGAAGTACCCTCACCTATTCCCTCATTCATGAACCTATCTTTCGAAGGAATTTCGGGACGAAATTCGCTCTAACAAGGGGATGATGTCACAACTAGCATTTTTGCTAGGAAATTCCGCTCTCATGTAATCATTCACCTAGTATAATAACTTGTACTCTATGCTCATTCAAATATATCTCATATGTTCAACTAAGGGCTGAAAACCTTAGAAATCCCAGTTCAAGTTCTTCATGGACTAGGATTTTCTTACTGGGCCTAACAAACCAATAAGCATTCAATTCGACTATTTAGGGCCTAAAAACCCTAATTGGGTTCTAAATGGACCCACATTCATAAAATTTAACATATTGGGCTATGTGGACAAAAAATAATTCATGTTATCCCTACTGAGCCAAGTTGGGCCATAAACTCCATTTCCTTGACTCTAATGGGCCGTAAACCATCTTAACGGCCCAATGGGCCAAAAAATATTTATTGTGGGCCTCATAAACTCAAACTAAGACAAGGAAGGGGACCAAAACCTCTCATTTCCTTTCTCCTTACCAATTCTCGGCCCAAATAATAATAATAAAAAAAGAGATAATAAGGGGATGGAAGCCTTGACACCTCAATGTTACATTGTGGTAATCCATGCACAAAACACCACCATACAACAATGTAAATCACATACTTCTATGCAAGACTCTCTCACTCCCTCAATTCTCTCCCAATTCACGGCCATAAGGACCTCCCACCATCATCTCTCATTTCAAACACAACATTCTCTTATCTTTACCTCTTAAACTCAAGGTAATCCTCTCATCCTTCCTCATCAAAATATTAGGTGTGTGTGGGTGTTTCAAGAGTGTTCTTCAAGGTTTCAACCTCTTGGTAAGTGGTTGTCATGTGTAAACACCTACTTTCCATCTTAACATTAAGAAATATTTCTTACATTGTAACACCCGAAAATTTCAATCAATTTAAACTTTTAAAAACACATCAAATTTGTCAAACATTACAACTATGTTTTCAAAATATTATTTATCAGAGTATATCCCAGAAAAATAAACATAAAGTGAGGAGCTGTACGATCATGCCTTCGCCTTGCCGCGATCCCCTGAGGTACCTGAAACAATAAACTGAAACTGTAAGCCCGAAACCTTAGTGAGTTACCCCTAAAATATCGATACACATACGGTCCACACAATCGTATCATAATAAACTGGGCAGACATCACATAACGGGTCCACAACCCTACAGACTGTAATACCCACGAGCCCACAATACGAGTCTCCCTCAGCCCGTAACTGGAATGCTCCCGAGCCCACAATACGAGTGTCCCTTAGCCCGTAACTTGAATGCTCATAGGGTTTGTTGGCTACCGCACGAAGCAGTACAACCTCAACCCATCCCATATAACAAACACATAAATCGTAAGAATCGAACATGCAATAATCATATAACATCACAGGTAGTCCTACAGACCTACCTAACAGGCATAACCACTAGCATGCAACACTAAGTCATACTCAACATCTAACACATCTCAAGATAACATATCAAATGGGCCGGCCTTGGTGCCTTAGACCCCTTAGTATAGTGAGGATAACTCACTTTGCTAGTGAGACGAAGATGCTGTATCAAATGTTTCCCAACCTTGCTCCCGAACAACAACCTATTCAATCAACCAGATCCACCATAAATTCCAATTACCTAAACTGCCCTCATAAAGTTTTGGTCACCTCTGGTCAAAGTCAACAGTCAATTAATTATGTTGACGTGACTCATCAAGTGCAGCATCCCACTCTTCGAGTCCATATCATTTTATTACTCCGAGTAAACCCATCAGAGTCACCGAGTCATCCTTAAGACCCGTCGAGTTCAATCACGACTCAGAACTTGGAAACCCTGATATGACTCGCCAAGTTAGATCATCCGACTCGTCGAATTCACACAACCTAATCCATTGTAACATCCGGATTCCCAGGTATCATATGTTAAGTATTTATATTGAATTTATGAGGGGAACTCGGCGAGTAGGCGCTCTGACTGGTCGAGTGGGATCGTGCATTTTTGGTCTGATTTAATGAAGGACTCGGCGAGTCCATGAATGGACTCGGCGAGTCCACGCTAGTTAATGAAACCCTAAATTTTCGGGTTTGGGACCTATTTAAGGACCCTTATAGCCACCATTTGTGGCTACCAGACCCTTGAGAGGAACCCTAATAGTGCCTGAGTGTTTGTGAGAGAGAAGAAGCCATTATTGGACCTTTGTGGGTTTGTTTTGCAAGAAGAAGTTGATTCCAGCTTAGAGGAGGCCAAGGAGGTTGCTTATTTATGGATTGCAAGCAAAGGACATCATCCTTGAGGTAGCATATCGATCCTTTTTCTGTTTTGTTAAAGAATCCATGGATCTAGGGTTTCCTATACCCTTTATTGGGTTGATTCGTTGGGAATATGGTCCCTTATCATGTTTAGACTTCAGATCTGGACCCATAGTGGTCCAGAGGATGTTATCCATCTTGGTTTATGTTGAGTTATGGAAGAAATGGAATTAGAATGTTCTATTTGGGACAAAATCATCAAGTAGTGTCATTTGGACGTTGCATGAGTATCAAGTTCAGACCATTACATGTTTATTGAGCTTGGGGAGGTTAGATCTATGGATTAGAGGAACAGATCTGACCTCAGAAGGTCATTTGAGTTTAAGCATGGCGGCAACTCGCTGAGTCCATAAGTGGACTCGACGAGTCGAGTCGGGGTTGTCCCGTGATTCGTGTCAGGTGTAACCCATCGAGTGGAAGGATGACTCGACTAGTCAAGAGAGGCTGAAAGGATTCAGAAAACCTGCATGGACTCGACGAGTCACCCATGTGCACTCGACAAGTCGGGTCAAATTTTGACCATTGACTTTCGTTGACTTTAGGGTTTTGGTCAACACTGATTCAGGAGAGTTCACGGTAGGGTAAAATAGCTTTCTACCTAGTTGTAGAGATGAGATCAAGAGAGAATTCTGATCAGGATGTTATTTGAATAATAGGAAGAGGCTAATTCGGGACGTCGAGCATGAGAGTTTATCCGACTTCATTAAGGTGAGTCTTCTCACTATACTGTACCTGGAAGGGTACCTGTGTGTTACCGGAAGATCTTATATGCTATGAGATGTATGAGCTGTATGTTGTTATATGATATGTATGTGTTATGAAGATTATGTATGTTATGGACCGAAAGGTCGATATGGGTATGACCAGAAGCTCTGCCGGGATTCGGGACGGAAGTCCCCTGAGACATATGGATCGGAAGATCCTGCAAAGTCATGGCCTGGAAAGGCGTATGTGTGGTATGTGGTATTTAGGGAAACTCACTAAGTATTTGTGCTTACAATGGTTGTGTTATGTGTTTCAGGTACTAGTGAGGATCACGGGAAGGCGCCGACATGATCCGTACACACTTATAGAGTTTTGTCATTTAGATTTTGGGGACATGTTTTGTTATGATACAGTGATACACTATGTTTTATGATTATCATGTGAATGAAGTATGATTTAAAAATGAAAAATTGTTTTGGAAAAATTTACATTGTTACATCCATAATCCATCGATTTAGAGTTAATCAATCGATCCAGGATGTAGATCTGGGTTCCTAGGGTGCAGTAGCAACGTAAGTTGCTACCTTTACTTACTTGCATGGCTATGGAATCTCAAAAGGCAATAAACAAGCATAAAATGGGGTTTAACTCACAAAAGGGAAGTTTATTCTTTTCCATAACTTAACTTTATGAATCTTTGATCCAAGAGGAGTCCTGATCTGAAGTGGCAACTTCAGATCCAACTCCTCCACCTCAAAAGGCTCCCTAATATGGCAAAAGTCCCAATTCTTCACCCACATGAGATCTAGAAAGGATTTGAGTCAAGAAAATGAATTGATACGTCCAAATGAAACTAGAGAGGACAAGTTTGGAAATTCACACAAGCTCTCTTGTTGCTACCTTCTTATCTTCAAGTCAGCTTCACCAAATCTACTTTCCAAGCCTTGAAATCCACACAAAATGGCACACACTCGTTTAGGGTTTTTACTAGACTCTCGAGAAATTGTGGGGTGTCACAAGGAGGCTAATGATCCTTTAAATAGGGTGCCAAACCCGGAGAATCAGGAAGACCAAGAAAGGAAAGAAAAGCCCTAAATCAAAGGAGCCAACTCGTCGAGTCCAAGGAAAGACTCGGCGAGTCGGAGCGGGATCCGTGTGCAAGGTTTAGTGATCGACTCGGCGAGTCGGCTAGTGTACTCGGCGATTCTGGTCTGGGTTAGGAAAACCCAAATTTCGGGACTTGGCACCCTATTTAAGCATCTCATTGTCATTTCTAGGGCTTCATTTACAGCGCCCATTGTCCAGAGCAAAACCCTAGTGTCATCCTTGAAAGTGTGAGATATTATTGTGTGTTCTTGAGTGATTTGAAGACTAGAAGAAGAAGAAGGGGTTGTAAGAGTTAAGGAGTGATTGTAGAGCCAGAAGGAGTCCCTCTTCCTCATCACTTTCTGGTAATCAAGCTCTTACCTTGATCTATGGATTCTTAGATCTCTTCATGTCCCTTTTATGAGACTTTTGGGACCATTTTCAAGGGCAACCTGAGTATTGAGCCTTTGAGGATGAATGGAGACTAGACCGGAGCATCTTTGAGCCTTAGCAGCTATGAGGAAGAAGCTTTTCTTAGCTATGGTTTCCTTCCATGGCTTAGACCTCCATTGTAGCTTGGATTTGGTGTTTTAGCCTCATAACCCCTTGCATGCACGTAAAGTTAGCAACTTTACGTGCAATGCTAGCATAAGGAGTCTAGATCTATGAGTTGGAAGTGTTGGAATAGACTGAAAGAGACATAATAGAATTGTCACAAGGAGGACTTGGCGAGTTAGGTCGCAAAACCCAAACCCTTCCGTTTATGAGTCAGATTAGTGAGTGGGGTTAGAGAAGGACTCATCCAGTCTGTGTCCGTGATGGACATGAAGATCATGGTACTCGACGAGTTGTAGAACAACTCGGCGAGTCGGTTGAAGATAGTCCCGAAGTGTTAGATGAAGGAGAACTCGTCGAGTTCTCACTAGACTCGATGAGTGGAGTCGGGGTTGTTTGAGATTTGAGGAGCATGGACTCGGCGAGTTGGTAGAACAACTCGACGAGTCGAGTCAATTGGAAGGTTGACTTTGACCAGGACTTTGACCTTGGCTAGAGCTGACTTAGTTTGACTTCTAGAGTTCAGTTTGGGACTAAGTGTTATATTGATATTCGTAGCTCGGGGAGCTAGTGGAGTAGCGGTTAAGAGTGTTGTCAGATAGCAGCCAGAGGGTTATCAGCAAGTTCAACAGTACAAGTGAGTTTCCCTTTGTGTGAATGGGTGTACGGCCACAATGCCGACTCATGTAGTTATGAGTAGGAAGACTCGGGGGTTAGCCCTAGGCACTGTTTTCTAGTATGATACTCAGGACCAAGGTCCAATGTTGGGCGGGTGCCCAAAGAATGGTTTGCATGATAGAGTATACTTGTTGTCTGTGTGATTCTTGTATGTGCCTGGTAGGGAGGTGAGCGTGGGCGAGATCACCTCTAAGTATACTTAGCCTAGGAAGGATTTTGCTGTTATGTGATGCTTGAGAGCGAGTAGGTAGCAGTGAGGAGCTGATGAGAGGCCTACCGACGGGTAGCCTATGCCAGTGAGATATAGAGTACTTGTGATCTTGAATCCAAGGAGGAGGACTTAGGGTGAATACTGATGTGGTGTAGACGGTAGTATAAGGGCCTGTAATACTGAAGACACCGGAGCAGTGCGCACTCTAAGTAAGAATCCTTTGGGTACTAGGGAACAGGTAGGGTCGAGTTATCGAGTGAGAGCATGCTCGAGCGAGTCTCTGATATTATTATGTTGTATTTCAAAGACATCATGGTTGGGACACGCCACATACCTGAGTCAAGCGGTGTGAGTGACGAGGAGCTTCGTCAGATGATCCACGATGAGGTGGCAGTGGTGATCCGGGCCAAGATTCTGGAGATGTTTGGGTCTATCAAGACCACTTTGATTGAGACCTTTGACGAGCGTTATGCAGCGGTGACTGAGGCTGCGGCTACTACAGCTACTGCAGCTGTGGCTGCTGCCAGGCCTCAGGGAGGTGACTCGTTGTTGTTTTGGGAGTTTAGCAACACGAACCCACCTGAGTTTGATGGGATGTAGGATCCTATGCTGCGATGAGATGGATTGCTGATATACGTGTTCATGTCCAGAGCTTCTGAGGGTATGGTTCGCGTTGAACCAACTTCACTTGGGAGCGAAGTACTGGTGGAAGTTTGTGACGGCAAGCTTCACTGTTGCAGAGATTTCAGAGGTGACTTGGGAGAGGTTCACCACCATGTTTAGAGATGAGTATGTTCCCCCGGTGGAGAGGGAACGGTTGGTTCATGAGTTCTTGACCCTCAAGCAGGGTACTGATTCTGTTACTATGGTTACCAGGAAGTTTCATGAGAGGGCGATGTTCTGCCGTGAGCAGACATGTATGAGTCAGTATTTGGGCGTTTTGAGGAGAGACATTTGGGAGTTCGTGTCGAACTCAACTTACCGGACATTTGCTGAGCTCCAGGCGAATGCCGGGAAGAGGGAGATTGAGTTGGAGACTCATGCCAGGGAGGAGGCCGAGTCTTAGAGGATGGATCGGCGGCCGACAAAGTTTCAGCTGGCAGTTAAGCGGGCCAAGTCCGCTGATACGAGATCTGGAGGCCAGAAGGGCCGCACTTGTGGGAAGTGCGGCAAGGGACATGATGGGGTCCGTCTATAGGGTGCTTGCTACAAATATGGCAAGGAGGGGCATATCGTCAAGGATTGCCCCAAGGGATTTATGGTTTGCTTCAATTGCAACTAGATTGGCCATCGGAAGGCCGAGTGCCCGCAGTTACATCAGGGATCAACACAAGGATCTGCACCTGCTCCTAGGGTTACCGAGGTTCGGCCAGTGAAGGCCAAGGCACCGAAGGCTCGTGGGAGAGCTTTCCAGTTGACAACGGAGGAGGTCCGCGCAACGCCTGATGTAGTGGCTGGTATGTATTCTTATTTATATTTTTATGCTGAGTTGAGATTTTGTGCTTATATGATGATATGCGTAGGTACTTTTCTTGTGAGTTCTGTACCTGCCTTAGTGTTATTTGACTCGGGTGCGAGTCGATCTTTTGTGTCAATAGCGTTTAGTCGGCACATCAGTAGCAGTCGAGAGGCGTTGAGTCGACCTCTGCGAGTTTCCATAGCTGATGAGCGAGTGGTGTATGCTACGGAGGTGATGCAAGGATGTGTACTCGAGATCTTCGGTGTTGAGTTTCTGATAGATCTGGTTCCGATAGCAATGGGAGACGTGTGTGTCATAGTGGGCATGGATTGGTTGAGCCGATTTGGGGCTGTGATAGACTGCGAGCGACAGTTGGTGTTGATATGAGACCCTAGTGGGGGAGTACTTACGGTGTACAGAGAGGGTACCCGATGTGGGTCGGCATTCTGTTCGGCTGCCAGAGCGAGACGGAATTTACAGCAGGGCTGCAGTGGGTTTGTAGCCTATGTGATGGACACACGAGAGGCCGCTGGGAGGCCAAGTTCGATTGATGACGTTCTGATAGTGCGTGAGTTCCCGGATTTTTTTCCTGAGGAATTGTCGGGTTTGCCTCCCTAGAGGCAGGTAGAGTTCCGCATTGATTTGGCTCCGGGGGCGGCGCCTATCGCCAAGGTGCCTTATCGCCTTGCGCCACCAGAGATGCATGGGTTATCCTCATAGCTTCAGGAGCTGCTGGGGAAGGGGTTTATTCGACCAAGTAGCTCGCCATGGGGAGCGTCGATCCTTTTTGTCAAGAAAAAGGATGGTTCACACCGGATGTGTATTGACTACCGGGAGTTGAACAAGTTGACGGTCAAGAACCGTTATCCATTACCAAGGATCGACGATTTGTTCGATCAGTTGCAGGGAGCGTCTTGGTTTTTCTAGATTGAACTGAGGTCTGGATATCACCAGATGAGAGTGCGTGATGAGGATATCCAGAAGATGGCGTTCAAGACTCGTTATAGGTATTACGAGTTCGTGGTGATGCCTTTCGGGATCACCAATGCACGAACAGCGTTCATGGATCTCATGAACAGGGTGTGCAGACCGATGATAGATCGTTCGGTGATCATGTTCATCGACGACATACTGGTGTATTCGAGATCTAGAGAGTAGCATGAGGAGCATTTTAGGGAGATCCTCGGAGTTCTGAGATCGGAGAGGCTTTATGCCAAAGTATTCAAGTGCGAGTTCTGGTTATGGGAGGTCCAGTTCTTGGGGCATCTCATCAACCAGAATGGGATTTTGGTCGATCCGACCAAGATTGAGGCAGTCATGAGGTAGGAGGTGCCGAGATCGCCCACCAAGATCATGAGCTTTTTAGGATTGGCCGGCTATTATCGAAGATTTATCAGGGATTTCTCCAAGATCGCCATGCCACTCACCAGGTTGACCCGGAAGGGTGTTGCTTTTTCATGGGGTCCGAAGCAGCAGACCTCGTTTGAGACACTTTGCCAGAGATTATGTGAAGCCCCAGTGTTAGCTCTCCCGGAAGGGATGGAGGATTTTGTGGTGTATTGTGACGCATCGATATCGGGGTTGGGTGCGGTGCTTATGCAGAGGGGGCATGTGATAGTGTATGCATCGAGGCAGCTGAAGCCTCATGAGACGAGGTATCCCACCCACGATCTGGAATTAGGGGCAACGGTGTTTGCCCTCAAGATTTGGCGTCATTATCTATATGGGGTTCGGTGTACCATATACACGGACCATAAGAGTTTGAAGTACTTGATGGATCAGCCCAACCTAAATATGCGTAAGAGGAGATGGTTGGATGTGGTAAAGGATTACGACTGTGAGATCCTGTACCACCCGGGAAAAGCCAATGTTGTAGCTGATGCGCTGAGCCGAAGGGCGGAAAGTGCCCCGATTCGAGGCACTTGTATGAGATTTTCAGTGATGAATCCGGTGTTGGACACCCTTCGGGAGGCCCAGGCTGAGGCCGTGAGACCGGAGAATCGCAAGAGGGAGCGGGTGATTGGTCAGGTACCTGGGTTTGTTACCGATAGTCGAGGGCTGATGACCTTTCAAGGACGGATTTGGGTGCCATATGCAGGCGGGGCACGTACCATTCTGATGGAGGAGGCGCATAGATCGAGATTCTCGATCCATCCCGGGGCCACAAAGATATACTTGGACCTGAAGAAAGATTATTGGTGGCCCTGTATGAAGAGGGATGTCACGTGGTTTGTTGAGAGGTGCTTGACCTGTAGCAAGGTTAAGGCCGAGCACTAGTGTACGCATGGCAAGTTGCAGCCGCTTGTGGTTCCCCAATGGAAGTGGGAACAGATTTCCATGGATTTCATCACCAAATTGCCGAGGACCGCGAGAGTTGTCGATGCAATTTGGGTGATCGTCGACCTGCTGACAAAGAGCGCACATTTTCTTGCTATCAGTGAGAGCTCTTCTGCCGAGAGGTTGGCATAATTGTATGTGAGGGAGGTGGTATCGCGTCATGGGGTACCGATATCGATTGTATCCGATTGAGATGTGCGTTTCACTTCCAGGTTCTGGAAGAAGTTCCACGAGGAGTTGGGTACGAGGTTGCATTTCAGTACCGCCTACCACCCACAAACGGACGGGCAGAGTGAGCGGACGGTTCAGACGCTCGAGGACATGCTTCGAGCATGTGTGTTGGACTTCAGAGGAAGTTGGGACACGTATCTTCTGTTGGCTAAGTTTTCGTACAACAACAACCACCATTCTAGTATTGGTATGCCTCCTTTTGAGCTGTTGTATGGGAGGAGGTACCGGACTCCCATTTGTTGGGGAGAGGTAGGGCAGCGTGTGATGGGTAGCACTGAGATAGTGCTTCAGACGATAGAGCAGATACAGTAGATTAGACAGAGGTTACTAACGGCTTAGAGTCGTCAAAAGAGTTATGCGGATCGACGACGATCCGAGCTGGAGTTCCAGGTGGGGGACTTTGTACTCCTAAAAGTATCTCCTTGGAAAGGAGTGATCCGATTCAGGAAGAGGGGCAAGCTGGGGCCCCGGTACATCGGTCCATTTAGGGTGACCGCAAGGGTGGGCAAGGTAGCATATCGGTTAGATCTACCTGCGAAGTTGAGCCAAATTCCTAATACCTTTCACGTGTCGCAGTTAAGGAAATGTATAGCCGACGAGTCGGCGGTGGTATCTTTGGAGGATATTCAGTTGGACGCGAGTCTGAATTATGCGGAAAGGCTAATCGCGATCCGGGATCAGAAGATAAAAGTTCTGAGGAACAAGGAGGTGTCACTGATGTAGGTCCAGTGGCAACATCAGAAAGGGTCCGAGCTGACCTGGGTGCCGGAGTTGGAGATGCGGGAGCATCGTCCAGAGTTGTTTGTCGAGCAGGACTTCTAGGGAGAAGTCTGATTCTAGTGGGGGAGAATTGTAACATCCGGATTCCCAGGTATCATATGTTAAGTATTTATATTGAATTTATGAGGGGAACTCAGCGAGTAGGCGCTCTGACTCACTGAGTGGGATCGCACAATTTTGGTCTGATTTAATGAAGGACTCGGCGAGTCCACGCTGTTTAATGAAACCCTAAATCCTCGGGTTTGGGACCTATTTAAGGACCCTTATGGCCACCATTTGTGGCTACCAGACCCTTGAGAGGAACCCTAATAGTTCCTGAGCGTTTGTGAGAGAGAAGAAGCCATTATTGGACCTTTGTGGGTTTGTTTTGCAAGAAGAAGTTGATTCCTGCTTAGAGGAGGCCAAGGAGGTTGCTTATTTGTGGATTGCAAGCAAAGGAAATCATTCTTGAGGTAGCATATCGATCCTTTTTCTATTTTGTTAAAGAATCCATGGATCTAGGGTTTCCTATACCCTTTATTGGGTTGATTTGTTGGGAATATGGTCCATTATCATGTTTAGACTTTAGATTTGGACCCATAGTGGTCCAGAGGATGTTATCCATCTTGCTTTATGTTGAGTTATGGAAGAAATGGACTTAGAATGTTGTATTTGGGAGTGAATCATCAAGTAGTGTCATTTGGACATTGCATGAGTATCAAGTTCGAACCTTTACGTGTTTATTGAGCTTGGGGAGGTTAGATCTATGGATTAGAGGAACATATCTGGCCTCACAATGTCATTTGAGTTTGAGCATGGCGACAACTTGCCGAGTCCATAAGTGGACTCGACGAGTCGAGTCGGGGTTGCACCACGATTCGTGTCAGGTGTAACCCGTCGAGTGGAAGGATGACTCGATGAGTCAAGAGAGGCTGAAAGGATTCAGAGAACCCGCATGGACTCGCCGAGTCGCCCATGTGCACTCGACGAGTCGGGTCAAAGTTTGACCATTGACTTTCATTGACTTTAGCGTTTTGGTCAAGACTGATTCAGGAGAGTTCAGGGTAGGGTAGAATGGCCTTCTACCTAGTTGTAGAGATGAGATCAAGAGAAAATTTTGATCAGGATGTTATTTGAATAATAGGAGGAGGCTAAGTCGGGACGTCGAGCACGAGAGTTTATCCGACTTCATTGAGGTGAGTCTTCTCACTATACTGTACCTGGAAGGGTACCTGTGTGTGACCGGAAGGTCTTATATGCTATGAGATGTATGAGCTGTATGTTGTTATGTGATATGTATGTGTTATGAATTTTATGTATGTTATGGACCGGAAGGTCAAGAAGTTATGGACTGGAAGGTCAAGAAGTTACGGACCGGAAGGTCGATACGGGTATGACCGGAAGGTCTGCCGGGATTCGGGACGGAATTCCCCTGAGACATATGGATCGGAAGATCCTATAGGGTGATGGCCTGGAAAGGCGTATGTGTGGTATGTGGTATATAGGGGGAACTCACTAAGCATTTGTTCTTATAGTGGTTGTGTTATGTGTTTTAGGTACTAGTGAGGATCGCGGGAAGGCGCCGACATGATCCGCACACACTTATAGAGTTTTGTCATTTAGATTCTGGGGACATGTTTTGTTATGATACAATGATACATTATGTTTTATGATTATCGTGTGAATGAAGTATGATTTAAAAATGAAAATTTGTTTTGGAAAAATTTACGTTGTTACATCCATAATCCATCGATTTAGAGTTAATCAATCGATCTAGGATGTAGATCTGGGTTCCTAGGGTGCAGTAGCAGCGTAACGTTGCTACCTTTACGTACTTGCATGTCTATGGAATCTCAAAATGCAATAAACAAGCATGAAATGGGGTTTAACTCACAAAAGGGAAGTTTATCCATTTCCATAACTTGACGTTATGAATCTTTGATCCAAGAGCAGTCCAGATCTGAAGTGGCAACTTCATATCCAGCTCATCCACCTCAAAAGGCTCCCTAATATGGCAAAAGCCCTAATTCTTCCCCCACATGAGATCTAGAAAGGATTTGAGTCAAGAAAACGAAATGATACCTCAAAATGAAACTAGAGAGGACAAGTTTGCAGATTCACACAAGCTCTCTTGTTGCTACCTTCTTATCTTCAAGTCCTCTTCACCAAATCTACTTTCCAAGCCTTGAAATCCTCAAAAAATGGCACACACTCGTTTAGGGTTTTTGCTGGACTCTCTAGAGGTTGTGGGGAGTCACAAGGAGACTAATGATCCTTTAAATAGGGTGCCAAACCCGGAGAATTAGGAAGACCAAGAAAGGAAAGAAAAGCCCTAAGTCAAAGGAGCCAACTCGTCGAGTCCAAGGAATGACTCGACGAGTCGGAGCGGGATCCATGTGCAAGGTTTAGTGATCGACTCGGCGAGTCGGCTAGTGTACTCGGCGAGTCTGGTCTGGGTTGGGAAAACCCTAATTATGGGACTTGGCACCCTATTTAAGCATCTCATTCTCATTTCTAGGGCTTCATTTACAGCGCCCATTGTCCAGAGCAAAACCCTAGTGTCCTCCATGAAAGTATGAGCTATTATTGTGTGTTCTTGAGTGATTTGAAGACTAGAAGAAGAAGAAGGAGTTGTAAGAGCTAAGGAGTGATTGTAGATCCAAAAGGAGTCCCTCTTCCTCATCACTTTCTGGTAATCAAGCTCTTACCTTGATCTATGGATTCTTAGATCTCTTCATGTCCCTTTTATGAGACTTTTGGGACCATTTCCAAGGCCAACCCGAGTATTGAGCCTTTGAGGATGAATGGAGACTAGATCGGAGCATCTTTGAGCCTTAGGAGCTTTGAGGAAGAAGCTTTTCTCAGCTATGGTTTCCTTCCATGTCTTAGACATCCATTGTAGCTTGGATTTGGTGTTTTAGCCTCATAACCCCTTGCATGCACATAAAGTTAGCAACTTTACGTGCAATGCTAGCATAAGGAGTCTAGATCTATGAGTTGGAAGTGTTGGAATAGACTGCAAGAGACATAATAGAGTTGTCACAAGGAGGACTCGGCGAGTCAGTTCATGGACTCGGCGAGTGGGGTCGCAAAACCCAAACCCTTCCGTTTATGAGTCGGATCAGTGAGTGGGGTTATAGAAGGACTCAGCCAGTCTGTGTCTGTGATAGACATGAAGATCATGCTACTCGACGAGTTCAAGGATGAACTCGGTGTGTCCATGGGAATCTCCTTAGCTGATGAAGATGGACTCGACGAGTTGTAGAACAACTCGGTGAGTCGGTTGAAGATAATCCCGAAGTGTTAGATGAATGAGAACTCGTCGAGCTCTCGCTAGACTCGATGAGTGGAGTCGGGGTTGTTTGAGATTTGAGGAGCATGGACTCGGCGATTTGGTAGAACAACTGGACGAGTCGAGTCAACTGGAAGGTTGAATTTGACCAGGACTTTGACGTTGGCCAGAGCTGAGTTAGTTTGACTTCTAGAGTTCAGTTTGGGACTAAGTGTTATATTGATATTAGTAGCTTGGGCAGCTAGTGGAGCAACAGTTCAGAGAGTTGTCGGATAGCAGCCAAAGGGTTATCAACAAGTTCAACAGTACATGTGAGTTTCCCTTTGTGTGAATGGGTCTACGGCCACAATGCCGGCCCATGTAGTTATGAGTAAGAAGACCCGGGGGTTAGCCCTAGGCACTGTTTTCCAGTATGATACTCAGGAACAAGGTCCAATGTTGGGTGGGTGCCCAAGGAATGGTTTGCATGATAGAATATACTTGTTGTCTATGTGATACTTGTATGTGCCTGGTAGGGAGGTGAGCGTGGGCGAGATCACGTATCTCAGTATTAGCAGAGTATGGATGGGGTTCCATATCTCATCACTAGCCAATCAGGGGCGAGGCCCAAGTTATGAATGGGGTGTGTGTGGGTTAGGCCCGTATCTGACTATCAGCAGGAGTGTGGACGGGGTTCCATGGCTCATCAGTAGCAGGGCAGGGGCGGGGCCCAAGACAGGCGAGGCCTTAGCATAGGAATGTAGTAGAGTAGTGATGGTTTATGTGTTATGCGATATGTTATATGTTTGTTTATGATTAGCGGGCGGGGCCCAGAGACAAGTGGGGCCTAAGAGAAACATATCTGTATCCGAGCGGGCCTTGAAGCCAGGCGGGGGCCTGGAGCGGCGGGGCCGTTGTAGCGGGCGAGGCCAGAATTAGCGGGCGTGGCCCAGTATTTGCAGTACGTGATTGTGCAGGGTATCTGGTAGGTTGGGGAAGTCACTAAGCTTCGTGCTTACAGTTTTCAGTTTTGGTTTCAGGTACTTCCGGTAGTGGAGGGAAGAGCTCGGGATGGTCGCATGGCACACACCATAATTAGTCAGCCTGGGATGTTTTACTCTGATAATAAGAACATGTTTTGAATAGATACTCTGAACTTATGTTATGAATTATAATATGGTTTTAGTAATGTTTTAAAGGAAATTTTTAGTCATGATTTTTGTGTCGTTATAAGTTGGTATCAGACCCTTGGTTTGAGGGATTCGGACATACTTTCGGGTGTGTCTGAACTCAAACTAAGGAATTGGTATAGAAATTTTCAAAAGTGAAAAGCATTTTTATAAAAGGAGCTTTGAGTAGAGAAAAGAGTTTTAGAAAAAGCAAAAAGAAATTTGAAAGAAAAGAACTTTGAAAGGAGAAAAGGGTGTCGTGCATGTAATCAACCGAGTTTAAGTAAGTACCCCAAAATACCCATACAAGTTTATGTTATGTTTATCAGTTAGTAGAACAGCATACTAGATTAGGGCTAAGGATCTAGGAAGCATGCCTTATGTGCCTGTTATATTTGTATGAGCTTTATGGATTGCATGCTAGTATAGATTCCTGTGTAGAGGATAGAACTGTTTGATTGGATTATGTTATGGTTAGATTTTTCCTTTGTCTAAATGCTGCTTGCTCTGTGCCTTGTGGGATTCTAAGTGATGGGAGTTAGTCATTAGATGAATACGTTAAGTCGCATGTAATATGGGTTGAATGATTGTCACACCCCCGAACCAGACGGCGGAAACGTCCGGGGGCTGTCGTGACTCAATTGAATACCATAACATTGAATATATATGAAACATAACAACATTCGCCACCATTCATTAACATAGTACAACCAGTAGTGTTTACATATCATACATTGTTTAAACATTACATTCCCCCAAAAATTAATTTGTTCAATTCATACAAAAATAAACTGCAACCGTCACTGAATATGATTTCCCTTGATTCACTGGTTCCCTGAGAATACAAGTATTTTGAAAAACGTCAACATATGAAATGTTGGTGAGTTCATAAGTTGTATTTGAAAACAATGCTTCGTATCGTTTGAAAAACCACCAGAAAATCCGATATTTTCTGAAAATAGTATAGTCAAAAAAGTGTGAAGATCCATAAGTATGCTTGTTTGTTTTCTATACTTGTAAAATATTGTTTATTGAAATCGTATGTATTCT
Source organism: Lactuca serriola (assembly GCF_051521515.1). NCBI lineage: Eukaryota > Viridiplantae > Streptophyta > Magnoliopsida > Asterales > Asteraceae > Lactuca > Lactuca serriola. The sequence continues at coordinate 331,175,747 of NC_136411.1, forward strand.
GAATTTGTATGTATTGAAAACCCTAGGAAAACCCGATGTTTTCCTAATTCCTTGAATTCCATGAAATTACTTGAAACCATTGCAACGCATGAAGTTGTCATTCCAGACGACATTGGATCATTGATGAGCAAGACTAGCCGCCACAAACACGCGTTACACAAACGACTAGTCTATAGCAATACTAACGATCCCGAAGGCGTCGTCCGTACTAGTCACGCTATCCAACCGTCCTGTTGTCCCACATCCGAAGAGAAGGAGGACACGAAGGCCTCGACGACTCCATTAGCCGGTTGGGGATAAAAAGGTACGAGGGGTCCCAGACCCGCCTCGCAAAAAAGGCAGACTTTACTAGCGACACTAAAGGACCCTTGGGGACCAGTAGTCTACAGCCATTGAAAGTCCGGTTACGTTGTGTCGGGTTGGGAAAACCCAACACTTCGTAAGATGAAGTCTTTGGGCCTTAAGATCAGGTCGTCGGGCTAGCTAGGCTCAACGAACAAGATTTTACACTTGTGGGGCCCAAAGATAGTGCGTAGACGTCTGTGCACATGTATAATGTATTCCGAATCGTTATTTGTATGAATCATAGTATTGTAGTATCATAGTATCGTTGTATTTGTGGTTTCGGATTTTTATTGGTTCGAGACCGAACCAATTCGTTTGACAACGACTTTTGGTATTGTAGTGTATTGTATTTTGTCGATAGTAGTAGTACCATTATTTGATCATATTGCATGTATAGAATTAGTCTTGGAAATTTTCTGTTTTCAGCCCCTCCTCGTTTGTAAAATTTACCTTTTCAACCCTTTATTTAAAATGTTTTCCGGTTTGGTATTTAAATCAATTTTCTTGACATTTTAACACCAAAAATTATTGAAATAACCATTTTCCAGCATTTTTTCATAGAAAACAGTTTAAGACCCTGAAAATGCAGTTTTCTCGGTTTCAATCCCCTTTTTTCGCAAATTTGACAATTTTGGCCCAAATGGGAAAATTTTTGCAACTTTGGTCCTTTTTAAATTTAAAAAGCATTTTAAACCTTTGAAAAGGAATTGGAACACTTATAGTCCACTGTTTTACAGAAAGTTACAGTTTTGGCCCTCCAAAACAGAAAAATTCGCATAATGGGCCTCATTGGGCCGAAATTTTCATTTTTAGCCCATTAAGCTTGAAATTCATGTTTTTAGCCCTCTAATTAAGTGTAATTCCAGAAATAGTTTTATGGAAACTGTTTTGGCACACTTCATCCATCAGAATCTGTGAAATGACAATTTGGGCCCTTATTTTTGTATTTTTCACATTTTAGGCCCAAAATTTGTGTTTTTAACCCAAAGGAAATTATTACTAAACCACTTAGCCATTTTTCTTGAAACACTTTGTGTTTAGAAATATATTTAAAGCTAAAATCATTTAACACAAGATATTTCTCGGTTTTGATGGGTTTTAAGGCTAGATCCAACATTAAAACACATAAAAGCATACATATAAGCATGGAAATCATACAAGGCATACAAACACATATAGATCTACACTTTCACTTGTATTCCCCCCCCCCACAAAACTCATAAAAACAGAAAATAGGGGGTATGAAGCTCACCTTGGGGTGTGGATTCGGTTTTGCAAGGAAAAATGGAAGGAAAAATGAAGTGTTTTTGGCCTTGGCTCCCTTTGATGAAGATCTCGAGTTTTGAGATGGTTCTAGGGTGCAAGATCATGATTTTTGTATAGATTAGGGAAGTATTTTGATAACAAAAGAATTTAAACCATAGATCTATGCATAATCTTACCTTAGATGAAGAATTTTGTCGAGATTTCCTCTTGAATGCTTCCTAGAACTCGAGATTTTTGAGTGGAGAGGGAGAGTTGTTCTTGATTGATCTAGAGAGTGTTTGAGAGATTTTTGGGGTGTGTAGGTGTGTATGGCCGAGAGTGAGAGAGAGGAAGAGAAAGAAGTGATTTTTGAAGTGATGCTTGCATAGAGGCATGAGATGTTGCATGGATATCCTATGGGTAATAATGATGTGTCACTTGAAAGTCAACTATCTTCAAATCCTCTTGGGCTTGGGTATTGGGCCGAAAACATGGAGGAAAAAAAGAAATTTGGGCCTTTTGTTCCTAAGCCCAATATTTGAGTTAGCCTTGGGTATGTTTTTAGTCTAAAAGAATGTAGTAGGATTTTTATATTTTTATTGGACTAGTTTAGGTTATTCATGTATCAAGGCTTTTAATTCGTTTAATTCTAGGCCCAATATGGCCCAAAATGTTAAAATAAATAAGTTTGGGTCCAATTAGAGCCCGATTAGGGTTTTAAGCCTATGATAGTCTAATTGGAAGCTTATTGGTCCATTTGGATCCAGTAAGGAAGTTCTAGTCTAAAATAGACTTAACAAGAACTTCTAGGGTCTCCAATTGTTTGATGACTATTTGTAGTACTTGCATGATGTGTTTGATTGAAGTTTTTGATTCACATTAACTTGAATGTATAGATTACATAGCTCAAAATTTTCAGTTGTGACATCATCCCCCCGTTAGAGGGAATTTCGTCCCGAAATTCTGTTTGAAAGCTAGATTTGAGGATGCTAAAATAGGTGAGGGTACTTTTGCTTCATTTGATCTTCGCGTTCCCACGTGAATTCTGGCCCACGCTTTGCGTTCCACCGTACCTTCACGATCGGGATGCGACTCTGCTTAGTACGCTTCACCTCCCTGTCCATGATTTCGATTGGCTCTTCGACGAACAGGAGATTCTCATTGATTTCGATTTCGTCAAGAGGAATGACAAGGGTTTCATCTGATAGGCACTTTTTCAGATTAGAGACATGAAACACGGGGTGTACACCGTTTAGCTCCGTGGGTAGTTGTAGTCTGTATGCTACTGGACCTATTCGGGCGACGATTTCGAAAGGTCCAATGTATCGCGGGTTCAGCTTTCCCCGTTTTCCGAAACGTATAACCCCTTTCCAGGGTGAGACCTTCAACAATACTCGATCGCCGACCTGGAATTCTAAGGGCTTTCGCCGTTTATCAGCGTAGCTCTTTTGCCGGTCACGCGATGCCTGTAATCGAGCTTTGATCTGGACAATCTTTTCTGTGGTCTCGCGAATGATTTCCGGTCCTGTCATTGCCCTATCCGACGTATGTGTTCTTGCTAGCTGGGTGTCACCTACTTCAGCCCAACATAACGGTGATCTACATTTACGCCCGTACAGTGCTTCGAAAGGGGCCACCTTAATGCTCGAATGATAACTATTGTTATATGAAAACTCGATCAACGGTAGGTGGGTATCCCAAGACTTTCCGAAGTCTATCACACATGCACGAAGCATGTCTTCAAGCGTCTGAATGGTTCGTTCGCTTTGACCGTCCGTTTGTGGGTGATACGCGGTGCTCATATCAAGATGAGTTCCCATGGCCTTGTGGAGCGACTGCCAAAAGCGTGACGTGAACCTACTGTCCCTATCCGAGATGATAGATTTTGGCACTCCATGAAGTCTTACAATCTCTCGTAGGTACAAACGCGTCAGCCTCTCCATCTTGTAGGACTCTTTGATTGGCAGGAAATGGGCAGATTTCGTCAGTCGGTCGATTATTACCCATATGGTGTCCAATCCGTCCGACGTCTTGGGCAGCTTGGTCACGAAGTCCATAGAAATCCCCTCCCATTTCCACTCAGGGATTGCCGGTTGCTGTAACAATCCGGAAGGTTTCTGGTACTCCACTTTCACTTTGGCACACGTAAGGCACTTACTAACATAAGTTGCGATTTCCGCCTTCATGTTAGGCCACCAATAGTGCTGCTTAATGTCCAAATACATCTTTTCTGAACCAGGATGAATGGAGTATCGTGTCTTGTGGGCTTCCTTCATAACGGTCTCCTTGAATCCTCCGATTTTTGGAACCCAAATACGGTTCATGAAGTAGTATACCCCATTCTCTTTGACTTCCAGGTTCTTCTCCATTCCGCGTAATGCCTCGCTAGTTCTATTTTCCGCTTTCATAGCCTCTGCCTGGACTGATGCAATTTGAGCGGTCAGATGAGACTGAATGGTTATCGAGTGCGTTTTCGTACGGCGATTTGTGTACTCCTTCCGACTTAATGCGTCAGCTACCACGTTGGCCTTGCCTGGATGGTACTTGATCTCGCATTCGTAGTCGTTTAACAACTCCACCCATCTTCGTTGTCTCATGTTCAGCTCCTTCTGATTCAAGATGTGCTGGAGGCTCTTGTGGTCTGTGAAGATGGTGCACTTTGTACCGTACAGGTAGTGCCTCCAAATTTTTAGGGCGAAGACCACGGCTCCCAGTTCTAGGTCATGGGTTGTGTAATTTACTTCGTGCGTCTTTAGTTGACGGGACGCATATGCTATCACTCTTCCACGTTGCATGAGAACGCAACCTAAGCCTTGATTTGACGCGTCACAGTATACTACAAAATCTTCCGTTCCTTCGGGTAGAGATAGCACAGGAGCACTACAAAGAGCTTGCTTCAAGGCTCGAAACGCAACCTCTTGTCGGTCTGTCCACTTGAATGGCACGCTCTTTTGTGTAAGCAAGGTAAGTGGCTTGGCGATTTTAGAGAAGTTTTGGATGAATCTCCTATAGTAGCCTGCTAGGCCTAAGAACTGACGAATTTCTGTGGGCGTAGTCGGAGTTGCCCATCCTTCCACAGCTTTGACCTTAGAGGGATCCACATGAATTCCATCTTGGCTAACTACGTGACCTAGAAAATTCACGCTCCGTAGCCAAAACTCACACTTAGAGAGTTTGGCGTAAAGCCTTTCCGATCGCAGCGTTTCTAGGACTTGTCGGAGATGTTGACCATGCTCCTCTTTGCTTCGAGAATAGACGAGGATGTCATCGATAAACACAATGACGAAGTTGTCCAAGAACGGTCGACAGATTCGGTTCATTAGGTCCATAAATGCGGCGGGTGCATTTGTTAGACCGAAGGGCATTACGACGAATTCATAATGTCCATAGCGGGTTCGGAAAGCGGTTTTAGGAATATCTTCTTCTCGGACCTTGAGTTGATGGTATCCGGACCGTAGATCTATTTTAGAAAAATAGCTAGCTCCTTGGAGCTGGTCGAATAGATCATCGATTCGTGGGAGTGGGTAGCGGTTTTTAACAGTGAGTTTATTCAACTCTCTGTAATCGATGCACATTCTGAAAGATCCGTCCTTCTTTTTGACAAAGAGCACCGGAGCTCCCCATGGCGAGTAGCTAGGTCGGATAAATCCCTTGTCCAGAAGCTCACTGAGTTGGCTGGACAATTCCTGCATTTCAGCAGGTGCCAATCTATATGGTGATTTGGCGAGAGGAGTTGCTCCTGGAACGAGGTCGATTCGGAACTCAACCTGTCTCTCTGGGGGTACTCCCGGAAGATCTTCAGGAAACACGTCCGAGAATTCACACGCTACCGGAATGTCTTGGATGTTAATTTCTTCTTTGGCCTTGTCCACTATGTGGGCCAAGAACGCTAAGTTGTTCTTTCGCAGATGTTTTTGTGCTTTGATGCACGAGATAAGACGAAGATTCGTGCTAGGTTTGTCTCCGTAAATTACTAGGGTTTCGTGATTCGGGAGACGAAGGCGAACGACCTTCTCGTGGCACATAATCTCAGCATGGTGGGGGCTTAACCAATCCATGCCGATAATCACATCGAAACTCCTAATTGACACTGGCATCAGATCTATTCGTAAGACGTGTTGGTTAAGGGTTAGGGTACATCCGATGTAGATCTCCCTAGTGGATTCGGTTTTCCCATTGGCCATTTCCACCGTATAGGTTTCATTTAGCTTCTAGGGTTGTTGTTTTAGTAAATGTTTAAACTTCTCACTTACGAAACTTCGCTCCGCTCCAGTATCAAATAAGATGCATGCATAAGTGTGGTTTAGGAGGAACGTACCGGTCACAACTGCGGGGTCCTGAACTGCATCACTCTGACCCATAGTCAGCATTCTCCCTGCTCCTCTGTTTCCTGAGTTGTTGTTGTTAGGGCAATCTCGACGGAAATGTCCCGTCCTTCCACACCCAAAACAGGTGTGGCTAGGCCCTGCATTGTTGCTGCCGGCATTGGTGTTGTTGGTATTGCGGTGGTTATTGTTGTTGTTCTGGTTGTTTCCCTGACTCTGGTTCTGAGAAGGATAAGTCCTGCAGAACCTTGCAGTGTGTCCCCTTCGGTTGCAACTGGTGCAATGGAGTTCCCTGCATTCGCCGTGATGGTGGAGGCCGCACTTATTGCAACTAGGAAGAGTACCGGAGTAGGGTCTTGAAGCATTTGAAGCAGCTGAGGCTGGAGCATGTGATGTGACTGGTACCGGCGCAGTGACAGCGTGAACTGCCACCGTTTGCTGCTTTTTAGAGGTCTCGGGACCCTGACGCCCCTTCCTCTTGTTGTTCCATCCTTTCTTACCATCACTCTCCTTCTTCTTCTCAGTCTCTACCGGTTTCTCGCCCTTTTTGTGGTTATGATCATATAGCCTCTTTGCCAATCTCTTCGCACTGTCAAAAGTTTCAGGGTTCGCAGCTATCACATTCCCTTGAATGGGGGATGTCAGTCCCCAAATGAATCGTTCAATCTTCTTTCCCTCTGATGTGATCATACCCGGGCACAACAGAGATAGTTCGCTGAATCTCGATATGTAAGCATCGATGTTCCCATTCTGCACCGTGAGATTCCATAGTTCCTGCTCCATCTTCTGTATTTCGCCTCGGGGGCAGTACTCAGCCGTCAACATCTCTTTCATTTCTGCCCAGGGAATAGAGTTGGCGACAGGGAGTGTCATGGCTTCTACATGACCATTCCACCAAGTGAGTGCTTGGTCCACAAAAGTGCAGGCCGCGAACTTCACTTTCATCTGCTCGGGGCACTCGCATATCTCGAATACCGACTCTACCTTCTCGATCCATCGCTTTAGGGCGATCACTCCTCCGGTACCGTTGAAAGTTCGGGGTTTAGCGTTCGCAAAATCCTTGTAGGTGCACGTTTTAGTGAGTCCTTGGTTCGTCCCGTTGTTCGAACTTCCGGATCCTTGCCCGTTACCTCCTCCGTTGTTCCCTCGGTGAAGTTGTGCCATAGCCGCTGTGACTGCAGCAGACACGGCTGCCTGGAAAGCAGTGGAGTCAACTTCCGGCGGGGTTGGTTCGGGATTTCCGCGAGTAGCTGGGCGAGGCATCTTTCTGTCATGAAACGGAAAGATGTTGAGTGTACGTGGTTTCTGTGAGGTGGCGACTCTACTAACTAGGTGTATGGTGCGAACCTAAACATTACTATCATCAAGCATACAATCATAATGTCTCAACACATAACAACTGAGAATATTATAGCAAAACACACAAAAGTTTATTAATATTATCCGCATTTAGTACAAGAAAATTTGCTCGTAGGAGCATACATATGTAACACTATTCCGACAGCATAACGGCTCCATGAGTAGTGTAGTCACTTAAACATAAAGCCGGAGTACATAACATAGTTCCTAATAACCTACTATGATAAGTCTATCCCTAACCGCGTTGAGCTGCGTCAGGAGGTGGTGCCGAGGTCATATGCCGAAATGTTGTGCCAGTAGCTGCGCCATCTCTGCCATGTCTCCTATGACCTCATCCCTCTCATGCTCTGCTTGCACTGCCCGAGCCTCCATAGCATACAGCTGTTGTCGCAGTGCGGCGATCTCAGCTTCGAGGGAACGGTTCTCTCTTGGGGGATTCGCTGGTGGAGCAGGGTGATCTGGTTGTGCCTCGTCCTCGCATGGCGGGATGGGGTCCTGGTCCCCCGCCTGACCTCCCTCGTCGTCACTGTCGATTCCTCCAAACTCGTAGTCAGTGTCTACGTATTCGTCGGGTCCGACATCGTGTGCTTCGCCTGGATTCCCTCCTGGCTCATCCACAAGCATCCCGTGAGCTACTAAGGCCTGATGAAACTGGATACCCTGCTGCTCCTCCTCAGGCTCCTCCTCCTCCTCTAGCCACCCGTTGTTTCCCTGATTAGGGAAGTAGGGGTCTCCCGGGTGATGAAAGCCAGCCATGTTGTCTGCGCGAGTACGTAAATATGCTACATCATCCTAGGATGCTATGTCTATCATACATACTAAGCAAACATTCTCTTTTTGGGTGATAAAAGGTATAGTGTTAGGTTTCCTGGCTATCCCGATCTCATCAAGACGTGTGTTAATTTTACCTTGGAGAGAATGTAGTTGATCATGCTACATTCACTCCTTGGTATCACTAAGAACAGTCCCGAATTAACCGAGATACCAGTGTTATGGTGTTTGATTCAGCGTTGGATCTTTATTCCTAATGCAAGCAAGTGTGTTTTATTTACTTGTTCTGTTCAGAGTTATGTTAGTCCCTCTTTTTGGTTTATAGTTGCATATCAATGTATGGCTCGACATGCTAGTTCAATATAAACAAAGCTCTGATACCAACCTGTCACACCCCCGAACCAGACGGCGGAAACGTCCGGGGGCTGTCGTGACTCAATTGAATACCATAACATTGAATATATATGAAACATAACAACATTCGCCACCATTCATTAACATAGTACAACCAGTAGTGTTTACATATCATACATTGTTTAAACATTACATTCCCCCAAAAATTAATTTGTTCAATTCATACAAAAATAAACTGCAACCGTCACTGAATATGAGAATACAAGTATTTTGAAAAACGTCAACATATGAAATGTTGGTGAGTTCATAAGTTGTATTTGAAAACAATGCTTCGTATCGTTTGAAAAACCACCAGAAAATCCGATATTTTCTGAAAATAGTATAGTCAAAAAAGTGTGAAGATCCATAAGTATGCTTGTTTGTTTTCTATACTTGTAAAATATTGTTTATTGAAATCGTATGTATTCTGAATTTGTATGTATTGAAAACCCTAGGAAAACCCGATGTTTTCCTAATTCCTTGAATTCCATGAAATTACTTGAAACCATTGCAACGCATGAAGTTGTCATTCCAGACGACATTGGATCATTGATGAGCAAGACTATCCGCCACAAACACGCGTTACACAAACGACTAGTCTATAGCAATACTAACGATCCCGAAGGCGTCGTCCGTACTAGTCACGCTATCCAACCGTCCTGTTGTCCCACATCCGAAGAGAAGGAGGACACGAAGGCCTCGACGACTCCATTAGCCGGTTGGGGATAAAAGGTACGAGGGGTCCCAGACCCGCCTCGCAAAAAAGGCAGACTTTACTAGCGACACTAAAGGACCCTTGGGGACCAGTAGTCTACAGCCATTGAAAGTCCGGTTACGTTGTGTCGGGTTGGGAAAACCCAACACTTCGTAAGATGAAGTCTTTGGGCCTTAAGATCAGGTCGTCGGGCTAGCTAGGCTCAACGAACAAGATTTTACACTTGTGGGGCCCAAAGATAGTGCGTAGACGTCTGTGCACATGTATAATGTATTCCGAATCGTTATTTGTATGAATCATAGTATTGTAGTATCATAGTATCGTTGTATTTGTGGTTTCGGATTTTTATTGGTTCGAGACCGAACCAATTCGTTTGACAACGACTTTTGGTATTGTAGTGTATTGTATTTTGTCGATAGTAGTAGTACCATTATTTGATCATATTGCATGTATAGAATTAGTCTTGGAAATTTTCTGTTTTCAGCCCCTCCTCGTTTGTAAAATTTACCTTTTCAACCCTTTATTTAAAATGTTTTCCGGTTTGGTATTTAAATCAATTTTCTTGACATTTTAACACCAAAAATTATTGAAATAACCATTTTCCAGCATTTTTTCATAGAAAACAGTTTAAGACCCTGAAAATGCAGTTTTCTCGGTTTCAATCCCCTTTTTTCGCAAATTTGACAATTTTGGCCCAAATGGGAAAATTTTTGCAACTTTGGTCCTTTTTAAATTTAAAAAGCATTTTAAACCTTTGAAAAGGAATTGGAACACTTATAGTCCACTGTTTTACAGAAAGTTACAGTTTTGGCCCTCCAAAACAGAAAAATTCGCATAATGGGCCTCATTGGGCCGAAATTTTCATTTTTAGCCCATTAAGCTTGAAATTCATGTTTTTAGCCCTCTAATTAAGTGTAATTCCAGAAATAGTTTTATGGAAACTGTTTTGGCACACTTCATCCATCAGAATCTGTGAAATGACAATTTGGGCCCTTATTTTTGTATTTTTCACATTTTAGGCCCAAAATTTGTGTTTTTAACCCAAAGGAAATTATTACTAAACCACTTAGCCATTTTTCTTGAAACACTTTGTGTTTAGAAATATATTTAAAGATAAAATCATTTAACACAAGATATTTCTCGGTTTTGATGGGTTTTAAGGCTAGATCCAACATTAAAACACATAAAAGCATACATATAAGCATGGAAATCATACAAGGCATACAAACACATATAGATCTACACTTTCACTTGTATTCCCCCCCCCCCCCCCCACAAAACTCATAAAAACAGAAAATAGGGGGTATGAAGCTCACCTTGGGGTGTTGATTCGGTTTTGCAAGGAAAAATGGAAGGAAAAATGAAGTGTTTTTGGCCTTGGCTCCCTTTGATGAAGATCTCGAGTTTTGAGATGGTTCTAGGGTGCAAGATCATGATTTTTGTATAGATTAGGGAAGGATTTTGATGACAAAAGAATTTAAACCATAGATCTATGCATAATCTTACCTTAGATGAAGAATTTTGTCGAGATTTCCTCTTGAATGCTTCCTAGAACTCGAGATTTTTGAGTGGAGAGGGAGAGTTGTTCTTGATTGATCTAGAGAGTGTTTGAGAGATTTTTGGGGTGTGTAGGTGTGTATGGCCGAGAGTGAGAGAGAGGAAGAGAAAGAAGTGATTTTTGAAGTGATGCTTGCATAGAGGCATGAGATGTTGCATGGATATCCTATGGGTAATAATGATGTGTCACTTGAAAGTCAACTATCTTCAAATCCTCTTGGGCTTGGGTATTGGGCCGAAAACATGGAGGAAAAAAAGAAATTTGGGCCTTTTGTTCCTAAGCCCAATATTTGAGTTAGCCTTGGGTATGTTTTTAGTCTAAAAGAATGTAGTAGGATTTTTATATTTTTATTGGACTAGTTTAGGTTATTCATGTATCAAGGCTTTTAATTCGTTTAATTCTAGGCCCAATATGGCCCAAAATGTTAAAATAAATAAGTGTGGGTCCAATTAGAGCCCAATTAGGGTTTTAAGCCTATGATAGTCTAATTGGAAGCTTATTGGTCCATTTGGATCCAATAAGGAAGTTCTAGTCTAAAATAGACTTAACAAGAACTTCTAGGGTCTCCAATTGTTTGATGACTATTTGTAGTACTTGCATGATGTGTTTGATTGAAGTTTTTGATTCACATTAACTTGAATGTATAGATTACATAGCTCAAAATTTTCAGTTGTGACAATGATCTCAGACTTTTGGATTTGACCCTACTGTGCAACTCTCGTTTGAGTCTAACCGTTGTTTGGACAAGTCCTTTACTTGAAGGATTATCTGAGCCTCGTCACATGTGATTGTATTCAGGTACTGGCTAATTGGCATTACGAGGAATCCCTCAACATCTGAGGACTGGTTTGCTCAAAGGTTTCCCTAGGGTGAGCCTAGGATGAGGTTAGTGCTAGGAGCAGTGATGGTAGTAGTACAAGGGAGTGGGTGGAGTTGAGGAAATTCTTGAGGAAAGTATGGATAGATGTGGAAGATAGTATGGGCCCGTACTACTGAAAGAAGAGGATCCGTACTCTATTCAAAAAGGGTCGGGATGAGACCAGGAAACTTGTAGTGTGTGTATGAGTGATCCCTCAGTAGTGATGTGTGTTTTGACAGTTATTGTATCATGATTTCAGCATGGTGACATTGTGTGAGAGACCAGTGGGCGGATCAGGCGCAAGAGAGGGATCAGGCTCGGGTTCAGGGACCGAGCAGCTAGAGGAGCGGATGAGAGAGTTTGTATCAGCTGAGATCACGCGCAGTATCATAGACCAGACTCATGTGATATTTGGCACGGTCAAGGAGGGTATACTAGAGATTTTGGATGAGAGGATGGGAGCCTTCCGGGCAGAGATGATGGCTTTGGTGGGAGCACGTACTTTGACGTTCCGAGAATTTAGAGCTTGCAGAGCACCATATTATCATGGGGCTAGGGACCCCATTGCTAGCAGCAGATGGTTGGCCGATGTGGCCAATGCTTTTTGTACAAGCCGGTGTCCCGAGGGGGACAAGGTCAGACTCGCCTCCTGTCTTCGAAAGGACAAAGCGAGGGATTGGTGGGAGGAGGTTGGACATTCCATTGGTGATGAGGCCGCATAGGACGCGATGAAATGGAGTGATTTCTCGGCCAAGTTCAGGGCTGAGTTTTCACAAATTATTGAGGTGCAGCAATTGGCACGAGACTTTCAGGATTTGACACAGACTACGGAGACTGTGGCAGAGATCACCACCAAGTTCAGAGAGAGGGCTCTTCTTGTTCCGCAGTATGTCGCAGACGAGGAGATGAAAAAGGCTCGATATCACGAGATGTTGAGGGCTGACATCAGGGAGTTTGTGAGCAGGTCCGACTGTAAGACGCTGGAAGACATGATTTCTCAGGCTAAGGAAAGGGAGATCGATTTGGAGCAGATCCGGAAGAGGAATCCAGATGAAGTTCAGGTAGCCATAGGTTCGGGCAAAAGGCCCAAGTGGTCAGATTCGATATCGAGGGATTTTTAGAGCCACAACCGATGCTGTAAGTGTGGCAGGACGCACGAGGGAGCGTGCAGGAGTGGTAGTGGTGGAGATTCTGGCTGCTTCAAGTGCGGCCGGACTGGTCATTTTAGCAAAGATTTTACTGTGACCACCACTCTGGGATTAGATATATTATGTTTTCATTGCAGTCGGTGGGGCCACAAGAAGGCCCAGTGTCCGAGTTTGCTTTCAGCAGGACGGGTGATAGCACCTGCCCCTGCGACTTTCAGGATCACTGACGGCGGTCAAGGCCGCGCGGAGGCGCCTGCGGTGGGAAGCATGGCTTTTCAGTTATATATAGTGGAGCCGTGAGCAGCACCAGATTTTGTAGGTGCGTATCTTTTTCTCTCCTGATAAATTTTATTCTTACTTATATTGTTATGGTACTGCATTGATGTTAGTAAGTGGGTATTTTGGAGTATTATATTGCTTGTCTACGAGTGAGTTATATGCCATCTGCATGCCATGGATGATAGAGTAGTAGTCCGAAGATGTTCCCTTAGGTCAGGTTTTTTGGATGCAGTCACTTTAGCAAAAGCAATTGGGGATGGAGAGGTGCTCAGTTAGTGACAGGATGGGTTTAGGTCTGGTAAAAAGCTAGTTGGAGCACTAGCATAGGTAAACGTTGGGTGACAGCAGATCGACCCTTCAGATGATAGGAAGGATTGGGAATCCTTTTCAAGCTATGAACTGTAAGGGATTAGCAGGATCAATGTCGGGGAGAACCCTTCAAGTATTCAGAGGCGGTAGCATGCTAAACTCAAAAGGATTAGTGACCTCTGAGAAGGAAGCGAAAGCAACCCAAGGGGTTGAGTGGGTTCAGGAGTACAGGAGTTGGGAATTTGGGGAAAATTCCCAATGTCGGGTTCATGTATTTGGGATTAGTAGGCGATTGGTTTGGAAAACCAAGTTGAGGATTTTCCAACAGTACACAAGTATAGCAAGGAAGTAAGACCACAAGGTGGTCGTAGAATGTGATGAATGAGGGCTAGTTGAAGGATCGTTAGCAGGACTCGGGTGAGTCAGGGTGCCCTCGGAATAGTAGTCAGTGGTAGAGGCAGCATGGAGGGTGTAGCAGGATTGCAAGATTGCCGTAGCATTCCCCAACATCGAGTCAGTGAGGGAAGTGATGTAAGACTGCGGGTAGGCCGTAGCATTCATTAGCAGTTTAGTTTGCGGAGTGTGGGCGGAGGCCCTTATCTCCTAGTTTGTGGAGTGTGGGCGGAGGCCCGTATCTCCTAGTTAGCACGATGGGGATCAGGAAAGACTAAGTCGATGAGGTTTAGTATGGAGTTGGCCTGCATAGCCCTTGCTAGGTGAAGCCACTCCAGTATGCAGTTGGGTGAGACCCGTGGGCGAGGCCCATGAGATCATAGCAGCACAGGTGGGACCTGATAGGGACCTTAGGGTCAAGATAGGGGATCGAGGATCCCAAGACTTGTAGCGCCATAGTGGCAGGATAGATAGAGCAGTTTAGATAGCCGAAGTTTCTTCGGAAGTCGCTGGGAGTGACTAAGAGATTGTGCTAGTTGTAGTGACTGGTGAGTATCAGGTAACTCAGTTATCGGCATAATTTATAGAGGGACCAGGGTGGTCTCGGTCCATTCGGAAGGTGAATGAGAAACAACAAGACTTTAAGATAGGGAAGTGACGATAGAGAAGTATGGTACGGGACAGCTAGTTGACCGAGGAGTGCTACGCCTCTCACAGCAGGGTTGGATAATCTCAGAGGGAAGGGTTTGATCCTGTTGCGCAGATTTCGTTGGAGTCTAACCGTTACAGGGATGAATCTTTTACTCGAAATATTATCTGATCCATATGCTGGTTTGGGTGCTCAGCGCTAAGTTATAGTAGCATGAAGTGTTCGGTAGGTATCGACAATAGTGACCAACAATGGGAGAGGCTGGAGTAATGGATACCATGAAGGATATGTATTTCATAATGGTAGAGGAGTTGGTTCGTGGTGGAACGTTGCCTTGGGAATTCCAGAAAAGGCACAAGGAAAAAGGGGGGGTGAACCCCTAGGATTTCGGCATGAGTACTTGGGGAGTACTAGAGGGACTGTCAGTTGAGTAAGTTGTGTGCTCAGGATTGGTGGGATTAGAGTGCACTTGAGGATTGATATCTACAAGGACTAGTGTTATTCTGGATAACCGGGTGGAAGGTCCATGGAAGAGGTCGGCCGAAGTTATATTCATCAGGCAAGGGTGAGGCGAGCGGATTGCAGGTTAGATGGCCGTAGCGGACTTCGAGGACGAAGTCTAGTTTAAGTGGGGGAAAGTTGTAACACCTAGAATCAGGAAGACCAAGAAAGGAAAGAAAAGCCCTAAGTCAAAGGCGCTAACTCGTCGAGTCTAAGGAATGACTCAGCAAGTCGGAGCGGGATCCGTGTGCAAGGTTTAGTGACCGACTCGGTGAGTCGGCTAGTGTACTCGACGAGTCTGGTCTGGGTTGGGAAAACCCTAATTTCGGGACTTGGCACCCTATTTAAGTATCTCATTCTCATTTCTAGGGCTACATTTACAGCCCTCACTATCCAGAGCAAAACTCTAGTGTCCTCCATAAAAGTGTGAGCTATTATTGTGTGTTCTTGAGTGATTTGAAGACTAGAAGAAGAAGAAGGAGTTGTAAGAGCTAAGGAGTGATTGTAGATCCAAAAGGAGTCCCTCTTCCTCATCACTTTCTGGTAATCAAGCTCTTACCTTGATCTATGGATTCTTAGATCTCTTCATGTCCCTTTTATGAGACTTTTGGGACTATTTCCAAGGCCAACCCGAGTAATGAGCCTTTGAGGACGAATGGAGACTAGATCGGAGCATCTTTTAGCCTTAGGAGCTCTGAGGAAGAAGATTTTCTCAACTATGGTTTCCATCCATGGCTTAGACCTCCATTGTAGCTTGGATTTGGTGTTTTAGCCTCATAACCCCTTGCATGCACGTAAAGTTAGCAACTTTACGTGCAATGCTAGCATAAGGAGTCTAGATCTATAAGTTGGAAGTGTTGGAATAGACTGAAAGAGACATAATAGAGTTGTCACAAGGAGGACTCGGCGAGTCATTTCATGGACTCGACGAGTCGGGTTGCAAAACCCAAACCCTTCCGTTTATGAGTCGGATCAGTGAGTGGGGTTAGAGAAGGACTCAACTAGTCTATGTCTGTAATGGACATGAAGATCATGGTACTCGACGAGTTCAAGGATGAACTTGGCGTGTCCAAGGCCATCTCCTTAGATGATAAAGATGGACTCGACGAGTTGTAGAACAACTCGGCGAGTCGGTTGGAGATAGTCCTGAAGTGTTAGATGAAGGAGAACTCATCGAGCTCTCGCTAGACTCGACGAGTGCAATCGGGGTTGTTTGAGATTTGAGGAGCATGGACTCGGCGAGTTGGTAGAACAACTCGACGAGTCGAGTCAAATGGAAGGTTGACTTTGACCAGGACTTTGACCTTGGCCAGAGCTGACTTAGTTTGACTTCTAGAGTTCAATTTGGGACTAAGTGTTATATTGATATAGTAGCTCGGGGAGCTAGTGGAGCAGCGGTTCAGAGATTTGTCGGATAGCATCCAGAGGGTTATCAGCAAGTTCAGCAGTACATGTGAGTTTCCCTTTGTGTGAATGGGTCTACGGCTACAATGACGGATCATGTAGTTAGTAGTTATGAGTAGGAAGACTCAGGGGTTAGCCCTAGGCATTGTTTTCCAATATGATATTCAGGACCAAGGTCCAATGTCGGGCGGGTGCCCAAGGAATGGTTTGCATGATAGAGTATACTTGTTGTCCTTGTGATACTTGTATGTTCCTGGTAGGGAGGTGAGCATGGGCGAGATCCCGTATCTCACTATTAGCAGTGTATGGATGGGGGTCCATATCTCATCAGTAGCTGAGCAGGGGCGAGGCCCAAGTTAGGAATGGGGTGTGTGTGGGCTGGGCCCGTATCCTACTATCAGCAGGAGTGTGGACGGGGTTCCATGACTCATCAGTAGTAGGGTAGCGTCAGGGTCCAAGACAGGCGAGGTCTTTGCATAGGAATGCAGTAGAGGATAGATGATCTCTTCGATCAGTTACAGGGTGCTTCTTGGTTTTCCAAGATCGATTTGAGAATAGGGTATCATCAGGTCAGGGTGAGGGAGGAAGATGTGGAGAAGACCGTGTTCCGGACTTGTTATGGACATTACGAGTTTGTGGTCATGCCGTTTGGACTCACCAACGGGCCAGCAGTGTTTATGGATCTGATGAATCAGGTCTGCAGACCGATGCTCGATCGTTCGGTTATTGTGTTCATAGATGATATCTTGGTTTATCCCAAAACCCGAGAGCAGCACGAGGAGCATCTATGGGAGTTATTGGGTGTACTGAGACGGGAACGATTGTATGCCAAGTTCTCAAAGTGTGAGTTTTGGTTACAAGAGGTCCAGTTCCTGGGGCATCTTATTAACCAGGAGGGGATATTGGTCGATCCGGCCAAGATCGAGGTGGTTATGCAATGGGAGGCCCCCAAGTCTCCTTCGGACATTAGGAGTTTCTTGGGGCTGGAAAGGTAGTATCAGAAGTTTATCCAAGACTTTTTTGAAGATTGCAGTACCCCTCACTCGTCTGACGAGGAAAGGGGTGGTTTCTGGTGGGGCCCCGAGCAGCAGGGGGCATTTGAGACTCTTCGGTAGCGGTTGTGTGAGGCTCCAGCTCTGACCCTCCCTGATGGAGTGGAGGATTTTCTGGTATTTTGCGATGCATCCATCATAGGGTTAGGGGCGGTCCTCTTGCAGAGAGGACGAGTGATAGCCTACACATCTCGGCAGTTGAAGCCACATGAGACAAGGTACCCTACACATGACTTGGAGTTGGGGGCAGTGGTTTTTGCCCTCGAGATTTGGAGACATTACCTGTATGGGGTCCGTTGTACCATATACACAGATCACAAGATCCTGAGGCATATCATGGACCAACCCAATTTAAATATGAGGCAACGCAGGTGGTTGGATGTAGTCAAAGACTACGAATGTGAGATCCTTTACCATCCGGGTAAAGCGAACGTGGTGGCGAACGCTTTGAGCCGCAAGTCAGCTGGGTTTTCAACTCTAGCCATATGTATGAGGATATCCGTGGATTGACCACTGGTAGATTTGATTAGGGATGCTCAGGTTGATGGTATGCGACAGGAGAACTAGAAACTGGAGAGGATCAAGGGTGAAAACACCCGATTTGTGCGAGATAGCCGGGGATTATTGACCAGATGTGGTCGGGTATGGGTTCCAATGACTGGTGGAGTCAGGCAGACATTCATGGAGGAGGCTCACAAGTCTCGTTTCTCAATCCATCCGGGAGCCACCAAGATGTACAGAGACCTGAGTCTGAGTTACTGGTGTCCATGTATGAAGCGAGAGATTGCCTGGTATGTTGAGAGGTGCTTGACCTGTCGAATGGTCAAGGCTGAGCATCAGAGACCTCATGATAGACTGTAGCCTCTCGAGGTTCCCATGTGGAAATGGGAACAGATCACCATGGATTTCATTACCAAGTTGCCGAGGATGGCAAAAGGGTATGATGCTATGTGGGTCATTGTGGATCGATTGACCAAGAGTGCCCATTTCCTGCCTATACGGGAGAGCTCCTCAGCCGATAAATTGGCCGATTTGCATGTTAGTGAGATTCTAGCTCGTCACGGGGTTCCGGTATCCATCATCTCCGATCGAGATGTTAGGTTCACTTCTCGGTTTTGGCAGAAGTTTCACGAGGAGTTGGGCACACAGCTGCACTTTAGCACAACGTTCCATCCGTAGACAGATGGCCGGAGTGAGCAGATCATACAAACTCTCGAGGATATGTTGAGAGTCTATGCTATCGATTTTGGTTGGAGTTGGGATTCCTACATACCCCTTGCTGAGTTTTCATACAACAACATCTTTCATTCCAGCATTGGCGCCCCACCTTATGAGCTGTTGTATGGCCGGAGATGTCATACCCCGGTCTGTTGGGGTGAGGTCGGACATAGGGGATGCGTCGGATGGAGGTGGTTTTGCAAACTACCAAAATAATTTAGCAAATCAGACAGCAGCTGCAGACCGCACAGAGTCGGTAGAAGAGTTACGCCGACAGACGCCGATCTGAGTTGGAGTTTTAGGTCGGGGATATAGTGCTTCTGAAGGTCTCACCCTGGAGGGGTGTAATTCGTTTTAGGAAGAGGTGAAATTGGGTCCCCGATATATTGGAGTATTCAGGGTCATTTCTAGAGTCGGCAAGGTGGCATACAGACTAGATCTGCCAGATGAGCTTAGCCGTATTCACAACACTTTTCACGTTTCGCAGCTGTGAAAGCGCATCATGGATCAGGAGGCAGTGGTACCGTTGGATGATATTCAAGTCGATGAGCGCTTGAATTACGTTGAGAGGTCGGTATCTATATTGGGGAGAAAGACAAAAGTCTTACGGAACAAGGAGATACCTTTGGTGAAGGTACAGTGGGAACATCGGAAGGGATCCAGGTTTAACACCCTTTTTAAAGGATCATTAGCCTCCTTGTGACCCCCTACAGCCTCTAGAGAGTCCAGCAAAAACCCTAAACGAGTGTGTGCCATTTTGTGAGGATTTCAAGGCTTGGAAAGTAGATTTGGTGAAGAGGACTTGAAGATAAGAAGGTAGCAACAAGAGAGCTTGTGTGAATCTGCAAACTTGTCCTCTCTAGTTTCATTTGGAGGTATCAATTCGTTTTCTTGACTCAAATCCTTTCTAGATCTCATGTGGGTGAAGAATTGGGGCTTTTGCCATATTAGGGAGCCTTTTGAGGTAGAGGAGCTGGATCTAAAGTTGCCACTTCAGATCTGGACTCCTCTTGGATCAAAGATTCATAAAGTCAAGTTATGGAAATGAATAAACTTCCCTTTCGTGAGTTAAACCCCATTTCATGCTTGTTTATTGCCTTTTGAGATTTCATAGCCATGCAAGTACGTAAAGGTATCAACTTTACCTTGCTACTGCACCTTAGGAACCCAAATCTACATCCTAGATCGATTGATTAAGTCTAAATCGATGGATTATGGATTAGGTTGTGTGAACTTGACGAGTCGGATGATCTGACTCGGCGAGCCATATCAGGGTTTCTGAGTTCTGAGTCGTGACTGAACTCGACGGGTCTTAAGGATGACTCGGTGTGTCTGATGGGTTTACTCGGAGTAATAAAATTATATAGACTCAACGAGTGGCATGATGCACTCGACAAGTCAGGTCAACATAATTAATTGATTGTTGACTTTGACCAGAGGGGACCAGAACCTTATGAGGGCAGTTTAGGTAATTGGAATTTATGGTGGATCTGGTTGATTGAATAGGTTGGTGTTCGGGAGCAAGGTTGGGAAACATTTGATACAGCATCTTCGACTCACTAGCAAGGTGAGTTATCCTCACTATACTAAAGGGTCTAAGGCACCAAGGCCGGCCCATTTGATATGTTATCTTGAGATGTGTTAGATGTTGAGTATGACTTAGTGTTGCATGCTAGTGGTTATGCCTGTTAGGTAGGTCTGTAGGACTACCTGTGATGTTATATGATTATTGCATGTTTGATTCTTATGATTTATGTGTTTGTTATATGGGATGGGTTGAGGTTGTACTGCTTCGTGCGGTAGCCAACAAACCCTATGAGCACTCCAGTTACAGGCTAAGGGAGACTCGTACTATGGGCTCAGGAGAATTCTAGTTACGGGCTGAGGGAGACTTGTACTGTGGGATCGTGGGTATTACAGTGTTTAGGGTTGTGGACCCATTATGTGCTGATCTGCCTAGTTTATTATGATATGATTGTGTGGACCGTATGTGTATCGGTATTTTGGGGGGTAACTCACTAAGCTTTCGGGCTTACAGTTTCAGTTTATTGTTCCAGGTACCTTGGGGGATCGCGGCAAGGAGAAGGCATGATCATACAACTCCTCACTTTATGTTTATGTTTCTGGGATATACTCTGATAAATAATATTTTAAAAATGTAGTTGTAATGGTTGATGAATTTGATGTGTTTTTAAAAGTTTAAATTGCTTGAAATTTTTTGGTGTTACAATTTTCTTGTGATTAAAAAGTTATACAAATCATTTTCTCAAATATATTTATAAACTCACCAACATTATATATGTTGACTTTTTCAAAATAACTTGTATTCTCAGGGACTCGTTAAGCAAGAGAATTAACAAGAATAGTGGATTTTGATTTGTGTACTGTTATACATCATACATCAAATGTTTTGGTCATGTTATTTAAAAGATTGTACCTGATGTAAACAATGGCAGTTGTATTATATTATGCATGATAATCATGATGTTATGTTTCATTTATATTCACTGTAATGATATTTCAAGATGAAGTCACGCACAAGCCCCCTGACGTTTCTGCCGTCTGGTTCGGGGGTGTGACATGGTATACTAGAATAAACATACTCAATTAGTGGAGACTCAACCATGTTCCACCATAACGTTTCCGATGTGTTTTCAAGAGTAATATCTAAAGTATCTTCCATTTTAAAACAAGGTTTAGTTAGAGATCAAATGAATTGACATAATAGTTCATGTACTTCCACTAATAAAATGTGGGACTAAATTTTTTGTTACTGAAAAAAGAAAATTAGAATAGTAATTTAAAACATAAGATCTTAGTATTTTGTTAAAGGTTCTTAGTGAGAATGAAAACCAGCAGGTTTCATTTCCTATGGCCAACGCATGCACTAGATGAATGTTTTTAAGATGGTATACTATTTGCTATTATCTAAAAGCTATAACGTAATTTTGGCTCCAATATATATTGGTATAATTATTAAAAAGGACCACCATAAAAGAGACTAATCAGTTTCTCTATAAAATTATTAATTTGGACCATGGATCATTTTCCATTTAGTTCTAGGTATCCAAAGACATAATGTAAGATAATAATGTTAGAAGAACGAAATCATGCCTACAACCGGAGAATGGATGGAAGTCCGGCGAAGAAGGAACTGGAATACAGAACTTACGAACTACTATGTCATGGGATTTCCTGACGGCATCAGGAAAGAAGAACTATGTGAGCCATTCAGCATGTTTGGGAAGGTAGCCGGTGTGTACTTTGGATTGAAGAGGGATTACCGAAGAAGGAACTTCACTTTTGTCAGATATGCTGGCATCAAAGATGCAAAGGCTATGGAATTGAAGCTACAGGGCATCAAATGCAGAGGTAAGATATTTGAGATTAACATCTCAAAACACCAATGAAAACCCAAACAATATCAATGTCAAGAAACATTCCGGCAGCCCATACCAAGAAAAAAATATTCAAACCAATAACAACCATCATGCTCAACAATACTTTTTGAACGTTAGCGGTAACAAAACTTATGCTCAAGTAATCAGTGAAAAGAACGGGAATAATCCCCAACATCCGGCTTTGATAACTCTAAATCCCAACATGTTCATGAGAGACTGGGTAAAAAAAGGTGTATTAATTGGTGAAACACTTGGCCTCGATCACATGGCTAATTTTCATGCACTTGGTATTATAAATGAAGAAACGAAGTACATGGGAGGCTTAAAACTGGCCATACACTTCCGGTGGTCAGTTGAAGCAAAGGAGTACCTAGAAGACAAAAAACGGTGGCAAGATTGGTTCAAGTGGTTGGTGATGGCAGACCAATACGACATGGATTACGAAAGAGTTGCATGGATTAAAATCACTGGTGTCTCGTTACAATTATGGGAAGAAAACAACTTCTCGATTATTGCTAGTAAATATGGTAGAGTTATCAATCTATTCGATGACATAGCAAACAGAAGAGATTACTCCATGGGAAAAGTCGGTGTTCTCACTTCTGTAATGAGATGGATCAACGATGAAATCACAATCACTTCAAATGGACGGGAATGCAAGGTTGGTGTTGTGGAATATACAGATGACTGGTCTCCATTCAGAACTGCTCCTTTTGATAAGGTTGGAGAATCGGATGAAGACGACAATAATTCAGAAGGAATTTCTGAAACGTGGATGGAAGATCAGATGGAGGAACCAGAAGAAGATGAAATTCAACCGGAGGACGTGACGGAAACTGACGTCCAGTTGGATGACCATCAAATTCCGGCAACCGTAATACTATCCCCGAAGAAGTCACTGACTCTCGAAGGAAACGAAAAGTCCCCAAACAATTTACCGTTGAAACCGAATCACGAGGCGGCGTACATAAATGCATTAACTAATATCAATTCTGGTATGTCGTATGAAATTCCCAACGTATTTTCTAAGTTAACTAATACCTACAATAAGGAGCATACCCCCATAAATGGGCCATTGGATACATATACTCTTGGGCCATTGGAGAAGTTAGTCCCACTTGGTTGTTTTGGGCCATTTCCCAACAATAACATGCCATTTTCATTTACATCACCTTCGGCCCAAAAAATGATTCACATTCTAATTCAAATAGTGGAGGTGGACCCAAACACAAAAAAAGAAAAAGAGATAAAGTAGCGCTGCTTTCCCCACACTCAAATCCCTTATCACAAGACCTCAACGCAATTCCTCCTCCTACCTCCAAACCAGAATTGGTGATTTCTAATTCCTCCATAGCAAAAATGGTCCCAGACGTGAGTCTCTTGAATGAAGTAGGAGATAATGAGGTGACAATTGAAACCTCTCACTCAACAGAAGCAAGAGATATAGCTGCGATTGGAATTTCAGTCGGATTCCAAATTGATGAACGGGTGTTGGGGATCCCAATATTTTGATTTTGAAGGCGTAAACTCCAGTGGTAGATCAGGTGGCCTCCTATCTATTTGGAACAAGAATCGCTTCTCTAAAAAGGAGATTATTAAATCTCGACATTATTTTATAATAATTGGCAAGTGGATTGGAATTGAAGGAGACACAATACTTGCAAATATTTACGGGCCTCATAGCCTTGGAGAGTAAAAAATATTATGGCACGAACTATCAGCCATCAAAGAAGCAAAACCTGGTAACTGGACCATTTTTGGTGACTTCAATGTACTACGAAGAGCTAAAGAAAGGTTCAATTCGAAATTTTGCCCCACAAGTGAAAAATATTTAAACAAGTTCATTCAGGAGACAAAACTTCAAGATCTTAGGATGGGAGGTGAAATCTACCCATACATGTCCAGGGTCGGTGCAAAATTGAGCAAAATTGATAGGTTCCTAGCCTGCTCGAACTTCCTAACAGCCTTCCGTTCATTAGCCGTTACAGCGCATCCTCGGGAGTTATCCGATCATTCTCCGGTCACCCTAATCAGCACATCCTCAGACTTTGGCCCTCTCCCTTTCAAATTATTCATCTCATGGTTATTACAAGAAGGATTCGACTATAATGTTAAGAAAGCTTGGGCGGAGTTCCATGGGTATGGTAATCCGGATGCATATCTCGCTGCAAAACTCAGATTTCTAAAAAATGAAATCAAAGTTTGGAAGAAAAAATCAGATGAAAAGGCAAATAAGGAGATTTTGAAAATCAAAACAGAGGTGGCTGAAATTGAAAAGGTTTCTGAGTCACGATTACTTTCTGATCAAGAATTAGAAGGCAGGAACCATGGTCTACAAAAATTTCTCAAAATGGAGAAACTAGCAGTGATGGATCTAAAACAGAAGGCTCGGGTGAAATGGAAAGTTGAAGGAGATGAAAATACTAAATTTTTCCAAGGGTTTATTAACAGTAAGAACAAGTCTAAGAGAATTAATGGTCTAATGTTAAATGGAAAATGGACCTCAGATGCCAATGAGGTTAAAGACGCAACCTTCCAGTTCTTCAAAAACAAATTCACGGAGACCAGGGCTTCGAGACCCAAGCTCATTAGCCCACATTTCAAATCTATCACAATGATGCAGGCTATTAAACTTGAAGCTCCGTTCAGCCATAAAGAAGTAAAAGATGCAGTTTGGGCCTGCGGAAGCGAAAAGGCGCCAGGTCCTGATGGTTTAACTTACAAATTTATAAAGACCTATTGGGAGATTATTAAAGATGATGTAATGAAATTCGTTTTGCACTTTGACAAATTTGGGACTTTTGCTAGAGGTTGCAATTCGACTTTCATATCACTGGTCCCTAAGGTCAAAGATCTCATCTCTCTCATAGATTACCGACCCATCAGCCTTATGGGATGTATGTCTAAAATCATTTCGAAAATCCTTGCCACCCGAATTAAATCTGTTATCGGGGATCTTATTGGAGATGTACAGTCAGCGTATGTAGAAGGAAGGAGTATCTTAGACGGCCCACTAATGATAAATGAACTAATTTCTTGGTCAAAAGTGGCTAAAAGCAAGATTTTAATGTTCAAAGTTGATTTCGACAAAGCCTTCGATTCCATCAACTAGGAATATCTTGATTCGGTACTCTCACAGATGGGTTTTGGTAGTAAATGGAGACAATGGGTCCGTGGCTGCCTCCACTCATCCCGGGCCTTAGTGTTAATCAATGGTTCACCAACTTGTGAGTTTGGAATATCTAAAGGAGTTCGACAAGGAGACCCTTTATCCCCTTTCCTCTTCATCATTTCCATGGAAGGCCTCAATGTATCGCTCGAAGTTGCAAAGGTAAACGATACCTTCAAAGGCATCCAAATCCTTAATCACGGCCCCACCCTATCACACCTGTTTTACGTGGATGATGCCTTATTCGTGGGTGAGTGGTCCAGATCCAACCTAAAAAACTTAGCCAACATTCTAAAATGTTTTAACGCATCCTCGGGCCTCAAAGTCAATTTCCATAAATCAAAGATTTTTGGAATTGGAACCTCAATTAGAGAAACTGAGAACTGGGCTTGCATTCTTCGGTGTGAAGCGGGTTCATTCCCCTTTAACTATCTCGGAATTCCGATTGGAGCAAATATGAATTTGTGCAAACTCTGGAAACCTATCATCGATAAATTCCAATCCAAGCTATCTACATGGAAATCAAAGACACTCTCATTCAGGGGTAGATTGACACTAATCACCTCGGTCCTGGGGAATCTTCCCACTTACTTCTTCTCTATGTTCAAAGCCCCGAAGGCTGTCACGGATAAACTTGATCAAATTAGACGAAGATTCTTATGGGGCAGAGATGACAGCAAAAGGAAAATCCATTGGGTGTCTTGGGACAAAGTTGTTGCTCCCAAATCTAAAGGCGGACTAGGAGTGGGAACTATTCGTACCTTGAATACTAGCTTGCTAGTAAAATGGTGGTGGTGACTTAATACTGAGAAAAACTCCCTTTGGGTTAAAGTTGTAAAAGGTATTCATAATCTTCACAACAAACCTCATGATTATCTTTCAAATATGAAAATAAGTGGCGTATGGAACTATATTGCAGCATGCAAGAATGATCTCAAAAAAGTTGGGTTGGACACTATGGATGTTTTTCAATTAAACATCAAATCCGGTGATAATTCTCTTTTTTGGTATGACAAATGGTTAGGTCTGGTTACACTTGAAGAAAAATACCCATCTCTTTTTGAGTTGGAATCCTGGAAGAAATGTTTGGTGTCTGACAGATTTATAGACAATCAATTTGAAGCTCATTGGAAATCCAACGTGATTGATAACACCGAAATCAGGTGCATCAATAATCTCAAAAACGGGTTATCAAGGGTACATTTGGAACCCGGAGAAGATCAATGGGCTTGTGCACTAGATAATGGTAGCCAGTTCACTGTAAGCTTGCTAAGGAAAAAATTGAAATATTTACAATACCCTAATCGTGTATTACCAACTTTAAAATGGAGTAAGGTAACTCCGATCAAAGTCAACTGTTTTATATGGAGAGCGATGCAAAGGAAGATTCCATACACAGTGGCATTGAAATGTAAAGGGGTTGATATAGAAAATGATAACTGTGGCGCTTGTTTTAACAGATTGGAATGCTCTGATGATATCCTGGTACAATGTCCATTCGCATGTGAAGTCAGGAAGATTATTTTCAATTGGTGTGGTTTACAATAGGGTGAGTTCTCATCAGTTGGAGAATTAATCATTTTGGCAGAAAATTGGGGAAGCAACCCAAGGA
This sequence comes from Lactuca serriola, assembly GCF_051521515.1. NCBI lineage: Eukaryota > Viridiplantae > Streptophyta > Magnoliopsida > Asterales > Asteraceae > Lactuca > Lactuca serriola. The sequence goes on from NC_136411.1 coordinate 331,202,452, forward strand.
AGGCGATAAGATTCCTCAACATATGTCATGGCCTAATCTGGATCCTGTGGAAACTTAGGAATGAGCGGGTGTTCAATGGAGTATTTCATACTCCCATTTAGGGTGCAGGGGAAATTAAGTCGATGGTGTACTTCTGGACAAAGTACAGGGGCAATGAAGGAATAGGTGATTGGTATAACTGGACCGCGTCTCCATTTATACTTTAAGTTCATAATAATGTATATCATTCCATGTATGTTTCTGCTTCAACCTTGTACTTCCATTCCCCTGCTAGTTACTTGCTAGTAATGGTTCATTTTTATTAATATTATTTGTTGTTTAAAAAAAAAAAGCTAATAATGTCACATGAATGTACTTTTTCCGATTATAAAGTTATACCATTCACACATTTAATTTAATAACATAGACTAATAACATTGATTAAAGTAAAGTTAAAGGATACACACATTTAACAATTTTTTCTAGAAACTCATGCTATATAATAAATCACGGAACTCAAAACCATAAGATTGATAATCCAACTACATGATAAAGGAAATTTATAGTACAAATACTTATCGAGAAAAATAAATAGATTATTCAAGGATTTTTTAGTCTTTCTTTAATTTTATCGCTAATTTGAATCTCTGAAAGTTTTTTTTTTCAGGTACGTGATCTGTAACGCTCCAAATTTCAACCCAAATTTTCGATTAAAACTTTAAATATTTATTTAATTCACAACTGTAAGAATCTTAAAACATTTATCAGAGTATCATTAAAAGTTATCAAGTATACTAGTCCCTCATTGATGTGATGCAATCGAGCCATGCCCCTCCTTTAATATAAGAAAACTTGAAACATGTAACCTGCAAGTCGTAAGCACAAATCTTAGTGAGTTCCCCAAAATACCACATACAACACAACACAAATAAGCAACTATGGGTTATCAACACCCCTGGGGAATATCAACAATCTTAGTGGGCTAACAACATGCCCGGTGGGTTATCAGCAAACCTAGAGACTATCAGTAGTTTAAGTCACATATAATCAACATAACACAATAATAACAACTAGATCCAGCTGGTCATCACAGATATAACTATTCTACCACATAGGCTCATATAAACATGCAAGAGTCACAAATATAGATAACATCATACATACGTAATTTAGTGAGTCAACATTGGTGCCTTGAACTCATGAGCACCGGGAGAAGACTCACCTGAATTGAAGAACTCTGAAACATAACGACACAATCCCTTTTTTGCACCGCGTGCACCCATAAATACACTAATACCAAAACTAGATAAAATCTTATTTAATAACCTAAAACCCTCACGTTTGATCCAAGGTCAAACTTGGTCAAAATTCAATGATCAACGAAAGTCAAAGTCAACAAGTCAACTTCTGGGTGAGTACGCTTAGCGTACCCGACTCGTACGCATGGCGTACTCACCATCTAGAATCGGGACCCCATATGAGTACACGCAACATACTCAAAGGTACGCGCAACGTACTCAGCCAAACGAACCTTTTTCCATTAAGTGCTTAATCTCTTAATCCCTTTCATCCAACACTTAGGTCTAGTCCCACAACATCATTCTAAGTCATAAAGTTTCCACCTTTATGACTTTCCATGTCTAGAAAAGGTCCAAAAGCCAAAACATTAACTTATTAATCCATTAAGACAACATGACACTTTCATGGAAGGAATAGAAGGACCAAGATCACATTTTATGGATCCTAATAGCTCCATAATGGATTAAGTTTCCAACTTTATCCATTAGAACGGTTCAAACCACCAAGATCTAGAATTTAAGTATCAAAGGGAACAAAAAGTGCAATTTTTTAACTTAATCCATTAACTCCAAGTATCCAACCTTCAGATCTGAATCACAATGATGTTTAGATGGATAAAGTTTCCAACTTTATCCATAACAAGGTCATAAACTTTCAAGATCTAAACTTTATGCACTAAAATAACCAAAAGCTCATAACATACGATAACTAGCTAGATCTATCAAATACATCATCAAGATTCAAACATTATACATTTAGAAGAGAGATCAAGGTGAACAAAGTCCAGATTTACAAGCTCCAATGCAAACAACACTTCTCCAAGAAGTTCCTTCTTCTCCAAGGTGCACCATGTATAATTTAAAGCATTAAAAAACACCTTTTTTATCTCACAAGGCTCAAACTAGGGTTACGGTTTCATGGGAGGGTGTTGGAGAGGTGGAGGCTGAGAATGGAATGGTTTTGGGGGAGTTAAGGAGCTTAAATAGGGCTAAAACCACGAAAATAGGGTTTGAGCACTGATCGCATACGCCCTGCGTACTCTTGGTATGCCCATCATACTCAGGAAGCACCAGTACGCCCAATGTACTCCCCCTGTATGCGCAATGTACTCATCTTAACCTAAATTCGTTTAAACTTCAAATGGTCATAACTTCTTCAATTCAACTCTGATTTCGACGATATTTATATCAACGGAAAGGTATTGAGGAGCTTTACAACCTTATATAATTACTTTTGACTTAAAACACATCAAAATAAAATCCATAATTCATAAAAGAAGTATGAAACACTACTTTCCTATTTTACCCTTTGACTCCAAAACACAAACCGAACTATTGGATCATATATCTAAATCACCCACATCGAAATAGGCCTAAACCTCTCTTCTCCAAAAACCCGAAGCCTTATGATACTTGATCTTCGGGTTACGACCCTGAATTATGAAACGACCCAAAAAAGGGTCTTACAACTCTCCCCAACTTAAATTAGATTACATCCTCAAAATCCTTCCTTACTATCTTCTTCTACCGAACCAAACGACCCTGATTGAACTCATTGAGTCATGAAGATGACTGGGAAAGTCACCTCACTCCGATAACCATCCACCCATACTACTATCGAACCAAAAACAATAGAAATCACAAGCCCTAATGAAGAATGAACCTCAACTTGGCTCTAAGCCTACGAGTGTCCAATTGCTACGTCTGAAACAGAAAACCCTATTTGATGTCTGACTCCCAGGAAGGCAAAACCACTCCAAACCATTTTCACAATGACTCAAGTTCATATCCCGAACCGCACAAAGCTATCTGTCTTGAAAAAATTTATGGATACCTGAAACATATATGCCCCGACCACTTACCGATACCAAAAAATCCTCATAGAAAACAAAATCAGCTCCAGACTCAAAACTGAACAGGTACAGGTGGTCCTGGTCTATCCACTAAGATGAATCCATTAGTCATTCACTCCCAATGAAGGACAACTCAACCAACTGATTCTCGAATGATCACAATGTCCACTTAACCCAAGTGATGGTTACAAATCAAACTGAGTACTCACATCACATCTGGCCCCAACCCATCCTATGATCTCCTAAGTATTAATAGATGTTGAGGCCCACTCACAGCCCTTCACCCAACCATGCGACAATCTAAATCATCCTAGAGAATTCCTCTAGCCAAGTCATAGACTTCCTTGACTATTACCACCACCTACCAACCGAGTGAATGCTACAGCTGCTCCATAACCTTATAATACTTCCACAGCCGCATCCTATCCTAGTGAATGCTACGGATGCTCCACAGTCTTACATCACATTCACAACTAAAAACTAACCTGGTTAATGCTACGACTACTCCGCAGTCTTACATCACTTCCACAACCACACACTATCCTTGTGAATGCTACGGCTGCTCCGCAGTCTTACATCACTTCCATAACCACACACCATCCTGGTGAATGTTATGGCTGCTCTGTAGTTTTACATCACTTCCACAACCACACATTATCCTGAGGAAGGTTATGGATACTGTGTAGCCTTACATCACTCCCACAATTGCACACTAACCAAAAACACTTTGAATCAAAACCCTGCCTACCAAACTCTATCAGTTGTTCGGGTCATGCTTCAGACCCCAAAACCTTCATCAATCAAGAACAGGCAGAGAGGTCCTAACGCAACCCTCGACCTGAACCTAAACATGAATCCATATCATTTGCTCCAATACTCGTCACTGACCAAAGAACACTATTTCTTGCTTAAATCTGAACCCTCTCGCAACCAGAACTGGATCATTAGTTGACTGGCCTTCCCAGTTAATCCTTAATCAAACAATATCTTAGTCGCACCACTCGATTAGCCATTCAAGGCCCCGCCGGCCAAACAGTAGTCTGATCCACATTCAGAATATTGACCTATCTTGGATTCTTCCCAGCCTTAAGGAACCCTGGAGCTCCCTCTAGATATATCGATCCAAAATTATAACATGAGCACAAATTTTAAAGTGGCTCTTGGAACTATCCCCGACATCCCCAAGTGACCATCCCTCAGTTGGATTCATTTACGTTCTGATAACTTCATATTCATTGGATTACTTAGCCATCTTACAATCTTCCCACCTAATCACCACCACATTGAGCTCATTGGACTAAGATGCCATGATTAAATGATTTCGGGTGCTCACACCCAAAACCATATGAAGCACTTTACTACTCTCAGCCAAGATTACTGTATCTAAAGAACCTTGCCTTTATATAATTCCATATCCTTCTACAATCCCAAATGATGACAAGGAACCCAAAGGAACCACAATTGGAACAAATAGATAATCAATTTAATGTTTTTACAAATACCAAAACAAACCTGAGTCTGCTATAGACGATAATCCCACAATCCATCAATTCAGGGCAACGTACCCAGAAGCCATGGTATACCATCACAGAATATAACAATTAGTTTTCACAATCACTGACATCCAATTATATAGCTCACAACATTCGAAACATACCCACCCATTGATGATGAACGAAAACAACCGACGATGGAGATTGCACTGACAACAACCCGATAATCTGAAGTTTTCCACTAAACTAAACTAATATAGAACTACATATACCCAACCCTGAAGTTGATTGATAGATCAAAAACTGCTTAACTCAGACCAAAGGTAGCAATCTATAACATGCTGACGAATCCTTCAAACACCGATATTCAACCCGATCGACCCAAACGACTCATGACCTAAACATCAACGAACCTGAAAGAACCACTGCCTACAACCAGCTCTGTAAACAGCATCTCCTGATGCCAAAACGACTCGTTCATTCCTGAGCTCATACAACAAAGGTTAACTTGCTTTACACCCCATCTGGACCACATGTTGAACCAAACCCTCACATATATGGACCGTAAAATCCATATAACCCTTTTGTTAAAACCACAAACTCAAACAGATTGATGATCTTCAAATTAGCATGCCTATTTCTCCCCCACTTAGGTTCGAACTAACACTAACTGACGTTGCACACAAACCCCACTCAAACTAACTCAGCCAGATACATACCATCCATGACTCTTGGAATGTATAACACAACGCAAGATAATCTCCTAGATAACGATCCAACAATGAAAAGACATTCTGAATCTCAGATGGAGACCTTGAAATCATCCCAGACCTAACCGCCTCTATCATCAAGAATCCCATGCAAAAGCACAAGCAATAAATCTAATAGACCATTCATATCATCGATTCTCTATCTAAAAACAATTGGACTACCACAAACTTTGCCTCTGACTCCCTGATCTTCAATCCATCACGAGACACAATCATAGAACATGAGGCATCATCCTCACAGTCGAGACACAGAAGAAATTGTTGTTCCGAATTTGCTTTTCCTGATCATCTGGGACAACTTCCCAGAACACTCTATAACTGGATTCAAGGAAAGCATACCCCTGGTCCTTATCTTCTACAGTCTCCATGAAAATGACTCTCTTTCCACACATGGGAAAAAAAATTTGAAGAATAGAATCCTCGTCATAGATATGACCATTAAGGCCCCAAAAATCATCAGACCTGTCTTCTTCACTGACAGCCATAACCAAAAAGCTGATAATAACCAAAATGTTGCAACAAATTCATGGTGACAAACCATGTTCCTACCCTCAAACAACTTATTAGAATTTTTGAGACTTTCCTTGATTCGAGTACGGATCCTATGCTTCCAATAGTACATGCCCAATACTACCTTCCACACCCATCCATACTCTCTTCATAATCATCCCGCATCCTCTAAGTCACTTCCTCATATTGATACCCTCCAAAATTTTCTAAACAGCGTGTCAATCGCACTAAATCGATTCCTAGGCTCTCCTAGGATTCCCACCTCACCCTGCCATCAGCTGCTGAAGGACCTCTACTAATGTCAGTTAACTACTTCATGCATACTATTACATGCAATAAATCTTAGACAATCCTCTGACTAAATGACTCAACCCTACAACGGTTAGAATCAAACGAGAGCTTCACAATAAGCCCAAGTCAACAACCCTAAGATTATTTAACCCTTGCTTCATGTAACTTATCATATTCATGCAATAACTAACTTACATCAATATGAGTCCTAAAAAGCACAAAGCAAGCATCATTCATGCATCTAACACTAAATCATCACATAAACAGGTAGTCCTACCTCAGAAGCCCCTGAAGATCTCTAATCACTGGCATGCATCACTAACAGCTCACATAACAAGCCTAAAGGAATCTCTCCTAATTAGGTATCCTACCATGCAAAATTGAGTAGATCCTTAGCCCTAATCTAGCATGCAATTCTCATATACTCACATCAAACGTCAATCATATAACACACATGGGTATTTTGGGAAATACTTACTTGAGCTCGGCTGATTGCACACATTGCACCCCTTTTATTTTATAAGAAACCTTTCTTAGAAAATCAATTTCTTTTAAAAAATTTTACCAAATCCTCAGATTGAGTTCAAGCACACCCGAGAGAATGCTTGAATCGCTCAAACGAAGGCTATGATACTAAGTTGTAACGCCTCAAATTTCAACCCAAATTTTGGTTAAAAGATTTAAATATTTATTTAATTCACAATTGTAAGAATCTTAAAACATTTATCAGAGTATCATTAAAAGTTATCAAATACACAAGTCCCCCATTGATGCGCTGCAATCAACTCGTACCCCTCCTTTAATATAAGAAAACTTGAAACATGTAAACCGCAAATCATAAGCATAAATCTTAGTGAGTTCCACAAAATACCACATACAACATAACACAAATAAATAGCTATGGGTTATTGTAGAGACTAGATGCTATAAAAGTCGAACTATTTGTTTCTTTAGTTTCGCATGTTAGTTATTTTACTAAGTCTTCATTTGTGCGAAGCGTATAGTTCAGGACTTAGTATATTTTTTGTACACTCATGTTTCCTATAAATAGGGACTGAGGTTAGAAGTAGAGACATCGAACACATGAGTGATTCATCAATCATTCGCAAGTTCTCTCTGCTTAAGTCTGTAATCAGTTTCTTCATCAATATAAGATCTGATTAATATTTTCTTTCTGTGTTCTTACTTTTCATTAATACAATCATGATTGCTTTCTAAATGTCGATTACAATTATCTTCAATTGGTATCAGAGCGGGTTTCAAACTGCATTGATCTAATTTTCGTTTTAGAATCATTTGCTTTTTGAGTAGTAACTTTACTCAAAATTTTCTGCGCATTTTGGTTATGAAAATCTCTCTTGATCTTCATATTTGAATCGATTCTGCATTTGAATTGTTTAGTTGAGTGATCGATTAGCAATCGGTGATCAATTCATTTGATCAATTCACAAATTCATCAAGTTTTTCAAGCTTTCTAAAAATTACTCGTGTTCATCAATGGCGAACTTCAACATGAATAGCATGACTTCTTTCTCTCACTTACTTGGTTCTTCAACCAAAATTCCAATGTTAATCCCTAAATACTATGATCAGTGGGCTGATAGAATGGAGGATTACTTAAATGGAGTTGATGAAGAGCTCTGGAATTGTATCAGTGGAAAAGGTCAACTTCCTGATAATGTTCAAACAATTGGACAATCTGCTTCTTCAGATGAAGTTACTAATCAACAGAATCACATGAAGCAAAATGAGAAAAGATGTATGACAGAACTAAGAGGTGCTTTGCCTCCTGTGGTTTACAATTACATTCATAGTTGTAAAAAAGCCAAGGACATTTGGATCACATTGAAAGAGAAGTATCAAGGTAGCGAAAAGACGAAGATCAATTCTGTTAAGCAATGTCTTGTTGAACTTAAGGAATTCAGATAAAAGGATGCTGAAACTCTTGAAAACTACTATGATCGTCTGAATGAGCTTCTCTATCGTTGTAGCAGGTATGGAATCACAATATCTCTCATGGAATACAATATTACATTCATCATGGGCCTTCGCAAGGAATGACGTAGTGTGAGTATGATGATAAAGAACCAACAAAGTTTTGATACTTCCAAGTTAAATGATCTCTACAACCAGTTGAAAACTCATGAAAGCGAGGTTATAGAAATGTTTGAAGAATCGAAACAGAGTCTAGGAGGTCCTTTGGCTTTGGTTTCAAACATTTCAGAAATTGATATTAGTGAAACGGAAGGATCAGAAAATGAAGGTTTCTTAATGAACTTTGATGATGAAGCAGTTGCATTCTATTCAAACAACAGAGTTAAGAAATTTTTCAAAAAGCCTTTCAATCCAAAAGGAAAGCCAAATGATGCAAAGAGTGGTGTCATAAAAGCTGGAGGTGAGGAAAAGAAGAAATTGGAAAAGGTTGAAGAAAAGCAGAAAATGCGAAGGAAGAGAAGAAACTAAAAGGTGATTCAAGAATTTATTGTCATTACTGCAATGGTGAAAATCACTTCGCAGCTGATTGCATGCTGAGAAAGAAAGAGGAGAAGAAAAGAAAAAATCAAAGATGAAGCTTACTACTCAGAAAAGCTTGAGGATGTGCGTGCGAAGGCAAAAGGATTGTCATTAGTTGCGAAAGGAGAGTCTGATGAAGAAGAAAGTGGAACTTATCAGATTTGGTCTTCAGGATCTGATGATGAATAAATGAGGCACCCAACTCATGGTGCAATGTTCGCAAGCTATGAAGATAATTGCGAAGAGAATGTTTCTGGACGATGCTTTGTGTTCAAGACCACTGATAAATCACCAATGACCACCAAGGTACATGCTATTCTTGAATCTTTTAATTTTCCTTTATCTGCTTATGATGCTGAAATAACTTCATTTGATGATACTGTGGCTTATTTTGATTCAGTTATTGTGTCTGCTAGTACTGAAGCTCAAAATCTAAATTTGCAACTAGTTGAGACAAGAAGAGAATTATAAATAAAACGAAGCAGAGTAGATAAACTTGAATTACAATTGAAAAATGTAAATTGTGATAGGAACAATCTAGATAAAGATGTTAGGTTGTTACTAGCACAAAGAAACATTTATTGTAACTCTGCTAAACGTTTGTATGCGAAGTTGACAGCTTTACATCATTCATCTGAAATAAGCAAAGAACAACATAGGAAACTTTTACCTTTTCTTGAATATGAACGCGAAAAAGTTGATGTTGTTTCTTATGACTGCGAAAACAAAATTGCTCAATTTGACAAAATACCTGATGATAGATTTGCATATGGTATTGTCAAAATTGATGAATTCTTGAATGCTGATGAGTTGGTTGGTATTGTCAATGAAAGTTTGACAAAGAATGAACAAGTGAAAATCTTAAAGAAAACTAAAACTTCAACTCTTGATTCTCAACTCAATTATGCTGATGTCGATGACAATTCAGATAATGTGAGTGAAATCAGTGAGATCGAAGAGGAAGAAGAGGTCGATTGTTCTAAATTGTCAATCATTAATATCACATATAAGGTCAAAGGTAAAGAAATTATAGTTGCTTCGATAGTAAAGGATGAAAATGATAAACCCTCTACTTCGCAACATTGTAACTTTGATAATGTGGAAGTTGAAAGCTGGAAGTCTAATGACACTGATGAAAACAAAGAAGAAGTGAAGGATTCACATGAAACACCTCAACGAGTTGTTGTTAATCAAGTGTTTGGTGATACAAAAGAATTCAACAAAATTCTTAATGACAAAGGTGCACATTATTTGGAAACTAACACTGTGGTTTATCCAAATTTTACATGTACAGATAACACAATTTTCTCAAATCAAGTCTTTGTCATAACTGGAAATGTTGAGAAAATTAAACCTGAATTCAATAAAATGGTTGAAAATGATAATCAAAGGTCAATTACTGAAGGTTTCTTTGCAAATCAAAATACAGTAGAAAACAATTTAACTCAAAATTCATATATTTTTCAAGGTCAAAAATCATCACAAAAATGGGTGATTAAACATGAAAAAGAAAACAAAGTTTTTGAAAGAGATGAAAAACCAAAGATGGAAGTGAAATTAAATTCTCATGAATTTAAATTGATGGTTGGAAAGTATTCAACATAAAATAATGTTTCAAAAAGAAAAGCAAGAAAAGCAATCTTTTGGCAAGTTGTGACTAATGATAAACCAAAAGTTGAAAAAACACAAATTTCAAAGACAAAATCATCAAAATTTCAGAGAATAAATAAACAAAAGGCTACAAGTTTTCACAAACCAATATATTCAGTTGAGAAAATTCCAATGAAAAATAACGATTAATTTGTTCGAAAATAGGACAACATTAGAAAATTTGAGACTTCGCAAAAATTTGTGAATGATCATAAGTTTCACAATGTTGGCAAATTAACAAATAATTCATCAACTTTGAATGTCAAAACTCAAGCAAAACAAAAATTTCCACCTAAACAACCAAATTTTCCAAATCCTTTGATCTCAAAACCGACCAAAGTTCCGTATACAAAAGGAAAATATGATATATGTACGATCAACCGTTGGCTTGAAGGGAAAGGAAAACAATATCAAAATGGGAAGTTTTCAGAGCAACAGATAAAGACTGCATTTGACAAGTTTGTGAATAAGTCTACTACTGGTAGTTCATCATCTCATGATTCGCAAGTCCGGGTGCAAAAATGGAAACCAATTATGAAAGTTGCGAATGTTTTGAAGGATGAAATGAAAGTCAATGGAAATCCAAAACAATTGAACAACTAGATTTCAATATATGGATCTGATGATGTTGATTTAATGGATAGTGTCTCAGACAAAGTGAAAACATGGTTTTTAAATTCAAAGAATTTGTTCAAAACTACAAATGAAGGATCCAATAAGTCTTGGGTTCCTAAATTTTTTCAATAAATGCAGGTGATATGTGACGAGCAATATGATTCGAAATGGTATATTGATAGTGGTTGCTCTCGTCACATGACTGGAAGAAAGGAAAACTTACGAGATTATAGAAGCTTGGAAAATGCTGGAGTAGTCAAATTTGGAAATGATCACAAGTGTCAAGTGAAAGGCTATGGAAAAGTCACAAATAGACAATTAACAGTTAACAGGGTTGCTTATGTTGAAGGTCTTCAACATAACTTGATTAGTGTTTCACAACTTGTTGTGGGTACTGGTAATCAGGTTGTGTTTAACGAAGAAGGAAGTATCATTTCAAACACAAAGACAAATGAAGTACTTCTCAAATCCAAAAGATATGGTGACATGTTTACACTAGACATCAAACCAATCGTGGGCAAACCTGCAGTGTGTTTACTATCAAAGGCCTCTAATGATGTTAGATGGCTCTGGCATAGAAGATTGTCGCATTTGAACTTTCGCAACATTAACAAACTTGTCACTGAAGATTTGGTTCGAGGTTTACCTATACTAAAATTTGACAATGATACTTTGTGTGCAGCTTGCGAAAAAGGAAAACAACATAGAAAAGGTCATTCAATTGTGATAGATTCAAAGATCGTGGAACCATTGGAACTTCTTCACATTTACTTATGTGGACCGTCGACTGTTGCTACATTCAATAAAAAGCGGTACATTTTAGTTATTGTTGATGATTTTTCTCGATTCACATGGGTATTTTTTCTCAGGTTAAAATCTGAATTTGCTCGGACGATGATTGATTTTATCAAAAAGATTGAGATTAATCTTAAAAAGAGAGTTCGCAGAATTAAAAGTGACAATGGTTCTGAGTTTAAAAATTAAACACTGGATTTCTTTCTCACAGGCAAAGGCATTTTGATAATTTCTCATCACCATATACTCCACAACAAAATGGTGTTGTTGAAAGAAGAAATAGCTCTCTATGCGAAGCAGCCAGAATCATGTTAACATATGCGAAATTACCTCAATATCTTTGGGCTGAAGCGGTATCGATTGCATGTTTTACTCAGAATCGGTCATTCATTCATCGAAGATTCCATGTCACTCCATATGAAATACTCAACAATCAAAAACCTAATGTAAATTTTTTCCATGTTTTTGGATGCAGGTGTTTTTTAACGAATCTAAAAGATAATTTGACCAAGTTCCAACTTAAAGCTGATGAAGGCATATTCTTAGGATATTCGCAAAATTCAGTAGCCTACAGGGTGTTAAACAAGCGAACAAGAAAAGTTGAAGAAACTTTCAACTTAACCTTTGATGATTACTATCTTAAACAAACGGATAGTAAATTTGAAAATAAATCAATTCTTGTTGATTCAGATTGGGTTGTTGCTATGCAATCTGAACTGGCTGAATTTGAACGAAATAAGGTTTGGAGTTTAATTCCCAAACCTTCTGATGTTTCAATTGTCGGATTAAAATGGATTTTTAAAAATAAAACTGACAAATATGGCAATATTATTCGTAATAAAGCTAGACTAGTTGTTAAAGGCTATTCGCAACAAGAAGGAATAGACTATGAAGAAACATTTGCTCCTGTTGCAAGACTCGAAGCAGTTCACATATTTTTAGCTTATGCAACTCACAAAGACTTTGACGTTTTTCAAATGGATGTTAAGTGTGCATTCTTGAATGGAGAACTAGAAGAAAAGTTTATGTTTAACAACCACCAGGATTTATAAATGAGGAACATCCTGATCATGTCTACATCCTAGACAAAGCAGTTTATGGGTTAAAACAAGCACCAAGAGCCTGGTATGCAACACTTACAAATTTTTTGAAACAATCTAAATTTAAACAAGGATCAGTTGACCGCACATTGTTTCGCAAGAAAGTTGGTAATCATCTCATGCTTGTTCAAATTTATGTTGATGATATCATTTTTGGCTCAACTGACCCAACATTGTCAATTGAATTTGAAAATCTAATGAAGAGTCAATTTGAAATGAGTATGATGGGAAAAATTAATAATTTTCTTGGTTTAAATATAAGACAGAATAGGGATGGAATTTTAATCAATCAAGAAAAATACACAAAGAACCTGCTTGAAAAGTTTGGAATGACAAACAGCACGAAGCTAAAAGTACCTATGACAGTGGGAACAAGACTAACTCCTTCATTAGATACCCCTGTTGTTGATTTAACTCTTTATCGAAGCATGATAGGGTCTTTGTTGTACTTAACTGCAAGCAGACCCGATATTATGTTTTCGGTATGTAATTGTGTTAGGTATCAAGCTAATCCCATAGAACGTCATTTAACCGCAGTGAAAAATATTTTTCGCTATCTTAAGGGGACGATTTCGTTAGGACTTTGGTATCCTTCAAAATCGGGATTCTTCATTTAAGCTTTTTCAGATTCTGATCTAGGAGGATGTACTTTGGATAGAAAAAGTACAAGTGGTGGGTGTCAACTATTGGATGGGAAATTGGTATGTTGGCAGTCGAAGAAGCAAACTTGTGTTGCTATATCCACTGCTAAGGCTGAATACATTTCAGCTGCTGCTTGCACTTCGCAAATCATTTGGATTCAGAGTTAACTTCGTGATTATTCTATAAATATGAAAAAGATTCCCTTGTATTGTGATTCTCAAAGTGCAATTCGCATTTGTCATAATCTGGTACAACACTCAAAGACAAAACACATAGCTCTTCGATATCATTTTATCAAAGATCATGTGGAAGATGGTAACATTGAAATACATTTTGTTAAAACCACTGAACAACTTGCTGATATTTTTACTAAACCTCTTGATGAAAAATCATTTGTAAGAATTTTAGCAGGTTTGGGGATGATTTATGTGAATTCTGTTTCAAAATCAATAACTCAAGAATGAAAGGTCCATTCAGCGGCTCTGAGTCAAAATCATTCAGAAGTTACTGTGCGTTAAGAGGCTTCGCATTGCTTCGCATTTTCACATCTGGTAACTAAGGTTCAATTTTTTTTTGCTTTACGAAAAACTTGAAAAATCAAAAATATTTTCTTTTGTTTTGTTTTTATTTTCGAAAATCCAAAAATCCAAAAAGATTTTATTTTGTTATGTCTTTATTTTTGAAAAATTCAAAAACCACAAAAATATTTTTTTTTAACTTTGTTCTTTAAGTATTGTGTGTTTTTAGTTTTAGTCAAGAGCATAATGCGAAGAGGTCATGCTTATATGTTTCTATGGGAAGGTATCATTTCTTTCAACTTTGTACTAATTAGGATGTCCCTAGAAGCATGTTGCAGCGTGTTGACACAAGCCTCATATAACTCTATGTGTGAGAAACAAAAGCCTTAATGAAATTATCTCATGAAAATTTCTTCCCAATTAGGCTTATATTCACATTAGTCAAAAGAGCTACCTTTCTCTTCTCATGTGAGTAAAGAGTTTTTTGTTTGGTCCACAAATAACAGAGGTACATTCGATCTTATAACCAATCTTTTTCATCACAAAATTCTTCACACAAATCACACACAAAGACGTATGTACGAGAGGTCTCTGATCAAACCCATCGAGACTTAGATATACAAAACTTTTGTGTTTATGATCTGACATCATGAGTCCGTGATGAAGGTGAAACCCAAACATCTTCCAACTTAAGGAATTGACGGGGAACATTGTTGCAGATATTGATGAAACTTTTGTTTCAGTACCAAAGTTCGAAACTCCAAATCATATTCAACTCGCATGCGTGGTCTTGATCAAACATTCGAAACCCATGATGTTTGTTACCCAACAAGATCCAGTACATAAATTTTTTTGAATATGATTTCCGTGTGAGCTTCATTTGAATGTCCTAGTCATGATAAACATTTTCAAAGCTGACTTGTCACTGACTACACTGGTCATACAAGTAATTTCTGTTACAATTTATCACCTTATGTTTAGGATGACATGTAACGAAATTTTAAACCAACCCACAATTCACTTTTAAAAGAAGCCCTTTGATACTTATCAAAAAGTATTCAATTGTAATTCACGGGAACATACACAAGCTGTTGATCATCTCTCTTGATGATTAACGAAGCAACCTTTGCCTGGGGTTTAACTGCCTTCGTGTCAAATTGCATTTTTGACATCACAGAATTCAAAAAAAAAAATTTAACTTGCTTCTTATCTTATTTCTTTGACTCACATGCACTCACGAAATCCTTGAGGTTCTAAGTAATACCAACTTAGGCTGAAGATTTCGCAAGTCTGGCATATGACTTCGCTTTTCATCCCAAAAGTGAAAGAGCCTTGCCTCCATGCGAAGGGTTCTAACGGTTACAATTCAATAAAGGAGATAATGACAGGTTGTGTATCTGTGCCGTATGGTATTCTGCCCGATTTTCTAGGCAACATGACAGCTTCTTTTTGACGCATGGCTAACTTTTCGCAGTAATGGTCCGATTTTCAAGGTGCCACATCGGATATCATTAAATGCATCCCGCTTCAAATTCAAATCAATCAGGGTTACATATAAAAGGGGGTTCAAGAGTGTTTTATATGGTTATGCGATCAAACTCAAAAAATCCCAAATTCTTTGATTCTTCATCTTCTTCAAACCCTAACAATGGCTGCTACTCAATCCAACAACGAAGAAGTTATCTCACAGTCTCTTATGAAGATTCAAAGCACAAACTACCAAGTTGATCCTAATATCTCATCCTACCCAGAAGAATTGAAGATGTTGATCGTTGCACTAAAAAGATCACCATTGTCAACTGCTATGTTCAGTTCTTTTCATGTTCCTATGACTTGGTTGTCAATGGCGGCATCAACTGCGTCCTACAACTATGCAACTGATATCATAACTTTCAATCTGATGAATAACAAGAGGGTTCGTCTTACCAAGAAAATGTTCATTGACTTCCTGAACATTCCTCATAACCCACCGTTCTTCAAACCCATCAATTCACAGATTATTTTCATGTTCAATGAGATGGGACATCAACCCACTCTTGAAAAGATAAGTGATTTTAGGAAATCAGGTTTACCTTGCATGTGGAACTTCCTGTTTGGAATCTTTCTACGCTGTTTAACAGGAAGGACTATTGGTCTAGACAGGGGACATATGGAGGTTTATGCAATGGTTATGGGTCTTTACTATGATCTTAGTGTTGATTATGGAACTCAACTTTGGAAGGAGTTCATCAAAAGCTTAGAAAACACTAATGCTGATAAGGGGATTTCTTGTGCAAGGTACTGGAATTTAATTCTGGAATAAGTTTATGCGAAGGAGGGAATTCCAGTTCCTGAAGGAGCAGATGTTGCAGAATTCTCTTTGTATCAGTTTCCCAAAGTTGTTGAAGATGATGAAAATATCTTCACAAGTGTTGCAAGAATTCCTGATGCAATGCTTTGCAAGGTGTCTTCTACCCACAAAGTGTTAGTTCGCTATATGAAGACTTTTGATCCTAATGTACGAACTGGAATACTTGTTGAAGTTAGTGGAGAGTCCTCAAAGAAGAAGAAGAAAAATCAAAAGGAAGAAAAACATGAATCTTCCAAAGTTTCAAAGACTGAAAGAGTTGCGAAAGATGAGCTTTCTCCCAAAACTAAGAAGGAGATAATACCAACAAAGTCAGGGGTATTAAAGAAGCTTCGCAAATCATCACAGACGACGACTACTTCTCCTACTATTCGCAAAACTGAGGTGAGTAGTAAGGGGGATGTGTTTAGAGATGTTCCGGCTCCTGTTTCTCCTGGTTCAAAGAGAAGAATAGCTCAAGAGGTTGCAAAGCATATTACTCAAAAGCTCTATAAGAAATAGAAGTTGATTATTCACAACGAATTTCCAGATGATGAAGTGGTTCCTGAAACTCCACCTGTCTCAACTTCACCTATGGTAATCATATCTCTTCCTATCACTTCGCAAATTTCCACTTCAACCACTATTCCACTCGAAGTAGTCACTACCAAATCAGTTCCTGAAGGTACCTACTTCGGATATGGTTGTCAACGTATCTGATACGGGGGCACCTATCACGAGTGTCGACACTACCATGCCAATCATTTTATCTTCATCATTACCCATCTCATCTGAGAATTTATCTGTTTCATTACCACCATATCTTCTTCCAAACACTAATATCACCACTTTCTCAATCTTTGATCACCCTTTACAACATCCATTAACCACATTATTTCCATCACAATCACCTGAAACACCACAACCTTCGCAAGTTATGTCTGATGAAGAAACTGAAGGAGGCGGTTTTGGAGGGACATTTGAGGCTTTACATTTCGATTCAGAGGAGGAGGAGATACCTGATCATATGCTTATGTCAGGAAAGAAATTCAAAATCCTGAATCGAAAGTTAAATGCTATTATTCATTCACAAGCCGATTCGGGCACTAAGTCTTCCATTTCGGGTTTAGAGGTTGAGTCAATGATTAAAGCTGCTGAGAAACAAATCACTGACAAATTTGATCATTCTGACAAGAACAATGAGCTTCGCATTCAAGCTCAAGGGAAATCTTTTGATGGTGTTGTTAATGAATTGAAAAATGTTACAAAAGAACGTCATGTTCTTTTTGTACAGGATGTGAAGAAGGTCAGGGAAGATGTTTTCGAAATTGAGGAGTTAAAGAAAGAAGTTGCAAAGGAGCTTCAAGACATTAATTCGCAAAATTTGGATGTACAAAAACATGTTGATATTCTTGCTGAAGCACTGACCAAGCTTGTTACTGATTATAAACCGTCTGCTCAAATTATCGAAGCCAAGCATCAAGAGAATAAGGAGCAGTTTTCAAAATTAATTTTGTTGGTCACTGAATTAAAAAGTTGTGTTTCGCAGCCTTCTCAACAATCGATTCTTACTCCGGAATTTTTAACTCTAAAAGTTAATACGTTAGAGCAAGCTATTCAGAAGGCGTTGGCCCCGATTACCAACTTTACTTCCATATTACCGAAGAATGCCCCACCTGCTTTCACAGGGGTGCAAGGGGGAGAAATAAAAGGAAGTAAAGGAGAGGATGCGAAAACTATTGGGAAGATTCATTCAACTCAACTTAAAACATCTTTGCCAGTGCTCACAAAGCCAATTTCTTTAACAGTAACTACAACAAAACCAATTACCAAAGGAATTACAATTGGTTCAAAAGAAGGAGAAAGTTCAAGTGCGAAACCTCAAACTGAGGATATTGGAAAAGGAAAAGGGGTGGTATATGAAAAATCAAAAGAAGAAAAGAAAGCAGAGGCAGAAGCTGAAATGGAAAGATTAAGACAAGTACAAAGTATTATGAGGCAAAGAGCAAATGACCCACCAACAATGAACAAGGGTGATCCTGCGAAGTTATATTCTGATGAGACCATTGAATCAAAAGTTTTGGGGAATCACTTGTACAAGTTTGAGAAAAAGCCTAGAAGGAGTTATGATGTTGCAAACTCAAACAGAAGCCAAATTGATTTTCCAATAAATGAAATGATGTTTATTACGGCGCAGTACAAGATAAGTGAAAATTTTGATAATTCTGACGAATACACTTATTTGAAGATCAGATTTCATGCTGTACTTGCGAAGGATCAAGATGAAGTTTGGTCTTTAATGAAAATCAAGAAAGTTCTAACAATCAAGAAGGATGTAATGTTCGAGAACATGCTTCAAAACTTTCGATATTTTGTGGTTCGTGTAGATAACAAGGCATTTGATTTTACCATTGCTGATTTTCCCTTGATGAATCTAAATGATCTCATTCAAGTGGCATCTATTCTTTAAGACATGAAAGAAAACAAGCTAAAAGGATATGATACTGATGTGTTCAGATTTGGTTTCGCACATATCAAGATATTCATAGATAACTACTATGATTGCTTGGCATTGACTGATGAAGAACTTGCATTGGGTCTTGGAAGAAAAGTTACAGTCTCTTGGGAATCAACATTGCCTCAAACGGAGTTAAGGAAGTACGCAGATGGAGAAATATGACTTAAACCTTTTGGCATGGTTTTCGCAGGAAAAGATACGAAGGGGAAGCCTAAGAAGTTTTCGTTTAAAGTATCAGAGATAGAAAGATACACCACTTCGCAATATACGAATTTCATTGTTCGTAAGAATAATTGTGCGAAGAATAATGAAGGAGACAAGAAGGAGCTTAAAAAGATAATCACCTGGTATTCAGAAATCCGAAGAACAATGCACTCAGCTATTCAGCATCTTACAAACTGAATAGTTTCGACTGTTTACAAAGGGGGAGAATGTAGAGACTAGATGTTGTAAAAGTCGAACTGTTTGTTTCTTTAGTTTCGCATGTTAGTTATTTTACTAAGTCTTCATTTGTGCGAAGCGTATAGTTCAGGACTTAGTATATTTTTTGTACACTCAGGTTTCCTATAAATAGGGACTAAGGTTAGAAGTAGAGACATCGAACACACGTGTGATTCATCAATCATTCGTAAGTTCTCTATGCTTAAGTCCGTAATTAGTTTCTTCATCAATATAAGATCTGATTAATATTTACTTTCTGTGTTCTTACTTTTCATTAATACAATCATGATTGCTTTCTAAATCTTGATTACAATTCTCTTCAGTTATCAACAACCCTAGGGACTATCTACAATCCCAACGGGCTAACAGCACGCCCTGTGGGCTATCAGCAACCCTAGAGACTATTAGCAGTCTTAGTCACATATAATCAACATAACACAATAATAACAGCTAGACCTAGTTGTCCATCACATGTATAACTATTTTACGATATAGGGTCATACAAACATGCAAGAGTCATAAAGATATCTAGCATCCTACATACTTAACTTAGTGAGTCGACATTGGTGCCTTCGACTCATGAGCAACAGTAGAAGACTCACCTGAATCGAAGAACTCTGAAGCATTACGACACGATCCCTTTTTTGCACTGCTTGCACCCGCAAATCCACTAATACCAGAACCAGATAAAATCTTATTTAATAACCCAAAACCCTCAAGTTTGACCCTAGGTTAAAATTAGTCAAAAGTCAATGGTCAACAGAAGTTAAAGTCAACAAGTCATTTTCTGGCTGAGTACGCCCAACGTACTCAGCTCGTATGCCCAACGTATGTTGGATCCTGAAAAGTGAACCTCTAGCAACCAAGAGTATTGAAGATCCAAAGTCAGCAAGTTCCAAAGAAGAGAAGGTGTCTGAAGTGAAGCCTGTTCCGAGATGGTTCTACGATCCGAGATTGACAGTCTTTTTAAACATTTATTGTTTATTGTCTTTTTAGTGATGTAACATTTCATAGGACTTAGCCTTTTGTATCTGTTTGATAATCAGTTGTCAGAAACTGATCATTATCCAGTCCTATGTATGTATCACAAGTGTGTACGATGTACCTCCTTAGCCTATTTAAGGAGTGTTTGAATGACAAGAAATAGATGGATTGTTTCTCTAAAGATAGCAAATATTCTTCTTAACTCTTTTTCACTTTTCTCTCAAGTCAAGATCTTTCATAACATTCCTCTTGTTCATTTATTGTATTTATATTGATTATACTCATAGTTTCTTTATTTAATATTTGTCTACTTTTTTGAATATTTACTTCAAGTCTCGACTGGTATTACAAGACTTGATTACAACATATAATTAAAGCAAACATTTATCTTAAATATTATCTCATGGTTTGAGTTTTCAAACCTTGTCCTTGCGCATCATTTCAAGTAGGGATGTCAACGGGGGCAAACGAGTTGAGGAGTGCATCCTTGCCCCGTCCCCGAAATTTCCTCGTTCCCCGTCCCCGCCCACACCCACGAAATTTCCCCGTTCCCCGTCCCCGCCCCCAAAACCCCTTTATTACCCTTACCCCCTCCCCCGATTGATTTTGGGCTGCATTTTTTTGGCTAAAGGAAGTTGTTATTTAGGCTAAAAGAAGCTATTTTTAGGTAACAAATAATTATTTATAGCAGAATTTTACATGTTAAAAATAAAAAGTCATGGAATCTTAAAAACATTATACTAACAACTTAAAAACATGTTTTTTGATAAATTTTGAAAGCTCAAAATCATGTTATTGTATATTATATTTATATAGTTAATATATGTAAATATATGTGTAATTTATTAACGGGGTCCCCATGGGGGTTTCGGGACGGGATTGCCTACCCCACCCCTGCCCCCGTTCTCATCCCCAATTTTGTAAAAAAATTTCCCTTAAACGGGTCGGGGCCCCCAACGGAACGGGGTCCCACAGGACTTTTTGACATCCCTAATTTCAAGTAATCACAATTGGTATCAGAGCTTGAGTGGTTGTCCTTTTGAATCCATAAGAGCATATTATAATTGATTCAAAATTACATTGGTATTTTGATCATTTCTATGTTCAGGATAAAAGTTCTTCTATATACCGCTCCTACTCTAATATCTTAACTTCAATGGCTGCTTCTAATTCTAAAAAAAAAACTATTCAATGGAAATAGAAAATTGCATGGGTTTCCCTTCTCGTGCCTTATTGCTAGTTGTTGAAGAGTATGATCTCTGGAAACTCAGAATAGAAAGGTTATTACTCGGTAAAGAAAATGGTGAAGCTATCTAAAGGTCCGTAAAAGAAGGTCCACATGTTCCTGTTAGACATTCTTAAAGCAAATGAATGAATGACTCATAATTTTCATCATCCTTGTTCTAAATCACCTGGTCTCGGAAGCGAGTTTTCAAAACCTATTGCTCATCCCTTGAAGGAGTTACAAAGCTTAACTTTTATGGGAGACATTCCGAACCACAAACATTCAGATACCCCTATCTCACCGTTGTCACCCCTTCCCGAGATTTTGGACCGATTCTCATCCATGATTCCTGAGTTTCAACCAATAGTTTTCAAATGTCCTGATTCCATGCCTCTTCCGCCTATGATACCCCTGGACCTGAATAAGATATCGGAAATTTCCTCTAGCACTCTTGTTCAAATTTCTAAGCACAGTCCTCCTCACAATTGTGTTGTTGAAGAAATTATTCCCGAGACAACTAGACCTGACTCGGATTAGTAAGATTTTGTCTGGGCATCTTTTGATAGTGATGTTGAAGAAGAAATTATAGTAGAATACTCATATGATTCTTGTGTTTCTGGTTCTCAAGTGATTTCAAAAACCACCTTAGTTCCAATAAAAACCCAAGTTTAAAAACCATATGTTGGCCAAACTTCCAAGTCAACATATGACTTCAGGAAGAAACCTTCATTGAATAGGAGAGATGTCGTTGATCCTAAGATAGAAGCAAAAATGATCTCAAAAAGGAAATTAGGTTAAGACAATACTCCAGGTTCATTGAGAATTCCAAAAAATTAAGTATCTCGGACTGTAAGCTCTACCTCTGGGAACCATAACACATTTGTACCTGTTAACAACCTTAAAAGGCCGTCCATACCTCCTAGCTCTGTGGTTCAAAACAAAGTTTTCTTTCCTATTCCTGAGAAAAATTTTGATACTTGTCCCACAAGAAATAACTCTCCTCAGACTGTTTCCACTGTTTTTTTTGCTAAATCTGATGGTACGATTTTTAAACCATAACAGCTTTGAAAATCAAATGTACAATTAACAGCATCAAACAAAGAACAATGTGTTAAAAACACTGTTACTCAAAAATTTTCAAATAATTCAAAACAAAAGTTTAAGTGACGAGCCAAAAGTGTTGAAAAAGATTTTGCAACCTCAAGTAACACTTTGATTCCTACAACTGCAAAAACAGTCTGTCCGAGAAAAGTTGTTCCGAAACAACCTGTTGTTAAGTATGATTTCTGGATCAATGAAAAGACCTTAGCATTTTGCTTCTTTCCCAAAGGATCTCGAAAGAATCCTTCTAAGATATTTGTTGCACAAAAGTCACAATCTAAGTCCAAAGCCTGTTCCCAAGTCCCAAAACCTAATTCGGAGCCTAAAAACTCCTAACTTCGCTAATCCTTGCAGACACTCTGTTCTTCGGAACAAGTTACAATATGGTATATTGATAGTGCTTGTTCCTTGCACATGAAAGGGCAGAAAGATTTTATGCGTGATCTCAAACTTTCACCAAATGTTAGCTACGTGACGTATGGTAACAACTCCAACTCTTAAATCCAAGGTCGTGGTGTCCTCTCCAATGGAAACTTCTTTGTATCAATTGTGGCATATGTAGCTGATTTGAAGCATTATCTAATTAGTGTGGCACAACTCACTAATGCAAATCGTCGAGTTGAATTCAACAAGAAACACAACTATGTCATGTCAGAAGACCGGAAAGAATGTCTGATCAAGTCAAATCGCAACAAGAACATGTATCCTCTTGACATCAACGTGATCATTGGTAAACCTTAACTCCGCCTATTTTCAAAGGTAATTACTGATGTCAGTTGGTTATGGCATTGAATGCTTGCTCATCTAAATTTTCGATATATGAATGATCTTGTTTCCGATGAAATGGCCAGAGGTCCGCCTCTCCTCACATTTGAAAATGACCATCTATGTGCTACCTGTGAATGTGGAAAGCAATCGAAGAAAGGTCATCATGTCATCATTGAAAAATCAATCTCGGAACTGTTAGAGCTGCTTCATATAGATCTGTGTAGACCCTCCATTGTAGAAAGTTTGCATCACAAGAAATACATTCTTGTGATTGTGGATGATTTTATAAGATTCACCTGGGTCTTTTTCCTTAGGCTCAAGTCAGACATAACCTCAGAACTCATCACCTTTATCAAAGGAATTGAAGTTTTCTTCAAACTACCTGTGCGACGAATTCGAAGTTATGATTGTTCGGAGTTTACCAATGTCACCATTGAGAAATTTCTATCCGAGAATGGTATTGACCACAATTTCTCAACTCCCTACACCCCTCAACAAAATGGTGTGGTAGAAAGACGTAACATAACCCTAGTTGAAGTTGCTCGATCGATGCTTAAATTTGCAAATCTTCCACTTTATCTTTGGGCTGAAGCTGTGTCTACTCCTTGCTTCACTCACAATCGTAGTATGATCAATAGATGCCTCAATATGACATCATATGAAGCCATGAATGGTCGTAAGCCGAGTATCTCCTTTCTGCATGTTTTTGGCTGTCGATGCTTTATTAAAAACAATCGTGATCAGCTCATGAAATTTCAGCCAAAAGTCGATGAAGCAATTTTTCTTTGATACTCAGCAAAATCAAAAAACTTATCGAGTTCGAAATCATTGAAATCGTGTTCTTGAAGAAATTTTTGATGTCTCCTTTGATGACAACTATGTTCGACGTTCTGGTCCAACCCATGTCACTACCCACATCATGGAGTCAGATGCTCCATCATCAGGATGTCCGAATCCTCAAATAATTCATGAAGTCGATTTTGAAACTCTGTTCGGACCAACTGAAACAACTCTTGAATCAAAATCTCGATCAAGACAACCATCATAAACTATAGCTCAAATTTCCCAAAGTGTTTCAGGACCGACACCCATATTTCCTCCATTTGATTCCGAACCAATTCAACCTTCTCAGGTTGAGGGTGAGAATGGTTTTCCCTCTCTTGAATCAAATGTGGATCGATTTCTAGATGCGGCTGATCAATTTGCTGAATTCGATCCCAATCCGATCAACAATGAAGATGATGCTAATTTCTTTGACTTTTCTAACGACAACGATGCTGGTATCTCAGGTTCAGAAGTTCAGGGGGAGCATCATCCTCAAATTCAAGCTGTTCAGGGTGAGCAACACAAGCTCATTGTTGATATTAGATCATCTACTATAGAAGAGATTCCGAGACTACACATATGAACGAAACATCATCCTCCAAACCAAGTTATAGGAAATCTTAATGCCAATGTACAAACTCATTCTGCCACCAATATCCAAATTGAATGTCATTTTTCAGCATTTATTTCAATGGTTGAACCAAAATCCATCAAGGAAGAACCTGAACATGCTGACGAGATTACAACCATGCAAGATGAATTGGTAGAATTTGATCGAAATGAAGTATGGTCTCTTGTTCCTCCTCCTCAGGATCATCCCATTGTAGGTACGAGATGGGTGTTCTGAAACAAGATAGATGATGTTGGAGTTATCATACAAAATAAAGCAAGGATGGTGGCTAAAGGATTCACACAAATCGAAGGACTTGATTATGACGAAACCTTTGCTCCTGTTGCCCATCTTGAAGCCATCATAATCTTTCTTGCTTATGCAGCTCACAAAGGCTTTAAATTTTACCAAATGGATGCTAACAATGCTTTTCTTAATGGTGAACTTGATAATGAAGTGTATCTTCAACAACCTCCAGGTTTTGTCAATCTTTCTTATCTGAACTATTGCTACAAACTCCGAATAGTTGTTTATGGCCTCACGCAAGCTCCTCGCGCCTGGTACAAGACTCTTACCGACTTTCTCAATTGTTCTAGTTTTCAAAGAGGAATTCTCGATCCTACCCTTTTTCGAAGATCATATGGAATACAGCTCATGATGGTTCAAATTCACGTGGATGACATGTTTTTTTTGGTCTACAAATCCATCAATGGTTGTTGATTTTGCCAAATTATTGGTTAGTCGATTCCAAATGAGTATGAATCGTGAACTAAGTTTCTTCCATGGTCTCCAAGTAAAGCAAACCAACAGAGGAATCTTTATTCACCAAGAGAAATACATTTCAGAGCTCCTAAAGAAATACTCAATAGACACTTGTGCCTCTGCAAAGGTACTTATGGGTTTCGGACACAAAATCTTCTCGGACCTATCATGTGTTTTTGTTGATGAAAAGAAATATAGAGGAATGATTGGATCTCTACTCTATCTTATAGCAAGTCGTCCATACATCAAGTTTTCTTCATGTCTATGTGCAAGATTTCATGTCAATCCAAAGATGTCTCATCTTTTGGCAGTCAAGAAAATATTCTGATACCTCAAAGGTACTAAGAGTCTTGGAATCTGGTACCCAACAAATGAGAGTTTCCTCCTACAAGCATATTCAGATTCAAATTATGGCAGTATTCAATTGCACAGAAAAAGAACCTCTGGTGGATGTCAATTTTAGGTGGAAGATTGGTAAGCTGGTCACCTAAGAAACAAAATTGCATTGCTCTATGAACAGTCGAAGCGAAATATATTGCTACTGCTAGTTGCACCTCTCAAGTTCTTTGGATGAAATCACAGCTGTTAGATTATGGTTACCGGTTCCATCAAATTTCCATCTATTATGATTCTCAAAGTGCCATTGCAATTTCACACAATCCAATTCAGCACTCCATGATGAAGCACATTGATATACGATAACATTTCATTCAAGATCATGTCCAAAAAGGAAACACTGAACTTATTTTTGTTCCATATGACGATGAGATTGCTGATGTCCTTACTAAGGCATTAGACGAAACCAAATTCAATGGTTTTTTGAACAAAATGGGTATGATGTTTCCTGATCCTCAATTCTTTCAAGAGACTCACACTCTCTGATGTTATCGTCAGGAAGTGAAACAATTTTGAAGTCAAAATTATTTTTCATCTCAGAATCGTTTCTCTCGGAATCGATAAGATCGTTTTACATGTATTTTTATCTAACCTTTCCCTCTAGTTTAAGTTGTATAGTTAACTCAATCTTTTAAGGATTCTTGAACAATATAGTCACATTGGTATTTTTCTTGATCTCGCCTTAGAATTCATCTAGAAAGTGTGCCTTAAAGGTCATCTCGAAATTCAATTCCGAAATGGTAATGTGTGTTCACCTCTTACCTTCTTTGAGATCTGTTCCTTCATATCTCAGAATCTCTAAATCTATTTAAATATGTCCTCTAAGATCTTCTCCTTTTACCTCTGATATTCAGTCTGAGTCTGTGCAATTTTGAACTCTATATCATGTACAAGCATTTTCATTTTCACCTCAGAATTATCTTATGACAATCCATCTCGGAACTTTCATGCTCCTAGATCTTTACAACAATCCATCTTGGAATTTTTCTAATCAGAGATCTCTTTGGTAAATCATCTTGAAATTCTCATTGCTCTGAGATCATCCTTTTTATAGAAGTTTAAAAGGTTTTTAATTATTAATAATGAAACGTTTTTCTTAATAACTTAAAAAGTTATTTTTTAATGATGATTATCCTTAATCCTTGAAACTCTCACTCTTTTTGCACACGTCTCAATTAAGTGAACATCATATCAATCAAATGACGATTTCTATTTTGCACATCTTGCCATAGTATTCTTTCGACCTTGTAGGTCAACTCATTCCAAATGTGGCAACACATTTAATGCGCTCCATTTCCATATCTGGGTCTCATCATTATTGTCCTTTAAACCCGACCCACTATCATCCAACCTATAAAAACCCCATCAAAACCCAATTCTCACTTTACGGTCTCAAAACCTTCATCGCTTTCTCTCTGCAAGAAAAGTGTTCTTCTACCTTTCAAAACCTGCAACAATGTCATCTTCACAATCCGCTCCTAAAATCACCAAAACAGCTCCCAAGAAGAAATCCTCAAATGGTTTTGCTTTGTCATCATCAACTGAACCGTTCCTTAGAGACACAACTCAACTCTTTTCTTTGGACCCAATGTAATGCGACGAATCCATCTTATTCATGATCGAGTTTATATCTCGTCTCTCAATTCCACTCACCTAAATTCCTGACCCATCGATTTCACTTCGTCATCTTCACACTGCCTTTGACCGCATCAAGATTAAGGATGGAGTTCTTGAAGTTAGAATCACTGGTGACCGCATTGTACTAGTTTTAAAGAAAACCTTCTTAAGGGCCATTGGGATTCCTAAAAACCCTAAGGGTTTTACTGTCCAAGAACCATCGACTGAAGAGTTTCAGATGTTTCTTAATCGCATAGGGTATCCAGAAGAGTTTAAAGTCAAAAAGTTCAGGAAGTCTGCTGTTCCTGGGCTACAGATAGTTCTTATGCACCTAATCCTTCGAGGTCTGTCTGGTAAACATGGAGGTATAGACACAATGAGCAAGCACTTGCTCTATGTAGTCTACAACATCTACTCTAGAAAATCAAACGTTGTTGACTTGACCAGAGTATTGCGGCAAGACTTTTGGAAGTTTGCTGTAAAGAGAAAGCCACTGGAGATATCGAGTCCGAGATTTTGGGCTCTCACCATCCAAGTGTTGGATTAGGTGTCTAAGCCCATAACTATAATTGGTATGCACTTGACCCGAGAGTAGCATGGTCTATTTCACGTTGCCTTCATCAAAGCAATTTGACAGGATAGATATTTGAGAAAGAGGTTATTTATGATTTATTAATATATTTTAAGAATAATATATTAATTGAGAAATCATATTTTTAATTATTATTGGTCAAGAATTAATTTAGTGATCAAGGAGACTAATTAAATTTGCAGGGACTGATTAGGTAAATCAGTGATATTTATAGTTTGGGCTAATGATCCATGTTGATTAGGATTGGACTAAGTCTTTGTGAGAGTCCATGAAGAGTTAGTCCAAAAGGCTAATGAGTTATTGGATTAAAAGCCCAAGTGAGTTAGGGTTTAGAAATTGAATCTCTAGGAATTCCAAACTATAAATTGAACCCCTAAGCTTGCAAAATCGACCACTAGTACTCCAAGGGGTAAACCTAGCCGTTTTTTGGTGCTCCTAGCCTCTCTCTCATTATCCTCCAATTGCTCATGGTGTTTGTGACTTGTTTGAGGCATCACACTTGAGGTTCTAAGCTCTTGAAAGGCCAAGTTCCACAAGCTACAACAAAGACGTAATCTTCTAACTAGTTTTTATGATTCATGTATCAAATTTTATATGCTAGTTAGGCTTCATGCTTTGAAAAATAATATTGCATGTATAACTAGAGAAAAGTTAGATCCAAAGCGTTAGGTTTGTATGTGCACCATAGGGATGTTAGAGTACATAAAACCCAACAGTGGTATCAGAGCTATGGATGTTTTCTGTTATATTGATGCATTGGTTGATTGTTCAACGCAAAAGAAAATCGTTTTTTGGAATATGACAGATGACCATGACGTGGTCAAAGTTACCACGACGTGGTGGACCATCTGTGTGTGGATTTTCAAGTTATTGGCCATTTTTGGATTCAGATCATTACCACAAACTGTTTTGGAATGTTAAAATTTGCTTTTTCTTATAAGGGAATAATTATCCTCATCCAATTAAAATATAAATTATCAAATTATAAAATAATTACTAGATTATATGATAAGCTAATTATTTGTATTATTTGATTTATCTACATGAATTGGAATTAGGTCAAATTGGTAAAAGCTAATATGATTATTTTTATTGGTTAAAATTTGATCTAAATGGTTTTGAGAGGTTACAAAACTTGTCGTCAAGTTTTGGAACTCAAAAGTTTTTTTTTAAGGAGTTACAAAATTTTTCATCAAGTTTGGAATCCAAAAGATTTTCAAGAGTTACAAAACTTGGCCTCAAATTTTGGAACTTAAAAAGTCTCTTTTATGAAACATTAACTCTAGTAATTGAAAGGTTTCAAAAGGTGCAACTCTTGGACTTAAAAAAATTAATTCAATAGTTTTAATTTTGAATTTTGTATTTAGAGCCTTGATGTTTCTTCGAATAGTTCAAATTACACTCTTATGAACTTTATTAAATTGATTAAATGTTTAATTAAAAGAGAAAGTTAATAAATCCATAATCATATGGTTTAAAGTTAATTAAATTAAAAGTTTAATTTATTAATAGATTAAACCACCTAATATTTTAAAAGTGTAAAATACACCCTTATACTATATAAGATTAAAAGTTTAATATATTATATATGTATAAGTAAAAAGTCAGTCTTACCGTTAGTAGGCCTCATTCATGAAGCTGGTCTATAATTGGTGTTTAAGGAAGAGACCTGTAAAATGACTGACATTGGGTATCCACTCCTACCCACCGCACCCTTGACCAGTGGAGGGTCGTTAGCCGAACGGGTTTGATAGGACACTTAAATTGTCATTAAAAGTATAATGAAATACAAAGTAACTAAACACTTTATAAATTCCCAATCTTAGTTACTTCAGTAAAATGTGAATTTGATGCAAACCCATGAAATTTCACATTACACCTTATTGGTCAGTTAGTGGAGCATGTGTGGTTAACTGACACACTAATGGGGACCAATGTAGGATGACAATGGGTTTCTCGTAAATTATCATTAATCAATGGAGCATGTGTGGTTAACCGACACATTGATTAGGTGATTAATGACATCGAGAGTACAAAGATTATTTGCATGGTTATTCACACCTTGTTTGTGATCCTCGGTATCCTAGCCACAAATTTGAAGGGCATAATCGAGATTAAACATGCCATTAAAAAGTTCAATGAATCTCAAAGAATCTAGTAATTTCAATTCATTTAAAACCTAATGTTCATTTTCGTTTTTCATGGTGGAAATAGATAAATCGTCATTTACCTACCTTCAAATATTTTACCATTGGATTACGGAATCCCTCTTCCAAATTGTAAAATATTAAGTTGGGCCCTAGCCTTAATATTTCATTTGGGTGTTATATTAAGGACCTAAATCAACTAATTTGAATTTCTCCCTTGTAGATGTCTAGTATTGACAACTATGGTCTTCCCGAATCTTTTAGGAAAAGCTTTCTTCATGAAGATGATATTCCACATGGTGATCAAGGTGAAAGATCAATGTATTTGTCTTGCATTGATGGAACTGGAAATCATACTTCACCTACTCCACCTCCTCCAATTTTTCTCCCTGATCCACAAGTTCGTCGACTTGAAAAGTTCATGGTCACTCAAACCCTATTGGCAAGAAAACACGAAGATGGAAAGTTTATATGTGCTCACATCTTAGAGATGAAGTTGCATATTGACAGGCTGGGAATGTTGGGTGGTGTTTTCCCAAGGAAGCTGGTTGTTAACTTGGTTTATCATTCACTTCCTAAATCATATAGTGAGTTCATTAAAGACTACTATATAACAGATCACGATGTGACCCTTATTGATCTTACTTATTTGCTTATTGTTGCTGAATCAACAATGATTTAGGGAACTAGTAAAACAAACTTGATTAGAAGATCTACTTCCCAAACTTCCATGGACATTGACAATGGTGACATTGGAAGTCCAGAAAAGCTTTCTCTTCCCAATGGAAAGGTATTGGCCAAGGTCAAACCGTTTGACCAAATGGTAAAGAGAAAGGCTAAGTCTGTGATTGTCCCGTGTACCATTCTGAGAGTCTATTTGTTTCTATTGCCAAGAGAAGGGGCATCGGATGCGAAGCTGCCGTATCTACCTGAAGGACCATAAGGATGGTAAAGTCAAAATGTATGACTCTGCTTCAGGTAAGGCCACTATCTAACTCTATTAAGTTCCTATTTGAAGATTCTTAATACATGATGTGATGAGATCACATTTTGATGTTTTGTAGGATCGAAGAAGAGAAAGGAAGCTTAAAGAAAGAGCAAGTTGAGTCTGATCGTGAAGAGATGGATTTCGATCGTATGATTCGATGATCAGAGTTTTGAGCTGCTACTCCAGAGTTATGAGAGATTGCTTAGGAATATTTAGAAACATAGTTTTCATATGTACTTTCATTGTAAGGACAAGATTTTCTGCAGTTTTATAAATAAAGAAAAATTTGATTTTATCTTATTTTATATTTCCTTGGAATTGCATTTGTGAAAATTGATGTTTTATGTTTATATTTTTTAGCAATATGGATTTAATTCTTTCGTTTGCGGTAGTGTCTAAATTTACCAAATAAGGAAAGATTCTTTTCACCAAGTTTCAATTGGATAGAAACATGGAATCATGTAACTTGTATCGTATGATGAATGACAACCTTCATCTTTGGGAAATTAAGACTAATTCCTTGTTCACATATAAATGTGAGTCAAGTGAAGGACTAGGGGATCTAGTACAAATTGTTGTGCACTGGTCGGGTCCACCACAAAGAACGATAAGATTATTCGTCATGATTTACTAAAAGTTTAGTAAATATGGTTGTGCTTACAAGTTTAAGTGTAATTATGAAACATTGAAAAGTTTCAAGGTATAGCAGAACGAATAAGAAGAATCAAATTAGGCAGAAAGATAAAAAGTTTCTCCAATCTGAAAGGAAAGGAGAGTACTTTAGTATCGTGTTTTATGATCATTGTAACACCCGTCAAAATTAGGTCAATAACAATCACATGTGATTATACCAATCATGTAATGTGATTTTGTTAAACTAGTAATGTGATAAACTTACTTTGTAATTCATGTTAAAATATGAACTTTCATGATACAACTCAAAGAATACGTTCATACGATTACAAAAATATAGAGAACGTCTAAATCTGACTTCGCGTGAAGAAGTTATAATAAACCCTAACACTATAAATCTCTATAATAAGATGAATTTAAAAAATACTTAGAATTAGCTATTGGAGTCTAAAAGAGAGTGGTAGTACTCGTAAATACCTACGCGTGGATATAAAGAACGTCAAAAACGGAGTTTGTATGCAAAAGTTATGGCCTTCCGAAGATGTCGCTGTTAGAAACCCTAAATTGACTGAACTCACAACGTTAGGAGTCAAACCACCATATTTCAGATCTAGAAGGTGTGACGAGGCTGCGGGGGGATAAGATCTAAACTCACGACGTGAACAAGGCATTTTTCACGTCGTGAGGAGTCATTTTGCCACCTTCGGAAGCTAGAAGACGGATGGCAAGTCTACGAAGAGATTAGCTCGAAACTCACGACGTGAACAATGAGATTCTCACGTCGTGAGGGTCCAAAATCCTCCCTATAAATAGCAGGTCCGACCTTGACACTTCCTTACACCATTTCCATTTCTCCTCTCTCTTTTGCTGAAGCCCTCTTGCATCCCAAGCCCAAACGACCCTGTACGCGGACCGTTTCTGCTTAGATTACATAAAATCACGCTATTAAGGTGAGTTTCACGGCCCCACTTTCTAATATTTTGGGGGAAAACACATGCTAAATATTATATATACGTTATTATTATGTCTATATGATAGTATATTAGTATCAACGTAGATAGTTATATTAACCGAAATATAGTTATTACATATTTGAAAGTATACAACTATCGTAAAGTTGTTAGTATGCTATTGTTATAGTAGTATATTACTGTAGATCTTGAGTTATACTTAGGATTCTATATATATTTTGTGTGTGATATAGTTCCGAAGTTATATTCGGAAGTTCTATATGTTTGTTATATGTTGTTGTTATTGGTTTTATGTCAAAATAAAACTTAGTATAGCTATTGATAGTTTTATGTCAAGATAAAACTAGGAACGTTATATGTTGTTATTATTGGTTTTAGGTCAATATAAAACCTGGTTTTACTTCAAAATATAGCTGTTATACTGCCTAAATGTTATGAAGTTAGGAGTAATGTTTAAAAGCATAGTCTACTAACTTAGGGTTTTAGACATGAAAATGGTTTTGTTGTTAGAGCTATAAGAAGCCGTCAAAGTCTACATGAGCTACCTCATTCATCAACTAAGATTGGGGATCTTAGTGGAAGTACTCTGACCTATAACCGTTAATCCCGTGTGAGCGAGGAAGTCGTGTATGAATAAGATACGGGTTGACGACCCCGCTCGTGGTTGATTACAACCCAAGACAAGCCAGTGACGATTCGTTCCTTTTATTTTTATTCCGGCGTCGATGAAGCGTGCGGTGTTGTTCTCATGGTAAATCATGAGTGTATTGTTTCTCATAGTAAATCATGAGTGTATTGTTTTGTCAGAGGTTTTGTTGTCAAGCAGCGGTTATGGACTCATGGTAGCAGGTTGTTAGAAGCATTATACTTTGTCGTTATACAAGTATTAATGTTAAGTATAAGTTTTCCCCTACTTATACCCTAGGTACTACTTATATTAAGTAGATAATTATACCTAGCACACATACTCGTATAGAATTGAAATAGATTTATACATAGTGGTTTTTCTCGTATAGAATTGAAATAAGATTTATATGTAGCAACTTTTGTTTGTATGGAATTACAAACACTTATATTTATAGTATATGAGACTTATAGGTATATACTTATTTGGTAAGTAAACTTTTATACCTAGGATATATATAGTAAACGTTGGAGAGTCAAAACTATACTTTCAAAACTATACTTTTGAGCTTGAAAAATGTATTATTTTATGGAGTCAAAACCTGTGAACTCACCAAGTTTATGTTGAGGTATTTTAAATTGCATGTGTTTTCAGGAAGTTGATAACTATGATACGAGAAATGACGTTACACTGCCCGGTGTTTCCGCCGACGGCCAGGGTGTGACAATCATCTTAATGATTATGAAAACCGTATCACAATTGATCCTCTAAGGAAACCTTAGTGCACTTATATGGCTAATAAGAGGAATCGGGAATTGTTGAAATGGTTAAATCAATTAAGGTGAGTTATACTTTCTTCCAAATTTAAGTCTTAGAGTCATACTCCAAGCTTGTTCCTTGAGTGACATGTCTTAAGTAGGCTTATAACACATTTGAAGTTGGTAGTTGTGATGTTTTAGATAAGACAAAGACTAACTAAGACATATTATATGAAGTGTCATTGTTGATAAGAACCCGCACTAACTCTTGAATATTTGTTTGTCAAGAAATGTGTCTTGACAAGAGAATCTTATATGTCAAGAGGTCAGTGTGAGTCTTAAAGACCTTGAAAAGCTTGGAGAACTAATCAAGAATAAACCTATCATTTATCACTAGCACACGACTTGAGGTTTGTAACCTATCCTGTTGACATATTCTTCTTTTTGTGCCATTCCAGCTAAAGTTGACTATGCATGTGAGTTCTATGAGTTCTCAATTATTTGCGTAAGGTAAAGCACCTTGATCAGTGGAAGTTCATTGATCAGTAAGGGTAATCTCTTAACAACTCAAAAGACATGGTAGCCCCTTGTGCTACCATATGTCAAGAAATTAAGATTGAACAAGTTCAATCCATATGAGTTTGAATTTGTGATAGACCTTTTCTTTTGATAATTGTTGGGGTGACAACCTGAAATTTATCCCGTCATTGTAACCCGTTTCCGTCAATAAAACCCGTCTTTATAAAATTGTTCCGTTAACGTTTTGAATTAGGTTGATTGAATTAAGACTTTTATTATGACTTCATGAGTGTCCAAACGCATTGAAACACCCTCGATATTCTTTTTAAAAGTTTCTAATTCACGACCACGTCGGGTTACGAACATTTAATCGGGTACGGCCATAAACCCCGTTTAACGTTGGTATCGGGTAGATTTCCACCGGGCCACAAACTCAAACCCTATATAAGGGTGAGTGGACTTCATTTGAAGCTTTTTCCCACTCATAACACTCTCCTTACTCTCTCTCTTCAAGCCAATTTTGATCCAAAAACACCCCTTTCAAGCTCCAAATTGGTAAGTGATCTATCCTAGCTTGTAGTTTAGCTTCTTTAGCATCAAAATTCGGGTTTAAATCATCCAAAACCCTCAAACTCTTGTGTTTACAGCCTAGGAACAACCCCAAACCGCAAACACCCATAAATGGGGTTTTGGAGCCCCAAAACCCTTCCAAATCACTTCTAGTGCTTTGCTATGACTTAGGGGCTTGCATAAATGGACTTAGAACACCAAAATCTTGTCATTTGAGGAGCAAACATGAGTTTACCACCCAAGAACATTCTTGGACCGTAAACACTCATTCATAGGCCGTAAACACCATTTAAGGTGTTAAATTGCCCCTTAAACACCTCCTATGGCTTGAGATAATGTCTAGAACCAACCACCATCGAATTAGGGACCTTAATCTTGAAAAAAAACATGACCATAAAGGGATTACAACCGTAAACCCCCAAAGGAATGGTTCCTTGGCCGTAAACTCCCTTAAGGAGGTCAAATGGTGCCCTAACTTCCCCTTATGGCTTGGATTAATGCATAGAACCTTGTATTCTTTCATTAGAGACCCCAAATCATGCAAGGAAGGGATAAGTAAGAGTTTATAGCCATAAAATCTATGTTTACAGCCGTAAACTCCCATAAATGGTCCATTTGATGATTTTAATCACTTCCTATGCCCTAGAATTGAACCTAGCTTAATTCCCCAAGTGTTATAAGGCCTTTGAGCAACCAAGAACACCTCACCCATGATTTTACGGCCGTAAACTCATGGGGATATGGTCTATGGGCCGTAATCTCCCCTAAGGGTTTACTCTGGAAGAGCAAACTCCATATCTAGGCCTTACACCCCCTTAGATGCAACCCGAATCATTCCTAACACTTGAGATAAAGTGTTTTCGCGCCTCGGAGTGTATTATCTTAATTAATTAGTAGTTCAAAGTCTAATTAGATACAATTATGTATCTCCTTATGTTACATAGGAACCTCGCGCGTGTTCAAGCCTTAAACTGACACTTATCATCCTACCAGATACATTCTCGTCTGGTGAGTTCATACCCCTACACTTTTCCGAGTGTTTCATGTTTTCAGGGGGGGGGGGAATACAAGCAAATCACAAAGTTTTTCGTAACTTAAAAACTTATGTAATTATATGATTTTCTGACAAACTTTAGATACTTTATCCCTTTTGTAATATACGGAGCATAAGGGAGGTTTTCTGAATATAATTGCATGGTTTTCAAACAGTGTGGGAACTTATCAAACCATTCAAATCATTATGGGAATAATTTGGGATCTTTATTACTTGTTTTATGGATTCAGATTTCATGCAAAGTCAATATATAAACTATGTCTGATTTACTTTATCCATGTTTAATCTAGAGTATCATGCTAAATAATTGCTTTGTATTTAATTATTTATAACCTACTTTGTTCCAAACGATTTCGAAACTCGATAACGACCAATTATACCATGAATTAGTAATACTAGCTTGTGAGACTTGTCTTCGTTATACCCTTCGAGGTACCATTAAATCCTCTCCAGAAGTATAACCAGAGTCTCCTTGAGGGAGAATGTGAAATTTGTGGATAGATCTATTCGGGACTGACAATCTCACACCTAAACTGCTAGCTACAGTTAGGCGGGCACGCCTAGGGTCACAAATTTTGGAATCGAACGACACCTGAAGAACGTCAAGGAGGTCACAGGTCAAATTAGTATGGTTATACGACTCACAATACGTATTAAATTAACTAACTTTATTCACAGATTCCTTTCTTTCTTTTATAGTTTTATGAATTAAAACTACCTACTTATTAGTTTTATATATGTGTTAAAACTAATGTACTTTTCAAGGATAACCAGGCTTTCATGATACTTCACTTAAACGCTACAAGTATGGTAGATACGTGTACACTGCATTCCGAATCGACAACCAACCACCGACTTTAAGGAAAATAAGGGTTTTTCCTGGGATAACTTAACTTTTCTTAATCAGGTTGTTTAACCAATGGATAACTAAACTTCTCTTATAAGAAAATATGAGATTTTCTTGGATAACAACTTTTCAAGAAACCAAAGGAAAACTGATTCTTTCACCAGAAACAAACCACTTATGCTGATATTTTTAAAACTGCTTGTATTCTCAGGTTCCCGTTAGACAGGTATCCTGCGTTCTTTTGGAGAAGACGGAGCATTTAGAAGTCTACTTTTGTTCGTACTGATGTATAGATATAAACATGTATTACTTTGCTTTCAAACAAATGTAAATATTTCTATGTAATGTAATGGTTGTGTTTACTATGCTTGCTATGTACATTGGTTGTGATACTTTACATGACGTCCTCCGCCCCGGAATGTTTCCGCCTTCGGTTTCGGGGTGTGATAGATTGGTATTAGAGCCCTTGTTTATAGTGAACTAAGTATACCGAACCTTACATGGTATATAAATATAAACACTAAGGGGCCCAAGTGCTCTGAACTAAAAGTATACTTTAAAAATATAAGTATTTTTACTCCAAGTATACAAGAATACCTAAACGCTAGAAACCGTAACC
This sequence comes from Lactuca serriola, assembly GCF_051521515.1. Taxonomy (NCBI): domain Eukaryota; kingdom Viridiplantae; phylum Streptophyta; class Magnoliopsida; order Asterales; family Asteraceae; genus Lactuca; species Lactuca serriola. The sequence goes on from NC_136411.1 coordinate 331,240,376, forward strand.
CTGAGTAGAACAAAAAATTAAGTAATTGGGTGTTGTGCACTCTGGTTAAACCTGGGCAGTTATTTATTCATGTCTAGGGTCAATATAGCCTGATCAACTATATTCATTCGAGACACGACCAACATGTGTTTGGGAGTGACTTCGTTATAGAAATCCTCGTTCATGTGTTGCTACTCATTTCCCTTAGCGATAATTTCCCTTGCTTTGATAACTTTCCTATATATTGTCGCATAGTAGAACACTTTATCTGTCATAATAAGATATCTCTTGTTCCATATCTCTTGATTCAATTCAGAGGACTTACCATCCTGTCTTTCCTGATCATTTTAGATCAAGATGCCTCCAAGGAAAAGACCCAGCTCAAAGAGCAACAATCCTCCTCCACCACCACCTCCCTCTCCATTTGATCCCGCCATGTTCCAAGCAGCCATTACTGCTGCTGTGGCTGCTGCTATGTCACAGATGAACCCCGATGGTTCAAGCGGGCCAGGAGGTGGTACTCAGCCCCAAAACCAGGAAGGTAGTCAGGGACACCGGAAGGAGTGTTCCTACAAAGATTTTATGAACGCGAAACCCACACTTTTCAATGGCACTGGAGGTGTTATTACTCTGACTCAATGGTTTGAGAAAATCAAATCTATTTTCGAAATCTGTGCCTCTTCTGAAGTTGACAAGGTGAAGTTCATCGCCTGCACTTTCACCGATAAAGCCTTGACTTGGTGGAACGGCCAAGTCAAATCCTTGACCCTACCTGTAGCCAATGCTATGGTTTGGGAGAACATGAAAGAGCTTCTTCTTGCTGAATACTGCCCACGAGGCGAAATGCAGAAGCTGGAACACAAACTCGGAACCTAAATATGAAGGTTCTGATATCGCCGCTTACACCTCCAGATTTGATGACTTAGCGCTTCTCTGTCCGGGAATGGTTACCCCGGAAAGTAAAAGATTAAGAGATTCATCTGGGGGCTGACCCAGCCAACCAAAGGAAATGTTTTGGCTGCGAAGCCAGACACCTACGACAACGCCAAATGCCTAGCGCAAACTCTGATTGACCATGGTGACGACCTCGAGGAAGTGACCATCGCCCCTGAACCGCCTAAAGGGGGATGTGAAAATAAAAATAAATTCTAGAACAACCGGAAGGGTCAGGGTTCGCAAGGATCCTCGAAGAAACAACAAATTGTGGCAGTTCACGCTGCTACAACTCCTGCCGCCACTCCTACAGCTCAAGCTCCTACCAGTGGATACACTGGTACCCTCCCCTGGTGCGACAAGTGCAGTTACCACCATTGTACTCCTAGGCCTTGTCGTGAAAAGCTTTGCAACAACTGTGGCAAGAAGGGCCACATTGCTCGAAACTACAGAAACCCAGCCCAAGCAACCGATCAAGCTTCTGGAGCAGGTGTCGGTCAGGCCTGCTATGGTTGTGGTGAAGTCGGGCATTTCAAGAGAAACTACCCCAAGGCAGCAACAGCTGGCAACACCGGGAGAGTTCTAACTATGGGACGAGATGAGGCAGTCACCGACCCCCACTGTTGTCTCGGGTACGTTCCTTCTCGACAAATCTTATGCTTGCATCCTTTTCGATTCTGGTGCTGAACGAAGTTTTCTTAGCCATTCATTCAAACATCATCTTAAACCTAATCCCCAACCATTAACCGAAATGTTTACCGTCGAGATGGCCAACGGTGAGAAAGAAAACGCTAACGATATATTCATAGGCTGTACCCTTACCTTGAACGATCATTCCTTTCCCATCGACCTAATGCCAGTTTCCATAAAGAGCTTTGATGTTATCATTGGCATGGATTGGTTGAGTCCCAATCATGCTGATATCCTTTGTTACGAAAAAGCCATCCGTCTCAATCTTTCCCCTGGCCAGACTCTCATGATCTACGGCGATAAACTTAGTTCCAATCTTCGTATCATTTCATGCATCAAAGCTCAAAAGCTTCTGCGAAAGGAGTGTTACGCATTCCTAGCTCATGTAATCAATGAGAAACAGGAAGTTAAAGACCTCGAGAGCATCCCCGAAGTCTGCAACTTTCCTGAAGTCTATCCAGAAGAGCTCCCGGGAATTCCTCCCGAACATCAAGTTGAGTTTCGCATCAACCTAATCCCTGGAGCTACCCCCGTGGCCAAATCTCCATATCGATTAGCGCCAACAGAAATGAAGGAGTTATCCAGTCAGCTCAATGAGCTACTTAGTAAAGGGTTCATCAAACCGAGTTCCTCACCCTGGGGAACCCCGATATTGTTTGTAAAGAAGAAAGATGGATCCTTTCGGATGTGTATAGACTACTGTGAGCTGAACAAGTTGACCGTCAAAAACCGTTATCCTCTTCCTCGAATACATGACCACTTCGATCAACTTCAGGGAGCCAGCTATTTCTCGAAGATAGACCTTAGATCAGGTTACCATCAGCTACCAGTTCACGAGAATGATGTTTCCAAGACAACATTCAGGACTCGATATGGACACTACGAGTTTGTAGTGATGCCCTTCGGTCTAACCAACGCACCGACAGTGTTCATGAACCTGATGAACCGGGTGTGTCGCCCCTTTCTGGACAAGTTCGTCATCGTGTTCATTGACGACATACTTGTCTAATCCAGAAGTGAAGAAGATCACAAACAACACTTGAGGATAGTGTTGTAAACTCTTAGATCGGAAAAGTTGTACGCGAAATTCTCCAAGTGTGAATTTTGGATTCGGAAGGTAACTTTCCTTGGTCACGTGGTAAGCGAGGAGGGTATACACGTGGACCCTTCCAAAATCAAGGCGATAGAGAATTGGTCGGCACCGAAGACACCCACATAAATTCGTCAATTCTTGGGTCTCGCCGGCTATTATCGCAGATTCATCCAGAATCGCCAAACCCCTAACCACTCTAACACAGAAAGGTGTACCCTTCTATTGGAGTGAAAAGTAAGACACCACATTCCAAACGTTAAAGCAAGCCTTGTGCAGCGCACCTATCCAGTCCCTGACCGAAGGGACAGAGGATTTCGTTGTCTATTGTGATGCGTCCAATCAGGGCTTGGGCTGTGTGCTTATGCAGAGAGGGAAGGTTATTGCTTATGCCTTGAGACAGCTGAAGGCACACGAAGTTAACTACACGACTCACGACCCGTAGTTAGGAGCAGTGGTCTCCACATTAAGGATTTGGAGACATTATCTCAACGAAACCAAGTGCACGATCTTCACTGACCATAAAAGCCTGCAACATATCTTCAATCAGAAAGACTTAAACATGAGACAACTACGATGGGTAGATTTGCTTAGTGATTATGAGTGTGAAATCTGCTACCATTACGGCAAGGCCAATGTGGTAGCAGATGCCCTTAGCCGAAAGGAAAGCTCAAGCAACAAGGCGAAGACATTGACAATGACCATCCATTCCCATTTATCCGCACAGATCCGAGAAGCCCAGTTGGAAGCCTTAAAACCAGAGAACGTATTGAATGAAGCCTTGAGAGGAATGGATAAGAATCTTGAGATCAGAGGTGACGGGGTCTACTGTTTCCTGGATCGAATCTGGACCCCAAAGTTCGGGGGTTTCAGGGAAGTTGTTATGAAGGAAGCTTACAAGACCAGATACTCTGTGCACTCGGGTTCGGATAAGGTGTACCTGGATCTCAAGAAACAATACTGGTGGCCAAACATGAAAGCCGAAATCGCTACCTTCGTGGGCAAGTGTCTGACTTGCGCCAAGGTAAAGGTCGAGTATCAGAAGCTCTCGAGTCTGCTCCAGCAGCCCGAGATACCTGAGTGGAAACGGGAGATGATTACTATGGACTTCATCACCAAGTTACCCAAATCTACGAGTGGGTACGATACCATTTGGGTAGTTGTCGACCGATTGACAAAATCCGCTCACTTCCTTCCGATTAAAGAATCGCTTAAGATGGAAAGACTCACGTGAATCTACATCCAAGAGATGGTTCGACTACATGGTGTACCTATGTCCATTATCTCCGATCGAGATAGCAGGTTTACCTCTAGGTTTTGGTAATCCCTTCAGAAAGCTCTTGGAACTAAGCTGGATATGAGTACAACTTATCATCCTCAAACAGATGGGCAGAGTGAGAGAACTATCCAGACCCTAGAAGACATGCTGAGAGCATGTGTCATCGATTTTGGAAAGTCGTGGGACACTCATTTACCATTGATCAAGTTCTCGTATAACAACAGCTACCACACCAGCATCAAGGCTGCCCCATTCGAAGCCTTCTACGGTCACAAGTGCAGATCCCCTCTGTGTTGGGCCGAGGTAGGGGACACACAGCTAGCCAAGAGTCGAGTCCCCGACAGTGCTCTCACTGGTCCTAAAATCATCCGCGAAACCACCGAAAAGATCATCCAAATCCGAGAACGACTGAAAGCTTCACGAGACAGACATAAGAGTTACGCCGATAAACGACGAAAACCCTTGGAATTCCAGGTTGGAGATCATGTCCTGTTAAAGGTCTCACCCTGGAAAGGAATGATATGATTTGGAAAGCATGGAAAACTAAACCCGAGGTACGTCGGACCTTTCGAAATCATCGCTAGGATCGGTCCCGTAGCCTAAAAACTCCGACTAACTCAAGAGCTTGGAAACATCCACCCTGTATTCCACGTCTCTAACCTCAAGAAATGCCTATCTGATGAAACCCTCGTGATCCCTCTTGATGAAATCGAGAATCAAAGAAAACCTGAACTCTGTGGAAGAACCAATAGAAATCCTGGATCGAGAGATCAAACGTACGAAACAAAGCCGCATCCCGATAGTGAAGGTTCGCTGGAATGCCAAGCGGGGACCCGAATTCACTTGGGAGCGCGAAGACTCGATGAAACAGAAATATCCGCATCTCTTTCCAATTCCATAATTTGTATCTTAATTCTAAATTTCGGGACGAATCTCCCTCTAACGGGGGGATAATGTGACAACCTGAAATTTATCTTGTCATTATAACCCGTTTCCATCAATAAAACCCGTCTTTATCAAATTATTCCGTTAACGTTTTGAATTAGGTTAGTTGAATTAAGACTTTTATTATGAATTCATGAGTGTCCAAACGCATTGAAACACCCTCGATATTCTTTTTAAAAGTTTCCAATTCACGACCACGTCGAGTTACAAACATTTAATCGGGTGCGACCATAAACCCTGTTTAACGTCGGTATCGGGTAGATTTCCACCGGGCCACAAACTCAAACCCTATATAAGGGTGAGTGGACTTCATTTGAATCTTTTTCCACTCATAACACTCTCTCTGTCTCTACTCTCTCTCTTCAAACCAATTTTGATCCAAAAACACCCCTTTCAAGCTCCAAATTTGTAAGTGATTTATCCTAGCTTGTAGTTTAGCTTGTTTAGCATGCAAATTCGGGTTTAAATCATCCACAACCCTCAAAATCTTGTGTTTACGGCCCATGATTGACCCCAAACCGCAAACACCCATAAATGGGGTTTTGGAGCCCCAAAACCCTTCCAAATCACTTATAGTGCTTAGCTATGACTTAGGGGCTTGCATGAATGGACTTAGAACACCAAAATCTTTTCATTTGAGGAGCAAACATGATTTTATGCCCAAGAACATTCTTGGACCGTAAACACTCATTCATAGGCCGTAAACACCATTTAAGGTGTTAAATTGTGTGACAACCCAAAATTTATTCCGTCATTTTGAACCCCTCCTTCCGTTAATAAGCCTCGCTTTATTAAACTGTCCGTTAACCTTTTGGGCTGGTTAAATTAATTTGGGACTTTTATAATGACTTGATAAGGGCTAAAACAAATTAGAAACACCCTCATAAATCCCTTGAAAATTTTTAGTTTCAACCAAGTCAAAATACGACCATTTAATCGGGTGGGACCAAAAGCCCCATTTAACGGCAGTATCGGGTAGATTTTCACTGAGCCCAAAACTCAAACCCTATATAAGGGTGAGTGGACTCCATTTGGAGCTTTTCCAACCTCTCTCTACACTCTCTCTCTCTACAACTTGTTTTCAAGCCAAAAACGCCCGTTTCGAGCCCCAAACTAGTAAGTAATCTATCCTAACTTGTTGTGTAGCTTAGTTAACATACAAATTCGTGTTTAAGACATCAAATATGGGCAAACTCATGTGTTTACAACCCAAGAATACTCTTGGACCATGAACACCCTTAAGTGGGGTTTTTAAGCCCCAAAACCCCTCTAAACTACCCCTAGGGCTTAGATATGACTTGTGGACTTACACCTTCGATTTTAGAACACCAAAACCTTATGATATGGAGAGTAAACATGAGTTTACGGCCCAAGAACACTTTTGGACCGTAAACCCCTCTTCAAGGGCCGTGAACACCCTTTTAGGTGTTAGAAATGCCCTCGAACACCTCCTATGGCCTTGGAAAATGTCTAGAAGCAACCCCATTGAAGTAAAGGCTTTAAACTTCAACTAAATCATGGACTTAGGAGTTTACGGCCATAAACCCCCCTAGAATTGGTCCATGGACCGTAAACTCCCAAAAAGTGCCCAAATGATGCCCTAACTTCTTCATTTGACTTGCAAAAATGCATAGAACTTTATTCTCTACCATTTAAGACCTTAATACACCAAAGGAATGTGTATATAGGAGCTTACGGCCGTAAACTCCTTGTTTAGGGCCATAAACTCCTCAAATGGTCCATTTAGAGCTTTAAACCCCTTCATATGCCTAATATTTGGACCTAGCCTAATTCTATGAGAGATTTAAGACCATTTAGCATCCTAGAACACCCCCACCATGAGTTTACGGCCGTAAACTCATGGGGAGTTGGTCTTAGGGCCATGAAATCTATAAAAAGTTTACTTTTGAAGAGTAAACTCCCTATATAAGCCATACACTCCCTTGGATGTTACTCGGGACACCCCTAGCACTTAACCAGAGTGTTTTCCGCACTTTAGGATGCATATACGTGTTTAATTAGTATTATATCTACTAATTGAATGTAAACATATGTCATCATATGTTAATAGGTCATTAAGTGTGCTCAAGTCTTTATTTGACACCGAGCACCCAACTGGCACCTTCACACGATCCACTTGCAACATGTGAGTTCATACCCCTGAATTAACCTTTTAAATGTTTTTACGTGCTTTTATGGGGGGGGAATACAAGTTAAAACATGCCAGTTATCATATCAATCACATGTGATTGATAACCCGCATGCACAAGGATTTATTACACTGTCAGCTGTTTTACCATGTATGATACTATAAATGGTTTTCCAAAACGTTTTTACTTGTTAAAATCTTTTCTCAAAGCATTTCTCGTGCTGTTTTAAACAAAGGTTTTCTCTACCTATATTGTTTTATCAAAATTACATTCAAAACGTGTTTATGAATGGTTTTCAAAGGATTTCCAAAGGTCTTCAAACTTATTTTACAAAAGGATAACAAGTCACAATTTTCTTAAGTATAAAGGTTTTCCAAAGTTTTCGTTAAAGTTTTCTTGTATGCTTCTATGTTTCTACTTCATTATGCTTCCACTTCGTTAGATACTACTACGTTCTTATGCCACTACTTCGTTAAATACTCCTACTTAGTTAAACGCTTCAACTTCGTGAAACGCTTCTACTTTATTAACGCTTCTACTTCGTGAAACGCTTCTACTTTATTAACGCTTCTACTTCGTGAAACGCTTCTACTTTATTAACGCTTCTACTTTATTAACGCTTCTACTTCGTGAAACGCTCCTACTTTGTTAATACTACTACTTCGTAAATGCTTCTTCTTAGTTAAAATGCTTCTACGTCGTTAAATGCATGCATGTACCTGTATAGTTATATAAATGATGTTTAAAGGACTTAGGAAGGCTAGTTCGCGTTGTTTCCTTTTCCTCGTTGGGATGTGGTCTGGTGGGTATCGGATAGCCGTCCGAAGGTCGTTTAAACATTAATTATATATCATGTATACATGTATAGACATGAAGGTTTACATCGGTCAGTTTATTTGTGATTCTCTACCATTAGTCCAATATTTACATCAGAATTCACTACACGAGATGCATCTTCAGGACACGGCCTTCTCCGTTGTCAAGTTGGTAACAAGAGTCTCTTGTAGGGAGAGCGGGCATTGTGTGTATAGATTTATACGGGATTGACACCCCCGCACCATGACAGCTAGCTATAATCCACGGCCTACCAAGCCAAGGGGTGACAAATGTCACATTCTTTCCGACGCTTGTAGGGCGTCAAGTTCTCTAGTGTCTATCAGTATGGTTACGAGTATCTCGGGGTTACCTTATAATTCATGGCCCTAAGGTAACGAGAATTAACACTGTATTTTTGAAACAACACCCTTAAGACCACTCTCTGTTTTAGATCTTGCTAGGCGTATCATTCAGTTGATACTGTCTGGGGTCTGTCTCCCTGTTTTAGACCTTGCTAGGCGTATCATTCATTTTGATACCGTTTGGAGTCTGTATCTTCTTTTGTTAGACTGAGCCAGGCATGTCGTTCATTCGATACTCTCTTGGAGTCTATGATTTCTTTTGCTTTAGTCAGCAGTATTCCCTGCTGAGGCATATGTTATTTTACCTAATATTCTCCTACTTTCTTTAAAATCAAATACCGTATTCTGGTAATGATAGTGTTTAAAGGAAAATTACTTGTTACAACATAACTCTGTTAAGTCTTGGTAGAAGATTGCTTTTATTTAGAAAATATAGGATTTTCTGGAAAGGACGCTAATACACTGTAATTTCTAAACTACTACTTATCATAAAGTTATTTTGAATAAAATGTTTACTTACATGAATGACACTAAATACTTATGAACTCACCAGCATTTATAAAAATGTTGATACTCGCTTTCAAAATAACTTGTATTCTTAGGTCAGCAATAGACAGGTACATCTCAGGCGCTTTTGGTGACGACAATATAGTATCGAGCTGCACCTATATTATTACTTGTATTACTTTGATGTTTCTATGAAATGTAAATCATGTAAAACTATTACTATTAATGCAATGGTTGTTGTACTTTGATTACTATATTGCATATGTCGTGATACTTGACATGACGTCATCCACCCCAGAACGTTTCCGCCGTTCCGGTTTTGGGGTGTGACAGATTGGTATCAGAGAATTGTTTATAGTGAGCTAAGTATATCCCTTCATAAAAGATATACATCCTATATATACATATGGATAAAATACTCTGACCAAAAATTATACTTTAAAATATAACCATATTTTACCAAAGTATAAGAACATCCAAAATCTAAACACTCGAACACAAGTATCACAAGAAGAACAAGAATAAAAGTCTTCGGATGTTGAGCATTACCGTCAAACCTGGGCAGTTATGTAATCGTAAGCTGGAATAAATGTAACCTGATCAACTACATTTATTCGAGATGCGATGAACGTGTGTTTGGGAGTGATAGTGGTGTTGCAACAGGTCTAAAACTTACCAACTAGGAATGCTAGAGCCAAACATAAAGTTTAAAATACTATGGGAGTATTTTGGAATACTAAAAGACTCGCATTAATCCCAGAATCATATTCAGAAGTTAAGAATCAAATAAGAATTTAAAATACCATAGGGGTATTTTAGGATCCATAGAAAACCTTGTGTGAAGAACTAAAAAGATCCTTATTGATATACCTACAATTATAGAGAGTATACTCCCAAGGTTATATATAATAAGGATCCCATAGGCTAAGAATGTGTGGTTTCGCTCTACTTCCTTTTCCTCGTTGGGATGTGGATATAGAGTAGTATCACATATTCGAAGGCCTATCAGATCTAAGCTATATATGATTTGTGTACCCTATGTAATTGTAGCAGGACTCGATATGGATCACCCAGTGAAATGTTAATAATCTCTTAGGATTCTTTAGACATTTCCATTCTCGCACGAACCCTGTAGAAAACCCTATCCACTTCAGTGCTTGACAGAAGAGTTGATTCAGACCCAGAAAAGGTTCATTGAGAAGATTTCCAGTTCGGAAATAAATGAACTAGGTCGAGACTATTGAAATCACCAAGTGCCTATATCTTTTAGGGACATCGGCGAGAAATTCGCCTAAACTTCCAAGATTTCTAGCCATTCATCATGAAGTGATGACACCCAGAATCAGATTAAGAAGTAAGGCGGAGTAGAAATTCAATATGTCTTCACGAGAAAAGAACCCTAGGTAACTATCCGAAGAAAACCGACGCTGGTCCCAGTCAAAGATACGAGGTAGACAGAGGGAGCCAGTACATGGAACCCGAGAAGTGTCTTTTCCTCGTGTTTGTCACGCTAATACACTCATAAAATAATACAATTTAGTGACTTAGTGATCACACTACTCACGTTATGTGTTAGGTAAAACGCCTTTTTCCCATTGCAAGTAATATGATTAGAGCGGATCCCCGCACCTATATTGAGAGTATTTAGCCATAAGTCTTCATGAGCCTTTCTTCCCGCGGTATTCGTTCTGAACTGTTCTCGAATCTTTCCAAACCAGATAGTGAATCTTTCCCAGTATAAAGGTAACTTAGTAGGAACGACTCCCATCTTATGGCTTTTCCGATACTCACACCTCTACCTTGAATACCATGACTACATCATAGGGATGTAGGTCGACACTCAGAGAACCAATATCCGAGGCACGGGAAAAATTTACGTCAAATACAGTAAGGAAAGATATGTCCAGGGTTAACCATCGTCTCTCATCAGTTTGTGTTCTTTTCTGTATAGGAAAAACCATGCCTCCGAAGAAGCATAACCCACCCACTGGCAAGAAACCGACTCTCCTATTCGATGAAGCTACGTTCCAGGCTGCAGTTTCGGCAGCCGTTGCAGCTGCCATGGCTAAACTGAATGCTAACAACGCTAGTGTTAGCAGGAGCCCTATCGGGAATCCCGATCCTAGCAATGGACAGCAGCAACCAACACTTGCGTACCCAGTCACTCAAGAACCTCAACCAACTCCACTGAAGAGAAAGCTCAAAAGCAAGGAAGGAAGTACCTCGGCTCAAGGACCTTCCGAAGGGCAACGAGCTGAGACAATCAATACCCCTGCCAACCCTTCCATCCCTACACCTACAAGCCCAAACCTAGGAAACCAACGAATGGCGACAGTCACAGACATGCAAAGTTGTAAAGCAGAGAGAAGGAAACGAAAACGTCAAGCTCGAAAGGAGCGCCAACGAATCCATGGACTTGCCGCGCAGTAGCAGCAAGTGGAAACCCCCACCCCTTCAGCGCCAGCACGACCCATTTCACAAGTCCCTGGCATCGGGACCAACCCTACACACAGAGGTGGTGATAAAGTCGGACTCTTTAAAGGGAAATTTTCAAAGTGGAGGAACGAGGAGGGCACCCGTTTCCACGTAACTCTGACTAAGCACCTCACTCCCACCACTAATACAAGTATGAACCAGTCATGTCATCAATGCGGTGAGACGGGACACCTCAAAAGGGACTGCCCAATAATAAAGAACTCCGGCACAGACGGGTGGATACTAAGGATCATTGCTGCAGGAGAAACGACAGGGGCATAGGGGGAGTCTAACTCTAATGCTTAGGGAGAAGCATCAAGGAACCCGGTAGATTTTGGTACGTCACTCAATCACAGATAACTAACCGAAACCATTAAAAAGCTAATTCAAAATGTAATCACTTCCCCATTAAGGCGAAAGTCGCAGCACTGATTTAAAATTTAAAATTTTCATCAGGTAAAACTATAATGGCTAGACATATACGTTGTGGCCATGTACAATTAAGATGGATAGACCTAGAGTGAGCGAATGCCGCCTCATTTCCTGTTCCTCGTTTGGTTGTGGATTTAGGGCGGAGTCGCTTAGTCAACAGTCCTCCCCACCTTAATTATGGATGACTAGTATATGTTAGGCGATTATAGAAATGCCTTGTGAGAATCCGTTCATGAAAAGGTACTCTACTCAGAAACACTCAAGACCTTCTACAATTCCGCGTCGACTCTATTGGTCCAGGTATCCGCGACAGCGATACACGAGACAAAACCCGAGACGCCTAGAACTTATGTGCCCGGTCGGCACATGACTCTATCGACCCTCATTCTATATCATGTTGAAGTATGCCAACTTCGACGCCTCTATCAATCATGGTTCGACTTAGTGCAACCGTGTATAACTTCCTAGTGCTGTGTAAAAAGGAACTTTCACCGTAGCCTTTTCGGCAAATAAAGGTTCTTCCGAACCTAAACATAATAAAAGACAATAAAACCTAATGCGATCCGTCAGTCGTTCCTCATCTCGAACCTTCCGAAGTACCCATGAGAAGGGTACCACGCTCTGTTAACCAACCCTTCTTAGATAGATAGAACCTGAAGCGAAAGACACTGCAAGAAGTCCAGAAGACGATAACCACCCGAAGCATACTACGTAGATCCCCAGAAAGACCCTTCGCACCTCGCAATCAGGTTCATGAATCCAGAGAATAGGACTCATGGGACTGACCACTAGAACTGAGTATATGCATAAGGGTGGTATATAATTAAGATCAAAAAGATTTAAGATGTGTGTTTCCTCCCTACTCCCTGTTCCTCGTTGGGTTGTGGGTCTGGGGTGGAGTCGAATAACTGAACGTCCTGCCGACCTTAATTATATACGGCTTGCATACACCAAGTATTAGTGGTTAAGCCCAGTATGAGCTCTACCACGAACCTCATAGTAAAACCCTTCATCCTATTCCATAGAATGGGAGCTAGAGTCAAGAAAACCCCTGCGGGTTGAGCTACTATAATGACTACAAACCCGAAATTTGTTGTCATCCTAGTTAGGACAGTATATTCGCTAACACCCTCGGTGGGGAAAGAAATCTGAGTCGTAAGAGTCAAAGGCATTGACTACGACCATCCATTCACGCTTAATCCCCCAAATTAAGCATCTCAGTGAATAGCCCGGAACCTTGGAAGCTATGATAAGTTAAACTCTGAGAAGAGTGGATGAAGAGATTAAAGTTCTGAATGATGGAACCCTATACTCGCTAGATTTGACCTAGAACCCTCCGCCCCCTTACATGGAGGAAGTCACCGTCACCCTGTAGATGATAGACTGCATTCTCCGAAGCGCACACTAGGATAACGAGAACCACAGGATAACCTCCGCAGCCAAGAATAGGTGAATAAAGTGCGAAAGTAGGTTATGATAAGCCGTATAACCCAGATCCCGAAGTGACTATAGACTTGACACCAGTCTAGGTGTTAGTCGATGGGTTATACAAGAGCACACGCTTTCTGCAACTGAAATAAACCAACGCCTTAGAGAATAGGGCATGTCTTAGAGATTCACTGGACTACTAGGTGTTCCACGAATACTATCTCATGCAGAAATAATAGAACCACCTCCCGAGATAGTCCAACCCTCGTCTGGTGAAACCCTATCTCCCCGACCCTGAGTGTTTCCGTTAGAAACGTCTCAAGAATCGTTAGTGCAGGCTCATTTTGCACAAGATTGAGATAGCCACTCTGCAGCAAACAGATACCCGTAGACATGCAATCCATCCGATGATCCAGTATGAGAGAACGTTTGGAACTTCAGAATGGCGATCATGCCAGTGATGATCTCGCGATAGAAGTACGCTATGTTCTAAGTACTGAAAAGCTATACCCTTCCGAGAGCTTAGGACCATCCGAGACTCTTTACAAAGATTGGTCCAACCCTCGTCAGACCACTACTACTTTCGGAAACTCCATAAGTTTCACCACGAATCGATCCACTTCTTGGACTTAAAAAGTGATTGTCGACACCACTCTTGGTATCCCACTCATATTGATAGAAACCATTAGGAACCCTAACTTCGTAGATGCACCTGTAGGAATCGCTAACCGAACGAGACGGAATCCGCATCCCACAAGTGAAGGCTTGTTAGAATGCCAAGCAAAGGCCAGAGTTCACTTGGGAGTGCGAGGAAAAACCAAATAGGAAGTACCCTCGTGCCTCTACCCGATCGTTCATGTCTACTTCCTTGCCTAAGCCTAAATTTTGGGACGAAATTCCCTCTAACGGGGGGATGATGTGACAACTCGAAATTTATTCCGTCATTTTTAACCCCTCCTTCCGTTAATAAGCCTCGCTTTATTAAACTGTCAGTTAACCTTTTGGGCTGGTTAAATTAATTTGGGACTTTTATAATGACTTGATAAGGGTTGAAACAAATTAGAAACACCCTCATAAATCCCTTGAAAAGTTTTAGTTTCAACCAAGTCAAAATACGACCATTTAATCGGGTGCGACCAAAAGCCCCGTTTAACGGCAGTATCGAGTAGATTTTCACTGAGCCCAAAACTCAAACCCTATATAAGGGTGAGTGGACTCCATTTGGAGCTTTTCCACCCTCTCTCTACACTCTCTCTCTCTCTACAACTTGTTTTCGAGCCAAAAATGCCCGTTTCGAGCCCCAAACTAGTAAGTAATCTATCCTAACTTGTTGTGTAGCTTAGTTAACATACAAATTCGTGTTTAAGACATCAAATATGGGCAAACTCATGTGTTTACGACCCAAGAATACTCTTGGACCGTGAACACCCTTAAGTGGGGTTTTTAAGCCCCAAAACCCCTCTAAACTACCCCTAGGGCTTAGATATGACTTGTGGACTTACACCTTCGATTTTAGAACACCAAAACCATATGATATGGAGAGTAAACATGAGTTTACGGCCCAAGAACACTCTTGGACCGTAAACCCCTCTTCAAGGGCCGCAAACACCCTTTTAGGTGTTAGAAATGCCCTCGAACACCTCCTATGGCCTTGGAAAATGTCTAGAAGCAAACCCGTTGAATTAAAGGCTTTAAACTTCAACTAAATCATGGACTTAGGAGTTTACGGCCGTAAACCCCCCTAGAATTTGTCCATGAGCCGTAAACTCCTAAAAAGTGCCCAAATGATGCCCTAACTTCTTCATTTGACTTGGAAAAATGCATAGAACTTTATTCTCTACCATTTAAGACCTTAATACACCAAAGGAATGTGTATATAGGAGCTTACGGCCGTAAACTCCTTGTTTAGGGCCGTAAACTCCTCAAATGGTCCATTTAGAGCCTTAATCCCCTTCATATGCCTTATATTTGGACCTAGCCTAATTCTATGAGAGATTTAAGACCATTTAGCATCCTAGAACACCCCCGCCATGAGTTTACGGACGTAAAATCATGGGGAGTTGGTCTTAGGGCCGTGAACTCTATAAAGAGTTTACTCTTGAAGAGTAAACTCCCTATCTAACCCATACACTCCCTTGGATGTTACCTGGGACACCCCTAGCACTTAACCAAAGTGTTTTCCGCACTTTAGGATGCGTATACGTGTTTAATTAGTATTATATCTACTAATTTTATGTAAACATATGTCATCATATGTTAATAGGTCACTAAGTGTGCTCAAGTCTTTATTTGACACCGAGCACCCAACCGACACCTTCACCCGATCCACTTGCAACAGGTGAGTACATACCCCTGAATTAACCTTTTAAATGTTTTTATGTGCTTTTATGGGGGGGGGGGAATACAAGTTAAAACATGCCAGTTATCATATCAATCACATGTGATTGATAACCCGCATGCACAAGGATTTATTACACTGTCAGCTGTTTTACCAAGTATGATACTATAAATGGTTTTCCAGAACGTTTTTACTTGTTTAAATCTTTTCTCAAAGCATTTCTCGTGCTGTTTTAAAGAAAGGTTTTCTCTACCTATATTGTTTTATCAAAATTACATTCAAAACGTGTTTATGAAAGGTTTTCAAAGGATTTCCAAAGGTCTTCAAACTTATTTTACAAAAGGATAACAAGTCACAATTTTCTTAAGTATAAAGGTTTTCCAAAGTTTTCGTTAAAGTTTTCTTCTATGCTTCTATGTTTCTACTTCATTATGCTTCCACTTCGTTAGATACTACTACTTTGTTATGCCTCTACTTCGTTAAATACTCCTACTTAGTTAAACACTTCTACTTCGTGAAACGCTTCTACTTTATTAACACTTCTACTTCGTGAAACGCTTCTACTTTATTAACACTTCTACTTCGTGAAACGCTCCTACTTTATTAACACTTCTACTTCGTGAAACGCTTCTACTTTATTAACGCTTCTACTTCGTGAAACGCTCCTACTTCGTTAATACTACTACTTCGTAAACGCTTCTTCTTAGTTAAAATGCTTCTACATCGTTAAATGCATGCATGTACCTGTATAGTTATATAAATGATGTTTAAAGGACTTAGGAAGGCTAGTTCGCGCTATTTCCTTTTCCTCGTTGGGATGTGGTCTGGTGGGTATCAGATAGTCGTCCGAAGGTCGTTTAAACATTAATTATATATCATGTATACATGTATAGACATGAAGGTTTACATCAGTCAGTTTATTTGTGATTCTCTACCATTAGTACAGTATTTACATCAGAATTCACTACATGAGATGCATCTTCAAGACACGGCCTTCTCCGTTGTCAAGTTGGTAACCAGAGTCTCCTGTAGGGAGAGTGGGCATTGTGTGTATAGATTTATACGGGATTGACACCCCCGCACCCTGACTGCTAGCTACAATCCACGGCCTACCAAGCCAAGGGGTGACAAATGTCACATTCTTTCCGACGCTTGTAGGGCGTCAAGTTCTCTAGTGTCTATCAGTATGGTTACGAGTATCTCGGGGTTACCTTATAATTCATGGCCCTAAGGTAACGAGAATTAACACTGTATTTCTGAAACAACACCCTTAAGACCACTCTCTGTTTTAGATCTTGCTAGACGTATCATTCAGTTGATACTGTCTGGGGTCTGTCTCCCTGTTTTAGACCTTGCTAGGCGTATCATTCATTTTGATACCATCTGGAGTCTGTATCTTCTTTTGTTAGACTGAGCCAGGCGTGTCATTCATTCGATACTCTCTTGGAGTCTATGATTTCTTTTGCTTTAGTCAGCAGTATTCCCTGCTGAGGCATATGTTATTTTACCTAATATTCTCCTACTTTCTTTAAAATCAAATACCGTATTGTGGTAATGATAGTGTTTAAAGGAAAATTACTTGTTACAACATAACTCTGTTAATTCTTGGTAGAAGATTGCTTTTATTTAGAAAATATAGGATTTTCTGGAAAGGACGCTAATACACTGTAATTTCTAAACTACTACTTATCATAAAGTTATTTTGAATAAAATGTTTACTTACATGAATGACACTAAATACTTATGAACTCACCAGCATTTATAAAAATGTTGATACTCGCTTTCAAAATAACTTGTATTCTCAGGTCAACAATAGACAGGTACATATCAGGCGCTTTTGGTGAAGAAAATATTGTACCGAGCTGCACCTATATTATTACTTATATTACTTTGATGTTTCTATGAAATGTAAACCATGTAAAACTATTACTATTAATGCAATGGTTGTTGTACTTTGATTACTATATTGCATATGTTGTGATACTTGACATGACGTCATCCACCCCAGAACGTTTCCGGCGTTCCGGTTTTGGGGTGTGACAAATTGCCCCTTAAACACCTCCTATGGCTTGAGATAATGTCTAGAACCAACCACTACCGAATTAGGGACCTTAAACTTGAAAGAAAACATGACCATAAAGGGATTACGGTCGTAAACCCCCAAGGGATCGGTTCCTTGGCTGTAAACTCCCTTAAGGAGGTCAAATGGTGCCCTAACTTCCCCTTATGGCTTGGATTAATGCATAGAACCTTGTATTCTTTCATTAGAGACCCCAAATCAAGCAAGTAAGGGACAAGTAAGAGTTTACGGCCGTAAAATCTGTGTTTACGGCCGTAAACTCCTATAAATGGTCCATTTGATGATTTAATCACTTCCTATGCCCTAGAATTGAACCTAGCTTAATTTCCCAAGTGTTATAAGGCCTTTGAGCAACCAAGAATACCTCACCAATGATTTTACCGCCGTAAAATCATGGGGATATGGTCTATGGGCCGTAATCTCCCCTAAGGGTTTACTCTTGAAGAGCAAACTCCATATCTAGGCCTTACACCCCCTTAGATGCAACCCGAATCATTCCTAACACTTGAGATAAAGTGTTTTCGCGCCTCGGAGTGTATTATCTTAATTAATTAGTAGTTCAAAGTCTAATTAGATACAATTATGTATCTACTTATGTTACACAGGAACCTTGCATGTGTTCAAGCCTTAAACTGCCACTTAGCATCCTACTCGGCACATTCTCGTCTGGTGAGTTCATACCCCTACACTTTTCCGAGTTTTTCATGTTTTCAGGGGGGAATACAAGCAAATCATAAAGGTTTTTGTAACTTAAAAACTAATGTAATTATACGATTTTCTGACAAAGTTTAGATACTTTATCCCTTTTGTAATATGCGGAGCATAAGGGAGGTTTTCTGAATATAATTACATGGTTTTCAAACAGCGTGGGAACTTATCAAACCATTCAAATCATTATGGGAATAATTTGGGATCTTTATTACTTGTTTTATGGATTCAGATTTCATGCAAAGTCAATATATAAACTATGTCTGATTTAGTTTATCCATGTTTAATCTAGAGTATCATGCTAAATAATTGCTTTGTATTTAATTATTTATAATCTACTTTGTTCCAAACGATTTCGAAACTCGATAACGACCAATTATACCGTGAATTAGTAATACTAGCTTGTGAGACTTCTCTTCGTTATACCCTTCGGGGTACCAGTAAATGCTCTCCGGAAGTATAACCAGAGTCTCCTGGAGGGAGAACGTGAAATTTGTGGATAGATCTATTCAGGACTGATAATCCCACACCTAAACTGCTAGCTACAGTTAGGTAGGCATGCCTGGGGTGACAAATTTTGGAATCGAACGACGCCTGAAGAACGTCAAGGAGGTCAAGGGTCAAATTAGTATCATTATACGACTCACAATACATATTAAATTAACTAACGTTATTCACAGATTCCTTTCTTTCTTCTATAGTTTTATGAATTAAAACTACCTACTTATTAGTTTTATATACGTTTTAAAACTACTGTACTTTTCAAGGATAACCAGGCTTCAGGATACTTCACTTAAATGCTACAAGTATGGTAGATACTTGTACATTGTATTCCGAATCGATAACCAACCACCGACTTTAAGGAAAATAACGGTTTTTCCTGGGATAACTTAACTTTTCTTAATTAGGCTGACCAATGGATAACTAAACTTCTCTTATAAGAAAATATGGGATTTTCTTAGATAACAACTTTTTCATGAAACCAAAGGAAAACTGATTCTTTCACCAGAAACAAACCGCTTATGAACTCACCAGCTTTATGTTGATATTTTTAAAACTACTTGTATTCTCAGGTTCCCGTTAGACAGGTATCCCACATTCTTTTGGAGAAGACGGAGCATTTAGAAGTCTCGTCTTTACTTTTGTTCGTACTGATGTATAGATATAAACATGTATTACTTTGCTTTCAAACAAATATAAATATTTCTATGTAATGTGATGGTTGTGTTTACTATGCTTCCTATGTACATTGGTTGTGATACTTTACATGATGTCCTCCGCCCCGGAACGTTTCCGCCTTCGGTTTCGGGGTATGACAATTGGAAATGACGTTTTCATATGAATAGGAACACATACACCATAAAATTTAAGTGACATAAGTTTTCTCTCTAATCCATGAAAATGATTGTGAGCAAACACTTTCACTAAGTAGATTTTGAGGAGATAGAAGTTGTGTTAATTGCGTTCCCAAATTCAATTATGATTACGACATCCCTCTTCATAGACCGAATTGTGATAAATGGCAAATAGTTTGAACATTCGGGACTTATTATTGTAAGTTCTAAAATAGTTTAGACACACATATGAGCTTTCTAATAAAAGGTGCATGAGCTTAGATAAAGTCCTATCGAAGCATTTCGTATCAGAAATCTGAACTTTGGTATGAAAGTCAATAAGTATTGATTTCTAAAAGTCCAACTGATTTCTGGATACATGTCAAAGCTAGTGGGAGCATAAATGTTATGCTAGTAAGCGGCTGTTTGGCAGGATCTGAATTTTTACGATCTAAATTTTTAAGAGATTTGAATTTCTAAGTGGGTTTGAAATTTTAACAACTGAATGTTTAACATGCTGTTTGGTTAGGACCTCTGAATTGTTGTGTTGAATTATTAAAATGACCATTTTATCCTTATGTTTTATTTTTTATTGAATTCATCTATTTGTTTAGAAAATAACCTAATAAATTTCTTAAATACGTATTAATAAAAATATAAACACCATATAAAATCCAAATTTAGCATAAATAAAAATTAAGCACAAATCCAAATCAAACATAAATATTTTTAAATCCACAAAATCATACTAAAATCCAAATAAAATCCTACAAATTTAATTTTACCCCAATTGATTCGCAATCTGATCACGCAAATTATCCATGTATTCATTGCCTTGTGAACCCCATTCCATATTCTGTACGTTTTGGCCATCATTCTCTCCCCCTTGTGCTTGAGCATTGTTCTCCTCAAACACCATAAATAACTCATCATGAATATCTCATTTCCTTATGAAATTTTGGATTGCAAAACAAGCAACGACTATATCTCTTTGCACTGAAAAAGGAAAAGGAGCCATTTGCTTTAGGATTGGGAATCTTGCCTTCGAAACACCGTAAGCACGTTCAATAACATTTATGAGTTGCGCATGTGCATGATTGAATTTTTCTTCCTTAGTTAACGCACATCGCCATCGATAATTGGCTAACCAATACCTCATGTTGTGGTAAGGAGTCATAAATCCACGAGTGTTGGTGTATGCAACATCGTAAAGGTAATATTTATCTATACACATGGGTGAAGGAAGTATGATATATAGAAATTTAAAATCGTATTTTAGAATGAATTAAAAAAAGAATTACAAACCTGGAGGAGGGAATGGAAAGCCTGAAGTCGGGTTACATGCAACTTCTATCAAAACTCGTGAATCATGTGTTATACCCTCCCAACCGGCCCATACGAATGTGAATATCATATCAATATCATAAATTCCTAAAACATTTTGAAAGCATTCACCTTTTTCTCTTCCCTTGTAGCGAGTTTGTTGATCAGCAGGCACGACTGCATGTACAAGAGTTCCGTCTAACGCAACTATTGCTCCAAGAAAGATTTCTTTTAGCCTACGATGTCTCTCTTAGGAATTCACGGTTACATTAGAATTCGTTGGCACTATAACTTCTTTTGCAAAAAACACCATTACATTTAGCACCTCATGAAAGCATCTATGAACTGTTTTTGTGGAGTGTTGAAACCTTCATTTGATAATCCTGAACCGTTTATTATGTGTTATAGTTGTTTAGAACATAGTTATCTTTTCTTCAATGCTTATATGCCTACTACTTTGCAACTAATTGGTTTGTCTAGAATGATTGCATAAAAGTACATACGCTTCACGTGAAAGGCGCATCAGCTCATGACATTGTGTAGAAGTTCCATGTAACGATTCTTGTGTATGTTGATGACCGCTCATTTCGGAATCATTATCAATTGCCCTTCCAATTCTATTGGATGCTAGATTCAACCAATAGCAACATAGTAAAATGAAAAATGCAATTTCTTCATCCGAATCCATAATCAATCTGTTATTTTGAAAATACATAGCAATTATATTAACAACATATAACATAAAAATTCATCCAAAACATCAAGTCATTCATGTCATATAAAAATCTAGTAATCCAAAACATCAAGTCATTCATGCCGTAGAAGACTCTAGTTCAAACCAAAGATCAAGTAATCCAAACAAACCATCTAGTTCCAACCAAACATCAAGTAATCCAAAAAACCATCTAGTTCGAACCAAACATCTAGTCATCAAAAAAACCATCAAAAAATTCAAAACATCTAATTAGCGAAACATTCCATAATGTGCTCCAACAGTCTTGACCCAATTCTCACAAATAGTTGGATCAATGGTTAACCACATGTGTCTCTTATCCGTACCTTCACCAAAAAGAGCAACAATAGTAGTGTATCTTGGATCAAATATTCCCCATCCTAACTTCTCCAACTTTTCCATACACGCACTCAAATTTGAAGATGCATGCTTTTCCACAAATATCTTAGCAATTGTGGCAATATCTTCCCCGATTTCAAGCAATCTTGAATTCGATACATCTTTCCCGTATCTTTACCCTTCTCTTTACTTTTATTTTGACTCTTTTCCATATCTGTAGTCTTTTGTTTTTTTGATTGAGCGGATAACTCGTCACTGAGGCCTACAGTTTCTTGTTGAGTGCAATCGATGTCATCAAAGTCATGCAAACTATAGTGGCTTGACTCTTGAGTAGGATGGGGAAGGGTAGAAGTTGTCGCAGTCGCGCCTTCAAACAACTGTGTGCAAAGGTCGAGGTACGGTAGTGGTGTGCGTCTCAAAGAATCCACATGTTTGTTTGACTGTTTGGAAAAAATATTTTATTATTTAAACATGATAATCTATTTTTTATAAATTAACAAAATACCTTCGATTCTAGTTCCCATCCTTCTTTGGAAAGATTGAAGGTGTTGGTTGTTGAATTGTAAACATTTCCGGTTTTGTTTTTTAACTTCAAAAAATCACCAAACTTTGACTTTAGGTAGTCATAGTGGTTCTTCATTTGTTTTTGGTCGGCAATAAATTTATGTTCAATTTTTAGTGTTTCAACTACATTCCTCCAAGATAGTGCTTTCAAACTACTCCCTTCCCGTCCATTGATGGTAACTTCACATAAACAAGCTTCTAGAAACGTTTTCTCTACACCTTCAACCTTCCAACTAATCCTATCCTTCTTTTCTCCCATTTCTTTGATCAATTCAAGAAAAAAAAATCAAACATGACATCAAACGCAAATACACATTTTCAATAACAATTTAAACAATATATGATTTCACTAAAGCATCAAACACAAATATATGATTTCACTATAGCATCAAAAACAAATATTATGTCAGCAACAACATTTCAGCATAATACTCAAGCATAAAAACATGAAACATAAAAATTGGAGTATAAAAAATCAAACATAACATCAAAATTTCAACATCAACATTTCATCATATCCATTGAACTCATTCAGATTCGATCATATAACATCAAAATCGAGCATATAACATCATAATGGAGAATATAACATCAAAATCGAGCATAACATCAAATAATGATTTTGATTGAACAAATAAAAAACGGCTAGCATAACAATTTCGACTTTTTATGTTCAAGTTTGAGGGGAAAGAAGGAAGAAACAGAAGAAGAAACAATGCATTCGAGGGGAAAGAATGAAGAAATAGAAGAAGAAACAGAAGAATACCTTGCAGTTGGCTGCTGCGGTCAGCGGAAGAACGAGACGGAGATGGAAGACCCTGCGGCGGCGCAAGTAGGCAATATTGTTGGGTGCAGTGTTGTCGGCGATTAGGGTAGGCGGCGACCTGGCGTCGTCGGAAACCAAGGACAAAAGACGCAAGGGAACAGAAGAAGAGAGGCATCGATCTGTTTAGGGCAGATAGGGCAAAGATCGCACGTCTATTTTTTTTTCCAGACTTTGTTAATTCTCTGAAAAAATAAGAGGCATTTTTCATTTTAAGAGGTAAAAAATAATACGCAAACAAACGGTATGAATCTGAAATTTTAATACATTGCCTTTTAATTATGAGATTAAGAGGTAAACAAACAAGACCTAACAAAATAATTGTTATGATAGTGGGAGCATAATTATTATGGGAAGTGTTGCGAGTTAGCAATACTATTTATAGGAAACAAAGTTCTAATTTGCAAAGTTGCAAAGGTTGAAAATGTTTTTCGCTATAGTAAGGGAGAGGATACTTACACTTTATTTCAAATCTAAAAGATTAGATTGAAGTATTAATCAAACTTAGTCATGGATATATAAGAATACCATGTTGAAATATTTCAACATCGGAAATTCTATATATTAAAATATTATAGCAAAAGACTGGTCAAGTATCATTTCTTTATGTAAGACATTATGAATCGTGTCCCATATGCTTCGAATATAGGATCAATTGCATGTGCTATAATATTCATGTGTTCTAATTTTCCAAATGTCTAGGGCGTTAAGAGGGAAAAAGGAATAGAACCAGATATGACTAAAGTTATTAAACAACTGCCAAGGACGATCTAAGGTTTGCTAAGGATTGGTTGCTTAAGGAGAGTTGGAAGTATAATAATGGATGGACCATATTGACATTATTATGAATAGACAGAATTCTATTAATAATGTGTTGTCATATGGAAAATATGGAAATGTTTTTATAATGGGAGTTGGATATTAAGAATCTATGTGTAGGCTAGAAACCTTTATGCAAGAAGGATGTTCAAAGGAATGTACTTTGAATTTGATATTTTGCTTCCTCGGAATTGTTTGTTATCAATCTCCAGTGGAAAGTTTTGTAATATCGTTGGCAAAGTCTCTGTGACTTTCGTACCTCGACATTACAAAAGATACATTGCGTGATAGTTTGGAATCTAACACATTCTTATAGTGGCAAGAATTAGGTATTCTTACACTAAGTAATAACGATTTGAAATTGTGAAATGAGCATCATTGAAATGTTTTCAATTGATCTATTTCATAAAGTAAGGACTATATATAAACATAGTATGCATGCTTGGAGCGTGGTATAACTATCGTTTTAATTCAAGTACTAAGTTGATTAATCGAAACATTATACAATGAATAATGTGTAATCAATATGGTGATTACATAAAAGTTGTTTTATTTATATTCAAAAGTTTTGAGACCATATTGAATTCGATTATTCTTGTGTTTCACTTTGCATGTTTTGACTTCCCGAATAATAAGATTATTCAAACATCCACAGTCGATCATACTTTGGAAGTAAGTAATGAGATAAGGTTGTCATGAATCTGACTGTAGATTGTTTAAGGTGTATAAACATAACACAAGTTTGCTACAATGTTCATGAGTACTCCTGTAATAAGATTTGAGTATTGGAATAAACCCCGCTCACATGAATCACTTCATGGATTTTATGACGAGTGATTGTGAGAAGATAATATCTTATATTCTTCAAACGGAGACATATAGTTGCAGTTTACAAGTCGATTGCACATTGATGATGTGTAAATGTACCAGTAACTTGGTGTTATAAAACACATTATTGTGTCTGATTTGATGAGTAAATAGCGGAAGCATTTGAGTCGAAGTTTATATGTTCCTTTTACCCTGAGATGGATAAAAGCGATATATGTGGGCCCCTCGATGATTTAGTGATGACACCCTAAGCGCTTGGCCAAGCCTGGACTGATTTGATGTGTTCAATTAGTCAGCCATCATAAATCGGAAATCGGGAAACAACAAATGGAAAGAGAGAATGATTATAATCCATGTCTCAGTCCATATGATATCTTGTAGAATGGAGGAATATAAGATCTCTTATCTAATGAATGCGTCATTAATTTGTTCAGAGTTCGACATCGGCTTTTTGAGAGCTACGATTGCTGGTCGGTTTTTCAAGTCATACTTGCAGTTATAGTTATTCGACTTATCCAAGTGGGAGACTGTTAGATTAGGTGTCTAAGCCCATAACTATAATTGATAAGTACTTGATCCGAGAGTAGCATGGTCCATTTCAGGATGCCTTCATCAAAGCAATTTGATAGGATGGATATTTGAGAAAGAGGTTTTTTGTGATTTATTAATATATTATAAGAATAATATATTAATTAAGAAATCATATTTTTAATTAGTATTGGTCAAGAATTAATTTGGAATTAATGTAGTGATCAAAAGAGACTAATTAAATTTGCAGGGAATGATTAGGTAAATCAATGATATTTATAGTTTGGGCTAATGATCCATGTTGATTAGGATTGGACTAAGTCTTTTTGAGAGTCCGTGAAGAGTTAGTCCAAAAGACTAATGAGTTATTGGATTAAAAGCCCAAGTGAGTTAGGGTTTACAAGTTGAATCCCTAGGAATTCCAAACTATAAATTGAACTCCTAAGCTTGCAAAATCGGCCAATAGTACTCCAAGGTGTATACCAAGCCGTTTTTGGTGCTCCTAGACTCTCTCTCATTATCCTCCAACTGATCTTGGTGTTTGTGACTTGTTTGAGGCATCACACTTGAGGTGCTAAGCTCTTGAAAGGCCAAGTTCCACAAGCTACAACAAAGAGGTAATCTTCTAACTAGTTTTTATGATTCATGTATAAAATTTTGTATGCTAGTTAGGCTTCATGCTTTGGAAAATAATATTGCATGTATAACTAGAAAAAACTTAGATCCAAAGCATTAGGGTTGTATGTACAGCATAGGGATGTTAGAGTACATAAAACCCAACACCAATAACTCTATAGAGAAAGGCATGAACCAATACTAGTCGACACAATTCCGAAAGAGGTATTTCTATATTTCAAAGCTATTAGAACTTATCGCATTCCGAACCATGCATCCTTCGGGCCCATTCGTTGACTGCCTGAACATATGTTGGCCACCCTACCATTTGATTCCCTTCACTTGAAACATCACTTGGCGACTTCTTTTGTGTATAGCCCTACACAAGCTACCCCTGACACCATTGAGCCCACCTCGTATGTGGCTAAGCCAGTTCCTTCTGGCGAGAAGAAAAAGAAGGTTGTTCAAAGAAAGACCTATCCCTCAAAACCAAAAGCTAAAAAGAGAGCCAAAGTCGATTCTTCCTCTCAAAAGGAAACGATCAAAGACATTCTGACTAACTCTGGTCATCCGATCACCCCACCTACCCACTCTTCCAAAGTACCCTTCGGAGTTTCAAAAATAAGTGCACACACTCATGGGGAGTCTCCTCATAATCCACCCTCACCTTTCGAACAAGGTGATGTCGGTGTTGATCGTAGTTCCTCGCACCCCCTGGAACACACCCACGAGTAACTTTGGATATCCCTCATTATTCTATACAATCACGATTCGAGACCCCTGTCTCAGATTGTAAGCATTCGGAAGCTGGAGTTTTCCCTCCAACCTCGGATGCCACAACTGGTCTGATTCCTGGCAAAGGTAAAGAACGACCAGGTACTGACGATCCAGACTGGATAGATTTTGTTAGCAGGACTCACACCAGACATCCAGAGCTCAAAATATCACAAGTTGAAGTCACACTCATTTCAATGAGGAACATAGCCATTCAAAGCAATCTTCCATTCGTTGATCCATCCGATGAAGTTTCTGGCCAGGAGTTTACTTCAGGAGTTACTCTTCAAGAAAAAATTCCAAAGTCCTCTCACCATGATAGTTTGCATCCAAATTCGGATGAGGAACACTCATCCGAATTCATGTTTGACGATGATAGTGTTTCCATTGATGATCCTCCTATTCTTTCATTTGTTCACATTTTGAAGAAACCATCTTCATACAGGCCAATTTATGACTTCATACTCTCATCATCTTCGTCCGAGCCAGTTGATGAAGAATTTCATATCGATGATCAAGCTCACACTCATGGAGGTGAAACAGAAGCAAACCCTCCCAAGGATGATCAAACCGCCAATGATGCTGGTCCTTCCGAACCTCCTATGAATCAAACCAATGACAATGCCAAGTTTGAGAGTTCCACCTCAGACATGGGATCATCAGTAGAAAACTTTGTTGATCCCTTCGCCTTACTGGAACTCCGAGACAAAGTCTCTGCTGTAGTTTCGAATATCGATCTAGTGTTACTCTGCCTAAATACCCGACTATGCAAAACACACAAACAATATATATATATATATATATATATATATATATATATATATATATATATATATATATTGTTGGGTTTTATAGGTTACAAAAATCTTATTTATGTGGAAAAACATAAATCCTAAGTTCACAAGCAACCTAAAGGATCTATGTTCTCACTATGATTTATAGCTAACAACTGAATATCAAAAACCCTAGAAGTATGTTGCTATTTTCTAAATTATGAAAGGGTTATGAGAAAATACGTACCTTTAGTTTATTATAGAAAACAAACTAATATTCCTTCCTAGTTGGTCTTCTGAAAGCAAGCACCATAAATCTCATGCCTCTAATGGTTCACATGCAAACCCTAATAACTGGATGATAAAGAGGAGAGAGGAGAATATGGAAGAATTTTGAAAATAAGCTCTTAGAATGTGATGTTTTCAAAATTCTAAAACCGTAGGGGTTTATATAGGTGTATACGTTGTTTTGGGGTTGATATAAGGTTTCTAAAGTAGTAGGTTTCTGCATCGAATATTGAGAACATCCTTCAATCTCTGAAACTCTCAACCATTGTAGTTTGTCAAACTCCTTTCTCAAGGTTAGTTGTGCACCAGATCGACCATAAATAACATAGGCGTACATTCCAGGTTTTTTTTATGGTATGGCTTATGTATGGTACTAACCTTAGTGGAGGTGTTTGATCTTAACGGTTGAGTTGGTAGTTTTAGTTGAAGGTATGTTAGAATTTTATTAAGTGTTCTCATCGCGAGTTAGAGTATATATAACTCTTATATATTATTGTTGGTGTGCTTTGCGGTATTATTAATTTTTTTGTACTCCAAGAATACGAGTTATAGACAAGGGCCAGGCAGCAAACACCATAGGGCATGACCATTTTGGCAATTAAGTTGTTCTGAAATCCAGCAACCCTATGTGGCCCTTCAAACCAGATTACCTGTACCGTATGTAGCCAAGAATAGTGTAATTAATAATAATAATACTTTTATTAGAAGCTAGTTGCTATGTTTTTATTCCCCTTTAGAGGATACATGTTCTCTGTAGCCAATTTAGCCTTGTTACCAATCTGTCTCACCCCCGGATGAGGCAGCAAAACACCTCTGGCTGTGCGTTTAAGTTCATGGATCACATGTAAACTGAATATATAGCACAAGTACAACATAAACAAAATAGCATTCGTATTCCATCTTGATGTTTGAATACAAGGTTCTTACAAATAATAATAGTACATGAATTGCTTTAACACATAGGCAAATAATACAACAACTAGTAAACTAGGTCGCCTGTAATCCAATCTGTCTTGAATGTCTTATTATTGATTTCCTTAGAATACATGTATTTTTAAGGGTCAACACAATGTTGGTGAGAATTACAGGTTTTCTACTAACAATGGTAATACTTTTAAAAAGGCTAAAACATATTTTCTTTATAAGTATAACAATACTTGAAACTACGTTTGTAAAGATTCTTTGAAATCCAAGATGTATGTTTGTATAAGTAAATCCATACTTAAAGCTGTGTTTGTAAAGAATCCTTGAATATACTTGAATACCAAACTGTACTGTTACATAAGTGTGAGTATGCTAAGTGTTTAGACTCAACTAATGAATATAGTCTCACTAAAAAGACCTTAACTAAAGGATGTGAATAGCTCTCATCCTTAACTTAATTGTGAATAAGTCACTAGGCATAATGAATTTCATTGTATAAAGTTTGTAAAATCCAAGTATGCTTGGTATGTATGTAAAAGTGTAATGTACTCACTTTTATAAAGATGTATGTTCCAAAGTAATGAGCATATGTATATGTATAAACTTTATGTATTTAAACATATAAATATACATGCATAATAATATCTTGAATCCTTGAAATACTACAAAGTTTTAGGACATGCTTTTTATGACATAAAAAGTCACATAAAATCATATACTTTTGTATTATATAACATTTGTTGTGTGGACTAGTTATTTCACGATAAAATAACTATAATATGTATATGAAAAGTTTATACTAATTTATTTGTAACAATATGTTACATTGTTAAATAATATTTTATAAACTAGACTTATTGTATTTTCACATAAAATAATATATATATTTTTTTGCATAAACAAAACATATAGGCACATGTATTCCCCACGAAACAATTAGAGATATTAAAAAGGGGCCATATGTACTCACTTTGAAGCATGAATTTGATTTGTACGAAATCGGTTTATTTTGAGATGTTTGACGTGAGAAACCGCAAAACGATGATTCTTGAACTTTGAAATACTTTCGACACCGTTTTGTATCAAATTTAAACTATTAGGGTTGTTTGGTAATTTAATTAACCAAGGTAGGACTGCTTTGGTTAAAATAAATCAAGGGAGGAACCGAAATGGTTTAAATGGTATTTATGTTTGAATATTGGATTGTTTTTGTTAAGAATTTCCAATGATGGGGCTAAAATGCTTATTTTTATTCAAAGTTTGAAGATTGGGATTTACTTTGTTAAAAAAAGTCTCATGGGGGACTATTTTGTTTAAAATACACCAAAGTTTGAGGAAATGGACTTATTTTGTATAAATGGTTCAACTGAGGGTTATACTAGTCGTTTTATAAAAGTAAAAGAAGAAAGGGCTTTTATTTGCTTCGTGATTTGCTTGATCGAGCAATTGAGCATGAACGAACGAAAGCAGATAGAACGCGCCGCCAGGAAGCATGAAGGCTCGCATGCAGATGAGGAATCCGACGATTGTAGATCCATCGCATGCGAGGGGAGCATCCCCGGTGGTCGATGAGACCGAAGAAAAGAAGTGAAGAAGCAGCAAAGCTTCTCTCTTCCTGCTCTGATAGCAAGGTGATTGGAGCGACGCGAGCAGCAATCAGCGGCGCAGGCGAGGCTTCAGCGGCCGTTGCTCGACAGGAGGAGTGAGATGCAAAGCAAGCTGGTCCGGTGGAGTGAAAAAGAGATAAAATTCAACAGCAAAAATAAACATATGCCTCCGGTGCTCGACGGGAAAGAAGGTAGAAACGGCGAAGGCTGAAGGTGGCGATGGTGTGAGGCTGCTGTGAAGTCGATGGTGGAAACAGGGCAGCAGCTCCGACTGTTTGCTTCTTTCGATGATCAGGGGTAAACAAGAGAAGGGAAAAAAATCAATAATGAGACAATGGGGTGGCTAGCTGTGATTGAACTCAATGGCATTGATCTAAAGGTATATTTCTTATGATTTCTTTGTACAAATGAGATTGAATGGGAGATTATGTGAGTACATGATAATACTTCTACGGATATCTTATATATGTTGGATGTGTTGAATGTATGGTTGGAAGTTTATTGACAGGAAACAAAGAAGAGAGGGGATGGGTTTTTCCTATTTGGTTGTTGAGTCTTGACAGCAAGAAAAGGAGAAAAGAAGAAGGCATGAGTGGTTTTTGGCAGGAACAAAAAAGAAGAAGAAAAAGACGGGTTGCTGGCCTCTTGGTGTTTCCTGAACTGAGAAGAGAAATGCCAACACGATTCCTTTGTGTGTAAATTTGGGTGTGGAAGAATTAAACGCTCTCAATTTGTGTACCATATCTATCTTCACATGATTAATCTTTGTATTTGGAATTGTTTGTGAGAATGGGATATGAAACGTGGGGAGGAAGAGGTGGGGTGTAATAGTCAATTTAAGTGTATAATATGTGCACTTATATGAAACATGTAAGCAATTAAATGGGTTAGCCGTGTTAATCCATTTAACTTAAATGGGTTGAAAATCTCAACCTAACCTGTTAATTTTGGGTTGGGTTGGTGGGTTGGGTTGGTGGGTTGGGTCGATTTTTGTCAGCTATATTCTTAGGTAAAGATTGAAGCAATGTATTGTCGCTATAAGTATCTATTTGTGTGTATCATTTGTGTATTGTTTTGATGTATTGTACTACTCCATGTACGGGTGGTATAGTGTAGAGTAGGAGTTGACCATTCTTGTACTTAGATACATATCTATACATTTCAAACATGTGTCTATGTATTAATAACCTTAAAAGTCATAATTTATACATTTGATATACCTATGTATTCATTAATGTTTTTAAATTATATAACTTTGATGTATATATAAAAATGCATTTGTTTATAAATAAGTATGACTCAAAGATTTATTATATATGATTGTTATTATTCTTTGGAATTCATGAATAAGTATGTATACAAACATATGTATAGGTCTCAAACAATTCAAGAACTAATTCTTTCGTACTTTTATAAATATTTTCTAACTTTCTCGAATTGTGTGTCATCGATCTCGATATCAAATATTTTTTTTTTTTTCTGAAAGTGAAGAATAATGATCTCAGTTACAAGGATTCCAAAAACTCAGACAAATTAATTTTTCGAGTAGAAGAATTCAGAGAAATCACGTTTAAAGATTCACGTTTAATTAATCTTAACGTCTGATTTTTCGACTTTTGAAAATATTTTCGCTATAAATATTTTTAGTATGAAGTTAACTAATATATTATGGACTGAGTCCAAAAACGTTCTCGGAATTTTCATCTGATGTGTGCAAGTGACTAAATTGATAAAAACGGTTTTAGCAGTTTAAGAAAATCAGTATTATACTGATTTGGTTTTTTTTATGATGGTCGTATCTTTTCCATACGAACTCCGTTTTAGACGTTTTTTATATTTTTGGCAACATGGGAACATGTACTACGATACTAGAATGTTTATTTCACTCACAACTACTTAATACAAAATTTCAGTTTTTCAGACGTATTAACTAGGGTTGCAGTTTGAGTTGTTTGATTCATTTGCCAGTTTACAGTTTTGGAAGTAAGATACCATCTGCAATCGAAAACTGGGCAACACCAAGAACTGCAACTGAAATTCGTCAATTCTTAGGCCTTGCTGACTACTACAGGAGGTTCATTCAAAACTTCTCTAAGATCGCAAAGCCACTCACCACCTTGACTCAGAAGGGTAACCTTCAACTAGGAGGAGAAACAAGAAACTGCTTTCCAAACACTAAAGTGAGCCCTATACAACGCCCTGATCTTGTCCCTCCCAAAAGGGACGGAAGATTTTGTAGTTTACTGCGATGCATCCAAGCAAGGGCTAGGCAGCGTTCTTATGCAGTGAGGAAAGGTCATATCCTATGCCTCGAGACATCTTAAGAACCATGAGGCCAACTATACCACACACGACCTCGAACTGGGAGCATTAGTTTTTTCTCTGAAGATCTAGAGGCATTACCTGTATGGTACGAAGTGCACGGTCTTCACGGACCACAAAAGCCTCCAGCACATCTTCGATCAAAAAGAACTCAACATGAGGCAACGAAGATGGGTAGAACTACTTAATCATGATGAATCTGAAATTCGCTATCATCCATGCAAAGCCAACATAGTAGCAGATGCCCTTAGTTAAAAAGAGTACTCAGGCCGCCGAGTAAGGTCTTTAACTATGACCATCTATTCACACCTGTCCATGCAGATCAAAGAGGCTCAACTAGAAGCCTTGAAACCTTAGAATCTAGCAGGTGAAGCTTTAAGGGGAATGGATAAAAACCTAAAAGTTAAGGGTGACAGAGTTTGTTACCTCATGAATTGAATCTAGACACCGAAGTTCGGTGGGTACAAAGACATTGTCATGAACGAAGCACACAAGAATCGATACTCCGTTCATCCCGGTTCAGATGAGATGTACCAGGACCTCAAGAAACTTTATTGGTGGCCAAACATGAAAGCTGAAATTGCTACCTATGTGGGCAAGTGTCTGACTTGCGCCAAAGTCGATGTAGAATATCAGAAGCCTTCAAGTTTACTACAACAACGAGAAATACCCGAATGGAAGTGGGAGCAGATAACTATGGATTTGATAACCAAGTTGCCCAAGACCACTGGTGGTCATGACACCATTTGGGTAATCGTCGACAGATTAACCAAATCTGCGCACTTCCTGCCGATAAAAGAAACCGACAAGATGGAGAAGTTAACCAGGGCGTACATTAAAGAGATAGTACGATTGCATGGTGTGCCAATATTCGTTATCTATGACATAGATAGTAGATTTACCTCGCGGTTTTGGCAATCATTGCGAAAGTCCTTGGGAACTAAACTCGACATGAGTACAACGTACCATCCCCAGATTGATGGGCAAAGCAGGAGGACCATTCAGACGCTGGAAGACATGTTAATAGCTTGTGTGATAGATTTTGGTAAAGCTTGGGATACCCATTTACCACTCGTCTAATTCTCATAAAATAATAGCTATCACACTAGCATCAAAGTTGCTCCATTTGAAGCCCTCTATGGCCGTAAGTGCAGATCCCTTCTATGCTGGGCTGAAGTGAGTGATATGCAACTAGCAAAGAAACAAGTTCCTGACAACACTCTCACCAGTACCGAGATGATTCGAGAAATAACAGATAAGATCGCCCAAATCCGAGAACGACTGAAAGCTTCTAGAGATCGACAAAAGAGTTATGCGGACAAACAACGAAAACCCTTGGAATTTCAGGTTGGTGACCACGTCCTGTTAAAAGTCTCACCCTGGAAAGGAATGATATGTTTAGGAAAACGTGGAAAACTAAATCCAAGGTACATCAGACCATTCGAGATTCTGGATAGAATCGGCCCAGTGGCTTACAAACTAAAATTACCGCATGAACTCAGTAACATACATCCCACTTTCCACGTATCCAATCTAAAGAAGTGTCTGCCCGACGAAACTCTTGTAATCCCACTTGATGAAATCGAGATAAACGAGAGTCTGCACTTCGTAGAGAAACCTGTGGAAATCATGGACAGCGAAATCAAGAGAACGAAACAAAGCAGTATATCAATAGTGAAAGTTCGCTGGAATGCCAAGCGGGGACCTGAATTCACTTGGGAACAGGAGATCAGATGAAACAAAAGTACCCACATCCTTTCCCTAGTTCATGAGTGTCACTTTAGAGATAATTTCGGGACAAAATTTCCTCTAATGGGGGGATAATGTAACAACCAGTTATTTCAAGTTAATGAAAATCCAAGAAAGCCAATAAAAGTCAAAGCTAGTCAACTACATTAAACAAAAGTCAAATAAATAAAATTATTTGATTTAATAGTAAAATTTTATATTACTTTATGCGTTTTCGGTTGTAGGAATCAAACTACAAAAAGGTAACTGAAAACCTTCTCTTTGTGTACCGAGAACTCCCACCGAGAACAATCCTTCGGACCGAAAACCATTGTCATTGCGAGAACGAGAAAATGGACCGAAATCAAGGGATTTTGGTGGAGTTTAGACCGAAAACTCCCTTTCCGGTTGGACTTTTAGACCAAAACAAGGATTTCGGTTAGGATAGGCCGAAATCTCAAAACTTATAGGCGGTGGCACATAATTCAAGAAGATAAATTACACTTCCCTATGCACATGTCAAATCATTTTATCCTCATATATATATATATATATATATATATATATATATATATATATATATATATATATATATATATATATACATAGGCCGAAATCACACCCATTTATCCCATTTCATTTTCGCAATCAGTTACAAATCCTCTCAAAATTTATAAGACAATCTTCATATCTTCAAGCCTTCATCCAACATCTTCAAATCCTTATAGGAACATCTTCAAACATTCATCCAAAATTTCCAGAAAGCTTGTAAGTTCCTTTAAATTAATCTAGTGTTTTAAAAACACTTCACATATTAATTTAACTAATATATACACAATATTATGTGTTAAATACTATTAGGATTACGACTATACACACGTGTTCTAACCCGAGGATCATCGCAACCACATCCTAACCAACCAAGAACACACACCCGAGGTGAGTTCATACCCCTACGTTTTCATGATTTTTCCATGTTTTAAGGGAGGGGGGATACAAGTAAAACACAAGAAATCTTGTGTTAATATCTGACCTATTTCAAATTATTTCAACTGTCGTTTTTACCAATATATATATATATATATATATATATATATATATATATATATATATATATATATATATATAAAATTAAGATTCTACAGGCTTAGAATTGGTGATTTCGCCTTAACTCCTGTTCCTTGTTTGGTTGTGGGCTTAGGGTAGAATCATTTATCCGACTGTCTTTTCAATCTTAATTATATACGCCTTATATATAAGTATAAAAATTATTACAACACGTTAAACAAAAAAGAAGATTTCACAACATATTTTATTACTGGTTGTACAAAAATGTTAAAATTTCTCGAAATACCTTTATCTCTGATTTATGATTATAAATATACATAGTTGTTACAAATACAAATGTTTTCATTTCAATAGAACATACACTTTAAACTATAATATGTATAGTTTATGAAACATACATATCATTTTACTAGTATTAGATGCAATACAAAAATAAATATATAGACGTATAATTATTTAGACTACGGTTACACTAAGAATGGAGACATACATACAATTTATTCATTACAAAATGACTTTTCATTATTCTACACGTAACTGTCAATATAGCTTTGTGAGAAACACTTCAAGTACTTATCTAAGTGCCAACGAAAGTCCTGAATTATAACCAGAGTCTCTTGGAGGGAGAGTGTGACACTTGTGTATAGATCTATACGGGACTGACAATCCCGCACCTAAACTGTTAGATACAGTTAGGCCGGCAGGCCTAGGGTGACAAATGTCGTACCAATTCCGACACCTAAAGAACGTCGTATCAGGCCATCTTAGGTCATCTAGCATGGTTATAATAACTCACAATTTGGTATTGAACGTGTACAAATACATACATAACTACAAATAGTTTTATTTAATAATAAAACTACAATACAATACTTTATAGTACAGCCGGTACTTCTAGGCACATACATGCAAAAGGATTTCATACAAGTACAATTACAAAACACTATTTTCCAGTACAGTGTAACCTACATTTCAGGAAAACTTTCATTTTCATATGGTTTTATTCAATAATAAAACTACAATATATTATTTCAGAGTACAACATACTTACACATTTTGGTCTTAAGGTACTAAGACTACAATTCATTTACAATAAAAAAATATAGGATTTTCTGGAAGAAGACATTTACATTTTCAAGGAACAAATGACAGACTTCTAATACAAAAATGCTTATGAACTCACTAACTTAACTGTTGACACTCTTTTCAAAACCACTTGTATTCTCAGGGAATCAGTAGACTGGTATCCACACAAGTTTTGAGAAGACGGAGCATCATAGCATCCCGTCTTTAGTTTTTGCCATCCATTTTTGGTGTCAAGTATATAATGATTTGAATACAGATGTAAGAACTATACTATATCAATATGATGGTTGTTGTGCTTTAATTGATATTATTCAAATGTTATGATATTGTACATGATGTCTTGCACTCTCGAACGTTTCCGCCGTTCTGGTTTGGGGGTGTGACAGTTTCATTATGATGTGTATGCATATACTATGTTTATCTTCTTTTATTGCATTGCATGTATGAAAATTATACAATGTTGTTTGAAATTATCTTGTACAAAACTTGTTCGAATTTAGGACACATGAAACTTGGTTGGTTATTTAATTTGGAAGGGTTATAACCTTGGAATGTTGCATGATAGTATTTCTTATTCATGCATGCATGCATATGAATGACTAATATGGTCCATTCTGAAGACATATTAATGTTATATATGGACCAAAAAATTTAACAAGTTTGTATATGAAAAAGTCAATATGGTCCTAATTTTGCAATAAATTGTCAATTCCTAGATTCTGGAATCAAAACCTGCACATTATTATTTGCATTATAACCATGTGCCAATCATACTCATGTATGGTCCATAATTGAATTATAATATTTGCACATTGTACTAATATTTACATTATAAATAAAAGAAAACAATATTGTCCGTTAATGCTATTCCATATACTGAATTATAAACAAATCACATCACTTCCATAACATACATATGCAGTAAATGATAAACACCAAAAGAAACACAATCACAAACTTTAACATAACAAATACCTTTATTGAGTCACCCAGGATCATATGTAACCTCTCAACCTCAACCCTCTCTTTCGAAAAGAGAAACTCCAGCTCAACTACTTTAGTCATGCACTTATGCAATGTAGATATATCATCTTTATTATCCAGCCTTTCCTTCAATGAGTAAATAAGTGTTTTGTAATAACCCTCTTCTAACTCTTCATGTATATATCCACTCAAAGTAGTCGCATTTCTTAACCATCGTCTATTAATCAACTAAATGAATAAGGAACATAAGTATTTCCAAATCATTGACGTGATCATCGATTCACTAATATATATATATATATATATATATATATATATATATATATATATATATATATATTAAATTAGGGTTTTTGGACAAAACATTGAAGGTGGATTGTGTGTGTCTCTTATGAGGGTTAACATGTACTAAGATTAAGTTCGAGATTAGGTTCAAGATTCTTAAGATAAAAGAAAATCTAGGGTTTTTTTCGAACACCTTAGGGTTTTTTCAAACCTTAATTCATTGATACAAAACAGATTAAGTTCATCATTGTCAAAGAAAAGCAATTGTAGCTAGATCAGAAGCTCACCAAGCTATTTCAATAGTTAAAGAACCTTCTTCCTGGCTTTCCAAGGTGCCATGAAATGTGTTCCATTGAGGGATTCTCATAAGGACAAAGGAGTACTGAAGAAGCTTAGTTCCAGGAGTCAGACAAAGGAAAAAATATAAGCGGAATATCCTATATGAAAGAATCATTTATTAGGTAGGTGGACAACGGGCTATGACGTTGACTTATTACTACAATGCCAATTAAGCTTACCTTACACGTCACACTCAGTGACAGAGCTTGAAGTTTTGATTTGGAGCCGCCGAAAATAGAATATGTATAAAAATTGAAGAACAGGGGGGGGGGGGGGGGGGGGAAGTCAAATTTTATAGTTCCGTCAATGGTCACATTGCCAACTATGTTGTGTAACCGGGTAACCATTTGAAGTCATTCAAAATGACTTAATTGAAAGATAACTTTTGACTTTAGTAACCTATATATTGTGCAAAAAATAATAAAATCTAGTGACCATTCTAGGAAAATTCAAAACTTTAACGTGTTACAATGTTTTTTTCTTTTATTATTTTATTATTTTAAAACAACAAACTAATCTTCTTCTAATTATCACCTATGTCTTATATAATTATTATTTATGTGTGAGACTTGAAGTCATAACATCTCAGTTAACATCTCAGTTGAGATGGTTACTCCTTATTAATTTAATATTGTCCATACAAACACTTTTCTTAGACAAAAATTATTTATTTATATAATATATCCCAACATTGTTTAATGAGAAAATAAAATACAATTCTTAAGACAAATGAATAGCATTCAGCATCTTCAGTGTTCACCATCACTTTTTATGTAGGGAATTGCACCTATATCTCCTCTTAACTTATATCCATACTCATGCTTTCACAACAGAAAAATCCGACAGTGACTTGGATCATAATCACATGTACATCCACAATATAAAATGAAGATATTATATAATCAGCAAGGAATGGGACCCAAACATTCCATTGGTACCATAATTTAGTTTACTATCACACACTAAACATATCGCAGATGCACTTGTTATATAATAACTCTAAACCACTTGCTTCTTCAATGAACACCCTTCCATACTTTCAGTTTGAAAGATGCTCCAACCAAGCAGTCAACAAGGTCTCCTGCAAGATCTCTTGCCTCCAACCACAGAAAGCTGGCCCATATTTCCAAATCCTCAAGAACTCGGCACCATGGACACTCAACTATTTCCCATTCAAGAAGATGACTTACTACTATTCACTTCGTCTTCATCATACCTGCAACTCATCTCCTCCTCAATGCAACCCACTTTCGAATCACATTACGCGGATGAATCAACCTACTGTTTTGATACATTCACACAAGATAAGGGTTTCATGGTACCATTGATGGTAGAAGAAGAAGATGATGATGGTGATGGTGATGGTGATCAGAATGCTGTTTGTCATGATCAAATCCCAACCGCTTTCACCATGGGATCGAATGGGGAAAAGAAGGGTAAGTCCAAGAAAATTGAAGGACAACCTTCCAAGAATTTAATGGCGGAAAGAAGGAGGCGAAAACGGTTGAATGATCGGCTTTCTATGCTTCGATCAGTTGTTCCTAAAATAAGCAAGGTATAAACAGCAATACCCATGATCTAAAATTTCTTGTTTTTTCTTTAAACGTTTTCTTTTTCTTGAAATAAACAGATGGATAGGACATCGATTCTTGGGGATACAATAGATTATATGAAAGAACTTCTGGAAAAAATTCATAAGTTGAAAGAACAAGATATTGAATCAGATGGGGATCAGTTGAAACTGATGGGTAGGTTTAAAGAATTCAATATGAAGGAATCACAAGTAAGGAATCCACCGAAGGTAATATTATTATTATTCTGATTCTACCATATCTTTGATCTCTAACACAAACACACAGAAACTGATTTTTTTCAAAAAAGTTATACAGTTTGATGTAGAGAGGGGAAATATCGATACCCAGATCCATATTTGTTGCTCAACGAAGCCTGGATTGTTGTTATCGACAGTGAACACACTTGAAGCACTAGGCCTCGACATTCAAGAATGTGTTATCAGTTGTTTCAATGATTTTTTCCTTGAAGCTTCCTGTTCTGAGGTATTTTCATTTAAATCAGCATTAGTAGATGATTACATGCATGAATCTATACATACATATATACATCCATGAATTTCCAAATTTTTTAACTAAAACTCAGGTACCGGAGCATCGATCCATGATAACTTGTGAAGAAATGAAGCAAATCTTATTCAGAAATGCAGGTTATGGAGGAAGATGTCTGTAAAGATGAAAACTTTTATAAGACTTTAAGCATGTAAAAGGGTTAGGAGATGATGGATTGTTAATTGATTGAATTCTTTTGCGGATCTCCAGATTTTTTTTATTGTTATTTGTGACAAAGGTGTTATGCTTTTTAGTATCATAATGAATCATTGTTAAATCCGTTGTCCAATCTCATCAGCATCAAGTGCTTTAGCTTTGTAATAATACAAGAAAGACAATTATTCCTTCATTGATTATAACGTAAAGGTAAAGTACAGAAAGATGCAGACAATTCAACACGAAAACAATATTGTTATGTGATTTCATAATATAAGAGCAAAAATGTACTTGTGGTCCCTACCCATGAGGAAAAGGAATGTTGTCAGATTATTTTATGCTCATGTTTTCTATATATGTGAGGATTTGTAAAAATATAAATAAGTGTATATATGACAACAACTGGATGGAGGAAAATGACATGCAAAGGTAAGACATAGTGTGAAAGAAATGTATTCAATCAATGTTTTGCATAAAAAGCAACAACAATTTAATCATGGTTCACAGAAAAACAAGGAGGATCTTTAGGTTTCCAATATAAATTTCCTACGGATAGCAGACACATATACATATACTCGTACCAATCCCAATTAAATTAATGGAAGCTCAATAACTTAGAAATGCATCATTCAAAAGGGTATTAGCAATATTATTCGTAGTTTCAAAGTGCAAGTGCAATCTTGAGGATGAAAGACAAATTGTTAGTTTGATAAAGATAATCAAACACCAAGGTCAGGTCTAGAAAAAGATTCACAAAGTAGCTTGTATAAATATCATCAACCATTATTATGATTGGGGGTTAGCTAAAAAACATCATATTTTACCATATAGACATCCTAATTTAATTTGAAAATATGTTTATTAGTTGAATTGCATTGTTTTCCAAAAAAACTGATTATAAGTAGTTAATTATAGGTTGATTTTTTATAAAGGGATCAATAGAATGTCTAAATGATTTCTTATTAGCAGCACCCTTATGAGTGCAGTGCATGAATAGGTTGGGGAGATAATATTTATAAAACTGAACGCAATCAAGAATGGTTCGCCTAACTTTCATAATCTTTATAGTAGAGAAATGGTAGTACAAGATGATGTAATTTTCTTTTAGCTTTCGCCTTTCGAGTTTCGAGTTAATGAATCACTTATACAAAATCAACCA
Organism: Lactuca serriola; assembly: GCF_051521515.1. Classification (NCBI taxonomy): domain Eukaryota; kingdom Viridiplantae; phylum Streptophyta; class Magnoliopsida; order Asterales; family Asteraceae; genus Lactuca; species Lactuca serriola. Next base: position 331,282,110 of record NC_136411.1, read on the forward strand.
CTTGCATTACATAGCACTTATGAAGAGGTAATAACTCAATTTGATACATTACATGAGTTTCTTAGAATATATCTTTGAATGAATATTAATATAAAGGCATACAACAAGTTTCTTCTCAAAAGGTATGCTTCAATCCTTTGTGCAACCGCCGTCCATAAAATGTCATCTAGTCGTCTCCATGTGATTGTCCCGACAGTCCTGCTTTTTTTGAGTTCAATGTCTAGGCAGGTTTATTAAATCTTTTTTCCGAAACAAAACGAATTGTAGATGTATTCAAAAACATTTTTAGCTTGAAATACTTTTTGTAAATAATAGATTATCAAACTAATTCCTTTTAATTTTTTTTTTAATGTTTTTCATAGAAATTAAACTTTTTGTTATTAATTCATCCAAAATACTTAAATAAAATCGATCTTGTTTACCAATTGTAATTCCTTTTGACAATAAATACGTTTGGTATTTATCTTAATAAGTTAAACCTACCTTGTTGCATGATTAATAGATGGAACGAAGTTCGAAAGTGGCATACATCCCATTGGGGACTCACTTGACCACCTACTCCCTTATATTTATTTATATTTTCATGCAGAAGAGCTATAGAGGAACCATTGTTTAAACACACTACACGAAAAACACTTTCTAGAGAGGACAAAATGTCCTGACGGACATATGAAGATGGGTCAATGATAAATGTCAGTTGTTAACTTTAATAAAAGTTTCCCTATCAATATATTAGGTTAAAGCATAAGAAAGTCTGCAATATTTCAACGTTTTCATCTTAATTCCAGGAAGCTAAGCGATTTGTCAAAAAGAGTTTTTTGAAAGACCGGCAGGTTTTGTAAGCTTATGTAGCCACCAGGGACAAGAACCACCAACTAATAAACCAAATTTTATATAAGTTTACTGTTGTTTACTGAACTGGAAGTTGGAATGAGAATACATATAGCTTCTATATCTATTCCAGGACTCCATTTGCTAATTTCGCGCAAGAAAAGCATAATCATAACAAAAATATGCTAAGAAAGTCCAATACTATTGTCCCTATAATTTGAGCTAGTCTTTGTGCCCTAATTATTTGCTATTTATTTTATAGTTTCCTTTCTTTTCACTACAATCGTATCTTCCATTAATGATAAACATCATCCGTCTTTTGGTTTTCAATCTTCAAAAGGTTATTCTCCATCACTGCTATAAAAAAAAATATGTAGCGAAGGTTCACTACAAGGATCGAGCCTTATGGAGACGACAATTATGGACTCTATCCAGACAATTTGTCGTCGGTAAAGCTTACGGTATAGGTCCGTCGGTAAAAGTCGAAAAATATCATCGGGACATGAGTCGTCGGTATAGCACAGCCAGTCCAAACAACATGTCGTCTGCAAAGGATCGTCGGGATTGATTTTCGAAGAAATAACAAAAAGTTTTATTCGGACCCTATACCGACGACTTGTGGTTGGGACAAGTGTGACCCTATAGATACGACTTGTTGTTTGGAAAAGTTGATCAATACAGACAACATGTCGTCTGGAATGGGAAAACCATTTTTACAGTTATAAAGCTATACCGACGACATGTCGTCGCTATAGCATTTTTTTAATATTTTTCACAGGTTTTGTTATATATACCATTTAAAACAAATTAAGGGATATTTGCAGAATAATATAAACATTACATAACATACCATTAAAATCCAAAAACACTTAATAAACATAACATACCATTCAAATTCTACTACATAACAAAATAACAAAAAAAACAAGTTTTTAACAAACATTGTTATCATTATCATTCTAGTTCTCCTCCTCCTCATCATCACCACCATCATCAACATCATCATCATCATCATCATCATCCTCGAGTTCATTAGATGTTTCAGGGTTATTTTGTGAAAACATATTGAGATTAACTGGAATTGTGGCATTGGTTGTGGTTGGAAGTTTGGAATGACAGACGCAAAAGTGTTATTAAACATTTGGTTCATTTGTAGCATTTGTTGTTGCATGATTTGAATTTTTTGGGATAATACAACAACTTGGGGATTATCTGAAGATTGGGATGTAGAAGCTTTGGAACGTTTGATATGTTCATTTGGGAATAAATTATTGTAGATGCTTGGTTTCCTTCCAATTTCGCGAATATGCCCACGTCTCTCATCGAAAGCACAAGCGAGGCATTGTTCTTCATTTAACTTTTCGTTCTCCCCAAGCTATGATTGCATCAACATCTTCTCTCGTTGAATGTTTTCCTAAAATAAAGAAAACAATAAAAATACATTAATTAAAAAATAGCTAAATTTATACACTAAAATAATAATAATATACCTTAAACTATAATAATAATAATAATAATAATAATAATAATAATAATAATAATAATAGTAACATATTTATCAAACAACTTATTAACTTTGTTTATTACTTACCCAAGCTACTTCTGCTTGTGGTGTACACCAACCACGACTTTCTTTAAATCGCATATGTCTCCAACCGTCGATATGCTGCGGGTCTTGTCCTTTTTCTCTCTATAATAAGCCAAAAACAATTAATATATTTATATAAGTGTTAATAAAAATTTTATAAAATACAAATAAATTTAATTACCTCCTTATGTCATCTGTCTGCATATGTTCTACTTCCATGAGAACTCGTAAATTGAAGTTTGGACCTCCTTTCTTTACCTTCGTTGCACTACTTCCTATAACCCTCATCCAAAAAAAGAAGATCGATCATCTTATCCCAAGCTTCGTCGTCCATATCATCCGGTGGACATTGTCTTGCACCTTCCACATCATTATATCCATGAACCCTATCAAACTACTTTTTCACGTCATGTTTGTGTTGTTTATAAGCTCTTCGGCAGTCGCTCTGTACAGTCGATCGAACGGCTTCCCACAGATCTGTACCCCGATACATATCAAGATTAAAATATGTGCAATAAAAAAACAAATTTAATTAGTAAAAAAAAGTATTTAAAAAGTATAAAAATTTTCACATATAAAAAGTATTTTGTACTTACTTCAATCTAAGGATACATAGCTTCATAGTAACGGAAAGGAACACGTCTCTAAGTCCTATAACGGAGTGGTACATGATCTGCCACAAAGTTTGAGATAAACGTTGTCAATATTTTGTCATTTGTATTTATGAATCTATAGCTCCCCCGATGCTATCAATTTCCACAGGTAAAGGTTGACCATTGTGATTGAACTTTTTTCGCATATTTAAGCATCTTCCTTTTCAAAGCCGGCGCATTGGGTTTGCTACATTGACGTATAGAACTAAAAATTTAGAAAATTAAAACTTTAAAAATATATCCAATATATTTAAGAATTTCATTTAACTTAAATGATTGACAAACCGCCGGTATCTTGCCTGCACGCTCATGTGGAGGTCATTCCCTGTCGTCTCCTCCATGCCCCCTAGTAACATGTATAGCCATTTGTTTAACAAATATTAGAAAATATACTAAACATACTTTAAAAAAATAATAATAAACAATTTTAAGCAATCAAAATATATAACAACCATAACATATCATCAATCAGAATCATCACTAGAACAATATACATGTACAACATCATCATTAATAAATTCGTCATCGTTTATGAAATTGTCATCATTATCTGAAGAGTACGTATCACCACCATCATCGTTATCATTAAAGAAACTGTCATCGTTTATAGTAGGAGCCACACTTAATTCACCATCGTCATCATTATCTAAAAGTACATATTATCACCGTCAACGGAGTATGTATCATCATCATCACCTAAATCGACAGCCAAGGGAAAATCATTTGATCAAGTGTCATTCACCACATCTATCTCATTAACACCGATACTTGGATGATCCCAAATTTTTTGATGATGAACATCTTCCACAACTCTCCAGTTATTGTTTCGAGTGGGATCTTGGAGATAAAAGACTTGTTTAGCTTGAGTGGCTAAGATGTATTGTTGATCGTCATACCATGTTTTACTAACATACCATTCATTCATGACTGGTATCGATAACAACCATATTTTTTTTACTAATTAAACGCCTATTACCGAATGACGCATTGAACCATTTACCACTAAAGAGTACAACTGAATAACCATGTAAATATTGTGACTCTACGATGTCCTCCAGTTGACCGTAGAATGGTATACCGTCTACTCCTAATGTAAGAATGGCACTATTTTGAGTAGTATGATGGAGATCATGTGTCACACCCCCGAACCAGACGGCGGAAGCGTCCGAGGGCTGTCGTGACATAATTGAATACCATAACATTGAATATATATGAAACGTAACAACATTCGTCACCATGCATTAATATAATACAACCGATAAAGTTTACATGGAGTACATTGTTTAAACATTACATTCCCAAAAATAAATTGTTCGATTCATAAATAAGTAAACTGCAAGCCATCACTGAGTACATTTTTCCTTTGGTTCACTTGTTACCTGAGAATACAAGTATTTTGAAAAACGTCAACATAAGAAATGTTGGTGAGTTCATAAGCGGTATTTGAAAAGCAACGTTTTGTATTATTTTGAAAATCACCAGAAAATCCGATATTTTCTGAAAAGAGTTTTTGAAAACGTTTGTGAAGATCCATAAGTATGCTTGTTTGTTTCCATAGTTGAAAAAAAATGTTCATCAAAATTGTATACATTTCGAAACCGTATGTATTGAAAAACCCTAGGAAAACCCGATGTTTTCCTAATTCTTTTAATTCCATGAAGTTGAAAATAAAAACCATTGCAGCGTGTGAAGTCATTAATTCCAGGCGACGTCGGATTATTTTTGCGCATGATAAGTTGCTATAAACACGCGTTACACAAACGACCTGTTTATAACTATACTAACGATCCCATAGGCGTCGTCCGTACTAATCACGTTATCCAACCGCCCTGACTTCAGGTACTCCCACATCCGAAGAGAAAGAGGGCACGAAGACCTCGGTAACTCCATTAGCCGGTTGGGGATAGAAAAAGAGTACGAGGGGCCCTTGACCCGCCTCGCATAAAATACCGACTTTACTAGCAATACCAAAGGACCCTTGGGGACCAATAGTATACAAGCCATTGAAAGTCCTTTTACGCTGTGTTAGATCATGTAAGACCCAACAACTCGTAAGGTAGAAGTCTTCGGGCCTTAAGATCAGGTCATTGGGCTAGCTAGGCCCAACAAACAAGATTTTACACTTTGGGGCCCAAAGATGGTGCGTAGACGTCTGTGCACTCTCACGTGTGTAATAAATTCCCAAATGTTACTTGTGTGAATCGAAGTATCGTCGCGTTAGTAGTTTCGGATTTTTATTGGTTCGAGACCGAACCAATTCGTTTAACAACGATTTTTGGTATTGTCGTGTATTGTATTTCGTCGGTAGTCGCGGTGCCAATATTTGATCAAGTTGAGTGTATTGAATTAGCCTTGAAAATTTTCTGTTTTCAGCCCCTCTTTGTTTGTAAATTTACTTTTTCAACCCTCTAATTAAATAACTTTCCGGTTTGGTCCTTAAATCATTTTTCTTGACATTTTAACACCAAAAATTATTGAAATTGATATTTTTCAGCATATTTTTCATAGAAAACAGTTTGAGTCCCTAAAAATGCAGTTTCCTCGGTTATAACCCCTTTTTTCGCAGTTTTTACAATTTTGGCCCAAATTGGAAAATTTTTGCAACTTTGGTCCTTTTTAAATTTGAAAAGCATTTTAAACCTTTGAAAAGTACTTGGAACACTAGTAGTCCACTGTTTTACAGAAAAACACAATTTTGGTCCTCCAAAACAGAAAAGTTCGCATATTGGGCCCTATTGGGCCGAAAATGCCATTTTTAGCCCATTAAGCTTGAAATTTATGTTTTTAATCCTCCAAAAAGTATATTTTCAGAAAATACATTATGGAAACTGTTTTGACTCATCTCACCCATCAGATTTCGAAATATTTCATTTTGGGCCCTTTAACTTTATATTTTTAACATTTTATGTTCAAAAATTGAGTTTTTAGCCCAAAGAAAATGTTATTAAGCCATTTAGCTATTTTTCTTGGAACACTTTGTATGTAGAAATATATTTGATGCTAGTATCATTTAACATAAAGTATATCTCGATTTTTAGGGGTTAATGGCTAGATCCAACCTTATAAACACACAAAAACACCCACATAAGCATAGAATCATACAAGGCATACAAAAACACATATAGATCTACACTTTCACTTGTATTCCCCCCCCCCCCCCCCCCACAAAACTCATAAAAACAGAAAATAGGGGGTATGAAGCTCACCTTAGGGGGTAGTTTCGGTTCTTGAAGAAAAGATGGAAGAAAACTTGGTGATTTTCGGCCCTAGCACCCCTTGATGAAGATCTCGAGTTTATGGAGTTTTCTAGGAGTACGATCACCAAAGAAACTTGTTTAGAATAAGATATCTCATGTGAGAGGGGAGTTTTGAAGCTTAGACATGGAAAAACTTACCAAAGGATGATGATAACCTTGAAGAATCCTCTTGAAACACAAGAAAAATTTCGAGACTTTGAATGGAGAGGAAGAGAGAAGTCTTGAGTGAGTTAGAGAGATTTTTGTGAGATGTGTGTGTGTGTGTGTGTGTAAACTCTCGGCCAAGGGACGGGAAAGAGAGAAATGAGAAGTGAGTGAAGTGACATGTGCATGGAAACATGTGTTTGTGCATGGAGATCCATGAGAGAATAAGGAGTTGGCATTGAAAGTCAAACCTTCTTCATTTCTTCTTGGATTTGGGCCATGGGCCGAGAATTTAGAAGGAAAAGGAAAAATTTGGGCTTTTATGCCCTCTAGCCCATGTAGAAGTTAGGTTGGATGAGTTTTAACCTAAAAGAAATATAATATGATTTTTACCCTTTGTTGGACTAGTTTAGGTTATTCATGTTTCAAAACTCTTAATTTATTTCATTCTAGGCCCAATATGGCCCATAATGTTGAAATAAATTAATGTGGGTCCAATTAGAGACCATTTAAGGGTTCTAAGCCCATGATAGTCAAATTGGAAGCTTATTGATCCATAGAGTCCAATAAGGAAGTCCTAGTCCAAAATAGACCTAATCAAGAACTTCTAGGGTTTCCAACCCTTATTTGAGCATATGAGATATATTTGAATGAGAATAGAGTATAGTATTCACTTAGAGTATATGCTTTTACAATGGATAATGTTTATGTGAGAAGAGAATTTCCTAGCTAAAAATGCTAGTTGTGACATCATCCCCCCGTTAGAGGGAATTTCGTCCCGAAATTCCTTCGAAAGATAGGTTCATGAATGAGAGAATAGGTACTCCATCTGATCTTTGCGTTTCCCATGTGAATTTCGGTCCACGCTTAGCGTTCCATCGAACCTTCACAATCGGAATGCGGCATTGTTTTGTACGCTTTATTTCTTATCCAATACATCGACTAGTTCTTCGACGCACAAGAGACTCTTGTTTATTTCGATTTCCTTGTAAAGGAATGATAAGAGTCTCATCTGATATTCCTTTGATAAAACACGATTCCCGACTTGACACCCCAATGGCTTACGCCGCTTGTCAGAATAGCTCTTATGTCGGTCTCGCGATGTTTGAAGTCAAGCTTTGATTTGGATTATTTTCTCTGTTGTTTCGCAAATGGTTTCTGGTCTCATGAGAGTACTGGCGAGTGATATGCATTTATGAATATAAAGAGTTTCGAAACGAGCAATCTTGACGCTCGTGTGATAACTGTTATTGTAGGGGAATCCAATCATGGGCAATCGGGTATCCCATGACTTGCTGAATTCGAGCACCTAGACTTATAGCATGAATTTGAGTGGTTGAATAGTTCGTTCGCTTTGGCTAGCGGTTGAGAGTAGCAAACAATGCTCATATTTAGCTATGTTCCCATAGCCTTCTGGAATGAATGTCAAAGTCTTGATGTAATCATGTTATCTCGGTCCGAGATGGTAGTTACTGATACTTCATGGAGTCTCATGATCTGTATTGGCAAGAAATGGGCAGATTGGGTTAACCTATCGACGATCACCCGGATAGCGCCCAACTCAACTCTTATAATAATAAGCTTTGTCTTTTGACTTTGAGGGTTTTATCCATCCCTGCAATGCTTTCATTGCGATATTCTCCAGCTTTGATGCTTTCAAGGCTGGTCGTGGATGTTGACAGTGTTTTGTTCTTGCCTCGAGAGTAGATGAGTATGTTATTAATGAAAATAATGAAAAGGACGACTAGGAATGGTTGGGAAAACTCGGTTTGTAGGGTCCATGAATACCGTGGGAGCATTCGTTAGACCGAAGGGTACCACAATGAATTTGAAATGGTCGCGACGAGTTCGGAATGCAGTTTTGGAATGTCGCCTTCTCGGACTCAGAGTTGATGATAACTGATTCTTAGATCCATTTTAAAGAAGTAACGAGCTCCTTGGAGCTGGCCAAATAGATCGTCAGTCCGTGGAAGTAGGTATCGACTTTTAATAGGGAGATTATTCAATTTCCTAAAATCGATGTACCTTCGGAGGGATCTGTCTTCTTGAAAAACAAGACCGGAGCTCTCTAGGATGAGAAGCTTGGTCTAATGAATCCTTTGCGCAACAATTCTACTCAGTTGACAGGATAACTTGTGAATTTTTGGCGGGAGTCAACCTATAAGGTGAATTGGCAATTGATGTGGTTCCCGATATGAGGTTGATTCGAAATTCGATCTGTCTCTCTGGGATATTCCCGAAAGTTCCTCGGGAAAAACATTTGGAAAAATCACATGCTACTAGAATACCTTGTATGCCTACCTCTTCTTCGGTCTTGTCCACAACATGAGTGAGGAGAACGTAGTTTTTCTGGTGCAGGCACTTCTGCGCCTTGATGCACGAGATAGGAAGAGGATTGGCGCTAGGTTTATCACCATGGATTATTAGAGTTTTCGTGATTAGGAAGGTGAAGGCAAATGGCCTTCTCGCGACACATAGTATCGGCACGGTGGGGGCTTAACCCAACCATGACAATTATCACATTAAAACTCCTAATATTTATCGGCAAGAAATCTATTTGTAATGAATGGCTGTGTAGTGTTAAGGTGTACTCCACATAAGTACCCTAGGTTAAATCGGTTTTCCCCATTGGCCATGTCCATTGAAAAGGCTTAGCTTAGCTTTGGGGATGTGGTTTTAGTAAGTGTTTGAATATGTTACTAATCGAAATTTCGCTCGGATTTACCATTGAATAAGAGGTAAGCGAAAGAGTTGTCAAGTGGGAACGTACCAGTAACAACCGTTGGGTTTTGGATTGCTTCGCCTTGATCCAAGGTCAGGACCATTTCTGATCCTTCTGCTCCTCGATTTTTATCCCTGGGGCAATTGCGCCTGATGTGACCAGTTCCTCCACACCTATAGCAGGTGCGACTGGTCTCATCATTGGTGTTGTTGTTAGGGTTGTTGCGATTGTTGTCGTTTCCATTTGGCTGACGATTCTGGCATGGATAAGTTCTACAGAATTTGGCGATGTGATTCTTTCGGTTGCATTTGTTACAATGCATCTTCCTGCAGGCTCCATTATGATGGAATTTGCACTGGTTCCATTTTGGAAGGTTTCCAGCATATGGTCTCCTGGTTGCTGGTGTAATAGGGGTCATGGTCGCATGAACAGCAACAAGATGTTGCTCCCTTGAGAACCCTTGAGTGTGTTGTCCCTTTCTCTTACCTCCAGACCTCAGCTTCATGCTCTTAAGCTTGGGGTTTGGAGTTCCTTGACAGTTTGTCACTTGTTGGTTTCCATGTTTATTCCTTTGGCTGGAGTTGTCAATGCTATTCCCGCCTCCATTAGGGTTGTTTGCATTGATCTGTGCCATAGCAGCGGTTACTGCTGCCATTACAGCGGCTTGAAATGTAGCAGAGTCCATCTGCAGGAGTGGTGTCTCGCGGGTGCGCTTGTTATTCTTGCGGGATGGCATTTTCCTGATACACGTTGATAATCCAGATCGTAAGTAATGATCGTCATTCCTGGTTGTACTCTATAAATTTTGCATCTTGTTGTATAATTCTTACTGCCTCCATCTACGTCCCTATGATGTATTTGCGGTAGTAGGTAATCACAGATTTGGCACGATTGTTACGTCTATCCTTAGATTATATGGGTTGTTTCGGTTTCGAGATCCTTAAGTATCTAGTGGTTTCGAGGGTTCGCTTGTGCATATAATTGAGTCTTTGCAGTAATATGAAATCAATATAGCACATGATGGTTTCAGGGGTAAGTACCATCTCAGTACACGAAAGAGAGTCATGTCCGATAGTAGGGGGAAACTAGGAAAGGCTGATCCTAATCGTGTCGGGAAGTGTCTGGTGGTGATGCTAATGAAGTGGATGCACCTCGGAGACGAGCTGCTTGTTGCCCGGTATCTCGTAGGCGTACTTCTCACACTAACTGTCTCGCTCGGGAGTCTCCGTTCACTTCCAATATTTGCCTCTCATCTCTCAATAGCAAACCGCGTTGGTTCCGTTCGATTTGGGGTGTCCTGAGCCTGGTTATCAATACCTCGGGTGCGTTGGACCATGACTGGGAGGGCCCGGTCGGCTGGTTCTCTGTGACTAAAATTAAAGAGACCTCAACTCTTACTGTAGTGTGGTCGTATTCCTTACTGGTGACTCTATCCCCAAATATCGGGTGCCCGAGGGGGCATGGGGTCACCGGGGCCCACACTATAAGTCGGTGCCCTGGCTTTACATGGAGGATTGATGTCATTGGATTCTACATCCGTGTCGTCATCGCCATTGCCCTCCGGCTCTTCCTCTTCGAGGTCCACTTATTGACTTGGCGGGTTCACCTACGAGTTCTACCTCGTGTTCCTCCTGTGGTTCTTCCTCTAGGTCGTGCCACCCTACTATTCCTTGACTAGGGAGATAGGGTTTCCAGGCTAATGATACTCGTCTATAGCGTATTGCACGAAGGACTATGAATACTAGAATCAAATAGCATACCAATTACTCCTATAATTCTACAACTATTGCATGGATTCAGTTGGGGTTCCCTTTTTGGAGATTAAGGGGTAAGTTTTTAGATTCCCTAGCTATCACGATTTCTTCAAGACATGTGATGGTTGTACCTTGGAGGGAATGTAGTTGATCAGGCTACATCCGCTCCTTGATACAACTAAGAACAGTCCTTGATTAACCGTGATACTAGCATTATTTTGTTTGGTTCGGCGTTATGTTCCTATTCCTAATGCAAGCAAGGGTGTTTTATTTACTTGTTTTGTTCAGAGTTATGTTAGTCCCTCTTTTTGGTTTATAGTTCCATATCAATGTGTGGCTAGACATGCTAGTTCACTATAAACAAGGCTCTGATACCAACCTGTCACACCCCCGAACCAGACGGCGGAAGCGTCCGAGGGCTGTCGTGACGTAATTGAATACCATAACATTGAATATATATATAAAACGTAACAACATTTGTCACCATGCATTAATATAATACAACCGATAAAGTTTACATGGAGTACATTGTTTAAACATTACATTCCCAAAAATAAATTGTTCAATTCATAAATAAGTAAACTGCAAGCCATCACTGAGTACATTTTTCCTTTGGTTCACTTGTTACCTGAGAATACAAGTATTTTGAAAAACGTCAACATATGAAATGTTGGTGAGTTCATAAGCGGTATTTGAAAAGCAACGTTTTGTATTATTTTGAAAATCACCAGAAAATCCGATATTTTCTGAAAAGAGTTTTTGAAAACGTTTGTGAAGATCCATAAGTATGCTTGTTTGTTTCCATAGTTGAAAAAAAATGTTCATCAAAATTGTGTACATTTCGAAACCGTATGTATTGAAAAACCCTAGGAAAACCCGATGTTTTCCTAATTCTTTGAATTCCATGAAGTTGAAAATAAAACCATTGCAGCGTGTGAAGTCATTAATTCCAGGCGACGTCGGATTATTTTTGCGCATGATAAGTTGCTATAAACACGCGTTACACAAACGACCTGTTTATAACTATACTAACGATCCCGTAGGCGTCGTCCGTACTAATCACGTTATCCAACCGCCCTGACTTCAGGTACTCCCACATCCGAAGAGAAAGAGGGCACGAAGACCTCGGTAACTCCATTAGCCGGTTGGGGATAGAAAAAGAGTACGAGGGGCCCTTGACCCGCCTCGCATAAAATACCGACTTTACTAGCAATACCAAAGGACCCTTGGGGACCAATAGTATACAAGCCATTGAAAGTCCTTTTACGGTGTGTTAGATCATGTAAGACCCAACAACTCGTAAGGTAGAAGTCTTCGGGCCTTAAGATCAGGTCATTGGGCTAGCTAGGCCCAACAAACAAGATTTTACACTTTGGGGCCCAAAGATGGTGCGTAGACGTCTGTGCACTCTCACGTGTGTAATAAATTCCCAAATGTTACTTGTGTGAATCGAAGTATCGTCGCGTTAGTAGTTTCGGATTTTTATTGGTTCGAGACCGAACCAATTCGTTTAACAACGATTTTTGGTATTGTCGTGTATTGTATTTCGTCGGTAGTCGCGGTGCCAATATTTGATCAAGTTGAGTGTATTGAATTAGCCTTGAAAATTTTCTGTTTTCAGCCCCTCTTTGTTTGTAAATTTACTTTTTCAACCCTCTAATTAAATAACTTTCCGGTTTGGTCCTTAAATCATTTTTCTTGACATTTTAACACCAAAAATTATTGAAATTGATATTTTTCAGCATATTTTTCATAGAAAACAGTTTGAGTCCCTAAAAATGCAGTTTCCTCGGTTATAACCCCTTTTTTCGCAGTTTTTACAATTTTGGCCCAAATTGGAAAATTTTTGCAACTTTGGTCCTTTTTAAATTTGAAAAGCATTTTAAACCTTTGAAAAGTACTTGGAACACTAGTAGTCCACTGTTTTACAGAAAAACACAATTTTGGTCCTCCAAAACAGAAAATTTCGCATATTGGGCCCTATTGGGCCGAAAATGCCATTTTTAGCCCATTAAGCTTGAAATTTATGTTTTTAATCCTCCAAAAAGTATATTTTCAGAAAATACATTATGGAAACTGTTTTGACTCATCTCACCCATCAGATTTCGAAATATTTCATTTTGGGCCCTTTAACTTTATATTTTTAACATTTTATGTTCAAAAATTGAGTTTTTAGCCCAAAGAAAATGTTATTAAGCCATTTAGCTATTTTTCTTGGAACACTTTGTATGTAGAAATATATTTGATGCTAGTATCATTTAACATAAAGTATATCTCGATTTTTAGGGGTTAATGGCTAGATCCAACCTTATAAACACACAAAAACACCCACATAAGCATAGAATCATACAAGGCATACAAAAACACATATAGATCTACACTTTCACTTGTATTCCCCCCCCCCCCCTCCCACAAAACTCATAAAAACAGAAAATAGGGGGTATGAAGCTCACCTTAGGGGGTAGTTTCGGTTCTTGAAGAAAAGATGGAAGAAAACTTGGTGATTTTCGGCCCTAGCACCCCTTGATGAAGATCTCGAGTTTATGGAGTTTTCTAGGAGTACGATCACCAAAGAAACTTGTTTAGAATAAGATATCTCATGTGAGAGGGGAGTTTTGAAGCTTAGACATGGAAAAACTTACCAAAGGATGATGATAACCTTGAAGAATCCTCTTGAAACACAAGAAAAATTTCGAGACTTTGAATGGAGAGGAAGAGAGAAGTCTTGAGTGAGTTAGAGAGATTTTTGTGAGATGTGTGTGTGTGTGTAAACTCTCGGCCAAGGGAAGGGAAAGAGAGAAATGAGAAGTGAGTGAAGTGACATGTGCATGGAAACATGTGTTTGTGCATGGAGATCCATGAGAGAATAAGGAGGTGGCATTGAAAGTCAAACCTTCTTCATTTCTTCTTGGATTTGGGCCATGGGCCGAGAATTTAGAAGGAAAAGGAAAAATTTGGGCTTTTATGCCCTCTAGCCCATGTAGAAGTTAGGTTGGATGAGTTTTAACCTAAAAGAAATATAATATGATTTTTACCCTTTGTTGGACTAGTTTAGGTTATTCATGTTTCAGAACTCTTAATTTATTTCATTCTAGACCCAATATGGCCCATAATGTTGAAATAAATTAATGTGGGTCCAATTAGAGCCCATTTAAGGGTTCTAAGCCCATGATAGTCAAATTGGAAGCTTATTGGTCCATAGAGTCCAATAAGTAAGTCCTAGTCCAAAATGGACCTAATCAAGAACTTCTAGGGTTTCCAACCCTTATTTGAGCATATGAGATATATTTGAATGAGAATAGAGTATAGTATTCACTTAGAGTATATGCTTTTACAATGGATAATGTTTATGTGAGAAGAGAATTTCCTAGCTAAAAATGCTAGTTGTGACATCATGGCTAATCACAACAAATCGAACACAATTTACTATGCAGGTAGTGTAAGAAGTTGCATCTAACGGACCATGTGCCAACGCCTTTAATTCGTTAGTACAGTCCGAAGGCGATTCTCTTTCGAGGCGATAAATCTATAAGGAATATAATATTGTACATTTAAGTAATAATATAAATTAGTTTTGTATTATAAATTAGAATGTAAGGTATTTACCTTTCTTTTGAACCATGGAGGAAATTCTGTTTTCAAATCACTTTCAGGTGATTCTGATTTGAATTCGTTCGATGTGGGATAAAACAATTGGAATAGGTTGAAGATATGATAGCACTATCGAAAAAGTAGTTAATAGATCACAAAACTTACAATATGTAGCCTTTCAGCTCGTCTTTATCGTAGTTGTTTAGTACAAACCAATGCAATGATTTTTTGGCATCTTTACAAAGTTCGGCGAGCTTCTTAGTGGACATCGGTCGACATTGTGATGAGAACACAGTAAATCGCCTTTTCGGAAGTCCAGGATCCTCATTTCTATCAACACGATTGAATTTGATTTGCATACCTTCAAGATACATAGAACAAAATGTCAAAGCTTCATCTACAACCCTCTGCTATTGAGCCTTCTGGCTTCACTTTGTTTCTGACATAATTTTTTAAGTTTTTTCGTGTATCTTTCAAAAGGATACATCAATCTCATGTGTACAGGCCCTCCAAGAATGGCTTCTTTAGGTAAATGAAGAATTAGATGAAGCATGATGTCAAAAAATGTTGGAGGATATATCAACTCAATATTGCATAAAATCTTCAACGCTTCTTTTCTGGCATTTCTCATATCGTTAACATCTAGTGACTGTGCACAAATTTTTTGGATGAATGTACACAAGTCAATGATTGTTGTTGAAACATTTTCTGGGAGAAATGCTTGAACCCTAATAAGCAGCAATCGTTGCATGAGGATGTGATGATCGTGAGACTTTAGCCCAACCAAATTTGAAGCAGTTTCATTCACCTTCTTATTAAAGTTCAATCCAAAACCATCAGGTAGACTCACTCCTTTAATGAATTGACAGAATCGGTGTCGATCAATTGGTTTAAAAGAGTAATCAGCATGTGGTAGTATTATTTTCTTCTTGTTGTCTTCCTTCTTATTATTGACTTTCTTCCTCTTGTTGACTTTCTCTTTTGGCCATTGATCTGGCCGAATGCCCATATTTTTCAAGTCTTCCCTTGCTTCTTTTTTGTTTTTGGTTTTTTTCATTCATCAATGCAGTATTTACAAAACTTTCATCCACATTTTTCTCCACATGCATAAAATCTATATTGTGTTTTAGCTCGAGGGAAGACCAATACTCAAGCTCAAAAAAGATACTACGTTTCGTCCAATTCAACTATTTTTTTCTTGTTTCATCATTGTGCTTTCTTGTTGCACCCCTGTGTTCAAGATGTTTCCCTGGAATACGATTAGGGAGACAAGCCAATTACTTTAATATAGATGTATTTTTGAACTGTCTTGGATGTGGCCTTCTCTCAGGTTGACCATTAAACAATAAACTTTGCCTCCACTTATGGTTCATATGCAAGAATCGACTATGACCAACATAAGACATATTGTTGGTGACATGAATGGAAGATGTGTATGAGTTACAAGTAAGGCATGCTAAATAATCTTGACCGCTCCATCCAAACAAACTTCCTTGCACTGGAAAATCATTGATAGTCCATAACAACATCAAACACATGTTGAATACGGTGTTGGTTGATGCATCTCTCATTTGGACTCCTTCGGACACAAGATTTTCAACTCATCCACCAAAGGGCTCAAGAAATCATTAATGTCCTTTGAGGGTAATTTAGGGCCAGGAATCAGCAAAGTTAGCATGAAAGAAGACTCTTTCATACATATCCATGGTGGTGTATTGTAGGTAGTTAATATAACCAGCCAAGTACTATAAGTACTATTAAAGTTGACAAATGGATTGAAGCCATCAGTAGCCAAACCTAGATGAACATTTCTAGGTTCTTTAGCAAACTCCGGATATCTTTAATCAAAATCTTGCCATGACTTCTCATCAATCGGATGATACATCATACCATCTATTGAGCTTCTAGTATTATGTCATCTCATATCTTTAGCTATGAATCTGGAGCTATACATTCGTCGAAGTCTTGGAGTCAAAGGAAAGTACCGCAACACTTTTTGTGGTACTTTCTTCACCTTTTTACCTGTGTCCACCCATTTACTCTCCTTACAAATCGGGCAATTCTGCATGGAACCGTTCTCTCCTTCCAAAACAAAGCACAATCATTTTTGTAAGCGTGGATCGATTAATATCCTAACCCTATCTTTCTCAACTTCTTTTTAGCTTCATAGTGTAAAGCTGGAATCTTGCTCTTCGGGAAAGCAGCTCTTAGTAACTCTACAAGTTGGTCAAACAAACTATTTGTCCATCTATTGATCACTTTAATGTGCAACAACTTTGCCAAAAAGTTTAAGGCAGACATATCACTACATTCAAGGTATAACTTGGTATTGAGCTCCTCAAACAAATCATCAAATTTCGGGTCTATACCTCGTCCCTCCTCGTCTATATTCTCTTTATTTGTATTTTGTTCCGCCATAACATCATCAATTACATCAAACATCTCATTACTTGTGGGCGTGTTTATTCTTGGAGTCGAATTGTAGCTTAAATCCGAAGAACCGACATGTTTCTCAACGTGATGAATCCACGTAGTATATGTTTCTAGAAACCCAATGTAATGTAAGTGGGCATAAAATGTAGGTAAAACATGTCGATACGAATTCATACACGTTTTACACTGGCAACGCACTTTTCCTTTAGAGTTGATATGTTTCTCAGCAATCTTCATAAAGTTTTTAAGACCTTCGAAGTATTTTGAAGATATTCGGGTTTCTATAATCCAACTCTTATCGATTGCCATCGCTGTTTCATTATTAAAAATTATTTTATATATATAGTTATCGAAAGTTAGATTGTATTTGGGCTAGATAAATAAATATATACCCGAGAACGGATAGAGTATTCACAAGCATATAAAAAATATATACTCGAGAAGTAAAAATCAGAAAGATTGGATAGAGTTGTAATGAACAACATTAAGTCACTAATTTGATTTTAAAACTAATTTAATTTGATTTTATAATTAATTTTATTTTATATTAAAATTAATATTAATTTGATTTTACAATTAATTTAATATTTTCTTTTTATTGATTTTTTAAAAATTAATTCAACTTTATTTTATAATTAATTTTAAATTACTAAAAGTATGTTGTTATTAATAACCTAATTAAGCTAAAGTTGAAATGACCAACATTAAGTCACTAACAAAATTAAGCACTTTGAAACCATATTAAGCACTTTCATACCTCAAAATGCACTTTCTTATATACACTCAAACTATTAAACCTAAATATCACATAATCATACATGTACACAATACATTTAATTCCAATTTCATTACATTTTAGACATACAAAACAAATGTATACATCTAAATACAAAATCAAACATCATACAAAATCAAAATCAAACATACAATTCCAATTTTCATCCAATTTCATACAATCAAACATACAATTCCAATTTTTCATCCAATTTCAAAATCAAACATACAATTCCAATTTTCATTCAATTTCATACAATCATACCACAATGAGCATAAACAAATCATGCTTATATAATTTCATTTTTTTCATCCCAAAACACACTTTCATTTCTCAAAATGCATATATATATATATATATATATATATATATATATATATATATATATATATATATATATATATATATATCATGGTGTATTGAAGGAATAAGAAAAAAAAGAACTGCATTCACGTAACTACCTTAAGCAGGGAAAAAAATCAAAAAATCAACCTTAAAATCGGTGGTGAAGATAAGAATATCACCAGAAATCGTTTTATATGGCAGTGGTCACCGTTCTTGCCAGCCGGTAGCAATGTTTTACTGCCCCAAAACCAGAAACAAATCCCCCAAAATCGGAGTAAAAACTCAAGCTATTACTAATTAAGAAGAAATCAAGGACCAAGACCTTTACCTTTTAGCTCGCCGATGAAGTGGAATGTTGGAAACTGTCTGCGATCGACGAAGCTTGAAAGGAAAATGGAAGGGCAGCCAACTGGAAAATGAAGCCTGAAAGCGTGTTTTGTTACAGGGAAACCTTATGGAGACGACATGACGGCGTCGTTCCACTTCACATCATTAAAAAAATAAAATAAAATAAAAAAGGGTTTTCACCCGGATCGGTCCCACCTTTTCCAGACGACATGACGACATGTCGTTTGACCAAAACGACATCGTATTCCATTTCTGCAAGACGGATAAAAATAAATCGAAATTAATTTTTAAACACCCTATATCGACGACATGTCGTCTGCATAGGGTGACCAAAACGGCATCGTATTGATTTTCTGCGACAAAGAATTAAAATAAATCGAAAATATTTTTTTAATTCCTCCTCCCGAAGACATGTCGTCGGTATAGATATTCGATATACCGCTAATATTTTGCCCCTTCTCGCCAAGCATATGCAGACAACTTGTCGTCGGCATAGCTTTTTTGGTCAAAGACATATGGTCAATGTTTCCCGACGACATGTCGTCTCTATAGATCGACTTTTGCCGACGACGTATGCCGTTTGGATAGGTGTCGTCTGCAAATGGCTCGATCCTTGTAGTGGTTTCACTACAAGAATTCTGGGCTATAACGACAACAGTAGTCGACGGTAAAGAGTAAGTTAATCGCCAGTAAAGACAATAGCAGCGACACGTTGCCGGTAAAAATTTGTCGCTATTGATCAGGTTGTCGTTGTTACAAAGAATTATCACCGTTAATGCTCCTGTCGCCAGTAATACTTCATGTCGCCACTAATGATAAAGTCGCCATTAATATTGTCGTCGTCGAGAATGGTGTCGCTGTAATAACATTTTTAATTTTTTTATTTTTTTTCTAATCCACAGTTTTTGGTATAAAAAACTGATACATAACAACGTTAAAAAGGGAAAAAAAATACATACCAACATCCGATTAAATACCAAATATTGTTATAATTAATTTCATACCAAAATAAAACAACAAAAAGTTTTACAATTCTAACAAGTAGCAAAATAAGTTTTACAATTCTAACAAGTAGCAAAGCGTGACAATAAGTATAACATACAAATAAAGCTCCTCCATACAAATAAAGGTCCTCCCTACATGCCGAGTAGTTGAGCATTGCTTGAAGATTTTCCAACTACATAATAAATAACAACACATATAAATTTATAAGTTAAATTATCAAACATAAACAAAAACTACCAAAGTACATTCTATTTCTTGCACTAAAATACAAGATATACCAAAAGTACGTTGATATTTCTTACACTTGGGACAAAAACACTACTACCAAATCAACATGCATTTTATGATGCCAAATTACATTGCTATTTTTAAACTAGAGACAAAAAAACAAAAGTACATTGCTATTTCTTGCACTTAAGACAAAAACCCAATTAACAATGCTTTTAGCAAATAATCACCAAAAACCAAAATTACCAAATCAACATGTATTTTATGATGCCGAAGTACATTGTTATTTTTAAACTAGTGACAAAAAACCAAAGTACATTGTTATTTCTTGCATTTGGGACAAAAGCACAATTAACAAACCTTTTGGCAAATAATCACCACAAACCAAAATTACCAAATCAACATGCACTTTATGATGCCAAAGTACATTGCTATTTTTAAATTATAGACAAGAAACCAAAGTAGATTGCTATTTCTTGCACTTGGGACAAAAGCACAATTAGCAAATCAACATATATTTATTGATACCAATTACCAAAGCTTTTACAAAATAATCACCGTAAACAAAAATTACCAATTCAACACTCATTTATTGATATTAAATAATATTGTTTTACTTGTGATGGTTGTGATGTCTGTGGTGGTGGTTGTGATGGCTGTGAAATCGACGGGATAGCAGAAGGTCTCCAGCTGATGCCTCTGATATGGCCATGTCGTTCTCCTAATATTTTCTCGAAAGCAACACTTTCTTGAGCCGGTGTTAACTCTCTTTCACCTTCTGGCCCTTGGGTTTGTTCCAAGAGCTCTTCCACTAACCGATTATGTATTTCCCAAAAGTGACTAGAAATTAAGTATAAATAAACACTTAATTATATGATAAATTTATAACTAAATACTTGTGTATTGTTGTTCCTCCTCGACAGTAACAAATAGACCATCCCTATCGGTATGAGGCTTGTGAAACGTTTCCATTCTCTTAAGGTTCTGTTTAACATTAAAAATTAGATTATTTTAAATAAATAATTTCATGTATTGTATGTTACCTTCTTATAGAAAGTACTGCTATACGAGCTTGACCCCCCAAGATTCACGATCGTTTGCATTTCTCAGACTTTTTTGTTCCTTGCTGAAGAAATTTTGTGTTCGTCCGTTTGGAAATACTCAATTGTTTTCTTCCAATTATCAACATACATACCATCTGGAGGGTTGGCTATTGCTCTCGGGATATCCTGATACCCTCCGACATGCATAAAATATTCTTTTGCATCAGCTTTACGCTCTCGATAACCTTTTGACAAAGCTGCTTGAAAATTCTCTATCAAGAGATGAGCTTTTGGATCTCGGTACATTTGATCCAAATCAAACTTTGTCTACAAAAAAAAAGTTAACCAAGTAAAAACCAGTCATAATTAACCGTATAATTTATTTTTATATAAATAATTTACCCCTAAATGTTGTATGATTGTATCTTTTATTGTAGGGGAAACATTTTTCCAAGTCCATTTATCAAAAAGGTCCATCTGCCACATTATTTTTCCAACTTCTCGTGCAAACATGTGTTTTGGATCTCCTATGGGATCATATGTCATGTCCCTTTCATAATCCATGTGAATCGGGTTGCCCTTATTCGGTAAGAGCGCTCTTTCAAGCTTAATTATTTTGTCTTTGCCTCAAACTTTCCTACATTGCTTAACTACAAATATAATTGAAATTTATTAGAAACAATATTAATTTATAATAACTTAATAAAAATTGTAAATAAGAATTCATAATAAGACTTACGATCTTGCTCATGATGACCAACACCTCTACCATTTGGGAAAGGTGGGTCCTCAGCTCCATCACCCCCATGTCCACGGCCCATAACAGCAGCCATGGTGTACACAAACAAAATCCATTTCGGCATCATTTTCTAAAAAATTAAAAGATATACAAATACAAATTTTATTACAAATACACATTACATAGGAATAAACATTTCTATTTAAACTAGGAATCCAAATAAATTTCATATTACAAATATGCATTACATAAGAACTATTCTATTTAGAATCTTCCTCATATCCATCAATGTCTTCTTCAATATCATAATCAGAATCGGTCTCATCGTAATCAATCTTGCAAACAGAATCATCATTGACTCTACCAGTTGGCGGAGGAGCTTCAGTTGCACTTTCTACATGAACAATGACTCTAGGAATGTTTTGAAAGTACATGCTGAAATCGATAAAAAGTGGAGCATCGAATGAAGATATATTTTGAACTACGTCAACATTGTTTACAGTTTCGTGTGAGCCATTGTCAATATTTTGGACATAGCCATTGTAGGCAAGTTGGACAGGATCATCGTTCGGTGGCAGATCCCAAATACTTCAATGATTAACATGCTCGACAATACACCAATGGTTTTCGTTTTGTTTTGCTCGAGAAGGCTCTCTGATGTAGAACACTTGTTTAGCTTGTAAAGCATATATGAGTTGATCATCTTTATATGCTTCACGTCATGTGTCGATACTGGTGAAATTATCACTATAATTAACTCTTGTTCGAGTATCAAACCACTTGTAACGAAATAGTACAGTTGAATAATCATGTGTATACTGCAACTTTATAATCTATTCTAACTGGCCATAATATTTTTCACCTACCGCTAAAACCCCAGAGTTTTGTGTTCTGCGTCGTACGTCACGACTAAGTACAATAAACCTAACACCGTTGACTATGCATGCGATGTAAGTATAAGCATTCATTTGTGGACCCATTGCAAGAGCCGACAACTCTTTATGCAATTCTAGAGAGTTTTCTATTTTCATTTGATGAACCTAGGAAATATAAAGTAATATGTATTATGTATTTTTTAGATTAATGAAACAAAATGGTTTATTAATTTGTGTTACCTTTTCAAGAAACCAATTAGGAATTCTCTCTTTTCATCACTTTGGGGATGTTCAGCTTCGGATTTCCTACGTTGATGACAAAAAGATACAGATGTAAAAAGATAAAAAAAAAAAAATTTAAGGATGAAAGTTAGAGATAAGAATAGCTACTTGATATATTATCTGACTTCTTCACATCTATTCAATACAAACCATTCTATTGTTTTTGCACACATGTATCGATTCATACCCCATACCAATAGACTTTAGTTTCTTATTGGCTAGATAATGTGAAAGGGGAACCTTGTTGCCTTCAGGAAATGCTGACTGCAACAACTCAAGGAGTTGAGCAAATGAACTATCAGTCTATTTGTTGTTCATCTTGATATGCATTAACTTTGCTAAAATCTCAAGGGAAAATGTGCAACCAGGATACAATTTAGTTTCCATTTCTTCTAACAACTGTGAAAAATCATCATCCACACCGCTACCCCTTGTATTCGAGGTTCCTTCATTGAGGTTGGTATCATTTTCTCTTGACTCCCACATCACAACGTCGATTAATCGTCCATTTCGTTACTTGGTAAGACGACCAAAGGAATTAAAGATTCACCATGATAGATCCAAGTTGTGAACGACTTGCTGAAACCATTTATAAATAGATGGTGTTCCACTGCATTCAAGTACTTGAAGTAACGGTTATCACATTTTTGACACGCACATCTGATTTTACCATTACTATTAAGGTGTGACTTGGACTTCTCGATAAAAGCTTTGAGTCCTGCTTGGAACTCGGGATAGCTTCAATGTGGATTACTAGTCTAGCGTTTATCAATAGACATGATGTTACTGAAACATAATTTCGGGTTTAGAGTTTAGTCTATCGAATTAGCATTGTTTTTTTTACAATCCACATTATTTTTTTACAAAAAAAAAAAGACATCCAACTTTATTTGTAACATTCTATTTTATAGCATCTTACTATTGTACCTTTTTATATATTTTTTATTTATAACATTTTTTTCGATTATAACATTGTACTTTAAACAATTATATTATGCTTTTGTTTTCTATTGTAGTAGTTTACTTTTTGTTTTCCAAGACATGCATCTTACTATTGTACCTTTTTATATATAGTTTTTTTATTTATAACATTTTTTTGTTTTTTTTATCCAATTATAGCATTGTACTTTAAACAATTATATATATATATATATATATATATATATATATATATATATATATATATATATATATATACACACCACAAAAGTAGAGTTATTACGTTGTTTTTTTACGGTCAAGATTAAAAAATATATTTTTTTTTAAATTTATAGCATTGTATAAACATGTTGCAAATAAAAATTTAAAAAAATAAAAAAGACATGAAAATGTAACAATTTTTAACTTTTGTGTTAAAAATACACATGTGACTCAAAAAAGTAGATATTACAATATTAAAAAAAAATGTATTTTTAACATTTTACTTTTATAGTATCTTACTATTGTACCTGTTTGTATTTTTTTATATATAACACTTTTTTTTCTAATTATAACATTGTACTTTAAACAATTATACTATGTTTTTTTTTCTATTGTAGTGATTTCCTTTATGTTTTTGAAAACATGCATCTTACTATTGTACCTTTATATATATATATATATATATATATATATATATATATATATATATATATATATATATATATATATATATATATATATATAACATTTTTTCAATTACAGCATTGTACTTTAAACAATTATATATATATATATATATATATATATATATATATATATATATATATATATATATACACACACACACACACACCCCATAAGTTTAGAGGTATTTTTTTGTTCTTTTTTACCGTCGAGATTAAAAAGTATATATATTTTTTATTTATAGCACTGTATAAATATATTGCAAATAAAAAATTTAAAAACTTAAAAAGACATGAAAATGTTACAATTTCTAACTTTTGTTTTAAAAATACACATGTAACTCAAAAAAGTAGATATTACAATTTAAAAAAAATAAAAAATTAAAATTAAAATTTTTTATTTATGCGTTTTTTAATTACAATTACTTGTAATTTATATAGGCAAAAGTTGTAAATATTAAATAAAAAGATCAAAGATCCAACGATTTTTTCCACACGTTTATGAAAAGCATTTATATTAAATAAATCAAATTTAATAATTGATATATGTTTAGCGATTAGCTTTTTTCCATCACTCACACACACACACACACACACACACATATATATATATATATATATATATATATATATATATATATATATATATATATATTCCATTTGTAACATTGTATTTTAAAAAAATTTATACCATTTTTTTCCAATTATAGCATCCTACTTATACCAAAACCACATACTTTCACGTAATACATAAGAGCATCAAATACACATACTTTCACATACATATACCACATATACACCAAATACACATACATACATTATAACATCCTACTTATACCAAATACACATATACTTTCACATATATAGATAATAAAATCCTACACATATACTTTCACATATATAGATAATAACATCCTACTCATACCAAATACACAAATTTCACATTCATATATCATATATACGCCAAACACACATTCATTCACATACATATATAATAACATCCTACGTATACCAAATACACATATACTTTCACATATATAGATAATAACATCCTACTTATACCAAATACACATATTTCATATTCATATACAACATATACACCAAACACACGTATATTCATATATATATATACACCAAATTTACATAGATTCACATACATATATCAAACATGTGCCAATTTTCACATAATTTGTACAACTACACATATTTTGCAATTAAACTCAAATTTCACAATAAATAGAAGTAAAGAAAACCTCTGGCGGCAGAAATCAAAGAAATAATGCAGTCAGTGTTCTAAAAGGCGCGCCATGGCGTGCGCCAAGGCGTGTCATGGCGTGAGGCGTGGCTCCGCCGTTACGAATAGTCTCATAACGTTGATGTTAGGCGTGGCGCGTGGCAAGGCATGATATGGTGCGCCATGGCACGTTATGGCGCCTGTTTTTTTCGTTTGAGACACGGTTTTTTGCTCTTTGTTATGTCTTTTCTAATCGGAGATACAAGTATTGTGGTTTTTGTTAAATTTTTGTTACTAGTTATTGATCTAACACTTCTAAAAAGTAGTTATATTTAATATAAATTTATATTTATGTGGTAATATAATTTTAAATTAATACAAAATCGCCGCCTTACATTACGCCTTGAAAAATGTCATGGTTCGTTAAGCTTGAGGCTTGACCTTGCCGTCATGCCACGCCTCACGCCATTTAGAACCTTGAATGCAGTGGTGGCGGTAGTCATCGGTGGTGGCCGGGAAAGTCAATCAAAAACTGAAATTGACAATTTTCTGCAATTGATCACTAAAATAAGCTAAAAATTGATGTTACAAGACAAAATGGAAAGGAAACTAAGCTGGAAATATCTATTGTCACTGGAAAGTTGTGTCCGTTGCCGGAAACTGAGGAGCCTCACCGGTCTATCTCAACTTTGACCGCCGGTATCTTCTTTTATGTGGCCGGAATCCTTAATCTCGGTTTTGCCAAAGGGGATTTCTTATGAATCGACGAAAAAGATGAAAGAAAAAACGCAGCAGCAGTGACATGGAAGCAAACAGAAGAGAAAAGGAAAAGGGCATCGATGTTTGGTTAACTACGTTGACCTTTAGCGACGACACCTTTACCGGCGACAATTTTGGCTGTAGCAGTGACTTCTATCAATAGTGGCAATACTTAGGAGGGAATTATTGTCGCGTCATTTATTCGAAAATTAGCGGCAATTCGGTTAGGTCTTTAGCGGCGACTTTTGTCACGATATTGCTTTTGTGCATTCTGCGAGTACCCTAGCCGTTGGATTAGAAACACGATCGAACGGTCTTAAATTATTGAACGTGAAAGCCCGAATCCATGTCATAGGCCATTAGCGGCGACACCAATAGTGGCGACACCAACATTTAGCGGCGACAATTTGATATGTCGCCGCTAAAGGTATGTGTCGCCACTAATTAATGTATTTCTTGTAGTGGAATTGTACGACGGACCCCATTGATCTTCGTTCTTGATCCACCACAGATTAGTATGTATGAAATTTTAGTTTATGTGTAACAAAAAATTATATTGGTTAGACCTGATCATAATGTTAACTCCTAGTACCCTCATGATGTAAATTCTTGGATCCGCCATTGGTCATAATGCTAACTGCTAGACAAATGTTGTCATTGAAAGCTCCGCCATAAATAAAAAATGTCTGATATTAAGCTGTAAACTTTTGATAGTCGGTGATAACATAAATTTATGATAGAAATTTACGACTTAAATTTACGAGCGACCATTCTTAAATCAAGGTCCATTCATTCTCATATCTACCGGTTCATGGATTGAAAAGCAACCTTTATCGGATAGTGCTTTTTTGATCTACGAGTGAATAATGTATCGGATTCATTTGGGTGTAGCCATATCTCATTATCTCATTAAGCGGCCTAAATAATATTAAACTCCAAGTGATTGTAGGAAAAAATTCTATTGTTGGAATATTTATGCTCATCAGGAGGGTCCGGTATAAGTCTTATGTTTCACGTAAGCATTTAAGAGTTTTTGACCGAAATAGTGTGCTCGTGTGGGGTGTAGGTTGTACCGACGTTGACTCGTTAAGTTATGAGTTAGGGCACGCTTTCATTGAGTTTAATTACAAATTACCTTGTTTGGTAAATATTTTTAAAAACATATCTATTCAGTAAATATTTTTGTAGAAAACACCATTCTTGTCAAAAACTCAAGCATTTAACATATCTCACATTATGACACTGCGTTCATTTAAAACCCAATAAATATTCTCATGTCAAAGACATAAATCCTCGTAATTATTTATCCGACATTAATATATATATATATATATATATATATATACACACACACACACACACACATACTAGTAGTGTACCCGTATGATGCGGCTGCGTTAGATAATTCCTTTCGGTATATGGTTTTCATGCTATGATTAGTTTCCTATTCGTGTTAGATATTTCGTTTCAGTCTTATGAAGAAATGTTTTTTTCGGCGATTAGTTTTCTTTTAGGATGATGTTGTTTCAAGATAAAAAGAAAAGTATATTGCTAATTTGCAATGTGACAGATATCGCTCCAAGGTTGTGAATTGTTCTTTTCAACAAGTAGTTTCATTTCGATAATTATGGTTTAGGATGAGGGTAACAACTATGTGTATGTTGCTTTGGTTTAAAATATAAGTATATTGAGACTTTGGGATAAAAAAGTTGCACTGTCTTTGCGCTTAAAACAATAATACTTATTATTTTGAGCTAAAAATGAAATATGTTGATGTTTTGAGAAATAATTTATTTTCGGGAATTATTATGGTTGGGGTGGGTGTAGGGGTTAGACAGATATTTTATTTTGGTATAAGGTTTACGGTTTAAGTGGGAGGTGTGATGCCACACGTAAAAATATATTAATTTTTTGGATTAAAAATCTACACATGATATTGTTTTGTTTAAACGATTTGTACATTTGAAGAATGTCAATATTTAATCAAACAAATTTTTAGGATGGTTTATAGTCGATTATATGCAAAATAGTTAGGGAAATTATGTGGCCGCAATGTATAATTCATTTTCAACCAATAAAATTCCATAACGATTGATTTTTTCTTTCGCGCCGTATCTATATAATTATAAATTGTTTTCTAATTACAATATCAAATGATATATTTTAGCGATTTTGAAATTGTTATCATAAAGGTGTTGCTAATAAGAAATCATTTAGACATTCTATTGACCCTGACTCCTTTATAAAATGTCAACCTATAATTAATTATTTATAAAAATAGGAAGCGACTCGCAGGTGCCAGGAATCGATCTCCGGTGCTTCACCTCATCAGTCCAGCGTCCTTGTCATCTGATCGAGCTCGCTGGATAAATAGGAAACGAGTGCTTGATCAATCAATTTGTCTTAAATAATAATAATAAAATAAATCTTAAACAGATAATCATAATTAAAAAGTTCGAATATGCTCCATTATCCATCAACATTTTCGAAAGTGATTTAACTTTGTTTTTATTTCATACTAGGTTATAACCCGTAGGAATCACGAGTAATCAATTTCAATTTTAAAAGAAAATTACTTATTGATTTATCATTTATTACATTGACTCAAAGAAATCTCAAATAATTGCCGATTTATGATATGCAAATTTCCAGAAATAATTTTTGAACATAAAAGATTGCACTATTATTATGGAATTGAAATTAAATACATAATGTTGATTGCTTATTTTTAGGGATTGATTCAAACTTAACAGATTTAAAGATTACCATTGCTGGAAATTGGTGGAAATTAATATGTATACCGACTTTAAATTAAATGAAGGCAAAATAGTCAATTAACTTTGTAAAAATATTAGAGTTGGAAGTGTCACATGTCAAAGAGAACATTTTTTATTAGGGAGCACACTATATTTTTTAGGTGTTATTACATGATAGTGTATGTTATTGACTATTTTACTTGTATGTTTATAAACTTAGAGAGTGTCTGGGAATACTTTTTAAATAACTTTTGTCTTTTAACTTTTCTAAAAAATTAAAAAGATGTTTGGAATATAGAAAAGTTCTTTTCAAAATAGCTTTTTGTAAAGAAGACAATAGTAGGTTTTCAAAAGTCATGAAAGTGTGGTTTTTTGTAACTTTTGAACTTTTAAAGCTAAATCACACTCTAAAATCAAAAAATACTACCAAAACACTTTTTAAAAACAACTTTTGATTTTGCTTCTTCAAAAGAACTTTTACAAAAAGAACTTTTGGGCTTAAAAAGTAATCCCAAACACCCCCTTAAAAAATATCAAGTAAGAAAATAGTTTGATTTTGTACTAAGTATATGCGATCGCAAATAGTTAAAAGTTTACAAATATATTTAAAAAAAAAATCATTTTCCCAAATAATCAAAACTCGTCACATCAAATAATTTATTTGTAAATTTTAGTTATTAAACTTTATTAATTTGATATATCAAAATATATAAATATTGCATTACTTTTAACATGTCACTTAAATTTAGTTATATATACTAATTTTTACTAACTTCATTATGTTTGATACCAATCAAAGCTCAAACGGTATCGGGTTTTATATAGTTCAAATTAAAACTTAATGTCACTGACTGACCATATTTCTGTTGTCTACCTACACTTAATTACAAATATTAGTTTATATCGATTTTATTTCTAATTGATTAAAAACTATAAATTAATTTCTATTTGTTTTCAGATTATGTGGAAAATGGCGTGCTATTGGAATCATCAATAATCGCTAAGGGTCCTTGCTCTTAACATTATCATAATCTTTTTATGAATGTCCGTGTTGTGCAGAAACATCTATATAATTGAAGTCTTTATAAATATATGTATTTTTTTAATATAATAATAACGTTGTTGTTAAATTTTATATAATAATTCGTATACTAAATTTATATAATATATTGATTATTTTGAATTATATGATAATATATATATTTATTATAACTACATAATCTCAATCGTTTGAATGACTTCTACCCGCAAGTTACAAATTAATAAAATTAAATATAATATATTGTTTAATGTTATTTATAGTTGTTGTTATTGTTAATTAATTTTAAAATTTATTTGCTTAATATTTTAATTTATATCATTATAATTATTTAAAACATCAAATATTGTTTTTTTGATTTGGAAGTTAACAATACAATCATTTATATAGATTTATTTTTTAAATATTGTTATTGTATGTTATTCTAAGCTACTTATTTGAAACTTTTAACGATTATAAAAATACCTTTAGGAAATATTTTAGTTAAATTGATATTACAATTTAGTTTTTCCATTTATCACTACAATTTATCATTTTTAACTATTTATAAAGTATTCTTTGGTTTTTTAAGTGGAACTGAAATTTATATTTAAGTTGACATTGTAATCTTATATTAAAGTTAATAATTTAAGTATTTTGTCCAAATTGTTTAAAAGTTGTAGCTTTAAACTGATAATGGTTTATATACAACAACATATTAAATCTAATAAATTAAATATAATATTTTAAAAGTTAAAGACATAACTTTATAAGTAGAATGTCCATACCTTATTTAATACATAAGCATGTTCTTGTTAGGAAGTCTGGAATGAAAGATGAAGTCCACACACAACCTCCCACACCTTGTGGGGAACCCACAACTTTGGTACAAGAAGTAGGGTATAGGCGTGTCTTTCACTCAAGCTCTTAACTAGTTAATCCCATGTTACATTTAGACGAAATATAAAAATTTCCAAATAAGTGTACATAACATATATATATATATATATATATATATATATATATATATATATATATATATATATATATACACACACCATATGAATATAACTGCTTTTTTGTTCTTTTTTATTATTATTTACTAGAAACAATAATTCCAATTCAAATGAGTTTTGATTACATTTATTGATAATCAAATTACTTAATAAATAATTATTAAGTAGTAACATTCTATAAGGTGTGACCTTATATGATCATATATCATTAGCAAATATTATTCTATAATGAGTCTTGGTCAAATAGATCTTTTCAATCTTCCACTTACACAAAACTCATCATAAATTGATATAAACAGTGATGAACTGTAACACTCCAAATCAGGTAAATACCCTTTGTACCCTTGAATGAAAAAGTTTAGCATAATGTTCCATTAAGTACGTTGGGCGTACTTCAGGAGAACGCTTGGCGTACTAAGGATGCATGATTACGGAGGGTCATCACGTAATATGGGCGTACTAAAGTACACGTGGGGCGTACATGACGAATACTCAAAACCTTAATCCTTGGATTTTTCACCTATTTAAACATCCTTAAGCCATTAGGAATAAACTCTAACCAGCCTCTAGAGTCTTAT
The DNA here is from genome assembly GCF_051521515.1 of Lactuca serriola. Taxonomy (NCBI): domain Eukaryota; kingdom Viridiplantae; phylum Streptophyta; class Magnoliopsida; order Asterales; family Asteraceae; genus Lactuca; species Lactuca serriola. The sequence continues at coordinate 331,313,688 of NC_136411.1, forward strand.
TTTGTGCCTTTACCTCAGTTTTCCTTTGAGAGTGTGATTTCGGAGCATAGAAGTGTGTTGGTGTCCATTTTGGAGCTTATTCAAGAAGAAGAAGTTAGTAAGCAAGCTTGCGGTGGCATTGGGCTTCAAGATCCCACATCTAGGTCATCTTGAGGAGCTTCTGGAGGTATAAAGTCTTAATCTTGCCATCTTATTCACCTGATTGAGTTAGGGTTTGCTATATGGTCCCTTTTGTGTTCATGAATCATCTTTTGGGAGTTTAAGCAACTCTAGAGCTTAGGAAGAGTATATTTGAGGTCCATTAGCTCATTTATACCATAAAAACGTAGTCTTGAGGAGTTTTTTGACCTCATGCATGAGTTAAGACCCTTGGAAAGGTTTTAATGGGTTATAAGGGGTTGTTGGGAACATATGGGGGAATGCAAGGGCATAAAGTTGCCAACTTAATGGTCTTGATAATTGTTTTGACCTCATGCTTGACGTTAATATCCCAAGCATTAATATCTTAATGGTCGTTTGTGCATGCCTGACTTGTACGCCGCACGTAGTAGCATTACACAGCGCATATGGCTGAAGGAGCTAGTACCCTGAGTGTACTGGAGCGGTACGCAAGGCGTACGCACTTAGATGGGTTTTGGGCTTCTCTTGGGCTTGTAAGGCCTCTGGGCCTTATCCAGTTTTGGGTTAGTGGTCTGATTAATCTGTTTTGGGCCATGGTTGTTTTTGTTGCGCCTTATTGGGCCATGTGGTCCATTAATAGCTTTGGACATGGACTTTAAGCCTATTAGCAAAGGAAAGACTCTTGGGCCATTATGGAAGGATTTGGCTTAGGGAATTGGGTTGTGTAATTAGATTGTATTTAATCCTAATTTTAGGTAATGGTATTATTATTCAGCACGGGTTGTGTCAGATTGTTAGGCGAGCAACTTTTGGGTTCAGCAGACTAAGGTGAGTCTCCTTATTATACCAATGGGTCGAAGGCACCATGGTCGGCCCATTCAGTTAGTTGTGTATGTGATATGTGGCATGCTAGTTATTTGTACGATATGTGATATGCTAGTTGTCTTTGTGATACTTGCATGGAAGACCCCTGGGGGAGCCCGTGACACTTGGATATAAGACCATGTGGGGGAGCCCATGACATTCTAGGAAAAGACTATGGGGGGAGCTCATGTCACTTGGATATCAGACCATGTGGAAGAGCTTATGGAATTCCAAGTAAAACCATGGGAGGAGCCCATGACACATAGGTATAAGACCCTGGGGGAGCCCACGACATCCTGGAGTAAGACCCAGGAGGGAGTCAACGATATCTATATATGTTAGTATCCATGGATTGTATGGTTGATATGGTTTATATGATTATGTGGATTGTATGGGGTATGTTATGGGGAACTCACTAAGTGAGATTACATTTTGTTGGTTGATTCAGGTATTTCAGGATCTAAGGGCAAGAGTCCGGCGTGATGGTGCGGCACGCAGTCTCTTGTGTTTTATTTGGGGACACTCTAATTTCATGAATAATTTATCTGATCTTGATTTTTAAAAACAATTGTTCGAATTTTATAATTAATAAGCACTATTTAGTACTTTAAATGAAAATTTTTATTTGAAAATTTGGGCTGTTACAGGTTGGTATCAGAGCTTTGGTTTGAAGGATTTAGGCATACTCTCAAGTGTGTCAAAACTCAAACTGTGGAAATGGTAAAATTATTTTTCAAAATCAAAGTTAAAAATTTCTTAAAAACGATTTCTTGTAAGAAAAAGGGAGAGTGCAATGCGTGTAATCGGCCGAGCTCGAGTAAGTGTTTTCCCCAATATGTTATCCATGCTATATTGATATTTGGAATGTGATAATCGTATGGATCTAGCTATGCGTATGCCTTCAGAATTGTATACGGTTAGGATCTTATACCCTTAGAATAATTGATTTCACCTTATTTCTTGTTCCTCGTTTGGTTGTAGTCCTAGGGCAGAGTCTGTTATCCGACAGTCTATTTGATCATGTTCTGTGTATGATTTACATGTACAAGGCAACCTATTATTATTGATTTGAGTTCTGGTTTGATAGGAATGGAACAAATCTTAGGATAGCGTAGGATTTGAGTTATGCAGTAGTTTGTGAGATTTGTTTTCTTCTGGGATGAATTAGAGTTATCAGATAGAGCTTTGGGGAAGGCACAGATAGGTGTGGCAGGTTGTATTGGGCCCGTGCTACTGAAAGCACAGGAGCTGTACTTGAACTAATGTTAGATCTGGAAGCTCTAAGGAGACCGGTGTAGAATAATCCCTTTTTCAAATATCTTGATTATTATGTCTTATGGTATTTTAGATCAGAATGGTGGTGACGCGACATGGAGCAGGAGGATTAGGATCGGGATCAGGACTCGGATATGGGTCGGGCTATGCTTCGGAGCCCATTGACAAGAGGCTACGCGAGCTTATCACAACCGAGGTTACGAGGGGAATTCTTGATGCTACCTTAGTGATTTTCGGGACCATCAAGGAGGGGTTGATGGAGATCATGGAGGAGCAACTCAGGTCTTTTCGGGCCGAGATTGTTGTGGGCCAGATCGGGGCCCGAAATCCCTCGTTCTAGAAGTTTAAGGCGTGCGGGGCGCCTGAGTTCTTTGGGGTCAGCGACCCCATAGTTTGTCGACGTTGGGTGGCAGACATGGAGAACGCCCAACGCACGAGCTTTTGCCCTGAGGCAGCAAAAGTGGGGTGTGCTTCATGCATGTTGAGGGACCGAGCTAGGGACTGGTGGGAGGAGGTAACCCACCAGGTGGGATCGTCTAGAGTGGTTGAGATGTCGTGGGAGGAGTATGTCAGGCGTTTTGACATGGAGTTTGCACCATCCATTGAGGTGCAATGTTTAGTGAGGGGGTTTCAGGAGCTACAACAGACCACCGAGACTGTGGCGAGGATCACCGCCAAGTTTTGGAAACGAGCACTATTGATTCTGCAGTATGCTGTGGATGAGGATATGAGGAGGATGAGGTATCATTCCATGTTGAGGGATGATATCCATGAGTTCGTAAGCTTTTCAGGGTGCAAAACCCTGAATGAGATGGTGGAGAAGGCCCGAGAGCGGGAGATGGAGTTGGATTTCCGCACCAAGCAGAAGCCAGAGCAGGCTTAGATAGCTGTAGGTTAGACTAAAAAGCCTAAGACCTCTGACTCTTCCAGTAGGGGCTAGAAGGTTCGTAGCTGGTGTGCCAAGTAGGACTGTTCACTATTCGGATAAAACCGAATTATCCAATTGGACAATTTGGATTGGACTATTTGGTTTGGATATTCGGATTTTTGGATTGGTTTTTAACAAAACTGAATTATTATTTTGGATTTCGTATTGGTTTTGGTTTATAAAATAAGAACCAAATAGTCCAAAAAAACCGAATAAACATTTATTATTTATCTATTTATAATATATATCCATAGTTATTTATTAATTTGGTAATTTGTTTTTTCAAATAGGTTCAAAACGTTTCACCCGATAAAAAAACATTAATATGCATTTTCTATCAAAAGTTTTCTATCTATAAAATATTTAACTATAATATATCGTCTTAGTAGTTGTTTATAAATTTCAAAACACAACTAAATAATTTGTTTTTGGTTCTTGTGTAAAGTTGGGTAATATTATAATTATATATCGTTTTAAAATGTTTCGCTTTTTGAAAAACCGAATTATAAAAAACCGATCCAACCGAATTGTAATTGAATTGGATCGGATCGGATTTGAATTTAGATTGGACTATTCGGATCCATGTTTTGAAAACCAAAATCAATTTGGATTCACTTGATTGGATCGGATCAAACCGATCCATCCAAACGAAAACCCCTATTGCCAAGTGTGGTAAGCCGCACAATGGGGGTTGTTGAGCAGCGGGCTTGGAATGTTACATGTGTGGACGGATGGGCCACATGAGCAGGGATTGCCCCAAGAAGGGATTGATTTGTATCCACTGCTACCAGATAGGCCATAAAAGGTCGATTGTCCGAGTTTATAGGGAGGAGGGGGAGTAGTGGTGACGCTTGCGCCCACCACATTGAGGATCACTGATGGCTGCCATGCCAAGGCGGAAGCTCCTGCGTTGAAGAGTCGCGCTTTTCATTTGACTACCGAGGAGGCTCGGGCAGCATCAGATGTTGTGGCTGGTATGTGACCTATTTTTTCTATTGATATATATATATATATATATATACATATATATATATATACATATATATATATACATATATATATATATATATATATATATATATATATTGTTATGCTTATATATCTATGAAGCTCTTGAAGAAGAGTATGATGGTACGCAACATGTTTTTATATATCATGTTGAGACAGAATCTTCATCAGACACTGAAGAATACGAATCAACAACGGATGACTCAGACTAGTCCCATACATACCTCGCTTTTCAGGGAGGAGGAGATTAACCATTTTTGCGCCAACCTCCAGAAGATTGATGATTCCCTTATCATGAATCTTACTAATCCAAACTCTATTTATGTTTCTGCCTTCCTTAACTTTAAAGGATATAAAAAATTTAGAGTACATTGTTTTGTAGACACAGGTGCATCTTTATGTCTTGCAAGCAAATTCATCATTCCGGATGAACTCTGGGAAAACGCTCCCAAAGAAATTAGTGCCACTATTGCAAATGGTGAAACCATAAAAATTAATAAAGTTTGTAGAAATATTAATCTCGAACTTTCAGGAGAACATTTCAATGTTCCCACTATTTATGTAACGCCCGTGTTTCTAGGCTAGGCATTAATATTGACATAATGGTCTAGGTTAACCTTTGTAACTCATTTAGAAGAAATGAAAAGGAATTATGTGAATTTTATGTGAATTATGTGTTTTATGCTTAATTATTAGGGTTTAATTAATTAAAAATAAAAATAAGCGTCAAAATTAAAGTGTGAGATAAGCCTGATATCTTTACGTAAAGTTGTAGTGGTCGAAACAAGGATTTCGGGGATATAAAGAATACCAAAATCCGAGTTATAACGAAGAAGTTATGACCTATTGAAGTTTCGCGACAAAACCGGCACGGTGCTGAATGTCGTAAAAAGTGAGTTTTTGATAAACTACTTTTTAGCCTTAGTAATCTAAACGAAAGTCGTAGTATTCGTTAAACCGAGAAGTTCGATAAAAAGAACGCCCAAATCTGACTTCGTATGAGGAAGTTATGATTTTTCGAAGTTTCAGCGTAGCAGTAGACAGCTAAAAACTCGAATTTTAGATCGATCGATTTTTAGCCGACACAACCTAAACGAGAATTGAAGGTCTCGTCATTAGGAGCACAACGGTAAAAAGTCTGACGAAAACGGACGTCGGATGAAGAAGTTATGAATTTTTAACGGATTTCCTATCCCGGTCTGTTAAAAATAATAATATAAAATTTAAAGTCAAAATTAGCCGACGAAGTCTAAACGGAAGTTGTAGATCGTAATTTTAGCTACGCGTGCATATAAAGAACGTCAAAAACGGAGCTCGTATGCGAAAGTTATGGATTTTAGAAGTTTTGGCACGAAAACCGAGAAATTTCGCATAGTCACACAATTGCCACGTCACCCTCGCTTAGAAAGTGACACGTGTCCTGCTGAGTCACCTGGCTGCTGAGTCATTAGGCTGCTGAGTCACCGAGGCTGCTGAGTCATGCGAGCCACGTGTCCTCTTCTGATTCGACCGAGGAGGAGGCCCAATCCGAAGCAGCCAGCTCCCCAGCCGAAGCTTCGCCCAGCTGCCGCGTGTGTCCGAGCCTCGCATAGCCTAGCTCCGAGTCTCGCAGGTGCGCCAGCAAGCCGCGGTCCACTTAGAAGCCGCCAGCGAGCCCTCGCATGTGCGAACCAGGTGCGAGCCATGCGAGCCTTGTGCGAAGCCACCCCCTGCGAGCCGTCGGATCTCCGAAGCGTGCCATCTTCTCAGCCGTTGGATCAAACTTCGGACCCTATAAATAGAAGGGTACCTGCGAGGGTTTCCGGTTACTTTTGGAATTTTGCCACTTTTAGCCCCTTTCTCCATATTTTCTTCATCTTAACATCCCGCAAAGCCCCGGTATCGATTGCAAAGCCCGGAATACCCCACGAAGTGCCCGAGAAGCCCGGAAAATTTATCTTTTCGGTTTCGAAGCCCGACCTTTCGCAGAGCCCGGTTTCTCAATAAAACTCCCGGTTTTATTAGAAACGATCGTTTTAGGAATCGAATTGCTGCCCGATTTTCACCAAAATAAGTGAGTGTGTAGTTACTTTCAATTTACACATAGATATGAAGTATTTACCTTGAAATACGTGTTATGTGTAAATATATTAATTGTTTGACTGAAGTGACTGTTGAATTGATGTTTTATACAAGTTTTAAACTGTATATGCTTTTTATCTACAAAATATGTTGGGTAGAACATGGGTAGATGAAATAGTGGGTATGATGAAAGGTGAGTTGGATAAAGGAGATGATCAATAATATTGATCATAAGTTAAGGGTGAGTGGTGAAAATTTGAGAGAATCACTTACCCAAATTGTTGGCCCCCGTCATTCAGCAGAGTATGGATGACAACCATGGACTATTCTAGACAGTCTATGGAACACTAGCAGGCCCGCAACCTGTAGGTGTAATGAACTATATGTTCATTTGCTGTACTCTAAAAACCCATTGACATGTATTGCAGGAGAGAACACCTGTAAATAATACTGTCGATAAATGAGAGCTATGGACTTAGCACATGTTGAATAAACTTTGGCAGCTATGGAATTAGTGCCCGTTGTATAAACCCCGGTCACGAGGTGACTTTGTGTCTATTCCTTAGGATGAATCCTTAGGAAGGAGTGATAGTTGATTCTTAGGGTAAACCCTTAAGAAATAAATAAAATAATGGTGTTTGGGGTAGTTAGGTTGATTGATTGATGTATAAACATAATAAATTTATGTATTGTGGGTTGAAAACCCTATATGCTCACCAGGCTTCCAAGCCTGACCCACTCAGCTGTTTATATTACAGGTAGAGGACCCCGAGCATAGTCGGATGATGATGATGAGTGAATTTTGGATTATAGGCCAGTAGTTACAAATAATTGTCGTAAGGCTTATAATGTCTTGTTTATGCTTTTGATCTGTATTGGAACATGACATCCCGAGGTTTTGATATAAAAGGAAATGATATATTTCTTAAAGAAAGATTTTGACAAACTTTTATCATATTTTGTTTTGGGGACCAACTCCGCAACATCTTTTATAAAGATTTCTCTGATTTGATTTTTAAAAAGCATAAATTAAATCGGTCTTTTCTGGCCGAGAAATTTGGGGATGTCACAGTTGGTATCAGAGCATTAGTTTAAGCGATCTAAGAAATTGTAGAATTTCTAGACTTGAACTTAGAATGCTAAGTGATGATTGTGAGATGAGTGTCTACCATATTTTAGACACGAGCACTAGTTTAGTTTAGGGAAGATGCCTAAAATGCCCTTATGTGCTAAATGTTTTGTGTTATAGCTATAATGATGCTATTATTTGTTTGGATCTATGGTCTGTTGCCGACCGGATCTGGAAACCTTATGTGTGTAGGATTCTAAACGTATGACTACGATATTGGAACTAACATATAAACGTTTCGAAGACTTAACATCTAACAAAAAAAAAATGAAGATCTAAATTCACCTACGATTGGTGTATAGATCGAAATGCCGAGTACTCAAAGTGGGTTCGGAAGTGATAATCCACAGCCTGAGTCAATCACGATGACTGGAGTGCAGGCAATGGTATGTACGATGTTAGGTGAACAGATGGAAGAAACAAAACGTTTACTTCAACAAAGTAAGGATGAACTTATTGTGCCAGTACTTCAGGCATCTGTTCTTGAGGCAACTATTAGGGTTGCCAAGTCTATTGAGGAAATGATCAAGGAAACAACCGCCAACAAAGTTGAAGTTGGCAAGAAGAGGAAATTTGAGGGGTCTTCAAGGCCCAACAAGAGCAACATATCCACAAAGTTTGGCAAAAGAAGAGATAAAGGAAAATGGTGCGGGAAGTGCAAAAATAAACACTCTGGGAATTGTGACGGGAAGGTGAAGTGCTTTAAGTGTGGAGAAATAGGGCATTACGCTAATAAGTGTACGATTCCCAAGGAGGTGTGCTACGGATGTAAAGAAGAAGGCCATATTTCTAAGAATTGTCAGAAGAACAATGAAGTAACAAGGCCAAGTGCACCATCAATGCCAAAGGAATTTCAGGATATCCTTGAAGAAGCGATTAATAACACTAGGAAGTAGAAGTCATGACTTGATACCCGAAGATCAAGTTACGAACTAGTAATGTGAATAGTAACAAGTAGTTTAGCCTATGAGAGGCATAGTATAGGGTAAACTTGAACCTTTGTGTAATCGTTTCAAGGAAATAAAATAAACCCTGGTTTTGTCGTCTGATGAATAGAATGGCTGGTGTAATTTTTGAAGTTGTCCCAATCATCTGAAATTTCCATCACCAACCAAGTTGAAGTAGAGTTGATCATTGAAGATACGCGTGAAGGAAGTCCTAGTAGAGTCTAGGAAAATTTTATGATTAATTGGACACATTTGTATGTGTTAAATTGTTTTGTGATTTTAGGACTTGGGGACTGCGAGACAGTACTTGGGACGAGTATGAGTAGGTGTGAATAGTAGTAGAGATCTATACTACTGGAAGCACAGGACTCGCACTTGGATCAGGGAAAGTCACAAGGTTACCAAGAAGCTATTATTTGATTCCGTCTTGTTCTAGTCTGTCGTTACCATCGTTTCGGTAATGACTAAGAAGATCATTGTTATTCCGACCTTAGAGGTCATATCAAATTGAGTCCGACTACGATGAGTTTATTATGTGGTTCAGAGAACCAAGTTCGATGTAACATTTGACTTAAGCCAGAAGATTGAAATGAAAGATGATCAAAGCGATCAATAGAAGTATCGCACTCATTGTTAAAGAAGTTGGTAGTTAGAAATGATACATTTTGAACGGTGATCGTATCGCATTAGAACATGAAGGAAGGTATAATTTGTTCTGAAATTGTCCCTAAGAGATCTGAGTCTAAGTAGTGCAGTATACAATGAGAGATCATTAGAACATGACCCATCGGTCTGTTACAATAAATACTTATTCCAAGAAGAAGGAGGAGTCCTCAATAAGGATTTATTTTGTAACTCGAAGGGTACAATTGAAAGTCCTATGGAGATCTGAAGCTTTTTAGGATTAGCTGGATATTATCGCTGATTTATCCAAGGCTTTTCTTCGATCGCGACTCCATTGACAGCTTTGACCCACAAAGGAGTTGTCTATACTTGGAATGAGAAGCATTGGAAGCTTTGAGAAGTCAAAGAAGAAGTTGTGTGAAGCACCGATTCTTTCATTACCCAAAGGAGTTGATGACTTCACAGTTTATAGTGATGCCTCTGGAGTTGGGTTAGGATGTGTTCTGACCCAAATGGATAAGGTGATAGCATATTCATCGAGGCAATTGAAAGAGCATGAAAAGAACTACCCCACTCACGATTTGGAGTTGGCAGCGGTAGTATTCGCCCTAAAGATATGGAGGCATTATCTTTATGGCACAAAGTGTAAACTTTTCACTGATCATAAGAGTCTTCAATATCTCTTTAATCAGAAGGAATTGAACATGAGGCAACAATGCTGGCCAGAGTTACTCAAGGATTACGACTGCGAGATACTTTACCACCCTGGTAAAGCAAATGTGGTTGCTGATGCTCTCAGTCGGAAGGTAAACCTTGAAAATTAAAGGCCAAGAGCGTTGAGAATTGAAGTTGTCTCGACAATTGTGGAAAGTATAAAGAAAGCTCAAGAGGAAGCTTTAGAGAAAAATGACCGAAAGGAAGCACGTTTGGGCAAAACGTTAGTATTCGGTACAAACAACCAAGAGTTGAAGGTATTCCAAGATAGGATTTGGGTACCTAAGATGGGCCGAGTAAGAGATCTTCTGATGGAAGAAGCTCACAAGACCATGTACTCGATTCATCCCAGCAATAGAAAAATGTATAGGGATTTAAAACCCTATTATTGGTGGCTGACGATGAAGCTCGATGTTGCTAGGTATGTGGTCGAGTGTGTAACTTGTGCTAGGGTTAAGGCACAACATCAGGAACCGTATGGGAGTTTAGAACCTTTACCCGTACCCATGGGTAAATAGGAAGACGTCACCATGGATTTTGTGACTAAACTGCCCAGAACAAGGAACGGTCACGACATGATTTGGGTAGTCGTTGATCGCTTCACTAAGAGTGCGCATTTCATAGCAGCAATCGAGAAATGGTCTATGGATAAACTCGTGAATTCTTATGTGAAGGAAGTGTGAGGCTTCACGGTGTTTCGTTAACGATTGTATCCGATCGTGACAGCCGTTTTACCTCAATGTTTTGGAGGAGTCTATAAGAGGAAAAGCAGTTTATGGGACTTGAAATAGTCCATTAGATTGCTGAAAAGTTGTAAGTGATTAGGAAAAAGATGTTAGCTGCTCAAAAGAGCTATGCTGACAAGAAAAGACAACCGATATCATTCGAAGTTGGAGATTCGGTTTCACTTAAAGTCTCGTCGTGGAAGGGACTTATAAGATTTGGTAGAAGGGAAAAGTTGAGTCCAAGGTTTATTGGGCCATTTAAAGTTCTTCAGAGAATCTGGAATCAAGCTTACAAACTAGAGTTACCGGAAGAACTAGAGGGTATTCATAACACCTTTCATGTGTGTTATTTGAGAAAGTTCACGGGAGGTGTGCCCGACATAATTCCCATTTCTGAGTTAAGGTTGGACGAGAACAAGAGATTAATTGGAGAACTTGAGGCAATCGTTAACCGTAAGACTAAGAAGTTGTAACATAAGATAGTCGATTTAGTGTCTGTACGTTGGAAACTTATAAATGGGCCAAATCCCACCTGGGAAACGGAGAGTGACATAGTGAGTCGCTACCCGTAGTTGTTTGTCGTTGTGTGATTCCGAGGACGGAATCATCCTAAGGGGGAGAGAGTTGTAACGCCCGTGTTTCTAGGCTAGGCATTAATATTGACATAATGGTCTAGGTTAACCTTTGTAACTCATTTAGAAGAAATGAAAAGGAATTATGTGAATTTTATGTGAATTATGTGTTTTATGCTTAATTATTAGGGTTTAATTAATTAAAAATAAAAATAAGCGTCAAAATTAAAGTGTGAGATAAGCCTGATATCTTTACGTAAAGTTGTAGTGGTCGAAACAAGGATTTCGGGGATATAAAGAATACCAAAATCCGAGTTATAACGAAGAAGTTATGACCTATTGAAGTTTCGCGACAAAACCGGCACGGTGCTGAATGTCGTAAAAAGTGAGTTTTTGATAAACTACTTTTTAGCCTTAGTAATCTAAACGAAAGTCGTAGTATTCGTTAAACCGAGAAGTTCGATAAAAAGAACGCCCAAATCTGACTTCGTATGAGGAAGTTATGATTTTTCGAAGTTTCAGCGTAGCAGTAGACAGCTAAAAACTCGAATTTTAGATCGATCGATTTTTAGCCGACACAACCTAAACGAGAATTGAAGGTCTCGTCATTAGGAGCACAACGGTAAAAAGTCTGACGAAAACGGACGTCGGATGAAGAAGTTATGAATTTTTAACGGATTTCCTATCCCGGTCTGTTAAAAATAATAATATAAAATTTAAAGTCAAAATTAGCCGACGAAGTCTAAACGGAAGTTGTAGATCGTAATTTTAGCTACGCGTGCATATAAAGAACGTCAAAAACGGAGCTCGTATGCGAAAGTTATGGATTTTAGAAGTTTTGGCACGAAAACCGAGAAATTTCGCATAGTCACACAATTGCCACGTCACCCTCGCTTAGAAAGTGACACGTGTCCTGCTGAGTCACCTGGCTGCTGAGTCATTAGGCTGCTGAGTCACCGAGGCTGCTGAGTCATGCGAGCCACGTGTCCTCTTCTGATTCGACCGAGGAGGAGGCCCAATCCGAAGCAGCCAGCTCCCCAGCCGAAGCTTCGCCCAGCTGCCGCGTGTGTCCGAGCCTCGCATAGCCTAGCTCCGAGTCTCGCAGGTGCGCCAGCAAGCCGCGGTCCACTTAGAAGCCGCCAGCGAGCCCTCGCATGTGCGAACCAGGTGCGAGCCATGCGAGCCTTGTGCGAAGCCACCCCCTGCGAGCCGTCGGATCTCCGAAGCGTGCCATCTTCTCAGCCGTTGGATCAAACTTCGGACCCTATAAATAGAAGGGTACCTGCGAGGGTTTCCGGTTACTTTTGGAATTTTGCCACTTTTAGCCCCTTTCTCCATATTTTCTTCATCTTAACATCCCGCAAAGCCCCGGTATCGATTGCAAAGCCCGGAATACCCCACGAAGTGCCCGAGAAGCCCGGAAAATTTATCTTTTCGGTTTCGAAGCCCGACCTTTCGCAGAGCCCGGTTTCTCAATAAAACTCCCGGTTTTATTAGAAACGATCGTTTTAGGAATCGAATTGCTGCCCGATTTTCACCAAAATAAGTGAGTGTGTAGTTACTTTCAATTTACACATAGATATGAAGTATTTACCTTGAAATACGTGTTATGTGTAAATATATTAATTGTTTGACTGAAGTGACTGTTGAATTGATGTTTTATACAAGTTTTAAACTGTATATGCTTTTTATCTACAAAATATGTTGGGTAGAACATGGGTAGATGAAATAGTGGGTATGATGAAAGGTGAGTTGGATAAAGGAGATGATCAATAATATTGATCATAAGTTAAGGGTGAGTGGTGAAAATTTGAGAGAATCACTTACCCAAATTGTTGGCCCCCGTCATTCAGCAGAGTATGGATGACAACCATGGACTATTCTAGACAGTCTATGGAACACTAGCAGGCCCGCAACCTGTAGGTGTAATGAACTATATGTTCATTTGCTGTACTCTAAAAACCCATTGACATGTATTGCAGGAGAGAACACCTGTAAATAATACTGTCGATAAATGAGAGCTATGGACTTAGCACATGTTGAATAAACTTTGGCAGCTATGGAATTAGTGCCCGTTGTATAAACCCCGGTCACGAGGTGACTTTGTGTCTATTCCTTAGGATGAATCCTTAGGAAGGAGTGATAGTTGATTCTTAGGGTAAACCCTTAAGAAATAAATAAAATAATGGTGTTTGGGGTAGTTAGGTTGATTGATTGATGTATAAACATAATAAATTTATGTATTGTGGGTTGAAAACCCTATATGCTCACCAGGCTTCCAAGCCTGACCCACTCAGCTGTTTATATTACAGGTAGAGGACCCCGAGCATAGTCGGATGATGATGATGAGTGAATTTTGGATTATAGGCCAGTAGTTACAAATAATTGTCGTAAGGCTTATAATGTCTTGTTTATGCTTTTGATCTGTATTGGAACATGACATCCCGAGGTTTTGATATAAAAGGAAATGATATATTTCTTAAAGAAAGATTTTGACAAACTTTTATCATATTTTGTTTTGGGGACCAACTCCGCAACATCTTTTATAAAGATTTCTCTGATTTGATTTTTAAAAAGCATAAATTAAATCGGTCTTTTCTGGCCGAGAAATTTGGGGATGTCACAGTTGGTATCAGAGCATTAGTTTAAGCGATCTAAGAAATTGTAGAATTTCTAGACTTGAACTTAGAATGCTAAGTGATGATTGTGAGATGAGTGTCTACCATATTTTAGACACGAGCACTAGTTTAGTTTAGGGAAGATGCCTAAAATGCCCTTATGTGCTAAATGTTTTGTGTTATAGCTATAATGATGCTATTATTTGTTTGGATCTATGGTCTGTTGCCGACCGGATCTGGAAACCTTATGTGTGTAGGATTCTAAACGTATGACTACGATATTGGAACTAACATATAAACGTTTCGAAGACTTAACATCTAACAAAAAAAAATGAAGATCTAAATTCACCTACGATTGGTGTATAGATCGAAATGCCGAGTACTCAAAGTGGGTTCGGAAGTGATAATCCACAGCCTGAGTCAATCACGATGACTGGAGTGCAGGCAATGGTATGTACGATGTTAGGTGAACAGATGGAAGAAACAAAACGTTTACTTCAACAAAGTAAGGATGAACTTATTGTGCCAGTACTTCAGGCATCTGTTCTTGAGGCAACTATTAGGGTTGCCAAGTCTATTGAGAAAATGATCAAGGAAACAACCGCCAACAAAGTTGAAGTTGGCAAGAAGAGGAAATTTGAGGGGTCTTCAAGGCCCAACAAGAGCAACATATCCACAAAGTTTGGCAAAAGAAGAGATAAAGGAAAATGGTGCGGGAAGTGCAAAAATAAACACTCTGGGAATTGTGACGGGAAGGTGAAGTGCTTTAAGTGTGGAGAAATAGGGCATTACGCTAATAAGTGTACGATTCCCAAGGAGGTGTGCTACGGATGTAAAGAAGAAGGCCATATTTCTAAGAATTGTCAGAAGAACAATGAAGTAACAAGGCCAAGTGCACCATCAATGCCAAAGGAATTTCAGGATATCCTTGAAGAAGCGATTAATAACACTAGGAAGTAGAAGTCATGACTTGATACCCGAAGATCAAGTTACGAACTAGTAATGTGAATAGTAACAAGTAGTTTAGCCTATGAGAGGCATAGTATAGGGTAAACTTGAACCTTTGTGTAATCGTTTCAAGGAAATAAAATAAACCCTGGTTTTGTCGTCTGATGAATAGAATGGCTGGTGTAATTTTTGAAGTTGTCCCAATCATCTGAAATTTCCATCACCAACCAAGTTGAAGTAGAGTTGATCATTGAAGATACGCGTGAAGGAAGTCCTAGTAGAGTCTAGGAAAATTTTATGATTAATTGGACACATTTGTATGTGTTAAATTGTTTTGTGATTTTAGGACTTGGGGACTGCGAGACAGTACTTGGGACGAGTATGAGTAGGTGTGAATAGTAGTAGAGATCTATACTACTGGAAGCACAGGACTCGCACTTGGATCAGGGAAAGTCACAAGGTTACCAAGAAGCTATTATTTGATTCCGTCTTGTTCTAGTCTGTCGTTACCATCGTTTCGGTAATGACTAAGAAGATCATTGTTATTCCGACCTTAGAGGTCATATCAAATTGAGTCCGACTACGATGAGTTTATTATGTGGTTCAGAGAACCAAGTTCGATGTAACATTTGACTTAAGCCAGAAGATTGAAATGAAAGATGATCAAAGCGATCAATAGAAGTATCGCACTCATTGTTAAAGAAGTTGGTAGTTAGAAATGATACATTTTGAACGGTGATCGTATCGCATTAGAACATGAAGGAAGGTATAATTTGTTCTGAAATTGTCCCTAAGAGATCTGAGTCTAAGTAGTGCAGTATACAATGAGAGATCATTAGAACATGACCCATCGGTCTGTTACAATAAATACTTATTCCAAGAAGAAGGAGGAGTCCTCAATAAGGATTTATTTTGTAACTCGAAGGGTACAATTGAAAGTCCTATGGAGATCTGAAGCTTTTTAGGATTAGCTGGATATTATCGCTGATTTATCCAAGGCTTTTCTTCGATCGCGACTCCATTGACAGCTTTGACCCACAAAGGAGTTGTCTATACTTGGAATGAGAAGCATTGGAAGCTTTGAGAAGTCAAAGAAGAAGTTGTGTGAAGCACCGATTCTTTCATTACCCAAAGGAGTTGATGACTTCACAGTTTATAGTGATGCCTCTGGAGTTGGGTTAGGATGTGTTCTGACCCAAATGGATAAGGTGATAGCATATTCATCGAGGCAATTGAAAGAGCATGAAAAGAACTACCCCACTCACGATTTGGAGTTGGCAGCGGTAGTATTCGCCCTAAAGATATGGAGGCATTATCTTTATGGCACAAAGTGTAAACTTTTCACTGATCATAAGAGTCTTCAATATCTCTTTAATCAGAAGGAATTGAACATGAGGCAACAATGCTGGCCAGAGTTACTCAAGGATTACGACTGCGAGATACTTTACCACCCTGGTAAAGCAAATGTGGTTGCTGATGCTCTCAGTCGGAAGGTAAACCTTGAAAATTAAAGGCCAAGAGCGTTGAGAATTGAAGTTGTCTCGACAATTGTGGAAAGTATAAAGAAAGCTCAAGAGGAAGCTTTAGAGAAAAATGACCGAAAGGAAGCACGTTTGGGCAAAACGTTAGTATTCGGTACAAACAACCAAGAGTTGAAGGTATTCCAAGATAGGATTTGGGTACCTAAGATGGGCCGAGTAAGAGATCTTCTGATGGAAGAAGCTCACAAGACCATGTACTCGATTCATCCCAGCAATAGAAAAATGTATAGGGATTTAAAACCCTATTATTGGTGGCTGACGATGAAGCTCGATGTTGCTAGGTATGTGGTCGAGTGTGTAACTTGTGCTAGGGTTAAGGCACAACATCAGGAACCGTATGGGAGTTTAGAACCTTTACCCGTACCCATGGGTAAATAGGAAGACGTCACCATGGATTTTGTGACTAAACTGCCCAGAACAAGGAACGGTCACGACATGATTTGGGTAGTCGTTGATCGCTTCACTAAGAGTGCGCATTTCATAGCAGCAATCGAGAAATGGTCTATGGATAAACTCGTGAATTCTTATGTGAAGGAAGTGTGAGGCTTCACGGTGTTTCGTTAACGATTGTATCCGATCGTGACAGCCGTTTTACCTCAATGTTTTGGAGGAGTCTATAAGAGGAAAAGCAGTTTATGGGACTTGAAATAGTCCATTAGATTGCTGAAAAGTTGTAAGTGATTAGGAAAAAGATGTTAGCTGCTCAAAAGAGCTATGCTGACAAGAAAAGACAACCGATATCATTCGAAGTTGGAGATTCGGTTTCACTTAAAGTCTCGTCGTGGAAGGGACTTATAAGATTTGGTAGAAGGGAAAAGTTGAGTCCAAGGTTTATTGGGCCATTTAAAGTTCTTCAGAGAATCTGGAATCAAGCTTACAAACTAGAGTTACCGGAAGAACTAGAGGGTATTCATAACACCTTTCATGTGTGTTATTTGAGAAAGTTCACGGGAGGTGTGCCCGACATAATTCCCATTTCTGAGTTAAGGTTGGACGAGAACAAGAGATTAATTGGAGAACTTGAGGCAATCGTTAACCGTAAGACTAAGAAGTTGTAACATAAGATAGTCGATTTAGTGTCTGTACGTTGGAAACTTATAAATGGGCCAAATCCCACCTGGGAAACGGAGAGTGACATAGTGAGTCGCTACCCGTAGTTGTTTGTCGTTGTGTGATTCCGAGGACGGAATCATCCTAAGGGGGAGAGAGTTGTAACGCCCGTGTTTCTAGGCTAGGCATTAATATTGACATAATGGTCTAGGTTAACCTTTGTAACTCATTTAGAAGAAATGAAAAGGAATTATGTGAATTTTATGTGAATTATGTGTTTTATGCTTAATTATTAGGGTTTAATTAATTAAAAATAAAAATAAGCGTCAAAATTAAAGTGTGAGATAAGCCTGATATCTTTACGTAAAGTTGTAGTGGTCGAAACAAGGATTTCGGGGATATAAAGAATACCAAAATCCGAGTTATAACGAAGAAGTTATGACCTATTGAAGTTTCGCGACAAAACCGGCACGGTGCTGAATGTCGTAAAAAGTGAGTTTTTGATAAACTACTTTTTAGCCTTAGTAATCTAAACGAAAGTCGTAGTATTCGTTAAACCGAGAAGTTCGATAAAAAGAACGCCCAAATCTGACTTCGTATGAGGAAGTTATGATTTTTCGAAGTTTCAGCGTAGCAGTAGACAGCTAAAAACTCGAATTTTAGATCGATCGATTTTTAGCCGACACAACCTAAACGAGAATTGAAGGTCTCGTCATTAGGAGCACAACGGTAAAAAGTCTGACGAAAACGGACGTCGGATGAAGAAGTTATGAATTTTTAACGGATTTCCTATCCCGGTCTGTTAAAAATAATAATATAAAATTTAAAGTCAAAATTAGCCGACGAAGTCTAAACGGAAGTTGTAGATCGTAATTTTAGCTACGCGTGCATATAAAGAACGTCAAAAACGGAGCTCGTATGCGAAAGTTATGGATTTTAGAAGTTTTGGCACGAAAACCGAGAAATTTCGCATAGTCACACAATTGCCACGTCACCCTCGCTTAGAAAGTGACACGTGTCCTGCTGAGTCACCTGGCTGCTGAGTCATTAGGCTGCTGAGTCACCGAGGCTGCTGAGTCATGCGAGCCACGTGTCCTCTTCTGATTCGACCGAGGAGGAGGCCCAATCCGAAGCAGCCAGCTCCCCAGCCGAAGCTTCGCCCAGCTGCCGCGTGTGTCCGAGCCTCGCATAGCCTAGCTCCGAGTCTCGCAGGTGCGCCAGCAAGCCGCGGTCCACTTAGAAGCCGCCAGCGAGCCCTCGCATGTGCGAACCAGGTGCGAGCCATGCGAGCCTTGTGCGAAGCCACCCCCTGCGAGCCGTCGGATCTCCGAAGCGTGCCATCTTCTCAGCCGTTGGATCAAACTTCGGACCCTATAAATAGAAGGGTACCTGCGAGGGTTTCCGGTTACTTTTGGAATTTTGCCACTTTTAGCCCCTTTCTCCATATTTTCTTCATCTTAACATCCCGCAAAGCCCCGGTATCGATTGCAAAGCCCGGAATACCCCACGAAGTGCCCGAGAAGCCCGGAAAATTTATCTTTTCGGTTTCGAAGCCCGACCTTTCGCAGAGCCCGGTTTCTCAATAAAACTCCCGGTTTTATTAGAAACGATCGTTTTAGGAATCGAATTGCTGCCCGATTTTCACCAAAATAAGTGAGTGTGTAGTTACTTTCAATTTACACATAGATATGAAGTATTTACCTTGAAATACGTGTTATGTGTAAATATATTAATTGTTTGACTGAAGTGACTGTTGAATTGATGTTTTATACAAGTTTTAAACTGTATATGCTTTTTATCTACAAAATATGTTGGGTAGAACATGGGTAGATGAAATAGTGGGTATGATGAAAGGTGAGTTGGATAAAGGAGATGATCAATAATATTGATCATAAGTTAAGGGTGAGTGGTGAAAATTTGAGAGAATCACTTACCCAAATTGTTGGCCCCCGTCATTCAGCAGAGTATGGATGACAACCATGGACTATTCTAGACAGTCTATGGAACACTAGCAGGCCCGCAACCTGTAGGTGTAATGAACTATATGTTCATTTGCTGTACTCTAAAAACCCATTGACATGTATTGCAGGAGAGAACACCTGTAAATAATACTGTCGATAAATGAGAGCTATGGACTTAGCACATGTTGAATAAACTTTGGCAGCTATGGAATTAGTGCCCGTTGTATAAACCCCGGTCACGAGGTGACTTTGTGTCTATTCCTTAGGATGAATCCTTAGGAAGGAGTGATAGTTGATTCTTAGGGTAAACCCTTAAGAAATAAATAAAATAATGGTGTTTGGGGTAGTTAGGTTGATTGATTGATGTATAAACATAATAAATTTATGTATTGTGGGTTGAAAACCCTATATGCTCACCAGGCTTCCAAGCCTGACCCACTCAGCTGTTTATATTACAGGTAGAGGACCCCGAGCATAGTCGGATGATGATGATGAGTGAATTTTGGATTATAGGCCAGTAGTTACAAATAATTGTCGTAAGGCTTATAATGTCTTGTTTATGCTTTTGATCTGTATTGGAACATGACATCCCGAGGTTTTGATATAAAAGGAAATGATATATTTCTTAAAGAAAGATTTTGACAAACTTTTATCATATTTTGTTTTGGGGACCAACTCCGCAACATCTTTTATAAAGATTTCTCTGATTTGATTTTTAAAAAGCATAAATTAAATCGGTCTTTTCTGGCCGAGAAATTTGGGGATGTCACAATTTACCAACAAAATTCAGGAATTGATATCATAATTGGTAACAACTTCTGTCAAGTCTATGGACCTTTCATACAATGGATAGATAGAATTGCCTTTCATCTTAATAATGATATGGTAATTATAAAAAAGGTTACAGAGGCCTATAGCAAAGGAAAACCAGGTTTTCTTGAAACTCAAGAAAAAGGTTCTAAAGATAAACAAATTCCAGGTACTAATATAACTCATGAAGAGATTAATAAAGAAAGGATTATTTCTATTCAAACCACCAGGTTCAAACAGATCGAGGATCTTCTTGAAAAATTTTGTTCTGAAAATCCTATTGATCCAAATAAAACCAAAGGATGGATGAAAGCTTCAATCAAGCTTATTGATCCCAAAACGGTTATTAGAGAAAAACCTATGGTTTACTCTCTACAAGATAGAGAAGAATTTTCCAAACAAATCAAGGAATTACTTGATATGAGACTAATTATAGAATCAAAATCCCCTCATATGTCTCCTGCCTTTCTTGTCAATAAAGAAGCAGAGAAAAGAAGAGGAAAGAAGCGCATGGTTGTCAACTACAAAGCAATCAATGATGCAACTATTGGAGACTCACATAATCTCCCCAATATGCACGAACTCTTGACTCTTCTACGAGGAAAAAACATTTATTCAAGTTTCGACTGCAAGTCAGGTTTCTGGCAAGTTCTACTTGATGAAGAATCGCAGCTTCTCACTGCCTTCACATGTTCTGATGGACTCTTTCAATGGAAAGTACTACCCTTTGGGCTTAAACAAGCCCCTAGTATTTTTCAAAGACACATGCAGAATGCTCTTCGAGGCCTTGAAGGTTTCTGCACTGTATACGTTGATGACATCATGATCTTCAGCAAAAATGAACAAGAACACTATGTTCATGTCACACAGGTTCTCAGAACTATTTTAAAATATGGTATAATACTTTCAAAAAAGAAAGCTCATCTTTTCAAAACAAAAATCAATTTTTTAGGTTTAGAAATAAATGAGGGTACTCATTGTCCTCAAAAGCATATTCTTGAACATTTACATGACTTTCCAAATGTTTTAGAAGACAAAAAGCAACTACAAAGATTTCTTGGTGTTTTAACATATGCTGAAACATATATTGAAAAACTTGCAACCATGAGAAAACCTTTACAGGCAAAATTAAAAAAAGATGTCATTTGGAATTGGTCAAATGCTGATACAGACTACATCAAAAAGATAAAGAAAGTTTTAATCAATTTTCCAAAACTTTATCTTCCAAACATTGAAGACAGTTTAATTATTGAAACTGATGCTTCTGATGAATTTTGGGGAGGTGTTTTAAAAGCTAAAAACCCCAAAAACGAAGAACAAATTTGCAGGTACACCTCTGGCAGTTTCAAAGCAGCTGAGAAAAACTACCATAGCAATGAAAAAGAATTACTCGCTGTAAAAAGAGTTATTACAAAATTCTCTGTATATTTAACACCAGTAAATTTCCTGGTTCGTACAGATAATAAAAATTTTACTTATTTTCTCCGAACTAAGATTGCAGGAGATAACAAATTAGGCCGGCTAATACGTTGGCAAGAGTGGTTTTCACGATATACTTTCACTGTTGAACATCTCGCAGGAAACAAAAACGTACTGGCAGACTGCCTCACCCGTGACTTCAGGTATACCTTACATCATCCATGATCTCACTCGCTCCTCTCGAGCCCTATAAAAGGATATGATCCTCATGACATATTTCCTCACAAAAACTTCACCTACAAAAAAGAGAGGGGGAGATTAGAGAAAAAAGTAAAAAAAAATTTAAGTTTACAAAAATGGAAGACCTCAACACTTTGAGGATGAAGAAACAAATGCTCCTCATAGAGCTATCTGCAATTGAGCAGAAAATCAACTTGTATGAACAAGTAACAACGGTCACCA
Organism: Lactuca serriola; assembly: GCF_051521515.1. Taxonomy (NCBI): domain Eukaryota; kingdom Viridiplantae; phylum Streptophyta; class Magnoliopsida; order Asterales; family Asteraceae; genus Lactuca; species Lactuca serriola. Next base: position 331,335,464 of record NC_136411.1, read on the forward strand.
ATGTACCGGAAAGCGAAAGATCAAAAACAAAGGCTATTCCAGTGCAAACGGCACCTGGTAAAGAATCAACAAATCCGTTGAAAGCTGATGCTTTGCTAAAAAGCATAATAAAGGAGACAGCTACTCCTCTTCCTAATGGAAAAACTAGCTTATTGGTTGATACCAATCCTTGTACTGAAGGAATCAGTAAAATGAAAACCTTGTCACCCATTAACAAATCTGTGCAGGAGTTTACACCAGATTACAAAAAAGCTCTTAACAAAGAAGCTGAAAGATTTTATGTAATCTACAAAGGACCTCATGCCGGTGTTCATACTGACTGGGGAATTACAGAAACCTTCTGTAAAGTTGATAAAGTTACTTGCAAAAAATTCAGAAATGAAGCATCTGCAAGATTAAGCCTTGCCACTTATCAAGACGATACAAGCAAGACTAACCAACCACTTCTTCGACCAAAAATTCAAAAACTCAAAGAAGCTCACAGAGACCAAAGGTTTGACGTTCCAAATAACGTTCAACAAATGGTTAACTATCCTGAAATCTCTTTTGAAGATTTCAGAACAATCTGGAAGAAAGCAAGAGCCGCATGCCCAGAAGACCTTGTTCATGAAAAGTTTTTCACTACGGACAAGAAAACAAAAAGTCTGTTCAACTTCCTTGAAGGAGCAGATGCAAAATTAGTCTACCAAGCCTTTCAAGCTGGACTAATCGACAATATCTACCCAAGTTGCAACCTTCAAGAACTCAAATTCTTCCCAAGCAACATGGTAGAATCCATTAAAAACTTTCGAAAGAAAGTACTTAAAGCAAAAGATAATCCGATCTACATCAGATGCATCTCTTCACTCCCAGAATGGATTCAAGAATCAACTCTTTCTCCATACCACTTTCTAGAAATTGGTCTTTCTAAAGCCAATAGAGAAATTGAACAATCTCAACCGATGGAAGATAAAGATCTACCTTTTACAGAGATTCTTCATCCCAATCGCATCAATGGTTTAAGAAGAATATCAGAAAAAATCATCGAGATTATCTCTGGTTCAAAAAAGAAGATTAATTATACTGACTCGCATTGTATAATTACAAGCTGGAGTTACAACAACACCAGCCAAGAAGATCTTCGTCAAGCCTCCAAGTTTGGCGAAAAATTCATGAACAATATCATGGAAGTATCCAATGCTACACGCCAACACTTCTGCCGACATGCAGAACAACTTTTCGAAGAACATCTTTGTCACTTTTGCGAAAGCAAAGATTCGGAGACAAAGGAGGGACCCTCCTCTGAAGATGACAAATCATCATCATCTTAAAGAAAGATGCTTCACGTGTCAGATGGCCCCAGCCACTCAAAGTAATAATGCCCTTCTTCATTATTAGAAGCTTTCTAGCTGTCCACAATAATGTAATCTTTAGTGGATAAAAACGTCATGCCTGACATATTAGGCAAGGATCAGACCCTCACAATGTATCTATAAATTGAGAGTTATGTTTTGTTTTAGGGACATCGCAATAACGAGTGCAAGAAAAAACACTCTCTATCTAGTAAATTTTTAGTTCAATGTCTAGTGAGTAATTCCTCCCTTAGAAGGGGAAAAATGTAAAATATTGTAAGAGTTTTCCCTTTTTGGGAACTCTTTTATCAATAAATCTTTGTTTTGTTATTTTTGAGTGTTCATACATTTTAGAGTGATAAAACTTGTAAGTGACAGAGTGTCAGGTCGACGATGATTAACAGTACCACAGACACCATGCCAACAGGGAAAGCAACCACACAGACCAAAGAACGACCAGGCTGGCTTGAATAGTTACTATCTATGTAAGTATAACACTCACTACATCACAATTACACATTTATTGATACAAGAGTCTTCTTTTCACAATTTTTATATTTATTTCTTTCTTTGTTAAAACATAAAATCCGTACACATCCACACACCCAAACTGGTATCACCATAACATATCTCATAGGATATGCCCTGACCAACAGTCACCATAGCATAGACTATAAGAAAGACGAGTACATCGAACTTGATGATGTCTTTTCAGAAATAGGCCATGTCAAAGATAAACAATTATGCGACATAAATCCTCAAGAAAACTCTTGGGTTTTAAATATAGCTAGAAATAAAAAAGCTCTAGGAGAAACTCTTAGACCAAGAATTTCTATGGATTCACTCCACATAGGAGAAAGCTCGGAGAGAAAAGATAATAACTTAATAAGAAACATGTCTTTAAAAATTGATAGTCTACGCCAGAATATCAAACAAATCAATGACATTATAAATGAATAATAAAATTGATTTTCCTCATTTTTATAAAAAAGGTAAAACAGTCAAAATTAAAACTCTTGACGATAATACTGAAAAGAAAGAATACGTTTTCTCTACTTCTGGTAAAGCTGGTGTTCAAACAATCGTAAATCATTGCAATAATCTCAACCAAATCATTGCAAGATGTCTCTTAAAAACTTCAAAAATAAGCCATTATCTTGTTATTTCAAAAGATATTTCTACAGATATTTCAAAAAATAAAATACCTTTTAATCAATTTAAAAACGATTTAGCCTTTATGGTTAAAAACAATCTTGATAAAAAAGATTTTGAAAAATTCTTCGAAGTTATTGAAAGACAAAATAAATTAACTATCAAGTTAACCCAGTCTATTGACAAACATTCTATTCTTTTAGAAAACTCTTTAAAAAACAACCAATTTGTTGAAGAAGTCGCCAAAAAGGCAAATATTGAGGGCACTCTTAAGGAAACCAACCTTAAGATCACTAATATACATGATCAGTTAAAACAACTAATAGGATGACCTCGATACCCGAGCTCAATAGATCAACCACCTCGATACCCGAGCTCAATAGATCAATCAACCTCCTTAATGAAAAAATAGATGGGCTGATTATAAACTTGGACTTAACATTCAATAAATACGTAACCATTACCCAGTTGGAAGTAGCATCTGCAAAAATTATTGCAAACATTACTAAAGAGTTATCTGAAAAGATTGACTCTTGCCCATGTAATAAAGACATACTTGAGCACATCAAGAATATCTCCATCATAGAACAAAAAACCAAGCCTGGAAAATATTCAGGTCTTAAGAAATACTCACCTCCCAATCCTAGTGTTGGAAACCCTGACTTAGGAAGCTCAAAAGATTCCCAGAAAATTAACATTTTCAAGAAAGAATAAAAATGAAAGAAACAATCTCTAAACGACTCGAGAAATATTTCTTTAACCTTCAATATGAAGATTATGATAAAACTGACCAAAAGCTTATTCAGCTTTTATCTTTAGAAACTGAAGAATGTGAAGAATTGTATCAAAAAGAACCAAAACTTTTTGATCAATATTTTAGAATGACTAAAATAAATGAACCCGACACTGAATCAGAACAAGAAGATAACTTTAGAACAAATACAAAGACTGTTAAGTTCGAATATTCAGATATGGAAGATGATGAAGCAGAATCTTCTTATACAGCCACAAGAAGAGGCAATAAAAAGAAATATGAGTTCAAAATGCCTGTCCACAATGGTATTCCAAATAGTGGTCAAGGACCCAATACGATCAATGTACTCAATATTGATTGTATCCAAGATTTAAAACTCAGAGAAAGAGTTGTAGAAAAATGGGTTACTGAGATTTCACTAATCTTACAAACAAATCCAGATGAATTTGAAAAAGCAAAAAATGTTCTACTACTTTTAGAACACAAAACTGATGGAATCGTGCAGAAATTCCTAAGAAACAATAATTGGAATGAAGAACTGCATGGCTCAGATCTTTTTGATAATCTTATAAATGTCATATACACTACTTTCTTAGGTCTTGATTATATTTCTAATAAAGACTTCACCATTAATAAGAAGGTTGACATAGCAAGAGTTTCAATGACTAAGCTCCAATTACATGATATTAGTCTTCTCGACAAATACACATGTATGTATGAATCATATTTGTATGATATTCCACAGAGAAGTGAATATGCGCAATGGATATCTGCTTATCTCATGAAAATTCCAATTATTGGAGAAACCTGCACAGACAGATGGAAAAAAGAAGCTACTGGAGAAATCCAGCAAACCAGTCTTTCTTACGCAACAAAAATTGCAAAAGAAGAAATTGATAGAATCTGTCAAGACAAATATAAACAACAAAAGCTTAAAACAATAAGCAAATATTGTTGTAGCATTCTCTCTGATTTCAAAAACTTTGATATTGGAAAGAAAAATTATACTAAGAAAAAGTATAAAAACAAAAAGAAATACAAATCTTTTTGGAAAAAGAAAAGAAGAAAATTTTCACCAGGAAAATACTTCAAGAAACCATCAAAAGAAACACCTAAGAAAACTACTTCCTGTCCGCAAGGAAAGAAAAAATGTAGGTGTTGGATCTGCAATGAAGAAGGACACTACGCCAACGAATGTCCAAATAGGAAAAATACCCTGACAAAGTCAAGGTTTTACAAACCGCTAACAATGGAGGCTATGAAGCTCTTGAAGAAGAGTATGATGGTACGCAACATGTTTTTATATATCATGTTGAGACAGAATCTTCATCAGACTCTGAAGAATACGAATCAACAACGGATGACTCAGACTAGTCCCATACATACCTCGCTTTTCAGGGAGGAGGAGATTAACCATTTTTGTGACAACCTCCAGAAGATTGATGATTCCCTTATCATGAATCTTACTAATCCAAACTCTATTTATGTTTCTGCCTTCCTTAACTTTAAAGGATATAAAAAATTTAGAGTACATTGTTTTGTAGACACAGGTGCATCTTTATGTCTTGCAAGCAAATTCATCATTCCGGATGAAATCTGGGAAAACGCTCCCAAAGAAATTAGTGCCACTATTGCAAATGGTGAAACCATAAAAATTAATAAAGTTTGTAGAAATATTAATCTCGAACTTTCAGGAGAACATTTCAATGTTCCCACTATTTACCAACAAAATTCAGGAATTGATATCATAATTGGTAACAACTTTTGTCAAGTCTATGGACCTTTCATACAATGGATAGATAGAATTGCCTTTCATCTTAATAATGATATGGTAATTATAAAAAATGTTACAGAGGCCTATAGCAAAGGAAAACCAGGTTTTCTTGAAATTCAAGAAAAAGGTTCTAAAGATAAACAAATTCCAGGTACTATTATAACTCATGAAGAGATTAATAAAGAAAGGATTATTTCTATTCAAACCACCAGGTTCAAACAGATCGAGGATCTTCTTGAAAAAGTTTGTTCTGAAAATCCTATTGATCCAAATAAAACCAAAGGATGGATGAAAGCTTCAATCAAGCTTATTGATCCCAAAACGGTTATTAGAGAAAAACCTTCGGTTTACTCTCTACAAGATAGAGAAGAATTTTCCAAACAAATCAAGGAATTACTTGATATGAGACTAATTATAGAATCAAAATCCCCTCATATGTCTCCTGCCTTTCTTGTCAATAAAGAAGCAGAGAAAAGAAGAGGAAAGAAGCGCATGGTTGTCAACTACAAAGCAATCAATGTATATATATGCGCTTGTAAAGGGACCTTTTTGGTCACTGGTATGTCAGCTCAGGTTCTTTTCATTTCGGGAGCTACCCGATCGTTCGTATCTCTTGCGCTTAGCAAGAAGTTTCGGGATGCTCTGGGGACTTTGGATTCCCCGCTGGAGGTTGAGATTATGGATGACCACACCGTGAGTGTTGCGAGGGTATATTGGGACTGTGTCCTGAATGTGTTTGGGGAGAAGTTTCGTGTTGATTTGGTTCTAATATTATTACAAGGGTTGAAGTGATCATTGGGATGGACTAGTTGCGGGCCAATGGTGCCATGATAGACTGTGAGCGCCAGCAGCTTAGAGTTCGAACCCCAATTGGGAGAGAACTGGTTATTCAGGGAGAGAGGGCCTCACAGGGGCCAACTCTGTGTTCGACTGCGAAGGCTAGAAGACTTCTCTATCAGGGTTGTTCGGGATTTTTGGCATATAACTCAGATACGAGGGTTGAGTCCACGACAGATTTGGGTAGTTTAGCGGTTGTACGAGATTTTAGGGATGTCTTTCAAGAGCAGTTGTCAGGGGTGCCTCCGGAGAGGCAGGTAGAGTTTCGCATTGACTTGGTGTCGGGTGCTACTCCGATAACCAAGCCACCGTACCGGCTAGCTCCGCCTGAGATGAAGGACCTGTCTACGCAGCTTTAGGAGCTGCTAGACTGAGGGTTTATGTAACAACCCGATATTTCAAGTCAATGTAATAGTCTAGGTCAACCATTGTAACTAGTTTTAAAGTAATAAAGAGAAATTATTTGAATATTATGTGCATTTATTTATTTACAAAGATGTAATAAATTAAGATAAAAATGACCGTAAAAAATAAAAGGTTAGATAAACTCAATATCTATGAAGAAACTTGTAGTGGTTGTGACAATGATTACGGAGATATAAAGAACGCTGAAATCCGAGTTGTAACGAAGAATTTATGACCTATCGAAGTTTCGCAACGAAACCGACAAGACGCTTTGTGATGTAAAAAGTGAAATTACGATAAGATACTTTTTAGCCTTAACAAACTAAATAAAAGTTGTAGCATATATTAAATTGAGAACATGCATAAAAAGAACATCTAAATTTGACTTCATATGCGGAAGTTATGAATTTTCTAAAAAATAAAGTGTACAACTCGGAATTCGAATTATAGATCTAGTGAATTTTAGCCGATACAACCTAAACGAGAATCGAATATCTCATCAATAGTAGTTCAACAGTAAAAAGACAGACGAAAACAGACTTCGTATGAAGAAGTTATGAATTTTTAATGGACTTTTCATGTCCCAGCCTGCTAAAAATATAACTTTAAAAATAAATTCAAATTTACCGATAAAGTCTAAACGAAAGTTGTATATTAAAGTATCACTTACGCGTGGATATAAAGAACGTCAAAAACGGATCTTGTATGCGAAAGTTATGAATTTTTGAAGTTTGAGGAACAAATTCTGAGGGACTACGAAGGAGTACGCCCTGCGTACTCAGAAGCTTGGTCTGGAGTCGGCCACATCACCCTATTCCTTTGCATGGTGGACGCGTGTTTATAGCTTGAACACATTTGAAGCTCGGAAGCCGAACAGAGACCATGTAGCTCCTACGCGCAACGTACGAGGGTACGCCCTGCGTACCGAGGTACGCCCAGCGTACCAAGGACCAGACTACTACTATAAATAACATACGAAGCATCTCGTATTAGGTTACAAAATTTTACTCTTTCCTTCCCTTTAAACACTCTTTAATCCACTTTAAACCCCCCGAAGTTCAGGAAACCTCCCTAGCACCCAAAGAAAGCTTGTAGGCATTGAAGTCCTCAAGAAAAGAATCTTTTTCAGTTGAAACTCTGCCCGCACAGAACTTGATTTTCACCAGAAAGTCGTGATTTCAAGTAGTGAAGCGCTGCCCAAATCACCGGTTTATCAAGTGAGCTCATACCCCTACGTTTTCACTATCTTTTTATATTTTAAAGGGGGGAATACAAGTAAAACACAAGGAAATCTTGTGTTAATAACAAAACTATTCAAATAATTTCAACTGTCGTTTTTACTAGGATAAACATACCAGTTTACTAATTTGGGATTTCATACAAAAACAACATATAAACTATAATAGGTATAGTTTATGAAACAAGCGTACTATTTTACAAACTCAGGTTACAATACAGAGCAAACATATAAACTATGATATATATAGTTTATGAGACATACATACAATTTATTCATTTCAAAATGACTTTTCATTATTTTACACGTAATCGCCGATATAGCTTTGTAAGACATACCTCAAGTATCAACCAAGTCCTGAAAGTATAACCAGAGTCTCATGGAGGGAGAGCGTGACACTTGTGTATAAATCTATATGGGACTGACAATCCAACACCTAAGCTGTTTGCAACAGTTAGGTCGGCAGGCCCGGGGTGACAAAAGTCATACCAATTATGACGCCTGAAGAACGTCGTGTTCAGGCATTCCGATGTCATTAAGCATGGTTATGATAACTCACAATTTGGTATTTGAACAATATGATTATTATATGAATAAGTAAACAACTTCACTTAGTTTTATATAAAAATAAAACTATAATTTAATATTTTATAGTACAGCTGGTGAATGCAGGCACTTACAGTTACAAAGTTTTCATACAAATACAAATACAAATACAAAATACTATACTAGTACAGAGAAAACATACATTTCAGAGTTTAGTGTGAATTAAAACTACATTATATTATTCCAGAGAACAATATCAACTATACATTTCAGTCTTAGGGTATTAAGACTACAAAACATTTACAACAGAAAATATAGGATTTTCTGGGAAAAACATACTTACGTTTTCAAGGAACAAAGGACAGATTTTCAATTACAAACATGCTTATGAACTCACCAACTTAATTGTTGTCACTCTTTTCAAAATACTTGTATTATTAGGAAAACAATAACAGCTATCCACAGGTTTTGAGAAGACGGAGCTTCATAGACTCATATCTTTTAACTTTTGATATAAATTTTGTTGTCATGTATACAATGATTTTGAACACAAAATTAAAACTTTACTTTAATCAATGTAATGGTTGTTGTACTTTTATTTTTATTATGAAAGTGTTGTGATACAGAACATGAAGTCATCCGCCCTCGAACGTTTCCACCGTTCCGATTTGGGGGTGTGACAGATTTGTATCAGAGCATTGTTTATAGTGAACTAAGTATATCAAACCATAAAAGATATACAACTATAAATACAATGGGGCTAAAGCACTCTGACCAAGAGTTATACTTTTAAAATATAACAATATTTTTATAAAAGTATACATACATGCTTACATACTAGGACAAGTATCAGAAGAAGAACAAAACAAAAGTATTTATATGTTGTACACTACAATCAAACCTAGACAGTTATGCAATCATATCTGGGATAAATATAGTTTTATCAACTATATTTATTTGAGATATGACCAACATGTGTTTGGGAGTGATTCTGGTGTTGCAACAAGTCTAAAACTTACCAACAAACCATACAGAGAACCTTTATCATACAAATTTAAAATACTATAGGAGTATTTTATAATACTATAAAACAACATGTTTACATTCTTTCTATGCTTCTTATCTCTATTTCTCGTATAGACATTATGGCAGAGTACCACCCAACTGGAAACCACTATTTCCCTAATCAGGGAAATGGTGGTTGGGTTGAAGATGATCCCGAAAGGATCCTGAGGAGGAAGAAGAGGGAGAAGATGAGATGGGTGAGGATTTCGACAAGGAGCCCAAAGTCTACAACCCACCTCCTGTCCCCGTTCCTGGATAACACTTTCAGGGCCCGACGCCCCAATGGGCCAAGGAATTAAGGTTATGGAGCCGAGAATAGGGTCAACGCCCTCCTTTCGGTATTGATAGAAATTTCTACAACCTCGAAGGAGGAAGTTCTGCCAACAGGGCCCTCCCTGTCATAATACGCCGCATATCTCGCTAGACTGGTCAACACGAATATCGATCATCTGAATTCTTGAAGCTAACGCTACCTCCCAAGTTAACACCATTAATTTTCGTCGTCTGGACGGAGATCATGATCAAACCAGAAACCACACTGAGACACTTCAAGCAAAGATGGTTACTGCTCGAGCTGAAATTATAGCACTTCAGGAGCATCAAACTACATTAGAGAGGTGTTTGATGGGAAAAGAGAACCATATGGCAGAGTCCATTTCTCAGAACCATACCCGCTGCAAGTAGTGTTTACACTACTCCTTTTTTGATATAGACTAGGATCTCGGATATGTATACGACTTTTATCTATATGTAAAACTCCACCCTACGATTAAGTAAATACACTACTCGTATGTCGTAATGCTGTCAAATTTTCCCAACTGTTTGTACAAAACTATATATCAATAAAAAAATGACAAGCATTTTATTTCATTGAGAGTTACCACAATTTTCATAACATTTTGTTTACTCATGGTAAATCTATAATTATTTAGTGTATATGTTAAAGTATTATGTAATTAAAATTCTATTGACTTAGAAATGGTAGGTCCACTTTAGGCCATGTTCCTTGTGTGGTTGTGGATTAAGCAGACCTATTATGTTCGACAGTCTATTCAATCTTAATTACATACAACTTGTATACACCAAATGAATGTAGAAAGACCTAGTAGGAATACATTATACAAATTCATTACAAGTGTTGCTATAAATGAATTTAGCGATTGTTTACTTATATTAGTAAAATTTTATTGTAAATCGCTTAATAGAACACTATAAAAGTTAAGAAATGATGCATTTAGACTAAGATATATCTTGTTCAATATCACCTGACTCATGATCACTATAGAGTATTTATCATCATTTTTCTTAAATCATTATAGAGAAAGATGCCTCCAAGGAAGTCCAACAGAAAGAACAACAACCCTCCAACAAATCCACCACCGTCGCCACCTCCTCAGTATGATACTGCTGTATTCCAAGTAGCAGTAACTGCCGTCGTGACAGCAACAATGACACAGATGAATGCCAGTGGTGTCAATGGGGCAGGTAGTAGTGCCCATCCTTCTTATCATGGGGATAGTCATGGTCACCCGCAGGAATGCTCATACAAGGACTTCACCAATGCTAAACCTCAATCCTTTGATGGCACAGGAGGTGTCATTGCATTAACTCGTTGGTTCGAGAAAATCGAATCAATATCCGAAATCTGTGCATGCCCCGAGTTTAGCAAAGTGAAATTTGCAGCATGCACCTTTACAAATAGAGCTCTCACTTGGTGGAATAGCCAAGTCAAGTTGCTGACTCTCCCGATAGCTAATGGTATGAGTTGGAATGATTTGAAAGAACTAATTCTAGCTGAATACTGCCCGAGGGGCGAAATGCGAAAACTAGAACCGGAACTCTGGAGTCCGAAGATAAAGGGATCTGATATCACTGCGTACACTACTAGGTTCAGTGACCTGGATCTACTATGTCTCGGGATGGTCACCCTGGAGAGTAAGAAGGTGGAGAGGTATATATGGGGATTAACTCCCCCAACTCAAGGAAATGTTATTGCCGCCAATCCACATAATTTCAATAGTGCCAAACGTCTAGCACAAACATTAGTAGATCATGGAGTATTCAAGATTCCATACCAGCTGTTCCTAAATCCCAAAGAATGAAGCAGCAAAAAGAAATTCTAGAATAAACGAAAGGGGTAATCATCACAAGAGCCTTCTAAGAAACAAAAAACTGTGGTGGTATACATTGCTATTGTTCCTACTATTGTTCCTACTTCTACACCTACCACTATTTCTGCTACACTAGCACCTTCGAGTCGATATGCTGGAACTTTGCCAAAATGTAATAAATGCAACTTCCATCACACGAGAGTTTGCAAAGAAATGCACTGTAGAAACTGAAACAAGAAGGGGCACACTGCCCGCTTCTATAAAGCTCCAGCACATCCCATCTCTTAAGTCCCCGCCGCGGGAGTAAGTCAAGCTTGTTATGAGTATGCTGAAATCAGGCATTTCAAGATAGACTACCCAAAGATAAAGAATGTTGTCGGTGTGGGGAGAGTTTTGGCAATTGGCCACGAAGAAGCGATGGCAGATCCTACAGTGGTTACCGGTACGTTTCTTCTCAACAATTCTTACGCATGCATTCTTTTTTATAGTGGTGCGGAGAAAAGTTTCGTAAGCCATTAATTCAAACTTATACTAAAACAAAATCCCTAAACATTAAAAGACACATTTACCATAGAGATGGAAAACGAGAAGACTGAGAGTACAAACGACATATACATAGGATGCACACTTACTCTGAACAACTATTCTTTCCAAGTTAACATTATGCCGGTCTCAATTAAAAGTTTTGACATCATCATCGGCATGGATTGGTTAAATCTTCATCATGCTGACATTCTGTGTTGTGAAAAAGCTATTCGTCTTAATCTGCCTAGTAGCGAATCTCTCGTTATTTATGGTGACAAATACGGAATGAACCTTCAAAATCATTTTTTATGTCAAAGCCCAGAAATATCTTTGCAAAGAGTACTATGCATTTTTAGCTCACGTGGTAGATAAGACACAAGAAGTGAAAAACATCAAGGATATCCCAAAAGTTTGTGATTTCCATAATGTTTTCCCTGAATACCTTTCAGGAGTTCCTCTTGAACGCCAAGTCGAATTCCGAGTCAACTTGATTCCCGAAGCTACCCTAGTGCCAAATCCCTATATCGTCTTGCACCATCAGAGCTGCAGGAACTAACCAGCCAGCTAAATATACTACTCAGCAAATGATTCATTAGACCGAGCTTCTCACCTTGGGGAGCACCAGTCTTGTTCGTGAAGAAGAAGGATGGATCGTTTTGTATGTGTATAGACTACCGAGAATTAAATAAACTCACAATCAAAAACTGATACCCTTTTCCTGGAATCAACGACCTTTTTGACTAGCTTCAAGGAGCCAATTTCTTCTTCAAGATTTACCAAAGATCAGGATACCATCAGCTACGAGTCCAGGAGGCCGATATTCCAAAGACCACCTTTAGAACTTGCTACGATCACTATGAATTTGTAGTGATGCCCTTTGGTTTAACAAATGCACCAACGGTGTTCATGGACCTGATGAACTATGTGTGTAACGCCCGTGTTTCGGGACTAAGCATTGGTAGATGATGTAATAGTCTAGGTCAATTATTGTAACTCTTTTTGAAGTAATAAAGATGAAATATTTGAGTTTTATATGAATTATGTTAATTTATGTGTTTTATACTTAATTATAAAGGTATAATTAATAAACAATAAAAATAAGCGTCAAAATTAAAGTGTGAGATAATCCTGATATCTTTACATACAGTTGTAGTGGTCGAAACAAGGATTATGGGGACATAAAGAACGCCGAAATCCGAGTTATAACGAAGAAGTTATGACCCGTCGAAGTTTCGCGACGGAACCGACACGACACCGGGAAGACGTAAATAGTGAATTTACTATAGAGGACTTTTTAGCCTTAGTGATCTAAACAAAAGTTGTAGTACACGTTAAATCGAGAACATAAAAAAAAAAAAGAACGCCCAAATCTGACTTCGTATGAGGAAGTTAGGAATTTTCTAAGATTTGTCATAGTAGTGCACAACCCGAGACTCGAATTTTAGTTCGAGCGGTTTTTGGCTTACGGGACCTAAATGAGAGTTGGAGATCTCATTAATAGGAACTCAACGGTAAAAAGATAGATGAAAATGGAGTTCGTATGAAGGAGTTATGAATTTTTCACGGTCATTTAACGGTCTAATCTCCTCCTACTGTTAAATTTGAGATCGGTCGAGAATTACTCGACGGAGTCTAAATGAAAGTAGTACATCTTGTTTTGACCTACGTCTGGAGAAAATTAACGTTGAAAACGGAGCTTGTATGCGAGAGTTGTGATTTTTCTAAGTCGGGAGGGTGCTGTGCGAGTTTGGGTGAACGATCACAGTCGTTTCTTTCTCTCCAAGGAAATCCATCATATGATGGCACATGGCACTGACTCGGCGAGTCAACGGATCGAATCAGCGAGTCCATCGGGAATTCAGCCTGTAAATAAGAGTTTCGGGTTCCCTCATTTCCTCATGTGACCTCCCCAAAATCACGGCCAGAAAAGACCGATTTTGTTTATGCTTTATAAAAATCAGAGTACTTCATTTTATAAAAAGGTTGCGGAATTTGTTCCCAGAAAAACATGGTAAATACGTTATTAAAACATTTTCGAAGAAACGTATTTATTTCATTTTAAAATGTTTGGGATGTCATCGTTAATACCGAAACATAAGCATAAACAGAACTTACAATGATTTACACTAGTGATCTACATCTCTTTTAAATCTCTCAGTGTAATGTCACTTCACTTCGTCACCTGTGATATACATAAACTGAGTGGGTCAGGTTGGGAAACCTGGTGAGTACATAGGGCTTTCAACCCACAATAATATAATTATTATGTTCAATCAAACAATCAATCCAATTACCCATCCCCATTATCTTCTTTACTCTTTAAGGATTTAACCTAAGAGTCATCTATCCTGCATTCGTTTATTCCGAAGTCCCTTACTTCCAGGGTTATGGGACTGGCACTAAATCCATAGCTGCCAATGTTCGTTCATAAAGCACTAATTCCATAGCTGCTATAGTCTATTCATCGGGTACTAAATCCATAGCTACCAGTCTTTATCTAATAGGTACTAAGTCCATAGCTACCAATGTTCAACAGGTACTAAGTCCATAGCTACCAATTCCTACAGGTACTAAATCCATAGCTACCAACGTCTAAAAGGTACTAAGTCCATAGCTACCGGTGTTTGTCCCATAGGCACTAAGTCTGTAGCTGCCAATGTATACTCACGTCATCTTCTATCTCTCATCATTCATCTACCCATCTCATACCCAACATTTTCGTATATATAAAATACGTATACAGTTTAAGTCCTTTAAAACAAGTATAAAACGTTCAACCAGCATAGACAGCAAGTATTCAGATAATGTGCACACATAGCACGTAGTTTATATAAAATACTTCATATCTATGTGTAAGATGAAAGTAACTATGCACTCACTTGAGAAGGTGGTGACTCGGTACTCGGACAACGCTTCGTTTACTTTAAAATAATTTCCTTCGACAAAACCTAGTATTATTACCACTAGATTTTAGTCTAATATTTACCGTGACTAATTATTAGTCTTATTATTATTATTATATAAGCGTTTAAACAATACTTTCCAACCACTATGTACAGACAGGGGCCAAACATAAAACACCGGAGGGCAGGACCATTTTGGCATATAGCACTTCTGAAATCCAACAACCCTATGCGGCCCTTTAAACCAGATTCCCCGTACCGCGAGTAGTTAAAAAGATATTATAACGACACTTATATAAGTCATAATAATAGCTCAAATATTTATTATAAATTTATAATAACAATACTAATTTTAAATATAAACTATATTTAAAATAGGGTAAGCATAACTTACTTACAAGGGGATTTTAGCTAGGAGTCGGGCTCTGTAGGGGCAGAACTTCGTCGCTGAATCTTTCTAAGAAAGATTCGTGCAACGCTTCAGCGCTCACCTTACTATACTAAAACTACAGAAAGAGAAGTCGAATCACGAGGGACCGAAATGCTCGGTGGATAAGGAGAGAAAGACTCTTGAATCAAGAGAATGGTGCAAGAAATATGAGAGCCCAAGCCTCTTATTTATAGTAATTGAATTTACAAAAACTACCCCCCATAATTACTTAATGACCTTATAGTTATATAAACAACTAAACACCCCTTTATAATACTATTTTAAATAGATTTAAAGATATTTGTACTAAACTAATGTCGAAAGAACTCAACATTAGTCTTATAATGACCGCATCGTCGATACCTTTCTAATGATATATACATATGTATATATATGTGTACGTATATATGATTTATACTTTATTTTAATACGTAAATATGCTATTATAATTTGTAACTCGTTCATACGAACTCCGTTTTTGACATTCTTTATATCCATGCGTAGGTGGAGATGCACTCTACAACTTTCGTTTAGACTCCTTCGACTAATTTTGAATTTATTTTTAAAGTTATATTTTTAACAGGCCGGGACAGGATTGGTCCGTTATAATCTCATAACTTCTTCATCCGATGTCCATTTTCGTCTGTCTTTTTATTGTTATGCTACTAATAATGAGATCTTCAATTCTCGTTTAGGTTGTGTCGGCTAAAAATCGCTCGATCTAATATTCGAATTTCGGATGGTACACTGTTAATCCGAAACTTCGAAAAATCGTAACTTCTTCATACGAAGTCAGATTTGGGCGTTCTTTTTATCGAAGTTCTTAGTTTAACATATTCTACGACTTTCGTTTAGAGCGCTAAATCTAAATCTCGCTCTATCATAAATTTACTATTTACGCTTCCCGGCGCCGTGCCGGTTCCGACGCGAAACTTCGACGGGTCATAACTTCTTCGTTATAACTCGGATTTCGGCGTTCTTTATATGTACGGAAACCCTGTGACATCTTCTACAACTTGGTTAAGATTATTTATTCTAAATAATCTTTTTGTCGAAAAGTCGTTTTCGACCCCTATTGCCTCTAAATTGACTAGCCCGGATTTGCGGGCGTTACACCTCACCCCTCAACCC
This sequence comes from Lactuca serriola, assembly GCF_051521515.1. NCBI lineage: Eukaryota > Viridiplantae > Streptophyta > Magnoliopsida > Asterales > Asteraceae > Lactuca > Lactuca serriola. The sequence continues at coordinate 331,351,665 of NC_136411.1, forward strand.
TCTTCTTTCGCTCTCTATACTCTCTCTCTACCCCCCCCCCCCCAAAACCCCCTTAAAGCCTAGGAAAACTCCATAGCACGAGGCGGAAGCCCCGGATCGCCTGACAACTCCAAAAAGAAGAGCCTTTCGGCTCAGGGATGTTGCTCCAGCGAAGCCCAGTTTTGAGAAAAACCCGCTGTAAGTGAGTTACGCCTATCCTATCGTTAGTATATCTTATGTTTTAATATAGTAATGTTATTATGACCTTATAATAAGTATTTAGGATATTATTATGAGTTATAAAAGTGTCGTAATAATATCTTTTAACCACTCGCGGTACGGGAAATCTGGTTTAAAGGGCCGCATAGGGTTGTTGGATTTCAGAAATGCTATATGCCAAAATGGTCCTGCCCTCAGGTGTTTTATGTCTGGCCCATGTATGTATATAGTGGTTGAGAAATATTGTTTCGTGTTTATATAATAGTAATAATAGCAAGACTATTAATTAGTCTCGGTGAATATTAGACTAAACTCTAGTGGTAATGATACTAGGTTTTGTCAAAGGAAATTATGTTAAGAGTAACGAAGTGCTATCCAAGTTCCGAGTCACCACCTTCTCAGGTGAGTGTATGGTCCCATTCATTTTACACATAGATATGAAGTACTTTATATAAACTAGGTGCTATATGTGCATATTATCTGTATACTTGCTATCTATGCTGGATGAACGATTTTATACAGGTTTTATATGATTTAAACTGTATATGTATTTCATATCTACAAAAATGTTGGGGTAAAACATGGGTAGATGTAATAGATGATGTGTGATAAAATGATGAGAGGCATCGATGTTGTTGTTGTTGATTCTGTTATCTAACAGAGTATGGATGACGACCACAGACTCTTCTAGACAGTCCAGTGGAACGCTAGCAGGTTCGCAACCTTTAGGTGTTTGTGAAAGATATGTTCACCGGTGTACTCCATCCCCTTCATGGTTGCCTTAAGGAAATTTATTACTAAGGAATCCCTTTAGGATTAGTGTCCATCCCGATGTTGATCCTTAGTCTAGGTCCCTTATGATAGGTTCTTTAGGGACGTAATATGAGGATAACGGGAACGGGTAATTGGGTTATTATTGGTTGATGAAAATAATTAACTTATTTATTGTGGGTTGAAAACCCTATATGCTCACCAGGCTCCCAATCCTAGCCCACTTAGTTTCTTGTATTACAGGTAGTGGCGCACGAGCATAGATATGATGTTTAGGATGAGAGATTACGGATATAGGCCAGTAGATATGAATAAATGTAGTAAGCCTCATATTGTACTGTTTATGCTTTTGATCTGTATCGAACATGACATCCCGAGGTTTTTAATGTAATACATTTCTACAGAAATGCTTTGATAAATCTTTATCATATTTTATTATGGGAACACATTCCGCAACACTTTTATGTAAAATGTTACTCTGATTTCTTAACAAAGCATAAACAAAATCAGTCTTTTCTGGCCGTGAAAATGGGGATGTCACAGTGTTTGTCGACCTTACTTAGACAGGTTCGTTATAATTTTCATTGACTATATACTAGTCTATTCCCGAAGTAAGGAAGAACACAACCAACACTTACGACAAGTCTTCGAAACCTTATGGGTATAGAAGTTGTATGAAAAGTTCTCAAAGTGTGAATTTTGGATCAGGAAGGTAGATTTCTTGGGTCATGTTGTCAGTGAAGAAGGGATACATGTGGATTCCTCTAAGATCAAAGCTATCGAAAACTCGGCGACCCCACGAACCCTAATAGAGATTCGTCAATTTCTTGGTCTCGCTTGCTATTACAAAAGGTTCATCCTAAACTTCTCAAAAATCCCAAAGCCACTCACCCCTCTGACTCAGAAGGGTGTAACCTTCAACTGGGAGGAGAAACAAGAAACTGCTTTCCAGACAGTAAAGCAATCCCTATGCAGCGCACCAATCTTGTCCCTCCCCGAAAGGACAGAAGATTTTATAGTTTACTTTGATGCGTCCAAGTAAGTGTTAGGCTGTATTCTTATGCAGAGAGGAAAAGTCATATCTTATGCCTCAAGACAGCTTAAGAATCATGAGGTCAACTATACCACACATGATCTCGAACTGGGAGCAGTGGTTTTCACTTTGAAGATCTGGGGGCATTACATGTATGGTATGAAGTGTACAGTCTTTGCAGACCACAAAAGCCTCCAACACATATTCAACCAGAAAGAACTTAACATGAGACAAAGACGATGGGTGGAACTACTCAATGATTATGAATTCGAAATTCGCTATCATCCCGACAAAGCCAATGTAGTAGCAGATGTCCTTAGGCGAAAAGATTACTCGGGCTGCCGAGTAAAGTCTCTAACTATGACAATCTATTCCCACCTGTCCACTCAAATCAAGGAGGCTCAGCTAGAAGCCTTAAAAACCGAAAACATGATAGGTGAAGCCCTAAGAGGAATGGAAAAGAACTTGGATGTCAAGGGTGACGGAGTTCGTTATCTCATTAATCAGATCTGGACATCGAAGTTTGGTGGTTATAGAGATGTTGTCATGAATGAAGCCCAATAACCTCGATACTCCGCTCATCCAGGTTCAAACAAGATGTATCTAGACCTCAAGAAACTCTATTGGTGGCCGAACATGAAAGCTGAAATTGCTACCTATGTGGGCAAGTGCCTAACTTGCACCAAAGTTAAGGTAGAATATCAAAATCTCTCAAGTTTATTACAACAACCAGAAATACCTAAGTGGAAGTAGGAGTGGATTACAACGGATTTCATAACCAAGTTACCTAAAACAACGGGTAGTCATGACACCATTTGGGTAATCGTTGACAGATTAACCAAATCCACACACTTCCTGCCGATAACAGAAACTGACAATATGGAGAAGTTAACAATGACGTATATTAAAGAGATAAGACAATTACATGGTGTGCCGATATCCATTATCTCTGACCGAGATAGTAGATTTACCTCGCGATTTTGGCAATCACTGCAAAAGTCCTTGGGAACAAATCTTGACATGAGTACAACGTACCATCCTCAGACTGATGGGCAAAGTGAGAGAACCATACAAATGATGTAAGAATATTTTTCAGTTGAAACTCTGCCCACACAAAACCTGATTTTCACCAGAAAGTCATGATTTCAAGTAGTGCAGCGCTGCCCAACTCACCACTTTATCAAGTGAGTTCATACCCCTACATTTTCACTATCTTTTTATATTTTAAAGGGGGGAATACAAGTAAAACACAAGGAAATCTTGTGTTAATAACAAAACTATTCAAATAATTTTCAATCGTTGTTTTTACTAGGATAAACATACCAGTTTACTAGTTTGGGATTTCATACAAAAACAACATATAAACTATAATAGGTATATTTTATGAAACAAACGTACTATTTTACAAGTTCAACTTACAATACAGAAACAAACATATAAACTATGATATGTATAGTTTATGAGACATACATACAATTTATTCATTTCAACATGAATTTTCATTATTCTACACGTAATCATCGATATAGCTTTATGAGACATACTTCAAGTATCAACCAAGTCCTGAAATTATAACCTGAGTCTCCTGGAGGGAGAGCGTGACACTTGTGTATAAATCTATATAGGACTGACAATCCCGCACCTGAGCTGTTTGCAACAGCTAGGTCGGCAGGCCTGGGGTGACAAATGTCGTACCAATTATGACGCCTAAAGAACATCGTGTTTAGGCATTCCGATGTCATCAAGCATGGTTATGATCACTCACTATTTGGTATTGAACAATATGATCAGTGTATGAATAAGTAAACAACTTCACTTAGTTTTATTTAAAAATAAAACTATAATACTATATTTTACAATACATTTGGTGAATCCAGGCACTTACAATTTGTAACGCCCGTGTTTCTAGGCTAGGTATTAATAATGATGTAATGCTTTAGGCTAACCTTTGTAACTTGTTTTGAAATAATAAAGATATATTATTTGAGTATTATGTGCTTATACTTAATTATTATAATTTAATAAATTAAGGATAAAAATAAGCGTCGAAAATAAATGATAGATAAAGCCGATATCTATGAAGAAAGTTGTAGTGGTTGAAACAAGGATTCCAGAGATATAAAAAATACCGCAATCCGAGTTATAATGAAGAATTTATGACCTGTCGAAGTTTCGCGACAGAACCGGCACAACGTTGTGTGACGTGAAAAGTGAGCTTACGATAAAGTGATTTTTTTAGCCTTAGTGATCTAAATGAAAGGCGTAATATACGTTAAACTGAGAGCATACATAAAAAGAATGTCTAAATCTGACTTCGTATGAGTAAGTTATGAATTTTCTAAGATTTGGTGTAACAATATGCAGCCCGAAACTCGAATTTTAGATCAAGCGATTTTTTGCCAACTCAACCTAAATGAGAATCGAATATCTTGTCGATTGTAGTTTGTCGGTAAAAAGACAAACAGAAACGGACGTCGGATGAAGAAGTTATAAATTTTTAACGGACTTTTCCTGTCCCGACCTGTTAAAATATAACTTTAAAAATAAAGTCAGATTTAGCCGACAGACTTTAAACGAAAGTTGTAGTGCATAATTTCACCTATGCATGGATATAAAGAACGTCAAAAACGGAGCACGTATACGAAAGATATGAATTTTTGAAGTTGCAGGCACAAACTTCGAAGCTGGACGAACACCCAGCGTACCAAGAGGTATGCTTAGCGTATATATGTACGCCCAGCGTACTATTATGTTCACGGTCCGAAATTGGCCACATAGCCCTACTCCATTACATGGTGCACACATGTTCGTAGGTTTGACGCGTCCGAGATGATCCCTTCGTACGCCCAGCGTACTCGATATACGCCCAACATAGTGGTTGATGAAGTAGTGTGCCCCGCGTACCATGATATTACGCCCATCGTATTGGCTGGTGAAGAAGTACATCCTGCATACCAGGAAAATTATGCCCAACGTAATACCAGACTCCAAGTGATCAAAGCCAGCCGATTTTGATTTACAAATTTCACTTCTTCCACCCTATACTTTCCTTTATGTTACACTAAATACCCCTAAACCTAAAATACCGTCCTAGCATCATAAGAAAGCCCTGAAGACCCCGAGAAAAGAAGTTTTCGAGTCAAAACTCTGCCCACGTGAAGCCCAGTTTTTGAGAAAACATCTCAATTTTATCAAAAGAGATTGTTTTAAGGGACGAAGTGCTACCCAATCATTGTTAAATCAAGTAAGTGTGTGGTCACTTACATCTTATATATAGATATGAAGTATTTTCTATAAAATACGTGCTATGTGTATATATATTGTTTGTTTATTTTAGATGGGTGTTGAATGAATGTTTTATACAAGTTTTAAACTATATATATATATATATATATATATATATATATATATATATATATATATTTATCTACAAATATGTTGGGTAAAACATGGGTAGATGTAAGTTCCAAATTTGCTTGACGTATCAATCAGATCCAATTGATGGTGCAAAATACCGATCAATTGGATGATGCAAAATAAAAATATAGAAGAAGGAGAAGAAGAATAAGATGAATCTTGAATGATTTGATTATTAGAATGAAGTTCCTTACAAGATTCACACACACTTAGCACCACACTCTCTCTCTTCTAGCCGTACAGTTCTCACACATACACTCCTCACCCTTTACATCTATTTATATAAGGCACATGGGCCGTGAACCAGTTCACGACCGTGAACACATTTAACTGCAAACACCACATGAACCGAAAACCCAATTGCTTAGAAAAGCAAAGTATAAACCATATTTTAGACCCAACAATCTCCCCCTTGGTTTATAGCTTTCTTTTCTAAATGACCCAACAAACTCCCCCTAAAAAGTAGCTGACTTTTCTTGTCAATCTTCATTTGGAACTTGGCTTCGGCGTTAACCTTTGAATTCTTCACAGCTTCAAGATGAACTTGATGAATCTTCAATAAAAGACTTCATCTTGAGCAGTTGAGTATTTCTTCAAAATTTGACTCTGAACGCACGTTGGGTATGGAGGATTCTTGTAAGGATTCTTGAAAAATGGGGCTTTCAACTTGAGAATAACAGAGAGAGTTAATATTCTGGATCACTTCAGCAGGTTAATAGATAGCAGCAAATTGATTGAGGAGGCTTCAATACAATCTATCAGATAATCTTCAAGTATAGCTTCACCTTGCTTCTGGGGTTGAAAGATTGCATGTTAAAAGAATAATCTTCATTTCTTATTCCTTCGAATAAGAATTCTTCGATGATCATGGATGAAGCCATGACTAAGAAATTCCCGATACAGTCTCCATGAGTCTCATCTACATCTGAATTCACTTTTCAAGACAAAGAAAAAATTCAGATAAAAACAAAAAACTAAAAACAAACTCAACACACAATATTTTTGTATTTTTCATATTTTCTGAAAAAAATAAACCAGAAACAAAAATAATTTTTTTGGATTTTTTTAAAATAAAAACAGCAATAACATTATTTTTGGATTTTTTTTATTTTCTGATTTTTGTTTGATTTTTAAAATTTTTAATTCTCCCCCTAAATTTGTGCATAGAGGAAAACTATGAACAAATTTAACAAAAACAAAAAAAATATGGGATCAAAGTCGTCAAGGAATTCAATGTCATTTATCAGCACACGCCTGCATGTCTGGATCTAGTTAATCACAGGTATTTTGGTCCACTTAAAGACAAAGGATGTTGACAGATTGGACAGATTATAAGTGACAAGACAGTGTGATCTTATTCTTAAATGGACATTTAGCTGACGACGACCAAGGATATTGTTGTCCACTGAAATTAAGCAACGAGATCTACAGACAACCTTTTTAAATTGTTCAATTTTAGATGCACTAGAACATGTTTCCCACTTCCCGATATACCACGGTAATCAAGAACTTCCAAAGAAATCCATACTTTAGGTGAGTATTCAATCATTAAGAAAGAAGTCAGATATAGAAGTGCATATGTTGTATCCCAGGTCGGATGTCTTCCAATCACACAGAGGGAACAACATATGACTAACATAAATAGGGGTTAGAGAGATAGTAGAGTGCATATGTTGTGTCCCAAGTCATATCTTCCGATCACTCAGAGGGGACAACATATGGCTAATAGACATAAAGAATTTCATAGTAAGGATACTCCTAAAGATATAGTTGCATATGTTGCATTCCAGGTCGGATATGTTCAATCACGCAAAGGAAGCAACATATGACTGACAGATAGAAAGCAAGAAAATAATTTCCTATAGACCTACATTATCAGAACCCCCCAGTCGCCCTATCAATACCGGAATTAAGGACATGAGTCCATACATTAAGGAAATGTTGAGCCACAGTTCTAGATGCATATGACTTTTAGTGTATCCTGAGCGTCGTATTTTTCAGTCCAAATGAAACTATCTAAGTTCATATTTTTCAAGTCTTTTCACAGTCCATTTATGCCTAGTCTAGTCCATTTAAATCCTTTGTGCCTACCAGCACATTGAACAAAGAGTCTAGACAACCCGGCTTTAGTGCATTACACACATCATAAATTGCCCTTTAGCACTAGACTTCGTATCACTTCCCAAACAATACCTACTAACGAAAAACTATAAGAAAATAAAAGATTATCTTTAAAACGAATCAATGTAAGAAAAACTCAATTGTATCGAGAAGAAAACTCAAACATAAGTCACCGATTGAGTTTGCATCCAAAGGGTCTGAGAACAGCATGCATAATCTCAGAACAGATCCGAAAATTCTTTACATCATTAAGCACAAACCCCATGTGTGATCCTTTCGTTTCTTCCCTTCCCGCAAAGGACACATACTCTCAAACAAAGTTCTGAATGTTGTACAATTGAGAGATGTTCCCTATCATGTGCCATGAATAGCCACTATCAACAAACCAAAGTCTAATGATATGCCTCCATAGCTGCTCTAGCACAGAGTGGGATCAGTTGATCTTTGAAATTTAAACTGGGTCGACCTTTTTTGTCTTTGCAAGTTACTCTCTCCCATGACATATCCTGCTTATCACAAACAGAAGATGATGAAATATTATAATCATTAGAAGATTTAGGAGATTTAACCTTTGGTACCCATATGTTTTTGGGTTTAACCCATTTCTTGTTTGAGCGGATGGGTGCCTCGGCACTTGATTTTGAACTTGAAGTCGGCTGCCAAGATGACTTTGACCTAACCGGTCTTTTTTTCACTAGAGCATCTCTTGGATTGGACTTCTTGGTCGGCGATCTCTTCTTGATGTTGGGAGTTGATTTCTAGGTTTTCTTGGCATTCCAGCCGCCATTTCACGATTGTGATCTCGAATGATTTCTTTTGTAGTATCTTCCTCTTGGCACGTTCTGCCATCCTTGTGCATAGTAGGGAACATATGCACGATTTGGACAATTTCTGGCAATGTGACTAGGTGTTCCATAGTGAAAACATGTCATTTTCTTCACATAGGAATGGTTTCTTCCTGCCCCTGGTGGCGTGCCCTTGCCTTGTCTCTGATTGTTCCCACAAGCATACTTGCAACAGGCACTCTGTTTAGCTTAAATTGTTGGCCTGTATTTATCAACAGCAGGTTGATCAGAAGTAGCTAAGTTAGAAACAACTGATTCAGAGTTCAAGGAGACATTGGTTTGTTCAGAAGTGTTCACATTGTTCTCATCCTCTACTACTTTACCTGCATATGAAGTAGAAGCATTAGTATCTTTCGTCTCAACACCCTCAGTTGGCCCGGATTATTCAGTCTTAACTGAAGCTGGTGCAGGGGGTTGGCCATACTAAACATGTGTCTCTACCTCATTGGTTTCAAGGGGTGGGTTATAGTTGTCATTAAAGGGAGGTGAACAATGTGGTACCCTAGACCTTGATTTTGATTATCTTTAAATTTTAATTGTTTTTCAATCGTGGATGCAACTACCTCACTTGACCCATCAAATTTCTTAAAGTTAAATTCAACATCATTATATTTAGCTTTCAGTGCATCAAGTTCGGCAGTTAATTTGGCCATTTCCCTTTTAACATAGTTGTAATTTTCACATATATTACTACATTCTTCTTGAAGTTTTCGGAAGTCATTAATTTTGGCGTCTAGTTGTTCGTTTAAGGGTTTATGGCCTTTCCTAAGTGTATATCTTTCATATTTAAGATCCTCATTTTCCTTTTTTAGCAAGTCAATTTGTTCGCGAAGAAAATTGATCGTAGCTTCACAAGATGGAGTACATGAAACTTCATTGACCAAAATGTTTGAGGAACTCATTGTTGAAAAAAAATTGCCCTTTGACTTAAAACTTCAAAAGTCAACCTTAAAAGTCAAATTTAAAAAGTCAAACTTGAAAAGTCAAACTTAAAAGTCAAACCAAAAAGCTAAATATGAAATTTTGAAAGTTAAACGAGAAACTCAAAGTTTAAAGTCAAATGTCAAACTTGAAAGTCAAAGTCAATTTTAAGGTCAAAAGTCAAAAATTAAAAACTAAAATTTTTGGTTGAAAATGAAATTTGAAAATTTGAGAAATTGATTTTTGGGCTTAAAAGGGTGAAAAACGTCGTTTTTTTCGTAATTGTTGAAGGGTTCTCGGCCACTGAAGAAGGGTTCTCAGCCATACGAAGAAGGGCTCACGGTCCTCCGAAGCAGGGTTCTTGGCCATACGAAGAAAGATTTGGATTGTATCAATCAATTTGGCCAGATCTGGAGCGTTTTTGATCTTTTTCTTGAAGGATTTTTTTGGCCTTTCCAAAAAATCAAAAAACCAAAAATCCAAAAATAGAGTTATTTATGTATCATTTTTTTCAGAAAAATCCAAAAAAAAAATATTTTTGTTTCTGTTTTATTTTTTTCAGAAAATATGAAAAATACAAAATTATTATGTGCTGAGTTTGTTTTTAGTTTTTAGTTTTTTTCTTAATTTTTTTCTTTGTCTTGAAAAGTGAATTTAGATGTAGATGAGACTCGTGGAGACTGCATCGAGAATTTCCGAGTCATGGCTTCATCCGTGATCATCGAAGAATTCTCATTCAAAGGAACAAGAAATGAAGATTATTCTTTTAACATACAATCTTTCAACCCCAGAAGCAAGGTGAAGTTGTACTTGAAGATTATGTGACAGATTTCATTGAAGCCTCCTCAATCAATTTGTTGCTATCTATGAACCTGTTGAAGTGATCCAAAGGATTAGCTCTCTATGTTGTTCTCTCCGAAAATTCTCAAGCTGAAAGCCCCATTGTTAAAGAATCTTTACAAGAAGCCTCCACACCCAACGCGCGTTCAAAGTCAAATTATGAAGAAATGCCCAACTGCTCAAGATGAAGTCTTTTATTGAAGATTCATCAAGTTCATATTGAAGCTGTGAAGAATTTAAAGGTTAACGTTGAAGCCAAGTTCCAAATGAAGATTGACAAGAAAACCCAACTACTTTTTAGGGGGGGTTTGTTGGGTCATTTAGAAAAGAAAGCTATAAACCAAGGGGGAGATTGTTGGGTCTAAAATATGGTTTATACTTTGCTTTTCTAAGTAATGGGGTTTTCGGTCCATGTGGTGTGTGGAGTTAAATGTGTTCACGGCACAATGGGTGTTTACGGTCGTGAACTGGTTCATGGCCCAGGTGCCTTATATGTTTCTCGATCTCAGATTTGTTTGACATAGAAATTAATTGAAAACATCAATTCAGTCCTGACCGGGCCTGACACATAAGTCAAACCAAATCATCGAGGGGCCTTGATATCGCTTTTACCCTCTTAGGATAAAAGGAACATATAAACTTCGACTTATATGCATTTAATATTCACTAATTAAATCATACCAATAATGCATTTTATAACATCACATTACTGATATGTTTTCGCATTATCATTGCACAACCAATTAGCAAAATAAACCATATATCTGATGGGTTTTATACAGACAATCATATGCGTGCATGCAACCTTAGAGTTGGATCTATGTTTTCACTATTAGTTATACAACTTTATGAACACAAAAAGAAACCTAGCATGCTAGTACTATTTTTGAAATCCACATAGAAGAATAGAATACATACCTTTTGTTGTTATATAGTAATAACAACTAGTTCCTTGAATTTCCTTAGCTCTTGAAAGCAAGTACCACAAGTGTAGTACCTCTAATGGCTCACAAACACACTATGTGAAAGGATGAATATGAGAGATAGGAGAGAAGGGTATCTTGCCCTAGAATTCATCCCTTTTAGGGTTTCCTAAAGCTTGGACAAAATCTTAGTGCCTTAGGGTGCTATTTATACTTAAGGCTAACTAGGGTTTCAATGTGTAAACCCTAATCCCTTAGCTTAGGGCCTAAGCAAGTCCATGGACTCCTTTCCTTAAGACCTTGGACGAAAACTCCCAGATCCTTCTAGGATTTTCGTTCAATCCTTAATAAAGGTGGCCCAATGGCCCAAAGCCTCAACTATTGAATAATTACAAAATAGCCCCTGTACTTTTAATTAATTCCTTTAATCCCAAAATTAATTCTAACTAATTTCTGATTAAATACTAATTAATAATATGATTCCAAATTAATATATTATTCATATAATATATTAACAAATCATATTTATACCCTAATTTATTATTCTTAACAATAAACCAGCCTCTCTCCTCAACAATCATCATGTCTAGTCACCAGTGTGAAGGCAACCCAAAAGGACCATGCACAATCGGGTCAAGTACATACCAAAATAGTTATGGACTTAGACACTAATCCAACAGTCTCCCACTTGGATAAGTCTAATAACTATTCTGCGTATAACCTCAGATCCTGATTAGCAATCGTAGCTTTCAAAAGCCGTTGTCAACTCTGATCTTATCAGAAGCGTGTCCTTTAGATAAGGGATCATATATTCCTCCATTCTTGATATTGTATAGACTTGAGACATGGATTTTGATCATTTCCTCAGTCTATGTTCTGTTTCCTGATTTCCAATTTATGACGACTGACAACAGACTACAATTGAACACATCAAATTAGTCTCGGCTTGGCCAAGCGCTTGTGTGCCATCACTAAATCATCGAGGGGACCACAGATATCGCTTTCATCCTACTTTGGATAAAAGGAACGGATAAACTTTGATTTAATGCTTGCTTGCACTCACTTACCGAATCACACACAACAATAAGTTTTATAACACCAAGTTACTGGTGAGTTTACTTATCATCAATGTGCAACCGACCAACAAATAACAACTCACATGTCTCGGTTTCAAGAATATACAATATTATCAACTCACAATCACTCGTGATAAAATCCATGAAGTGATTCTTCTGATCGTGGGTTTAATCCAATGCTTAAAATCATATTCATAAGCACTCATGAACGTTGCAGCAAACCTTTGCTATGTCTGATACACTTTAGAAAATCTAGAAACCAATTCTTGACAGTCTTCATTCATACCTACTTCCAACATATGAACGACTATGGACCATTCGAATAATTTGATTATTCTAAAATAATTAATTATTCAGGAAGTCAAAACATGAAAAGTGAAACACAAGAATAATACTAATCCTATATGGTCCCAAACCTTGAGTATAAATAAAACACCTTTTATTCATCACCATATCGATTACTCATTATTTGTTGTTTCTGTTAATTAACTTATTACTTGAATTATTACTACAATTATCCCATGCTCTTAGCATGCACACAATGTTTACCTATGGTCCTTACATTATGAAATAGATCAAATGAACACATTTCCAATCATACTCATTTCACAACTCCCAATCCTTATCACAAGTGTAAGAATATCAAATTCTTACCACTTATAGAATATGCTATATTCTAACGTTTCTTGCAACGATCCTTTCATAATGTCACTGCACTAAAGTCACAATGACTATTGCCAATGAAATTACAAAGTCCTCTATCAGAGATTGTTACAAAACAATTCCATATACGTGATGTCTCTCACTCAAAGTACATTCCTTTGAACATCCTTTTGCATAAAATTTTCTAATCTAGACATAGACTCTCAATATCCAACTCTCAATATGGAAACATTTCCATGTTTGCCATATGACAACTCATTCTTAATAGAATCTTATCTATTCATAATAATCTCGATATGGTCCATCCAATACCATACTTCCAACTACTCACAAGCGACCAATCCTCAGCGAACTTTGGATCGTCTTTTGATAGTTGTTTAATTATCTTAGTCAAAACCGATTATTTTCCTTTTTCCCTCTTAATGCACTAGACATTTGGAAAATTTTAGAATGGTCAACTATTATGGCACTTGCAATCGATCTTATACCCGAAGCGTATGGGACACGATGCATAATCTCTTACATAAAGATACGATACTCTATCAATCTTCTGCCATAATATTTTATGTGTCACGTTCTTACAATTCGAACTATGAAGAGGGATGCCATAATCATAATCGAAATTTAAGAACACACTATGTATCCTTTGACTAAATTAATTAAAATTTCTCAATCTAAGCTTTAGATTTTGAAACGAAGTACACTATTCTCTCCCTTAATTATAGCAAAACAACTTTTCAACCCTTAGGACTTTGCAAAGTATAATTCCTGTTTTCTATAATTAATATTGCTAACTTGCAATACTTGCCTTAATAATCATACAAGCATAACATTTATGCTCCCACTATCATGATGATTATTATCATATAAGCATAACACTTATGCTCCCACTAGCTTTGACATGTATTCAGAAAACAGTTGAACTTCTAGAAAACAATACCTATTGAATTTCTTAAGTTCATATTTCTAATACCAAATTGCCAAATCTCACAATTCGAACTATGGAAAGGGATGCTGTAACCATAATCGACACAATTTTCACAATTGCTATCTTCTTAAAATCTCTCTTAGTGAAAGCATTTCCGCACAGTCATTTTCATGAAAGGGGGGAATCTTATGACACTTAGATTTTATGGTGTATGTGTTCATATCCATGTGAATTTGCCAAAACCAAAGTTTGCAACAAATTCAAAATCATATGGACCGAACTTTCTCAATCTTGATTTCTTGCCTTATGGTAACACAAGTGTCCACCATGTCTTCCAAGTAGTTTAGCAACTTACCCTTACATATCAATGTACTTTCCATCGATCAAGGTGCTTTCTCTTTATGCATTCAAATGATAACTCATAGAACTCACATGCATAATTAACTCAACTGGAATGGCGCAGAAACAAAATAATGTCAACACGATAGGTTATAAACCTCAAGTTGTGTGCTAGTGATGATTAATTAGGTTTATTCTTGATTTGTTCTCGAAACTTTTCAAAACCATCATTAAGACTCTCACTGACTCCTTGACATATAAGGTTCTCTTGTCAAAAAACTTTTTCTTGATAAACAAATATTCAAGAGTTAGTGTAGCTTTTATCAAGACAAAACACTTCACAAAATTTGGTCCTAGTTGGTCTTTGTCTTATCCAAGACATCACAACTTACCAATTTCAAATGTGCAAGAATAAGAAAACCTTTTTCCAAATTCCACATTTGATGAATGTTATAAACCTTCTTTAGACTTGTCACTCAATATCACAATCTTAACTCTAAGACTTTTTTTTCCGAACGAAGTATGATTGACTTCTTGATTTAACCATTTCTTCAATTCTTGATTCCTCTTCTCAGACATACAATTGTACTAAGACTCATTTAGAGGATCAATTGAGATATGGTTCTGAATCATTAAGACCTATCATAAAACATAATAAAAGTACTCTCCCTTCTTCTTAGAATAGAGAAACTTTTATCTTTCTGCCTACTTGATTCTTCTTATCCGTTCTGCTATTGATTGAAACTCTTTCAATCAACTTAGAATTACATTTAATCTTATAAGTATAATCATATTTACTAAACCTTTAGTAAATCATGACGAATATCTTTGTCACTCTTGTGGTGGACTTGATCAACACACAACTTTGTGTACTCGATCTCCTAGTCCTTCACTTGACATTTTGTCAACGAATTAGTCTAATTTCCAAATATAAAATTTCTCATTCATCATACAACCAAGTTGCATGATTACAAATCTCTGTCCAATTGAAACTTGGGCGATGAGAAACTCTCCCTATTTGGTAAATTCTTGACATTTCCACATAATCCATTATTGCTAATAACTGAAACATTCAAACATCAATTTTTCATACATGCGGAAAAATTTGTCCTTACAATGCAATTCAATTGAAAACTATGTTAATACATATTTCATGGCAATCTATTCTAACTCCAAGTAGTAGCTCAAAATTCTAATCTTCAAGCAATGCGATCGAAATCCATTTCTTCACGATTAGATTTAGCTCACTTCTTCCCTTAAGCTTCCTCTCTTTTCTTCGATCCTATAAAACATCAAAATGTAATCTTATTACATCATGTATTAAGAATCTAGAATAGGAACACAAAAGAGTTAGTTAATGGATTTTACCTGAAGTAGAGCCATACGTCTTGACTCTCCCATCTCTTAGATTTCTCAGGTAGTTAGGGCAACTTCGTCTCCAATGCCCCTTCTCTTGGCAATAAAAGCAAATTGACTCCTTTGGCACAACACATTGGACAATCATAGACTTAGTTCTTTCTAGACTTCCGATGTTGCCAGTGTCCATTACAGTTTGGGAGTTTGATTCACCATACAAATTTGCTTGACCAGCACGCCAAATCATTGCTGATTCAGCTGCTATAAGCAAATAGGTGAGATCAATGAGGGTCACGTTGTGATCCATCATATAGTACTCTCTAACAAACTCACTGTATGATTCAGGAAGCAACTGAAGAACCTAGTTAATAGCCAAGTCACCTAAAATCTTGACACCCAACATCCTTAACCTATTAATGTGTGACTTCATCTCTAAGACGTGTGCACACACAGGTTTCCCATCTTCATGCTTAATTTCCAATACGGCTTGAGTGAGCTTGTACTTTTCAAGCCTTTGAACTTGTGGGGTAGGGAGAACAATTGGAGGAGGTGGAGGAAGTGAAGCATGATATCTTGTTCCTCGATCGAATTGTGGAATATCATCTTCATGTGGAAAGCTTGTTCCATGGGATTTGGGAAGACCATAGTTGTCATACTTTGACATCTACAAAATGGGAGGAAAAATTCAAGTTAGTTGATTGATTGAGTCCTTAATAAATCACCCAAATGAGATATTAAGGCTAGGACCCAACAGAATATTCCACAACTTGGGAGAGGGATGTCGTAACCCAAATTGCAGAACATTTGAAGGTAAGTGAATGACGATTCACTAATTTTCCACCATGAAAAACAAAAAAGAGATTAGGTTTTAAATGTATTGAAAAATTCCTAGATCCTTTGAGATTCATTAAACTTTTCAATGGCGTGTTTAAATCTCGATATTCCCCTCGATTTGTGACTGGGATGCCGAGGATCACAAAACAGGATGTGAATAACCATGAAAACTTACATGGTGCCCCCAATGTTACAGTCACCTATTCGATGTGCCGATTAACCATACACGCTCCACCGAACTATGACAAACATTGAGTCACCCTTTGCTACCTTTGCTTAGAACCATTTAGTGTGTTGGTTAACCACACACGCTCCACTAACATCTTCACAAGGGCACAAAGTGTAATTTCATGGAATTGCATCAATTCACTTTAGCCTAAAGTAACTAAGATTGGGAATTTTGTAACAACATTTAGTTACTTTATACTTCATTATACTTTTAATGGAAAAGGTTTGCTCTATCCTACCCGTTCGGCTAACGACCCTCCACCAATCAAGGAAGCGGTGGGTGAGAGTGGACACCCATTAAACGGACATTTTATAGGCCATAACCTTATACCCCCCTTATAGATCGGCTTCGTGAATAAGACCTACTAACGGTAAGACTAGCAATTTAAGTTATACATATATGATATTAGACTTTTAATGTTATATATAGTATAAGGTGTATTTTACACTTTTAAAATACTAGGTGGTCTAATTTAATAAATTATACTTTTAATTTAATTAAATGTAAACGAAAAATTTATGGGTTTATTAAATCTCTTTTAATTATACACTTTAATTTATTAATAAAACCATAAGGGTGTAATTTGAACTTTTCAAAATACTAGGGTTTAAGAATTTAACATTTCAAAATTAAACTTTTTAATCAAACAATTTAAATTCCAAAATGAGGGCAAGTTTTGAAAATTTTTCAAAACATAAGAAACAACATTCTAGATCAAATTATAAATAATAATAATTAACCAATTAATTAGTAATTATCTAAATATGACCTGATTCAATTTCTTGCAAGATAATCTATCAAATAATTCAAATAAATCAATTTTATCACATAAGGAAATGATTATCTAATTAATTTGACAATTATCTTTTATTTTGGTAAGGATGTCTTTTAAATTAAACAATTAATTTAACCTAATCCCTTAAATCCCCTAGAATTCGAAAATATGGGATGGGATAATTCAAAATCTTTAATTACCAAATTTAAACATTTAAAAAAAATTACAAGATATGACATTATCCAAATCCCTAAAATTTAGGATCTAATCTTGGGGAAGGAGGCAATTTCGAAATTCTCGGGTTAGACAACCCTAAAATCGAAATCTTGGGGCCAAAGAAAAAGGTTTAGGAAATCTTACCAAAAATTTTGAAATCTAGGGTTTAGAAACCCTAATTTCGAAAATCAATCCTCCAGGGTTTATTAGCCATAAACCCTAATTGTCATATTCATACATTTGTATCACATCTAATTGAAAACAAAAACCAAAGGCTTTGATACCACTGATGGGTTTTTTACAAGCAATCATATGTGTGCATGCAACCCTAGAGTTGGATCTATGTTTTCACTATTAGTTATACAACTTTATGAACACAAAAAGAAACCTGGCATGCTAGTACTATTTTTGAAATCCAAATAGAAGAATATAATACATACCTTTTGTTGTTATATAGTAATAACAACTAGCTCCTTGAATTTCCTTAGCTCTAGAAAGCAAGTACCACAAGTGTAGTACCTCTAATGGCTCACAAACACACTAAGTGAAAGGATGAATATGAGAGAGAGGGGAGAAGGGTATCTTGCCCTAGAATTCATCCCTTTTAGGGTTTCCCAAAGCTTGGACGAAATCTTAGTGCATTAGGGTGCTATTTATACTTAAGGCTAACAAGGGTTTCAAGGTGTAAACCCTAATCCCTTAGCTTAGGACCTAAGCAAGTCCATGGACTCCTTTCCTTAAGCCCTTGGACGAAAATTCATAGATCCTTCTAGTATTTTCGTTCAAGCCTTAATAAAGGTGGTCCAATGGCCCAAAGCCTCAACTATTGAATAATTACAAATAGCCCCTGTACTTTTAATTAATTCCTTTAATCCCAAAATTAATTCTAATTAATTTCTAATTAAATATTAATTAGTAATATGATGCCAAATTAATATATTATTCATATAATATATTAAAAAATCATATTTATACCCTAATTTATTATTCTTAACAATAAACTAGCCTCTCTCCTCAACAATCATCCTGTCTAGTCACTAGTGTGAAGGCAACCCAAAAGCACCATGCATAATCGGGTCAAGTACATACCAAAATATTTATAGACTTAGACACTAATCCAACTATATCTTGGTGTTTAGACCATATGATATTATCGTCTTGCGATCACTCATGATAAATTCCATGAAGTGATTCCAGCAAGCGTGGGTTTATTCCAATGCTCAAATCTTATTCGTAAGTACTCATGAACGTTGTAGCAAACCTTTGCTATGTCTAATACCCTTTAGAAAATCTATACACCAATTCATGACAGTCTTCATTCATATGTACTTCCAACATATGAACGAATATGGATCGTTTGAATAAATTCTTTATCCAGGAAGTCAAAACATGCAAAATGAAACAATAGGTAAACAATTAACATACGACAATAACTTTACTACTAAACAATACTCAATTATTTAATCATCAAATGTCAATTACATTCATCTATTACATGTTTCTGAACTATCTAATCCAACTAATATCGTCCTTCAGCCCAATGCTCCTAGCGTGCTGCAAGTGCTTAACTCGACTTAGTCCCTTCGTAAGCGGGTCTGCTGGGTTGTCCTCTGACGATACCCTCTTCACTATGAGGAGTCCTTCTTCTAACTGATGTCGAATAAAGTGATATTTTCTGTCGATATGCCGAGATCTACCATGATCCCTCGGTTCCTTGGTCAAGGCAACCACTCCTTCATATCACAGAAAATTTCCATAGGCTCCTGTATGGCTGGCACAACTCCAAGATCTCTATTGAAATTATTCAGCCATATTGCCTCTTTTGACTCTTTGCTCGTTGTAATGTACTCTGATTCGCACGTTCAATCAGCTACAGTCTCTTGCTTGGAACTTTTCCAAGTCACTGCCCCTCCATTAAAGGTAAAGACCCATCCCAACTGCGAACGGTAGTTGTCCCTGTCGGTCTGAAAACTGGCGTCACTGTACCCTCGCACCTTTAAGTCATCACTCCCACCAAGGACTAGAAACCATTCCTTGGTCCTCTGAAAGTACTTAAGGATATTCTTGACTACAGTCCAATGTGCTTTTCCAAGGTTCCCTTGATATCTGTTGACCATGCTCAAAGCGAAGGCCACATTAGGGTGAGTACAAGTCATAGCATACATGATCGAGCCAACTGCGGAAGTGTAAGGTACTCGGCTCATCTCTGCTATCTCGGCTTCGGTACTCGGACTTTGAGTCTTACTCAACTTGGCATTACTTTGGATTGGTAACTCCCTTTTCTTGGAATTCTCCATACTAAAACGCTTTAGTACATTGTCCAAGTAAGTATTATGACTAAGTCCTATTAGTCTTTTACTCCTGTTTCTCACTATCCTTATTCCTAACATTTAGGCAACTTCTCCGAGGTCCTTCGTAGCAAAGCACTTCCCGATCCAGGACTTAACTTCCTACAGTGTCGGGATGCCGTTTCCTATGAGTAGTATGTCATCGACATACAATACGAGGAAGCTCACTGTACTCCCACTGGCTTTGACATATACACATGATTCATCTTAGCTTCGTAGAAACCTAAACTCTTTGACTTTCTCGTCGAAACAAAAATTCCATCTACGAGACGCTTGCTTAAGTCCATAAATGGACTTCTCAAGCTTACACACTCTATTGGGATGATTTGCATTGACAAAACCCTCTGGCTAAGCCATATAAACATCCTCAGCCATCTTCCCATTAAGGAAAGAGGTTTTGACATCTATTTTCCATATTTCATAATCATGAAATGCAACAATGGCCAACATCACCCTAATAGACTGTATCTTTGCCACTGGTGAGAAGGTCTCATCATAGTCAACTCCAAGAGTTTCAGTAAATCCCTTCGCAACCATTCGCGCCTTATAAGTGTGCACATTCCCATCCATGTCGGTCTTCTTCTTGAAGATCCATTTGCACCCGACCGTCTTACGACCTGGTACATGATCAACCAAGCTCCAAACTTAGTTATCGTACATGGAGTGAATCTCTTTATCCATTGCCTCTTTCCTTTTTTCAGACTTCGGGCCTGCCATGGCTACCTTACAGCTTTTAGGTTCGTCCAAATTCACTAGTGTACTATCACTAATGAACGTATCCCCTTCCATAGTAATATGAAAACCATAAAAATGGGGTTGAACCCTAACTTTTTTAGAACGTCTAAGAGGTAAGGACTCGTCAATTGGTTAAACCGAAGTTTCCTCCTTGGGTTGAGCGCTAGCGTTAGAGGTTCCTTCATCGCTCGACTCTTGAATCTATTCAAGATCGATTGGCCTCCCACTGTTCCCTTGGCTTATGAGTTCTCTCTCTCGGAAAACCCCTCTCCTTGCAACGAAGACAACATTGTCACTCAGTCTATAAAAGAGATATCCAAAGGACTTCTGCGGGTAGCCAATGAAAATACACCTCTCACTTCAAGGCTCGAGCTTGTCGTGAGTCTCTCGTCTTGCGAAAGCCTCGCAACCCCAAACCTTGATATATGCTAACGAGGGAGCCTTCCATGTCCACATCTCGTGAGGTGTTTTAGCAACCTTCTTTGTAGGGACTAAGTTAAGGATATGAGATAACTAGTGAAGCACGACTCATCATGGAACGAACCATGTATAGCAAGGTTCGATTACACCTCTCCGCTACACCATTCAACTGTGGTGTCCTAGGTGGCGTCAATTGCGAAATGATTATGCATTCCTTGTGGTAGTCGTGTAATTCAAGACTTAGGTACTCTCCTCCTCGATCGGATCGAAGCATCTTGATTTTCATGCCTAATTGATTCTCCACTTCTTGTTTAAACTCTTTGAACTTTTCAAAGGTTTCCGACTTGTGCTTGATTAAGTAGATATACCCATATCTACTATAATCGTTGGTGAAAGTCACATAGAAGCGGTTCGCATCCCTTGTGGTGGATCTAAAGGGCTCACACAGATCGATGTGTATGACATCCAATAGACCCTCACCCATTTCACAAGTGCCAGTGAAGGGTGACTTGGTCATCTTTCTAAGTAAACAAGACTCGCACACATCATCATCCCTAAGGTCAAATGACTCCAACACTCCATCCCTTTGGAGTTGGGATATGCGTTTCTTGTTGACATATCCAAGACTACAGTGCCACAAGCATGCTTTATCCATAATATT
Source organism: Lactuca serriola (assembly GCF_051521515.1). Lineage (NCBI taxonomy): Eukaryota > Viridiplantae > Streptophyta > Magnoliopsida > Asterales > Asteraceae > Lactuca > Lactuca serriola. The sequence continues at coordinate 331,373,314 of NC_136411.1, forward strand.
GGAAGAATCGACACACAACACATCATTTCCTAAGTTATCTACAAACATCACAGTTTCATATATTCCATTACAAGGCAATGCTTCAAAGTTCAAAATATAAAACATTATTAAGATAAGCATAAATAGAACCCTTTTCAATATCAAATGAATATCTAAAACCTTGCTTATATAAACCATGAAATGAAATGATGTTTCTTGCCATATCTGGCGAATAGCAACAATTGTTTAAATCTAAACCTAATCCATTACTAAGCACTAAGGAATAAATTCAATCTTGGTGACACACGACGATCTTCTGTTTCCCATGATTAGATTTATCCTTCCATGCTCCACATCCCTATTTCTTCTTAGTCCCTGCAAATCAGAACACATGTGAAAACCACATCCTGTATCAAGAACCCAAGAAATAGCATGCGATGAATCATTAGATTTAATTATGTAAATACCTGCGAAAGATGGCTTGATCTTTCCATCCTTGATGGCTTGCAGATATTTTGGGCAGCTTCTTTTCCAATGCCGTATCTTGTGGAAATGGTGGCACTCTACCTCCTTAGGGTTACAGTTAGGTTTAGCAAAACCAACTTTGGCTCCAGAAGAGGTACCATCTTGGGACTTTCCCTTGTGGTGGCCATTTGAAGGAGCCTTCCTCTTCTTGCCCTTCCCTTGACCTATTGCCAAGACAGGTGCAACAGTGGGAGTGGGAGTCGGTGCAACATACTTATCCTTGAGATTGCTCTCGGCAGTCCTCAACAAGCCATGAAGCTTGCTCAAGGTCACCTCTTCCTTATTCATGTGGTAGGTTATGCGGAACTAGTTGTATCACGGATGCAAGGAGTGAAGGATGATGTCGATTGCCAGCTCTTCATCGAAGTTAACATTTAACTTTAGCAGGCGATCAACATATCTTTGCAGCTTTCGCAGATAAGCGGTAAGGGACTCTCCATTACCCATTTTGGCAATGATCATCGAAGTGATGATCTCGTACCTTTCTTGCCTAGCTCTCTGGTGGTACTGGTCCAGCAAGTCTTGATGCATTTCATATGGGTATATGTCCTCATAGGACTTTTGAAGTTCAACAGTCATGGTCGCTAGCATGTTGCAATGGACTTTCGTGGCATCACGCCCGTGGGCCTCAAAGGCGGCGATCTCATCGGGAGAGGCAGTGTTAACATTGATCTCCTTTAGCTTCTCATCGAGGACATATTCTTTGTCCTCGTAGCAAGTGACGATTCGGATGTTACGGATCCAATCATTAAATTTGGACCCATCGAAAATCACACTCCCACATAAGTTCATAAGTGATAATGAGCCTGAGGAGTTGGAGCCGGAAGCATTGTTGTTGACGTTCAACATCTGAAAAAGAAAAGGACAAAGTTTGATTAGAAGCGAATCCCTAATTAAACACCCAAATGAGAAATTAGGGCTAGGATCCAACAACATTATTTACAAATTAGAATAGGGATGCCGTAATCTAACATGCAAATAATTTGAAGGTACGTGAATAACGATTCACTGATTTTCCACCATGAAAAACGAAAAAGAGATTAAGTTTTAAATGTATTGAAAACTCCTAGATTCTTTTGAGATTCATTGAACTTTTCAATGGCATGTTTAAATCTCAATATGCCCCTCTAGTTTGTGACTAGGATGCCGAGGATCACAAAGCGGGTGTGAATAACCATGCAAATATACATGGTGCCCTTATTGTTACAGTCACCTATTCAGTGTGCCGGTTAACCACACACGCTCCATCGAACTATGACAAACAATATTATAATAGTATAGGGTTTATTTTAAACATTTCAAAATACTAGCGTTTTAATCAAATTTAACTTTCTAAAATTTAAAACCTTTTAATTTTAAAATTTTAAATATCAAAACTTTGATTTAATAACTATCCCAAAATTAAATTATTAATTTGAATTATTAAATCTTGAAGGATTATCTTAAATTAAACAATTAATCTAACCTAATCCCTTAAATCCCCTAAAATTCGAAAATATGAGATGGGATAATTCAAAATCTTTAATTACCATATTTAAACAATTAAGGGATAATGACAAGATATGGAATTATCCAAATCCCTAAAATTTAGGGATCTTATCTTGGGGAAGGAGGCAAATTTCGAAACCCTAGGGTTGGATAACCCTAGAATTCGAAATCTTGGAGGCTAAGGAAAGGGTTTGGGAAACCCTATCAAATTTCGAAATCAAGGGTTTAAGAACCCTAATTTCGAAAATCATGCCTCTAGGGTTTATTGCCTATCAACCCAAATGTGTCAAATTCATACATTTGTATAAAGCTAATTGAAAAGATAAACTAAACGCTCTGATACCACTGATGGGTTTTATACAAACAATCCTATGTGTGCATGCAACCCTAGATATGGATCTATGTTTTCACTATTATTTACACAATATTATGAACACAAAAGAAACCTAACATGCTCCTAGGTAATTTAAAAATCATATAGAGAATGAATTACATACCTCTTGTTGTTATATTGTAATAACAACTTGTTTCTTGAATATTCTTTTCTTTGAAAGCAAGTACCACAAGTGTAGCACCTCTAATGTGTCACAAACACCAAGAGCAAATAGAGAAGCAAGAGACAGAAGGGGGGAGGCATAAAATCGGCTCTAAGAACTTCTAGGATCAAGTGGCCGATTTTCCTATGCCAAGGGTCCTTTATATAGGTGTAAGAATTAGGGTATCAGTCCTTATCCTTATCTTATTACTTGCCCACCAAGCAGTCCAAGGGATAACCCTAGAAACCTTATCATGGACGCATTCTAAGGCCTTATCCCCTTGAATTCGTCCACCCTATCATATAGGACATCCTTTGCCCTACTTTGCAACTATCACATAGTTACAGTTCAGCCCCTAGTTCAGTTAACTTCTTTTGATCACAAAATTAATTCTTAATTAATTCTTGACTAATGTTAACTAAACAATTATGATTTCTCTTTTAATATATTATTCTTATAATATATTAATAAATCATAATAATCTCTTTCTCTATTATTTCTCCAGTCAAGTTGCTTTGGTGAAGGCTACCCAAAAGGACCATGCACAATCGGGTCAAGTACTTACCAAATATGGTTACGGGCTTATACACTAATCCAACATGTACAGCCAATGAACCTATGAAGGGTTCACGGCCGTACTCCCTTCAAGATCATGAAGGTGATGCTGAAACATGAAAAATCAAGGCTTGGATCTAGTGCTCTTTCAAGTATAATAAGTTTAAGGTTGAAATACTTACATTTTTGGAGCTTTGGAGTGTTCACAGTCGATGATAGTTGAGAGAGAATGAGAGTTTTCATAGCTGGGAGGAGAAGAAGTGAGGAGAAAAGAGGTCGTTCCAATATATATGGAAGGTGGTGTACAGTCGTGAACCATGTATACGGCTGTACACACCTTGTGAGTGGTTTTCCAGACCGAGTCAATTCCTCCGACCTCAAGTAAACACATTCTAACACACATTCATACATTACACTAAGATCAGAAACTCTCAAACAGACCTTTACTATGGCTAAAAGTTAGCAGAAACAAGTCTGAATTTTGGTTGATTGAATTGACTTTATAAGATAAAACATTTCGGGTTGTCACATCATCCCCCCATTAGATGGGATTTCGTCCCGAAATTAACTTTCTTAGTAGCACTCCTGGGGTTACGCTTCTCCAAATAGCAGAATATCCACTCGTAGACTTGGTAACTTCGCCCCTACGCTTATGATAGGATTTATACCTGGTCCATCTATCATCACTATGTGTATACAAGTCTTATATAATTAAGATTAGTAAGACGGTCAGATGTGCGACTCTACCCTAGGTTCACAACCAAACAAGGAACAAGAGATAGGGCAGAAACACACATACTAACTCTGCCTAATCATAATTATATGTCGCCCTCGCGCATACACTTAGTAGTGATAGGTGGCATGTATTCGTCCTTAGCCTCTGTGCTCGAACTTGGTTTGTTGGACGAGTGGTAGTTCGGAAAGGTATGTGGGTTATACGGTCGTCAAGGTGTCGGAGGGCAAGGTACTCTCTGTATGAGTACTTCGGGGTTTAGAATACGAGGTAGACGATTCGGAGGTCTAGGTCTGACTTTCGTTACGAATGACGAGGGTTTCATGAGTTTGACGGTCAAGACGATGGAAACATATGAACTTAGTATGGTGAGGACCACGCCAATCCATGACAACTGATGATAACGGACTCTTTACCGAAACAAAAGTTAGGCGGATTTGAAAGAAACGTTTGTTATATGATGGTGGCTATCCTCGAATAAAATAAACTTTATGAATCAGAAGTGGCTATCCTCGAATGAATTTCTGTGAATTGAATAACTGATACTAGCTGCATGAAAAGGAAATAATCCTAACACATAGTGTGAGTAGTGACATCACTAGCTCACTAAGTCAATTAAGGTTATTATTTATCAGGGTGACGCATAAGACGTTTTAGTTTCACTGGCTGATCACTTCTTGGAAAAGTCTTTTTGTTCCTCCTTGACTCCTCTATTGACTGCTATGATGGAGTGGTTACATCTATCAGGGATTGTCATACGAGAATGGAAGTGTCTAAAGAATCTATGAGATTAAATGTAACATTATAGGGTGATCCTTATTGGGTCCTCCTATAATTGAACAATGTATACGAGTTGTATATAACTTAAGATTAAATAGACCTTCTAATAAGCGATCATATTCCAAAACCACAACCAATCAAGGAACAAGAAGTAGAGTATAGACCACAAATTCTAAGTCTATAAAACCTCAAGTATATAAAACCTTGGGAGTATACACTCCGAAATTATAGACATACCCGAAGGGTCTTTTAAATTATCACATAAGTTATTTATAGTGCCTAAAATACTCCTATAGTATTTTAATGAAATGAACTTGGTATGTTTCAAACTTGTTGTCTTGTAGTAACATAAAATACTCCCATAGTATTTTAACTTTATGTTCTGATCTAGAATTTCCTTGAATCGAGTTTGGTAAGTTTTAAGACTGTTGCAACACCACATCACTCCCAAACACATGTCATTCATATCTCAAATGAATATAGTTGATCAGACTATAGTGATCCCATATATGATTACTTAACTGTCCAGGTTTGACCGCAGTGTTCAACCTTTAAATACTTATGTTATGTTCTTCTTGTGATACTTGTTCTAGTATGTATATATGTTATAAGCATGTATGTATACTTTTATAAAGTATTGTTATATTTTTAAATATATTATTATTCAGAGCACTTAGGCCCCATTGTATTTATAGTTGTATATCTTTTATAGGTTGATATACTTAGTTCACTATAAACAATGCTCTGATACCAATCTGTCACACCCCCAAACTGGAACGGCGGAAACGTTCGGGGGCAGAGGACGTCATGTCTAGTATCACAACACATGCATCATAGTAATCAAAGTAACAAACAAGCATTGCATTAATATTTAAGTGTTTACAAAGATGTGATTCACAAAAGATTGACTCCAAAAGTAAATAACAATAAACGACATGAAGCTACTATGCTCCATCTTCTGAATCCCAGTGCGCGTACCTGTCTACTAGTTTCCTGAGAATACAAGTTATTTTGTAAGAGAGGATCAGCATTTAAGCGTGTGAGTTCATAAGATTTAAGTGATGTAAAGTAAGTTGTAAGTTATTTTTAGAAAAGTTCTCCTGTTCCTCTAGAAAATCCTATATTTTCTGATATGATGAGTGATAAGTAAAAATGACTCTACAATCCTTTCTATGAGTACTAAATGGATACAAGTTATATAGAACTTCGAATAAACAGACAATCGATTGTGTGAATCTTCCCTAAGTCCACAACCAAACAAGGAACAGGAGATGAGGTGGAAGTCGCACATCCCATTGTTTGTTAGATCTTTATTGTATATAACCATAGTGTATTCATTTGGTACTCACGAAGTTAACTGTAATAGTTTGTTATATTTGATGAAAACATTCTTTAAGAAAATCATATATTTCCTTTAGTAAAAATGGTAACCACAATAGTTCCTTCTATAATCATTTAGTTTATACAAGCTATATATAATCTAATATCGAGCGGACAGTTAAATGGGTGAATCTTCCCTAAGCCCACAACCAAACAAGGAACAGGAAATAAGGCGGAAAACACACATCTAACTGCCTATTGGATATTAATTACATATAACTCTGATGTATAAACTAAGGTATTATAGAATTTACCACTAAGGGTCCTTTAAGTTATACTGGTGTAACAAAATGGATTAAACCCTCTTAACGATAAGTTTCTAGTTTAGTCTACTACATGTTCTATCTGAAAAGTATGTTTTTGTACTAGAAAACAGTGTATTGAATTTGTATACTATGACCTGACCTATACCTGGTACCCCTTATAATTACTTGGTGTATACGGAATATATATATATATATATATATATATATATATATATATATATATATATATATATATATATATATATATATATATATATATATATATATATATAGCTAAGATTGAGTAGATAATAGACTGGGTGCATCTGCTTTAAGCCCACAACCAAACAAGGAACAGGAAATGAAGTGGAAAGCACACATTCTACTGTATGTCGGATCCGATTAATATATATCCTTGATGTATCTACTAAGGAATCATAAAGTTAGCATTATAGGCCCTCTTTCAACTGGATGTACTAAGACTCGATTTTTCTGATTGTCTTTTCTAATGATGTAAGTTTTCCCAAGTCTAAGACTATCTATACTAGAAAATAGTTTGCATAACCTTTTATGTGAGGAGATCACTATATGAAGGAAATGGGAAAAAGAAAGTGTATAGTAGTGTTGTAAAAAGTAACTACTGACCACTAACTACCTTAAAACTAGTTTGTTAATTAAGGTTAAGATGTGATGTGGATGTAACCATACTGATATGAAACGTGTTTAACATGACGACCTACTGGCGCCAAAACTGATGTGATATTTGTCACCCGTAGACTTCCATGTCCCACTATAGCTAGCAGCAAGGTGTGGGGTGTCAATCCCGTATAGATCTATACACAAACTCATGTTCTCCCTCCAGGAGACTCTGGTTACAAAACATGACCTAACAAGTATATTGCTAAGCCGTGAAGTAGACTCACATTAATGTTATGTTGTTCATGTTATTGTATGTTCCCCCCTGCTTCTCTTTATAGTATGTTCTTTCTGTTTCTCGTTATAGTATGTTCTGAATCCCTAAACTATACCTATTATAGCTTAATAGTATGTTTGTTTTGAACTGTCTCTGATTTGTAGAAAAGACTCGATTAACTATCGAGTTATGATTATACTTTAAAAACGGAGTTTTATAAACAATTAAGCAACATAACTTTAAAAGAGTTTTTGAAATGATTTGATCACTTATAAAAGCATAAGAAATCCTTTGAAATGATGGTTATCACAAATAAACATTTACACAATTATCATTGTGTTTAACTTGTATCCCCCCCCCCTTAAAAGCATTTAAAACATTTAAAACATTGATTATAGGGGTATGAACTCACCTTATGCGGGTGATTCAATTGAAGATTCACGTAAGGATGAGAAGTTCCACGAATGACTTCCCGGAACACAAACGAGTCCTAAATGACATATAATGGCATATATAGGCATGAAATTAGTGTTTTACACAACTAACATGCAAGGAAAACACCCGTATGGACTAGGAAACAATTTCTAGGTAGTGTTACAATCACATGTGATTGACTAAAGAGAGTTTACGGCCAAAGGGAGGTGTGTTCGGCCCATGGGTTAACGGCCAATGAGTGTACGACCGTACACTCATAGAAGAAACATGCAAATGAGTTAATTGATCATGGGGAAACTAGTGTGTCTAATTTAGAACAAGAAGTTGAACAAAGCACTCAAATTTGGACGGTTTTGAGGTGATTACGGCCATCAAGATCTTATGAAGGGTTCACAGTCGTGAACCATTGAATATCTTGAACAAGGCCGTGAAATGTTGGTTATATGGATGCGAAATCAAGGCCTAGTCGTGCAATGAGGTAAACAACAAATCAAGGGTGGATTTCTTATGATTTGGAACCCTTTTAGGGTATGTACGGCCAATGAACCTATGAAGGGTTCATGGTCATACTCCCTTCAATATCATGAAGGTGATGCTGAAACATGAAGAATCAAGGCTTGGATCTAGTGGTCCTTCAAGAATAATAAGTTTAAGGTTGAAATACTTACGTTTTTGGAGCTTCGGAGTGTTCACTGTCGATGATAGTTAAGAGAGAATGAGAGTGTTCACAGTTGGGAGGAGAAGAAGTGAGGAGAAAAGAGGTTGTTCCAATATATATGGAAGGTGGTGTACGGCCGTACACACCTTGTGAGTGGTTTTCCGGACCAAGTTAATTCCTCCGACCTCAAGTAAACACATTTTAACACCCATTCATACATTACACTAAGATTAGAAACTCTCAAATAGACATTTACTATGGCTAACGGTAGCAGAAACAAGTCTGACTTTTGGTTGATTGAATTGACTTTATAAGATAAAAAATTTTGGGTTGTCACACAATGTCACTCCAAGCTTCCTTGACAACTTCACCTTCTTGAATGACACTAAAAATGGCCACCAACACCCTTTCTAAGCTTAAAATGTCGCACCCCAAAACCACGAACGGCGGAAACATTTAGGGGTGGAGGACGTCATGTACAGTATCACAACAGTGTAAAATAGTAAACAAGCAACGACATCATCCATTGCATTATAAGTAAAGTTTTAATACATGTGTGTTCTTTCATTGTAATAAGACACCAAAAATATACAATCAAAATAAAAGACGAGACTTGTCTGCTCCGTCTTCTCAAAACCTGGCCACCGTACATGTCTACTGATGACCTGAGAATACAAGTTATTTTGAAAGAGAGTAACAGCTTTAAAGCTGGTGAATTCATAAGTGTTTAAGTGTCATTGTCTTGCTTACTAAAATCTGTTTTAAAATTCATGTAAACCTTTAAATGAAAATGTTGATGTAAGTATGAAAAGCCCTAGAAAATCCCTTATTTTCGATCAGTTTGAGATGCAGTCTTCTACCAAGACCCGAATGTTTTGTTATGACGATGTAGTCTTTTACCAAGACCCGAATGTTTTTTTATGAAAATGTAGTCTTCTACCAAGACCCGAATGTTTTGTAAGTAAAATGCTAGTTTTTCCTTCTTTGTGACTACTACAAACAGTAATTAGTCTAACTCATCGTTTATGTAAATATATCACAAAATAAAGTAAATAGGAAAATATAACCATGTAAGTGTTACCCTGGATACCAGGACTAACACGCCATCGCAATAAGCGATATGAATAACCTAATGAACCTCCGAAGATGGTCCAATTGTCCTCTGTAGCAGCAGCAGGTTGGAGGAAGGGTTAGTCACGTAGCCGAATCCTAATACAAATGGTAACCTAATGATCATCCGAAGATTTTCATCTCATCCTCTGTTGCAACAGCAGGATGGAGGAATGGTTAGTTCCGATATCAATCTATCTATTATAAGAGATAACCTTAGACATCCGTAGATGTTCATCACCCAATGTTGCTAACAGCTGGGTTCCGGAATGGTTAGTCCCGTCTAGACATCCCATCGAACAGGGATAGGCAGGAAAATTTATACAGAAAATACTAATAAATCATCTTCACAAGTTGAGATACAATTATCCAGGTAAGTGAATGCATGATAATATATCTATGTAAAAATACTCATGTATGGTATTCATATAAACGTATTCAGATTAATGTAGTTATGTAAACGTACTCATGTATCATGTAATCTTAGGTAAATGTACTCATGTATCATGTAATCCTAGATAAATGTACTCATGTATCATGTAATGTACTGGTATAGACTCATGAATGAACTGACTCTTGTGTGATTCCTTGTAATAGGAATATTGTTTTGTATCTTCTAATTATCCCTATGATAATTAACTGAAAGGCAAGTGTTTGTTCAAGAAGGTAAACGTAATGGTTTTGCAAGATATCTAAGAGTTTTGAATAATAAAAAAGTGACTTGATGTCATTTTGAGAAACATTTCAAAAGTAATACATTTGATACCAAAGTATTTAAAGATAGAAAACCATTTCATGCATCACATTTTGTAGTATGTGAAATCTTTTGAACGAAAACACAGTTATAGAATACATATAGATGATTTAATAACATGCTGTTTTCTACTTATATTCCCCCCCCCCCCCCCATTAAAGCATTTAAAATCATTGAAAACATTGATTAGGGGTATGAACTCACCTGTGGATGGTGGTTCGGATGAACTGGACGGTGTAGGATTGCTAGGTGTCAAGTGAGGACTTGTACACACACAACGATCCTAATGAACATATAATCACACATATATGCACTCAATTAGTCTTAAATTACTAATTGATAAAGTTAAGACATCCTAGAACAAAATAAACACTTGGGTTTAGGGTTCCAAAGGACCCTATATATGAGTTTACTCTCCATATAGCATCACACATGGAGTTTACGGTTGTAAACTCTTGAGTTTACGGCCGTAAACTCCCAAGCTTGTTGGTATTTTGTGTTTTGAAGTTCTAAATGATCCCTAGAATTATTCCAACTTGGTGGTTCAATTCTTGGAAGGGTTTAAGGCATAAAAACACTCCTTTGAGGAGTTTACGGTCTTAAGGCCATTTCCTTTAGAGTTTGCGGCCGTAAACTCTTAAGGATGGATGTTTTTGATGCTTTCAAGTCTCTTGCACAAGCGGTATAGGTTCTAGACTTTTATTCCAAGCATATGAAGGCCTTAGGCACACTTTGGTGCCTTTGTTTGATGTTCACGGCCCAAGAACATTATTAGGGCCGTGAGCTCACTTGAAGGGGTGGTTTTGATGTGTTTTAGTCCTTCATTTAAGTGGGAACAATTCCTAGTAATTGTCTAAGGCTTTAGGGGCCTTAAAAGCACCCTTTGATCCAAGATTTTGGAGTTCACGGTCCAAGATCATATTGGGCCGTGAACTCCCATGTGTTTGTGTTTCTTGGTTGTTTTCTTGTCCCTAATACACTTCTATATGTGTCCAAGGCAGTAGCATAACACAAGGGAAGGTCTAGGCTTTGTTTCGGGAGTTTACCGCCCAAGAACACCTTGGGGAGTAAATTCCTAAATCTAGTGATTTAGCCATCTAAATCATGTTATAAACACATATTAAGCTATCTAACACTACTAGCAAGAGATACTCATGTTTTGGGATAAAAACCCAAAGATCCGTGAGATAGAAAATGACTTTTCTCTAGTTGGAAATGCAAATAATGAATGATTTTGGTTCAGAATTCTATTTATAGTCCTGAGATATTTTTAGCAGAAAATATTTTTATTCCTGAAATGATTTCCCATATAACAGAGTGTTGGAATAACAGTGTTGCACTAAACCCTAGTGCATCCACTCTCCTGATATTTCCTGAAGTGTAAACCCTGAATTACTCAAACTTACACGAAAAAGTCTGAAAATTAACTGTGACTGCTATAACTCCTATTGAAGTGATATAGTTTGTACAAAATGGAAATTTCGGGTTGTCACATAAAATGGTCTCATAAGCTCTTTCTAGAGTAGAAGCACGAACTAAGGCTATGGAGGCTCTTTAGGGTTAAGTCCAAGGGGCTTGAGGACGTATAAATAGGCCTCAAGTCCGAAATTTAGGGGTTTGGACATCCGGCACGTACGCCCAGCGTACTTCCGGTACGCCCATCGTACTTCCGGTACGCCCATCGTACGTGTTGCCCCTCCACGATCAACTTTGCATAGTACGCTAAGCATACTCATAAGTACGCCCATCATACTTAAGGGGCTATTATGCTTAAATTAAATTTCTTCAAGGGCTTCCAAGTAATACCTGATTTGGAGTGTTACATGATAGAAGCACTAGTTGCCTTGCGAAACACCATTTCTTTCATCTATTTGACTTTTTATTTATTCTGGAATTAGTCCATAATTGGGACAAAGTTTGAATGGCATTCACTAGACCTTTGTGAGGGCATGGGTCATCATATTTCTATGGTTCAAGATGACCTATATGTAAACTAGCATTACAACTGACTGGATTTGACTTGTGATGTTTAACACATGTTCTTCCAAATTAGTAGGTAAGATATCGATATGAGGGAGTTTAGGAATAAATGCCACCAGTTTTGAGATTGTTCTAGACTTCAAAAGAGATTTTAAATTTTAAGAAAAGATGATCTCCTATTCGTGGTTCCTGCTTGTACAATATGCGCAAATGATTGTTACCAATGCCTTTGTTGATAAGATATACTTTTGTTGGGATCGGACCATGAGCTACTCTGCAAGCTAAGATATTTACCTTTTATGGGCACTGGATAGTTCCAACCCCACTTTATCAGTGATTTAGGCAAGAAAGAATCACTAATAAAATTACTTGTAGAAGATATGGGGTAAATCCTTGATGCCTCCAACTTCTAAACACCAATTTGAATGATGGCTCGACTGTTGTTCTGTATAGAGAACTTTGAAGTCGATGTTTTCCTTTGAAATGAATGTTGGCAGGTTTGCAATACTACCCGAACAATTACTTTTCCGTTTTACTCTGGAAGGTGCATTATCCCCCCCCCCCCTCCTAACCATAGATGGTTATAATGACACTCTTCCATAGTTCACTCTTGTGTTCTTTGAATCTCCACCACCACCTTCTTAACTACGCAAGGTTTTGAGCCTTGAGACTACCGATGTTTAAGCCCTTGTTTTCTTGTTTGGCAAGCACATTTTCCCACCCAAACCATTCTAATTTTTCCTTTTTTTCGAATCGCCCCAAAAGAAAAGCCTTCTCAAGTTTTCAAGAGTGTTGATAACTTTATTAGAGCATTATACGGTGAAAAAAGGAATGTACCAAGGCTGCCTAATACCAATTTGCATAATGTCGATCTTATGTCAAAAGAAAGGGTGGAGGTTTTCCATTTTGATAATTTCACTTGATATTTTGAAATCAAAGAGCTCCATTGGGATATCCTTGAGATTGTAGCATCCACGAGTAAGCCCAAATAGACAAATGATAAGTTACTAATAAAATATTGGATACTTCTGGCCAACAACTCAATTTCAAAATTGTTTATTCCCAAACCAACTAGCTGACTTTTTGAAATATTAACCTTTAGACCTGAAGCATGCTCGTAGCAACCAAAGAGTCTGATTAAATTCTTGGCTTTTGGGATTGCCACTCGCCAACGTTAAATAAATTGTACTGAAATTCAAAGTTTGACTTCCTTTCATTTGTTTTCTACATATCTCATTTTTATAGAAGAATATTGAATTTTCTTTAAATTGTAATGAATTTTGTTTTAATGTGTCGAAGGATATTAAATTTCGTTTAAATTATAGTTAATGTCATATTAATACATATTAAAGAATATCTATTTCTCTTTTCAATTATAATGAATTCTTTTTGAACTATATAAAAGTTTATGGCTTTGAATTAGGACCATTTTGTAATTTTTTAAAAACGACAACGTAACCTACTTTTAAATATTGGTTATCTAACTAGACATATAACTGTTAATTTGAAAATGTCATTTTTTACCGTTAGGCCATTGTAATTCAATACACACAATTCAACAACTTTAATAGTATTAATTAATATTTTAAACAATTAATTAAACCACTTAATCACCCACATTCACCTTAATCATCGAAAAACCCAAATTACTCTGAAAGTTGAACGCGTCTCGGAAGGAGAGGAGCCCATCAAGTGTTATTATGAAGTTTTTCTTGTTATTGTCCTTGAATTATTTATTTATTTATTTATTGTTTTAATTACCTATGAATGAAAGTAGCATGAAAAGGGCAATAGATAATAAGAAATGACATAAGAACCATTAACAATTAGTTCTTTCATATTTTTTTCATGGTCAAAAACATAGTTAATGTCATATTAATACGTATTAAAGAATATCTATTTCTCTTTTCAATTATAATGAATTCTTTTTGAACTATATAAAAGTTTATGGCTTTGAATTAGGACCCTTTTGTAATTTTTTAAAAACGACAACGTAACCTACTTTTAAATATTGGTTATCTAACTAGACATATAACCGTTAATTTGAAAATGTCATTTTTTACCGTTAGGCCATTGTAATTCAATACACACAATTCAACAACTTTAATAGTATTAATTAATATTTTAAACAATTAATTAAACCACTTAATCACCCACATTCACCTTAATCATCGAAAAACCCAAATTACTCTGAAAGTTGAACGCGTCTCAGAAGGAGAGGAGTCCATCAAGTGTTATTATGAAGTTTTTCTTGTTATTGTCCTTGAATTATTTATTTATTTATTTATTGTTTTAATTACCTATGAATGAAAGTTGCATGAAAAGGGCAATAGATAATAAGAAATGACATAAGAACCATTAACAATTAGTTCTTTCATATTTTTTCATGGTCAAAAACATAGTTAATGTCATATTAATACATATTAAAGAATATCTATTTCTCTTTTCAATTATAATGAATTCTTTTTGAACTATATAAAAGTTTATGACTTTGAATTAGGACCATTTTGTAATTTTTTAAAAACGACAACGTAACCTACTTTTAAATATTGGTTATCTAACTAGACATATAACCGTTAATTTGAAAATGTCATTTTTTACCGTTAGGCCATTGTAATTCAATACACACAATTCAACAACTTTAATAGTATTAATTAATATTTTAAACAATTACTTAAACCACTTAATCACCCACATTCACCTTAATCATCGAAAAACCCAAATTACTCTGAAAGTTGAACGCGTCTCGGAAGGAGAGGAGCCCATCAAGTGTTATTATGAAGTTTTTCTTGTTATTGTCCTTGATTTATTTATTTATTTATTTATTGTTTTAATTACCTATGAATGAAAGTTGCATGAAAAGGGCAATAGATATTAAGAAATGACATAAGAACCATTAACAATTAGTTCTTTCATATTTTTTTCATGGTCAAAAACATAGTTAATGTCATATTAATACGTATTAAAGAATATCTATTTCTCTTTTCAATTATAATGAATTCTTTTTGAACTATATAAAAGTTTATGGCTTTGAATTAGGACCATTTTGTAATTTTTTAAAAACGACAACGTAACCTACTTTTAAATATTGGTTATCTAACTAGACATATAACCGTTAATTTGAAAATGTCATTTTTTACCGTTAGGCCATTGTAATTCAATACACACAATTCAACAACTTTAATAGTATTAATTAATATTTTAAACAATTAATTAAACCACTTAATCACCCACATTCACCTTAATCATCGAAAAACCCAAATTACTCTGAAAGTTGAACGCGTCTCGGAAGGAGAGGAGCCCATCAAGTGTTATTATGAAGTTTTTCTTGTTATTGTCCTTGAATTATTTATTTATTTATTTATTGTTTTAATTACCTATGAATGAAAGTTGCATGAAAAGGGCAATAGATAATAAGAAATGACATAAGAACCATTAACAATTAGTTCTTTCATATTTTTTTCATGGTCAAAAACATAGTTAATGTCATATTAATACGTATTAAAGAATATCTATTTCTCTTTTCAATTATAATGAATTCTTTTTGAACTATATAAAAGTTTATGGCTTTGAATTAGGACCATTTTGTAATTTTTTAAAAACGACAACGTAACCTACTTTTAAATATTGGTTATCTAACTAGACATATAACCGTTAATTTGAAAATGTCATTTTTTACCGTTAGGCCATTGTAATTCAATACACACAATTCAACAACTTTAATAGTATTAATTAATATTTTAAACAATTACTTAAACCACTTAATCACCCACATTTACCTTAATCATCGAAAAACCCAAATTACTCTGAAAGTTGAACGCGTCTCGGAAGGAGAGGAGCCCATCAAGTGTTATTATGAAGTTTTTCTTGTTATTGTCCTTGAATTATTTATTTATTTATTTATTGTTTTAATTACCTATGAATGAAAGTTGCATGAAAAGGGCAATAGATAATAAGAAATGACATAAGAACCATTAACAATTAGTTCTTTCATATTTTTTCATGGTCAAAAACATAGTTAATGTCATATTAATACATATTAAAGAATATCTATTTCTCTTTTCAATTATAATGAATTCTTTTTGAACTATATAAAAGTTTATGACTTTGAATTAGGACCATTTTGTAATTTTTTAAAAACGACAACGTAACCTACTTTTAAATATTGGTTATCTAACTAGACATATAACCGTTAATTTGAAAATGTCATTTTTTACCGTTAGGCCATTGTAATTCAATACACACAATTCAACAACTTTAATAGTATTAATTAATATTTTAAACAATTACTTAAACCACTTAATCACCCACATTCACCTTAATCATCGAAAAACCCAAATTACTCTGAAAGTTGAACGCGTCTCGGAAGGAGAGGAGCCCATCAAGTGTTATTATGAAGTTTTTCTTGTTATTGTCCTTGATTTATTTATTTATTTATTTATTGTTTTAATTACCTATGAATGAAAGTTGCATGAAAAGGGCAATAGATATTAAGAAATGACATAAGAACCATTAACAATTAGTTCTTTCATATTTTTTTCATGGTCAAAAACATAGTTAATGTCATATTAATACGTATTAAAGAATATCTATTTCTCTTTTCAATTATAATGAATTCTTTTTGAACTATATAAAAGTTTATGGCTTTGAATTAGGACCATTTTGTAATTTTTTAAAAACGACAACGTAACCTACTTTTAAATATTGGTTATCTAACTAGACATATAACCGTTAATTTGAAAATGTCATTTTTTACCGTTAGGCCATTGTAATTCAATACACACAATTCAACAACTTTAATAGTATTAATTAATATTTTAAACAATTAATTAAACCACTTAATCACCCACATTCACCTTAATCATCGAAAAACCCAAATTACTCTGAAAGTTGAACGCGTCTCGGAAGGAGAGAAGCCCATCAAGTGTTATTATGAAGTTTTTCTTGTTATTGTCCTTGAATTATTTATTTATTTATTTATTGTTTTAATTACCTATGAATGAAAGTTGCATGAAAAGGGCAATAGATAATAAGAAATGACATAAGAACCATTAACAATTAGTTCTTTCATATTTTTTTCATGGTCAAAAACATAGTTAATGTCATATTAATACGTATTAAAGAATATCTATTTCTCTTTTCAATTATAATGAATTCTTTTTGAACTATATAAAAGTTTATGGCTTTGAATTAGGACCATTTTGTAATTTTTTAAAAACGACAACGTAACCTACTTTTAAATATTGGTTATCTAACTAGACATATAACCGTTAATTTGAAAATGTCATTTTTTACCGTTAGGCCATTGTAATTCAATACACACAATTCAACAACTTTAATAGTATTAATTAATATTTTAAACAATTACTTAAACCACTTAATCACCCACATTTACCTTAATCATCGAAAAACCCAAATTACTCTGAAAGTTGAACGCGTCTCGGAAGGAGAGGAGCCCATCAAGTGTTATTATGAAGTTTTTCTTGTTATTGTCCTTGAATTATTTATTTATTTATTTATTGTTTTAATTACCTATGAATGAAAGTTGCATGAAAAGGGCAATAGATAATAAGAAATGACATAAGAACCATTAACAATTAGTTCTTTCATATTTTTTCATGGTCAAAAACATAGTTAATGTCATATTAATACATATTAAAGAATATCTATTTCTCTTTTCAATTATAATGAATTCTTTTTGAACTATATAAAAGTTTATGGCTTTGAATTAGGACCATTTTGTAATTTTTTAAAAACGACAACGTAACCTACTTTTAAATATTGGTTATCTAACTAGACATATAACCGTTAATTTGAAAATGTCATTTTTTACCGTTAGGCCATTGTAATTCAATACACACAATTCAACAACTTTAATAGTATTAATTAATATTTTAAACAATTACTTAAACCACTTAATCACCCACATTTACCTTAATCATCGAAAAACCCAAATTACTCTGAAAGTTGAACGCGTCTCGGAAGGAGAGGAGCCCATCAAGTGTTATTATGAAGTTTTTCTTGTTATTGTCCTTGAATTATTTATTTATTTATTTATTGTTTTAATTACCTATGAATGAAAGTTGCATGAAAAGGGCAATAGATAATAAGAAATGACATAAGAACCATTAACAATTAGTTCTTTCATATTTTTTCATGGTCAAAAACATAGTTAATGTCATATTAATACATATTAAAGAATATCTATTTCTCTTTTCAATTATAATGAATTCTTTTTGAACTATATAAAAGTTTATGACTTTGAATTAGGACCATTTTGTAATTTTTTAAAAACGACAACGTAACCTACTTTTAAATATTGGTTATCTAACTAGACATATAACCGTTAATTTGAAAATGTCATTTTTTACCGTTAGGCCATTGTAATTCAATACACACAATTCAACAACTTTAATAGTATTAATTAATATTTTAAACAATTACTTAAACCACTTAATCACCCACATTCACCTTAATCATCGAAAAACCCAAATTACTCTGAAAGTTGAACGCGTCTCGGAAGGAGAGGAGCCCATCAAGTGTTATTATGAAGTTTTTCTTGTTATTGTCCTTGATTTATTTATTTATTTATTTATTGTTTTAATTACCTATGAATGAAAGTTGCATGAAAAGGGCAATAGATAATAAGAAATGACATAAGAACCATTAACAATTAGTTCTTTCATATTTTTTTCATGGTCAAAAACATAGTTAATGTCATATTAATACGTATTAAAGAATATCTATTTCTCTTTTCAATTATAATGAATTCTTTTTGAACTATATAAAAGTTTATGGCTTTGAATTAGGACCATTTTGTAATTTTTTAAAAACGACAACGTAACCTACTTTTAAATATTGGTTATCTAACTAGACATATAACCGTTAATTTGAAAATGTCATTTTTTACCGTTAGGCCATTGTAATTCAATACACACAATTCAACAACTTTAATAGTATTAATTAATATTTTAAACAATTACTTAAACCACTTAATCACCCACATTTACCTTAATCATCGAAAAACCCAAATTACTCTGAAAGTTGAACGCGTCTCGGAAGGAGAGGAGCCCATCAAGTGTTATTATGAAGTTTTTCTTGTTATTGTCCTTGAATTATTTATTTATTTATTTATTGTTTTAATTACCTATGAATGAAAGTTGCATGAAAAGGGCAATAGATAATAAGAAATGACATAAGAACCATTAACAATTAGTTCTTTCATATTTTTTCATGGTCAAAAACATAGTTAATGTCATATTAATACATATTAAAGAATATCTATTTCTCTTTTCAATTATAATGAATTCTTTTTGAACTATATAAAAGTTTATGGCTTTGAATTAGGACCATTTTGTAATTTTTTAAAAACGACAACGTAACCTACTTTTAAATATTGGTTATCTAACTAGACATATAACCGTTAATTTGAAAATGTCATTTTTTACCGTTAGGCCATTGTAATTCAATACACACAATTCAACAACTTTAATAGTATTAATTAATATTTTAAACAATTAATTAAACCACTTAATCACCCACATTCACCTTAATCATCGAAAAACCCAAATTACTCTGAAAGTTGAACGCGTCTCGGAAGGAGAGGAGCCCATCAAGTGTTATTATGAAGTTTTTCTTGTTATTGTCCTTGAATTATTTATTTATTTATTTATTGTTTTAATTACCTATGAATGAAAGTTGCATGAAAAGGGCAATAGATAATAAGAAATGACATAAGAACCATTAACAATTAGTTCTTTCATATTTTTTCATGGTCAAAAACATAAGAACCATTAACAATTAACAATTAGTTCTTTCATATACGTATTTTAGTTATTGCATAGGATCAGTTTTAATGGGCCTGGTTATCACGAGTCACGTTTTATTATGTTGAACTCTGGGCCAAATTTGAGTAATGGAGTAATGCAAGTATGCAACCATATTTCTTGGACTTGTACATAATAACATCGTTAACATGAGATTTTATTGGACAATTTTTAACAACTACTTGCCTACCAATAAATTTCAGCAAATGGGCCACAGTCCAAAAATCTGTCGATAACTTTGGACTACATATGCATAAGGAGTAACGACCAGGCAATTTCTGTATAATATATTACAGATCATACATACTTATAAAACTAAAATTATCTTTTGAATCTCATGCATTTGAAACCTCCTTTTTTAACTAATACAACTCAAAAGTTTTTTAAATTATGATTTAACACTCAAAAGTTTTATAACTGATATTATGTTTATTTAGCATTTAGTGAAAAGTTTACTATAAAAATGTCAATCTTTTGGGAAGACATGCATACAAATCATATACAAATTTCAAAAAGAAAACAAACTTAAAGGTTTTTGTGTTGGGTTTTGTGATCTTATGACCATTTTTTGAGATATGCTATTATATTAACGTTTTTAATTTGTAAGTTTGTTATATAATTCGTTTTTATATTTTCTTCGTTTTTGGATTATTGTATTACAGTTGTATAAGATGATGTCGAAAATACTTAATTAAATATTTTAAATATGTTTTTTTTTTGTTTTGTAATTGTACCGTTTCAAAAAAAATGATTAATTAAAACTCATACATATGTTATATTTTCCATCTCTCTCACCCTCTCTCTCACTCTCTCTCTCTCTCTCTATATATATATATATATATATATATATATATATATATATATATATATATATATATATATATATATTATAATAGAGGTCAAAACACTTCAACCAAAATTCAGCTAAAATCTAATATTTCAAATGTTTTTTAATAATGATTGTAAAAATTTCAACATGAGTTACTTAATTGATTGATTAATAAAAATATTAATGTTTTGAAACTCCTAACTCTTAAAATTATATTATTTAATTTGTTACTTAACTAAAATATTTTTCCTACATAAAGATAACATTTTTATGTTTGGTTGCTCATATTTGTTTATGTAATTAGAAAACCAAGTGTACATAGAATGACTACTTCAATTTCACATAGAAATCGATACCACTAAAGAGGTATGTTGTCTTTAACCGGTGGTAGGAGATCCACATATCCTTTTAATTATTTATATTAATGCTTAGTAATATCTATTTTATATTCATATTAACTTTAATTTTTTAGGTACAAATTAAGGAAAAGGATTCCCGGCGCACCAATATAAAGTTAAACGTACGCCTTACAAAATATGTAATTAAAATTAAATATCATATTTACTAATCAACTTATTTTGAAAATCTTGATGACATTTATGTATAACGATATATTTTGTATGACTTCATTCTTAATTTCCATGTTTAATATTTGAAAGTTCATATATGAAACCTTGGATATTTTGGTGTAATATAAATAATGTAATACAAAGTTTATTATTTCAATATTATTTATTAATAGTTCATTCAAAACCACTTATTTCTTATTTTATCCAAAAAATATTTTTGGACATAAGAATAGTAGATTATATTAATGTTATACAAAACTTATAATATATATCGGATATTATAAAAGTAAAAGTAAAGTTTATAAGGTATGGACTATATTAGATAGTATCAAAATATAAGTTGATGAAGTTTTATGTTATTTGATAATTTGTTTAATGCCCAAAACATGACTAAAAACGTAAATTTCAATATATTTTTATTTTTTTCCCATAATTATTTTAACCACTTAAATGCATTCTTACGCAACGCGTGAGGTTACGCCTAGTTTACTATATACTTTGAATTCGCTTTGTAGACATCTGTAGTAAAAACTACGAACCAAATGTATGACACACACACAAATGTTATGTATGGAAAAATTCATGAAAACATCTATACAAAATCATCTTTAGAATAGCTAATTACAACAAACTATATACATGAAACCATATATGAAAAATAAATCCACAAATGATTCAAGAAGTAATAAACACAAAAAATAGGATGTATCACTAGAATCCTAAACATATGAAAATCGAGTCGGTTAAAAAAGATTATTTGTTATTTTTTTTAAAGAGCGAAAATTATTAAGATAAGAATTGGTTCCGGCGGGGCTCGAACCCTCGACTTTCGGCTAATAAGACCAACGCTCTAACCAACTGAGCTACGGGACCTTGAATATTGTTATTTGTTATTTCTTTCTCATCCGTTGCATGGTAAAAGTGGGTTTTTCGATTATAAATGTCATCAAACAATTTAAACCGATATTGACATCACAAGAATTTTGTTTTTTTATACTTATTTTATGTTAATATTTATATTAAATAATGTAGTTTTATGACGGTTGTCTATTTATTTACATGTTTTTACATTTTAAATATATGTTTGTTGAAAGCTTTAAAAAAAATGACGTTGAAGGCCTAAAGCCTTTTAAGATTAAAGTGGTTCAATTCTAATTAAATTGGTTTAATCTTATTTTTTAATTTGACATGTGTAATCCTCCCTAATAAATGAAAATACTTTTGCCACTTGTCATATTCTTAAGCCTTTTGCCACATGTAAATTTGTGGTTTTTTTTTAATAAAATTAATTCCACATGGAATTTTGTGGTTTTTTTGTATTAAATATAAAACCAATTAAAACAAGGTATGAAACCGAAAATTCATGGATTGGCTGATCTGGAAGGAAGGATTCTATTTTTCGACCCTAATTAGGTAAGAAAAATATATAAATGATATTATAAGATCAAATTTTTAATGACAAGATTATACGTTACGTTTCCTAACATAAATGTTCTTTAAAACAGTATGCGTTCATTAGTGTTGATTATTGGGATGCCTTTTTGTATCACTAATATGAATTTTCTTGCATTTATTAGCGTTGATTATTGGGATTCTTTTTTTGTACTACTAATATGAATTTTCTCTTGTATATATGTCTTCATAGGCAGTCGATGATTGAACCTACAGACATAAGTTGAATCCTTTGAGGCGGATGCTTTCACTAAAAGATTGTCTTTTTTGTCGTATTCTTGCTTTCCATTCCTGTTACAATTTGTTTCTCTATTTCTGTAGTTTCAGAAACTAACAGAGTTCAATGCTAACGAGATACACTTTGCAGGTATGTAGATGTCATATGCTTTCACTGAGAGAGGATATGTAGTGAACCATAAATCTACGTCTAAAAACAATGGTCATGCTATGAGCGATCGTGTGATTCCCGACCCTTGTCATAAGGATAGTGATTGCCAACCTTTTTTCACATTGGCGTAGGATCATGTACTGAGGGTCCTTGCTCCTGTCACAACCCAAAAGTTTTATTATGTTTAATCCTTTGATGCATTTATATTAGACTATTCATGAATAAAATTCAATGTGTTTACATAATGTTCTCACTTTTAAAATCAGCAACCATACAACTTTACAATATTAATTAAGATGGTTCTAACACTTACTGTCATTTCAATGATTCCGGATTTTCATATATATTAGTTTAATCATAGCAAAGGTACATATTTTTCAACTTCAAAGAGTGAACTCATAAACCTAATTCAAATTTGGAGTTGATGGGAATCAAATAAATGAAGACCAATTTGAGAAGCTTGAGCATCAGGTGGTTAGGTGTTCAAGCCTCATTTGTAAGGCCTCATCAAAGCTATGTGTTCAACACGTAAATTTTGGGTATATATTGATCGTCATTTTCATAATTTAACATTTTTTTCTTTTTATTTTCAAATTTACTAACTTCCAAAATGCCTTGTAATCTGCATGGATGATGGCACCCTGTTCGATGATCATGGCATCTTTGAGGCTAAGGGTCGTTATTATGCATCATTCTTCATGGTAGTAACCATTCACTATTACTTAAATGTCCAAAATGCCCTGGAAAGAAAACTATATAATATTGGTCATAAATCATCATGTCTATTTTAGAGATGCTCTTTGTTTTCAACCTGCCATAAATCAAAATATAATAGATCCAAATAAAATAATGTTCTGTTTATAGCAATGTACTTTGGTGCGAATGACAAAATGGCAATTTACTTTGGTGAAAATGTTAAAATAGTGCTCATTTTTATTATTTTTTTAATAGGAAAAGTAAGATTTTTATCAAAATTATGTAAATGCTCCTTTTCAAAATGTGATTTTGCTTGCATGGATGTAAATCGGGTATTTTTGACACCATTACTTTGCAGGCAAGTTGTGCAGCTAAAATGATATTTTTTCAGGCCTTTTGTCAAGTTTAAAAAGGTCACAATAGGCATTTTTAATAACAAATATTCTCATCTAGACGAGATGACCGTTTTGTAAATTTTGAGTGGAAATCAATGTTGGGGTGCTTTTTTTCAATTCACTTTGGTGAAAATGGTAAAAATTAAAATGGCTATTTTATTTTTAGTCAACTTTTGACGGTAAAAATATTCCAAATGGTTATATTGTTTACAACATTATACTTTTGTGAAGATAGTAAAATAAATGCTCAATTTTTTGTAATAATGAAAATTTTTATTTTTTTAGTAAATTTGATTCTTTTTACCGTTTTTGTTTCTTTTGTTATTTGGATAACTTAAAAATGAATAAAAAACTTAATAGGAAACACTCAAAACATATAGTAAAGGAATTTTTAGTCAAAATGATATTTTATTTAATTTGTTCATTCTATGTTATTTAACTTGTCAACACTGTGTTTTTTTTTTTTTATTACAATATGGTGCTTTCAAAATTTTTGTTAATAGGGTATTTAACTAAAAAAATTTAAGGAGTTATAACAATGGTAATCGTTGGCTTTTATTGTGTTTTTTTCATAAAAATTATCAATGAAACATAAAAATCAAAAATCAAATATCAAAAATACAAAGTACATTGTTATTTATTTACTTTCATTCTATTGAAATTTATATTTATTGTGCAAAATTATATTTTTATCATTGATATTGACTTAATAGAACATGATTTTAATATTTTGAAACCATTTTAAATATTAATAAATTAAAAATAACGATGATTGACTTACGTACAAAATATCAAATTATGTATAAAATAACTGTTTGTGAATGTATGATTAATGATTGTGATTTTTATAGTCTCTATGTTGTTTTACCTTGTCAACCAACCGTATAGAAATGTATAAAATACAAATACAAAATTGACAACAAATTTGACTATTTTGCCACGACTTAAAAACTAATTTATAATGAGTCACATTTCTGCCGTGTTAACATTTTTTTTTTCTACATTTTTTATAGAATTATTAAATTAAACAATGAAACTGTAGAAAATATGCAAAATATAGTAGCATTGTAGTTTATAGATTTTTTATTTTAACATTTTTTCATAAGAAAGTATATTGTTATGCTGCGTGTGACTGATTTGCCCATGAATTTCTACCTATTTTCCAAAAAAGATGAGAATTATAATAGAACTTCATAACTAAGCAAAAAATAGCATTGTAATTTTATAAATAATAAATTTCTGCCAATTTAATTTTTTTGGGTTCAAATATATTAAAAAGTTATGGTGTTATATTAAACATCAAATTGATAGTATAATGTGTTACCGTGTGAATGTGTTATAATTAAATACAAAAATGGGAACAAATTTTACTGTTTTACCCCTACTCAAATAAGTATTTTATAGTAAGTCATATTTTTGCCATATTTTCCAAAAAAAACTAAAATTTACAATTCTCAAAACTTCAAAATTCTGCAGAAACTAGCATTGCACTTTCCTTAAATGTGATTTTTGCATATTTTGTTAAAAAATTATAATTTAACAATAAACTTTGGAAAAAATCTATAAAATTGCAGTAAACTTTTTAACAATATATATATATATATATATATATATATATATATATATATATATATATATATATATATATATATATAACATTTTTTCCAAAACAAAAATACATTGTTTAGCTATGTGTGTATGTGTTGTAAAAAAAATACAAAAATATCAATGTTATAAAAAAATACAGAAAAATACAAAAATATCAATGTTTCCTATTGCAATTTAGTTTTTTCTTTACAGAATACTATTACACATTAGGATGTATTCAAATTTTATAATTATTTAGTTACAAATTGTCATTTCATATTTATTATCAATGTAAAGGGGTGTAGGAAAGTAGTGTTGTTGTTTTTTTTTTTAATTTAAATATAGAGTCTTTTTTATAACATCTAACTTTCATAGTCATCCGACTACAACTATATATTATGTATTTTCTGGTCATATTTTCCCTTAAACAAAACATACAATTGGTTTCGATAGTTTTTCTCAATAAATGTGATTGTTTTGCCCTTGATGAAATAACTACTTTTAAATACAAATGTATAACAGTAACCTTAGAAATAAGATATCTAATTTTCATTCAAAGAACTATTTCAAAATTTTTTATTCCTAATAATTATTTACAATATGTCAATAGTTTTTTTTTATTACTTTGTATTTCAATTACCTTCTTATTCATCATAGTTTATGATATTAACTTTTTTTTAATAAACTCGTGTAATACACGGGTCTCACACCTAGTTTAGTAATATCCGATTAGTTTTTCAATATTAAATTGGTTTAATCGTAATTAAAATATTAGTTTAGATGTGAATTTATAAAGACATAAAAATACTATTTATTGTTTGTAAAGATATGAATCAAATTATACTCCTTTTTTTACCAAGAAAACGTCCATAGACTTGAAAAGACGTGAGTACACTCCAAAAAGAGGAAATACAAACATTTCTAAAAAAGAAATAAATTGCGATAGAAATATTTGGGTGTTGTCTCGAACAAAACAAAAGAGGTTTAGAAGCTCTTTAAATATAAAAAAAAAAAAAAAAAAAAAAAAAAAAAAAAAAAAAAAACCTGAAGTACATATGTTTATTTGAGATAAAAATAACTAAACAATAACATCTATTTAAAAAATACTTCCAAATAATCTTATTGTAAAGAAAATGACAAAATTAGCCAAATACACTAATGACCTTACAAATTTAGCCAAAAAAAATCGAAATTGAAAAATTAGCCAGTGATTTCGCAGATGGAATAGCCCCATCTACGATTTTGGCTTTCCATCTACGAATGTACAAGTGCCTAAAGCACAGTTGTGCTTTAGGCACTTGTACATTCACAGATGAATTTTTTTTTGTGTATATATAGTGTTTAAGCAGGCTAAAATCGTAGATGGACACAGTCCATCTGCAATTTCCTCTCAAGTTCATCTGCGAAATTATGGAATTTTTTTTTCAATTTTGACTATTAAATCAATTGGTTTGACTACGAAATAACCTTACTATATATAAACTTTTGTAGAAAAGTATCAGTTTAGTTGGTATTTCTTTGGGAAATTTCTTTAAAATCTCTCTAAAAAAATGATTGCATATCTGTATGTCTTGTAACCGGTGGGAGATGACAAGTAACCAAACACTCAAATCTGGAATACGTATGTCCACAGGGAGGTATTTCTGAATTTGCATTCATATTTTCTAAGTATATTAGTTATAATGAATTTGTATCTTTGGTGAGAAGCAAAATTGGCTTGTTAGACAAATATAGAATTAGTCTTCGTTTCCAACATCCTGGATTGAACTATTATATAGCTGTAGTTGAAGATATGGATGTTAGAATGTTGATAAATGTAATCAAATGTAGCGGAGGAAGGGTTGTAAAAGTGTTTGTGGTGGTTGATGAAGGAGATGAGGTTAATGAGGCTGGTCAATTTCATAGTGTTGATGAGGTTAATGAGGTTGGTAATCTATGCAGTTATAAAGGGAGCAACGATCCGATAGGTACTTTCAATACTCCTAGTGTACCTCAATTTCATAGTGTTGCTGAAAATATTAATGTTAGTTATTCACCTATTAACTATGTGGATCCTGAGAATTACAAGTATGTTGGTGATGATGATGTTGGTACATATCTTAATGACGTGGGTGGTGGTTGTGTTGATGTTCCCGAACAAGAAGTTAAAGTTATGAATAGGCGTGTAGTAGATAAAAGTAAAAAGAAAAAAATTATGCGTCAAAAAGATGAAAAAAAAAACATGTTTATGGGGATTATGTTGATGTTGCTGATGTAGGTTTAGATATAACTGACTTAAAAAACAATTCAAATGGAGATGAGTTGGGTGATGAAGTCAAAGCTAAGTTTCCTGATAACCTTTTTTATGGTATGCCCCTTCTACCAGAATGTCCAGTTGATATTAATAAAGATATCCCAACACAGATGGTAGACATCAATGTTCAAAAGATTGAATGTGAGAGTATATTTAAGAACAAAGAACTTTTAAAGCGGTGTATTGGAAAAAAAATGTCATCGAGAAGGTTTTCAGACGAGGACAAGTAGATCCACCAAATCAAGGTATGAGGTTGTGTGTATTTCGAAAAATTGTTCTTGGTTACTAAGAGCAAAAGCAATTAAAAATTCTGATGGACTTTTCCAAATGAATAAATTTGTTGATGTAGACACATGTTCTTCAACAATTTTGCAACCTAATCATCGACAAGCAAACAAATATGTTTTGGGTGAATGTCTTGTTGATGTTTTGGCTGAAGATTATAGTAGAGTTTATCAGGGAAAAGATATTGTTAATGATATGAATGCTCAATTGAATATCAATATCTCATACCATCAGGCATGACGTGCGAAGCAATATGCATTGTTGTCGTTAAGGGGTACGAAAGAGGATTCTTTTACCAAACTTCCGGCTTATTTCCACAACTTGGTCAAACATAATCCGGGTATGGTGACACATATTAAAATAGATGGTGATGATCGCTTTGAGTTTTTGTACGTCGCACTTGGTTGTTCGGTTAGTATTTAAATATTTTATTATTTTTTCCATTTTTTTAGTGTATTTGAATAGATATACAATGTAATGTAGGTACGCGCTTTTGTCAATTTCTGTAAACCGACCCTTGTAGTAGATGGAGCCCACCTAAAGGGCGAGTTCAAAGAAACCATGTTACTTGCAGTTACCAAGGACGGACAAAACCAAATATTACCGGTTGCATATGGTATCTGCAAAAATGAGTGTACAGATTCTTGGACATGGTTTTTTCAAAAACTACGTGATTGTATAGGCAATATGCAGGAGCTTACAATTATATCTGATAGGTCTCCATCTATAGCAACATCCGTTGCCAACATTTTTCCTCATGCTCATCACGGAATAGGTGGTGTCCATTTGTATTTCAACATAGTATCCAGATTCGGGAAGAGTAACATAGTTAAAGGAATTTTTTGGGAGGCTTGTAGGGCGTACACAGTTGATGCTTTTAACGCTGTCATGGATGTTATGAAAAAGATAAAAGAACCAGTATGGGAGTACTTAAAAAGTATAAATCCAGAAACTTGGTCTAGGGCACATTTTAGAGAGAACCGATACAATCTAATGTCGTCCAACAGTGTGGAGTTTATAAATGCATTATCTAGACAAACACATAAGGTGCCGATACTTATGTTGATCGATTTTTTTCGTGCAACAATGCAACAATGGTGGTTTCAAAGACGTAACTTTGCAGGAATTAAGTTAATTTTTAATTTTTAATGTTTTAATAGATGTTATTGATCTTAACTTCTTTATTTTGTGTGTTTTTTAAGCGGAAGCAACGATTACCCCTAGGGCCGATGAAATTGTTAAAGAAAACAAAAAAACCTTTAGTAAGTGGGATGTTTGCATGATCTCAAATACGAAATGCGAGTTTAAAAAGGGGGCACAAAACGTGATAGTTGATTTCCAACAAATGACATGTACATGTAGGCATTGGCAACTTGATGGGATACCTTGTGGTCATGTCAGAAGATGTTTAACAGTCAACAATTACCAAGACTGCTCGAGGTTTGCATTAAATGTTTACTATACCGAAACACTGAGGAAAACATATGAGGAATCAATAAACCCTCTGCCAAAGCCATCGGAATGGGAGATCCCCAATCATTTGATGATTGTTAAGCCACCTATAATGGAAAAACGTCAGCCAGGCAGGCCAAGAAACATAGACCGCATTCCATCCCAAGGCGAGGGTCCAATTAGAAAAGAGTGTTCTACATGTGGTCAAGTAGGACACACGAGTAACAATTGTACTGGAAGGGTGTCCGGTAGTGGAGCACGTCGCACGGATTTTTCTGCTACAAAAATGACATTTAATATTGGTGGTTCAGCGAGTTGCTCACAAACCTATGACGCTGATTTTGATATAAAACAACCTTGAAATGAAGAGTTGTTAGCTTTTTATGTATTGTAATTTTTTATTAAATCTTACAAGACATTGTTATGCTTTCATATTTTACTTTAGTTTGCAGATTATAACAATTAATGAAGCTTTTATATTATAATATTTAGTTTGCGGATTATAACAAGACATGAAGCTTAACGGGCAAAAAAAAGTTATTGAACAAAAAAAACAACAAACTGAACTGAACTCATGATAATGTTACAACATTTTTGTAACTAATTATTAAACTCAGGGAACTGCAATGGATACTTCTCTTTCTCGATTGTTATATAGTCATCCCTAATTCTAATTTTAACTTCCAAACGATCCTTTTGCACCCTAAGGTGTATCATCTGCTCGTCCTTCTCAGCAAACCATTTTTCGGTCGTTTTGATTGTTTTCTTAGTCTTTTTTATCCATTCTTCATGCTCTTTGATTTCGTTTTTTTAGGTCTATCCATTCTTGAGCTTGTTTGCATTCAGATTCAATTTCATTACCACGTTGAGTGAGAAGTCGGGATGACTCTTTGTCATGTTCTTGTTGTTCTTCAGCCTTTTTCAATTCTTCAAAATTTTCATCAAACATATATGGGCCTGCTGAAGAGGGTGTAAAAAAAGGGTCGATTGAATCACAGTAGTAACAATCTACTTCAATGCATGAGCAAATTTCGAAATTTTTTGAGGAAATCATAATAAAGTCGCGATTATAATAAACCGGTGCTATAAGTGGTATTTATACATATACTCCATCTGTAAATCATAGTCTAAATGCAACCATTTCGTAGTCAGAGTTGTAATTCATAGTCAAACTTTGAAATGACTACACATTAATGACAAGTCATTGTAGTAACCTGCAAATCGTAGTCAAACTCTTAAGTGACAAGACATAAATGACTGTTTGACATGAAAAGTCACTGCAGTAACCTGCAAATCATAGTATTGTATTTGTTAATATAAATACATGTTTAAGCTCTACTAACCAAAAACTCATATCATCTAAACGAAATCAACTCCCATATTTAGAAATGTTGTCGAATACAGCAACTTCTTCGAATGAAGTACCTGGTTCCAACTCTGAACGACCATGGATGACAAACGAGGTGTTAGTTCTAACACAATGCTGGCTAAGTGTTAAGGAGGGTGTATCGTTACTTGCTCCCCTGCATTGCCTAGTAGGTGATGAATGGACCTGCATAACAGCTTTGTTCAACCATGAGATGGGAGAAGGAAAACAGCGACAACAATCAGATGTTGTTACTAAATGGATGGATGTAAAAGAAGAAGTCACATGGTTTAATCGAGCGTGTAATTATGCGAAAAGTACCAGAGTTCGTTGTAGAGACGAGGAAAAGTTCTTGGAAGTTTTTAATGATTTTTACATCTTGGAGCGTGAAGGCAGAGACTTCGAATATGAAGACGTTTGGAAGGTTGTTAAAAATAATCAGTATTTCATGTAGTCCGCTCTATTTTCCGTTATAAATTACCCATGGATCTGTTTTTTTATTTAATTGCTTTGTTTGTAGTAATGTTTTAAGTTTAATGTTTCATCTAATGGTTGTTAGTTTAATGTTTTAAGTTTTAGGCGTAGAGTTGGAATATTTGTAATGTTGTAAGTTTAATGGTTCATGGAATTGTTGTTAGTAATGTATTCTATAGTGTCGTTAACACTAATGCAACTAACATTTGTTTATTAAAAGTAAACAGAGGAGGTGCTTCCAATACATACGTAATACACGAAAATAACCTAGTACACACCTATTAATTAGAAATATATATTAAATAAATGAGACATATTTCAAAATATTCCAAGGGGCTTCAAACTGGAATTCGGATCCGTCACTTAATGACTTGTACTCCTCCTTAGCAGCTTCCAAGATGACGTCCTCAGTAGCATTTAACGGGCATCGTCAATTTTGGTATAAAGATCATTGAATAATAGAACTTCAGTTTTCATTTCATACCATCTTGCTAAGATGTCCAGTTGGTCACGATCATTTGTTGTAGTGATTCGGTTTTCAACATTGAAGATATTGGTTAAACGAGTCCAAAACATTGGATCATTCAACTTGCTGGTCTCGTACACATGAATATATATGCACGTGTAAGAACCAAGAACTCCTCATTGCTCCATGGTATTGAACTCATATTTAGTGAAACAAAGAGAGTAAATTTAAAAAAATAATATATGAATAATTGTAACATCGGTTAGTAAATTCTTTTTTTTAACTACAATTCTATTTATAGTACTTTATACACAATATCGCAGTCCAATCTTCTAATTATGTTTGCAATTCATAGTCCAACTTAACTGTAGAACGCAATGTACTAACTGAGAACACAAGAGATCACTGTTCTAGTTGATAAGCCATTGCACCGGGATGACAACACAATACACTGCTACTTGAGTTGACAAGCCATTGCACTGGGAAAATAACGAGTCACTATAAATAGTTGTTCATACCCTTTTTAATTGTATCACATTAATTTTTCCCCTTGCAACTATGGACTCACCTGTACCACTTAGATGGAGCAACGAAGAGGAGGTCGCTTTGGTTCAAGCTTAGATTGTAACTGTAGAGGACGATTTTTCAACGGGTCTGCCAGAAGTTCGCGCTGGATCATTTTGGTCTCGTGTCTGCCATTTATTTCACCATCCAATGGGGCGTACTCAATATCGAAGAAGAAGAGATGTGAAAGCGAAGTTTCTGAATTTGGAAAAAAAGGCCAAGCATTTTCAACGTATTTATAACGAGCTGGATAGTGAACATGCGAATATGGATGAAGACATTCTCATACAGGTGGCTTTGGAACTATACCGTTTCGAATCTGATGGTAGAGAGTTTACCCATGCAGATGCATGGAATCTTTTAAAGAATGTCCCTCACTTTTAATATGCATGTTGGTTAAGTTGTTTGTTTTTCGTTAGTTTCGTTGCTTGTTTTTGTACGTGTGTTTTGTCAGTACTTAATAAATCTCCCTTACTTTTAATGTATGTTGTTTCTGTTGGATTAGTGTCTAAGTCCATAACTATTTTGGTATGTACTTGACCCGATGGTGCATGGTCCTTTTGGGTTGCCTTCACCAAAGCAACTTGATTGGAGAAATAAATAGAGAGAGAGAGGTTATTATGATTTATTAATATGTTATAAGAATAATATATTAAAGGAGAAATCATATTTGTTTAATTAATATTGGTCAATAATTAATTGAGAATTAATTTTGTGATCAAGTGTAATTAATTAAACTAGAGGGGATGAATTGTAATTATGTGATAGTTACAAAATAAGGTAAGGATTATCTTAAATATAGGGTGAATGAATTTAAGGAGATAATGCCTTAGAATTCGACTAGGATAAGGGTTTCTAAGACTTATCTTATGGTTGCTTGGTGGGCAAGCAACTAGATAAGGATAAGGACTAAAACCCTAATGTTTACGATGCATAAGGTTTATAAAATTCGAGTATGTTTGATAATTATGTGTAAAAATGTACAATACTCGCTTAAATAAATGGTAAATCTCATAGTATTGAACACAAGTAGATGCATAAATTCCAAGTTATTATGTTTAAACTTATAAATATGTATTTAAACACACACACACATACACACACACACACATATATATATATATATATATATATATACACACACACACACACACACACATACACACACATACTAGTTGTACCATCCCAACTCCCAAGTATAATATTTATATATTTATTTACGATTTGATTGAGCAACTCGACGAGTTGCATGCCCCAACTCGTCGAGTAGAGACGAATTGGCCACGTGGGTTTTATGACCAACTTGACGAGTTGGTGCTGTGAGAGGAAACCCTAAATCTCTAGGTTTGGGTCATATTTAAAGGACCGTAAGCCCTCATTTACGCCTCACCATCCACCTTACATCCCTGTGTGATACCCTAATCGTCCATATTGATCTAAGAGAGAAAGAGAACTAATATTTGGGCATTTTAGTGCATTATTTGAAGAGAAGAGAAGAGTATCTAAGCAAAGAACGAGAAGGGACTGTTGGATTTGGTGTTATTTCATTCATAGCTTCTGTTGAAGGTAAAAAGTCTCCACCTTTCTCATTAGGTTGATTAGATCTCATGTTTATGGATTTTTAGGGATTTTTCCATCTTTCCTTGAGACTTTGAGTGTGTTGAGCTTACCAAGTGATTGAGACTTCAGATCTGGACCTTGTGAGGTCCCTAGAGTCCAAAGGTCCAAACTTTATCCAGCTAATAGAAGAGCTTATATGATTAAGACCCTAAATGGAACTTTTTTTTGGCATTTCAAGCCCTAAGTGCCATGCATGGACGTAAAGCTTGCAGATTTACGTGGTATCTCAGCCTTGGGAGGCTAGATCTAGAGTTTGGTGTTGTAAATTTGCCTTAAAACGTCTGAATGAGAAAATAGTCTGAAAGGACTCGACGAGTCGACAAGCTGACTCGACGAGTCGGTTAAGGTTTTCCCCGAGTCTGGACATAAGTAACTCGGGGAGTTGGTGAGACAACTCAACAAGTTAAGTTGGATGTTCACGACAATTCTAAAGAAACGAGGGTACTCTGCGAGTCACATAGATGCACTCGGCGAGTCAGGTCAACATGGATTGTTGACTCGAGTGTTGACTTCTGTTGACTTTAGGGTTTGGTCAAGGCAGGGATTGTGGGGACCGTAGAGGGGTAAAATGGTCTTTTACCCATCCCAAAAGTTAGAGAGAGAAAATAGCATTTGGTTTATTTAGAGTTGTGATTGGAGTATTAATTAGAGATAATTATCATATGTGTTAGGCAGAGGCTAGATCGGTGATTCATGTACGAGGTTTATTTGCTTGCTTGCTTACAAGGTGATTCTTCTCACTATACTTACCTAGAGTGGTAACCTTTGTGTGACCGGAGGATCTTATGTGCTTATATTGAGTATTGTGACCTACATTATATCTTTGTGATATGTACTATATTATTCTATGTTTTATTGAGATAGGACCGGAGGGTCCAAATCGATTTGTGAGACCGGAGGATCTTCACTAAGATATAGGATTGGAGGGTCCAACCCGAGCTGTGAGACCGGAGGGTCCTCACTGAGACACATAACCAGAGGGTCCACATCGAGCCGTGAGACCGGAGGGTCCTCATCGAGATGCATGAGACCAAAGGTTCCATGCCGAGTTACAGCCATGAGAGGCTTATTATTTGTGTATGTTGTATTTTGGGGAACTTACTAAGTTTCGTGCTTACCGCGTTGTGTGTTATGTGTTTCAGGTACTTCTCCGGATCGCGGGAAGGCACCGAGTTGATTGTATACACTAGATAAAGTTATGTTTGAGGATCCTGGATTGTGTTTAAACAATTATGAATATGTGTTTTGATAAATTTTCATTTTTGAATTGTGTTTATGAGAATTATGTGATTTTAAAAATGAAAAATGTTAGGTCCAGTTAGTGTTGCGTCTTGGGCTCGATAGTTAGTCCAGTTTAGTCTCCGGTATGGGCCTGTCCATCCATGAGTTATTTTGTAGGGTTTAATATTTATAGATGCTTGCATGCATCCTTGAACGTAAGATTTGATAGAGTTTTTCATAGAGTTCACAATTCTTATCTTTTGTAACCCTAATATCCTCTACATCGGAAGTTCTTCATCGAGCTCTGCTGAGGATTCAGTTAATTGAATCATTCGACACATTCAGATTCATTCTTGTGCTTTATCTTACTGTTTTTGTTTTCTTGATTTACATGTTATAAGATCTAATCGATCAAAGAGTTTTATAAACTCATCAATTGGTATCAGAGCAGGAGGCTGTGTAATTCATACACATCTATTCTGTGAAAGAAGTGATTAGGGTTTATTCCACATTAACTGATATTTATTGAGCCGTCACTCCATAATTGACGTATCTCATTATTTATTCGTTTTGCCCTAATATTACATATTACAAGTCTGATCTTGCAACAGGTTAAACGATCAAGCATGGATGATTCTCAATTTAATCCTATCAACATCTCAAATAGTATTGGATCTACAACAAAGATTCCAATTCTTTACACTCAAGATTACGAGGTTTGGGCGCATCATTTCGAAGACTACGTCATCGGATCTGAAGATAATGGGTATCTAATATGGGAAGCCATTGTGTCTGGACCATTTGCTCATTCAGGAACATCCAGAATTATTAAAACTCAGAAGGAGTATAACGATCTGTTAAAGGATGTGAAAGACGTCAGTCAGGATGAAAAGGAGAAGTTTCAGTGCAACATCAAAGCATTGAGACTGATTCGATTCGCTCTTCAATCTAACACATTTAGGTTGGTGAGTTCCTGCAGTACTGCTAAAGAAATCTGGGATCGGCTGCGAGAGTTGTATTCCACAGATGAAGATTTGGAGCACTCCATTCAGACCTTGCTTTTGTCTGAGTTTGGAGAGTTCAAGCAAAATTCCGATGAGTCCGTTACTCAGATGTTTGATCGCTTCAATCATCTTCTCATCAAGATGATCAAACATGATATCGAAAGGAAGCTTATTGAACAGAAGCTTACCTTTTTGAATGGCTTAAGATCCGAATGGAGAGCTGTTGTGTCTACAGTTAAAGCTCACGAACAGTTTAAATCATATTCGCTAGCAAAACTGGTGGGAATTATGAAATCCCAAGAAAAGATAGTGATGCAAGAGAAGAGTGTGGTCTCAAACTTGGGGTCCTTGGCCCTCCTGTCTAAAAGTAAAAATGCAGTAGAAGACGAAGATCTGAACCTGGAGGACTACGATCTAACTTCAGAAAATTATGCTATGATGGTGTCCAATCCAAAAAGGTTCATCAAGATGAGGTTTCCTACCAATAAGAACCGAAATTGGCAGGGAAGCTACAGTTCAGAAAAAGTGAGGGAGGAGCTGAAGACTGAAGAACCAAAGAAAGAGGTGAAGGTTGAAGTGGATTCTGGTGTCAGCTGCTATTACTGTGGAGGAAAGAATCATTACGCCAAAGATTGTGTTTTGAAGAAAATGACAGAGAAAGATGAGGAGAAAGATGAAGAGGCAATCCTGATGAAAAAGCTAGAAGAGACTAAGAGGAAGAAAGTTGCTACTAATCCTTCTATGAATGCTCTTATTGTACAGGGTTCGGCAGAGGATGACGAGTTCGGTGGCGTGCAGGTTTGGTCGACCGACTCAGAAGATGATGAGGTGCGAAAGCCTTCACATGGAAAGGCATATGTCGCAAGAGGTGGTGAAAGCAGTGGCAAGTGTCTGATGGTGACTGACGTATCTCACATGAGGGGATACAATACCGATGGTGGAAATGAAGACGCCAAGGAGCGAGAGGACTTATGCTTCACAGCAAAACCTCTCAGTGTGCAGATCAGTGAACTTGATGAACTGATCAAGAAGGTACAATCTCTTTTTGTTTCATTCAAAATCCCACAGAAATCATATGAAAAGGAATTAAATAACTTAAATTCAAGAATCTCAAATCTGGATAGTTGTTTAACTCAAACACGGGTCACAAATTCTAACCTAACTGACCAAATAAGCAGGGTGTCATCCAAGAGTGAGGAGCGAAGGATGTGGATTGAGCAGAAGGAGTCGGAGCTGATTAAGTCTAAGGATGAAAAAATTTATTTGCAAAGAGACAATTTGAAATTGTTAAAACAAAGGAATGTTTTTTGTTTGATTGCTAAAAGACTTTATGCTAACATTACTCAACTGCATCTGAATTGTGAAATAGGGCAGAAAATACATTGCATGATTCTACCCTTCCTTGAGTTTAAGGAGGATGAAATCGATGCCGAAGCATACAACTGTGAAAGTGTTGTATCTTCCGATGATGTGAATCCTACTTATATGTATGGTCTGGACAAAATAGAATCTTTTATAAAGTCCAAAGACCATAAGGACATGCTTAAAAATCTTCTGGATGAAAACGATAAACTAAACCTAAGAACCGAAACCATACAAAAATTCGACTCATTGAGTGCCAATTTAAGTTCAGAAAATAAAATTGATGTTGAAAACGCATCTGAACTTAATGAGGACGATGATATGAGTGAAATTTCTGTAGAGGTTGAAGTTGACTGTTCAGAGTTTGTCAAGAGCGAACCCAAAAATCACAAAAATCTAATTTCTGAAAATTCAGTGGAATTCGCTCGTTTGTCCAAGAATAAGTCCTCGGCCCTCAAAGAAAAAGCTCTTGTGTTTCAGAAGGTTAGAACTACCCCAAATCAGGTATATAAAGTCATAGGAGTAACCGAACATCAAACAGCCGAACTCACTGCCATAGTGAACGAAGATAACGCAGATGGCTGTGATGAGTTTTTCTGGTCAGCTCCTATAGATAATGCAGACGAAGCAGTTGGTCTGTCAGAGCGAACGTCCTGGAAAACCAAAGGAAGATATGTACTAGAGCCGCTGAATAAGCCTGACGATTTTGACGTGCCAAGTACAAGTGGCACAAAAGAAATACATGTAGAAGAAGTCACCTCCACAACTGAAACCTCGTCTATGAAGAGTGAACCGGCTGTCAAGAAGCTGAAACAAAAAGCTAATATCCATAGACAACCGAAACAGGTGAAAAATCAAAAGCAACAGAGAAACCTAAGATACAAAAAGAATCTCTCAGAGCGAAAGCGGTTTTGGCGCTCTCAAAATGCTCATTACTCTTACCATGATAAAGATTCTAAGTCAGAGAAAAAGACTTTCGGGCCACA
Source organism: Lactuca serriola (assembly GCF_051521515.1). Lineage (NCBI taxonomy): Eukaryota > Viridiplantae > Streptophyta > Magnoliopsida > Asterales > Asteraceae > Lactuca > Lactuca serriola. The sequence goes on from NC_136411.1 coordinate 331,412,220, forward strand.
TGAAGCACAGAACCGAAAGGATAGGTTCGGTCCCGAAAGCAACAGCAACCGAAAAGCGAGTTTCAGTCCGCCAAGTAATAACAAGAAAAGACCTAGTTTCAGCCCTTCAAGCATTTATAATAAAAGATCAAGTTTCAGACCAACAGCCAACAACAACCAAAAATCCAACTTCAGCTCATCATCGAGCAGCTACCGAAGGTCCAGTTTCGGTCCCTCCAATGACCATAAACAAAAGGGTCATTTCGAACCGCAAGTCAGAAGAAATTCCCATTCTAAATTCTCTTTTTCTAATTCTTCTCATTCTTAATTCTCTTCTAAACCCAATTCCGTTCCTGCACAAAATTCAAAATCATCAACGAACTTGAAAGGAAAATCGAAGATTTCCTCAGTCCAGGAAGACCGAAAGCAGTCTAATGCCCAACACCAAAATCTGAAACCAAAACGTCTGTAGCTAACCCTAACAAAATCAAAGTGTTTACTATTAAAAGAAAAGATGAAACAACATTAATAAAACGAACATATCTTGTTGGTGTTTCTCTTACTATTCCTGTTCTTGTGAAAAGCTCACGTGGACCGAAGAAACTTTGGGTTCCTAAATCTGCTTAATTTTTGCAGGTTATAAGTGATGATCAGTTCGACGAAGAATGGTACATTGACAGTGGCTGCTCACGTCACATGACAGGAAGGAAGGAAGAGCTAAGGGAGTTTCGATCTCTTCAAAATGGTGGGAATGTCAAGTTCGGTAACAACTCTTATGGAACGATAAAGGGTTATGGGATGATAACCAATGGAGACTTCACAATAAGAAAGGTGGCGTACGTTGAAGGGTTGCAACATAATATCATCAGTGTATCTCAACTGGTGGGCGGTACCGGTCTCAAGGTTTCATTCGACGACGAAGGTTTAGAGATTATAGAGAAGAAATCCAACAAGGTCATTCTTAAATCAGACCGAAAAGGCGAAATGTTTCCTCTCAATCTCAAACCAATCAAAGGAAATCCAGCTATATGTCTTTTGTCCAAAGCTCATTCTGACGAAAGCTGGTTGTGGCACCGAAGGCTCTCACATCTCAACTTCAAAGACATCAACAAGCTTGTCACCGGAGGTCATGTTCGGGGTCTTCCCTTGCTCAAGTTTGATCGAGAACACTTGTGCACTGCATGTGAAATGGGGAAACAAAGTCGTCAAAGTCACCTATCAGTTATAAACACAAAAGTTGTTGAACCACTTGAGTTGCTTCACATCGACTTGTGTGGTCCATCATCAATCGAAAGCATTGGCGGTAGCAAGTATATTCTTGTTATTGTTGATGATTTCTCTCGTTTTACATGGGTGTTCTTTCTGAAGCACAAATCTGAGGCTACTCCTAAGCTAAAGATCTTTATCAAGCAGGTTGAAGTGCAACTGAGAAAAGTCGTTCGCAACATTAGAAGCGACAATGGACTGGAGTTCAAGAACAAAGAATTTGAAGACTTTTTGGCAGAAAAAGGAACCAGTCATAACTTCTCAGCCCCCTACACGCCTCAACAGAACGGAATTGTCGAAAGGCGAAACTGATCATTGTGTGAGGCGGCCCGAACTATGCTGAGTTTCGCTTCTCTTCCCTTATATTTCTGGGCTGATGCTATTGCTGCAGCATGTTTTACGCAGAATAGGTCTTATCTCAACAAGCTTTTCTCTCTTACACCTTATGAGATCATCAATAACAGGAAGCCGAACGTAAAATTCTTCCATGTGTTCGGCTCACGATGTTTCATCTTCAACTCTAAAGAGCATCGTAACAAGTTTGATGTTAAAGTTGATGAAGGAATTTTTCTGGGATATTCTCTTACTTCAAAAGCATACCGGGTCTTAAATAAGCGTTCTAGAAAGATTGAAGAAACTTATTATGTGACTTTCGATGATAGCTTCATCAAGAAGCTAAAGACTACTGAAGAAGCAATTGGGGAGATTTTCTCTTAAACAGGTCAAGTCACGGCCTCGATTGCTAATTTGTTCGATCAGTTTGTGGACTTATTCGATGAACTTGAGAAAGCTACTCTCTCGGAAGCCAGGGCAACAGACAACAAAATCGATCATCTGAAGCAAATAGTCGAAGATGCAGCCAAACAAATGGGTGAAGGAGAACAAGTTCCAAACGAACCTCCTCAACAACATACTTCAGTTGAGGGGGAGAATCCATTTTCTTCAAATCAACCGAACTCACACTTTCAGGGGGAGAATTCTATTCCTACTACACCCGAAAGTCCTGTAGCACCCGAAAGCCCTACTACACCTGAAAGTCCTGTAGCACCCGAAAGCTCTGCTACACCCGAAAGTCATGTAGCACCAGAAAGTCCAGCCACACCTGAGAGTTCTGTTGCACCCGAAGGTATGAACCAACCTGAACACCAAAGAGATTCATCAATCGAGGGGGAGAATTCTGACATGTTTTACGATGACGACAGTCAATCTGAAATGGAAGAAATGGTCAACGCCGAATTGGATCCATCTTATGATCCAAATTATCCTCATCTTATTAAATGGACCAGAGATCATCCTGTATCTCAGATAGTGGGTAATGTCTCTGAAAAGGTCTTGACTCGATCTCAACTGAAGGCAAAGCAATCATCTCTATTATCCAAAGTAGAGTTATGCATGTATAATTCTTTCGTATCCAAAGTTGAGCCTAAGACTGTCAACACAGCTCTTGATCATCCCGATTGGGTACAAGCCATGCAAGATGAACTTAATGAGTTTGAAAGAAACAAGGTATGACGCCTTATTCCAACTCCTAAAGATGCCTCAGTCGTTGGTCTCAAATGGGTATTCAGAAACAAAATGGACAAGGAAGGTAATGTAATTCGAAATAAAGCTCGTCTCGTGGTGAAAGGATACTGCCAAGAAGAAGGAATTGATCACGAAGAAACTTTTGCTCCGGTAGCAAGGCTGGAATCTGTTCGAATTTTTCTGGCCTATGCTGCTCACAAGAACTTTGAGGTCTACCAAATGGACGTAAAATGCACCTTTCTAAATGGAGAACTTGAAGAAACGGTTTACGTGGAGCAACCTCCTGGTTTTGTGAATGAAAAGTACCCAAATCACTGTTATATTCTGGATAAAGCAGTTTACGGTCTAAAACAAGCACCTAGGGCATGGTATGAAACGCTAACTAAGTTCTTAAAGATGTCTAAATTCAAACAAGGTTCAGTTGACACAACCTTCTTTCGTAAGAAGGAAGGTAACCACCTTATGATTGTTCAAATCTACATCGATGATCTCATCTTTGGCTCAACGAATCCTAGCTCAACAGTTGAATTCCAAAAAGCTGATGGAGACTAAATTTGAAATGAGCTCAATGGGTCCGATTAACTTTTTCCTTGGTTTAAATATTAGACAGGGACCCGAAGGCATCTTTATCAACCAGGAAGTATACACCAAGACTCTTCTTGCTAAATTTGGCATGATGGGAGACTCAAAGGTCAAAGTTCCAATGGCGTTCGGCACCAAGCTCACACCATCCTTGGAAAAACCGGCAGTCGATATTACGTTATACCGCCAGATGATTGGTTCCTTGATGTACCTCACTGCTAGCAGGCCTGGTATAATGTTTTCTGTGTGTTATTGTGCTAAGTTTCAGGCAAATCCTCGTGAACCACATATGCTTGCAGTGAAAAACATTCTTCGGTATCTGAAACGAACCACCTCCCTCGGTCTATGGTATCCATCAAACTCAGGTTTCTTCGTTCAAGCCTACTCAGATGCAGACCTTGGAGGATGTGGTTTAGACAGGAAAAGCACCACTGGAGGCTGCCAATTCCTAGACGGGAAGTTGGTTAGCTGGCAATCAAAGAAACATACATGTGTTTCTCTGTCTACAGCTGAAGCAGAGTACATTGCAGCTGCCTCCTGTACATCTCAAGTGATTTGGATCCAAAGCCAGCTCCGTGATTATGGACTCAATATGAAAAAGATCCCACTTTATTGCGATTCAGAAAGTGCAATTAGGATTTGTCATAACCCAGTGCAACACTCCAAGACCAAGCATATAGCACTGCGGTATCACTTTATAAAGGATCATGTGGAAGATGGAAACGTCGAAATTCACTTTGTTCGCACCACTGATCAACTGGCCGATATCTTCACCAAAGCTCTTCCTAAAGCGAGTTTCAATAAAATTCTACAAGGGCTAGGAATGATGGAATCGGAGTCAGTAGCAAAAAATACTTCTCAAAACTAAAAATTTGGAAGCGAAATGAACCGAACGTTCGGGTTCGGTTCACATGTGTGCCGAAATGAACGAACGCTCGGGTTCGGTCCTATTCTCTTATCTTCGCTTATCACTCAAAGGTAGTTTCTTTGGTTGTAAACCTTTTGTATCATTTTCTTAATTTCATCTCTCTTATTTTCAAAGTCCTTTTCTTTTTCAACTTCATTTTTTTTGGAAACTGAAATAGACCGAACGCTTGGGTTCGGTTCCAATTTTTTTTTTGTGTCTATTTTTTTTATTATTTATTATTTATTTTTATTTTTTTAAATCAAAAACTCCAAAAACATTTTTTTTAGTTATTATTTTTTTTTCTCTGTGTGGATATTTGTGGGAAATTCTTTTATTAGTTAAGTGTCCCTAGAAGCATGCTGTTGTATGTGTCCAAAGCCTCACCTGATTCTGAATAATAGCCTTACTGACTTGGTATATACAAACCTTGTCTTCCTAATCTGACTTTTATATTTATTCTAATCATGAGCTACCTTACTCTCTTCTCACATGAGATAAGAGTTTTCTGCTTGGTCCTTATTTAAATAGCAGAGGTACTTTGGTTTCTTTACACCATCTCAATTATTTTTCTCCATCATATTCCGATCTCATACAAGTAACCCTTGAGACTCTCAGAAATTACCACTGAGGTTTATGGTTACACAATTTCTGTGTTCATGATCTTAGCTTCGTGCCACTACGTGCTAAGTGAAACCCAAAATTCACTACCTTCTATGCATTGACGGTGAACAATTAACTTTGATCTAGCTTTCACTAATGAATTGACGAATTCAGCATTACGACTGTACCTGGAAATCTTTGAATTTTATCTTTGTGAGATTCCTATGAAATTGTTACATCCCATAACATTTCTTCCCACAGAATCCAGTTTTTAATTTTTTTTTTGAGATTTCACCTACAAATTTTTCCACCATGTCACTTAAATTCTTTTCAAACCTACTTGCTCAACAGACTTCATTGGTCTCACAAGTACTTCAGTCGATTTCTGTCTTATGTCAAGATCAGGAATTCTGACCTGAAGCGAAGCCAGCCAAATTAGCCTGATTAAAAGAAGCCTTTCAACACTTCTCAATAAGTGTCAGATCGTAATTAAACGGGAAACCAAACAAACACTTTAAGGTCACTCTTGACTTTGAAGGAAGAGATTCGTGCCCGGGATCCATTGTTTCGTGTCTTTATTGACATCACAATTTCCCACATATGTGTTGCTTTATTTCTTTTTCTTTAACACACTAAGCACGAAAATCTTTTTGATTTTCCATAATTCTGGTTTCATTACTTACAAGGTTTTTTTTTTAAAAAGTTATGGCTCACATTGTTACACGTGGTCTTTTGCTTTAACATGACGTTCCCTCTAAAGGGATAAGATGCTGACTCAGCTGGGAGTCCAATCGCTTTGATTTTCAAACGGCGCTTGAAGGACAGGCGTGTGAAGTGGAACCGTTTTTTTTTTCAAACGGCGCCTGATGGGAAGGCGTGTGAATCGGGACATTTATTTCTCTCTCCTGCGTAATCATCGGGGCTCCAAACTGTCACGCGTCAATCACCCAAGGAAACCCTTCGTATTTCCCTCGAAGATTTGGGAGCAGATTCTTCTCTCTCCTCTCGCCACAATATAAAAGGTAACTTCGACCATTATTTACCTCTTTACTGCACCCGAAATTCAGAGAGTAAGAAAAGCTTTGAGTATTCTGCTGTTCATCATCTCTCCCAACTTCTTCACTTCAATGGCAAATTCATCTTCTGTTCATGCCACTTCCCACATTCTGTCGATTCGTCCTCAACAGAGTCTGATCATCGATCTTACTCCACACGTTTACGATGCCTTCATGTTCCCGATCATCGAATGCCTCAAATATTCTCCGCTTGCTCCTGCTCTCACCAAAGTTGAAGTTGTTCCAATGGAATGTTTATCGCAAATCTTCGCCACAGCTCATTATGATAAGTCTATCGATAGAATGTTCTTCGACATTCTTGATCACAAGGCATCCATTTCCAAGCAGCGATTCTGCTCACTTTTAGGGTTTGAACCTGATTCATCTAGGGTTAACCCTGAATCCATTCCAGTGGGTCACTTGTTTTCCATGTTCTATAATATAGGGTACACAGAGGTTCTGACGACGGTCACGAAGTTCAAGAAATCGTGCTTGCCTCCTTAATGGAACGGGTTATTTACAGTGTTATTCAAGGGGTTATCGGAACGTAGTGCCGGTTCAGACGGAGCGAGTCGTCTGTTCATCACGATTCTTTATGGGGTATACAACGGCATCAACCTGGACTATGGGTCTGTTCTATGGCAACAGTTTATTCAGAGTCATGCCTCTACATCTCGCCATTCCGAGATCTCCTACGCTTGCTTCTGGACTCTGGTCACAAAATGGGTGATGGACAAGTATCACGTCCCCATTGTTGCTGATTCTCCACTCTCTTCGATAGGTACTTTCCATACTACGAAGATAATAGTCTCCGATGCATCTAAATTTCAGTTCATTGGCTCCATCAATGTGTCGATGTTTGGAGACGTTCCTAGCGACAGCCGCATCATCAGAACATACAAGGAGTTTCGTCGCTCTGGTCCTAGAGAGCTCACTCCTGATATGATTAAGTCGATCCATGAAGCTGATAGGCCCGCTCCAAGGGGAAAGAAAAATGAAAAGGGAAAAGACAAGCAGGTTGGCAAGGGAGCGAAAGGCCCTTCTCCCAAGAAACGTAAAACTACCAAGGCGGCTCAATCTCCTGCACTAAAGAAGAGGAAATCCTTACCTAGGAAAAAGCTGATACTTGCTTCCTCCTCAAGCGAATCTGAGGAAGAAAATTCAGACTCCGAAGAGTCCCCCGTGGTAACACTCCTCCACGATCGCCTACCCCAGAAGTACATTTTTCCAGTTCACCTGTCTCTTCTCCACCAATCACCATTTCTATTTCCATTCCCCCCATAACCTCCACCACTCAAATACCTCCTACTTCTATCCCAATACCCCCTCCCATTTTCACTGAAGCTACCACAACAACCGCTGAAGTAAGAACCAACGTATCTGATACGGGGGCTCCTACTAAAGCACCCGAACCCACTCCCACTACCGAGCACACATCAAAACCCGAACCTACTTCCATAACCGAGCCTCCACCATCTCCTCCCCCCTCATCTCCTGCTCACTCCGCAGACAATGAAGAACCTTTTCTTGGTGGGGAGGACATGACATTTGATTCGGTCTATTACAGTCCCTATCAAGTGCAAAGTGACGATGACGACGATGCTCCTGTCACCAAGAAGCATCTCAAGGAGCTTCACGAGAAGATTGATTCGCTCATTGCTTCCTCCTCTTCTTCATCACAGTCTACCATCTCTGAGGCTGCTATTCAGAAGATTATTGATGCTTTCTCTAAAGCTCATGAAGCCTCCATCAGCTCAGCCACTGCCGCTATTGACGCCTCCACCAAGGCCTGTGCTACAATGACCGAAAAAGTCGAAAAACTGTTTGCTGATACTTCTTCTCTTTTGCAGTCTTTACAGGAAACTGTTGATGCCAATCAAACGAAGCTTGACCCCATTGTCAACAAGCTGGCTACCTCAGCTGCCTCAGAACTACAGTCCTTCGCTACTCTTCGTCAAACTCTCACTGATGACAACTCAGCGTTTAAGGCGACTATTGAGGAGCGCCTCACTAAGCTACAAGAAGATCTAGCTGCCGAGAACTCCGTCATGGACGCTCTCGCTCGAAAGACCACTGCTCTCAAGGTCAAGAATCTTCAACTCTACAATTCTCAAAAGGAGATTGAATCTCTTCGATCTGAACGAGAGATTGTGTCTTCATGTGTTTCGGATGTCCACGCCGCCCATTCCAACATCCTTGAAGCACATGATCCAATACTGAATTACTCAGTTAGGCGTGATCTTGCCGAAAAGATTGCTCCTGCTCTTTCTCTCCTGAGCAAAATTGAAGGGCTCCTTGAGTTCGTGTCCATTCCGAAACAAGGGGGAGAGAATGTATCTCAACCGCCTCCCACTTCTACAGCAACAAAAACAACCGAACCTCCTTCAACAGGCCAAGCCTCAGGTTCGGGTGTCAAAGACAAGGGGAAGAAAATTGCTGAAGAGAGCGATGATGATAAAGAGACGATTGCAGATCTCTTAAAGAAGCAAGGTCGCGACAAGGACGCTGACATGAGCGCTCGCGTTTCCAGAGAGGCTGAGGAATATGAAAGAAAAATGAAAGAGGCTCATGACCTTCTTGAGAGCAGGAAAACCCTTTTTCCTCCGTGGACTCTTGAGAAGCTGCTGAAAGAAGCAATTGAAACACCCAGCATTCTGTGGCTTGAACCGGTGATTTCACTTGATCGCATCAATTCTGTTGACTCACAGTTTGATATGCCACTGACCCGAAAGGCCTTCATCTTCCATGCCTTTGACAACATTGCTGATATCCCTCATCCTCATCCAAAGGTTGACAGGGATCTGGTCGAGTTCTATCTGAGGGCTGCCCAACCACAGTATCAAACTTGGAGCGCTCAGAAGATAATCAACGTTCGGGTCCTTAAGCCGTTTAGAGAAGGGAACTTCACGAACGTTCGGTTCAAGGTGCTGATAGGTTCCGCCAAGACCGAACATGCCATTTCGCTAGCTAATCTTCCCAATTTGAATCCACATGATTGGATAATTTTGCACAACATCCTCCTCACAAATGAAGCAGAATATGGTCCGATCATTGACCACTTCAAGAGGATGCTTGTCTGCTACATAATGGAAGTTGCCAAGATGGATCAGGAGATCGCTAGTGTCTTCAAGAAAAAGCCCACTATCTCACCTGTTGGCTCTGCAAGTGACCTAAACATGATGCAGATGGGGAAGATTGACCCGAAACGTAATTTTGTCATGTTTACCAGAAACGAAGGCCAAAAATGCCTGTTCGCTTTGGCAGACAAAAAACTCTACACCACTGCATGTCTGGAACATGTTTTAGGAATCATTCATCGTTGCAAGCAGAATTCGGCAGATGACAAGAAGTACTTCGATGACATGATTCAGTGGTACATTCGCTTCAGACAGACAATCCTCGCTCTTATCCCTCGTCTGTTTGATACCACTAAGAAGGTTCCTGCAGCTGGACCCAGCAAGAAGAAGTGATAGTCTCGCTCTAATTGACGCAAAGGGGGAGATTGTTAGGTCCAGTTAGTGTTGCGTCTTGGGCTCGATAGTTAGTCCAGTTTAGTCTCCGGTATGGGCCTGTCCATCCGTGAGTTATTTTGTAGGGTTTAATATTTATAGATGCTTGCATGCATCCTTGAACGTAAGATTTGATAGAGTTTTTCATAGAGTTCACAATTCTTATCTTTTGTAACCCTAATATCCTCTACAGCGGAAGTTCTTCATCGAGCTTTGCTGAGGATTGAGTTAATTGAATCATTCGACACATTCAGATTCATTCTTGTGCTTTATCTTACTGTTTTTGTTTTCTTGATTTACCTGTTATAAGATCTAATCGATCAAAGAGTTTTATAAACTCATCAAAAAATTTATTTGAAAATTTACGGTGTTACAAGTTAGTATCAGAGCTTTGGTGTGAGGGATTCAGATATACCTTCGGGTGTGTCTGGACTCAAACTGAGGATTTGAGAAAAATTTTCAAAAGAAATGATTTTTATAAAAATGAGTAAGAGTTTTAAGAGAAAATGAGTTGGAGCAGTGTGTACAATCAGCCAGAGCCTAAACGGTGATTTCCCAAAATTCCCTTACTTATTTGTGCTATGAGATATTTATGAGATGTTAAGGATGCATGCTAGAGGATAAGCTAGGTATTTCATATTTTGGGCTAGAGTTGCCTGATTTGTGATGCCTTAGCCTAGAAGTTGCTGTTATCTAATATTTGCCTTGAGTATATGCTGAGTAAGAGTACCTAGCAGGAATCACTTAGAAAGAGTTCTAAGTCGAGGGATAATCTAGGAGAGATACCTAGATGAGCATATGAGGGGTCTACTGAGAGAGTAGTCCATTATTTGTGAGAGATAGAGTACGTGTGAATTGGGATCCTAGGAGGAGGACTTGGAGTGACTACAGGTTGGTGTGGAAGGTAGTATTGGGCCCGTACTACAGAAAGCACCGGATCTATATGCAACCCTAGTAAGAATCCTTAGGGTGCTAAGGAGCATGTAGGGACGGGGAATCGAGTGTGAGTATGCTCAAATGAGTCTGATGATTTTTGTGTTGTGTTTCAGAGACATCATGGTGGGTACATGGCACAACCCCGAGAGCAGTGGGACCAGTGACAAGGAGATCTGCAGTATCATTCATGAGGAGGTAGTCGCAGCCATTCGAGAGGAGATACTAGAGATGTTTGGGTCTATTAAGATCAGGGCCGGTCCAAAGCTTTTTCATGCCCTGGGCGAAAAATGTTAATAATGCCCCATATTTATATGGATTTGGTAAATTATATATATATATATATATATATATATATATATATATATATATATATATATATATAACACAAAAATGCAATATGTTTTTATACAAAGTGTATCCATACATAATAAACTTTTAAAATTCACCTAAGACAAAGGATAAAACATGTTTAATCTCATCAATAAATAAATATGCTAGATTCTGTTACTTATTTTGAGCACTAGACAATTATGTAGGGAAATATGCTTAGGTTTATCAAATATGTCTTCCTAAACAATAACCAGACATCCTAAACAATAACCAGACAGAGAAGAATAAAACCTTTAGATAAATGATGCAAACATTGAAAACAACAATCTGTAATTACAAAGAAGGTGAAAATAAAAATTCAACATAATCCTATAAATCCTATCATAGAATAACCAAAAGTTTTTTGCACAAATTGGTTTCCTTTTTACAGTGATCATTATTTACTTGAATGATTTCTTGGCAAAATGCTAATTGTTTGCACTAATTGGTTTCTTTGGTAACTTCTTTTGCTTAAATAAAATAAAAGTCCGAACAAGTAAATATTTACATTTATTGGTTTCATTAGTATCTTAGTTTGAAAGGAATAAAAAACAGGTTACAATAATTAAGCAAAAAACTCAAAGAAACCTTGCAATCAAATCCAAGTGCTCATGAACTTCGAACACCAACACTAGAACAAAGAAGATTCAACGGTTTCAATTAGCAACTACGTATAAGCAAAGTAATCTGCAATCCTATTTCTAATTTAGAAAGCAAAATTCAGTTATTTTAATGGATATTTAAATATTGGCACTAATCCTAATTCACATGATTTAAATAGGCACTAATAAGTAATTATCATTAAAGCAATAAATGAAAACAAACACATTTTATTAAACAAATAGCAAGTTAGCAATTAGTAATCGCTAGAGCATGAGAATCTTTGAGAGACTCAACAACCAAGCTGAAGAAAGTCAAACCCTTAATTAAGCTCCCGTTACTGCTTTCAAGTTACTAAATTTTAATTGTCCCAACTCCCATAACGAAGAAGGATGAAAAAAACTAAAAACCTGAAATCAAAAATCACCAAAATCAGAAAACACTATATACAAATATACAATTCAGGAGAATCATGAAACACTACGTAAAATTCTCAAAAGATAGGAAACTGGACACACTATCAACAATTCTCAATATATAGAATCAGGATTTCATAATCGAAAAGCAGAGAACACTATCTACATACTATGATTCACAACTAAAAACAATAGGAATTTAAAAAACAATCAGTCAATCAGACACTAAATAGAAATCCAAAATAATATACAAACTGAAAAAACCAATTGAATAATCAAAATCAGAAATCAGAAATTACCAGAAAAACAAGCATGGTTGTGTTTTGTTGTTTCCGTGTGCATTTTTCAGGTATTACGTATTCTATTTTCTCCAAAGAACACAATTACACAACTATGGGCAGATGGGCGATTAAATCATCAATAGACAATCGTTGTTGTGTGTTAAATTTGAATTTTTTTTACTGTTATTCGTGATTTGGTTTTGCCTGGAAATCGACGATATCGACTCCTCGTATTCTGTCTTGATTCGTGATTGTTTCAATTAATTTCTATTTTACGATTTCAATTTTTTAGCAATGTCCACTTCCCGCCCTGCGCCTTGCCGCATATCAGCTAAAAATGTTGGACCATTTCACAATTAGGGCCAAATAAAATAACTATACATGCAGGTAACTCAACAAATATGATGCCCCTCTTATCTTGATGCCCTGGGCCATGGGCCACTTTGCCCATTCTTTGGGTCGGGCCTGATTAAGACCACACTGATTGAGACATTCGATGAGTGATATGCTGTTGTTACTAAGGCTGTTGCAACTACTACCACTGCAGCTGTTGCTGCTGCTAGGCCACAAGGAGGTGACTTGTTGTTGTTCCGGGAGTTCAGCAACACGATGCTACCAGAATTTGATGGGACACAGGATCTGATTGCTGCTATAAGATGGATCTCTGGCATTGAGGGATGCTTTTATATGTGTTCATGCCTAAAGCATCTAAGAGTCCGGTTCGTGTTGAACCAACTTCGCTTGGGAGTGAAGGACTGGTGGAAGTTTGTGACAACTGATTTTACCCCTACAGATCATGCTGTAGTGACTTGGGAGAGGTTCACCAAGTTGTTTCGAGATAAGTATGTTCCCTAGGTGGAGAGGGAACGTTTGGCACAGGAGTTTCTATCTCTCAAGCAGAAGACAGAGTCAGTGATTGAGATTATGAGGATGTTCCATGAGAGGGCGTTGTTCTGCCCTGAGCACGTGTCCACTAAGCAAGCACGTGTGAGTCGGTATTTGAGCATCTTGAGGAGAGACATTCGCGATTTCGTGGCGAACTCATCTTATCGGACATTGGATGAGTTGCAGAGCAATGCCAGGAGGAGAGAGATTGAGCTGGAGGTTCAGACCAAGGAGGAGGAAGAGCGGCAGGGGAGAGATAGGAGACCAACACAGTCGCAACCGACGGCTAAGCGGGCTAAGCCCACTGATTTGAGAGCTGGGGGCAGAAGGGCCACACTTGTAGAAAATGCGGCAAGACCCACAAGGGATCTTGTTGGGTAGGGATTTGCTAAAAATGCGGCAAAGAGGGGTATATGGCAAGGGACTGCCCCAAGGGATTTTCTGTTTGCTTTCACTGTAACCAGATGGGTCATCGGAAGGGCGAGTGTCCCCAGCTTACCCAAGGATCAGCCTAGAATGCTACTCCTGCTAATTTATGTGTTACAGATGGCCGGTCGGCCGGGGAAGGCCGAGCCTCTGAAGGCTTGTGGGAGAGCGTTTCAACTGGCAGCGGAGGAGGTCCGCACCGCGCTTAATGTTGTTGCTGGTATGTATTTCCTTACTTATATTATTTTGAGATTTGTTGTGCTTATCCTGTACTGTATATAGATACTTTTCTTGTGAGTTCTGTACCTGCTTTGGTGTTATTTGACTCGGGTGCGAGTCGATCCTTCATGTCTTTAGCTTTTAGTCGTCACATCAGTATCCGACATGAGGCGTTAAGTTGACCTATGAGGGTTTCTATAGCCAACGAGCATGTTGTTTTTGCTACTAATGTATTCCGGGGGAGTGTACTAGAGATTTTTGTTGGATTGGGTGTCTAAGCCCATAACTATAATTGGTATGTACTTGAATTGATAGCAGCACAGTCCTTTTAGGTTGCCCTCAAACCTACCAACAAGACAAGGAAATTATGAAAGGAGATATATTAATTTATTATAAGATTAATAAATTAATATAAATGAATTTATTAATATGTTAAAAGATTAATATATTAATAAGAAATCATTTTGTTTAATTAATTGTTAACCAGAAATTAATTAGAATTAATTTTGGGGTTAAAAGAATTGATTATAAGGTGCAGGGACTAGTTTGCAATTATCTAATAGTTGAGTGGAAGGCTCTAGAAACCCCTTGGATGAGGGTGGATGAAATCTTTAGGGGAAACCCTAATAATTTCGTCCATAGGGGCTTGGATAAGGCCCTTGGGTTTGCTTAGGCCCTAAGCAAAGGATAACTAGGGTTTCCCTTAAACCCTAGATCCCTCAGCTATATAAGGAGCCTCCTGGTTCATGTTTTGGTCACTCTTTTCTTTTGAAGAAACCCTAAGGGCCGAAATTTTGCATACTCCCTCTCCCCTCTCTCCTCTACTTTCCTTCTTGCTAGTTTGGGTGTGATTCCATTAGAGGCATTACACTTGTGGTGCTAAGCTTCCAAGAAGATCAAGATCAAGATCAAGGGAATTATCAGTTGTTTACTATAACAATTGAAAGGTATGTAATTACTAAACCCTAGTTTGTAAATTTCGATTATAGCCTCTCTCCTCTAGGGTTCTTGTTTTGCAATTCAAAGTTGTATGTTCAATAGATAAAACATAGATCCAAAGTAGGTTGCATGTGAACTTAGGAATTGTTTTCTACTTTATTTGTTTTAGTTGAAACCCATCAGTGGTATCAGCGCCATTGTTTGTTTTAAATTGAATTGTTATAATTGTTGAATTGCAAATTAGGGTTTATAGCTATTAAACCCTAAAGGCCTTTTTTTTCGATTTTTAGGGTTGTGGATCAAAGGGTTTTTGAAAATCCTAGCCTCCAAAGAACCCTAATCGAAATTAGGGTTAGGGTTTTGAAAACCCTAGCCTCCTCCCTTGAAAATTTCGAAATATGCTATAAAGATTAGGGTTTCTTTGTTTTGGATAATAGTTGCCTTATTGGATAATTGAGAAAAATAAGGAAATTATCCTATCCCCATATTTTCGAAATCTAGAAGGGATATGGATTAGGATTAAATTAATTGTTTAATTTAATTAGATAATCCTTACAAGATTTAATAAATTAATTAAAAGTTAATTAATAGATAAATATTAAATCTAATTAATTGATTTATTTAAATTTAAAATTTAATAGTTTAAATTTCGAAAAAAATTTATATAAACCCTTGGAGTTTTAAAATGTTTTTAAAACACACCTTATATATATATATATATATATATATATATATATATATATTATAATTAAAAGTTAAATATTATATATGTATAAGAATATGGTCAGTCAAATCGCTAGTATGCCTCATTCACGAAGCTAGTCTATAAGGGGGGTATAAGGAAATTGCCTATAAAATGGTAGTTGAATGGGTGTCCACTCTCACCCACCGCTTCCTTGATTAGTGGAGGGTCGTTAGCAGAACAGATTTGATAGGACAACTACTTCCCATTAAAAGTATAATGCTATTAAAGAAAGTACTAGAACACTATTTTTCAAAAATCCTAACTCTAGTTACTTTAGGAAAAATGTGAAAGGTATGCTAATCCATGAAATTGCACATTATGCTTTATTGGTCGTTAGTGGAGCGTGTGTGGTTAACCGGCACACTAAAAGACACTAATAAAGAGTAGTAATGGGTATCTTATAATTATCATTTTGATGGAGCGTGTGTGGTTTACCGGCACATCAATAGTTAATGATAAAGACAATAAGGTTACCAAGCACATTTGCATGGTTATTCACATCTAGTTTGTGATCCTCGGTATCCCAGTCAAAAATAGTAGAGCATAATCTGAGATTAAAATTTGCCATTAAATAGTTTTAATGTATCTCAAAAGAATTAGGAATTTCACTTCGTTTATTTTGTCTAATGGTGGAATTGGTGAATCGTCATTCACCTACCTTTATGAGATTTGAACTTGGATCTCGGCATCCCATTTCTAAGTTGTAAATCGTCATAGTTGGGTCCTAACCTTGATATGATATCTTTGGGTTATTAAATTGAGGTGTCTTGGAATCTAACTAAAACTATCTTTCTTTTCAGATGTCTACTCCTGGAAACACTTCTGCTTCATCATCCTCCAGCCACAACTTCTCTCTACTAAACATCTACTCCAAAGTCGTTATGGATGGCTCCAACTATAACGATTGGATGCGTAACATCAAGATGGCACTTAGATTCGAGGACAAAGAGTATGTCCTTGAAAAGGAGCTCAAAGAACTTGATGAGTCAAAAGCCACTCCCGAAGAGTATGCTACCTACAAGAAACACTATGATGATGCTACCAAAGTGGCATGCATCATGGTTGCAACCATGTCCCCAGAATTGCAGAGGTACTATGAGGACTACTGGCCTTTTGAGATGAACAAGGACCTTATGGAAAAGTACCATAAGCGAGCTCGTCAAGAAAAGTTTGAGGTAGTCAAGTCACTCATGGCTTGCAAGATGAAAGAGGGGGAATCGGTTGTATCTCATGTGCAAAGAATGCAACGCTACATAGAGCGTTTGGTCAAGCTCAACATTCACTTCGATGAGGAATTGGCCATTGACATGGTCTTGAACTCGTTGCCTGATTGTTATGGTCAATTTATCTTAACTTACCATTTGAACAACACTGAGCAGACTTTGGCCCAATTGCACAACTTGTTGCAGACAGCTGAGGCAGGGATGAAGGGTAAAAGTATACCCTCCACACCTGCAAGTGCCCCTGTCTTGGCCATTGGACTGGGAAAGGGGAAGAAGAGGAAAGGTCCTCCCAAGAAAAACTGGAAGAGCAAGGCTCAAGCTGTGTCATCTAGTAATGGCCCGAAGGCTAAGCCCAATGGTTCCACTCCCCATGTTTCTGATCCAAAAGAGGCCATTTGCTTTTACTGCAATCAAAAGGGGCATTGGAAGAGATCTTGCCCATAATATCTGCAAGATATCAAGGATGGCAAAGTGAAGCCATCCTCGGCAGGTATTTACACTATTTCTGCTAATAACTCATTATCTTCTCGTTCATGGGTCCTTGATACAGGATGTGGATTTCATATCTGTTCTGATTTGCAGGGGCTAAGGGAAAGTGAGGAGATAGAGCATGGGAGAATAAACTTGATCATGGGGAACAGAAAGTCTTCACCAGTTACCAAGATCGGAGTTTATCAACTTTTGCTCAGTAATGATGTTAGATTAGATTTAATAAATTGTTGCTATTCGTCTGAGATGACGAGAAACATTATTTCATTTCATGCATTGTTCAGACAAGGTTTTAAATATTCTTTTAATGATTTGAATGGTTCAATTTCTGTTTATAAGAATGGTGTTTTCGTGTTTGAAGCTTTACCTTGTGATGGTGTGTATGAAACAGTGACTTGTGTTAATAGCTTAGGAAATAGTGTACTTAATATTGACTTGTCTAATAGTGTAGACAAGGCATGCTTGTGGCATTGTCGTCTTGGACACATTAACAAGAAACGCATAGCCCAACTCCAAAAGGATGGAGTGTTGGAATCATTTGACCTAAAATCAGATGATATGTGTGAATCTTGTCTTTTGGGAAAGATGACAAAATCACCATTCACAGGATCTTGTGAAAGAGGTGAAGGTCTGTTGGATCTCATACACACAGATGTGTGTGGGCCCTTCAGATCAACCACAAGGGATGCTAATCGATTCTATGTGACTTTCATTGACGATTATAGCAGATATGGTTATATCTACTTGATCAAACATAAGTCAGAAACCTTTGAAAATTTCAAAGAGTTTAAGCATGAAGTCGAAAATCAATTGGGCAGAAAGATCAAGATACATAGATCCGATAGAGGCGAGGAGTATCTTAGTACCGAGTTCAACGACTATCTGAAAGAATGTGGGATAGTCTCACAATTGACTCCTCCTAGGACACCACAGTTAAATGGTGTAGCTGAGAGGCGTAATCGAACATTGTTAGACATGGTTCGTTCTATGATGAGTCGTGCGTCGCTTCCTATTCACTTCTGGGGGTATGCCTTAGAGACAGCCGCCCACATCCTCAATCTTGTCCCTACAAAGAAGGTTGCCAAAACACCTCACGAAATGTGGACAGGGAAAGTTCCCTCGTTAGCACATATTAAAGTCTGGGGTTGTGAAGCTTTCGTAAGACGAGAGACTCACGACAAGCTAGCAGCTGGAAGTGAGAAATGTGTTTTCATTGGTTACCCAAAGCAGTCTTTTGGATATTTGTTCTACAGACCTAGTGAAAACGTGGTGTTTGTATCTCGAAGAGGAGTCTTTCTGGAAAGAGAGCTCATATTCAAAGAGGACAGTGGGAGTACCATTGACCTTGAAGAGATTCAAGAGTCAACCAATGAAGGAACCTTATATGACACTAGCACTCAACCAGAGGAAACAATTCCTGTTGAACCGGTTGATAAATCATTACCTCTTTTAAGATCCACTAGGGTGAGTGTGCCACCTGAGTTGTATGGTTTTCATATTACTTCAGATGGTGACACATTCATAAGTGACAAAACAATGGTAAACTTAGATGAACCAGTCACTTATAAGGAAGCAATGGCAGGCCTAGAGGCTTCCAAGTGGAAAGAGGCAATGGACAGCGAGATTAAGTCCATGTATGACAACCAAGTTTGGAATTTGGTTGATAGTGCACCAGGTCGGAAGACAGTTGGGTGCAAATGGATCTTCAAGAAGAAGACAGACATGGATGAGAATGTGCATACATTCAAGGCTCGACTAGTTGCAAAAGGTTTCACTCAAACCCCAGGGGTTGACTATGATGAGACTTTTTCGCCGGTGGCTAAGATTAAATCTAGCCGGATATTGCTCGCCATAACTGCCTTTCATGACTATGAAATCTGGCAGATGGATGTCAAGACTGCCTTCCTTAACGGAAAGTTGGCTGAGGATGTTTACATGAGTCAGGTAGAGGGTTTTGTTGATGCAAAGTTTCCTAATAGAGTATGCAAGCTTGAGAAATCCATTTATGGATTGAAACAAGCATCTCGCAGCTGGAATCTTTGCTTCCATGAGAAAGTCAAAGAGTTTGGTTTCTCTAGAAGTGAAGATGAGTTTTGTGTGTATATCAAGGCTAGTGGGAGTATAGTAACTTTTCTGGTGTTATATGTAGATGACATATTACTCATTGGTAACGATGTTCCAACCTTGAATGAAGTTAATTCTTGGCTTGGAAAGTGTTTTGCCATGAAAGACCTAGGAGAAGCCCCTATATTCTTGGGATTAGAATATTGAGAGATAGAAAGAAGAGACTAATTGGACTTAGTCAGAGCACATACTTGGATAAGGTACTAAAGAGGTTTAGTATGGAAAATTCCAAGAAGGGAGAGCTACCTATCCAGAGCAATACCAAATTGAGTAAGACTCAATGCCCAAGTACAGATGAGGAAATAGATGACATGAGTCGTGTACCTTATGCTTCCGCTGTCGGATCGATCATGTACGCTATGACATGTACTTGCCCTGATGTGGCATTTGCTTTGAGCATGGTCAGTCGCTATCAGGGAAACCCAGGTAGAGCTCATTGGATAGCCGTGAAGAATATACTCAAGTATTTGCGAAGAACGATGGATTGGGTCCTTGTACTTGGTGGCAATGATACTTTGAGAGTAGATAGTTACAGTGATGCCAGCTTTCAGACGGATAGAGATAACTTCCGTTCTCAGTCAGGCTAGGTATTCTTATGAAATGGAGGAGCAGTTACTTGGAAGAGTTCCAAGCAAGATACGGTGGCTGATTCTACTTGTGAATCAGAGTACATAGCAGCAAGTGAAGCGTCGAAAGAAGCAGCTTAGTTGAGGAACTTCATCGGGGATCTCGGAGTTGTTTCAACCATCCAGGAGCCTATGGAACTGTTCTGCGATAATGAAGGAGCGGTTTCCTTGACAAAGGAACCGAGAGATCATGGTAAAACCAGACATATCGACAGAAAGTACCATTTCATCAGACATAGAGTAGAAGAAGGTCATCTTATAGTGAAGAGGGTGTCATCTGAAGATAACCCAGCAGATCCCCTCACAAAGGGTCTAAGTAAGGCTAAGCATATTCAGCATGCTCGGAGCATAGGACTGAAAGATGATATTAGTTTTAGTAGTTAGATTAGTTTTCTGAAACTTGTAACAAATAAATGTAATTGACTTTTGGTGATTAAATAATAAAGTATTATTTATAAGTTTGGGTTCTACCTTTTGTCAATTGTTTATTATTGTGTTTCATTTTTGCATGTTTTACTTCCCAAATAATAAGATTATTCAAACTCCACAGTCGCTCGTACTTTTGGAAGTAAGTAGTGAATCAAGACTGTCATGAACTGGATTGTAGATTGTCTAAGGATAGACATGGCAATGTATTTGCTGCAACATTCATGAGTACTCAGAAATTGAGATTTGAGTATTGGATAAACCCTCGCTCAGAGTATTACTTCATGGAATTCATCACGAGTAATACTGAGACAATAATATCTTATAATCTTGAAACAGAGATATATGAGTTGTGATTTGCAAGTCGGCTATGCATTGGTGATACGAAAATGCATCAGTAACTTGGTGTTATAAAACGTATTATCATGTATGGTTTGATGAGTAAAAGATACAAGCATATGAGTCAATGTTTATTTGTTCCTTTTGCCCTAACGGGAAAAGCGATATCTGTGGGCCCCTCGATGATTTGGTGTTGACTTGTGTGCTGGGCCCAGCCAGGACTAAATTGATGTGTTCAATTAGAAGTCCTACATCATCACAAATTAGGAATCGGGAAACATAGATTCTGGAGAAAGAGGTTGATTGCATTCCATGTATTTTGTCTAGGGATATCTAGCAGAACGAAGGATTATATGATCACTTATCTTAGGACACGTAACTGACTGGGTCAGAGTTCGGCAGCAGCTTTTTGGAAGCTACAATTTGCTGGTCAAATTTAGAAGGCATACTAGCAATTATAGTTATAGACTTATCCAAGTGGGAGACTGTTGGATTAGGTGTCTAAGCCCATAACTATAATTGGTATGTACTTGAATTGATAGCAACACAGTCCTTTTGGGTTGCCCTCAAACCTAGCAACCAGACAAGGAAATTATGAAAGGAGAGATACTAATTTATTATAAGATTAATAAATTAATATAAATGAATTTATGAATATGTTAAAAGATTAATATATTAATAAGAAATCATTTTGTTTAATTAATTGTTAGCCAGAAATTAATTAGAATTAATTTTGGGGTTAAAAGAATTGATTATAAGGTGCAGGGACTAGTTTGCAATTATCTAATAGTTGAGTGGAAGGCTCTAGAACCCCCTTGGATGAGGGTGGACGAAATCTTTAGGGGAAACCCTAATAATTTCGTCCATAGGGGCTTGGATAAGGCCCTTGGGTTTGCTTAGGCCCTAAGCAAAGGATAACTAGGGTTTCCCCTAAACCCTAGATCCCTCAGCTATATAAGGAGCCTCCTGGTTCATGTTTTGGTCACTCTTTTCTTTTGAAGAAACCCTAAGGGCCGAAATTTTGCATACTCCCTCTCCCCTCTCTCCCCTACTTTCCTTCTTGCTAGTTTGGGTGTCATTCCATTAGAGGCATTACACTTGTGGTGCTAAGCTTCCAAGAAAATCAAGATCAAGATCAAGGGAATTATCAATTGTTTACTATAACAATTGAAAGGTATGTAATTACTAAACCCTAGTTTGTAAATTTCGATTATAGCCTCTCTCCTCTAGGGTTCTTGTTTTGCAATTCAAAGTTGTATGTTCAATAGATAAAACATAGATCCAAAGTAGGTTGCATGTGAACTTAGGAATTGTTTTCTAGTTTATTTGTTTTAGTTGAAACACATCAATTTTTGTGTTGAGTTCTTGATAGACCTGGTACCGATCGCGATGGGTGATGTCTGTGTCATAGTGGGCATGGATTGGTTGAGTCGGTTTGGAGTTGTGATCAACTGTGAGCGTCAGATGGTGACCATACGAGACCCTAGTGGGGGAGTGCTTATGATGTATGGCGAGGGTACCAGATCTGGATCAGCTTTCTGATCTGCTGCCAAAGCGAGACAGAGTCTACAGCAGGGTTGTATGGGCTTTTTGGCGTACGTGATGGATACGCGGGTTGCTACAGAGAAGCCGACTTATATCTCCGAGGTTCTGATAGTGTGCGAGTTTTCGAATGTTTTCTCGAGGAGTCATGGGGTGTGCCTCCCGAGAGGCAAGTGGAGTTCCGGATTGATTTAAATCTGGATGCGACACCTATTGCCAATGCACCTTATCGCCTTTCGCCGCCTAAGACGCCGGAGTTATCATCGCAGCTTTGGGAGCTACTGGGGAAGGGTTTTATCAGACCGAGTAGCTTGCCGGGGGAGCACCGATCCTTTTTTTTCAAGAAAAAGGATGATTCACACCAGATGTGCATTGATTACCGGGAGTTGAACAAGCTGACGGTCAAGACCCGTTATGCACTACCGAGGATCAACGATTTATTCGATTAGTTTCAGGGGGTATCTTGGTTTTCAAAGATCAATTTGAGATCTGGATATCATCAGATGAGAGTTTTCGAGGAGGATATTCAGAAGACGGCCTTCAGAACTCGTTATGGGCATTACGAGTTTGTGGTGATGCCTTTCGGACTCACAAACGCACCAGCAGCGTTCATGGATCTTATGAACCGGGTGTGCAGGCCCATGTTGGATCGATCGGTGATCGTGTTCATCAACGATATTCTGGTGTACTCGAGGTCCAAAGAGCAGCACGAGGAGCATCTTTGAGAGATTCTTGGAGTATTGAGGACGAAGAGGCTTTATGCCAAATTCTCCAAGTGTGATTTCTGGTTACGAGAGGTCCAGTTCCTGGGACACCTCGTTAATCAGAATGGGATATTGGTCGACCTAGCCAAATTGAGGCAGTTAGGAGATGGGTGGTGTCGAGATCTCTGTTCGAGATCAGGAGCTTTCTGGGTTTGGTCGGCTACAATCGGAGGTTTATTAGAGATTTCTCCAAAATTGTCTTTCCTCTCACCAGTATGACCTGGAAGGGTGTTATTTTTGCCTGGGGGCCCGAACTACAGGCCTTATTTGAGACTCTTCGCCATAGATTGTGTAAAGCTCCAGTGAGGACTTTGTGGTTTACTGTGATGCATCTATATCAGGGATGGGTGTGGTGTTGATGTAGATGGGACATGTGATAACATATGCATCGAGACAGCTGAAGCCTCATGAGATGAGGTATCCTACCCAAGATTTGGACCTGGGGCCGGTGGTGTTCGCCCTCAAGATCTAGCGCCACTACCTGTATGGAGTCCGGTGTACCTTATACACAGACCATAAGATCCTGAAATACCTTATGGATCAGCCCAACCTGAATATGAGACAGAGGAGGTGGTTAGATGTAGTGAAATACTATGACTACGAGATCTTATATCATCCAGGCAAGGCTAATTTGGTAGTCGATGCCTTGAGTCATAGAGCAGGGAGTGCTCCGATATGAGATGTGTACATGTGGATGACGGTGATGACTGCAGTCCTAGATACCATTCGATAGACCCATGTGGAGGCCGTGAGACTAGAGAACCATAAGAGAGAGCGGATAATCGGACATATTTCTAAGTTTGGGATGGATAGTCGGGGGCTTATAACTTTTTGTGGGCGGATTTGGTTGCCCGATACAGGTGGAGGCGCATACTGATGGAGGAGGCACATAGATCGAGATTCTCGATCCACCTGGGGGCCACTAAGATGTATTTGGATTTGAAGAGAGATTATTGGTGGCCCTGTATGAAGAGAGACGTGGCTTGGGTAGTTGAGAGGCGCTTGACCTGTCGTCGGGTTAAGGCGGAGCACCAGCGTCCACATGGCCCGTTACAGCCTCTAGAGATTCCCCAGTGGAAGTGGGAACAGATTCCCATGGATTTTATCACCAAATTACCGAGAACCGGGTGAAGTGTCGACGCGATGTGGGTGATTGTGGATCGGTTGACGAAGAGTGCTCACGTACTGGCTATCAGTGAGAGCTCTTCTATAGAGAAAGTGGCCGAGATTTATGTGAGAGAGGTGGTGGCACGGCATGGAGTGCCGACATCGATAGTGTCAGATCGGGATGTGCGTTTTACTTCTAGGTACTGGAAGAAGTTTCATGAGGAGTTGGGTACCAGATTGCACTTCAGAACCGCATACCACCCACAGACAGATGGGCAGAGTAAGCGGACGATTCAGACGCTTGAGGACATGCTACGTGCATGTGTTAAGGACTTTAGAGGAAGTTGGGACACCTTTTTTCCCTTGGCTGAGTATTCTTACAACAACAGCCACCATTCCAGTATTTGTATGCCCCCCTTTAAGCTCTTAGATGGGAGGAGGTTTCAGACTCCCATCTGTTGGGGAGAAGTAGGGCAGAGAGTGATGGGTAGCACTGAGATAGTGATCAATACGATCGAGCAAATTCAGCTGGTCAGACAGAGGTTACTAACGGCCCAGAGTCGCCAAAAGAATTACGCAAACCGATGGCGATGCAAGCTAGAGTTCTAGGTTGGAGATTTTGTTCCTGAAGGTATCCCTGTGGAAAGGGTGATCCGATTCAAGAAAAGGGTCAAGATGGGCCCTAGATAAATTGGTCCTTTCAGGATGATCGCCCGAGTGGGTAAGGTAGCTTACCGATTGGAGCTACTTGCAGAGTTGAGCCAGATTCATAACACCTTCCTTCCACGTGTCTCAATTAAGGAAGTGTGTAGCCGATGAGACGGCGGTGGTACAATTAGGAAACATTCAGGTAGATACGATCTAAAATTACATTGAGAGGCCGATAGCGATCTTGGATCGGAAGGTGATGGTTTTGAGGAATAAAGAGGTGCCCTTGGTTTAGGTCCATTGGCAACATCGGAAGGGACCCGAGTGGACTTGGGAGCCGGAGTCCAAGATGCGCCAGCAGTACCCGGAGTTATTTTTGGAGCATGACTTTGAGGACAAAGTCTGATTCTAGTGGGGGAGAATTGTAACATCCCGACTTCCAGGTATAATATTTATATATATATATATATATATATATATATATTTATGAGTTGATTGAGAAACTCGATGAGTTGGATTCTCCAACTCGTCGAGTGGAGACGAATTAACCACGTGGGTTTTATGACCAACTCGACGAGTTGGCGCTGTGAGAATAAACCCTAAATCTTTGGGTTTGGGTCCTATTTAAAGGACCTTAAGCCCTCATTTCTGCCTCACCAGCCACCTTACACCCTTGTGTGAAACCCTAATCGTCCATATTGAGCTAAGAGAGAAAGAGAGCTAATATTTGGGCATTTTAGTGCATTATTTGAAGAGAAGAGAAGAGTATCAAAGAAAAGAACGAGAAGGGACTGTTGGATATGGTGTTATTTCATTTATAGCTTCTGTTGAAGGTAAAAAGTATCAACCTTTCTCATTAGGTTGATTAGATCTCATGTTTATGGAGTTTTAGGGATTTTTCCATCTTTCCTTGAGACTTTGAGTGTGTTGAGCTTACCAAGTGATTGAGACTTCAGATCTGGACCTTGTGAGGTCCCTAGAGTCCAAAGGTCCCAACTTTATCCAGCTAATAGAAGAGCTTATATGATTAAGACCCTAAATGGAACTTGTTTTGACATTTCAAGCCCTAAGTGTCATGCATGGACGTAAAGCTTGCAGCCTTACGTGGTATCTTAACCTTGGGAGGCTAGATCTAGAGTTTGGTGTTGTAAATCTACCTTAAAATGTCTGAATGAGAAAAAAAGTCTGAAAGGACTCGACGAGTAGGTTAAGGTTTTCCCCGAGTCTGGACATGAGTAACTCGGCAAGTTGGTGAGACAACTTAACGAGTTAAGTTGGATGTTCACGACATTTCTAAAGAAACGAGGGGACTCCGCGAGTCACATAGATGCACTCGACGATTCAGGTCAACATGGACCGTTGACTCGAGTGTTGACTTCTGTTGACTTTAGGGTTTGGTCAAGGCAGGGATTGTGTGGACCATAGAGGGGTAAAATGGTCTTTTACCCATCCCAAGAGTTAGAGAGATAAAATAGCATTTGGTTTATTTAGAGTTGTGATTGGAGTATTAATTAGAGATAATTATCATATGTGTTAGGTAGATACTAGATTGGTGATTCGCATACGAGGTTTATTTGCTTGCTTGCTTACGAGGTGATTCTTCTCACTATACTTACCTAGAGTGGTAACCTTTGTGTGCACGGAGGATCTTATGTGCTTATATTGAGTATTGTGATATCCTGCATTATATCTTTGTGATTTGTACTATATTATTCTGTGTTTTACTGAGATAGGACCGGAGGGTCCAAATCGATTTGTGCGACTAGAGGATCTTCTCTAAGATATAGGACTGGAGGGTCCAACCCGAGTTATGAGACCGGATGGTCCTCAATGAGACACATGACCAGAGGGTCCACACCGAGTCGTGAGACCGGTGGGTCCTCACCGAGACGTATGAGACCGGAGGTTCCATGCCGAGTTACATCCATGAGAGGCTTATTATTTGTGTATGTGGTATTTTTGGGAACTCACTAAGTTTCGTGTTTACCATGTTGTGTGTTATGTGTTTCAGGTACTTCTCATGATCGCGGGAAGGCGTCGGCTTGATTGTACACACTAGACAGAGTTATGTTTGAGGATCCTGGATTGTGTTTAAACAATTATGAATATGTGTTTTGATAAATTGTCATTTTTGAACTGTGTTTATGAGAATTGTGTGATTTTAAAAATGAAAATTTTGTTTGAAAATTTACGGTGTTACACTCGCATTTTACCCACGCTAAGTGACGAGTGCAAATCATTTTTTCAGATGTTAGTTTCTACGAACGATTAGTTCTTTTGCACCAATAGTTTACTATATCTAAACAATTATCAATAAGATTCATGCTAGTAGAAACGAAATTAATAGAAATTAAAAATAAAAAGATGGGGTTGTATACAAATGTACATGAACGTATGACTAATGATGCATTATTAATCGTACAACATTTCTTTATACACCACTTTTTGTGCGTATATGTCACTTCCGTTGATTTGTATTATCACACATTATCCCTGTGGACAATTGCACATAAAGTTGGCCATGCGAGAAAAACGATTCTAGAAGATAAATACCTACATTTGGAATTGTTTGTCCATAATGCATTAAGGGGTTGTACGAAGTTCATTAGTCATATCATTTAAAACTCAATTAAATAATTCTATCACTACCTTCAAGAAAAGAGGTATAGTTAAGGGAATGTAAGAGGTATAATTAAGGGAAATACCATGTCAATATAAGAGGTAAAATTAAGGGAATGTATCAATTCAAATTTGAATATTGTAAACACAAAAATAGTCAAATATTATCTTATATTTAATCCTATCATATTATTTAAAACTCAATTAAATAATTCTATCACTTCCTTCATTATAGGTGGGATGTTTTTAATTAATTTCATTTCTACTTTTAGGGGTTTTAACTTCCATCTACACATAAGAGATTTATAATATTATTTTTGGTGAAGACAATCACTTGGAAAATACATAATGCGAAGTTAAATAAACACATAACTTAAAATTACAAAACTTTAATTCTTGTAATTCACATATAATTTTGATAAAAAAAAACCACCACTCCAAGCAAGTTTGATGATATATTATAGATATCCCACTACATCTAATAGACACCCATCCATTACAATAATTTGTGTGTCCATCACATAGAAAACCCAAATCTAAATGTTCCATCACCATAATGTCAAATTTTTCCTTGCGCTAATGAAGATCGATAGTAAGAGGATATGCCGATTCTCCAGCACCAATGAATATCAATAGTAACAGGCCTTGCCAATTTTCCAGATACATACACAGATGCACACCTACACATGCAAACATTGTTTGGTAAGTTCGTTTGTTTGAAAGATTGTGTCATAAGGACATGGAATTTATATCAATTTGCTAGCAACTTACCTCAAGTTCATATATAAAACTTTCCAGCCAAATCATTGTTATCATTGCTCTTTTCCAGCCAAGTCAGTTCCAAATTCACAATGCCAATTCTTTTGTATAATTAATCATAACCAAGCTTCCAAAAAGTATGACTGTGAGAGCTACTTAAATAAAAAAAAAGAATAAACTAATGAAAGAAAAGCAAAAGAAAAGTATTTCTTATACTTACCATCATATTTTGCCATCTCTACATTTTCACCAAGAAAATGTCACAATTAGATGATAACATATAAGTATTCTGCTAAATTAAAACTGATATTTGACACCTGTTGCATATAATAATTTTGTTTACATCATATTTGGAAGATGAATTCGATTTTACGGTGACATTGTTTTCCTAATGATGATTTAAGCTAACTTTGTTATCAAAGCCACATGTGAGGAAAACCTACTTAATTTACTAGAATGACTTTGGTATTTTTTTGTTATGGTTAACATGTATTGAAAGTTTTGACATTTACTAAACGTATGAACCACCACCATAACAATTTCCTTCAACACAAACCATTCTTCACATATGAAACCAAAACCATGACCATTTTATTGCACCAAAGCATAGTCTTTAGATTTTGATCCCTCTTTGCAAATTCAATTCCAATTCGTCTCAACTGTAAGGGAATTTTTATAATTTAAAACCAAATACAATAAGAAATCATGCATATAAAACTATAAATGTTGATACATGATGTTAAATCTTCAAAGTCATACCAGATTCTAAAAGAAATCCAAATAAAATGGTGAGGTTTTTGATCTTTATGACCCAAAACACCTAGAAGTTAGGTTAGAAAATATACCAGATGTAAAAGTCATATCAGATTCTTAAAGAAATCTTGTTATGGACAAATATTTGACCTTTTATGATCTATAACCATAGAAACCTATGTCATAAATCATACATGATGTTAGATGTTGGTAAAAAGGTGAAATTTTTGACCTTGTATCACCCAGAACACCTAGAAATCTAGGTCAAAAATGGTACCTGAGATTACAACTACAAAGTCGCTCCATATTTCTGAAAGAAATCATGGAAACTGATGAGGTTTTTGAATATTTATGTTGGGTTTTATGTATTACAACAATCATATGGTTCATATACAACCCTAATGCTTTGGATCTAAATTTTTTCTTGTTATACATGCAACAAAAATTATCCAAAGCATGAAGCTTAAAACTAGCATACAATTTGATATTTGAATCTTAAAATACTAGTTAGAAAATCACCTCTTTTTGTAGCTTGTTGTATTTTGGCCTTTAAGAACTTAGCACCCCAAGTGTAATGCCTCAAACGGTTCACAACACACCATGAACAAATGGAGGAACTTGAGAGAGAGGTTATGATGCACTCAAAATCGGCTATAGTATCTCTAAGATTACTAGTCCACCAATTTTGTGGCAAGGGGTCTCATATATGTAGTGTAGAATTCCAAGGGTTATGTGTAAACCCTAATACTTACACTTGGGCTTGTAATGGACTAACACTTTATGAATTCTTTCATAAGCTTAGACCAACTATAATCAATCATGGATTATTAGCCCAACCTATATATATCATTGATTTACACAATCAGTCCATGTATATTTAATTAGTCTCTTTTGATAACTAAATTAATTCCAAATTAATTCTTGATCAATACTAATTAAATAATATGATTCCTCAATTAATATATTATACTTATAATATATTAATAAATCATATTAACCTCTTTCTCAAATATCCATCCTATAAAATTACCCTAGTGATATGCAACCCGAAATGGACCATGCTACTCTCGGTTCAAGTACATACCAATTATAGTTATAGGCTTAGACACATAATCCAACAGTCTCCCACTTGGATAAGTCTAATAATTATAACTGCAAGTATGAGTTAAAAACCGACTAGCAATCGTAGCTCTTAAAAGTCGTTGTCGAACTCTGATGCGTCCATTAGATATCGTATGGACTGAGACATGGATTATAATCATTCTCTCTGTCCATCTGTTGTTTCTCGGTTTTCGATTTAAGACGATCGACTAATTGAACAAATCAAATCATTCCAGGCTTGGCCAAGCGCTTAGGGTTGTCATCACTAAATCATCGAGGGGCCCACATATATCGCTTTTATCCCTCGAAGGGTAAAAGGAATGGATAAACTTCAATTCATATGTTTGCTCTATCTACTTATCAAATCATTGGCAAAGTCTTTATGACGTTCAATGTACATTCCTTTGAACATCCTTCTTGCATAAAAGTTTCTAACATTCACACAAATTCTTAATATCCAACTCCCAATGTGGAAACATTTCTATATTTTCCATATGAAAATTCATTATTAATAGAATCTTATCTATTCATAATAATGCCAATATGGTCCATCCATTACAATACTTCCAACTGCCCACAATCAATCAATATTTGACGAACATTAGATTGTTCTTAGCAATTGTTTAACAACTTTAGTCATATCCGGTTCTGGTCCTTTTTCCTTCTTAATGCCTTAGGCATTTGGAAAATTCAGAACACATAAATATTATATCATATGCAATCGATCTTATCCCAGAAGCATATGAGATACGATTCACAATGTCTTACATAAAGAAATGATACTTTACCAGTCTCTTGCTATAATATTTCAATATATATAATTTCCTTATGTTGAACCATTCCAACATAACATTCATATATATATATATATATATATATATATATATATATATATATATATATATATATATATATATATATATATATATATATATATATATATATATCCTTGACTACATTTGATTAAAATCTCACAATCTAAGATTTGAAATGAAGTATGAGTTCCTTTCGCTTAATTATAGCAAAATAACTTTTCAAACTCTACAACTGTGCGAATTGAAACTTTTGTTTTCTATAATTAACATTGAAAACTTGAAACACTTACCATAATGATTATGCTCCCAATAGCATAACAATTATTTCTTTAATAACATAACACTTATGTTCCCACTAGCTTTGACATGTACCCAAAAATAAGCTAGACTTCTAGAAATCAATACTTGTTGACTTTCTTACCAAACTTCACATTTCTGATACAAGATGCTTCGATAAGACTTTATCTAGGCTTCTCAAACTCATACACCTTTCCTTAGATAGCTCACATGCGTGTCTAAACAATTTTAGAACTTACGGCAGTAAGTCCCGAATGTTCAAACTATTTTCCATTTCTCACAATTCGAACTATGAAGAGGGATGCCGTAATCATAATCAAATTTTAGAATGCAAATATCACAATTTCTATCTCCTTAAAATCTACTTAGTGAAAGTATTTCCTCACACTCATTTTGATGAAGTGTAGAGAAACCTTATGACACTTAGATTTTATAGTGTATGTGCTCTTATCCATGTGAATTTTTCATAACCATAATCATAAGACAAGGTTAGTGACAAATCCAAACTCATATGGACTGAACTTGTTCAATCTTAATTTCTTGCCACCTGGCAGCACAAGGGCCTACCATGTCTGCCAAGTTGTTGAGAAAATCACCCTTACTGATCAATGAACTTTCACTGATCAAGGTGCTTTGCCTTATGCAAAAAATTAAGAACTCATAGAGCTCACATGCATAGTCAACTTTAACTGGAATAGGCACAGATACAAGAATATGTCAACACGATAGGTTACAAACCTCAAGTCGTGTGCTAGTGTTTAACAATAGGTTTATTTTTTATTAGTTCTTGAAACTTTTTCAAGATCTTTAAGACTCCCACTAACCTCTTGACATATAAGATTCTATTGTTAAGAAACATTCTTGACAAACAAATATTCAAGAGTTAGTTGGGTTTCTTATCAAGACAAACACTTCACACAATTGGTATTAGTTGGTCTTTGTTTTAAACAAAACATCACAACTTACCAATTTCAAATGTACATGAGTAAGTAACATTTTACTCCACATTTTATGAGTGTTATAAACCTACTTAAGATATGTCACTCAAGTTACAATCTTGGAGTATGACTCTAAGACTCGATTTTGGAACAAAGTGTGATTCACCTTTTGATTTAACCTTTTCAACAATTCACGATTCCTCTTCTTAGCGATATAGTTGAATTAAGATATCCTTAGAGGATAAATTGTGATATTGTTCCATAATCACTAAGAAGATCATAAAATACGATACTCAAGTACTCTCCTTTCCTTTCAGATTGGAGAAACTTTTATCTTTCTGCCTAATTTGATTCTTCTTATTCGTTCTACCATACATTGAAACTTTTTCAAAGATTAAAAATTACACTTAATCTTGTAAGTATAACCATGTTCACTAAACTTTTAGTAAATCATAATGAATAGTCTTATCGTTCTTTGTGGTGAACCTTATCAGTGCACAACCAAGTGTACCCGATCCCCTAGTCCTTCACTTGACTCACATATACATGTGAACAAGGAATTAGTCCTAATTTCCCAAAGATGAAGGTTCTCACAACACAAGTTTCATGATTCCAAGTTTCTATCTAATTGAAACTTGGATGATGAGAATCTTTCCTTATTTGGTAAATTATGACACTACCACAAATGAAAGAATCAAATCCATTTTCCAATATTGCTAACAATAGAAATATACAAACATCAATTTTCACAAACGCCATTGCAAAGATAAATATAAAACAAGATAAAATCAAATTTTTATTTATTTAAAAAATGCAGAAAAACTTTTCCTTACAATGCAATTACAAATGAAAACTATGTTTCAAAATATTTCTAAGCAATCTATCATAAATCTTAAGGAGCAGCTCAAAAATCTGATCATCGAGCCATGCGATCGACATCCATTTCTTCGCGACCAGACTCAACATACACTTCCTTTAAGCTTCCTTTGATTCTACAAAACATCAAAATGTAATTACATTACATCAAGTATTAAGAATCTCCAAATAGGAACTTAATAGAGTGAGATGGTAGACTTACCTGAAGCAGAGTCAAACACTTTGACTTTACCATCACTGTGGTCCTTCAGCTAGATACGGCAGCTTCGCAACCAATGCCCCTTCTCTTGGCAATAGAAGCAAACAGACTCTTTTGGAATGGTACATGGTACAATCTTAGACTTAGCCTTTCTCTTTACTATTTGGTCATTTGACTTGACTGTGGCCAATCCCTTTCCATTGGGAAGAGAAAGCTTTTCTGGACTTCCAATGTTTCCACTGTCAGTGTCCATGGAAGTTTAGGAAGTAGATCTTCCAATCAAATTTTCTTTACCAGTGCGCCAAATCATTGTTGATTCAGCAGCAACAAGCAAATATGTTAGATCAATAAGGGTCATGTCATGATCTCCCATATAGTAGTCCTTAAAGAACCCGCTATATGACTTAGGAAGTGATTCAAGAACCAAGTCAATAGCCAACTTACTTGAAAAAACAAAACCCAACATTCCTAGTGTTGGGTTTTCTACGCATCAAATACACTCTAAAACTAGGCAGCGGAAAAATCGAAACAACGATATACCTAAGTGTACATGCATCCTATGGATCTATGGCTTCATGCTAATTACATCAACCCTAGAAAACTAAAACATAAGTGAGAAAACATACCTCTTATGTAGCCCTTGATCTCCATGCTTGAGATCTTGAACCTCCATGAAATTGCTTGGATGAAAGGATCCAAACCAGAATCCCTCTAATGGTATCACACCCAATGACACCAAAGAGTGGAATTAAAATAACTAGGAGAAGGGTCAATTTCACAAACCCAAAGGGGTTAGAAATCGTACCTAAGAGGGGGAGGAATAAGGGTTGACGAATACTTCAAGCCAAGGTGCAAGGAGGAATGAAATCCCTAAGGCCCTATTTATAGCCTTGGATCCCTCATAGGGTTTAGTACTCCTTCCCATGTGGGATGGAGGCCTAACCACGAAATTTCACTCCTTTCCCATGTGAGATGGAGTGACTTTCATCCAACCGTAATTCCATAAGGTTTTGGAACGTTCCTGATTAACCAATTATCGATTAATGAACATTCAACCCTTTAATTAATTAAACTATTAATTAATTCCCAAACTATATTTCCAAAATATATTTCCAATTAGTTTCTAATTAATTATTAACCATAATAATTAATAAACTAATTTCACCTTTATTTATTGTACTCAATTTGGGTCTTGAGGGCAACCCAAAAGGACCCTGCTATTATTAGAAATATTACAAATAGTTAATGACCATGGACACTATTCCAACAGTCTCCCACTTGGAGAAGTCATCAACTATACGAGGACTAATATTTCTCCAATAATCAACAGAGAGTTAGCCATCCAATGCAACTACCAAACTCTTGATCTAATCAAGATTCAAACCTTAGATAAGTGATCAACTATCCCTTCGTTCTATGATATCTGTATGAATTCGAGACATGGATAATGGTCAATATCAAGAATTCAAGATTATGTTTCCTGATATTGATTTGTGATGAATGCATTTGACTAATAAATTGAACCCATCAATTCCAGTCAGGGCTCGGCCAAGCTCTTTAGATGTCAGCACCAAATCATCGAGGGGCCCATAGATATCGCTTCTCCTATTAAGGCAGAAGGAACGAATAAACTTTGACTACATAGTTTCTGTCTACTTCATCATGTCACACATAGACATACCCTTTATAACTACCAATTACGGTTAGCGTTGGAGTAGACCAATATATAACAGAATCATAGAGCAAAACCCCACATGCATCTAGGTTTGAAGAATAGAAGATATTATCATCTTAGAATTACCCGTGACTGAATCCATGAAGTAATCTCTAAGAGTGGATTGGTCCAATACTTAAATCTCTATTAAGCACTCATGAGTGTTAGCATAATCACTATGCTATGTCCAATCAATATGGTCAATCCACTAATACTCACGACCGTCTTGAATCACTACTTACTTTCAAGAGTATGACCGACTGTGAACGTTTGAGTAAATTAATACTTGTGAAGTGGGTTCCAAACATAAAAAAGTGAGAACACAGTGATAAGCCAATTGAAATGACCGAACTCCATCATATATTAAGATCACCACTTAATAATCGCCAAATCAAATTAAAACTTATACTGCTTAAAGTTCTCGGGTTTTAAAACAAACCAAACTAAGAGTGTTTAAGCCAATTCATTTGCAAATCTAATGTCTCTCGACTGTGTCTGACTGTCAGACTTGGTCAATGACATCGGTTTATGGAATGGATCGACAAGATTATCTTTCGATATGACATATTGACTTTGACGTCTTCACATTTGAATCACTATCAAACGTGATGGTACATATTGAGTATATGTCATGTGAGCTTGTGTGACTTGGGATCCATACTCGAGGTAAGTTCAACCTTAAAGTCACAAAGAGACTTCATAAGGACCATCAATGACTGGATTTCAACAAAGATGTCACTAATGAATCTCTTTCAGCCACATTGTCTTCTTTGCAATTTAACCAACTGCAACATACTCTAAGTTTGCAAATCCACTATGTTGTTATACTTGGTACTCTTCTAAGCTAAAACTTCACCATTCAGAGAAGCACGAAATCCGACTGCAAACGGAATCGTCTCTATTGTTATGGAAATTAGCATCAATGTAACTCTTATAATGATCT
This sequence comes from Lactuca serriola, assembly GCF_051521515.1. Taxonomy (NCBI): domain Eukaryota; kingdom Viridiplantae; phylum Streptophyta; class Magnoliopsida; order Asterales; family Asteraceae; genus Lactuca; species Lactuca serriola. Next base: position 331,447,760 of record NC_136411.1, read on the forward strand.
CTTCCATATTATCAATATCATTTCTTCTGTCCTCCAAGGATACTTAAGAATGTTCTTGATCTTGATTCATTAACTCTTTCCAAATTGATCTAATCTAACTTGTCATGCTCAAGGCATACGAGTCATTAGATTTGGTACATGTCATGACATATATGATCGATCCCATAGCAGAAGCATGTGGGACACAAATCATTTGCTTTAGCTCAATAGTAGAACCTAGACATTAGCATTGCTCAATGTCATGCCATATTGTAATAAGCCTAAACTCCTTTTCTAGTTTCCTCAACATTCCATGTACTTTGGCTTAATCCAATGAATCACTTTGATCTATCTCAATAGATCCTTATTATGCACGTGTCCTGTATCTCCCATGTATATCATAGCGAAATAGTTCTCATACCAAGCCTAGCTTTTACACTTGCTAAGTTAGAATATAATTTCCTATGAATCGTACATTATCTATGTACAATACAAGGGTGACTACAGTGCTCCCACTAGCATTGACATATATATATATATATATATATATATATATATATATATATATATATATGGCTTATCTATGTTTCTCGAAATTCAAACTCCTTGAACTTTTCTCATTCAAATAAAGATTCCAATTAATCCCACTAGCTTTGACATATATATGGCTTATCTTTATTTCTGGAAATTCAAACTCCTTGAACTGTCTCATTGAAATAATGATCCGACTTGCGAGATGCTTATTTCGGTCCATAAATGAACTTATTAAGCTTACACATCCTTCAAAACCTATCTTGGTTTAACTATGTGTTTGTTCCTATCCATGATTGTCTCTACTTAAAGATCCACTTGCACCTAAGGGTTAAGGTCAAGTGTTAGGTCCACCAAATAACAACATACATGGATTGAATCTCGCTTTCCAATTCCTCTTTCTATGTCGTTGCCTTTAGGGCCTACCATAGCTTCCAATAGATGGTACACTCTGATTTCTATCTACCAATGACTCAAATACCTGAGCAATATAAACTCTTATATAACTAGGTCCATGACGTCTTCTATCAGATCTATAAGGAAAAATGGAAATATGTCAGTTTCCTTAATAGCTCTTTCAATTCCAAATTGAATGCTATGTCCAACTTTAGGCTCTTTGTTGGTTGAATCTCGAATCTTATCAAGATCAATGTGGCTCCCACTAGCCCTTTTGGAAATCAGCTCTCTCTCTTGGAAGACTACCCTTCGAGAAACATACACTTTGTTCTCATAAGGATTTTTAAACAATTATCCAAAATGCTTGAAGGGTTCACCAACGAGATAACACATTTCTATGCACAGTCCTAGAATGTCGAGCGCTTCGCGACAAGCGTATGCCTCATAATCGTAGACTTACATATATAGCAGTGAGGATAGAATCCCACTTCACATATCATAGAGTGTTTCAGGAACCTACTCAGTTGGCACAAGACCAAAGGACTTCTTGTAACACTATTCATTTTACAATCCACGAATTGTTAGCAAACACAGTGCGACTCATCTAGTACAAAATCAATGAACGATTTGTTTCTCTATCCAACTAATACTTCCTAGTGGTAGTGTTTTAGGCGGAGATAGATCATGAAACTCTTTCACGATCACTTAGATGATCGATAAAGTTTAGACTGAGATTCTCACTATGAGTGTCTCATCCTATTTCCCAATTGATTCTTAACTTCGCTATATGAGAGCTCTGAACACCTGAGAGGTTCTAGACTCACATTCATACGAAGTTGGTCTCACTATGTATCGTGGTTAATCTGAACGGTCCATTAGTATGAACTAATTCCAATAGATACTCATATCACCTAGTGACGCATTCATCATCGATCTTGATAAACATGATTTTCATTTATCATAAGACTCGAGGTCAAATGATATCCAAAATCTAATCCAACTGGATACTAGGTAATGCATTTCTCATTTATGTATCCAATACTATGATTCCACAAATACATTTCACCCAAACATTTTGATGTATTTGAATAAGTACTTTTTATGGTCAATCTGAACGATCCATTAGTTGAACTGACATCAACAAATATTCATAACAATACACCTTATTCAAATGTTGGAATCAATTTTAAACTATTGCTACTATACTAGCTTCATAGATTTCATGACTTTCTTTTAACATGTTAGAATGCTCCACATTTAAATAAGTCGGAACTATCTCATGAATCATTGTATAAACAATTTCAATTATAATACCATAGACTAAACATTTTGAAATGAGTTGTCTTTTGATCCTATGAATGTAGCAAGGGCTTGGCATTCATGATCAAATTATCTTCTCCATGTTTAGTCTTCTTACTTCATTTTAGTGACTGCACATTGTAACATCCCGAAATATCAAGAGTAGAGTTGAAGGGCTAAAAGAGTAAGTTGTGAAAGAGTGACTCGGCGAGTCCATGGATGGACTCGGCGAGTAGAGTCGCGACTGGGTCGCGTGCTAAGTAGCCGACTCGGCGAGTCAGTGAGGAGGACTTGGTGAGTAGGCGCTGATTGGAGAAAACCCTAATTCTCGGGGTTGAGCCCTATATAAAGAACATTATGTTTTCCTCCCAGCCTCCTTATCACCCCTTGAGCCCTAGAAAACCCTAAAGCGCGGAGAAGCACCATTGTTGAGTGGATTGGAGCTTGGAGAAGTAATTGTTGAAGGAATTTTGGGAGATTGAAGGCTTGGAGCAAGGGGCTTTGCTTGGGTTCGAATTACATTGCAGTTGGGGCATCTCTTGGAGGTAATATCTCGTTCTTGGGCTGTTGTTATGTTGTTTCTTCATTTTGGGAATTGTGGGAACTTTTCTATGGATGTAATTGGAAGTCTAGAGGTTAGATCTGAGGTTGCTACCTCAGATCTAGAATGGAGAAGGATCAGAGAGCATGAAAGTCCCTGTGTTGGAGTGTTTTGTGGAGCCATCATGTCCCCAAACCCTAGCCCAATGTGCAAATGGCCTAGATCTCTTTGGATTCACGTAAAGTTTGCCACTTTACGTGATGGATGAGTGGTAGGAGGCTAGATCTATGTTTTGGAGCAATTGCATGGCATGGAATGCTTCTGAATGGATTCAGACCGGTGGTACTCGGCGAGTCACATGGGTGTACTCGACGAGTTGCTTGAAGATGAGCTGGGACTCGGCGAGTTGGATGAAGATGGCCTGGAACTCGGCGAGTTGTATGAACAACTCGGCGAGTAGGTTGATGATAACCTTAGACTCGGCGAGTGTGTTCTTGAACTCGGCGAGTCTTGTCGAAGGGTCCCGATATTCCCTGATTGAGTCGAGAATCGGTGAGTCAAGGGATGACTCGGTGAGTTATGTGCGAGTGGACTTAGAGTTGTTGGACTCGGCGAGTCTCGGGGTGACTCGGCGAGTTAGGTCGCGGATTAAGTAAAGTTCCGATTATGGGAACTCGGCGAGTCATAGGGTTGACTCGGTGAGTAAGGTCAGTCAGGGGTCGACTTTGACTGAGGACTTTGATTTTGACCAAGGGTTGACCATTGACTTTTAGGGTTTGGTCAGCGATGTGGCCTTAGGGCCAAGAGAGGGGTAAAATAGTCTTTTACCCTTATGAGGGTGCCATGAGAGGCTTGATTCTAGTCTCGAGAGTTATATTCATGAGAGTATTTGCCTTACGTGTTAGGCGGTGGCGAGTTCGAGATTTAAGTGTGGGGATATCTGCTTTCTGCTTGCCAGGTGAGTCTTCTCACTATACTTTACCTTGAGTAGGTAACCAGAGTTATGTGACAGAGTATTTGTATGCTATGTATGTTATGTGTTGTACTGCATTATTTCTATGTGATTTATGTTGTGCATGATTTCAGAGCTGGAACCAGAGGGTTCCTAGAGTTAGAACCAAAAGGTTCACAGAGTTAGAACCAAAGGGTTCACAGAGCAGGGTCCACGGACCCACAGAGTTATAGCCTCGAGTGGCTAATGTGTGTTGTGTGCGGTATTTTGGGGAACTCACTAAGCTTCGTGCTTACAGTATTTTGTTTTATGTTGTGTTGTAGGTTTCTTTCAGTATCACGGGACGACACCGACTTGATTGTACACACCAGAGAAAGAGTCATGTTTGAGGATCCTGGTTTTCTATACAAGTGAAATAGAGTCATATTTTTGTAATTCGATTATGAATGAGATTTTAAACAAGTGTTTCTAAGAATTAAACGATTATTTTTAAATGAAAAAATTGTTTGAAATTTTCGGTGTTACAATTTAGTATCAGAGCCTTGGTTTGAGGGATTCGGATGCGCCTTCGGGTAAATCTGGACTCAAACTGAGGAAGTAAGAAAAGTTTTTTTAAAAGAAATAAATTCCTGAAAGTGAATAACAGTTCAAAGAGAAAGCAAGAAAGAGCAGTGTGTACAATCAGCCAGAGCCCGAACGGTGATTTCCCAAAATACCCTTACTTTTGTGTTATAAGATATTTATGATGCACTTTATGAGATATTATTGCATGCTAGAGACAGGCTAGGTATTCCATATCTTAGGACTAGAGTGGCCTGATTTGTGATGCCTTAGCCTAGGAATTACTGTGATATGCGATGTGCTTTTGAGTATGTGATGAGTGAGAATATTTGATTGGAATCCTTTAGGGGATTTGAGTAGAGGAGTAATCTAGGGGAGATACCTAGATGAGTACTGTGGAACTTGGAGAAAGAATAGTTAGATCCCGCGAGGGGAAGAGTTGCAGAGTTCGGTGGTACTTCTGAGGATGAGCAGAGCAAGCGGAGTTATCACCCAGAGTGAGTTATATATATTCTTCGATGCTCGAATGCTACTTGCTTCGTGCTTTGTGGAACTCTCGATGATGGGAGTCAGCTACCAAGCAAATATGACGATATTCAGGAGATAAATGGCTGGCATCATTAGGAGCTCTTCAGCAGCTGATGGCAGAGAAGTGTGGGAATCTAGGAAGAGCCTAGGGAGTAACCTTAGCCAGATGAGTGCACTGGCAGGGTAGAGAATTTGGTTGGGGAGCGAGCGCGCGATGGGATTGGTGAAAGAGCAGGTCGAGTAGCTACTTAGGAGCTCTGGGATGGTCCGTGTGGAAAGTATGGGTAGATGTGGCAGGTAGTATGGGCTCGTACTACTGAAAGCAGAGGACCCATACTTGATACAGGGAGTATTCTGAAGGTTCTAAGGATCGGATTGAGGAGCGATGTTATGGTTCGAGTACCATACATCGGAGCGGATTGAGGAGTGATGTGATGGTTAGAGTACCATACATCGGAGCGGAATGAGGAGTGATGTTATGGTTCGAGTACCATACATCGGAGCGGATTGGGGAGTGATGTTATGGTTAGAGTACCATACACCGGAGCATATTGAGAAGAGATGTCATGGAATGAGTACCATGGTTCGTAGTGAATGAAGCTTGTGGTTCTCCGGTTATCCGGTCATGATTAAGTTCGAAGAGGCGTCCCCTGAGAGGGAGATCGAGAGCCCCTCAGAGTATTTTAGTAAGGAGTCAGTGAGAAGGGAGAATTTCGATCTGAGTTGAGCGGTCAGTCGATAAAGGAGATGTCACATTCTATGATTTGGGAGGTACTGATTATGTGCGTGTGCAAAATATGAGAAGCATGATGTTTTAGTTTTGGGTTTGGGGGTAAACCCTGCAGGTCGTTATTGATGATGATTTCTCCCAGAGTATCAGGTAGCATGTGTGCCGCGAGGCAGTGATTTATCATGAGCAGATAGTCAGTTGGGACTGAGATAGTCGAGGACCACACTACACCTATTTGAGTATAATAGGATGTATTGTAGTGGTATCAGTGGGGAGTTCAGTCGAGTTTAGCAATGCAGAGAGTTTTCTATCTATGTTGGGTGTTGAATATGGGAGTGGGTCCCTGTTCTTGGGATGATCCCGGTGTTGGAGCGATGTTTGATGAGTTGAAGTGAGGGGTACGATGATTTTGTGGTTCGGTCTATGAGCCAGGGATGTTATTGAGTAGTTGAGTTGTTTGGTACTAGATTGGTACGAGATTTGGAACGACTAGAGGCAGTTGTGACGAGAAGTTCTTGAGGAGTTCATCAGAGGTTCAGAGTATATGAGGTCGATTGATTTCCTTAAGGAGGATTATCGGGCGTTGTGTAGCACTTTCCAGGGGCAGGTGCGTTTTTGCTGGTAAAAATAGTTATGGGTTGGTTGTCTGCTATTTGGTGATGGTTCGACCCCTAAGTAGGGGAGAACCGGGTGCCGTATGCAAGAAAGCAGAGAGTTGTCAAGAGCAGTTATAAGTGGAGTACAGAGATCTGCGGTAAGAAATCATGAGACCAGAGATGTCGGTGATCGAGAGAAGGGGTCAGAGTGATTTAATGCGGGAAGTACTTGTTTGAGAAGGATGAATGTCTCCACGGCAGGTGTTTATTGGTCAGGAATCTAGTATTGGTCAGTGTTGGGGCAAGTAGAGAGAGAATGATTGGGCAGCCAACTCCCGGGTCGGTATGTGTATTCTTGCTTGAATTTTGAGCAGTAGTGGAAAGGGTTTCGGATGATCATCAGTGTGTTCTGAAGGGTTAGCGCCTTCCTTGTATTCCAATTGAGTGTTTGGATGCACTGAAGTTGCGCATCGTGTGATATCAGAAATTATTATGGGATTCAGAGGAAATGTATTGTCGTGAGTGTATGGTGTTGGGAGTAAGGGAATCAGTGGTTGTGGCAGGATCTTGTGATGTTCTGTTGGGATATTCCGAGGTATCCGGGTATGATACCTTTATTTTGGAGTTACTCGTAAATCTTGAGTTGAAACGACTTGTGGTGTATCAGGTATCTACGGATCTAGTGGGAGCCCTTCGAGTATGGGCATCCAGGGAGATTATTAAGAGAATGGATCTTTACAAGGGTGGTCATTTTGATATGTCGATTGCTTCCAGAGTCTGGAATGTGTATTCGAGTCGAGTATGGGTAGCTGCCTGTGATAGTCTGCGGAGCATGAGCTAGTGGAGTCAGAGGATGTTGTGATACTGCGGGGAGCCGTAGTACTCACTAGTTAGAGGGTGTTGTGATACTACGGGGAGCCGTAGTACTCACTAGTCAGAGGGTGTTGTGATACTGCGGGGAGCCGTAGTACTCACTAGTCAGAGGGTGTTGTGATACTGCGGGGAGCCGTAGTACTCACTAGTCAGAGGGTGTTGTGATACTGCGGGGAGCCGTAGTACTCACTAGTTAGAGGGTGTTGTGATATTGTGGGGAGCCGTAGTACTCACTAGATGGCAAGAGGATGTGATGGTGGAATGATCTCCGACCAGTGTATGATGTGGAAGAGTTTTGGGCTTGAGTAGCCCTAGTATTGAGTTCTGGAGCCTGGGTGTTGAACCGGGGGCGAGACTGGGGTCACCGTCTCTGTCGGGAGATGCGGCGAGATGCGCAAGGGATATGCGCAACAGAAACCAGAGATCAGAGTTGAGGCGATCCTCGGTTGGATTGTATTTTCTCGCATGAGGAAAAGAGAATTTTGTGGCTTGCGCGTCCCTGAGCCGGGATAGTGATCACGGGGAGGAAGTTAGTGGGTTATTTGGATCATGATATGGGTGACCTCTGGAGGCTCAGCTGTGGAGTCAAAAGCTGACCTGGTGCTCCGTCTCGAAGAGGGATATGAGAAATGAGCTAGAGCTTATCATGATGATGTCTGAGGACACTTCAGAGCGAGCGAGCGATTCAGACGCTCGAAGACATGCTTCGGGCATGTGTATTAGATCTCGGAGGGAGTTGCGGCACGTATTTATCTTTGGTTGAGTTATCCTATATCAACAGCCATCATTAGTGCATTGGTATGCCACCCTTTGAGCTGTTGTGTGGGAGGAGGTGTCAGACCCTCATTTGTTGGGGAGAGGTAGCGCATGGACCCGAGAGCCCTTGCGAGCAGATCCAGAGCATGTGTGATACATGGAGTAATGGCAAGGTTGGCTAGTGGATTTCCCTGGGTAAGGGAAGAGAAAGGTATGTAACCCCCGGGGGGGGGGGGGGGGAAGTGTTGGTTCGCGGAAGTGAAAGTAGTAGTGAGAGTGGATGATTTGGAGTATGGTGATTGAACACTGTGTTTGTGACAGTGGTATGGAATGACATCATGATGGGATGTCTGCTGAGGACGCGGAAGGGGTTCCGCGGGTGTAGAGCCAAGAGTCTTAGGATGGATGCAGGGAGGGAGTCTGGGACTCCTAGCTTGATTCTGATCAGGGTATTGGATATGTACTAGTGGTTCATCCTGGGGGATGTTGGAGGATATCATCAATGCATCGGGTTTTTCCCAACCTGAGGGTGCTGGGCAAGTTCAGCATGCGTATGTGATTGCAAGAGGAGAACTCGTGGGAGTTGCTATGAGATTGAAGATTGGGTCTTTCTGTCAGCACGGATTGGATAGAGTGGGATTCGGATCGGGGATCCGATGGTTCATGGCTTTCTAGCCCTTATGGGTCGAGCGATTGTTGAGATTTGGAGCAGTGATGCATCTCGGGTAATTCTCGATTGTTGAGTGTGATTATCAGGGGGTACAGCCGGTGCTCGGTTCGAGACGGTGGTCAGGACACCACAAGGAAAGAGGAAGTGAGTTCGAGTTTGATGGTTATGCTTTGAGGAACCTGGTCCAGTTAGGGCCAGGTGGCGCGTCGTGGGAGTATTTTGGAGTCGAGTTGCCATAGGCTTCGAGGACAAAGCCTAATTTAAGTGGGGGAGAATTGTAACATCCCGAAATATCAAGAGTAGAGTTGAAGGGCTAAAAGAGTAAGTTGTGAAAGAGTGACTCGGTGAGTCCATGGATGGACTCGGCGAGTAGAGTCGCAACTAGGTCGCGTGCTAAGTAGCCGACTCGGCGAGTCAGTGAGGAGGACTCGGCGAGTAGGCGCTGATTGGAGAAAACCCTAATTCTTGGGGTTGAGCCCTATATAAAGAACATTATGTTTTCCTCCCAACCTCCTTATCACCCCTTGAGCCCCAGAAAACCCTAAATCACGGAGAAGCACCATTGTTGAGTGGATTGGAGCTTGGAGAAGTAATTGTTGAAGGAATTTTGGGAGATTGAAGGCTTGGAGCAAGGGGCTTTGCTTGGGTTCGAATTACATTGCAGTTGGGGCATCTCTTGGAGGTAATATCTCGTTCTTGGGCTGTTGTTATGTTGTTTCTTCATTTTAGGAATTGTGGGAACTTGTCTATGGATGTAATTGGAAGTCTAGAGGTTAGATCTGAGGTTGCTACCTCAGATCTGGAATGGAGAAGGATCAGAGAGCATGAAAGTCCCTGTGTTGGAGTGTTTTGTGGAGCCATCATGTCCCCAAACCCTAGCCCAATGTGCAAATGGCCTAGATCTCTTTGGATTCACGTAAAGTTTGCCACTTTACGTGATAGATGAGTGGTAGGAGGCTAGATCTATGTTTTGGAGCAATTGCATGGCCTGGAATGCTTCTGAATGGATTCAGACTGGTGGTACTCGGCGAGTCACATGGGTGTACTCGACGAGTTGCTTGAAGATGAGCTGGGACTCAGCGAGTTGGAAGAACAACTCTGCGAGTTGGATGAAGATGGCCTAGAACTCGACGAGTTGTATGAACAACTCGGCGAGTAGGTTGATGATAGCCTTAGACTCGGCGAGTCAGTTCTTGAACTCGGCGAGTCTTGTCGAAGGGTCCCGATATTCCCTGATTGAGTCGAGAATCGGTGAGTCAAGGGATGACTCAGTGAGTTATGTGCGATTGGACTTAGAGTTGTTGGACTCGGCGAGTCTCGGGGTGACTCGGTGAGTTAGGTCGCGGATTGAGTAAAGTTCCGATTATGGGAACTCGGCGAGTCGTAGGGTTGACTCGGTGAGTAGGGTCAGTCAGGGGTCGACTTTGACTGAGGACTTTGATTTTGACCAAGGGTTGACCGTTGACTTTTAGGGTTTGGTCAGCGATGTGGCCTTAGGGCCAAGAGAGGGGTAAAATAGTCTTTTACCCTTATGAGGGTGCCATGAGAGGCTTGATTCTAATCTCGAGAGTTATATTCATGAGAGTATTTGCCTTACGTGTTAGGCGGTGGCGAGTTCGAGATTTAAGTGTGGGGATATCTGCTTTCTGCTTGCCAGGTGAGTCTTCTCACTATACTTTACCTTGAGTAGGTAACCAGAGTTATGTGACAGAGTATTTGTATGCTATGTATGTTATGTGTTGTACTACATTATTTCTATGTGATTTATGCTGTGCATGTTTTCAGAGCTGGAACCAGAGGGTTCCTAGAGTTAGAACCGGAAGGTTCACAGAGTTAGAACCAGAGGGTTCATAGAGCAGGGTCCACGGACCCACAGAGTTATAGCCTCGAGTGGCTAATGTGTGTTGTGTGCGGTATTTTGGGGAACTCACTAAGCTTCGTGCTTACAGTGTTTTGTTTTATGTTGTGTTGTAGGTTTCTTTCAGTATCACGGGACGGCACCGGCTTGATTGTACACACCAGAGAAAGAGTCATGTTTGAGGATCCTGGTTTTCTATACAAGTGAAATAGAGTCATATTTTTGTAATTCGATTATGAATGAGATTTTAAACAAGTGTTTCTAAGAATTAAACGATTATTTTTAAATGAAAAAAATTGTTTGAAATTTTCGGTGTTACACACATTCTTGCAAATGTCAGCACTAATCCTTAGCAAAACACTCAAGGTTTAGAAGTAATGTTTTGATGACATTATAAATCCATATATTTGATTGAACACCAAACATGGGAGAACTAGTTATCTTTTGATCCAATGGAAAGTAGCACAGGCTCGTGATCCATGATCAAATTTAACTTCTTCATGTTCCAGTCCTTTCACCTCAAATATACATTTGGGCAAGTTTGATTTCTTAGTCCTTTTCTTGTTATGGAAACAAGCAGCTATCAGAACATGTCTTAGAATAAGCTTTCCTTTGTCCTAGGTATTAGGGCCTAGATTAGGTATACTCACACTAATCGCCTTTTAAACCGTGTGCAACTGGCTTTCTTCTTCTTGACACTTCTATTCATGATAGTAAAATATGGAAGTGTTTTGAAGTATGAGTTTCTGTGATTAGCCATGCTAGTTCCAAAAGGAAACCTCGACATGCTACACAACTCCTTAATGGACATTCCAAGATGTTCATATCAAAATCAGAATGAACTGATCATATGTACATGTTAGCTAGTCGAAATTCCATTTTACTTCAATATGTCAATTTACAATGTACATTTGATAATTGCTCTTTCTAACAAGTTAGAATGCAATGTATGAAGTAACCTAGGAAGAGATTTAACAAAGGCGTGATCTTTCCTTTCGTTTATGAGAACTATTCCCAAACTACGAAATTGACAAGATTGATCGTCCTCATAGCTAATCCTTTCAAAGGTTTTATAGCAGTAGATTTTAGTGGGATAAGGTTTTCCACATCATTCAATAAAATTCCATTATAGTTTGTTTTACTTATCCTCAGAAAATAATCACCCTAAATTATTTTAGAAGGCTAGGATCCATATTTGGATCCATGATGTGTAAAGGGATGCCATAAACACACCATAAAGTTATTTAGGTAGGCAAAGCCCTTTGCCAATTTCGATCACTACGAAACTCCTAGATCTTTGAGATTCATTGTCTATCAATGGCATGTTAATCTCAGATTATGTTCATCTCAAATTCAATGACGGGGTCGCCGCGGATCACGGAACAGATGGTGAATCGACCATACAAAATCGCATGGTCCCCGACTCAAGTTACACTTGAGATTCGCGAGTTCCACATCATTATCTACCTATACTCTCAAATTGACGTGTCGGTTAACCACACGAGCTCCATCAACAAGTTATAAAGAGAATGTGAAAATTTTATGGATAACATAAGATTCACATTAAATAGATTCAGAATTAACCATACAAAATCGCATGGTCTCCGGCTCAAGTTATGCTTGAGATTCGCGTGTTCCATATCATTCTCGACTATATTCTAGATTGATGTATCGGTTAACTACACGAGCTCCACCAACAGAATATAAAGAGAATGTGATATTTTGATGGATAATATAAACTCACATTCTATTAATAAAACAGGATTTTGTTTTATACTTGTATTTAGAATACTTTTAGCTTGACCATTATCACTATCAAACCCTTTCGGTAACTCCATTCTAAAAATGCAATAGGGCGGTGATGGTGGTAAGCGCGAAGCATATTAAAAACCGACCTCATTAGGAATCAAAGAGACCTCCTTAAACCCTTACATTAGAACGGGTGAGCCTAATTGAGGTAAGACTGACAATGTCAATGTTTAAACACACGAGGGAGCATGTTGTAACTTATAAAATACCATGGCAAAACGTATACCTCCAAAATTTTTCAAGTACACTCAAGAGCTTATAAAATACCATCAAGTTGAGATAAAATATGTTCAATCCAACAAAAATGCAACATACATTTTTATGAAGCCACTTCCTACTGCAATCTTCATAAAACAAGGTTTTCTTTAAAAAGGTTTTTAATGAGGCAATACTTCAAAGTTGAACTCTGATCTGAAATGATGTCATCCAAAGGGGAGAGTTATAAATAATTGAATGGCAACATTTTCAACCCTAATGTCCAATGTGTAAGAGTTATTTTCATCTCTAATTACAAATATGTCAAATATGTCTAAGAACTCATTAATTATGTCTAGTGATCTAACTAGTATAAATTGCTCTATTGTATATGTAAAAGATACACCAATTTGAATGAAGGTACTACAATTTCAAATGGAATTTATAAGTATATAGGTCCAACTTTAATTTATGAAGATAACTCAATATGGATCACTCATAGGAAAGAAGGATATATCAAGAGCGATAGGACAAAACATATACCTCCAAAGTTTTTCGAGTACACTCAAGAGCTTATAAAAGACCATCAAGTTGAGATAAAATATGTTCAATCCAGCAACAATGCAACATACATTTTTACGAATGCACTTCCAAATGCAATCTTCAGAAAACAAAGTTTTCTTTAAAAAAAAGTTTTTAACGAGGCAGTACTTCAAAATTGAACTCTCATCTGAAGTGATGTCATCCAAAGAGGAGTGTTGTAAATAATTGGATGACAATATTTTCTACCCTAATGTCAAATGTGTAAGAGTTATTTTCGTCTTTAATTACAAATATGTCAAATATGTCTAAGAATTCATTAATTATGTCTAGTGATCTAACTAGTATAAATTGCTCTCTTGTATATGTAAAAGATACACCAATTTGGATATAGTTTATAGTGATCAAATTATCTCCAAATCTTTCTTCTTCTTTCTTAAAGTTTTAGTGTAGTTTTTATTAATCTTGTTTTGATTACATCAAATTTGTAACATACATACATACATACATACATACATACATACATACATATATATATATATATATATATATATATATATATATATATATATATATATATATATATATATATATATATATGGGACCAATGCAAGATTGTGTTGCACTACGAGGATGAACTGACATTTTGGTAATTATTTTCGAGTTTTTAATAATTTAAGATGAACGTTGCCAGACGCTGAGACATGCCGCCACCTCCTGACAGGAGCCACATGCCTAGTGGCTTGTGTTTTTTTTTTCATCACCTCGTTTTTCGGTTATAAATTTTTGTATATGAAAAGTAAAATCTTAAAAAAAAATCAAAGTTATTAAATTTTTTTTTTACAATGAGAGTATAGTGATGAAAAATTGAAAAGCATATTTTTTACTTTTTATTTTTACAAAATCACAAAAAATAAAAATGTTTCCGAAATATTATAAACATTTATTATAAACATTTATTGATATTTTTACTCTCTATACTAGTGAATTTGTAAAAAAAAAAATTTGAAGTGCTTATATTATAATTTTAAGAAATGTTAGTTTTTAGAAAATTTAACATAATTTTTTTCTAGTATTTGAAAAAGTAAATGTAGGAGTTATTCTTCTTCATATTTTAATGAGTTTGTTTAAGAATTTTTCCCTAAAATATTGTTGTTAAGGTACCTATGGTTTGTTTAAACAAATCCAAATTTATATAAAAATCTAGATTTAATATTTTGTATTGTCTTAAAAATTCTTTTAAAGGTTTCTTATATATATATATATATATATATATATATATATATATATATATATATATATATATATATATATATACTAGGGATGTTTAAGGTCCGTGCACGACCCACGGATACATTTAAAGAAGATACAATAGCTATGAAAATATTGATGATACAGTAAGCAAATCAATGGTGAATTAAAATATCATTCATTTGAAAGTACAATCCTATATTTGTGTATATTTTTCAAAGTACAATTGCTTAATACAAAAAAGTGTATTGTAGCTAATCTTTTTTTTCTCAACCATTGCGGCCCTCTATGACTTTACTAGTGTCCCAAAGCTTCACATGCTTAATCCTGATAGGAAATAAATACTAAATATAAAAAGCTAAGTGTCTATGGGAAAAAAAGGATAGTAACCTTCACTTGGATAGGACATGGTGATCTTGTAGATTTATTGTACGCAATGTATTTTTTTGAGTCTTGATAATTGTAAGCAGAGCAAGTGACATAAAGAACCAAATGATTTGTACCACTTGAGCATAAATTTCCATTGTCACTAAACTTGTTGGTTCATAATGAGAGCATTATTTAAAAATGAAAATCCAGAGCCCGTTTTCTTTTCTTTAATGAATAGCTCGATTCATAGCTTCTTGAAGGCATACAACTCTTAGTTGATCAAACTGTGATGTCACTAAAATACTTACTTCTTTGATTAATCACCGTTAAACCGATGTAGAAGTATTCTATTATTATGTAATCAGCCGCACCATATAAACAATATTAGTAAAGTAGAAAATTTTTGATATTGAAAAACATCACCCAACTTTAGGGCGGTATAGGAAAAGGATTTGGTACCTAAAGGCACACCTAAAACTTTGATAACTTCCCTATCACTTATAACATCTCAGAGGATTTTAAAGGAGGGATCTGAGAAAATATCAGATACCTACAAGAGAACCAACTATAAATGAAAAACAAATTCAGCATTCTAATACTGGCTAAAGATCACGAAAATTTGGAAAGCAATGTGAACAAATGAGGTTCATGACACCAGGATTCTCAAATTAAGCTTATTTGAAGTAAATTATAACGTCCTGAACCAACAACAAAATATTTGAAGTCATTGAATCTGCCAAAAGCAATATGACCCCATACAATATACAATTTTACCAAAATGGTTATAGATTAAAACAATGTCAATAGTATATAATAAATACGATGAGGCATATTTTTTTGTCATAGATAAAGGGGATGAGTTAACACTTGTCTTCTGTTTATCTGTTTAAACTCCTTTATCGAACCAAATTCCATAATTAGTGCCCTTAACAAAATGAAACGCAAATCAACAAAGTTAGTTCCAAGTCAGGTAATTTGGTCGAGATGTTTACATGCACGATTCTAGGAACAAGAATTGTTTTCTTAATGGTTAATTTAGAACATGGAATGCTCTCAACGGTTGATTGGCATTTCTCTTGTTGCTTCTTGAACCTATTTAAAATTACTTGCAATGATCACATCCAGGCAGTGGTAACTTCGCTACCAAACTATAGATGGATCAGGAAATCAATATATATATATATATATATATATATATATATATATATATATATATATATATATATATATATATATATATATCAACCAAACAAAGGCATGTCTAAATGAGGAAATATCAAGCATCCTAGAACTTAAGATATGTGATTTTGAGAAACTTAGTCAGTGGGTGTCCAATGCGATTTACATATATAAAGTCATATCTAGAATGTAAGACAACCCTAAAATTGGAAGAATGAGAACCCTTGTCCAGTCACAGTAGAAGAACGAAACCTTCAAGACGGAAGCATATGGTGGTGAAGGTATGATTTCATGGTGTGTGTGTATGAGAGAGAGAGAGGGAGAGAGAGAGAGAAAGAGAGAGAGAGATAGAGAGAGAGAGAGAGAAGACGCTGGTTATGCTTACAATAACACCTCCAATTAAGGGCGAAAGATCTTGAACATTGTCTCTTTTGTTGGGGATTTGGTGAAACATGAAAGAAAAAGAGAATAAGGGATGGAGTGGCAGTGACAGCTGCGATAGAAATCAGACCTGTTTGAATAGGAGTCGCTATTCTCTTAGTCTTCAACCCTTCGATGGAGTGGTGGAAAGCAGAGAAAAAACCAAAAATTGGACTTCCAAATGATAATACCTAGACGATGATTTAATGTTTTTGGGACGATGTGGTGGTGTATTGGGAGTTGGGAAAACATTGAAAGTGGTGGAGAAAAATGCGGAAAAGAAAAAGAAACGAGAATGTCCAGAACTAGGGCATGTTGACGCCATCTGCTCTTCTCTAAATTCATCAAACGTGCCACGTTTCTTCCTAAAAAAGAAACACAGATGACTCAACTGCAAGAATCCTGCCTTTTTCTTTATGAAATATTCAATCATATGCGCACAAGAAGAAAAAAGAGTAATCCAGACGCGCCAGAATTTACCTATGTGTGTAAAGCACGAAGTCACCTCAAGCAAAAAAGCTTTGAAAAGAAAGTTTCAAAAATAAGGTTGTTTAGATATTACACTTAATTTTAAAAAAGTTTTTAAAAAATAGTGTTGAAAATGATATAATTCAAAATGAGATAATCCAAAAAGTTATGAATCAACATATTTATGATTTTATTTGTTTTGATCCAAAAGTACTTTGATTTATATGCATTATTATTTTTAATCATATCATTTATGATTCAAAATTAAGTTATTCAAAATAGTGATCCAAAATTTGTTGTGGATAAAAATTTATTTAAATTGACCCAAAATCAAGTGACCCAAAAAATGATATCATACAAAATACTATAATTAAAGATGATATTATCTAAAATTATATGATTCAAAAAATAATATTATTTTTAATCTCTTATGATTCAAAATTTTATCATTTTTAAACTTCAAAACTCGAAAAGATATGTAGTTCAAAAAAATTAAAAAAAATCAATAAAACAAAAAAAAATCCTAATTTTTTTTTACAAACCTACTAAAACCATTAAATATAAAACAATTTTTAAAAAAAAAAGCTAAAAAAGTAAATCCGAATTTAATTAAAAGAAAAAAGAGAAAAAGAAACTAAAATAGGGAATAAAAAACTAAAAAAAAACATAAAAAGGTTAAATTTGAGTTTAACTAAACTAAAAAAATACTAAAGAAAATAAAAAAGACATAAAAATACAAAGAAAAAAAATTGAAAAACTGCCAAATAAGAATATATGAATGTAACATACGATTTAAGGTTTTTGTCCTTATAACAAAATAAGTGGTAGAAAATTTATGGTAGTCCTTACTATTTTTGAAATAATAACAGGATACAAACCCTGTTATATTAAAAGTTGTACAAGGTAAGATTTGGGTAAAAGAAGTACAAGTGTGTACGAAGATATATAACCCGTTTAGCAATTGCAATCAAGATAAAGACATGGCTTGTTTTTCTCATGTCTAGCAGGAACTCCACTACACAACCTCTTTGGAAAAAAAAAAAAAAAAAAAAAAAAAAAAAAAAAAAAAAAGAAGACAAAGGTTCCACTTCAATTGGTTCTTTTTTTTTTTTTCTTGTGTGGTTATAATGACACTTGAGCAGCAATCCCTTTTGTCCCATGATTTGCAAACAAATACCTAAAAATCTTTCAAATCCAATCGTTCTTTTTATTATATTTGATTTGATATGATTAAAGTGGGTAGACGAAGGTTGATGTTGATAGGAGTAAAACAATCTATAAATAATTATTATATATGTATTTATGTTTTAGCATATAAAACATCTCGTGATTATTTATATAACGTTTGTCAAAATTGCTGAATGATGCTTTATAAATGAAAATTTGTACTGAATTAAGTGAATTCAAATTAAATGTCATTTTTTTTATATATTTTATGGTAATTTACCAATTAATGACTCGTCCAACGGATGTAGCTCAAAATGGAAGTACCAACTTTACAGTCGTTCAAAGCTTGAATTTATTCTATAAATCCTTGTATATCTTGGGATATTTATCTTTTCTGTAAAAAAAATTCTCTACAATAATGTTCCCTTTTGCCTCATAAAATGGACCCTGTTTTTATAGAATATTACAAAACTAGTCCTTAAATATAAAACATATTACAGAAGCGGTCCCTGTAATTTCTAGAGAAGGTACCTGTATAGAATATCTTTTACAGAAATGGTCCCTATATATCAAGAAATTACTTAAATGATCTTTGATAACAAGTTTTATAGAAACGGTTCCTATGTTTTAAAATTTTTTAGCTATGGTCCTTGCCTAATAAATTTTTTACACAAATGGTCTCATCCACGTTTCACAAAATTATAGAAATATTCCTTGCTTTTACAAAATTAAGAAAAATAATTTATGCCAAAAGCTAAGTTCCACATAATTAGAGAAATTATCACTGTCTAATAACAAATTTATAAAAATATTCTCTATGTAAGAGAACATTAGAAAAACTGTATATAAAATATAAAAGTACTCCATTAGTTATATATATACTAGTTTATAACTCGTGAGAACCACGGTTATAAAATTAATTAAACTTTCATATTAAAAAATCAAAGCTATTAATTAGTTATTTTAAATAAACTATTACTTAAGAGATATTTTTTAGTTATATAGAATTATAATTGTGAATTTAAATAAATACGTGAAGTTATATCACCTTAAAATCTATATTAATTTTATTTAATTTATTTTTTAATCTAAATTTATTAATTTAATATAATTATAATGAAAAATTTAAAAATTTAAAAATTAAAATGAGAAATAAATTATTAATATAATGTAATTAGAATGAAAATTTTAACACTTGAAATTTGAAATGGATAATTAATTATTAATTTAATATAATTAGAATGAAAATTTTAAATTTTAAATTTTAAATAGATAATTAACAAGTTGACAAATGTCATGATAAATGATATATAATATTAATGAGAAGTTTTAATTGTATGACATTTGTCAAAAGAAGATTAAAACTATTTATTTATTAGAATAAAGATTTATCTAATGCGACTATAACTATGTGAAAAATAATTCATGTTACGTAAAAATACTTTACACCCTTTGTACCCGTGTCCTTGTATTATCTAGATGAATCCAAGAACCAATAAAGCATACTTATAATCCACTAACACTTTATTAAGCCGAATAATAATGCGTTTAGAACTTAGACAATGATATTTTATAATATCTAGTAATAATGATAGTTGAACTTGTGAAAGGCACTTTTCTTTTTAATTAACAAGCTTTAGAGATGATGAATGTGTTGATACCACTTGTAATTCTATGTGCTACACATTACCATCATTTTGATACATGACGACTCTCCATAGGTCTATTTCTACACTTTATTTTATCCTTTGTTAATTTATGAGTCTATATGACATTTCAAATCAATGATGTTTGTAGTTGTTATGTATAGGTTTTGACATTGAAGTATTCATGAGTTTATAGTGATACATAGCATAATGGGTTGTGTCATTTCAATCAATTTGATTTCAATTACACAAAGACATTTGGAAAACGCTAATTACAATGATATTAAATTAGTGAAACGAGATTACAACAGATGTTAGGCAGAAAACATCATGTAATTTGAATATTATTACAGATAGTGGGTAGGTTTATCTCGAAGTTGATTTAATTACCATGATTATCTTGTAGGGGATAAACACGTGTTGTAATACAACATCAAGATATTTCTTTTGTTAAAATCGATATGGTAATTAAATGATAAGAAATGAAGAAAAGAGAAAGTAATATCATGGACAATTGAATTTCCCACAATCAAGTAATAATAACAGCAATGAAAAATGAAATTTGAACTGGAATTAGCTGTTTTTTTTGAGGAAAAATGTATCTTTTAGTTTAATAATCTTGTTATTCAAAGAAAGTAAAGAGCATAACAAATTATTTTGATAATAACAGATACATACTATTTACTAATTAAGATGTTGCAAATATGCCATGAAAATGGCAGTATGAGTACGAACGAGAAATAGGCTTAACGATTTATAACATAAGGGCACTATGAACATATTTGATCCAATAGATATGTACGCATATATTTATAAAAACACTAGTATAAACTTGTGAAAAAATAAATAAAGGGGTTTGACTGGTCTAGTAACGTCTGATTTGGTCAGGTTAGTGTGTTTGATATGTGAAATAAAAGTGTCTAACTCTTTGCAACCCTCTGATTCGGTCTATTAGATGAAAGTGCTGGAAATTTTAGTATACATATGTGTATTTTACTAAATTTGGACATATATAAATATATACATATGTTGTATATATAATTAAATCTAAGTGAGTTTGTGTTCTACTTCGTGAGAGCTTTGAAATGATATATCGCATGTCCAAAATAGAATATATGTGAATGCGATACCGATACTCAAAGTTGGGTATTTGAGAATAAAAGTCAGCAAAAGATGTGGGTGTGGGAAAGAATCCCACATTGGTTGGAAGATCATACTCAAGTGTGTTTATAAGCTTGAATGAATGATAGACTTAGAAGCTTATATCTATGGTTTTACTCCAACTCATACTCGCACACTGTTTCGGTTGTTGTACCCTCGGACGACAAATTTGTTTAAAGGGATCGAGCCTCAACCTTTTCTTTTAGATTATTCGATTCAGAAACTGGTTTTTTCGATTCAAGAAACGGAGCCTTATAAAGAACAGAAAGTAGATGACTCAGTCCGTATGTGTTTTCTTCACATTTTTGTCCTTCATATACGTGCCCTTCTAATGCATTTTTACTACTAACTTTAAAATCAAAATCCAAATTTCCACTCATTGTGGTTGGAACTTTTTTGATATTTTTCATCCTTTTTGAAGTGCACTTTATATACTAGTTATATTTTTATAAACCTAGCAAAACTGAACTAGCTAATCACATTTAGGCAGTGTACCTAGGTCAATTATAGCATAGTAAAGTAAGTTAGGTGTCGAACACAAAAAAAACAGTATTTAATTAATAAAATAAATACTAAAACTTAAACTAAGAAAAAAAAAACTCTAAAAATGGGGAGAGGGGGGGGGGGGGTGTTTACCGATTTCACAACTCTCTAGCAAGAAGTCTTTGATATCGATCTAATGTTCGATATATATATATATATATATATATATATATATATATATATATATATATATATATATATATATATATATATATATATATATATATATATATATATATGTATGTAGAAAATTAGTCATCACGTCATAATCAAATGCATGTCACGACGTGAAAATTGTAATAACCCCGTATGCGCCAAGTAAACGGTCCATGTCCGTAGAGGATTCTTCTGTTGACACATGGTCACGATGTGAAAGGTAATATGTCAGGTCGTGAAAGACAATTTTATGCAAGAATCGAGAATCTTCTAAATGTCACGCCATGGAATATAGTTGTCCACATTATGGTAACTTCCTTTTTCTTGTTTTTTTCATCTTTCTTATCCGAGTTTCAGCTCCAATCCTCAAAGTATCCAACTCTTGCCAATTTCAGCTCATTTTCCTTGAGAATGTCCTTTTATTACATCACATAGAACATTACACCACATTTCTTTTTTGCTTTCCCTCAAGCAAAACTTAATTTATTACATCACATAGAACATTGCCCACTAATATCACACAACACAATCCGAATTGAACTTACTAACTATGCATTATGTCAATACATGTATTTGTGTCTAAAACCTAACTACTTCTCAAACCCTAAATACTTACGATCCTCATAAACACTTCCCACTTTTTTGAACGACATTCATGTTATGCATCCCTCATAATCCATCATCAGAAAACTTTCTTAGCCTCAAAGTAATTTTTGGTTAAGCTCCCAAGCATACATATGGTAAAATAACCTAAAAAGAAAAATTACAACTTTGAATAATACTCTTTTGACATTTGGCAATTTTGTCTTATTCTTCACTTTCTTCAACTTGAATCTTCAATATTTGTAACTTTTGAACTTTTCTTCATGATTCTTGATCTTCATACTTTGTAAATTTTTATTCACTCAACAAGTTTTTGCAACTTTTTTTTTTCATTTTCACAACTCACTTTTTTCACTCAAAAACTAAAAACCTAACAAAACATATGCTTAAGCAAGGGAATTTAACTTCAACATTTATTGGTTATAGACATTAGTATAGAGTGCAATGACTACATAAACTTTCCTGAATACATTTATGTTACACGATTCTAAACGTTTTATGTCCCTCAAACTACATAAGGTTGTATTTTTTCCTCATAATTTCACTAAGACTAGGAAGCCATAGAGACACTGTAACATATAGGCTCTACAAAAACTTTGAGTTCGCTTCGAATCATCACGCATAACACTAGCAAACTAGTCCTAATGCATTATTATCAAAAAATTTAAAATGCATTAGATTTTCAAATTTTGACTATTTTTTCATGTCTATATAATTAATTTTATCATTTTTATTACTTTTATGCTTTAAAATCCTTTTTCGACCCCCTACCCCACACTTGGTTCATACAATGCCCTCATTGTATGCATAAAACAATTAAAAGCACATAAAAACAATAAAAATGGAGAAAAAGTCACGTACTCCCCTAAGGTAGTAATGGTGAGATCGAATCTGATTATAGTGGGAAAGCTTTGAACATCTCGATACATTGATAGCAACTTGACTCATGTTGCTTCTTGTGAATGTGCCTGATAAATAAACCAAAACCCTGTTACTTTGAAAAATGTGGTGCCAAAATCTTCTAATTTAAGCAATA
This sequence comes from Lactuca serriola, assembly GCF_051521515.1. Classification (NCBI taxonomy): domain Eukaryota; kingdom Viridiplantae; phylum Streptophyta; class Magnoliopsida; order Asterales; family Asteraceae; genus Lactuca; species Lactuca serriola. The sequence goes on from NC_136411.1 coordinate 331,470,573, forward strand.
TACTTTAGTCACGACAAGATATAGTATGTACCACATCATGATGTCGAATGAAAGAGTTTCAAAATCGTGATCATCTGGATGTGTCACGACGTGACAGTATAGTCGCCACGTCGTGAAAAAGTGATCTTCAAAATCTTGAATCGCATCCCTATTCTAATAAAAGAATAGTTTTATTCTCTTTTTGACATGTGTCATCCTATTAGGTCTTCTAATTAATGCATATTTTATTCTTCTTTTTCTATATGTCACCTTATTATGTCTCCTAATTAATGCATGTCACTTATCAACTCCATTTCAAATTTCAAAATTTAAAATTTCCACTCTAATTACATTAAATTAATAACATTAGAATAAAAATTAAAATAAAATTAATACAAATTATAAAATGATATAATTTCACATATTATGCTCAAATTCCTTGTTTTTACCAATTTATGCATTACTGTGTAATGTTTAAACACAAGTTGGACACAAAATTGATATAGAGATGAATTTGGCTACGCATGATAAATCTATGAGTTACCTATCTAAGATCAAGTCAAGTAAATCAAGCAAAAATTATGGATTAATTATGCTTTCTAAAACAACTGAAGTTACTAACATATATCACCTAATTCTAGGATTTGTTCAATCACTAGATCTAGCAATTCAATGTTCATAAACAACTAGATAACAAAATTATGAAAATAGAGTGATAATCTACTACACAAAACTTGTAGAATAACCAATTTAAGCTAGAACTTCAACATAAAATGATTATGATTTATCAGCACTAGTAAAACCAATATAAAAGATTCATGAATTCGAAATCAACACATAGTTAAAGGGTTCATCATCACCGAACAAAAGTTTAGGGGTTTTAGCCCATGATTAAAGAAGAAACAACCATAGAATCAAAGTTAAATAAACCAGACACGGTAGCTCAAAACTTAGTGTCATGTGATAATGCCAAGACTCCTCCAAAGGAATCTTCTATCTGGATCTCTTTCAAGATATTGTCCATATATGCATAAAGATATAAAACCATTAGCATTCATCTTTATCTATCTCTTATAGAATTTATATTCCAAAAAGTATCTTGTTCTTCCTAAGTCTTTCATTTTAGAAACACATTTTGATTTAATGTGAAAGGGCTTGGCATGGTTAGAATGTAACTTCTCATGATCAAGTATGTCACATTCATACAAGATTAGGAATATCACTATAGCTCCTACTAGTTCTTTGTAAACACACATGTTCTCTTCATTTTGATATAAAAGTACGCCATTAAAATAACAATTCCAACCTTGAGTTGTTTGCTTTATATCCACAAGTGGATCTCAAGCTTTAGACATTTTGTTAGGATAACATGGATTAAGAAGACCTACTGACTAAGCTATATAGACATCTTCAAGTAGGTGCCTATTAAGAAAAATGGTATTTCTTGAGATCTATTTGATATATCTCATATACTAAGAATATGAATTTATAATAAATAATATCATTGTTTGTCTAACTAAAGCATTTTGAATAAGGTTTGATCATATTCAATGTCATGAGTATGATAAGTGACATAGTCAATGACACAAGTATAAGAGAATCCTTTTATGAAAAGTTTTTCTAAATTTGTATAGATGTCCATGTATATGTACTCTTTCTATAATAGCCACTTACTATTTCTAGCCTTGCTATAGAGAGAATGTTTAAACAATACCATACTTGATTATTATACATGGATTACATCTCATGTTAATTACTTTATGTCATTTATCAGATTCGAGATATTATATGGCATTTTAGTAGTTGATGGATTTGATAGAAACCATCAAGAAGATCTCATAAATGGGAGATTCCACATTTCTCAAGTCATATATTATTTCTACCATTAATGTGAACAATCTATGTTAATGAATAACTATTATTCAAGTTTAACAATCCCTTGTTAAAACTAGTGCCAACTATTATTTCATCAAGCTATGGTTCTTAAGCTGCTTCAAGCTCCATGTGTGTCCTACTTGCTTTCTCATTAGAAGCTTGCTTTATGCTAACTTAGCTTTCATAAGAATAAGAGAACTTAACCTTGGTGGGGTGGCATATAATAACCTAAGCCTTATTTAGAGCATTATACAAATATATATTTAGTAGATATTAAATAAGATGGGGATGAAGCCTTTCCATATAAAATCTTATATAGAAAAAGTTTTATCTACTTATTACTTGGTGTTTATATTGGAAGTACAAGTAATAGTGATTAAGATATAATCCCAAAAAGAATAAAGGATGATAATTTACACCATTTAGAAGTAAATCATATCAAGTAAGATTTAATTCATCATTTATTACAATTAAGGCTTTAGATGGTTCCACTGGTTTGTATCTCAAATTTATATTTGAAAACTTCAGCAAATGTTTCTTAATTATGTTTTAACATATAAAATATAATTATAGCTACTATATTTGTTAATAAAGCTGATTTGATATCTTGTGCATAACCTTAGACGTTCATTAGAAAGGAAGTCATAAATTAAGTGTATACTCCTGTAATAATTTATTTTCTCTACAACTTAGTGAAAAAATATTAGGAATCTTTTATATATAAATAAGATTTACATATGTCAAATTAACTACATTATTTACCTTCATAGATCCCTTTTCCGAAAGTTGGAAATTATGAATGCCATTTATATAATAAAGATAACAATGTCAAAGACAAGTTTGATTGAAAACAAGTTTAAGTAAAAGTACTTTGCATATCTTGAAATTTTTTTTTATAAAACATTAATATTTACTTTATAATTCTTAATAAGAGATCTACTCTCATAAAAATAATTTTAATCATTTCCGAATACGAAGGTGATCGTTGTGAAAAACGATTTAAGTAAATAGTCAATCATTCATAAATTAAATGATACATATATTTAGACAAACTAAAGTAAAACATACATTGTTCCAAAACAAAAAGTATTTCACAATACAAGTACATTATTTTCTAAGCATAAATAATAAACTAAATTATGAGAGTGTAGTTCTAACTTGTTTGTGCTCAACTGGTTACTCTTCTATAAATATACGGAAGTCATTTACAATTAGTCTCTTCTAGACTTTCTTTCTAGATAAGAGGAGCAGTTCCTCTTCCAGTATCCAACTTGTCCAAAAAAGAAACAGAATGCATCTATGTGGGCCTTAATGGGTTTTTTGGGCTTAAAAATGTTCGTTCCATAAAACATTGGCCTCTTAGATCAAATAAAGTGATTCTTTTCAGCCTTGCATTATTCTATTGTTTTAACTAGTTTAAAAACAAAATATCACTATAATTATTGGAATATTGGTTAACATGTTATATCATTAGATATATATCTAAATTATCCAAAACTCTATGGAAGTTAGGATAGCTATTCCTTGTATGATGTTAGAAGCGTCTTGAGCATCATAGTGACGCCTTTACAAGGTATCATGTTCAAGTCTATTGCTCAAAGCAAGTTGTTTATGACTAGGACCTTTAAGTGTATACAATTTCACATCTCTCATGAGATTGTCTCTCAAGACATGAACCCATTCATTGGGGGTTGGATCTATTGAATGTTTTTTTTATCAAGTCTCTAAAGAAAATGACAATTCATGATTAAGAGAGTGGATTATATATATCTACAAAATATTAATAAAATTCATTTACTATTTTCAATATTAAAACCTTTAATAATTAATACCCTTTTAGTTTCCAAAAATATTTATTATCAATGTCTAAGATCCAAGTTGTAAAACTAATAAATGGTTAGGTGACCTTTGTCCCATTCATTTGACTCCAACCCAGTAGATATTGGTTATCACTTATATTCTACTCTAGAATTCCTAGATTTTAGGGATCATTAATAACAAATTTAATTAGACATGTTTGATAACGTCTATGCCTCAGAACTCTCTTGCTTTGGTGACCTTTATCATAAAAGATTATGATCAATTCATCCAATGTGAAAACTTATACAATCACCCTGTAACTTGGTTATAGAAATCACAAAAACACGCCAACCATCAAAAGATAAAACTAAGCGGTTATGTGACCTTTATCCCGCTAGTGCATACAAGAGATGTACAAGTATTTTTCAAAATAGATTGCATGTATTTGAGGTTTGTAAAGGGTATTTTTATGCTTTATAATTCTAGTTGTAAAAACATATGATATCATGGTTATTATATGCATATAGTAAGTCATGGTACAAATTTTCAGAAGAAGTCACTTTTAAAGGTTCTATATAAAAGTCAGTCTGATATGATTTGACACGGTTCTATTTTTAAATTCAATAGCTATTATTATGTTTGAGTTTGAGCGCTTTTGAACCTTTTATATCTTTCATAAAACTTCCTTTTATTACTTATATATATATATATATATATATATATATATATATATATATATATATATATATATATACACACACACACAAATTTTGTATAAGTTACAAAAATAAGTATTATAAAACTTATAATTGAGTATTTCTAAATTTGTCATTATTAATGTTTTTATAAAACCATTTTTTTTATTTTAAAACAAAAACTTGTTACATCTTATGTCCACATTATAAATTTTGAAATACAAACTCCATGTGATATTTATTTTGTTCAACAATTATTTCAGTACATGAAAACCTAATTTATCAACCACACATAATAATTGCATAAAATAAACAACAAACATACGTAAACATATATGCATAAACCAACGATCTAATAACATTTTTGTGAGCCAACACAAAAATGCTAAGTCAATTTCTAAAGGGACATTTAAAGGGGCCAAAAAATCTTCTAGTAATGTTGTTGTTAAAGCTTCCACTTGAGAAAACATTCATTGCTTGCAAAAGTTAAAACGATTCTTCAAAGGTAAATAATTCAGCAACAAAATGTTGCATTAGGTCCAACAGCTCCAAGGGAAACTGTCACAACAACACCTTTTGTAGCAGTTTGTAGAAATGTTGCATTTTCCCCTGCACACTTCAAAGTTACGAGAATTACCTTTTGGTCTTCAATAAATGGCTCCATCTTCATTTCTTGTTATATTTTTGAACATATAAATTATTTCTAAAACTAATTTATTTCTTACAAAAAATAAATGAAGAAAAATAGTATATTACATTATCACATACCATAAGAATAAACAAATATTACAACTATTCTTAACAAAACAACAAACACACCAACACAATGGTCATTTGCTAGTTTATGCACATTATATATATATATATATATATATATATATATATATATATATATATATATATATATATATATATATATATATATATATATATATAACGACCTTTTTTTCTAAGACAACTTTATTTGAAAAAATATGCATGAAAACTTTTGTCACAAAATAATTATCATGTTTTCATAGAAAATATGTATAAACTCATTCACTTAAGAAAACAAGTTATCCTTATTTTCCAAAAACTAAGATTTCCAAAAATCATAATCTAACCAAAATTGCAAGGATCTCTTTGATACCAATTTTTGGAGTTTTATTCAAAAATTAGTTTAAAAAACATGAAATTTAGCAATGGAAAACTTTTATATTTTGAACAAGATAAACTAGTTTATAACCAACCATGGATCTTCTTTCAAAGTTTGGAAAGAAAACAACATCCAAAGATGAAGAAGTGCATAATACCTTTGTAGTCTTCGAATCCTTAAGGGGAGGGTTTGAAGTTGTCGAAGAATGAAGGAACCTTTTAAACACCAATAATAATCCAATTTGGTGACGATGCTAGTCTTCAAACTCTTAAACTCTTAAGCTTAAGGTTCATAACCAAAGTATGAACTTCAAGAGAATAAAAGCATGCAAGCATTCTTCATGTTATGAATAAACGAAGGAGAGAGAGAAAGAGAGAGAGAGAGAGAGAGAGAGAGAGAGAGAGAGAAAGAGAGAGAGAGTGTGTGTGTGAAAGATTCTATTCTCTTTACATTTTTTTATCAAGAAAGAAAGCAAGCACAATGCATGCTTTTAAAACAATTCTATTAACATATAGGTATTGGTACTTTAAGTCTTTTCCATACCTCTAAGAGCATACCTTCATTATAATACTAAGGCATGATTCTAAAGTATGTCTCATGCATTAAACAAAGGAAAAGGAGGTATCTTCTTGTCTGTCAAAGACCCGATAGCTTTAAGCCTCATTAGAAGATAAACATTATAAAAATTCTTTTAGGCTTTTGTAAGATATAAAGCCCTTTCCCTTTAGCTAAAAGAAAAAAAATTCTTTCTAGTCCAAAATTTTTTACATGACTTATTAAATCATACCATATGATATATTATGTTACTAGCCATTGAAAATTAATATTTCCATGAAATAAGTAATTTCCAATTAATTAGAAGAGTTTAATGAACATATATTAAAATTAATTTCTAATAAATAATCAATTGTATGAAGTTTTTGTTATTGTGAACCTTAGGATCGCATATTAATTAGCAATATCACTTTAATATGACTCTTGAGCATATAAGAACTTTCACAAGTAAATCAGAACATGATGCTTGGTAGAAGCATCACTATGACGTTGATGATGTATCTCACATCATACTGGGAACAATTATCCCTAACCTTCTGAAGGACTATGAAAGTTTCGAATTGTATCAAAATTTTTTTAGGTTAATCAAATATTACAACTCTACAGTGATGTATGGTACAAACCTGTTCGAACGTTAGATTCTCACGTCGTCGAACATAGTCACAAGTTGTGCTCTAACGGGACCATAATTCAGAGAAGGGGCAAGTGTAAATGGAAAAAGCCAAAGAAATCAAGAAAGACCCCTAAAGATGGATCTTCTTTCTATCATGGAGAAATAGGACACTGGAAGAGGAATTTCTCCACTTATCTGAGAAAATCTGGTGAGACAAACACTTCATGTATCTATATGATAAGAACTTATAATTTTCACTTAACACTCAAGTACTTGATACTAAGTGTTAAACTAATACTTTTAAATGTACTCCAAAATATTCAAGAAGAGTAAGAAACTGAGAACAAGAAAGTTTTAACTTCACTTTTAGATTTTATTATTTATGCTTTTAACATAAAAGACTTGTATTGTAAAACAATGTTTGTTCTGAATAATGTATATTGAATTTAGTTTTATCATGTATATATATATATATATATATATATATATATATATATATATATATGTGTGTGTGTGTGTGTGTGTGTGTGTGCGTGTGTGTGTCTCAGTTAATTCATTAGATGATTGGTTATTTACTTAATAGTTTTTCATAACGATCACATTCATATTCTGAAATGATTATTTTTATTTTGAGAATTAGATTTCTTAATAGAATTATAAAGTAAATATCATTGTTTTCTATATAGTAGTTCTATAAAAAAGATATTTAGACTCAAATATTATTTGAATCAAACGTAGCTATGACATTATTATCTTTGTTATATATGAAAAATAGACATTAACTTCAATAAATGGATTAAGTAACTCTACATAGTGATGTATGACTACCCTATTGGGTTTTATTCAAAATCGTTTTCCCAAAAACACTATAAATGGCAACGGAAGCTTTAAAATGTAATAAACTTAAAACTCTTTTAAACCCTCCAAGGATTACTTTTCGAAGTATAGAAAGATTAGCGGAACCATAGAAGCAAAAAGAAACACTTTGAAGACTTTCATTGCTCTCGGGAGGTTCGAAGTTGATGAAGATGAAAAAAGACTGAAAGGAGATCTTCTCTAGAATTATCCACCAAGAAAGAGTAAACTATTTCAAGATGATAGTTTTCACATGTATTAAGTTGTTCGTAATCCATTAAGACTGATACTAAACATGCCTTAAGGAGAAGCAACTTATGAGCCTTCAAATCTATCACCAAATTGAAAAAAACGAAATGAGGGAAATAGAGCTTGATAACCACAAAATTGACAACCCTTAAAGAGAGAAAAGAGAGCAAAAGATCAACCTTTTCTTGCTAGAAATGCAGTCCATTTATACATACTAATATGTACCAAAGTCAAGAAAGCATTAAAGGAAACTATGGTGCCCTTTATGACATGTATGGAGCTTAATTGAAAGACCACAAACAATCTCATTCCTCTTGTGCGTACTGAGGTTTTGGACCAATAAGTCAAAACTATGGATTGTCTTTCACTTAAGCTCGAGCTAGCTAGTTACAATTCAACGAAATGACTTACTTTAAGTGCCTAAAAAGTTGTACATAACTTTAATGTTCATACCATATGATATTTGCTAGTTTTTTTTCTTTATTATTATTTCATAGAAACAATAATTCCCAATATGATAGTAAAATATTATTTTCATAAAATAATGTTTTTTTTCCAATTAAATACAAGTGTTGATTATATTTATTAATAATCAAATTACTTTAAATAATCAATTAGTAGCAATTTTCAATAAGGTATGAACCTATAGGATAACATGTCATTAGCAAATATCATTGTATAATCACTCATGGGCATAAAGATCTTTCAATCTCCCACTTGCACAAGACTCGTCATAGATTGATATAGATACTGGTGAACGTCTAGAAACATTTCACTACCCCTAATAACTCACGAAAAATAATTTCATTCATCAAAATCCAATTCCCAAAAGTTCAAAACTATAATTGATTTATAAGATAAGTTTATCAGTTATCCCTTTGTTGTATACATCATGTTGAAAATCAGACTTCGATCACAATCAATCTTATTTGGTGTTCAACTTTGGGTAATGCACATTAGATTTCTAGCTCTTAACAAATAAGGGGAACAAATCCCATCTCGACTACATAAGCCTCTTGCATAGTTCACACCACACCTGATAATGGCCTTTATAACTACACAATTAAGGATCAACATTTGACCACATCAAAGTATAGCACTCCTTATACTTAAGTCCCACTATGTATCTCCGGTATTAAGGATACAAATATAGTGCCTTTTGTCAAGTATCACCCACAAAAGTGATCCATGAGGTCATCTTGATGTGGGTCAGTCCAATACCAGTTCTCTGACAAGTACCTATGAATCGTGGTTACAACCTATTATTCGCTTTCATCTTATAAGAGTCAAGCAATCCAATTCATATTAGTCTTGCTTCATAATTTCTCTTACAATTATAAACAACTATGAAAATTTTAGAATAAATAAATTATTCATGGATTAAACATGTTAACATAAAACACAACAAGTATTATTGTGAAGGTCATATCCCAATATATCAAAACAATACAATAGTTGTTGTTATAATGTTCCAATATCCAAAGTAAATCCTATTTCTAGAATAATTAATTATTATAGTTCTTGGAAGGATTTTAATACCCTTTGTAGGTTTTATAAGAAATAAGTAGCTGATTGGGCCAACAAAGACTAGTAGAGTATCAACTCCATGTTGCATTACGAAAAAGAAAAATCAACCAACATGTTAACAAAACGATTTTTTAAATTCAGTTTAAATAAATCATGATAAACATATCAAGAACACATACAACCTTAGCCACCAAGGGGCTTCTTGCCTAGCGGTATCAGGTGTTGCCATCCCTCCTTAAGGTTGAGGGTTCAAGTCCTACCTGTACATAGATAGTAGTTTAGGAGTAGATTAGATTCGTCATTCAAAAAATACATACAAGCTTATCATCAGTGTATTTAGTTATAGTGTTATGTGAAGCATAAGACAATTTCACACTACGGCCAAAATCTACTCAACCAAAAATTCATCAAAATGGAAACACAGAAAAAAACATGCGTGATTGTTGAATCAAATTGATAAACACGACACAATAATAGGGTCTTACAGAAGAAAATATGTTATAGATTTGATAGAATCAATATAAAATGTAACTAATGAATAAGAGATAAAAAATGAACACATACACATACACACACAAACATACACATATAGACATGTAGATAAATACAATTGAAAACTAATACACAAATATACATAAATATATACATACCTATATACAAAATTAATATGTTATTCTTACTTTCAATGACATCCCCAAATCCAGAAAATTATTTCTTTAAAGATTGATGTCGACTTAATAATAAAGACCTACATAGATAAAAAGAATATAATTCTACTATCAGATCTCTAAAGAGAAGCAAATAAGTACATAAATTTAATGGAAATTTTTTTTATTCATCCAAAAAGAAAGAAACTAACGAAAACTCTTGTTAGAGCTTGATTCTTTTAATTTTTTCGATGGAGAAGAAAAACAATATGACTGAGAGAGAACCGTGTACCTTCAACACACACATACACACAAATTTAAGGAAGATGGTTTAAAGATAATGATATGGTATGATAAGAATGAAATAAACAAAAAAAAAATATTGTTCATATGATAAAAAGAAATAATCGCTAAGATTGGGAGGGAGAATTACATCGGTTGTGGCGCTTTAAGGTTTCCCTATCAATGAGGGTTTATGATTTATAGACCGAGCGGCGATGGTAGGTAAGAATTTAGAGATCTACTAGTAATGGTGGGTTGATCATAGTCCCATGTAATGTTGTTCGGTATCAACGTTGGTGTCTCTAGGGTTTTCACCAAAGTAGGGGTAGTTAGCCTTCTTTATATATATATATATATATATATATATATATATATACACACACACACACACATATATATATATATATATATATATATATATATATATATATATATATATATATATATATAGAGAGAGAGAGAGAGAGAGACAGAGATTAATGCCAAACAAAATTTCATTTCTACAAGTAGCATGAAGAAGATGTTTTTTTATTTTAGAGTAATGATTGTAAATCAATAGGATAACACCACCTTTTGAAAGTAAAACAATAACATAATGTCGTGTTACTAGTATTAGGATCAGAGGAAGTCAGATGAAAAAATTAGGCTCTATATTTCTTAAGTGAGTTAAATACAGGGATTAAATTTGCCCAACTCCAAAATGATGCACAACTCAAATGGTTAGTATTCACACACCAAGATGGTAATTATATATATATATATATATATATATATATATATATATATATATATAATAATAATAATAATAATAATAATAATAATAATATCCTATGGAATCCAAAATTAGGGTTAAATAGGGATGAAAAAGGGGAGTTCATAAATCTAACTGGTTATAAAAGCATTGAGGTATCTCACACATTCACGTCCTAATAATTCCTTTTTAGTAGGAGTGGTAAGTACATTCATCAAAAAAATTACAAGTGTTAATTGTTCGGTTATGAGAATCACAAAGGTGACAAAGGTGTAAACAGCAGAAGCAATAAAATAGGAACCTTAAACTCATAGTCCAATAGTTTGATCCTTGTTCGAACCATTCAGTCTCTAACAACTAAAGATATGGAAAAGCAACATACTTTTGTAGTCTTTGATTTCTTCGTTCTCGCTAAATGATCTAATGGATGAGAACCCGATGTAGGATTACTCTTCTATGATCGCACCCAAGGAGTAGTAGACCGATCGAGGAACCTCCAAAATCAAACGAAAATAGATTCTGAATTTGTTTGTTACATCATATCGCGACAAGCTGAAGGTTGGAATATAACCTTTGGTAAAAGTTGAGGATTAGAGAAAGAACGAGAGAATTAGATTTATTAGGATTTGAAGTTAGAAAAATGATGGAATGATTTGTTAAATTCAGAAATTAGACCCTGTATTTATATGGGAGGTCTAAGTGTCCTTATAAAATAATAACATATCCCCCAAGTAATTATCTATAAGGAAAGTGTATATCCAAAAGATTTGAATTTCAAAACTTTAAACTTTGACCCCTTGAACTTTATAAGTTTCTATTAATTAATAATTCACATAATTCATTAACAAACTAGATCACCATATTTCTCTTATTTCTAGAACTGGTTAACAATGTCCATTCGTTTAACCCAAACGGACACTATCATTTATAGTAATATTACAAAGTCATTGTGACATTGGGAACTATCTTCCAATAGTTCCCACTTGCAAAGTCACCAATAATAATATGATATGATACTTAATAATAATAGACATCAAGTGTTCCATCCAATTCAACTAATGTACTTTTCGCAACCTTGCAATATAACACAACCCTTAGACTAGTGATTTCATATTCCTTTGTGCTTCAAGATATATATATATATATATATATATATATATATATATATATATATATATATATATATATATATATATATAAGTGTGATTTCGAACATAGACACAAAGGAAGTATTGCTCAAATAAAAAAGAAAAGGCGATATGTTTCCTCTCAACATCAAACCAATAGTTAGGATTCCCTCAGTGTGCTTACTTTCGAAAGCTTCATCTGATGTTAGATGACTCTAGCATCGAAGACTTTCTCATTTAAATTTTCAAAATTTAAATAAATTGGTGGTAAATGATCTTCTTAGGGGTTTACCTGTGTTAAAATTTGATAATGATACTTTATGTGCAGCTTGCGAACTAGAAAGCAACAAAGACAAGGTCATCCGATTGTAATAGACTCAAAGATTGTTGAACCTTTCGAACTTCTTCACATTGATTTTTGTGGACCGTCAACTGTTGAGACTCTCAACAAGAAGAGATACATATTGGTTATTGTTGATGACTTTTCAAGGTTTACTTAGGTATATTTCCTGGGACTGAAATCCGAAACTGCTTAAGAAATGATCTACTTCATTAAGCATATCGAACTAAGTTTGAAGAAAAAGGTTCAAAAGATCAAGAGTGGCAATGGATTCAAATTTAAGAACAATGTTCTTGATTCGTTTTTAACTGACAAAACAATTTCGCATAATTTCTCTTCACCTTACACTCCTAAAAAGAATGGCGTGGTAGAAAGGAGAAATCTTTCACTTTGGGAATTTGCAAGAACAATGCTCACATATGCGAATCTTCCTCAATATCTATGGGCCGAAGCAGTTTCCACTGCATATTTGACTTAAAATCGATCTTTTATTCTCGTCGTTTTAACATCACTCCTTACAAAATTATAAACAATCGCAAACGAAATGTTAAAATTTTCGATGTTTTTGGTTGTAGGTGCTTTATTATGAATCTTAAGGATAATCTTTCAAAATTATAGTCAAAAGCTGATGAAGGGATATTCTTGGGATATTCACAAAATTTGGTTGCTTACAGGGTGTTAAACAAACAAACAAGGAAAATCGAAGAAACATTCAATCTGACATTTGATGATTATTATGTTAAACAAGTTGAAAAGAGTTTTGAACAAAATCCAATAATGAATGAATCAAATAATGAATCTCAAACTTTGAATTCGTTAGATTTTGATTATGATTTGATTTTTTGTGTTCTAGATCGTGCTATTGATGTAGAAGTTAATGATGATGATAATCGAGTACCTGAAGTGTCAAAATATTATGATGATTCCACTCTCACATAGGATAAAAATGATTTGCTCTCATCAACAAATTCTTCCAATGTTAACGGAAGTCTGCCAGTTGAATCGAATATTCAAGTGGAGAGGGAGCACTTGAATTTGTCTGCTCAAATTGAGGGGTAACATACTTTCGAGGGGGAGAGTGAAAGAATGAGTATTGATGTCGAGGGAGAGCATCCTGATAACAATCCAATTGTCGAGAGGGAGCAAGATGGAAATAATACAAATGTTCTGAATAATCAGAATGATGAGTTTCATGATATTAATGATAACTTGTCAAATGCAGGTGAAGGATCTGAAACTGAAGAAATGTTCGAAGATGCACCTTTGGACTTTGATCCTGCATTTCCTCCAATAGATAAGTGGACGCGAATTCACCCTAAAGAACAAATTCTTGGTAATCCTCAAGATGGAGTTTTAACTAGAGCTCAACTTCGTGCGAAAAATGAGGTACTTAATGTACACCAAGAATTTTGTATTTTTAATTTCTTTATTTCGAGAATTGAACCAAAAACAGTCAGGATTGCTATGGAAGATCCTGATTGGATTGTTTCTATGCAATCTGAGTTGGCTGAATTTGAAAGAGATAAAGTTTGGCGTCTAATTCCGAAACCAAAAGATGTGTCAGTGATAGGCTTAAAATGGATCTTTAAAAATAAAACTGATAAAGAAGGGAACATTGTTCGAAATAAGGTTAGGCTAGTTGTAAAAGGATATTCGCAAGAAGAAGGGATTGATTATGAAGAAAGCTTTGCCCCTTCCGCGAGACTCAAGGTTGTTCGAATATTTTTAGCCTATGCAACACATAAGGATTTTGATGTTTATGAAATGGACATAAAGTGTGCTTTTCTAGATGGAGTTCTCGAAGAAACTATTTATGTTGACAACCACCAGGTTTTGTCAATTCTCAATACCCTGATCATTGGTCTATATTAGACAAAGCTATTTATCATCTTAAACAAGCTCCACGGGCCTGATATGCCACTCTTACTAATTTCTTAAAATCTTCGAAATTTAAACAAGGATATGTTGATCCCACTCTCTTTCGAAAGAAAGTTAGGAAACATCTCATGCTTGTTCAAATTTATTTCGATGATATTATTTTTGGCTCAACTGATCCTCAATTATCAATTGAATTTGAAAATATGATGAAAAGTCAGTTTGAGATGAGCATGATGGGGAAGATAAACAATTTCCTAGGATTAAATATTCGTCAAAGCAGAGAAGGAATTTTCATCAATCAAGAGAAGTATACAAGAAATCTGATTGAGAAGTTCAGAATGGCGAATAATACAAAGTTACAAGTGCGGATGGCAGTTGGAATAAGACTAAATCCATCTTTAGACAAACCGGTTGTTGATCTCACATTGTATCGAAGCATGATAGGTTTGTTACTATACCTCACGGCTAGTCGACCTGACATTATGTTTTCTGTGTGCAATTGTGCTAGGTACCAATCGAATCCTAGAGAACCTCATCTTACAACTGTGAAGAATAATTTTCGCTATCTCAAATACACAGTTTTGTTAGGATTGTTGTATCCTTCAAAAATAGAGTTTTTCATTTAAGCATTTTCAGGTGCTGATATTGGTGGGTGTCAACTTGATCAAAAAAGCACAAGGGGCGGATGTCAACTTTTGGATGGGAAGCTTGTGAGATGGCAGTCGAAGAAACAAACATGTGTTTCAATTTCTACAGCAGAAACATAATATGTTGCTACTGCAACTTGCACTTCTCAAATCATATGGATACAAAGTCAACTGCGTGATTATGCAATCAACATGAAGAAAATTCCGTTGTATTGTGATTCACAAAGTGCCATACGCATTTGTCACAATCCTATGCAACATTCGAAAACAAAGCACATAGCTTTTCGCTATCACTTTATTAAGGATAATGTGGAAGAAGGCAACATTGAAGTTCATTTTGTAAAGACAACTAATCAACTTGCTGATATCTTTACAAAACCATTAGATGAAAAATCCTTCATAAGAATTCTGAATGGCTTAGGAATGATTGATGCGAATTCAGTTCTTGGACAAAGTTCGTTAGAATGAAAATCCAAAGTGGTTGAAATATGCCAATTCAACGGTTATTGTGCATTATTCAGCGGTTACTATTCACAGTGAACGCTTCGACATGCTTCGCTTTCGACATTATGCACAACGGTTTGACAAAATCTTTACTACTTTTGTCATTATCTTATTTTCGCCAAGTAGGTACATTTCTTTTAATGTTTACTATATTTTCTTTAAAAATCAAAAATAACAAAAAGGTTTTCGCTTTTGTTTTTCATCTTCAAAATTCAAAAATATCAAAAAGATTTTCTTGTTTTTGTAATTTTCTTTCAAAAATAAATAATCCAAGAACATTTTTGTTTTGTAAATTTTTTCTTATGTAGCTTTTAGTGAAGAATTTTGATGGTACATGCTTGCTGCTTGAGGGAAAGGTATATTTTCGAAACTATGTACTAGTTAAGATGTCCCTAGAAGCATGATGTAGCATGTCGATCAAAGCCTCCATAACTTAATGTGTTTCGAAGCCTTAATGGATTTCTCATTCTAAGAATTCCTACCTAATGAGGCTATATTCATATTAGTTTCTGAGCTACCTTACTCTTCTCATATGAGTTTAAGAGTTATCTGCTTGGTCTAATCATAACAGAGGTACTTTCAATTCTTAAACCACTCTTTTTTATCCTAAAGTTCTTTCACGATCACACGCAAAGATACTTACACCAGATATCTCTGGTAAAAACCAACCAGGTTATAGGTATGTAAACAATTTGTGTTTATGATATGGATTCATGAGACCGTGATGAAAGTGAAACCCAATTTATCAAAACAATAAAGGAATTGACATGGATTTTTTTTTCCAGGTTTTAACGAAACTTTTGTTTCATTATCATTTTTTGATACTTCAAATCATATTCTTTCTTTTCGTGTGGTCTTCATAAAATGTTAAAAACCCACGACATTTTTAACACAACGGGATTCAGGAATAATTTTGTTTTATGGAATATGATTTCAGTGTGAGTATCAATCTAATTCTTTGTTACTTGATAAATTTTTCCAAACCATACTTGTCCCTAACTACACTGGTCAAACAAGTAATTTCCTTTACATGTTATCACTCTTATGTTTAGATGTGATATGTAACGAAATTCTTAGCCACCCATGAAGCCGTATAAAAAGATGACCTTCGATACTTCTTAATAATTATTTGATTGTAATTCACGGGAAACCACACAAGCTGTTAGTCATCTCTCTTGATGAATAACGAAGCGATCTTTGCCTGGGATCTAACTGCATTTGTGTCGAAATATTTTTGACATCACAGAACCAAAATTTTCTTATTTTGTTTCTTATCTTTTTCTTTAGCACATTTTACACTCACAAAATCCTTGAGGTTCTGAGTAATACCAACTTAGGCTGATGATTTCGAAATTCTGGCACATGATTTTGCTTTTCAACCCAAAAGTGAAAGAGCCCAACCTCCATGACGAAGGTTTCTGACGGTTCTTATCGTATTCGTACTATCGAATAGACTGATGGATGTGACGTTCTGGTTACTATGCGATTTTCAAGGAAAAGTGATCATCACTTTTTCAGGCGTGGCTATCTTTACGACTCTAGCTCCTCTTTTCTAGGTGACACATGGCTTATCGTTTAATGCGCAAACTGTTTGGAGTTCAAATTTGGTGTATGTATAAAAAGGGATTTGGGATTCTTTTCCAACTTTACGCACACTTAATCTTCTCAAATGATTTGTGTTCTTTTCTCTCTGAAATTCTTCAAGTTCTTCAAAACCCTAACAATAGCGGCTAAGAAATCTCAAACCACTGAAGATGTTTCATCCCAACCAATCATGAAGATCGAAAGCACTAACTACAAAGTTCTTGGAGATGTCGATGCTTATCCAGAGGGTTTACAAATGCTCATTGTTGCTCTTAACAATTTCGTACTATCAACTGCTATGTTTAATTCATTCTCAGTACCACTTTCTTGGTTGTCATTTGCTGGATCTATGACTACTTACAACAAGACGATGAAGATAGTGACGTTTCAGTTAGTGAATGACAGTTAGTGAATGACAAGAAATTCAGGTTATCCAAGAAACTCTTTGCTCAGATTCTAAATATCCCAAATGCTAAACCTTTCTACAAGGTAAAAAATGAACAAGCCATTCATATGTTAAATAAGATGGGTTATCAACATATTCTTACCAAAGCCAGTGAGTTTAAGAAGTCTGGATTGCCTTGCATTTGGAACTTCTTGTTTGGCATATACCTTCGATGTCTATCTGGTCGAAGTTTTGGGTTGGATAAAGCTCGATTGGAAGTGTATGCGACGGTTGCAGGGATTTACTATGATTTATCGGTGGACTATGCAACTCAAATTTGGAATGAGTTTGTCAAGAGTATTGAAAATACGAATGCTGTAGATGGGATTTATTGTGCTCGATACTGGAGCTTAATTTTAAAATTTGTTTATGAGAAGAAAGGGATTATGTTTCCTGAAGGCAAAGAAACAACAGAATTCTCTATATATCATTATCCCAAAATAGTCGAAGATAGTCCAGATGTGTTTCCTACTATTTTTCGTATCCCAGTTGCGATGCTTAGTAAAGTTGATCCAGCAAATCCTATATTGGTAGCCTATTTGCAGACTATCAATCCATCCATTCAGACCGGAGTGCTGTTGCAGAAGCCTGATGAAGGTCCTTTAAAGAAGCACAAAGGATCAAAGAAGGATGATCAACCTAGTCCTTCGAAAGCCAGTCCAGTACCAATTGAAAATTTGGCTAACTTTCTAAAGAAAGTTGTTAAAGGATAAAAACCTTTGAAGAAAAATCCCAAGCCTATTGTTAAAGAAACTACTATTCCTTCGAAGGAGGTGGTACCTATGAAGTCAGGTGTCTTGAAAAGATTGAATAAAATGTCTCATATAACACGTCATTCACCTGAATAACCATCAAGCTTTTCTCCATCTTATACTCGCAAGCCTCAACTCAACAGTAAAGGGGTTGTGATTCGCGAAATACCAACACTAGTGTCTCCAGGTTCGAAGAAAAGGCATGCTGAAGATATGGCCAAACACATTTCGAAGAAACAAAAAGAAGTAGAGGAAGTTGATTCTCAATGAAGACTCCATGGAAGATGACGTAGTTCCTAAATCTCCCCTTGGACGTGATAAAATAGGCAATTCTTCACCTGTGAACGGTTCTCCAGTCAAGTCGAATCCTGAGGCGACTGGAAATCTTGATGGCAATGTGGAAGCTTCTAATGTTGACACAACCATCAATCATAGTGAACAACCAAAGACATCTAGTCCTGAGCAGACAATTGTCAAACCACTCAGAGTGTCGACTACCGAATCAATTATTGAGGAGGTTTGCACTTCAGGTATCACTACGAACATATCTAATATGGACGCAAATGTCAATAAGGGTGATGGAGTATCAAATAATGAAGCCCAAGGTAATCCTTCTCTTCTTGTTTCTATTACTTTCAAAACATCTACATCAACCCATTCACCTACTTTCGATAATGTCATGCAACAACCCATTACTTCTTTATTACCATCCCAATCCACCGAAACTCCAAAAACCATTCATGATAATGAAATATATGATGGTGAGTTCATGGGGTCATTTTCCGATATCGAGTTTGATTCTAAAGAAGAAAATATACCAGATCACATGTTGATGTCTGACAAGCAGTTTAAGATTATGAATAGAAAGCTTAATTCTTTTACTCCAATTACAAGCGAATGCAGGGGGTAAACATTCAGTTTTAGGACTAGAGGTGGATGTGACGTTGAAGTCTCAAGAGCTTCATATTCAAGACAAACTTGGTCGGATGGATAAGAGTAATGAGCTACGAGTGAACGCTCAGTCAGACAAGTTTGCTGGTGCTCTTCGAGAATTAAAGATAGTTGCGAAAGAACGTCATGCTTTTTTTGTTAAAGATGTAAAGATAGTTCGAGAAGATGTCAATCAAAAAATTGAAGATTTATAGGCTGATATGGAGAAAGGGATTATGGATTTAACTCACAATTATTCTTCTCTTCTCACAAAGGCTGTTATAATTGCTGAAGTAGTTACGTAAGTTGTTCAATGGTATAACTCAATGGCTCCAAAACTTGATCAGAAGGGAGAAGCAGATGTTACATGTTTTGAGAATGTTTTGAAGTTGCTGACTGGATTAAAGGATCAAGTGTTACAATCTATATCTTCCTCATCTTCACTAGTTACTCCTGAGTTTCTAACTCAAAAATTTTGCCTGTTAGAGTCAACCACTCACAACGAATTGGCTCCACTTGCGAAATTTGCAATTTTTATGCCAACAGATGCCCTGCATGTTGGCACAAGGGTGCAAACGGGAGAAAGACGAAGTGTTGGCAGTATTAAAGGAGAAGGAGGTTCTGGAAATGCAGGTGGTGATGCAAAAGTTGTTGGAAAAATTTTAACTACTCAAATTCCAACTACTTTACCAAAAACATCTACATCAACATCATCAACAACAACAACAACAACAACATGGCCAATAACCAAGGGTATTGTGATTGGATCTACTGGTGGAGGTTGAAGTTCATAGAAACCACCTCCTACTACTTAAGAAATGTAGAACAAAGGAAATGGTGTTTCTACTGAGCTTTCGAAAGATGAGAAGAAAGCTGCTTTTGAACAAGAGATGGAGAAACAAAACAAATCCAAAGTATTCTTTGACAACGCGCAAATGCCCCTCCTGGTCTCAACAAAGGTGATCCTACAAAGCTTTATCATTACGAGTATATCGAAGCTTTGTTTGTGTCTAGGGAGATGCATGATTTTGATAATGTTTCGAAGAAAAGCTACGATATAGAGAACACTAACTTTAATCAGTTGGACTTCCCAATCAACAAATGGTGTTCTCAGATGAGTAGTTTGAGGTTGCAGATCAATACAAAGACAAGGTGGAGTACAAACGTATGAAGTTTCGATTTCATGCTGTACTTGGAAAAAGGGAGGATCAGATATGGCCCTTAGTCAAGATAGTCCGGGTTCTTAATGTATCCAAGAATGTTTTATTTGAGGATATGTTATAGAATTATCGATATCTTGCAGTCCGAGCCAACAATGTTACATTTGACTTCTCGTTTTCAGACTTCCCTTTAATGAATTTGTATGATCTGATGATTTTTGCGAAGATAATGAAGAGTGTTGATGTTTCAAAGCTGCAAGTGACGAACAAACAAGATTTTATGATGGGTTTTGCTCATTTGAAAGTGTTTATTGATGGATACTATGGTTCTTTGGCATTAACTAATGTAGAGTTAGCCTTAGCTTTGGGTAAAGAAATCATTGTTCCTCAGTCAATTTTAAAGAGTAAGGCTAGCTTAAAAGATTATGAAGACGGAGAAATTTGATAGAAACCTTTAGGAATTGTGTTTGTTGGCAAGAAGAAGAAGGGTAACAACACAAAATTCCTGTTTCAAGTATGCGATGTTGAGAGGTACTCTACTTCTCATTATACAAATCTCATGATTTGCATGAATAGTTGTGCCAAGAACAATGAAAATGATAAAGGTGAAATTCGAAAGGTGATAAACCGGTATGAAGAAGTTTGAAGAATTATACACCAAGCTGCTACTTTGTTGTCATCTTAGATTCGACACTTCTCACAAAGGAGGAGAATGTAGATTTTGAATTGTATTGTGAGATGTCGAATGTCTTTGTTTCTTTCGATAGTTTGTAATCTTATTATAAGGGCGCTTTTAGGTTTGAAACTTTCATGTAATGTCCCGTATATTTTTTGTGTGCTTTCATGTTTCCTATAAATAGGGAGGTGTACTAGGGATAAAAAAGAACTTTGGTGATTTTGTCTAAAAACTCTTTGGACTCTTGAAAGCATAATCGAGCCAAACAGACTTTATTTAGATCTCGTGTTCATCATTCTTATTTTACTCTGATCTTGTAATTCATTCTCGATTTCATTACAACTACAAAAGCAATCCTCCAGGATTGGAGAAGGGTGATCCAAAGAAGTTGTATATCTATGAGAATATCGGGGCAATAGTTGTTTATGGTGAAATGCATGATTTTGAGAAGATTCCAAAGAAAAGCTATGCAATAGAAAATTTCGATTTGAATCAGTTGGAATTTCCAATCAACAAGATGATGGTCATTACTACCTAGTATCAAATTTTTGATAAGTTCCAAGACAAAGAGGAGTTCAAGACTTCGATTTCATGTTTTCCTTGGAAAAGAAGAAGAAGAAGTCTGATCACTTGTCAAAATAGTTCGAGTTCTTAGTATTTCCAAAGATGTGTTATTCGAGGGAGTATTACAAAAATTTTTCTATCATGTGGTTAGAGTAAACAATATTACATTCAACTCTTCGGTTGCTGACTTCCCACTCATGAATCTACATGACTTGATCACAGTTGCGAAGATTCGTAAAGATATTGGTGAATAGAAACTCCAAGGTACAAGCAAAGATGATTATTTGTTGGGTCTTGCACACATCAAGCTTTTCATCGAGAACTATTATGATTGCTTAGCTTTGACTGATGTCGAATTAGCTTTGACAATAGGAAAAGAAATTAACGTGCCTCAGTCATTGTTGAAGAGTCAAGCTGATTTAAAGCCTTATGTTGATGGAGAGATTTTCTTGAAGCCTCTTGGAATAGTTTTTGTTGGAAAAAGTAAGAAGGGAAAGAATACGAAGTTTTTGTTCCAGGCTTGTGATGTGGAAAGGTATATGACTGCTCACTATACGAATTTACTTGTTCGTATGAATAGTTGTAAAAGAACAATGATGGAGACAAGGCATACCTGAAAAACATAATGACTTGGTACACAAAAATTCTAAGATCTATGCATCCTTCTATCCAGATATTGATGGCCTGATTCATCACTTCTCACAAAGGGGGAGAATGTAGATGTCGAATATTGTTGTGAGATGTCGAAGGTCATGGATAGTTTCAACAGTTTGTTATTTTATTATAAGGGCACTTTATGTATAGAAATTTTTAATGTTCAGTCCCTTTTATTTTTTGTATGATTTCATGATCCCTATAAACACGGGTGTGTAGTAGAGATGATAGAACTTTTGCTACTTTGTCTGTCTTGTGTTGATTCACTCTTTGTACAAGTTGAAAGCATGATTGAGCCAAACATAACTTATTTAGATCTGGTGTTCATTATTCTTACTTTACTCTGGTCTTGTAATTCATACTCGATTCTATTACACCAACAAGAAGAAAAATAAAATGGAAAATAAAAATAAAAAGGTGGATTACTAGCAGGTGTTGCATGCCGTTTTCTATGTGAACCGCTTCATGAATTCATCCATAAGTAATAGAAACGTCTCAGGTTTTTAACATGTTATGTTCTTGGAATCGGATTTCCTTCTGGGGTTTCCAAGATGTATACTCCATTGTCAACTGCTTCGACAACACGATAGGGCCTTTCCCATGTTTTTCCTAACTTGTCGTCGAGCTCTTGTTAGCTCTCTTCAGTTTTCATTAACATCCAATCTCCGATTTTGAATGCTCGACCACTATGCGTCGATTGTAGTACTTCTCC
This sequence comes from Lactuca serriola, assembly GCF_051521515.1. NCBI lineage: Eukaryota > Viridiplantae > Streptophyta > Magnoliopsida > Asterales > Asteraceae > Lactuca > Lactuca serriola. The sequence goes on from NC_136411.1 coordinate 331,493,509, forward strand.
ATGGTTGCCTTTTAGGATGCTTATCGTAAGGATACAACTTCTCTTTTTTCATCAAGCATGTCCAGATTTTGATCTAAATCCTCCATGTTTTGTTTTTTGTCGATGTGTAATGTTCTCGCAGAGCCTATTATGAATTCCATGGGGAGTACTGCCTCCATCCCATAGGTCATACTGAAAGTTATTTCGTTTGTGCTTGTGTAAGTAGTCCTTTAGTATGACCATAACACCGTGGGGAGTTCTTCGACCCAACATCTTTGGCTTTCCCTAACCTTTTATTCAACCCCACCACCATGGTGTGATTTGAAACTTTTATCTAGCCATTTGCTTATGGGTGAGCTACGGATGTAAAATGTTGCTCTATTCCCTGTTCTTTGCACTAATCCTAAAATCGATTTTATGTAAACTATAGGTCATTATGGCTGATCAACATTGTTGGTGTGTCGTACTTGTAAGGATATTTTTTCCATTTGAATTTGTTCATGTTCTAGCCAATAACCAAAGCCACTGCTTCTGCATCAATCTATTTTGAAACATAGTCTACATTTACGATTAGGAATTTGATGCGGCCTGGAGCTTTTGGGAATGGGCCAACAATGTCTATTCCCCTTGATGAAAAGTCCATTGGGAGGTAATGCTACTTAGAGGTGTTTTTGAAATGTGATGGAGAAGTGCGTGCATCTGATATTGGTTGCATCTGTGGGTCATTTATGTAGCGTCTTTATGCATATATGGCCATTATACACCCATTCGTAGTATTTTTCACATGAGCACACCGGTGCCTTCATGTGCTCCCATTTAGCCCGTGTAGACTTCTTTCAAGATTTCCTTGCCTTCCTGTCATGTTATGTATTTTAGCCATGGTGCCATATGGCTTTTCTGATAGAGGGTGTTTTTGAGGATGGCAAAGTGCAGTGCTTTTATCCTAATTTTCCTAGCTTCATGGTGGTCGCCTTGTAGGATTTTGTGTTGTGTGAAATTATAGTATGGAGTCATCCAGTTTGGTGTTTCTTCCATTAGAGTTGCTATCTCCTTTTTTTCAATGATTTTGGCTACAACACTTCTCCTACGACCTTTTTTGACTGATACTCAAAGTCTATGGAAGCCAGTTTGTTGAGTGCATATCATGTGTATTCTATGACCGTGGTATATATGTTACATTAAAGGTTGTAACATTCTTGCTAGCATATGTACCGCCTCTACATATTATTGCATTCGTTGATACTTTACCTCATAGATACCATTAACTTGGTTTGTGATTAAAAGAGAATCGCTTAATCCCTTTACGTGTTGCGCTCCAATTTCTTTGGCTAGTCTCATTTATGCCAGCAACACTTTATATTCCGATTCATTATTGGATGTGTTGAATTTGAAACATAAAGTGTGTGTGATTTCGTCACCTTCTGGACCTTTTAACATTAGGCCAGCACCATATCCTTCTTTGTTGGAGGCTCCATCTGTGTAAAGTATCCATAGGTTATGCGGGGGTGGACCTTTTTTCGAACCATCCACGTTGGGGTGTATTTCTTTCAGCTCTTCTTCTGGTATCTTAGTAAGAAAGTCTGCTAGAGCATGTGCTTTGATACTGGTATGTGGTCTGTAGTCAATGTCATGTTCGTCTTGTTTGCTTGCCTATTCAGGCTGATTTAGACAAAAAAAAGTTCACTGTTTGGAAATAATTATAGACTCCACAAACACCTTATATGTATATATATTGAGTCACTTATGGCCCTCCAAAATGATATATGAAATCTTTTTTATAACATTTTTTTATAGATCATTCTTTTGCATGAGATGTGGTAACCCCTGTGAGTGAAGATTTTATAACTTGTCAAGCAATGGTGCCCGTTCTTGTTATTAACAAGTATTCCGTGTTACAACATATAATTTTTTTTTCTTTTGTTCCAAAATTTTAGGTTTCGGGTTTTCTATTATTCCCGGGTCTAATACACGGATCTAGTTCCAATTATCAATTTTCGGTTCCAACCGATTCTTTACCCAGTTTGAGACTCGGAACCAAACTGAATCCGATTATTGTATATAGGTCTAGTTGTTGGTTCTTATAATTTGTCAATTTTGGGTTCTGGTTTTTCCTGGTCCAGTTAAATCGGTCTGGTTTTAGACACATTTTCATCCCTAGTTGGTACGTCATGCCGACGTTTTTGAGTCCGAAAGGCATTTTTGTATAACAAAATGTTTTGTGAACCATATAGAATGTAGTTTTCTCTTCGCATTCTTTTTTCATTAGAATCTGATGGTAACCCTTATATGCGTCTATGAAGAATTTCCATTTGAAGCCTTCTAATTATTCTACTTTTTGGTCTATCACTAGGAGCAGGTAGTAGTCTTTTGGACATGCCTTGTTTAAGTCATTGTAGTCAATACACAGTCGCCAAGAGGCATCAAGTTTTTTCACCATCACCGTATTAGAAATCAAAGACGGGAGAATGCTTGCCGAAGCATGCTTTCCTGGACGAGTTTTGCAACCTTGTCGTTGATGGCTCTATTGCGTTCACCTGGGGAGATATTATGGTCGTGTTCAATGATTCCCCTGTCGATACTCACCATGTCCGTTGGCTCCTATGCGAAGTTATGCTTGTATTTCTTTAACAATGTCATAAGTTTTTCTCTAGTGATTTCTCCTAAGGTGTTAACGATGCACATTGTTTGTTTTGGGCATTTGTTGTAGATTATCTCTTTCTCTTTGGATTCCGCTACTCTTAGAAGTTTATGTCCTTTGGTGATTTCTCTAGATTTAGGACCTAGTTACATTCTATATTGCGTGGTAATGTTTCCATTATGGCTGTGATTCCTTCGTTTGTTTGGAATTCCATTAGGACATGGATTGTGGATACGAATGCTTCGTACTACAATATTACTTTACTTCTAAGCATGATATTGTGCTCCGATGGTGCCCGAACAACCATGAATTCTGACACGACTGTTTTCTTTCTGCTATTGCATTGATCTTGTATATCGAATGGTAGGTGGATGATTCCTATTGTCCAGAAGCTATGGAATGTGAAACATGTTAGTCTTCCTGGTTCCAGTTTGATTTCTTCCTTCCATGTAGGTTGTAGTTGTAAGAAACAATGCTTACACATTATTTTTGTTTGCATTGCCGCTGTCGATATGCACTCTATGTATTTTCACGTCTCCAATGTATGCTTGGATTATTATAGTGTTGTCTCCCTACAGTTTCGGCGAGTTGCTCCTTCCCGATGGTGTTGGTTGCATCATGAATTGTATTGCTTGTTGATGAATTGTGGTGACTGAGCTATCGGCCGGAAAGAAAAGAGGAGTTGGTAGAACAATAGTGTTCCCATTTGGCTGGTGGTGATAAATGGGTTTGCTGTTTGTGTTCCATTGGTGAATGAGCTTATGGGTGGTGGTCAGTAGGTATTCATCGATGTGAATTATTGCAATTAAACTTGTGTAGTTGGGGTAAACGGAGACGAGGTGTATCCACTGGTTGGTTCGGTGTTGGTGTGCTAGTTACGGAGTTTGGTGCTAGCGATACCATCAGACATTCTAGGCTTTAGGGATCGGAAGATCCTGCAGCTATTCCTTTCGCTGTCATTGTCTCTAGCGGATTTTTTGTAGCTATTTTTTCGGTTTTCATAACAGCGGATGACACCAATGATGCGAAGTGGTATCTTGGGATTGGTCTGGTGGTATGAGTGCTTGCGATCGAGCCCTGAAAGACAAATGGCAAACTCGTCAGCCATTCTCATGGGGGTGATCCTAGGAAGACGCTCTCATGATCAAGTCAGTATATTCTGAGAGGGGTGTAGTGAGAGTATTAGCCTTTAAGTGAACTTATTGTTCAATTTATGTCTATTGGCCTTATATAGTAAAGGCCTGAGCAGTGACTCCTTTAGGAGACATGACCATCAATCATGATACAGGACAGTGACCCTCGTTGATAGAGGTGTAATTTGTTCCCTGCTTTGGACAATGATTGGTTTAGAGAGGATGTTGGTGGTGGTGCGTGCACCACTTTGATTGTCGGCTACTACTGTTTTTGTCGCTATGTGACTTTCCCACTGTCTACCATCTGAAGAAGTGTTGGAAATCTACCATTGTGAGCGTGACTTTCTAGGCTGGCACGAGATCACTTTCACCCAGTCTCTAATGTGTCTTATGAGTCATTGCCGCTTGGCGTAGTTTGGCGTGACCCAATGGACCGCTATTAATTTTATTAAGAACTTTTTCAAAAGATAATTAAATGACAACGGTTAGAAACTTCAAGAAAAAACTACACCTAAATTTTTCAAAATACAATCAGATGAATTTGATTGTGAAATTATGATGTGGGAAAAATATATTTTCCATTAGAAACCGACTTTGATGATAGTATTATGTCTTATTTTTTAATTCATAGTAGAATGAGAAAAAAAAAGTGTAATAATAATTAGATAGGTTGGTTATAATCTTTTATTTACTGTTTTTATATGTTATGTATTTTTATCATTTTGCTACGTTCTGAATATAAATTTAGAAAACCCGTTTTTTTTTTTTTTTATTTTATTTATTTATTTACTATTTGATTTATGCCGTCCAAAACAAATATTATCTAGTTTATAACTTTGTCAATAATATTCGAATATAGTATTTTTTTTATATACTAATACGTTTCTTCTGAAACATTCTAAGTGTTCAACATAAATAATTTATTCATAACGAAACATGTATTGCAATAAAATTTTAAATTTAAATTTCATTATATTATATACCAAATCCGCAAACCAAAAACGGAAAAACCCTTTAAATGATGAGATAAGATGACCCTCTTAATAACCTATCCACTAACCATTGTCCTCCCATGTGAAGTTTGGTGCACCGTTGCCGGGCCCTCTCCCCCTCCTCATCCGTACGTTCCTACATGACCTACACAACAATTTCATTTTGCTTGCATCATTTTTCTTATTTATATAATTTGAAAATAAATTATCTTTAATAAAATTATGAACCGATTTTACCATTATGCCCATAGATCTTTCCAAATTGTCCCATTTGCTTTAATAATATTTCCTTTACTCTAATCATATCATACTCATAAAAATAGTATAAATATTGAATGTTAAAAAACATAATAATAGCATAATATTTTTGTTCTTTTTTATTTTTACTACTATATATAAGATTAGTTCTCTAGTCTTTTATTTTTATAACTAAATATGTGTTTAAAATATGAAAATTAGATAAGGATAGTTTATATAATTTAATATTAGATAAGGATAAATTAGTAAGTTTTTTGGAAAATGCTTTGGAAAAGGTTTTTATTAAATTAAAGTTATTAGAATAGTGAAATGACAAAAACAAAAAGCTTTAGGCTCTTTGGTGTGATCTTTGGTTTCATGAGGTCAAATATTGTCACCTTACATTCTAACATCTTATAACATAAAGCGTGGTGGTTTTACATGAAAGAGAGAGATATATATAAATGATTTGATTGGTTGGAAATGGCATTGCATCCCACTTTCGTTACCACACCTCATAACATAACGCAAAGTTAGGGCGGTGTTCCAGTCGTTACAATCGCATTAAGGGCAGTCCATATAGACAATAATATTGTTTTAGTGTCTCATACCGATCAGTCTTAAAAAATTAACCATTGACGATGTTTTTAAAATGTAATTGTTCTAAAATAAAAGATATGAATTTATACTACTAAAAGATACCTTTTCTTTAATTCAATTCAAATAAATAAAAAACTAAAGACTCATAAAAAAAAAACTTCCAAATGTCGTTAACAAAAACGTCCTATGTTTTCTAACTACTAGATTATTTTACTGTGTATGTGTAAGATTTAAATGTATTATTACAACTCAAACCATATTTTAAAACCGTGAATTAATATGAAAGAATTCCTTATGAAGCATCATGTCTATTCACAATTCGAGTTATTGCTTTTTCGATATATCAACTTAGTCAATAATAAACATACTATTTTTGTTAAATTAGTGCTACATGTATCTTATGATATTATCAAAATAATAATGGTTATATTAAATGTCACATTAAATTTCTTTCAGGGAACACATTTGGTTCGAGGTCCAATTTTGATGGTCATGGCCCCTCGTTTTTAAGTAGGATTAGGAGACATATCTAATCATGCATAAAGATAGATCCAACTTTCACTTTTAGATGGTGATGAATGCATATAATAGCAATCCTAGAGGATAGTTTATTAAGTGAACATATGTAGAAAACTACAACAAATCAAAATTATATATGTATAGGAAAACCCTTATATTATTATTTACATTTTAAATAAAGTTGAATTGAAATTTTTTAAGAGAAATGACCAGCTAAAATTATGATGACAAACATGTTTTATTGTCCTTTGAATTTTCTTGATTGTATCGAAAACATGTCAAAACCTACATTTATTTCGATTAATTCTGCCCGATTGCGTCCTTCATATGGAATTACTTGATTGATTCCTTCTTAACTAATCATCTTTATTATAATTAACATCAATGTCGTATTTAAAAACAAAAATGTAAGCAACATCGGATTTCTAATCGTCAGTTTCTCTTAAAACCCGATATTTTGGTCTTTTTGAATGGTAACTATTAATATAAAAGTTTTTTTTAATATAAGAGTTTTTCTATATATACATATAATAAGTCATTTTGATTTGATTTTCAATTTTAATAAATAAAATATGTGAAATACAACCTAAAAAAATCATTCAGAATGTATCTTTTATTTATACAACCTTTGAAATATTTGTATATTCATTACTTTTGAAATAATATAATTTTTATTATAAAATAATTTACATTATTTTTTAATATAATATTTCAATTAACTTAGAGTTTGTTATTTTTGAAAAGAAATTGGTACAATTCTTATATAGTCATGCAGCAAGGTTGTATCTAAGAGACACACATATTTGGTCCACTACTAGAGTTCAATGTGGAGATCCCTTATGACCACTTATCTTTGTCCTTGTGTTGCACTTGCTCTTGCATAATATTAAAGACAATTGCAAGCTTCTTCTCTATGCATGATACCTTGATGATGACATACTTATTGGAGATTCGGAGGTAGTGGCGAAAGTGTTGGACATCATTAAGGTAATCGGCTCAGAATTGGGTCTTTAGTTGAATATGAAGAAAACTGAGCTTTTGTGGCCCTCGTGTGATAGTAGGAAGTTGCATGCAAGGCTATTCATGGTTGGTGTTGGGAGGCCGTCGTTGTGGGTGAAACTTCTCAGATAAGCTAGTTTTATTAGCAGCTTAGCCATAAAGAGAGCTCAAAACGTTGTGAGTTTGATGCGCCTTCTTTCATAGTTGTCTGAACCCCAGACTAAGCTCTTTCTACTTCGGTCTTATATGGGCATTGCTAAACTTTTCTTTGGGTTGAGGACGTGTCAAGCCATTCACATTGAGGAAGCGGCATTGTTCTTTAACAATGGGTTGTGCGGGGCGATTAAGGACATTGTGGTTTGTGGTGGAGCTTTCTTTTGCGACATATAATGGAGAATTGCTACCCTACCCATTTAGGTTTGGTGGTTTGGGTTTATACTTGACAATAGAGAATACCTCATATGCTTTTGTTGCCTCAAGGGCCTAATCTTGCATATTGCAAGACCACATCTTACGGGATAGCGGCGTATATGGTATGGATTCAGATTATGCTTGTGCTTTAGCTTCTGTTGGTAACAGACTTTCAGACATTGACCTTAGCTATTTCACTACTAAGGACTCCCCCCCTAAATCCCAGAATACACTGGTGAGTGACCTTTTTAGTAAAATTGTCCAAGATATGGAAGTGCATTTTAACATGACGGCTCGGAAGAAAGTAGTTTTCCAATGTTTATGTGCACCACATGCTCAAGATTTTCTTTTAGTTGTCCCTATAGATAGGCTTGACCAACATATGTCTCATGTAGAGTATCGTACTATCCTCAAATATTGATTCATGATCCCAATATTCCCAACTAATGAAATATGTCCGGTGTGCCGTAAGGCATGTTTGGACTATTTTGGAGAGCATGCAGTTCATTGTAAAGAGTTACGGGGTTCAAATACATACACGATATGGTTAGGGATGTTTTGCTGGGTATATTTAAGTGTTCTTGGGTTTTCACCAAGAAAGAGGCACCTGTGAATTTCTTGATTGACCCGATAGAAGGAATGTCAACCCTTAGACCGACTGACGTTTTGATTTTTGGATAGGTTGGAGGGCAACACACATGTGTGGACCTAGCTTAAAAAGGTATCCCCTCTCGTATGCTTAAGGGTCGGGGTTTCATGGCAGGACAGGCTGCATTAAAAGCTACTAAATGCAAGGTCACCAAACATGAGAAATCGTGTCTAGAAAATCAACACGTATTCATACCATTTGCATTTGATACATTTGGTTTCCTTGCGCCAAATGCGGTGGAGCTTCTTAATAGAGTACAATCGATCATGTATAGCAATGTTATATCCCGTAGATCTACAAATGTAGTCTTCAAAAGAATTGGCTTTATCATACAAAAAGGCTTAGCAGTGCAACTTTTTGTCAATTTTCATTCTTATTCGTTGTAAGATGATAACTAAGATTTATTAGTCATTAAAAGAATCGAGTCGATTTAAAAAAATTACATTTTTTTTGTATTTTGAAAGAAATAAAAAAAAGATGACACAAGGGTTTGTCTTACCCTATTATAATTTTAAAACAACAAAAAAATACTCATATTTGATTAGCACAAGTATTTCTAGATCTCTTCACTGATGTCCTTGAAGTGAACTTGCATTCGAGTCACCAAAGCATAGCATTTAGAATTGGGTATGTGTGCTCTCAAGTCTGATCCAACAATATTAGCTATGGAAACTGAGTTCGTTGTCGCATAACTCATGTTTTCAATTTAAAGATGTGATATTAATAGAAAAAATTGATTTGAAATACGTTTAGCTTTCTTTATACTTTCCATAATGGTCGAGACAACTTCTATTCTCAACGCTCTTGGCCTTTTTCTTTCAAGATTGACTTTTCGACTAAGAGCATCAGCAACACCATTTGCTTTACCGGGATGGTAAAGTATCTCACAATCGTAGTCCTTAAGTAGTTCTAGTCAGCGTCACTGCCTCATATTCAATTCTTTCTGACTAAAGAGATAGTAGAGACTCTTATGACCAGTGAAAAGTTTTCACTTCATGCCATAGAGGTAATACCTCCATATCTTCAGAGCGAAAACTACCGCTGCCAGTTCCAGATCATGAGTGGGGTAGTTCTTTTCATGCTCTTTCAGCTGTCGAGACGTATATGCTATCACCTTTTCTCTTTGAGTCAAAACACAACCCAAACCAACACCAGACGCATCGCTATAGACATCAAAGTCTTAAACTCCATCGGGTAGAAAAAGAATCAGTGCTTCACATAGCTTCTTCTTTAGCAACTCGAATTTTGCAGTTATGTTTCAGACAATTAAGCAACAATTTAATGAAAACCAAGCTAGTCTCTGATACCACTTATGGGTTTTAGCCATAAGAACTTTCGTATGTGCGCATGCAAAACCCTAATGCTTGGAACTAGGCTTTCTAATTAAACATGCTTTGAATCCAAGACTTCTAATGGCTATTTAAGAATAAGAATAATGATAAAATAGATCTAGAATCATACCTTTGAATTCCTTGTTGATCTTGTTGTCTTGGAGCTTCTAGAGTCACAATTGTCACTCCTCTAATGGCTTACAAACACCAAATAGCAAGGAGGATGATTTAGGAGAGAGGAGAGGGGAGGAAATCGGCCAGGGTTTCTCTGCTTTAGCTGAAGTGCCGATTTCCCTTAGCCATGGGGTCTATTTATATTTGTAGACTCCTTAAGGGTTACAACCTAAACCCTAATTGGATAATCTTCTCTTAAGGCTATCCAAATCCTTTCCATAGATATCTCCTTGGACGATTTGAAGCTATCCTAGCTTCTAGAATCCGTCCATCATATATCTATATGGATTTACAGTCTAAAGTTTAACTATCAAACAATTGACAGTTTATACCCTCTTATTTAATCAATCTCTTTAAGTCACCAAATTAATTCCAATTAATTATATGACTTATATTAATCAAATAACAATATATAATTCTTTATATTATTCTCATAATATACTAATAATATTTACTCTCTCTTAATAAATCATCCTATCAAGTTGCTATGGTGAAGGCAACCCAAAAGGACTATGCACAACCGGGTCAAATACTTGCCTAATATAGTTGCAGCCTTAGACACTATTCCAACAGTCTCCCACTTGGATAAGTCTAGTAACTATATGCACAAGTACAATTCGGTTTGCAATCGTAGCTCTCAAAGACGCCGTCAAACTCTGATCTAATCAATCTTGTCCTTTAGATAAGGGATCGTACAGTCCTCTGTTAGATATCATGCTAACAATCCTATGGAATGGTTAGTCAAGCATTTAGGTTTCTCGATCTCTGATTTATTTGACATAGAACTTAATCGAACACATCAATTCAGTTCTGACCGGGCCCGACACATAAGTCAAATCAAATCATCGAGCGGCCGAGATATCGCTTTTACCTTGTTAGACAAAAGTCACAGATAAACTTTGACTTATATGCATTTACTTATTCACTAACCAACTATACACAATAATGCGTTTTATAACACCGAGTTATTGATGTGTTTCGCATTATCAATGTACAATCAATTAACAAATAACAAACCATATATCTAGGTTTTAATACTATATGATATTATCGTCTTGCGATCACCCTTTTATATCATATTCCATAAGGTGATTCCAGCAAGCACGGGTTTGTTCAAATGCTCAAAACCAGTTCATAAGCACTCATGAATGTCGCAGCAATCCTTTGCTATATCTAATACCATTTAGACAATCTACGCACCGATTCACGACAATCTTCATTCATATCTACTTCCAACATATGAACGATTGTGGACAATTTGAACAATTCGATTATTCCTAGTAAACTCAATTATTCTGGAAGTCAAAACATGCAAAGTGAAACAATAGTTAAATAATTAACATAAGATAGTAACATTAATCATAAATAAACCTCCTTTATTTAATCATCAAATGTTAATTACATTTATCTATTACACGTTTCTAATACTATCTAATCTATGCTAATATCATCCTTCAGCCCAATACTCCTAGCATGCTGCAAGTGCTTAACCCTACTCAGTCCCTTCGTAAGCGGATCTGCTGGGTTATCTTCTGATGATATCCTCTTCACTACGAGTTGTCCTTCTTCTACACGATGTCTGAGGAAGTGATATTTTCTGTTGATATGTCGTGATCTACCATGATCCATCGGTTCCTTGGTCAAGGCAACCGCTCCTTCGTTATCACAGAAAATCTCCATGGGCTCCTTTATGGCAGGTACAACTCCAAGATCACCGATGAAGTTCTTCAGCCAGATTGCCTCCTTCGACGCTTCGCTCGCTGCAATGTACTCTGATTTGCACGTTGAATCAGCTACAGTTTCCTACTTGGAACTCTTCCATGTCACTGCTCCTCCATTCAGGGTAAAGACCCAGCCCGACTGCGAACGGTAGTTGTCCCTGTCGGTCTGAAAACTGGCGTCACTATACCCTCGCACCTTCAAGTCATCACTCCCTTCGAGGACTAAGAACCATTCCTTCGTCCTCCGAAGGTACTTAAGGATATTCTTTACCACAATCCAATGTGCTCTGCTAGGATTCCCTTGATATCTGCTAACCATGCTCAAAGCGAAGGCTACATCAGGGCGAGTACAAGTCATAGCGTACATGATTGAGCCAACTGCGGAAGCGTATGGTACTCAGCTCATTTCTGCTATCTCAGCTTCGGTACTCGGACTTTGAGTCTTACTCAACTTGGCATTACTTTGTATCGGTAATTCTCCCTTCTTTGAGTTTTCCATACTAAAACGTTTTAGTACCTTCTCCAAGTAAGTGTTTTGACTAAGTCCAATTAGTCTCTTACTTCTTTCTCTTACTATCCTTATTCCCAAAATGTAAGAAGCCTTTCCGAGGTCCTTCATAGCGAAGCACTTCCCGAGCCAGGACTTAACCTCCTGCAAAGTCGGGATGTCGTTTCCTATGAGTAATATGTCATCGACATATAGAACGAGGAAGCTTACTACACTCCCACTGGCTTTGACATATACACATGATTCGTCTTCGCTTCGTACAAATCCAAACTCTTTGACTTTCTCATCGAAGCAAAGATTCCATCTGCGAGACGCTTGCTTAAGTCCATAAATGGACTTCTCAAGCTTACACACTCTATTCGGATGCTTCGGATCCACAAACCCCTCTGGCTGAGCCATGTAAACATCCTCAGCCAACTTTCCGTTAAGGAAAGCGGTCTTGACATCCATTTGCCTAATCTCATAATCATGAAATGCGGCAATTGCTAGCATCACTCTAATAGATTTTATCTTCGCAACTGGTGAGAAGGTCTCATCATAGTCAACTCCGGGAGTTTGAGTAAAGCCCTTCGCAACCAATCGTGCTTTATATGTGTGTACGTTTCCATCCATATCGGTCTTCTTCTTGAAGATCCATTTGCACCCAACGGTCTTACGTCTGGGCACATAATCAACCAAATTCCAAACTTGGTTGTCATACATGGATTGGATCTCGCTATCCATTGCCTCTTTCCACTTCGCAGACTCCGGGCCTGCCATGGCTTCCTTATAGCTATTAGGTTCATCAAGATTTACCAGTGTACCATCACTAATATACGTGTCCCCTTCGGTAGTAATATGAAAACCATAAAACTGGGGATGAACTCTAACTTTATCGGAACATCTAAGAGGTAAGGACTCGTCAATCGGTTCAACCGGAGTTTCCTCCTCGGGTTGAGTGCCAGCGGTAGAGGTTCCTTCATCTATCGACTCTTGAATCTCTTCATGCTCGATTTGCCTCCCACTGTCTCCTTGGCCTATGATTTCTCGCTCTCGGAAAACTCCTCTCCTCGCAACAAAGACAACATTGTCCTTCGGTCTATAGAAGATATATCCAAAGGATGTCTGCGGGTAGCCGATGAAAATACATCGCTCACTTCGAGGTTCGAGCTTGTCGTGAGTATCTCGTCTTACGAAAGCCTCGCAACCCCAAACCTTGATATGTGCCAACGAGGGAGCTTTCCCTGTCCACATTTCGTGAGGTGTTTTGGCAACCTTCTTAGTAGGGACTCGGTTAAGGATATGGGCAGCAGTCTCTAAGGCATACCCCCAAAAAGAGATAGGTAGTGAAGCACGACTCATCATAGAGCGAACCATATCCAATAAGGTTCGATTATGCCTTTCTGCCACACCATTCAACTGCGGTGTCCTAGGAGGCGTCAATTGCGAAACTATTCCACACTCCTTGAGATAATCGTGGAATTCAAGACTTAGGTACTCTCCTCCTCGATCGGATCGAAGCATCTTGATTTTCCTGCCCAATTGATTCTCCACTTCATTCTTGAACTCTTTGAACTTTTCAAAGGTTTCTGACTTTTGCTTGATTAAATAGATATACCCATATCTACTATATTCATCGGTAAAGGTCACGTAGAAGCGGTTTCCATCCTTCGTGGTTGATCTAAACGGTCCACATACATCGATATGTATTAATTCCAATAGACCCTCACCTCTTTCACACGTACTCGTGAAGGGTGATTTAGTCATCTTTCCAAGTAAAAAAGATTCGCATGTGTCATCTTCCCTAAGTTCGAATGACTCCAACACTCCATCCTTTTGGAGTTGGGCTATGTGTTTCTTGTTGACATGTCCGAGACGACAATGCCACAAGGATGCTTTATCCATACAAGTGGAAGAATCTATATTCAAAACATCATTTCCTAAGTTATCAACAATCATAACAGTTTCATAAATTCCATTACATGGTATAGCTTCAAAGTAAAAGACACCATTTAGATAAGCCAAAATAGAACCATTCTCATTATTAAAAGAAAATCTAAATCCTTGTCTATATAAACCATGAAATGAAATTATGTTTCTAGCCATTTCTAGCGAATAGCAACAATTGTTCAAATCTAAACACAAATTATTCCTAAGCAGTAAAGAATACACTCCAATCTTGGTCATAGGCGACTATCTTCTGTTCCCCATGATTAGATTGATTCTTCCTTGCTCCACATCCCTACTTCTTCTTAGTCCCTGCACATTAGAACAAATGTGGTAACTACAACCGGTATCAAGAACCCAAGAAATAGCATGATTAGAATCGTTAGATTTAATTGTGTATATACCTATGAAAGATGGCTTGATCTTTGCTTCCTTGATGGCTTGCAGGTACTCTGGGAAGCTTCTCTTCCAATGTCCTATCTTGTGGCAGTGGTGGCACTCTGCCTCCTTCGGGTTAGGGCAGGGCTTAGCGGGATCAACTTTGGTCCCACTAGAAGAGGCACCATCTCGGGCTTTAACCTTGCGATAGTTCTTAGACGAACCCTTCCTCTTCTTTCCCTTTCCTTGACCAATAGCCAAGACAGGAGCAGCAGGTGGATTGGGAGTTGGTGCAACAGACTTGTCTTTGAAGTTGCTCTCAGCGACCCTCAAGAGACCTTGGAGTTTGCTTAGGGTGACCTCCTCTTTGTTCATGTGGTAGGTCATCCTAAATTGGTTGTACATTGGAGGCAAAGAGTGAAGCACCATATCGATCGCCAAGTCTTCCCCAAAGTCAACATTTAACTTGCGAAGGCGGTCGACATACCTTTGCATCTTTTGCAGGTGCACGGTAAGAGATTCTCCATGACCCATCTTCGCGGAAATCATGTTGGTGAAAATCTCATAACGCTCTTGTCTCGCGTTCTGGTGGTATCTCTCCAATAAGTCTTGATGTATCTCGTACGGGTACATGTCCTCGTAGGACTTTTGGAATTCGGAGTTCATGGTGGCAATCATGATGCAATGTACCTTCGTTGCATCTCGCTCATGAGTTTCAAAAGCGGTGATTTCAGCCGGAGTAGCGATTTCAGGGTTGATCTTCTCGAGCTTCTCATCGAGGACATACTCCTTATCCTCATAGCGAGCAATGGTGCGAATGTATCTTATCCATTCGCTAAGGCTCATCAACGTGAAAGAACTAGCAGCAGCGTTGTTTGTGTTCGACATCTACAAATAGAAAGGACAAAGATAGATTAGAATAAGAATCCCTAATTATTACCCAATAAGAAAAATTAGGGCTAGGATCCAACAATAACGTTTACATACTAGAAAAGGGATGCCGTAATCTAACATGCAAATAAATTGAAGGTAAGTGAATGACGATTCACTAATTCTCCACCATAAAAACTTAACGATTAGTCCTAAATGTTTTGAGAATTCCTAGGTTCGGATGAGATTCATTGAAACTATTCAATGACATGTTTAAACCTCGATATGCCCCTCTTGTTTGTGACTGGGATACTGAGGATCACAAAGCGGGTGTGAATTACCATGCAAATTCACATGGTGCCTTCATTGTAACGATCACCTATTCGATGTGCCGGTAAACCACACACGCTCCATCGAACTATGATAAACAATGAATCACCCTTTGCCACCTTTGCTTAGAACCAATTAGTGTGCCGGTAAACCACACACGCTCCACTAACTTCTTAGCAAGGGTGCAAAGTGTAATTTCATGGGATTGCATCAATTCACTTTTCCTAAAGTAACTAAGATTGGGAAATTTTTAAAATATGTGTAGTTACTTTGTATTACTTATTATACTTTTAATGAGAGGATGAGGTTGCCCTATCCTACCCGTTCGGCTAACAACCCTCCACCGATCAAGCAAGCGGTGGGTGTGAGTGTACACCCATTAAGCGCCATTTTATAGGCCGCAACCTTATACCCACCTTATAGATCGGCTTCGTGAATGAGGCCTACTAAAGGTAAGACTAGCATTTAGTTATACATATACATATATATATATATATATATATATATATATATATATATATATATATATTATTCTAGTAATATCATATTAGTATAGGGTTGTATTTTAAACATTTTAAAATCTAGGGTTTGAAATTTAAATTGTCTAAATTAAAACTTTTAATTACAAAATATAAATTTCAAAACTTGAGGACAAGTTTTAAACATTTAAAACATGGAGGATCAAATAACAAATAATTTCAATTAACAATTAATTTCCTAATTATCTATATTTGATTTATTCAAGATTTCTTGCAAGATAATTACCAAAATAATCAAAATAATTAATTAATTATCATATAAGGAAATTAAATATTTTATTAGTTGATAAATATCTTTAATTAGATCAAGATAATAGTCATATATATCAAAAAATCGGATTAGGGTTGATCTAATATGATTAAGGTAAGTTTCCATAACATAATCATGAAGAAATCCCGAATCTGGCCATTCCTGACGCTTCGACTCGCCGAGTGCACAAAGGGACTCGCTGAGTCAGGCCAACTCGCCAAGTCCACTTTGGAACTCGTCGAGTCCATGACTCAGAAACACAAAAATCGAATTTTGCAACTCGAATCAGTGCTTCAACTCCACCGGGTAGAAAAAGAATCAGTGCTTCACATAGCTTCTTCTTTAGCAACTCGAATTTTGCAGTTATGTTTCAGACAATTAAGCAACAATTTAATGAAAACCAAGCTAGTCTCTGATACCACTTATGGGTTTTAGCCATAAGAACTTTCGTATGTGCGCATGCAAAACCCTAATGCTTGGAACTAGGCTTTCTAATTAAACATGCTTTGAATCCAAGACTTCTAATGACTATTTAAGAATAAGAATAATGATAAAATAGATCTAGAATCATACCTTTGAATTCCTTGTTGATCTTGTTGTCTTGGAGCTTCTAGAGTCACAATTGTCACTCCTCTAATGGCTTACAAACACCAAATAGCAAGGAGGATGATTTAGGAGAGAGGAGAGGGGAGGAAATCGGCCAGGGTTTCTCTGCTTTAGCTGAAGTGCCGATTTCCCTTAGCCATGGGGTCTATTTATATTTGTAGACTCCTTAAGGGTTACAACCTAAACCCTAATTGGATAATCTTCTCTTAAGGCTATCCAAATCCTTTCCATAGATATCTCCTTGGACGATTTGAAGCTATCCTAGCTTCTAGAATCCGTCCATCATATATCTATATGGATTTACAGTCTAAAGTTTAACTATCAAACAATTGACAGTTTATACCCTCTTATTTAATTAATCTCTTTAAGTCACCAAATTAATTCCAATTAATTATATGACTTATATTAATCAAATAACAATATATAATTCTTTATATTATTCTTATAATATACTAATAATATTTACTCTCTCTTAATAAATCATCCTATCAAGTTGCTATGGTGAAGGCAACCCAAAAGGACTATGCACAACCGGGTCAAATACTTGCCTAATATAGTTGCAGCCTTAGACACTATTCCAACAAAAACTACCGCTGCCAGTTCCAGATCATGAGTGGGGTAGTTCTTTTCATGCTCTTTCAGCTGTCGAGACGCATATGCTATCACCTTTTCTCTTTGAGTCAAAACACAACCCAAACCAACACCAGACGCATCGCTATAGATAGCAAAGTCTTCAACTCCATCGGGTAGAAAAAGAATCAGTGCTTCACATAGCTTCTTCTTTAGCAACTCGAATGCTTCTTTGTGCTTAGCACTCCAAGCATAAGTAGCTCCTTTGTGGGTCAAAGCTGTTAGTGGAGTAGCGATCTAAGAAAACCCTTCGATAAACCTTCGGTAATATCCGGCTAATCCCAAAAAAATTCGGATCTCTGTGGGCCTTTTCGGTTATTCCCACTTCATTACAGCTTCAATCTTCGCTGGATCAACCATTATCCCTTTTTGGTTGACCACATGACCCAAGAATTGGACTTCTCGAATCCAAAAATCACATTTGGAGAACTTTGCATACAACTTCTCCTTCTTCAAGACTTCCAACACTTCTCACAAGTGTTGGTCATGCTCCTCTTGGATTTTTGAGTAAATCAGAATGTCATATATGAACACTATCACAGATTTATCAAGGAACGGTTTACAAACCCTGTTCATTAAATCGATGAATGATGCTAGAGCATTGGTTAGTACAAACAACCAAAAACTTTTAGTGTCCATATCGTGTTCTGAATGCAGTCTTTTTGATATACTGCTCTCTCACCTTCAGCTGATGATATCCTGACCTTAGGTCGATCTTTGAAAAGTAACTTGAACCTTGTAGTTGATCGAACAGGTCATCAATCCTCGGCAACGGATATATATACCTTATTGTTGCCTTGTTCAGCTCCCTGTAATCGATGCACATTCTCATACTTCCATCTTTCTTCTTTAAGAATAACACCGGATTGAAATCGTTATCCAACAACTTCTGAAGTCACATTATCATCTCCTTCATCTCCGTCGATGCTAATCGGTAAGGTGCTTTTGCTATTGGCGTCGTCCCTGATAATAAGTCTATTTTGAACTCCACTTGTCTATCAGGCGGTAATATGGGAAGATCTTCGGGAAATACTTCCGGATAATCACACACCACAGGAATGCTCTGCATCTCCTTTTTCTCCTTCTTAGCATCTATCACGAATGCCAAATATGATATACATCCTTTGGCCAAACACTTTCTGGCTTTCATTAGATAAATGTTTCCCGAATTTACCCTACGTTTTTCCCCATACACCATAAATGACTCTTTCCCTGGCGGGTTTACTTTTACTATCTTCTTCTTGCGTAATATCTCAGTATCATTGGCGCTAAGCCAATCCATTCCCAGCACGATGTTGAAACCATTTAGTTCAATAGGAAATAATTCCTCGTGGAACTTATTACCATTCAAATCAATGAAGATGTTTTTCATGCGATGGCTAACATGTATAAACTTGCCACTAGCAACCTCGACTAATAAAGCATTATCTAGTCTATCGACAGGCAAAGCTAGTTTTCTACCAAATTCATGATAAATAAAGGAGTAGTTGGCTCCAGAATCAAATAATATTTAGGCATAAATTTTTTTTACGAGAAAGGTACCTGAAGTGGCATCAACTTCATCTTTTGCAGCCTCAAGTGTCATCAGAAAGGCTCTCGCCTTCGGTTTTGGCAGAATATTGTGTTTTGCTGCCTCCTTCTTTTTAGGACAGTCTTTGTGCCCCTCTTCGTTACATCCAAAGCACATCCTTTTGTTGGACGGACACTCATTGGCATAATGGCCAATTTTTCCACATTTGTAGCAGGTCACTTCCTCACTA
The DNA here is from genome assembly GCF_051521515.1 of Lactuca serriola. Classification (NCBI taxonomy): domain Eukaryota; kingdom Viridiplantae; phylum Streptophyta; class Magnoliopsida; order Asterales; family Asteraceae; genus Lactuca; species Lactuca serriola. Next base: position 331,512,689 of record NC_136411.1, read on the forward strand.
CATTTCCCATAGTGCTTTTTCTTGCACTTTTCACACCATTTCGCTTCGCCTCCAAACTTCTTCGAATTAGACTTTGAAAATTTGTTTTTCTTGCTGGAACCCGAAGTTCCTTCAAACTTTCTCTTTTTGCCAACCTCAACCTTGCTGGCGGTTCTCCCGTTGATCATATCCTCAACAGACTTGGCAACCCAGATAGCTGCCTCTAGAGTATGTGACTCACGTACTGGCACCGCGTACTCCCATGGGAGTCCCTTTGCATATCGATCAACTTTCGTCAACTCATCTGGAACGATGCGCAAAGCAAACTCCATTTTGTCGGTGAAGGCATTAGTGTAATCGTTGACTGACATGTTGCCTTTTGTCAACGTCAGAAACTTGTTCTCCTACTCTAGTAGATTTTGGGCCGAGTAGAACTTACGCTTGAACTGCACCAAGAACTCTGCCCAGGTCAGTTGCAGTGGCTCATTAGGGCTTAGGGTCTTCCCCGGAGTGTTCCACCAATGAACAGCACCACTTCTGAACTGACGTACTGCAAACGTGGTCTCCAACTTGCCTCTGCAACCACACGTCATGAAGGCTAACTCCATTTCTGAGATCCAATCCATAACTCCGATCGGATCCTCCTTTCCAGTGAAGGTCGATGGTTTGCAAGTCAAAAAGTCTTTGTACTTGCAACCAAGTCCATCAATTCCTCCATCGTGGTTGTTTTGTCTAACTAACGGTGGGTTGGCTTGACCAACAATCCCACTGAAGTTACCTCCTCTCGAATGCCCTTCATTCAACTACGTCTGTTCAATCGACATTGAAAGTTTTTCACGATTCTGCCGAAGCAGACGTCTAGTTTCATCTATTTGATGATTCAACATCGTCTGAATCATCAATTGTACACCAGCCATTGTTATTGGCTCAGGTGCTGCTGCTACAACAGGTACTCGCTCAACCACAAGTGGTTGATTTCGGTCTTCGTTCACGTTTCCATCTCCACTTCTAGTTCTTACCATTTTGATCTACACACCGAATAAGGTGAATTTAGATCCTCTATCACGATAGATAATTATATCATCCTTATCACTCCGAAACGTTTACATGCTAGTTCTAATACCGTAATCATATGCTTAGAATCCTAAACACATAAGGTCTCCATATCCGGTTGGCAACAAACCATAGATCCGAACAATTAATATCATATATATGGCAAACATATAACATTTAGCACATAAAAGCATTTTAGACAGCTTTCCTAAAATAAACTAGTGCTCGTTTCTGAAATATAACAGACACTCATCTCACAATTTCACTTAGCATTTTAAGTTGAAGTCTAGAAATCCTACAAATTCCTAGTTCACTTAAACTAATGCTCTGATACCAACTGTGACATCCCCAAATTCACAGCCATAAAAGGCCGATTTAATTTATGCTTTTAAAATAATTTCAGAGTAAATCCATTGATTTAAAAGAGTTGAGGAATTTGTTCCCAAAATGAAATATGATAAAATAAGATTTACCAAAGCATTTCTTAAAGAAATGTATTTTCATTATATAACAAAACTCAGGATGTCATGTTCCGATACAGACCAAAAGCATAAACGACACATTATAAGCCTTAAAACAGTTATATACACAACATGCCTATAATCAAAATATCTTGACAAGTCATCCAACTTATGCTCTCACGCCACTTCCTGTAATACAAAGAAAACTGAGTGGGCCAGGCTTGGGAGCCTGGTGAGCACATAGGGTTTTCAACCCACAATAAATATTTATATTAATTTCATCAACCAACAATAACCCAATTATCCATTCCCGTTATCCTCACTTTACGTCCCTAAAACAACTATCACAAGGGACCTAGTCTAAGAATTTTCATCGGGGCGACAACACATGCTTCGGGGGTTCCTCAGCAATATATGTCAAACAAGGCAACCATGTGGGGGATGGAGTACAACAAATGAACACCCAAGTTCATTAACACCTACAGGTGGCGAGGCTGCCAGCGTTCCACTAGAATGTCTAGAAAAGTTCGTAGTCGTCATCTAAAATCCGCTAGATGACTGGAACACAATAACATCGAGGCCTCTCATCAGTTTATCACAGGTCAACTATCTACTCAGTTCTACCCAACATTTTTTTGTGGATAGCAACATGCATAATCATTCAGAATCAACTTATAAACTTGATAAGATATACATTCAATACTCATTCCAGATAAACAGATCATATGCATTTATATATATATACACATAACACGTATTCTATATGAGATACTTCATATTTATGTGTTATAAGAAAAGGGAAGATACCCTCACTCACGACATATACTTAAACATACAACAATACTTGTATTAACAATCGTGTATATGAAAGGGATTATGCACTCACTTGATAAGACGATGCTCGGCCAGCACTACGGCTCTTAATGTAGTAACTCTTCGATGAATCCGGGATATCTTCACACATCGGGCTTCTTGCAGGCAGAGCTTCGGTTCAGAAACTCTTTTCTTCTTGGCATCTTCGGAGCTTCGGGACTTGCTTCGGGTGTCGGGATGATGCTAGGGCGTCGGGGGTATAATTTACACGTAAATCGAGGTAATATGGAGTGAGAGGAAAGATATTTGGCAACCATAAACGGCGGGACTCGACTTCTATTTACAGGAGGCTGAAATCTTATGCTTACGTCGTGAGCCACTAATGCTCACACTGTGAGCTCGATAGGTCACTGCGTTCGTCATGACCACTTGCCCTGGAAGATGTCCATCACATGCTCACGTCATGAACATTGTGCTCACGTCGTGAGCTCTGACACAGGTGGAAGTTCGTGCCCCGAGCTTCATAAATTCATATCTTTCACATACGAGCTCTGTTTTCGACGTTCTTTATATGCACGCGTAGGTGAGATTATGCTCTACAACTTTTGTTTAGACTACGTCGGCTAATTTCGACTTTAAATTTTATTATATTATTTTTAGTAGGCCGGGACAGAAAAACTCCATTAGAAATTCATAACTTCTTCATCCGACGTCCGTTTTCGTCTGTCTTTTCACCATTGCATTACTATCGACGAGATCTTCGATCCTCGTTGAGATTGTTTTGGCTAGAAATAACTTGATCTCATATTCGAACTTTGGGTTGCATACTGCTAATTCAAAACTTCGAAAAATCATAACTTCCTCATACGGAGTCAGATTTAGATGTTCTTCTTATGCACGCTCTCGATTTAACGTATTCTACGACTTTCGTTTAGATCACTAAGGCTAAATATTTCGCTATCGTAAACTCACTATTTACGTCATGTAGTATCGTATCGGTTCTATCGCGAAACTTCGACAGGTCATAACTCCTTCGTTATAACTCGGATTTCGGCTTTCTTTATATTTTCGGAATCCTCGTAACGACCACTACAACTTCATGTATAGATATCGGGCTTATCTAATATTTTATTATTATGCTTACTTTTATTCTTAATTCATTTAAGCCACACAATTAAGCATAAAACACATAATACTCAAAAAATACATTTCTATTATTTCAAAATGAGCTACAAAGGTTAACCTAAACTATTACATCAATATTAATGCCTAGCCTAGAAATACGGGCGTTATAGATAGTAATAACATTTTTCATTAAAAAGTCTATCAAATTATTCATTAATTGTTCAAAACCAACATCTAGTCATAATCATTAAAACATCAGAGTGCAATTATTTAAAATGCAGAAATCATGAAGGGAAGATGTTGTGCCATCACGTCGGGCCCTTCCCTTTTGAACCGGAAGTACCTGAAACCATAATCATAAATTGTAAGCATAAAGCTTAGTGAATTCCTCAAAATACCGCATATCTAAAACACATAAGTTCCATGTGCTACCCCTATGGTCTTTCCTTGCAATGTCAAGGGCCAAATCCCGGTCTTACATACAAGTGCCATGGGCTACCCCCTGTCTTTCCTTGTAAAGCCGAGGGCCAAATCTCGATCTTACATACAAGTGCCAGGGGCAAGATCCTGATCTTTTATACAATTGCCAGGGGTTAGATCCTAGTCTTTCGTGCAAGCATCACAGAGACAACTAGCACTCCAAATAACAAGTAACGGGTCGGCATTGGTGCCTTCGACCCATAGATATAGTGAGAAAACTCACCTCACAAACATATAAGCAAATTGAATAGCACGCCACTCCTAGACCAGCTCTACCAGTTACCTTAATAAATTCAATGAGACAATCTCAACATATAAGTCAAAATACCTAATACACCCCTAGGTCAAACCCTAGTAATATCTAGGTCAAAGTCAACCGAGTCAAACGAGTTGAGCCAAGGAGTACGTGTTGGATTAGGTGTTTAAGACCATAACTATAATTTGTATGTACTTGAATTGATAGTAACAATTTCCTTTTGGGTTTCCTTCAAACCTGGCAATTGAATACGATTATTGTTGGAGAGAGAAGAATGATTTATTAATTTATTACTTGGTTAATAAATTAATTTATTAATGTATTATGGATATAATATATTAATTAGAAATCATATTGTTTAATTAATATTTAATCATAAATTAATTTGGAATTAATTTTGGGATTAAAGGAATTAATTGAAATTGTAGGGACTAAAGATGACAATGTTCAAAAGTTGAGCATTGAGCATTCTAGAACCTCCTTTAGAGGGATGGAATGAAATCTAGAGTGTCCTAGTGTTTCCTTGGGCTCTAAGGGTGCCTTGGAAGCCTTAGGGAGGAAGTTAAGGGATTAGGGTTATCTAAGATACACCTGCCTTATCCTAAACCTTCTTTATCACCTATATAAACCCCTATAGGGTTGGATTTCGTCTAAGGGCACTCCAAGAGAGGCTAGGGCCGAATTTTCCACTTCCCTTCTCTCTCCATAGTAATCCTTGGTTGCTAGGTTTGTTTGTGAGCCATTAGAGGCGCGACAATTGTGGCGCTTGCTACCAAAGTTCAAGATCTTCAAGGATTTGATTGTTATTACAATATAACAATAAAGGTATGTATCCTAACCCTAATTATATGTCAATTTCGAAAATTACATGTGCCTCCTAGGGTTTCTAGTTTTTGTGTTCAATGTTTGTATGTCTAATTGTGAAAACATAGATCCTCATATTAGGGTTACATGCACACATAAGATTGTTTATTTTGTATAAAACCCATCAGTGGTATCAGAGCGTATGGTTTTTGTTTTCAATTAGATTTGGTACAATTGATTGAACTAGAAAAAATTAGGGTTTATGGCTATTAAACCCTAAGGCCTTTAAATTTTCGCAAATTAGGGTTTTAGAACCCTGTTTTTCGAAAATCCCTAAGGGGTTTTCAAACCCTTTCCTTTGGCCACCTTGGAGTCGAAATCTAGGGTTTTCTAACCCTAGTGTTTTTTGATTTTTTGGGAAGGTTGAAAGCCTTGCCTTCCACTCCAAGTAGAAGATTTTGAAATCTATGGAATAAGTTAGTAGGTTGTTATTTTTGGTGATTATCTTGTAAATTGTTTAATAATTAAAGATATCCCTACCTAAATTTCAAAATCCATGGATAAAGGATTAAATTAAGTTAATATGTTTAATTTAAATTGGTAATCCTTATTTGATTTAATAATTTAATTAATCGTTTAATTTTTTTGAATATTTATTAAATCAAAGGTTTTTTAAATTTTAAGAATTTAAATTAAATGGTTTTAGTTTTTGAAAATTTTAAAAAAAAGACCCTAGTATTTTAGAAGGTTCAAATACACCCTTATACTATATAAAATTAAAAGTCTAATATATTATATATGTATAAGTAAAGAGTCAGTCTTACCGTTAGTAGGCCTCATTCACGAAGCTGGTCTATAAGGGGTGTTTAAGGAAATTACCTATAAAATGGCGATTGAATGGGTATCCACTCTTACCCATCACACTCTTGACTAGTGGAGGATCGTTAGCCGAACGGGTAGGATAGGACACAACCTTCCATTATAAGTATAATGAAAAACAAAGTAACTAAACACTTTTATAAATTCCCAAATCTTAGTTACTTTAGGAAAAATGTGGAATTTGTGCTAATCCATGAAATTGCACATTGCACCCTTATTGGCCGATTAGTGGAGCGTGTGTGGTTAACCGACACACTAATATGGGACCAATGAAGGATGGCAATGGTTAGCTTGATGTTTATCATAGATCAATGGAGTGTGTGTGGTTAACCGACACATTGATTAGGTGATTCGTAACATCAAGAGCACCGAGTTAATTTGCATGGTTATCCACACCTTGTTTGTGATCCTCGGCATCTCGGTCACAAATGAAGGGCACAATTGAGATTTAAACATGACATTGAAAAGTTCAATGAATCTCAAAAGATCTTGGAGTTTCAATTCATTTACAACTTAAATTTCTTTTTCGTTTTTCATGGTGGAAATTGGTAAATAGTCATTTACCTACCTTCAAATGTTCTACAATTTGGATTACGTCATCCCTCTTCCAAATTGTAGAGCATTGTGTTGGATCCTAGCCTTAATATCTCATTTGGGTGTTTTATTAAGGACTCAATCAACTGACTTGAATTTTCTCCCGTTTTGTAGATGTCTGATTCTAACTATGGTCTTCCCAAATCCGTTGGAACAAGCTTTCCACATGAAGATGATATTACACGATTCGATCGAGGACCAAGAGATCATTCTTCACTTCCTCCACCTCCTCCTCTTGTTCTTCCTGACCCACAAGTTCGAAGGCTTGAAAAGTTTAAGCTCACTCAAGCCCTTTTGGCAAGTAAACACGAAGAAGGAAAGTCAGTGTGTGCACACGTCTTAATGATGAAGTCACATGTTGTCAAGTTAAGAATGTTGGGAGTCGTTGTCTGTGAGAAGTTGGCTGTTGACTGGGTTCTTCAATCGCTTCCTTACTCATATAGTGAGTTCTTAAGAGAGTACTATGTGATGGACCACGACGTGACCCTCATCGATCTCACCTATTTGCTTTTTGTTGTTGAATCAGAAATGATTTGGCACACTGGAGAAGCAAAGTTGATTGGTAGATCTGCCTTCCAAACCTCCATGGACATAGGCAATGGCAACAAAAGGCATGCCATGGTCAAAAAAGTTTGACCATAAGAGAAAGGAAAAGTCTGATTTAGTTCCGTGTGTTATTCCAAAAGAGTCAATTTACTTTTAGTGCCAAGATAAGGGGCATTGGAGACGAAGCTTGTGACAACCCAAAGTTTATTCCGTTACATTACCCCGTTTCCGTTAACGGAATATTCCACTGTATAAAAGTTCCGTTAATAAGAGGTCGTCAAATAAATAAATGTTTTATTTATTTATGTTTTATGTCGTGATAGTCGTAATAAAGTAAATGAAAACACTTAAATTACATTTCCATAGTAATTTAGAAAAAGTTAGTTTTTATTATTACGACCACTAAATCGGGTGCGACCAAAAGCCCCGTATAACGGCAGTATCGGGTAGATTTCCACTGAGCTTCAACTCCAACCCATATATAAGGGGGAATGGACTTCATTCCACCCCTTTTCACTCTCTCTATAAACTCTCTCTCTACAAACTTTTCCCGAGCCAAAAATCGTCCGTTTCGAGCCCCAAACGAGTAGGTAAACTATCCTAACTTGTTGTATAGCCTATCTAGCATGCAAATTCGTGTTTAAATCATAAAATAGGGACAAAATGATGTGTTTATGGCCCAAGAACACTCTTGGACCGTGAACACCATTTAATGGGGTTTTTAAGTCCCAAAACCCCTCCAAATTGTCCCTAAGGCTTAGATATGACTTTTAGGCTTACCTATTCGGACTTAGAACACCTTGAAACGAGTTTTTGAAGAGTAAACATGAGTTTACTGCCCAAGAACATGCTTGGGCCGTAAACTCCTCTTCATGGGGAGTAAACTCAAGATTTTGTGCTAGAAATGCCCCAAACACCCCCCTATGGCCTTGGAAAAATACCTTGACGCAATACCAACATTGTAGAAGCCTTAAATTTCAATAAAACTAGGGGAGTAGGAGTTCACGACCGTGAACTCCCATAGGGGTGGTTCATGGGCTGTAAACTCCCAATTTATGCCCAAATGGTGCCCTAAACTCCCCATTTGACTTGGAACAATGCTTAGGAATTTACCCTCTACCATTTAAGACTTGAAAAGACCAAAAGATTGAGTGTATAGGAGCTTATGGCCGTAAGCTCCCTTGCTTAGGGCCGTAAACTCCTCAATGGTCCATGTGAAGCCTTAAATCCATTCATACAAGTTAGATTTGGACCTAGCAAAATTCCACAATTGATATGAAGCCTTTAAGCACCCTAGAACACCCTCACCACGAGTTTACAGCCGTAAAATCTTGGGGAGTAGTCCCAGGGCCATAAACACCCTATGGTGAGTTTACTCTTGGAGATTAAACTCCATTCCTAAATCATTCAAGCCCTTAAATGTTACCCGGGACACCCCAAATGCTTAACCAAAGTGTTTTCCGCTCCTTAGAGTGCGTATACTTGTTTAATTAGTATATAATATACTAATTGTATGTGAACATATGTTATCATCTGTTAAATAGGTCTCTAAGTGTGTCCAAGTCTTTACTTGACACCGAGCACCCAACCGGCGCCTTCGTCGGATCCACTTACACCAGGTGAGTTCATAGCCCTGAATGAACCTTTTTATATGCTTTTACATGTTTTTACATGTTTTATAGGAGGGAATACAAGTTAAACATGCCAGTTATCATATCAATCACATGTGATTGATAACCCGCCTGCACAAAGATTTACCACAATGTAAACTGTTTTACCAAGTAGGACACTATAAATGGTTTTCTAAAAAGGTTTTCACTTGTTCAAAACCCTTACTCAAACTTATTTTAACAAAGAATACCAAATTGTGATTTTCTTAAGTGTAAAGGTTTTTCAAGGTTTTCAACAAAGTTCTCTTTCATGTCGTATACTCTTACCTATTAGATACCGCTGTTTCATTTTCACTTAGTTTGAACTCCTACTTGATAATGTCTCCACTTTGTGATACACTTATATTTGGTAACGCATATACATCATGGTTCAGTTATTCACACACTATTCGTTTATACATCTCGACTCGGTTATTCACACACTGTTTGTTTATACATCTCGACTCAGTTATTCACACACTGTTCGTTTATACATCTCGACTCGGTTATTCACACACTGTTTGTTTATACATATCGACTTGGTTATTCACACACTGTTCGTTTATACATCTCGACTCGGTTATTCACACACTGTTTGTTTATACATCTCGACTCGGTTATTCACGCACTGTACGTTTATACGTGCGATTCAGTTATTCCACACTGTAAGTTTCCACTTGTTACACATTCAGTCGTAGTTAGATGTATGTATGTGCTTGTATAGGTGCATATAAAAAATGATTGAAGGACTTAGGTGTAACAGCCCGGAATTCCAGGTATCGTTATATTTATGATTTTGGGTGTTTTAAGAGGGGACTCGGCGAGTTGGAGCTCAGACTCGCCGAGTAGGATCGCGGATCTGGTCGCGGGTTCGCGACTGGACTCGACGAGTCCGGATATGGACTCGGCGAGTCCGCGCTGTTTAGCGAAACCCTAACCGTCCAGGTTTGGGACGTATATAAGGGGCCTTATGGCCGTCATTGTTCACCCTAGTCCTCTGAGAGAAACCCTAATTCGATTGTGAGCATCTGGAGCAAGGTAGAAGACCATTATTGATCTTGGAAGTGTTATCTTGCAAGGAGGAGGAGGCTTGGTTAAGGGAACAACAAGAGAAGCCACATTCTGAGGATTTGGGGACACAGAGCACGTTATTCAGGTAATATTTCGAGTTGCATTCTTCTATGTTGATGTGTATATGGATTTAGGGTTTATTGAACCCTTTTGTGGCTAGATTGAGTGTTACCTTAGTCCCCCAAGCGATTGGAACCCTGTGTTGGGACCCTTGGAAGTCCAGAATGTCCCATGCCTGAGCTTTTCGGGAATCAATGGAGGTTTTGGATTGGAATCCTTATGCCTTAGGTCAAAATGTAAATTATGAGTCATGGGGTGTATTATGAGCACCGAAATGAGGACTTTACGTGATGAACCAGTCTAGGAAGGCCAGACCTATGAATGGTCGGAGCAGATCTGATCTTAGAAAGCAGTTTGAGCGGTTGCATGGCATGGACTCGCCGAGTCCGATGAATAGACTCGGCGAGTATCTTGAAGATTAACTGGGACTCGCCGAGTTGTTCTTCAGGCTCGGCGAGTTGAGTCGGGGTGGCCCCGCGATTCTTCCAGGAGGAACTCGTCGAGTCAAGAGGGATACTCGACGTGTAGAATGGGAATCTTAGAGAATTGGTGAGAACGTGTAGACTCGCCGAGTCGCCCTAGCGCTCGTCGAGTCCGGTCAAAGTTGACCGTTGACCGTTGACCAGAGTGGACCTGTGTTGACTTCTTAGGGATAGTCAATATTAGAGATATAAAGTGTTAACTAGGGACATATGATGTTATAGGAGGATTGTAGATCGGCGGATCGAGCACGAGAGACTTCGGGATTTGCTAGCTTTCGATATTCACAAGGTGAGTCTTCTCACTATACTTCACCCGGAAGGGTTTGACTGTGTGACCGGAAGGTCGGATATGATATGTGATATATGTGCTATATGTGATATTTAACTGTTATATGTGCTATGTATGTTATGTGGGCCGGAAGGCATTATGTTATGGGCCGGAAGGCGTGTAATCTGGACCGTAAGATTGGCGTGGGTAGGACCGGAAGGTTTACCCAGCAGGGACGGAAGTCCCCTGAGACACATGGACCGGAAGGTCAGGGCCTGGAAAGGCGTATGTGCGTAAGTTGTATTTTGGGGAACTCACTAAGCATTTATGCTTACAGTTGTTATGCATGTGTTTCAGGTACTAGCGAGGACCGTGGGAAGGCGCCGGCGTGATCTGTACACACTGATAGATGTTTTGTGATCTTGGGATTCATATGATTTGTAATTTTTTTACATGACACTTGGAATGTTTATGCCATGTTCTGATTGAAAATACTTTATTTTGAAATGAAAAATTTGTTTGGAAATTTACGTTGTTACAAATTGGTATCAGAGCCTTGGTTTGAGGGATTCGGGTGCACCTTCGGGCGTAACTGAACTCAAACCGAGGATTTGAGGAAAACTTTTAAAATAAAGGCATAAACTTTTGTAAATGATTTTGTGGTAAACAAGAAAGAAGCAGTGTGTACGATCAGTCAGCGCCCGAACGGTAAAGATCCCCAAAATACCTTACAATGTTATGTTAAGAGATAAGATATGATGTGAACTGTTATGCATGCTAGAAGAGTAGGTATTCATGATAGGACTAGAGTGGCCTGATTTGTGATGCCTTAGTCTAGGGAAATCTGCTGCTATGAGGTGCTTTGAGAGCGAGTGGGTAGCTAGTGCATGGCAAGAATAGAGTACTCAGGATCCGGGGTTTAGGGAGGAGGAATTGGGGTGAATGCTGATGCGATGTAGTCGGTAGTATTGGGCCCGTACTACCGAAGACACCGGGTCAGTGGGAGACCCAAGTTAGAATCCCTGGATATCGGAGACTGAGTAGGGTTGCGTTATCGAGTGCAATTATACTCGATGGAGTCTCGGATAGTTTTATGTTGTATTTCAGAGACATCATGGTTAGACCACGCCACGGATCGAGTACGAGCGGGGTGAGTGACGAGGAGATTCGTCAGATGATTCATGAGGAGGTGGCTGCAGCGATCCGGGCTGAGATTCCGGAGATGTTTGGGTCTATTAAGACCACCTTGATGGAGACTTTTGATGAGCGGTATGCCGCATTGACCGAGGCTGCAGCCACTGCAGCTACCGCAGCTGTGGCCGCTGCCAGGCCACAGGGGGGTGACTCGTTACTGTTTCGGGAGTTCAGCAACACGAAGCCACCTGAGTTTGATGGGACGCAGGATCCGATTGCTGCGATGAGGTGGATCGCTGATATTGAGGGGTGCTTCTACACTTGTTCATGTCCGGAGCATCTGAGGGTACGGTTTGCTTTGAACCAGCTCCGTCTGGGAGCGAAGGATTGGTGGAAGTTCGTGACGGCGAACTTCACTTTGGCAGAGATTTCAGCAGTGACATGGGAGGGGTTTACCTCTATGTTCAGAGACGAGTACGTTCCCCCGGTGGAGAAGGAACGATTGGTTCAGGAGTTCTTGACCCTCACGCAGGGTACTGATTCAGTTGCGGTGATCACGCGGAAGTTTCATGAGAGGGCGATGTTCTGCCCCGAGCTGGTGTCCATAGAGCAGGCTCGGATGAGCCGGTACTTGGGTGTTTTGAGGAGGGATATCCGGGAGTTTGTGTCAAACTCCACCTATCATACCTTTGCTGAGCTTCAGGCGAATGCCAGGAAGCACGAGATCGAGTTGGAGACCCAGGCCAGGGAGGAGGCCGAGTCTCAGCGGGTGGACCGGCGGCCGGCTCAGTCTCAGCCGGCAGCCAAGCGGGCTAAGCCCGCCGATTCGAGGACGGGAGGTCCGAAGGGCCGCACTTGTGGAAAGTGCGGCAAGGGTCATGAGGGGACATGTCGATCTGGTGCTTGCTACAAGTGTGGCAAGGAGGGGCACATCGCTAGGGATTGCCCCAAGGGGTTTATGGTTTGCTTTCATTGCAACCAGACAGGCCATCGGAAGGTCGAGTGCCCTCAGCTTCTTCAGGGATTTGCACCTACTGCCAGGGCTACTGAGACTCGACCGGTGAAGGCCGAGGCCCCGAGGGCTCGTGGGAGAGCCTTTCAGCTGACTGCGGAGGAGGTCCGCGCTGCGCCCGATGTTGTGGCAGGTATGCTTTATTTCATGTATTTATTTTGATGTCGAGATGTTATGCTTATGTTATGATATGCGTAGGTACTTTCCTTGTGAACTCCGTGCCTGCTTTAGTGTTATTTGACTCGGGTGCGAGTAGGTCCTTTGTATCTTTGGCTTTTAGTCAGCATATCAGCGTTAGTCGTGAGTTGTTGAGTCGGCCTCTGAGAGTTTCTATAGCTGACGAGAGAGTGATTTGTGCCACGGAGGTTCTCCGGGGATGTGTGTTAGAGATTTTCGGGGTTGAGTTTCCGATTGATCTGATTCCTATTGCGATGGGTGATGTCTGTGTCATTGTGGGCATGGAATGGTTGAGCCGATTCGGCGCCGTCATTGATTGTGAGCGTCAGCTGGTGACTATACGAGACCCTAGTGGGAGAGTTCTTTCGGTGTACGGCGAGGGTACCCGTGCGGGATCAGCTTTTTGTTCGGCCGCTAGGGCGAGGCAGTGTCTACAGCAGGGCTGTAAGAGTTTTGTGGCGTATGTGATGGATACGCGGGAGGTCTCCGAGAGACCGAGATCAGTTGAGGAGGTCCCAGTGGTGCGTGAGTTTCCAGATGTTTTCCCCGAGGAGCTGCCGGGAGTACCTCCTGTGAGGCAAGTAGAGTTTGGTATCGATCTGGTTCCGGGGGCCGCGCCTATCGCTAAGGTGCCTTATCATTTTGCACCTCCAGAGATGCAAGAGTTGTCCTCGCAGCTTCAGGAGTTGCTGGGGAAGGGATTCATTCGGCCGAGCAGCTCGCCGTGGGGAGCACCTATTCTGTTCGTCAAGAAGAAGGATGGTTCACATCGGACGTGCATTGATTACCGGGAGTTGAACAAGTTGACGGTCAAGAACCGTTACCCGTTACCGAGGATCGATGATTTATTTGATCAGTTGCAGGGAGCATCTTGGTTTTCCAAGATCGATCTGAGGTCGGGGTACCATCAGGTGAGAGTGCGGAATGAGGACGTCCAGAAGACAGCGTTTAGGACGCGATATGGGCATTATGAGTTTGTGGTGATGCCTTTCGGGCTCACCAATGCCCCGGCCGTGTTCATGAATCTCATGAACAGGGTATGCAGGCCGATGTTGGATCGGTCAGTGATTGTATTTATCGATGATATTCTAGTGTATTCGAGATCTAGAGAGCAGCATGAGGAACATTTGAGGGAGGTCCTTGGGGTTTTGAGATCGGAGAAGCTTTATGCAAAGTTCTCCAAGTGTGACTTCTGGTTACGGGAGGTCCAATTCCTAGGACATGTTGTTAATCAGGAAGGGATATTGGTCGATCCGGCCAAGGTTGAGGCGGTGATGAGTTGGGAGGTGCCGAAGTCACCCTCTGAGATCAGGAGCTTCCTTGGGTTGGCAGGGTATTATCGGAGATTTATTAAGGATTTCTCCAAGATCGCAGTGCCGCTCACCAGATTGACCCGGAAGGGTGTTGCATTCTCATGGGGACCCGAGCAGCAGACCTCCTTTGAGACACTTCGCCAAAGGTTGTGCGAAGCCCCGGTATTAGCTCTCCCGGAAGGGATGGAGGATTTTGTAGTATATTGCGATGCATCGATTTCGGGGTTGGGTGCAGTTCTGATGCAAAGAGGGAATGTAATAGCATATGCATCGACGCAGCTGAAGCCTCACGAGACAAGATATCCCACGCATGATTTAGAGTTGGGAGCAGTAGTGTTCGCTCTCAAGATTTGGCGTCACTACTTGTATGGGGTCCGATGCACGATATACACGGACCATAAGAGCTTGAAGTATTTGATGGATCAGCCCAACCTAAATATGCGTCAGAGGAGGTGGTTGGATGTGGTCAAGGATTATGATTGTGAGATCCTGTACCACCCAGGCAAGGCTAATGTGGTAGCCGATGCATTGAGCCGCAGGGCGGAGAGCACTCCACTGCGAGATGTATGTTTGAGATTGACTGTGATAGCTCCAGTATTGGATGCTATTCGTGGGGCACAGGCCGAGGCTGTGCGACCAGAGATGCAGAAGAGAGAGCGGGTCGTTGGTTTGGTTTCAGAGTTCGTTACGGATGGACGAGGGCTTATGACGTTTCAGGGTCGGATTTGGGTACCGTTCGTGAGTGGTACGCGTATTACTTTGATGGAAGAGGCTCATCGATCGAAATTTTCGATCCATCCAGGGGCTACGAAGATGTATTTGGATTTGAGGAAAGAGTATTGGTGGCCCTGTATGAAGAGGGACGTCGCATGGTTCATTGAGAGGTGCTTGACCTGCCGTAGGGTTAAGGCCGAGCACCAGAGACCGCATGGCAAGTTGCAGCCATTGGAGGTTCCCGAGTGGAAGTGGGAACAGATCACTATGGATTTCATCACCAAATTGCCGAGGACTGCCAGAGGAGTCGATGCAATTTGGGTGATTGTGGATAGGTTGACGAAGAGCGCTCACTTCCTTGCCATCAGTGAGAGTTCTTCAGCGGAGAAGTTGGCGGAGATATATGTGAGAGAAGTGGTATCTCGGCATGGAGTGCCGATCTCGATTGTTTCAGACCGTGATGTGCGCTTCACTTCCAGATTCTGGAAGAAATTCCATGAGGAGTTGGGTACTAAATTGCATTTTAGCACCGCATACCATCCCCAGACAGACGGTCAGAGCGAGCGAACGATTCAGACGCTGGAGGACATGCTTCGAGCGTGTGTGTTAGATTTCGGGGGTAGCTGGGATGCGTATTTACCCTTGGCGGAGTTTTCCTACAACAACAGCCATCATTCGAGCATTGGTATGCCACCCTTTGAGCTGTTGTATGGTAGGAGGTGTCGGACCCCATTTGCTGGGGAGAGGTGGGACAGAGAGTGATGGGCAGTACAGAGATCGTGCTTCAGACGACAGAGCAGATTCAGCAGGTTAGACAGAGGTTATTGACCGCCCAGAGCCGACAGAAAAGTTATGCAGACAGACGCCGGTCCGAGCTTGAGTTTCAGGTAGGCGACTTCGTACTCCTGAAGGTCTCTCCTTGGAAAGGAGTGATTCGATTCAGGAAGAGGGCAAGTTGGGGCCCCGGTATATTGGGCCTTTTCGTGTGATTGCGAGGGTAGGCCGGGTGGCCTACCGTTTGGAGTTGCCAACAGAATTGAGACAGATCCACGACACTTTTCATGTGTTGCAATTGAGAAAGTGTATAGCCGATGAGTCGGCAGTGGTTCCATTAGAGGACATTCAGGTGGATGCGAGCCTGAATTATGCTGAGAGACCAGTGGCCATCAGAGATCGGAAGATCAAGGTTCTGAGGAATAAGGAGATACCTCTGGTGTTAGTTCAGTGGCAGCACCGGAAGGGATCGGAAATGACCTGGGAGCCGGAGCGTGAGATGCGGGAGCAGCATCCGGAGCTATTTTCAGAGTGAGACTTCGAGGGCGAAGTCTAGTCCTAGTGGGGGAGAGTTGTAACAGCCCGGAATTCCAGGTATCGTTATATTTATGATTTTGGGTGTTTTAAGAGGGGACTCGGCGAGTTGGAGCTCAGACTCGCCGAGTAGGATCGCGGATCTGGTCGCGGGTTCGCGACTGGACTCGACGAGTCCGGATATGGACTCGGCGAGTCCGCGCTGTTTAGCGAAACCCTAACCGTCCAGGTTTGGGACGTATATAAGGGGCCTTATGGCCGTCATTGTTCACCCTAGTCCTCTGAGAGAAACCCTAATTCGATTGTGAGCATCTGGAGCAAGGTAGAAGACCATTATTGATCTTGGAAGTGTTATCTTGCAAGGAGGAGGAGGCTTGGTTAAGGGAACAACAAGAGAAGCCACATTCTGAGGATTTGGGGACACAGAGCACGTTATTCAGGTAATATTTCGAGTTGCATTCTTCTATGTTGATGTGTATATGGATTTAGGGTTTATTGAACCCTTTTGTGGCTAGATTGAGTGTTACCTTAGTCCCCCAAGCGATTGGAACCCTGTGTTGGGACCCTTGGAAGTCCAGAATGTCCCATGCCTGAGCTTTTCGGGAATCAATGGAGGTTTTGGATTGGAATCCTTATGCCTTAGGTCAAAATGTAAATTATGAGTCATGGGGTGTATTATGAGCACCGAAATGAGGACTTTACGTGATGAACCAGTCTAGGAAGGCCAGACCTATGAATGGTCGGAGCAGATCTGATCTTAGAAAGCAGTTTGAGCGGTTGCATGGCATGGACTCGCCGAGTCCGATGAATAGACTCGGCGAGTATCTTGAAGATTAACTGGGACTCGCCGAGTTGTTCTTCAGGCTCGGCGAGTTGAGTCGGGGTGGCCCCGCGATTCTTCCAGGAGGAACTCGTCGAGTCAAGAGGGATACTCGACGTGTAGAAAGGGAATCTTAGAGAATTGGTGAGAACGTGTAGACTCGCCGAGTCGCCCTAGCGCTCGCCGAGTCCGGTCAAAGTTGACCGGTTACCGTTGACCAGAGTGGACCTGTGTTGACTTCTTAGGGATAGTCAACATTAGAGATATAAAGTGTTAACTAGGGACATATGATGTTATAGGAGGATTGTAGCTCGGCAGATCGAGCACGAGAGACTTCGAGATTTGCTAGCTTTCGATATTCACAAGGTGAGTCTTCTCACTATACTGCACCCGGAAGGGTTTGACTGTGTGACCGGAAGGTCGGATATGATATGTGATATATGTGCTATATGTGATATTTAACTGTTATATGTGCTATGTATGTTATGTGGGCCGGAAGGCATTATGTTATGGGCTGGAAGGCGTGTAATCTGGACCGTCAGGTTGGCGTTGGTAGGACCGGAAGGTTTACCCAGTAGGGACGGAAGTCCCCTGAGACACATGAACCGGAAGGTCAGGGCCTGGAAAGGCGTATGTGCGTAAGTTGTATTTTGGGGAACTCACTAAGCATTTATGCTTACAGTTGTTATGTATGTGTTTCAGGTACTAGCGAGGACCGTGTGAAGGCGCCGGCGTGATCTGTACACACTGATAGATGTTTTGTGATCTTGGGATTCATATGATTTGTAATTTTTTTACATGACACTTGGAATGTTTATGCCATGTTCTGATTGAAAATACTTTATTTTGAAATGAAAAATTTTATTTGAAAATTTACGTTGTTACATTAGGAAGGCTTGTCCGCCCTATTTCCTTTTCTTTGTTTAGATGTGGTCTGGTGGGATCGGATGGTCGTCCGAAGGTCGTTTGATTCATTAGTTGTATGTTATGTATACGAGCATAGACATATAGGTTTACTCTAGTCAGTTCAGTTATGAGTCTCTACCCCTAGTTCAACACTTACATATGAAACCCACTACCCACTATTGGGATGCATCTTTGGGACACGGCCTTCTCCGTCGTCTAGTTGGTAACCAGAGTCTCCTGTAGGGAGAGCGGACATTGTGTGTATAGATCTATACGGGATTGACACCCCCACACCCTGACTGCTAGCTATAGTCCACGGCCTACCAAGCCAAGGGGTGACAAATGTCATATTTTATAGACGCTTGTAGGGCGTCAGGTACTCTAGTGTCGGTTAGTATGGTTACGAGTATCCCATGTTACCTTATAATTCATGGCCTTAAGGTAACAGTATTTTACCAGCAATTTACATTGTATGCTGGGAAACCCATTCTCAGAGTCACACTATTTTTAGACCTTGCTAGCCGTATCTTTCATTTGATACTGTCTGCGGTCTGTATTCTCTGTTTTAGACCTTGCTAGCTGTATCTTTCATTTGATACTGTCTGCGGTCTATATTCTCTGTTTTAGACCTTGCTAGCTGTATCTTTCATTTGATACTGTCTGCGGTCTGTATTCTCCGTTTCGACCTTGCCAGTTGTACCTTTCATTTGGTACCATCTGGGGTCTGTGTCTTTCTTTGTTAGACTGAGCCAGGCGCGTCGTTTGTTCGATACTCTCCTGGAGTCTATGATTCCTTTGCCTTAGTCAGCAGTCTTCACTGCTGAGGCATATCTTATTTCCTTGATTCCTCTTGCTTTCTTTAATAATCAAATTCTGTATTTTGATATTGATAGCGATTAAGGGAAAACCACCTTTTTACCACATAACTCCGTCCAGTCTTGGTAGAAGACTGCTTTTATTAAAGAAAATATAGGATTTTCTGGAAAAGACACTAATGAAATGAATACCCCAAAAACTACCACTTTTATTAAAGTTATTAGGATAAAATGACACTAAATACTTATGAACTCACCAGCATTTGTAAAAATGTTGATACTCGCTTTTCAAATAACTTGTATTCTCAGGTCAACATTAGACAGGTACATTCCCGGAGCTGTTGTTGAAGATAGCTTAGTACGAAACTGTACTTATATTATTACCTGTGTTACTTTGTTGTACTGATATGTAAACTATGTAAAACTATTACTATTAATGCAATGTTTTTTTGTACTTTGATTGCTATAATGCATGTGTTGTGATACTTGACATGACGTCATCCACCCCAGAACGTTTCCGCCGTTCCAGTTTTGGGGTGTGACAAAGCTGCCATGTCTACCTGAGAGATCTAAGAGATGGGAGAGTCAAGACGTATCACTCTACTTCAGGTAAAATCCATTAACTAACTCTGTAAGTTCCTATTTTTTTATTCTTAATACATTATGTGATAAGATTACATTTTTTGATGTTTTGTAGAATCGAAGTAATGAGAGGAAGCTTAAAGGAAGAAGTAAGCTAAGTCTGATCGCGAAGAAATAGATTTCGATCGCATGATTCGATGATCGGATTTTTGGAGCTGCTACTTTTAGAGTTATGATAGATTGTTTAGGAATATGTAATAGCATAGTTTTTCATTTGAATTGCATTGTAATGACAAGTTTTTCTGCACCTTTTATAAATAAAATAAAATTTTGTTTTTGTCTTATTTATTTATTTTCTTGCAATGGCATGTATGAAAAATTGACATTTGTGTATTTCTAGTTTTAGCAATGTTGAAATGGATGTGATTCTTAGTTACATTATTTGTGTAATGTCGAGAATGTACCAAATAAAGAAAGATTCTTGTCGCCCGAGTTTCAATTGGACAGTAACTTGGAATCATAAAAATTGTATTATATGATGAATGAGAACCTTCATATTTGGAAAATTAAGACTAATTCCTTGACAAAGAGTGAAGTGAAGGACTAGGACTGGTACACAATGTTATGTAGTCAAGTCCACCACAAAGAACAATAAGATTATTTGTCATGATTTACTAAAAGTCTAGTAAATATGGTTATGCCTACAAGATTAAGTGTAATTCTTAATCATTGAAAAGTTTTAATGTATGACAGAACGAATAAGAAGAATCAATTAGGCAGAAAGATAAAAATTTCTCCAATCTAAGAAGAAGGGAGAGTACTTTTGTATCGTGTTTTATGATTGTCTTGTTGATTATGAAACCATATCACAATTAATCCTATAAGGACATCTTAGTGCACTAGTATGGCTAAGAAAAGGAATCAGAAATTGTTGAAATGGTTAAATCAAAAGGATGAATCATACTTTGTTCCAAAATCAAGTCTTAGAGTCATACTCCAAGATTGTGAATTGAGTGACACATCTTAAGAAGTTCTAACACACTCTTCAAATGTGAAGTAGAAAAATTGTTTTTCTTACTCTTGCACGTTTGAAATCTATAAATTGTGATGTCTTGGATAAGACAAAGACCAACTAATACCAATTGTGTGTAGTGTTTGTCTTGATAAGAATCCACACTAACTATTGAATATTTTTTTGTCAAGAAATGTTTCTTGATAGGAGAATCTTATATGTCAAGAGGTTAGTGGGATCCTAAATGATCTTGAAAAGTTTCAAGAACTAATGAAGAGTAAACCTATTATTAAACACTAGTGCACGACTTGAGGTTTGTAACCTATCGTGTTGACATATCCTTGTTTATGTGCCATTCCAGTTTAGTAAACTATGCATATGAGTTCTACGAGTTCTCACTAGACTGCATAAAGGCAAGCACCTTGTTCAATGAAAGAACATTGACAATTATAGGTGAACTGCTAAATAACTTGGAAGCAATGGTGGGACCCTTGATGTCAAGAAATCAAGTATGAACAAGTTCTGTCCATATGAGTTTGGATTTGTCATGAACATTATCTTATGATCATGGTTATGAAAAATTCACATGGATAGGAACACATACACCATAAAATCTAAGTGTCATAAGGTTTCTCTCCTTCCGATGGCCCGTCTGGTTGCAATGAAAGCAAACCATATATCCTTTGGGAAAATCCATCACTATATGCCCCTCCTTTCCACATTTGTAGCAAGCACCTGATCGACAAACCCCATCATGTCCCTTGCTGCACTTCCCGCAAGTGCGGCCCTTCTGGCCTCCAAATCTCGAATCGGCGGGCTTTGCCCGCTTGGCTGCCGGCTGAGACTATGCCGGCCGCCGATCCTTCCCCTCCAGACTCGGCCTCCTCCCTTTCCTGAGTCTCCAAATCAATCTCCCTCTTCCGAGTATTTTCCTGGAGCTCGGAAAATGTTCTGTAAGTCGAGTTCGACACGAACTCCCGAATATCCCTCCTCAAAACGCCCAAATACCGACTCATGCGTGCCTGCTCGGTAGCCACCTGCTCAGGGCAGAACATCGCCCTCTCATGAAACTTCCTGGTAACCACATTAACAAAATCAGTACCCTGCTTGAGGGTCAAAAACTCCTGGGCCAATCTTTCCCTCTCCACCAGGGGAACATACTTATCTCTGAACATGGTGGTGAACCACTCCCAGGTCACCTCTGAAAGCTCTTTAAGAGTGAAGTTCACCATCATGAACTTCCACCAATCCTTCGCTCCCAGGCGGAGCTGGTTCAGCGGAAACTATACCCTCAGATGCTCCGGACATGAACACGTGTAGAAGCATCCCTCGATATCAGAAATCCATCTCATTGCAGCGATCGGATCCTGCATCCCATCAAACTCTGGTGGCTTCGTGTTGCTGAACTCCCGAAACAACAACGAGTCACCTCCCTGAGGCCTGGCAGCAGCCACAACTGCAGTAGCTGCAAAAGCCATAGCCTCAGTCACCGTTGCGTACCGCTCATCGAAAGTCTCAATGAATGTGGTCTTGATAGACCCAAACATCTTCGGAATCTCGGCTTGAATCGCCGCTGCCACCTCATCGTGGATCATCTGACGAAACTCCTCATCACTCACGCCACTTGTCTCAGGTCTGTCGCGTGTCCCAACCATGATGTCTCTGAAATACAACATAAAATATCAGAGACCCGCTCGAGCATATTCGCACTCTATAACTCGACCCTACTTGTTCCCTAGTACCCAAAGGATTCTTACTTGGGATACGCACTGATTCGGTGTCTTCAGTAGTACGGTCCCTATACTACCGTCCACACCGCATCAGTATTCACTCCAAGTCCTCCTCCTTGGATCCTAGATCACAAGTACTCTACATCTCACTAGCATAGGCTACCCTTCGGTAGGCTTCTCATAAACTCCTCACTACTACCTACACACTTTCAAGCATCTCATAGCTGCAGAAATCTTCCTAGGCTAAGGCATCACAAATCAAGCCACTCTGGGCCTAATATGAATACCTAGCCTACTTTAGCATAACATATCATAGCATATCTCATAACATATAATGTAAGAGTATTTTGGGAAATCACCGTTCGGGCGCTGGCTGACCGTACACATTGCTTCTTTTTGCTTTTCTCAAATACTTTTTCTTTTTTAGAAAAATTGTTCATTTTATGAAAAACTTTCTCAAATCCTCGGTTTGAGTTTGGATACACCCGAAGATGCACCCGAATCCTTCAAACTAAGGCTCTGATACCAACTTGTAACGACGTGAATTTTCAAAACAATTTTTTTTTCATTTTTAAATCATATTTTTATTCATCCAAAACAATATCAAACAAATTGTATTCAATGCCATCAT
Organism: Lactuca serriola; assembly: GCF_051521515.1. Lineage (NCBI taxonomy): Eukaryota > Viridiplantae > Streptophyta > Magnoliopsida > Asterales > Asteraceae > Lactuca > Lactuca serriola. The sequence goes on from NC_136411.1 coordinate 331,535,363, forward strand.
AACAACAAATCCCATAATCTCAAAACATAATCTCCATGAGTGTGTACGGATCACGCCAACGCCTTCCCGTGATCCTCGCTAGTACCTGAAACACATAACACAACAATTGTAAGCATAAATGCTTAGTGAGTTCCCCAAAATACCACATACAACACATACGCCTTTCCAGGCCATAACTCTATGGAACCTTTCGGTCCAAGAGTCTCAGGGGACTTCCATCCTGAATCCTGGTAGACCTTCCGATCCGTAACCTCCTGACCTTCCGGTCCATGTAATCTTGACCTTCCGGTCCATATCATCTTGACCTTCCGGTCCTTATCATACATAACATACATAACACATACATATCACATAACAACATATAGCATATACATCTCATAGCATATAAGACCTTCCGGTCACACATAGGTACCAGTGACCACTACAAAAGTGTGGTGCACCTATGGTAGGGAGTGACGTGCCTCCTGAGAACCCCATAAATAGGACTTTAGCCATCTTCATTTGTTACACCATTCTTTCATCTTCCAAGAGAATTTCTCCTCTCACCCTCGAGCATTTCAGACCCTTCTTATTCGACTTCTTGTTTTGTAGTTTTAGTAGTTCAGTAGCGAAGCTCTAGAAGTTTTGGAAAGATATAAGAAAGTAGGCGTTAATGTTCTGCTCACGGATATTTGGATTGTATCAAATCAAGTAAGTTATATTTACTCTTATCTAGTTATATCCTTAATTGTTGTTGTGGACCTATAAGTACTAGATTAGTGATTTATTTCAATTAAATGTTTTGATTGGTCTACTTACAGGATATGTGTCTAGGATAGACACGTTGGCGAGGTTGTTCGATTTTTCAGAAAATATATATGTCGAAATGGCCAGGTCTACCCGGCTGTCTTGACTGGCTGATCCTTATTTGATAGCCATGAAAGTATATTTTAGGATTAGTAAAGGATCTAGTTATATATTTGTTATGTTCAAATGGTAGGTAACCAATATAGTATATCATCGGTTGTGTTCGTGCCGAGTTGTCTGCAAAGCTAACTACTTAGTTGTTTCAGGACTGTTCAGGTGAGTTTGCGCACTGTACTATATATTATTGTATGTATCCTTTACATGTTAACTGGTAGTTATATATATATATATATATATATATATATATATATATATATATATGTATGTAACTATATATATCATGATATATATATATATATATATATATATATATATATATATATATATATATATATATATATATTAGGAGTTGATGGCAGAACGACGAAATGTTGTGAGCCTATAGACTTGTGTTGACGATGGAGTGTTGATAGGTTGTGAGTCCAGATAGACATGTTATTGGTGGAACGAAGAAAGGTCGTAAGCCAGTTTTTGTATGTATTGTATATTTATTGTGATATACGATATTTTGGGGAACTCACTAAGCCTTAGCTTACAGTTACGAATTAACTATTTTCAGATTGTTCCTCTGATCATGAGAAGGCTCCAACATGACTGTACATGCATCAAAGAAATCATATGTTTTGGACTTCCTCTTTTATCTTAATTAATGTAATAAATTTGTCCTTCTAATGAAAATGGGCTTTTGGATTTGTTCTATGTTTGTTTTGAAAATGAAAATTTTATGATAAAAATTGGGATGATATAAGTTGGTATCAAAACCCTGGTTTGAGAGATTTGGACGCACGTTTACGTGTTTCTGAACTTAAACTAAGGACCAGCAATATTTTTACAAATCTATTTGAAAAAGAATTTTATACAAAGGGAAAGATGTGATGCGTATAGTCAATTGGAGCTCAGAAAGGAAGGTGATTCCCAATATATCCACACTTTCTATATTTGTTGATATGTGAATTGTTAGAAGTGAATACTAGTATGAGCGCTAAGGATCTTTTCAGGAATTTCGTATAAAAATTTCATGATAGCTAGGATGCCTTGTAGTCTTATAATTTGCTTGGATGTGCTATTTCAAAACTTGTGCTGATATTTGTACGTGCTAAGAATATGCTTTAGAGTTATACATAACTAGGATTCTATAGCCTTAGAATGCTTTATTCAGCTATGCTTCATGTTCCTTGTTTGTTTGTAGGCTTGGGGTAGAATAATTAATTCAATCGTCTATCCAATCATGGATTACGTACGACTTGCATACATAAGACAACTATCGATGTTAGCAGAGACTTTAACGATACAAGAGCTGGTGTAGAGGGAATCTTGGAAGGAAAGTCTAGGAAAGCTTAAATGTTCGTCTCTTTAGCACTAGGTGTGTTAAAAAGTCTAACCGTATTGGATTGTTGTGACTTGGAAGCATTGGGACAATTTATGGAACTTCTATGGATAGATGTGAAAGGTAATGTGGGCTCATACTACCGGAAGCACATGATCCGTACAAGAATCAAGAAAAGCTACAAGGTTAGTAATTAGTCGGTAGTGGTTAAATATTATTATAAGTTAGTTCTATGATTATGTATGAATTTATCCCCATTTAGTATCTTCAGTATGGTGATGATCACTAGAGGAGACAATTCTGGTTCTAGATGGGATCGGACAGGTCAGGCATGAGTGATAATGATATATACAATTTAATAGAGACTAGGATACGGGCGAACATAAAGGAAATAATTCCATAAATGGTTGATTCTATCAAGATCAAAATGATCACCATGTTTCACAAGTGTTAGAACACTGTCTCTGACACTATTGTCGTCGCAGCCAATGCTGTTGTCGCTGCTGCTGCACCGCTGGCTGGTAGGGAAATGCCCTACCGAGAGTTCACTAACATGAAACCCCCCAATTTGGATTGTATCAAACACCTAATTGCTAGCAGAAGTTTTTCGTAGATTGATACACAGTTTATATACCAACTTTTAATTTATAAACCAACAATCTCAGCGAGCTAAATGCGATAGGCAGTGTACCTAATCAAACAGTAGTATAGTAAGAAAGTAGGGTGTCGAACACAAACGGAACGGGAATAATTAAAAGATAAAATCTCTACTAAAAGTTCACCAATTTAAAAGAAAGTAATTGGGGGGTTTTTTCTCTATTTTTCAAGTCGAGATTACTTAAAAGCTATTAACACAAAAATAGATGAACTAATAAAGAACAATCAAAATTAAGTTTTAAGACTAGATATTATAGACTTCCGTTTAGATACAATTCACTTACTCTGATGTTTGATTACATAGATAGTGAAATGGCTAAAGATGTTTTTGCTTACCAATTCCGAAGATGATTAGAATTTATGATAAAAAGAATAATCCTTTAGTAAAACAAGTTTATTCATTCATTGATCAAGTGGACAAACAAACAAGCATACTAGTGCTAAGTGCAAATTATTCTTTTTATTACTATTGGAATTTCGATTTGTTACTTCATATTTTTGTAACACCTTTACAAGTTGTTCATTGCAAATGTGGGTTCCACGATCATTAATTAATCCTTTAGGCATGCCAAAAGGAGAAAATAACCTTTCTAGAATCTTAACGACAACATGTGCATCATTAGTGGGTAAATCTTGCACTTCCGCCTACTTCGTCACATAGTCGGTCACTACTAGGATGTACGTGTTACCTTGTAAGGATGGAAATGGTGCCATAAAGTCGAATCTCCAAATATTAAACACCTGACAAACTTGAATAATATTCTGAGCCATTTCATTGCACAAGGAGATGTTTCGTGATCTTTGATGCGAATCACATTCTTTGACAAATGTAGACGCATCCTTGAAAATTTTGGGCTAAAGAATCATGCATCAAATAATTTATTTCCCATTTATTGTGCTCCATGATGCCCTCCGGTAGGTCTATTATGACAATGATGTAAGATGTCTCTTACTTCTTCGTAAAATCAGATATTCTTATATTACCGTCAACGCATCTTTGGAATAGATAACACTCGTCTGAAAAATAGTACTTAAGGTCGGAAAATAACTTCTTCTTTTGTTGATAGGAAAGACCTTTTGGAAGGTAATTTCTTGCAAGGTAGTTCATGATGTCCGCGAACCAATGTTCTTCTCCCGATATAACTATTAAGTGCTCATCTATAATGTTATCATCAATCTCTTCTTCTTTCAACCTCGAGTTCCGGATTATCTAATCTTGAGAGATGATCGGCCACGAATTTTCCATTCACTTCTTGCCTTTTCTCTGAATGTCAAACTGCTGAAGTAATAGCACCCATTAGATCAACCTTGGTTTTGCATCTTACTTGTTCAATAAATTTTTTAAGGAAGAATGGTCAGTGAACACATTTTTTTAGAAAAGATTAAGTACGAACTTAATTTATCAAAATCATAGACAATTGCTAATAATTCCTTCTCTGTGGCGGTATAGTTTTATTGATCTGAGTTTAGTGTTTTGCTCGCATAGTAGATTGGTTGAAAATGGTTTTCAACCTTTTGTCCTAAAACTGTTCCTGATGCATTGTCACTAACAACACACATTAACTCAAATGGAAGGTTCCAATCCGAGCGATGGTGTTTTTCTGTTTTTTCAACACCTCAACCATGCACTCTTTGCTTTTAGGCTTCAGATCAGCTGCGATGATCACCAGTTTCTGTTCATTATCTTCTAGGAAAGTGTTTTCCAAATGATCAAGTAAGAGAATCAATTTAGATTTTTGACTCTATTTAGTGGCCACGGTGTGGGCATTTTCTTGCCATTCCATAGGGCTACATTCTGGCCCATCTGATCGCGATTTCCCTGCTTCCCACGTGTGTAGGGTATTTGGCCGCGACGTGGGAGTTCTTAAGCTTGTTTTTTCACTTCTGCGTACTCACTTTCTTCTAGCAGCCTCTCTTGTTCTTCATGGTTGTGTTCGGCATCAAAACCATCTTCCTTCAGAGTCATGTACCCCTCTGAGTTATTCTCTTTCCATTCTTGAATTTTTCTTTCCAAAAATTTATCGAAAGTATCCACCGAGAAGACAATGTCATCACCAATTATCGAGTGCTTCATGGCTTGATTAAAAACCAAACATAATGGCATCCTATCTTATATGAAGGTTCAAATTTTAACTCTCTAATGTCGACCAATGCCCCCACGGTGCTGAGAAAAGGTCTTCCAAGAATGATAGGGAGTTGATTGTCTTATTCCATGTCAAGCACAACAAAATCTACTTGAAACACAAACTTGTCAATTTTAACCAAAAGGTCTTCATATATTCCTCTTGGGAATGTCAACGTATTCTAGGTAAGATGAATGGCCACTTAGATTGGTCTTGGCTCTGGGAGATTTAACTTTTTGTAAAACAAATATTGCAATAGATTCACGCTAGCTCCCAAATCGGCAAGAGCGTGACTTGTGGCTAGAATCACGATTTGATAAGGAACCGTCAAGCTCCCCGGATCTCCCATATTCTTTGGTAGTTTGCTAAGCATTGCTGCAAAGCAATTTTCTTTCAATATCACATTTGAGGCCAACTCCATTTTCTTTCAGTTTGTAAGAAGATCCTTCAAGAACTTTGCATACTTTGGCATTTGTGCAACGACTTTTTTAAATCGGATATTGATTTGAAGGGCTTTGATATGTTCCAGAAACTTTTTGTAATCCTTAACTTGTTTGTCTTGCTTGGATCATCTTGGATATGGTATAGGTGGCTTGTAAGCTTTGACATATAGTTGGTTAGTGAGTTTTTCAGATGCCCATGTTGAAAGACCTTCGTCGCTACGCCGTGGCTGCTGGGCAACCTCTTTTATGTTGCTTTCTTCATCCTGTTGTTGTACACTAGATGAACCATCAATAGCTAAAGGAACTAAAAGGTTGATAATCTTGCCACTTCTAGTTGTTATGGACTTGACGTGAGCCTTGGGATTGGTTGTTGTGATGCTTGGAACTGTTCCTGGAAGAAATTCGTTGAATTGTCTCAAAAGTTGCACAATTTGTTGCTCAATGTTGCGAATTGATGCTTGCTGATTTCTAAGAGTTGCATCAGTGTCGTCATGTCTTTTTTCAGTGGTGGTCTGAAACTCTTGAAGCATGGACTCGAAGTCAAATTTTTTTCTCTGAGTCCGGTTGCTCTTCTTTTATTTATTTATTTATTTATTTATTTATTTATTTATAAAACGTGCATCCTTTTTTGTTGTATTTTTCTTCATTTTCCTTGATGTATTCATCATCTGCCTTCCATTGCATTTTGGGCGTCCCCAATCATCATCATATCTATCCCCACTCAATTAACAAGCTTGATCCTTTAAGTTTCCATTCTCATCAAGGTCGCAATCTTTGGGTAAGTGTGGCCCGCAACAATTATCACAACCCACTTGAATAACATGGATTGACTGGCCTATCTTCATGATTCTTCAATCCATAATATCTTGCTTTCAAAATTACCATCATTAAGTCCTTTGAAGCTACATTTCCACTCATGTTTCCTCTTCTCGTATCATCTTGAGGGTTGTGATAATCCCTCGAATGTTTGGCAAAGTCTTCTATTACCTCCTTCATTGTAGTTGGATTTGGGTCCTTGAGAATCAAGGAGTTGTCTTGTGGACACGTTTACCCCATCATAGAAGATTGATACTTCTTATCGCACATTCAGGTCGTGTTGGGGGAAATTTCATAGCATTCCTTCTATCTTTCCCATGCCTCATACAAAGATTCTCCATAGTTTTGTTGAAAGTTGGTCATGTTCTTATTAAACCTTAAAAGCTTTTAAGACGGGCTCTGTTGGATTAGCTGTCTAAGCCCATAACTATAATTGGTATGTGCTTGACCCGATAATAGTATGGTCCGTTTGGGTTGTTACACTCTGGAACAATTTGATGGGATGGATACTTGAAGAAAAGGTTATTGTGGTTTATTAATATATTATAAGTATAATATATTAATTGAGGAATCACATTATTTAATTAGTATTGATCAAGAATTAATTTGGTATTAATTCAGTCATCAAAAGAAACTAATTAAAGTTACGGGGACTGATTAAGTAAATCAGTAATTATGGTAGTTGGACTCATGACCCATGTTGATTAGAGTTGGACTAAACCTATATGCAAGTCCATAAAGGTTTTTCCCAAAAGGCCTATGAAATATGAAGGGTCATGGTCGGTTAGGGTTTGCATTAATGTAAACCTAAACTATATAACAAACTCCTAACACCTAAAATTGGTTACCCCATGCACACTAAGAGTTGCTAGATGATTATGAGCTCACAAAACTCTCTCTCAAGTCCATTCTATTGTTCTTGGTTTGTTATAAGACATTTGAGGCATCACACTTGAGGTGCTAGGCTCCTAAAGGTCAAAGACAAGCAAGCTACTACACAAGGTACTCTTCTAACTATTTTATGTTTTGAATTGTTACCTTGCATGCTAGTTTAGTCTTTATGCTTTGGAAAACAATGTTGTATGTATAATTAGAGAAAGCTTAGATGCAAAGCATTAGGGTTGTATGTGCACCATTGGAATGTTAAAGTACATAAAACCCATCAGTGGTATCAGAGCCTAGGATGTTTTCTATTGTATTGATGCAACTGTGTAATTTTCAAACCTGAAAAAACTGCATTTCAAGATTCTGCCAGGGCCAACTCATCGAGTCCATCATTGAACTCGACGAGTCCGTTATGGCACTCGACGAGTTGATGCATCTGTAGGCAAAATCTTCGATTTTATGGCCTGTTTTGGATTAGGAACATTACCATAAACTGTTTTGGTTCATAAAATTCGATTTTAATGATATGGTAATGTTAATCCCCATCCAATAACATGATGTTTGTCAAATTCTAAGATAACTGCTTGATTTTTTGAGAAATACTATTTATTTTTAAAATTTGATACTATCTTGAATATAAATCAAATTAGGTCAAATTGGTAAATGATCAGCATATCATAATTGGACTAGTTAATTTGATCCATATGTGTTCTTGAAAAGTTCTATAACTTGCCCTCAGGTTATGAATATGAGAAGCCTTTATTTATGAAACCATTAACTAATGTAAGTTATAGAATTCAAAGAGTCCTGAAAGGTTTCATAACTTGTCCTCTAGTTTGGAATTGGAAAGGTCTCATTCATGGAACATAAAAGTCCATAAGTTATGAATTTCAAAAGTCTTGACAAGTTACAAAACTTTCCCTCAAGTTTTGGAACTTGAAAAGTTACCTTAATGAAACTTTAATTCCAAACCCTAGAATTTTAAAAGTTTAAAATTCAACCCTTATACTATTATAATATTAAAGTTTAATATATATATATATATATATATATATATATATATATATATATATATATATATATATATATATATATATATATATATATATATATATATATAAGACAATTCAGTCTTACCGTTAGTAGGCCTCATTCACGAAGTCGGTCTATAAGGGGGTATAAGGTTACTGCCTATAAAATGGTGGTTTAATAGGTGTCCACTCTCACCCACCGCTTCCTTGACTTATGGAGGGTCGTTAGCCGAATGGGTAGGATAGGACAGCAATTCTCATTAATAAGTATAATGATAATTATTAAAGTAACTAAAATTTTATGAATTCTCAAGCTTAGTTAGTTTAGGAAAAATGTGAAAATGGTGCTATTCCATGAAATTGCACTTTGCACCTTGTTAAGTCGTTAGTGGAGCTTGTGTGCTTAACCGGCACACTAGTTTGGGACTGACAATGTGTGACAAAGGGTAGCTTGATGTTAATCATGGATCAATAGAGCCTGTGTGGTTAACCGGCACATTGGTTGGGTGATTTGTAACATTAAGTGTACCAAGCTAATTTGCATGGTTATTCACACCTTATTTGTGATCCTTGGCATCCGAGTCACAAACTTGAAGGGCACAATCGAGATTTAAACATGCCATTGAAAAACTTCAATGAATCTCAAAAGAATCTAGGAATTTCAATTCATTTAAAACTTAATAATCTATTTCGTTTTTCTTGGTGGAAATTGGTAAATCATCATTTACCAACCTTCAAATATTTTGCAATTAAATTATGGCGTCCCTCTTCCGAATTGTAAAAATATTGTGTTGGGTCCTAGCCTTAATATCTCATTTTGGGTGTTATATTAAGGATCCTTATCTAATCTAAACTTGGTCTTTCTTTTTCAGATGTGTTCCTACACTGCTTCAAACTCAACTGCCTATGGCTCTTTCTCCCTCATGAACCTATGTGGGAGGGTCATAGTTGATGGATTGAACTTCAATGATTGGATTCAAAACATCAGAATGGTCATTCGCTATGAGGACAAAGAAAATACCCTAGATAAAAGCTTAAGGAGATTGATGAATCTATGGCTACTCCCAAACAGATTGTTGAGTTCAAGACCCATGAGAAAGACGCGACAAAGGTGTCGTGTATTATGATTGCTACCATGACTATTGAACTTTAGAAGTCCTATGAGGACTTTTAGCCTTATGAAATGCACCAGGATTTGATGGCAAGATACCATCAAAGTGCTTGGTGGGAGAGGTATGAAATCATAGCCTCCATGATTACTACCAAAATAAAAGATGGAGAGTCCATCACAGCCCACTTTCAAAAGATACAAAGGTTTGTGGACCGCTTGCTAAAGCTGAATGTCAATTTCGATGAAGAATTGGCAATTGACATTATCCTGCACTCTTTACCTCTTGTTATGATCATTTTCGTATGATTTATCATATGAACAAGGAGAAGGTGACTCTAAGCAAGCTTCAAGGTAGTCTTAAAGGAAAAGTAGTCTTAAAGGAAAATATGTTGTTTCTACTCCTACTGCTATTGCCCCTGTCTTGGCAATTGGACATGGGAACGGAAAGAAGAGGAAAGCTTCCTCAAAGAGCCACAAGGGAAAGTCCCATGTTGGATCCTCTTCTAGTGGGTCCAAAGGTGGTCCTTCTACACCCTCCTCAAACCCAAAGTAAGCAGAGTGCTTCCATTGTCATGAAAAAGGGCACTGGAAGAGAAGCTGCCCCAAATACTTGTAGGACATAAAAGACGGGAAGATCAAACCCTCCTTTGCAGGTATTTATACTAATCTATCTAATACCTCATCACATGCTATTTCTTGAGCCCTTGATATAGGATGTTGTTTACACATTTGTTCTGATTTGCAGGGTCTAAAAAGAAGTAGGCCTGTGGAGCACGGGAAGATGAACTTAATCATATGAATTAGGAGAAAGTCGCCTGTCACCAAGATTGGAGTTTATTTTTTATTGGTTAGTAATGGTTTAAAATTAGATTTGAATAATTGTTGCTACTCGTCTGATATGGCGAGAAATATTATTTCTTTTCACAGTTTGTATGAACAAGGTTTTACCTTTTCTTTTAATAGTGAAATTGGTTCAATAAATGCTTATTTTAATGGTGTATTTTATTTTGAAACATTACCTTGCAATGGCACATATGAAACTCTGATGGTTGTAGATAACTTAGGAAATAATGTATTGCATATTGATTCATCCAATAGTTTAGATAAAGCATGCTTATGGCATTGTCATATTGTGTGACAACCCGAAATTTATTCCGTGATTTTTAACCCCTCCTTCCGTTAATAAGCCTCGCTTTATTAAACTGTCCGTTAACCTTTTGGACTGCTTAATTAATTTGGGACTTTTTAAATGAATTAGTAAGGGTTGAAACAAATTAGAAACACCCTCATTAATCCCTTGAAAAGTTTTAGTTTCAACCAAGTCAAAATACGGCCATTTAATCGGGTGCGACCAAAAGCCCCGTTTAACGTCAGTATCAGGTAGATTTCCACTGAGCCACAAGCTCAACCCCTATATAAGGGGAGTGGACTCCATTCACACTCTTTCCACTATCTCTATACACTATCTCTCTAAAACTTGTATTCGAGCCAAAGACACCCATTCCGAGCCCCAAACTAGTAAGTAATCTATTCTAACTTGTTGTATAGCTCTGAGAAGAGCCTGCTATTCATGAAACAGAAAGGCGAGTAAGAGCATGATCCTTTCCCGTTAAGGATCATATTGTGAAAGCGCAAACTAGACGATAATGTAAAGTTTAAAAACTTTCTAAGCACTCGTCTGGTGAAACCCTATCTCCCCGACCCTGAGGGTTTCCGTTAGAAATACCTCAAGAATCAGAAGTGCAGGTTCATTTTGCACAAGATTGAGATAGCCATTCTGCAGCAAACAGATACCCGTAGACATTCAATCCATCCGATGATCCATAAAACCTCTAAAAGCGATGCAGCAGAAACACGAATCCAAGGACAACTTGAGCTTTCTAAGGACCAACCTGAAGGACTACACTTCCAGTATGAGAGAGAACGTTTGGAACTTCGAAATGGCGATCACGCCAGTGATGATCTCGCCATAGAAGTACACTATGTTCTAAGTACTGAAAAGCTCTGCTTTTCTGAGAGCTTAGGACCATCCGAGATTCTTTACAAAGATTGGTCCAACCCTCGTCAGACCACTACTACTTTCGGAAATTCCACAAGTTTCACCGCAAATCAAGCCACTTCTTAGACTTGATAAGTGTTTGCCCGACGTCACTCTTTGTATCCCACTCATCTTGATAGAAACCATGGGGAACCCTAACTTCGTAGACGAACCAGTAGGAATCGCTAACTACACGAGACAGAATTCGCATCCCGTAAGTGAAGGTTTGTTAGAATGACAAGCAGAGGCCAGAGTTCACTTGGGAGTTCGAAGACAAACCGAATAGGAAGTATCCTCATAACTCTAACCGATTGTTCATAATTACTTCCTTGCCTAAACTTGAATTTCGGGATGAAATTCCCTCTAACAGGGGGATGATGTGACAACCCGAAATTTATTCCGTCATTTTTCACCCCTCCTTCCGTTAATAAGCCTCGCTTTATTAAACTGTCCGTTAACCTTTTGGACTAGTTAATTAATTTAGGACTTTATAAATGACTTAGTAAGGGTTGAAACAAATTAGAAACACCCTCATTAATCCCTTGAAAAGTTTTAGTTTCAACCAAGTCAAAATACGACCATTTAATCGGGTGCGACCAAAAGCCCCATTTAACGTCAGTATCGGGTAGATTTCCACTGAGCCACAAGCTCAACCCCTATATAAGGGGGAGTGGAATCCATTCACATTGTTTCCACTCTCTCTACAACTTGTTTTCGAGCCAAAAAGGCCCATTTCGAGCCCCAAACTAGTAAGTAATCTATTCTAACTTGTTGTATAGCTTAATTAACATGCAAATTCGTGTTTAAGACATCAAATAGGGTCTAAGTTATGTGTTTACGGCCCAAGAACACTCTTGGACCATGAACACCCTTAAGTGGGATTTTGAAGCCCCAAAACCCCTCTAAACTACCCCTAGGGCTTAGATATGACTTGTGGACTTACACCTTCGAGCTTACAACACTAAATCCTTGCATTTTGGAGAGTAAACATGAGTTTACGGCCAATGAACACTCTTGGACCGTAAAACCCTCTTCATAGGTGCACACTTATAAAGGTGTTAGAAATGCCCTCAAACACCTCCTATGGCCTGGGAAAATGTCTAGAATCAACCACAAGTGAAGTAGGGACTTTAAACATTAAAGAAACTATGGACATAGGAGTTTACGGCCGTAAACCCCCTCAATAATTGGTCCATGGGCCGTAAACTCCCCTAAATAGGCCAAATGGTGCCCTAACTCCCCTATATGTCTTGGAAAAATGCATAGAACTTTATTCTCTACCATTTAAGACCTTAATACACCAAAGGAATGAGTATATAGGAGCTTACGGTCGTAAACTCCTTGTTTAGGGTCGTAAACTCCTCAAATGGTCCATTTAGAATCTTAAACCCCTTCATATGCCTTATATTTGGACCTAGCCTAATTCTATGAGTGATATAAGACCTTGAATCATCCTAGAACACACCACCCATGAGTTTACGGACGTAAACTTATGGGGATAATGTCTTAGGGCCGTAAACTCTATAAAGAGTTTACTCTTGAAGAGTAAACTCCCTATCTAGGCCATACACACCCTTAGATGTTACCCGGGACACCCCTAGCACTTAACCAAAGTGTTTTCCGCACTTTAGGATGTGTATAGGTGTTTAATTAGTATTATATTTACTAATTGTATGTAAACATGTGTCATCATATGTTAATAGGTCACTAAGTGTGTTCAAGTCTTTACTTGACACCGAGCACCCAACCGACACTTTCGTTCGATCCACTTACAACAGGTGAGTTCATACCCCTGAATTAACCTTTTAAATGGTTTTACATGCTTTTATGGGGGGGGGGGGATACAAGTTAAAACATTTCATTTATCATATCAATCACATGTGATTGATAACCCGCATGCACAAGGATTTATTACACTGTCAGCTATTTTACCAAGTATGATACTGTAAATGGTTTTCCAAAACGTCTTTACTTGTTCAAATCTTTTCTCAAATTGTCTCTCGCGCTGTATGTTTTACTTCAAATTCAGTTACATCAGTATTTTAGACAAAGGTTTTCTTCACTTATATTGTTTTATCAGAAATTACATTCAAAACGTGTTTACGAAAGGTTTTCAAAGGATTTCTAAAGGTCTTCAAACTTATTTTACAAAAGAATACCGAGTCATTATCTTCTTAAGTGTAAAGGTTTTCCAAAGTTTTCATCAAAGTTTTCTTCCGTGTTTTTATACTTCTACTTCGTTAGATACTACGACTTTGTTATGCCCCTATTTCGTTAACATCTACTACTTAGTTAAACGCTTCTACTTTGTTAACGCTTCTACTTCGTTAAACGCTTCTACTTAGTTAATGCTCCTACTTAGTTAGATGCTACTACTTAGTTAAACGCCTCTACTTCGTGAAACGCTTCTACTTTGTTAATGCTTCTACTTCGTTAAACGCTTCTACTTAGTTAATGCTCCTACTTATTTAGATGCTGCTACTTAGTTAAACGCCTCTACTTCGTGAAACGTTTCTTCCTTGTTAACGCTTCTACTTCGTTAAACGCTCCTACTTCGTTAAATGCTCCTACTTCGATAAACGCTTCTATTTCGTTAAACACTTCTACTTCGTTAAATGCTTCTACTTAGTTAAATGTATGTCTGTACTTGTGTAGTTATATAAATAATGTTTAAGGGACTTAGGAAGGCTAGTTCGCCCTATTTCCTTTTCCTTGTTTGGATGTGGTCTGGTGGGATCGGATATCCGTCCGAAGGTCATTTAATCATTAATTATATATCATGTGTACATGTATAGACATAATGGTTTACAAGGGTCAGTTCACACGCGAGTCTATATCATCTCTCCAGTGCCTTTAATAGAATTCAGATTACGAGATGCATCCTCAAGACATGGATCTCCCCGTCGTCGAGTTGGTAACCAGAGTCTCCTGTAGGGAGAACAGGCATTGTGTGTATAGATCTATACGGGACTGACACCCCCGCACCCTGACTCCTAGCTACAGTCCACGACCTACCAAGCCAAGGGGTGACAAATGTCATATTTACACCGATGCTTGCAGGGCGTTAAGAACTCTAGTGTCGATCAGTATGGTTACGAGTATCTCCATGTTTACCTTATAATTCATGGCCTTAAGGTAACGATAATTATCACTGTATGTTGGAAACACACTTTTAGAATTTCTCTTTGTTTTAGACCTTGCTAGCTGCATCTTTCATTTGATACTGTCTGGGGTCTGTGTTTTTCTGTTTTAGACCTTGCTAGCTGTATCTTTCATTTGATACTGTCTGGGGTCTGTGTTCCTTTGTTTTAGACCTTGCTATCCGTATCATACATTTGATACTGTCTGGGGTCTGTGTTTCCTTATGTTAGATTGAGCCAGGCGTATCATTCATTTGATACTCTCCTGGAGTCTATGATTTCTTTTACCTTAGTCAGCAGTATTTTCTGCTGAGGCATATGTTATTTTCCCTAATGTTTTTACTAGTGATATTCTCCTACTTCCTTTAAAATTAAATACCGTATTTTGGTAATGATAGTATTTCAGGGAAAATTACTCTTTAAAACATAAGTCTGTCGAGTCTTAGTAGAAGACTGTTTTTATTTAGAAAATATAGGATTTTCTGGAAAGGATAAAATGCTTGCTTACTCAAATGACACTAAATACTTATGAACTCACCAGCATTTAGAAAAATGTTGAGACTCGCTTTCAAAATAACTTTTATTCTCAGGTCAGCAATAGACAGGTACATCCCAGGAGCTTTTGGTGAAGACAGTTTAGTACCAAGCTTCACTTATATTATTACTTGTATTACTTTGATGTCTTTATAAAATGTAACTCATGTAAAACTATTACTATTAATGCAATGGTTGTTGTACTTTGATTACTATACTGCATATGTTGTGATACTTGACATGACGTCATCCACCCTAGAACGTTTCCGTCGTTCCGATTTTAGGGTGTGACATCTTGGACATGTTAACAAGAAGCGCATAGCCCAACACCAAAAGGATGGAGTCTTGGAGTCATTTGAAATAAAGTCGGGTGACACTTGTGATTCTTATTTGCTTGGAAAGATGACTAAGTCACCCTTCACTGGTTCTTGTGCAAGGGATGAGGGTGTGTTGGATCTCATCCACACCGATGTGTTTCAACCCTTTAGAACCGTCACAAGGGATGCTAACCGCTTCTATGTGACTTTTACTGATGATTATAGTAGATATGGGTATGTCTACTTAATCAAGCATAAGTCAGAAACTTTTGAAAAGTTCAAAGAGTTTAAGCAATAAGTGGAGAATCAATTCGGTAGGAAAATAAAGATGCTTCGATCCGATCGAGTAGGAGAGTATCTTTGTGTCGAGTTCCACGACTATCTTAAGGAATGTGGAATTGTTTCACAATTGACGCCGCCTAGGACACCACAGCTTAATGGTGTGGCTGAGAGGTGCAATCGAACTTTGGTAGACATGGTTCGTTCTATGATGAGTCGAGCTTCGTTACCTATCTCATTCTGGGGGTATGCCTTAGAGACTTCCACCCATATCCTTAATCTAGTCCCAACTAAATAGGTTTCCAAAACACCTCATGAGATGTGAACATGTAAGGTTCCCTCGTTAGAGCACATCAAGGGTTAGGGTTGCGAGGATTTTGTGAGAAGAGAAACTAATGACTAGCTCGAACCTTGTAGTGTGTGATGTATTTGTTGGATTAGGTGTCTATGTTCATAACTATTTGTGGAATGTACTTGACCCGGTTGGCAAGGTCCATTTGGGTTGCATGGCATTGCAACACTTGGATAGACTAAATGAGAGAAAGGAAACTTAAGGTTTATTAATATATTATAATTTCTAATATATTAATAATATTATTTAATTAGTATTGATCAAGAAGTAATTTAGAATTAATTTGGTGATCAAAAGGAGACTAATTAAATATATGGAGTTGATTGTGTAAATCATGTATTCTTTATAGTGGGCTAATGATCCATGGTTTATTGAATTGGACTAAAACCCATAAGGTGCTCCACGGATAGTCCATGGAGGTTATAAACCCATGGATCATGGAATATGGAAAGCCGTGTCAATTAGGGTTTACATGTTGTAACCTACTTGTGACACAACTATAAAAGGACCCCATAGGTCACCAAAATCGGCACCAAAAGGTATAACAAGAGGGCTAGCTGATTTTGAGTGATAGTGTACTTCTCTCAAGGTTATTCCAAGAGTTGTGGTGTTGTGTGAGACATTTTAGGCATAACAGTTGAGGTGCTAGGCTCACAAGGTTCTCAAGGAATCCAAGCAACAAAAAGGTATGTTCTTCTACTAGCTTTTATGTTTCAAAGTTCTCCATGCCATGCTAGTTAGGTTAAGAACCTAGGAAAATCAAATTTGCATGTATCTTAGTAAAACATAGATCCAAGGTTTCTAGGGTTGCATGTACACTTTACGAGTGTTAGAATGCTCAAAACCCATCAGTATTTTCATCAGCTACCCACATAAATCCTTCGGATATCTCTTCTATAGACCGAGTGACAATGTTGTTTTAGTTGCGAGGAGATGAGTCTTTCAAGAGAAAGAACTCCTATGCCAAGAGGACAAAGGAAGGAAAATTGACCATGAACAACTTCATGAGTTAAGTGATGAAGGAACCTCACACACTAGCGCTCAACCCGAGGAGGAAATTCCTGTTGAACTGATTGATGAGTCGTTACCTTTGAGGCGTTCCAATAATGTTACACGAGCACCTGAGTTTTATGGTTTCATATTACTATTGAAGGTGACACATTTATCAGTGATAGTACACTGGTAAACTTGGATGAACCTAACAACTAAAAGGAAGCCATGGCAGGCCCTAATTCTGCTAAATGGAAAGAGGCAATCGACAGTAAGATTCAGTCTATGTATGACAATCAAGTTTAGAACTTGGTTGAGAATGTACCAGGTCGTAAGACAATCGGGTGCAAATGGATCTTCAAGAAAAAGGCCAACATGGATGGGAAAGTACACACTTATAAGGCACGATTTGTTACGAAGGGCTTTACTCAAACTCTTGGAGTTGAGTATGATGAGACCTTCTCACCAGTGGCTAAGATTAAATCTATAAGGGTCTGCATTTCATGATTACGAAATATGGCAAATGGATGTCAAAACCGCTTTCCTTAATGGGAAGTTGGCTGAGGATGTTTACATGAATCAGCCAGAGGGTTTTGTCAATGCAAGGTACCCTAAAAGAGTGTGTAGGCTTGAGGAATCCATTTATGGATTGAAACAAGCATCTCACAAATGAAATCTTTGTTTCGATGAGAAAGTGAAAGAGTTTAGATTTTCGAGAAGTGAGGATGAGTCCTGTATATATGTCAAAGCTAGTGGGAGTATAGTTAGCTTTCTTGTGCTGTATGTGAATGACATACTGTTCATAGGAAATGACCTTCCAACCTTGCAAGAGGTTAAGTCCTAGCTTGGGAAGTGTTTCGCTATGAAGGACCTCAGAGAAGCTGCTTACATTCTAGGGATAAGGATATTGAGAAACATGAGTAAAAGACTAATAGGCCTTAGTCAAAGCACCTACTTGGATAAGGTGTTGAAACGTTTCAACATAGAGAATTCCTAGAGAGGAGACTTACCTATCCAGAGCAATACAAAACTGAGTAAGACTCAGAGTCCGAGTACAGAGGCTAAAAGAGCATAAATGAGTTGAGTACCATATGCTTCCGCAGTTGGCTCGATCATGTATGCTATGACAGGTACTCGCCCTGATGTGGCCTTTTCTTTAAGAATGGTTAGTAGATACCAAGGGAACCCTGGTAAAACTCATGGGACTGCGGTAAAGAAAATTCTTAGTACCTGCGAAGGACTAAGGACTGGGTCCTTACCCTCGGTGGGAGTGATGACTTAAGAGTGACAGGGTATAGTGACGCCAGCTTTCAAACTGACATAGATAATTTCCACTCTCAGTCGGGCTGGGTATTTACCCTTAATGGAGTAGCAATAACATGGAAAACTTCCAAACAGGAAACTGCTTTCAAACCGACATAGATAATTTCTGCTCTCAGTCGGGCTGGGTATTTACCCTTAATGGAGTAGCAATAACATGGAAAAGTTCCAAACAGGAAACTGTGGCTGATTCAATGTGTGAATCAGAGTACATAGCAGCAAGTGAAGCAGCAAAGGAGGCAATATGGCTGAAGAACTTCATTGGAGACCTTGGAGTTGTACCAGCTGTAAAGGAGCCTATGGATATTTTTTGTGACAATGTAAGTGTAGTTGCCTTAGCCAAGGAACCAAGGGACCATGGCAGATCCAGGGACATCGACATAACATATCACTTTATAAGACATCAAGTAGAAGAAGGACTAGTCTTAGTGAAGATGATATCGTCAGAGAAGAACCCAGCAGATCCCCTTACAAACGGACTCAGCAAGGATAGGTACTTGCTGCATACAAGGAGCATTGGGCTAAAGGACGATATTAGTTTTAATGATTATATAGATATTTAGAAAGTTGTAATAGCTAAAATGTAATTGACATTAGCTGATTGAATAAAAGGAGTTTTATTTATAAGTAAAGATATTGTCTTGTGTCAATTATTTACTTTTGTTTCATTTTGCATGTTTTGACATCCAGAATAATATGATTATTCAAACTTGTAACATCCCGGATTCCCAGGTATTATTTTATCCTTTTATTTTGGGTGATTTGTGAGGAGACTCGGCGAGTTGGAGTCCAAACTCGCCGAGTAGGATCGCGGTTTTGGGCGCGATTTCGCGTCTGGACTCGGCGAGTCCACGCTGTTTAATGAAACCCTAATTTCCAGGGTTTGAGACCTATTTAAAGGGGCTTATGGCCGTCATTTGCGGCCACCAACCCGTAGAGCGAAACCCTAAAGAGATTTGAGCATTTTGGGAGAGAGAAGAGGCCATTGTTGACCCTTGAAGCTTTGTTTGGCAAGGCAAAGGAGATTCTAGCTAAGAGAAGGCAAGGGAGGTGGACATCTTTCGATTTTGGAGCTCAGAGCATCATCTTGGAGGTATATTTGGCTCCCTTTTTCTGTTGTTATGTTGAACATGGGGGTTTAGGGTTTCGTGACCCCTTTGTTGGTTAGATTTGATGTCCATTTCATCCCTATTTGTGATGAGGCTTGAGATGAGATCCATAGAGATCCAGAGAAGCTTTATTCCTTAAGCTTTATGAGGGTTCATGAGAGTATTGACCTAGAGTTGTGAGATATGGGGCTAAAACATCATTTATGAGCAAATAGTTGTTGTTTGAGCACCAAGGTTTAGACTTTACGTGATTATCATGCCTGGGGAGGCCAGATCTATGATGGTATGGAACAAATCTGACCTCAGAAGTGAGTTTGAGTTTGTGCATGACATGGACTCGCCGAGTCTGAAGAACAGACTCGGCGAGTAGCATGACGTTTGCCCGTAACCACTCAGTGAGTAGTCTTGCCGAGTTGAGGGGTCGACTCAGTGAGTCAGGGAGAGTCAAGGGGTGGGGCTAAGTCAAGCCTGAACTCGCCGAGTTGTTCTTGAGACTCGGCGAGTTGAGTCATGGTGATCCCGTGACTCATGCCAGGTGGAACTCGTCGAGTTAGGGAAACACTCGACGTGTCAAGAGAGGATCCAAGGGAGTCAGTGGACACGTATAGACTCGCCGAGTCGCCCTAGTGCACTCGCCGAGTCCGGTCAAAGTTGACCGTTGACCTTGTTGACGTTTAGGGTTGAGTTCAGTTGTATTTATGGGTGTATTACTTTGTGCGATTAGGCGGAGGCTAGATCACATTTATTCCGAGACAGATATTTACCGAGACACCCAAGGTGAGTCTTCTCACTATTCTTTACCTAGTGTGGTAACAGAGTTAAGAGACAGAGTATTATAAAGTGATATGTCAGTGTGATTGCATGTTATTATGTGTTGTGATTTATTGTGATATGTGATATGCATGATTCAGAGTTACAAAGTTGGGACTTTCGGGTCCCTAGAGCTAGGGCCAGAGGGCCCACAGAGAGTTGGGGCTGGAGGGCCCCACTGAGACACATTGACCAGAGGGTCAACAGAGTTACAGCCTAGAGTGGCTATTATGTGATTATTGTGGTATTTTGGGGAAACTCACTAAGCTTATGCTTACAGTGTTCAGTGTTATGTGTTTCAGGTACCGGTGATGACCGCGGGAAGGCGCCGGCTTGATTCGTACACACATATGGGAATTGGATGTATTTTGATCTTGGGAGACATTGTGATTTGAAAACTTGATGTTATGACGTTTTGTGAACGAATTGTTTAATTAAAAACATGTTTTTCAAAAGTGAAAAATTGTTTTAATTTTTACGGTGTTACAAGTTGGTATCAGAGCCTAGGTTTGAGGGATTCGGGTGCGCCTTCGGGCGAATCTGAACTCAAACTGAGGATTTGAGAAATTTTTTGATAATAAAACAAGATTTCAAAAGAAGAACTTGCGAGATAAACAGAGCAGAGTCGTGTGTACGAACAGCAAGCGCCCGAACGGTGATTTCCCAAAATACCATAATTATAAGTGTTATAATATATGATGTGATATGTTATCTGATGCGCTATGATATGCATGCTAGAGTAGACTATGTATTCTTATTAGAACTAGAGTGGCCTGATATGTGATGCCTGACTCTAGGAGTCTTGCTGCTAGGAATATTTCAGAGTGGTTAGGTAGCAGCGAGCAGATTTTTAGAGATCTGTTGCGAATATCATATGATCAGAGAGAGTAGAGTGCTTGGGACTTGGGAATCTGGGAGGAGGACTTGGGGTGGATGCTGATGCGGTGTGGACGGTAGTATTGGGCCCGTACTACTGAAGACGTTGGGTTAGTGCACAGTCCAAGTAAGAATCTTTGGAGTACCAGGGAACAAGTAGGATGGAGTACTCGAGTGTGAGTATACTCGAGCGAGTCCTTGATATTATTCTTATGTTGTATTTCAGAGAGAGAGAGAGAGAGAGAGAGAGATCATGGTTGGGACTCGCCAGACATCAGGGACCAGTGACACGAGGGATGAGGAGATCCGTAGGATCATCCAAGAGGAGGAGGCTGCGGCCATCAGGGCTGAGATACCAGAGATGTTCGGGTCTATCAAGACTACGTTGATAGAGACATTCGATGAGAAGTACGCTGCTCTTTCTGAGGCTGCTGTTGCGGCAGCCACTGCAGCCATAGTTGCGACGAGGCCGCAGGGTGGTGAGGCGTTGCTGTTCCGAGAGTTCAGCAACACGAAACCACCGGAGTTTGATGGGACCTAGGACCCGATTGCGGCGATGAGATGGATTTTAGAGATAGAGGGGTGTTTCTTCAATTGCTCGTCTCCTGAGCATTTGAGGGTCCGGTTCGCACTGAACCAGCTTCGCTTGGGGGCGAAGGACTGGTGGAAATTTGTGACGGCGCACTATACGCCTGCTAAGCTTGTAGCAGTGACCTGGGAGAGGTTCACTGCTATGTTCCGAGATGAGTACGTTCCCCAGGTGGAGAGGGAGCGTTTGGCCTAGGAATTTCTGACCCTCAAGCAGGGTACTGAGTCTGTACTGTGATCACGAGGATGTTTCATGAGCAGGCGATGTTCTGCCCAGAGCACGTGTTCTCCGAGCAGGCACGTATGAGTCGATATTTGAGCATTCTGAGGAGGGACATACGTGAGTTCGTGGCGAACTTGACGTACCGGACATTTGCCGAGCTTCAGGCAAATGCCCGGAAGAGGGAGATAGAGCTGGAGACTCAGGCTAGGGAGGAGGCTGAGTCTCAGGGGAGGGATCGGCGACCGGTGCAGTCTCAGCCGGTAGCCAAGAAGGCCAAGCCCGCCGATTCGAGATCAGGGAGTCAGAGGGGCCGCACTTGTGGCAAGTGCGGCAAGAGCCACGACGGAGTGTGCAGAGCAGGGTCTTGCTACAAATGTGGCAAGGAGGGACATATGGCCAAGGACTTCCCCAAGGGGTTTGCAATATGTTTTCACTGCAACGAGACCGGACACAGGAAGGCAGAGTGTCCGCAGTTGCGGGGATCAACACAGGGAGCACCTCAGGGATCTGCCCCTACCGCAATTAGAGCTACCGAGAGTCGGCCAGTGAAGGCCGAGGCGCCGAGGGCGTGAGGGAGAGCCTTTCAGTTGACCGCGGAGGAGGTCCGCGCAGCACCAGATGTCATGGCTGGTATGTATTCTTTCGTGTATTTATTTTGATGTTGAGATATTGTGCTTATATTATGTTATGCGTAGGTACTTTTCTTGTGAATTCTGTACCTGCCTTGGTGTTATTTGACTCGGGTGCGAGTCAGTCTTTTGTATCTCTGGCTTTTAGTCAGCGTATCAGTGTTAGTCGTGAGGTGTTGAGTCGGCCCCTGAGAGTTTCCATAGCTGACGAGAGAGTGATATATGCCACGGAGGTCATCTGTGGGTGCGTATTTGAGATTTTCAGTGTTGAATTCCCGATTGATTTGGTTCCTATTGCGATGGATGATGTCTGTGTCATTGTGGGCATGGACTGGTTGAGCAGATTCGGTGCGGTTATCGACTGCGAGCGACATCTGGTGACCATACGAGACCCTAGTGGGGGAGTTCTTACGGTGCACGGTGAGGGTACACGTTCTGGGTCAGCGTTTTGTTCGGCCGCTAGGGTGAGGCAGTGTCTACAGCAGGGCTGTAAGGGCTTTATGGCGTATGTGATGGATACGCGGGTTGATTCAGGGAGACCGAGGTCAGTTGAGGAGGTTCCGATAGTACGTGAGTTCCCGGATGTATTTCCAGAGGAGTTGTCGGGTGTGCCTCCCATGAGGCAAGTGGAGTTCAGTATCGATTTGGTTCCAGGGGCCGCGCCTATCGCCAAGGTTTCGTATCGCCTTGCACCTCCGGAGATGCAAGAGTTATCCTCGCAGCTTCAGGAGCTGTTGGGGAAGAGGTTTATTCGGCCGAGCAGCTCGCCATGGGGAGTGCCCATCCTTTTTGTCAAGAAGAAGGATGGTTCACATCGGATGTGCATTGATTACCGGGAGTTGAACAAGCTGACGGTCAAGAACCGTTACCCGTTGCCGAGGATCGATGATTTGTTCGATCAGTTGCAGGGAGCATCTTGGTTCTCCAAGATCGATTTGAGGTCGGGGTATCATCAGGTAAGGGTGCGAGATGAGGACATCCAGAAGACAGCGTTCATGACTCGTTATGGGCATTATGAGTTTGTGGTGATGCCTTTCGGACTCACCAATTCCCCGGCAGTGTTCATGGATCTCATGAACAAAGTGTGCAGGCCGATGTTGGATCGGTCGGTGATCATGTTCATCGACGATATTTTGGTGAATTCGAGGTCCAGAGAGCAGCATGAGGAGCATTTGAGGGAGATCCTCGGAGTTCTGAGATCGGAGAGGCTTTACGCCAAATTCTCCAAGTGTGATTTCTGGTTGCGAGAGGTCCAGTTCCTAGGGCACCTCGTTAACCAGAAGGGGATTTTGGTCGACCCGGCTAAAGTGGAGGCAGTGATGAGTTGGGAGGTGCCGAGGTCACCGTCCGAGATCAGGAGTTTCTGGGGGTTGGCAGGCTACTATCGGAGATTTATCAGGGATTTCTCCAAGATCGCTGTGCCACTCACCAGATTAACCCGGAAGGGTGTCGCTTTTTCATGGGGACCAGAGCAGCAGACCTCTTTTGAGACGCTTCGCCAGAGGCTATGTGAAGCCCCAGTGTTAGCCCTCCCAGAGGGGATGGAGGACTTTGTGGTGTATTGTGATGCATCGATCTTGGGGTTGGGAGCGGTGCTGATGCAGAGAGGGCATGTGATAGCATACGCATCGAGGCAGCTGAAGCCTCATGAGTCGAGGTATCCCACCCACGATCTAGAGTTGGGGGCAGTGGTGTTCGCCCTCAAGATTTGGCGTCACTATTTGTACGGGGTTCGGTGTACGATATACACGGACCACAAGAGCCTTAAGTATTTGATGGATCAACCCAACCTAAACATGTGACAGAGGAGGTGGTTGGATGTGGTCAAGGATTATGATTGTGAGATCCTGTACCACCCGGGCAAGGCTAATGTTGTAGCTGATGCACTGAGCAGCAGGGCGGAGAGCACCCCGTTGCGAGATGTATGTTTGAGATTGACTGTGATAGCTCCAGTATTGGACGCCATTCGTGGGGCACAGGCTGAGGCTGTGCAGCCTGAGATGCAGAAGAAAGAGCGAGTTGTTGGGTTGGTTTCAGAGTTCGTTACCAATGGTCGGGGGCTTATGACATTCCAGGGGCGTATCTGGGTACTGTTTGTGGGATGGACGCATACCATTTTGATGAAAGAGGCTCATCGGTCGAAATTCTCAATCCATCCTGGGGCCACTAAGATGTATTTAGACCCGAGAAGAGAGTATTAGTGGCCATGTATGAAGAGGGATGTCGCGTGGTTTGTTGAGAGGTGCTTAACCTGCTGTAGGGTTAAGGCCGAGCACCAAAGACCGCATGGTAAGTTGCAGTCGTTGGAGGTTCCCGAATGGAAATGGGAGCAGATTACCATGGATTTTATCACCAAATTGCCAAGGACTGCTAGGGGAGTTGATGCAATTTGGGTGATTGTGGACAGGTTGACGAAGAGCGCCCACTTCCTTGCTATCAGCGAGAGCTCTTCCGCAGAGAAGTTAGCAGAGGTGTACGTGAGGGAAGTGGTATCACGGCATGGAGTGCCGATCTAGATTGTCTCAGACCGAGATGTGCGTTTCATTTCCAGATTCTGGAAGAAGTTTCACGAGGAGTTGGGTACTAGGCTGCATTTTAGTACCGCATATCACCCCCAGACTGACAGACAGAGTGAGCGGACAATTCAGACGCTCGAGGACATGCTCTGGGCATGTGTGCTGGATTTTGGGGGGAGTTGGGACACGTATTTGCCCTTGGCAGAGTTTTCCTACAACAACAACCATCATTTGAGCATTGGTATGCCACCCTTTGAGCTGTTGTATGGGAGGAGGTGTCCGATTCCCATTTGCTGGGGAGAGGTCGGGCAGCGTGTTATGGGCAGTACCGAGATCGTGCTTCAGACGACAGAGCAGATCCAGCAGGTTAGACAGAGGTTGTTAACCACTCAGAGTCGTCAGAAGATTTATGCAGACAAATGCCGTTCCGAGCTTGAGTTTCAGGTCGGCGACTTTGTGCTCCTGAAGGTCTCTCCTTGGAAAGGAGTGATTCGATTCAGGAAGAGGGGCAAGTTGGGGCCCCGATATATTGGTCCATTCAGGGTAGTCGTGAGGGTAGGCAGGTTAGCCTATCGTTTGGAGTTTCCAGCAGAGTTGGGTCAGATTCAGGACACTTTCCACGTGTCGCAATTGTGGAAGTGCATAGCCGATGAGTCGGCAGTGGTACCATTAGAGGATATTCAGGTGGATGCGAGCCTGAATTATGCTGAGAGACCGGAGGAAATCAGAGATCGGAAAATCAAGGTTTTGAGAAGCAAGGAGGTACCTTTGGTTCTGGTTCAGTGGCAACATCGGAAGGGGTCCGCGATGACTTGGGAGCCGGAGAGGTAGATGCGTTAGCAGCATCCGGAGTTATTTGCAAAGCGAGACTTCGAGGGCGAAGTCTAATTCTAGTGAGGGAGAATTGTAACATCCCGGATTCCCAGGTATTATTTTATCCTTTTATTTTGGGTGATTTGTGAGGAGACTCGGCGAGTTGGAGTCCAAACTCGCCGAGTAGGATCGCGGTTTTGGGCGCGGGTTCGCGTCTGGACTCGGCGAGTCCAAAAGTGGACTCAGCGAGTCCACGCTGTTTAATGAAACCCTAATTTCCAAGGTTTGAGACCTATTTAAAGGGGCTTATGGCCGTCATTTGCGGCCACCAACCCCTAGAGAAAAACCCTAAAGAACAAACAAAATTAAGTTTTAAGACTAGATATTAAAAAGATTTTCGTTTAGATACGATACACTTACTCCCATGCTTGATTTCTTGGAATGTTAAATGGATTATGTTGTTGATCACTTATTCCTAAGAAATTAGAATTTATGATCAAAAGACTAATCGTATAGAAAAATATGCTTATTCATTCATTGATCTAGTGGACAAACAAACAAGCATACTAGTGTTAAGTTCGAATTATGCTAGACTTGAAGCAGTGAATGACATTAATGGCTATTAACATCAGTTCAATACATGAATGTTATGGGTTTTGAGCATAACATCATTCCTATGTGATCATGAAACCCTAATTGCTTTGGATTTAAGTTTTTCTCTAGTTATAAATACAAATAAATATTCCAAAACAAAAGCCCTAATACTAGCATACAATTCGAGATTAATATCAAAATTAGGGTTAGAAGGATACCTTGCTTGCTATCTAGTAATAACAAGATTTTCTATAATGACATAAATTTTCAAAACAAATTTTCATTTTTCGATTAACATAAATATCATTTAACATCCTCAAATCTCTTATTTAACAATTGTCATCAATAAAACGTTTCCCAAGATCGCAAATAAAATCCTCTATCTGTGTGTATGGATCATGCCGGCACCTTCCCACGATTGTCACTAGTACCTGAAAAAAATAACACATAACACCGTAAACATAAATGCTTAGTGAGTTCCTCAAAATACTACATACAACACATATTAGCCACTCAAGGCTATAACTCTGTATGACCCTTTAGTGAAGGTGTCTCAGTGGGATCTTCTAGTCCCATAGCTCTGTGGACCCTCTGGTCCTAACTTTGTGGACCTTTCCGTCCTACCTCGGTAAACTCTGAATCACACATAGCATAGAATCACATAATTATCACATCATATAATAGGATATAACATACTCTGTCACATGACTCTAATTACTACTCTAGGTAAAGTATAGTGAGAATACTCACCTCGGGTAACTCGGTAAATCTCGAACTCGGTAACACTGGTCTAGCCTCCGCCTAATCACATGGAACAATTACTCTAATCAATGCAACTCTCAAGGCTAGACTAAGCCCTCTCTAAGTTCTCTCAGAATGGTAAAAGACCATTTTACCCCTCTAATGGCTTAAAGATCCAACCAATGAAAAAACCCTAAAAGTCAACCAAAAGTTAACCCTCCAGGTTACGCTGCGCATACCAAAACTGTACGCTGGGCGTACCCGGCAACTCACAGAATCGGGGTACGCGGCCCCCTACGCTGCGCGTACTGGTATTACACCCCGCGAAACTCCTGTTTGATGCTCTTTTGATTTTTGGGTCTTAAACGGTTAAGACACTCGTCCAACTTTCAGATCTAACTGTCCCTAAGCCTCTTACTCCCTAAAGTCGGAACCTTTAAGCCTTTGCATGGTTGTAAAGGTCACTAATCACTCTAACACCTTTTCTCTTTCCTCATAAAGCCTAGATATCATGCATGACTCAATATCCACGCCCAAGTTTGGATTTTTATGAACCCACAACTCATAATACTCTGAAATATAGTTGATCTAAGCTTATGGAAACCTTTTACTCATAAAGTCTCCACCTTGGGACCAAAAACCCTAAAAATTGGTCCATGAAGCACACAACCATAATAACAAGGAAAGTTTTGAGTTTTTTACCTCTAAGTGAAGCTCCTCCCTCTATAGAACTCATATCCAAGCTTGGACTCCAACTTCTAGCCTTCACAAGAACCTCTTCTTCTTGTTCACTAACACACAAAGGAACTTTTTGCTCAAAAATACTCACACACAAGCTTAGAACGAAGGTTGACTCTCTTTTAGGGTTTCACTCTCTCAAATGGTGGTTGAGCATAAGGCCATAGCTTTCTTTATATAGGGATCAAGTCTCATTTAGGGTTTTGAGTCTGGACCCGCTACGCCTAGCGTAGCCCAAGGTACGCCCAGCGTACTGGGTGGAGTCCGCGTCCAAAACACGCCCTTGAGTACACGCAACGTACTCTTTAGTACACCTAACGTACTCATTTACCTTGGTTCACTTTTAAGGCCTAAACAAGATAACTTAGGAAGAAGGAAGGGTTAAACGGATATACCTGAATCTCGGGATGTTACAATTCTCCCCCACTAGAACCAGACTTCGCCCTCGAAGTCTCATGCCGCAAACAACTCTGGATGTTGCTTCCGCATCTCTGACTCTTGCTCCCAAGTCAGCTCGGACCCTCTTCGATGTTGCCACTAGACCTGCACCAGGAGCACCTCCTTGTTCCTCAGAACCTTGATCTTTCGATCCACAATCGCGATTGGCCTCTCAAGATAATTCAGGCTCACATCCACCTGGATGTCCTCTAGCGGTACAACTACCATCTCGTCGGCAATACACTTCCTCAACTGAGACACATGGAAGGTATCATGAATCTGGATCAGCTCCACAGGTAGCTCCAAACGGTATGCTACCTTGCCCACCCTAGCGGTCACCCTGAAAGGACCAATGTACTGGGGCCCCAGCTTGCCCCTCCTCCTAAATCGGATCACTCCTTTCCAAGGAGATACCTTCAGGAGCACGAAATCTCCAACCTGAAACTTGAGCTCGGATCGTCGCCTATCCGCGTAACTCTTCTGGCGACTCTAAGCTGTCAAAAATCTCTGTCTGGCCTGCTGTATCTGCTCTATCATCTGAAGCGCTATCTTATTGTTGCCCATCACTCATTGCGCTACCTCTCCCCAACAGATGGGAGTCCGACACCTCCTCCCATACAACAACTCGAAGGGAGGCATACCAATACTCGAATGGTGGATCTTGTTATAGTAGAACTCAGCCAAAGACAGGTACGTGTCCCAACTTCCTCCAAAGTCCAACACAGAGGCTCGGAGCATGTCCTCGAGCGTCTGAATCGTCCGCTCACTCTGTCCATCTGTATGCGGGTGGTAAGCAATACTGAAATGCACCCTAGTGCCAAACTCTTCATGGAACTTCTTCCAGAACCTGGAAGTGAAACGTACATCTCGATCTGACATAATAGAGATCGGAACTCTATGCCGCGATACCACCTCTCTCACATACAACTCTACCAGCCTCTCAGCAGAAGAGCTCTCACTGATAACAAAAAAGTGAGCGCTCTTCATCACCCGGTTGATGATCACCCAAATTGCATCAACACCCCTCGCAGTCCTCGACAATTTGGTGATAAAATCCATAGAAATTTGTTCCCACTTCCACTTGGGAATCTCAAGTTGATGCAACTTGCCATGCGGACGCTGGTGCTCGACCTTAACCCTGCGACAGGTCAAGCACCTCTTAACGAACCACGCAACATCCCTCTTCATACAGGGCCACCAGTAGTCTCTCTTCGGATCCAGATACATCTTAGTGGCTTCGGGATGGATCGAGAACCTCAATCTATGTGCCTCCTCCATCAATTTGGTACGTGCCCCGCCCACGAACGGCACCCAAATCCGACCCTAAAAGGTCATAAGCCCTCAGCTATCGGTAACGAACTCAGATATCTGCCCGCTCACCCGCTCTCTCTTGTGGTTCTCCAGTTTCACATCCTCCGCCTAGGTCTTTCGAATGGTATCCAACACCAGAGTCATCACTGTCAATCTCAAACAAACGTCTCGTATCGAGGCACTCTCCGCCCTACGGCTCGGGGCATCAGCTACCACGTTAGCCTTGCCCGGGTGGTACAGGGTCTCACAATCGTAATCCTTTACCACATCCAACCATCTCCTATGGCGTATATTTAAGTTGGGCAGATCCATCAAATACTTCAAGCTCTTATGATCTATGTATATAGTACACCGAACCCCATACAAATAGTGACGCCAGATCTTGAGGGCAAACACCATGGCTCCCAACTCCAAATTGTGGGTGGGATATCTCACCTCGTGAGGTTTCATCTGCCTCGATGCGTACACTATCACATGCCCTCTCTGCATAAGCACCACACCCAATCCTAATATGGATGCGTCACAATACACCACAAAATCCTCCATCCCCTCTGGAAGGGCTAACACTGGGGCCAACCATAGAAAACTCCTGATCTTAGTGGTGGATCTTGACACCTCCCAATTTATCACCGCCTCAATCTTGGCCGGGTCGACCAATACCCATTCTGATTAACAAGATGCCCCAAGAACTGGACCTCTCGTAACCAGAAATCACACTTGGAGAACTTGGTGTAAAGCCTGTCTGATTTCAAAACTCCAAGGATCTCTCTCAAATGCTCATCACACTGCTCTCTGGATCTCGAGTACACCAATATATCGTCGATGCACACGATCACCGAACGATCCAACATCGGCCTGCAAACCCGGTTCATGAGATCCATGAACGCTGTTGGTGCATTGGTGAGCCCAAAAGGAATCACCACAAACTCGTAATGCCCATAACGAGTCCAGAACGTCGTCTTCTGGATATCCTCATCCTGCACCCTCATCTGATGATATCCAGACCTCAAATCAATCTTGGAGAACCAAGATGCCCCTGCAACTAATCAAATAGATCATCAGTCCTCGATAAGGGATAACGGTTCTTGACTGTCAACTTGTTCAAATCCCGGTAATCAATGCACATCCGATGTGAAACATCCTTTTTCGTTACAAAAAGGATCGGCACTACCCACAGTGAGCTACTCGGTCGAATAAACCCCTTCCCCAACAGCTCCTGAAGCTGTGAGGAAAACTCCTGCATCTCTGGCGGTGCAAGGCGATAGGGTGCCTTGCTAATAGGTGCCGCTCCTGAAACTAAATCGATACGAAACTCTACCTGCCTCTCGGGAGGCACACCTATCAATTCCTCAGGAAAAACGTCTGGGAACTCCCGTACTATCGATACATCACCAACCGAACTCGACCTCTCTGCGGCCACTCGTGCGTCCATCACATATGCCACAAACCGACTACAACCCTGCTAAAGACTCTGCCTTGCTCTAGTAGCTGAAAAAAACACTGAATCAGGACGGGTACCCTCGTCGTACACCGTAAGCACTCCCCAACTAGGGTCTCGTTTGGTCACCAGCTATCGCTCGCAGTAAATGGCCGCTCCAAATCTACTCAACCAGACCATGCCGACGATGACAAAGACATCTCCCATCGCAATCGGGACCAAATCTATCGGGAGCTCCACACCAAAGATCTTGAGTACACATCCTCGAATCACCTCAGTAGCATACACCGCTCTCTCGTCAGCTAGGGAAACTCGAAGAGGTCGACTCAGCGCCTCCGTACAGATACTGATGTGCTGACTAAAGGCTAACGACACAAAAGATCGACTCGCACCCGAGTCAAATAACACCAAGGTAGGTACATAACTCACAAGAAATGTACCTATTCATATCATAATATAAGCACAAAATCTCAAACTCAAAATAAATAGATGAAAGAATACATACCAGCCACAACATTGGGCGTTGCGCGAACCTCCTCCGCTGTCAACTGGATGGCTCTCCCGTGAGCCTTTGGCGCCTCAGCCTTCACTGGCCAACTCTCAGTAGCTCGTACGGCAGCAGGGGCAGATCCCTGTGGTGCTCCCTGTGTCGACCCACGCAGCTGTGGACACTCGACCTTCCTATGGCCAGTCTGGTTGTAGAGGAAGCACACTGCAAATCCCTTGGGGCAATTGTTATGCATGTGAACCTCGTTGCTACACTTGTAGAAAGACCCTGCTCAACAAATCGCCTTGTGGCTCTTTCCGCACTTGCCACAAGTGCGGCCCTTCTGGTTCCCTGATCTCGAATTGGCGGGCTTTGCCCGCTTGGATTCCGGCTGGGACTGTGTCGGTCGCCAATCCCTCCCCTAAGACTCTTCCTCCTCCCTGGCCTGAGTCTCGAGCTCAATCTCCCACTTCCGAGCATTTTCCTGAAGCTCGGAAAATGTCCGGTACGTCGAGTTCGCCACGAACTCGCGACTATCTCTCCTCAGAATACTCAGATATCGACCCATGTGTGCCTGCTCCATAGACACATGCTCAGGGCAAAACATCGCCCTCTCGTGAAACATCCTGGTAATCTTAGTAACAGACTTAGTACCCTGCTTGACGGTCAAGAACTCCTGGGCTAACGTTCCCTTTCCACTGGAGGAACGTACTCATCTCGGAACATAGTGGTGAACCTCTCTCAAGTCACCACGACAAGCTCTGCAGAAGTGAAGTGCGTTTTCACGAACTTCCACCTGTCCTTCGCTCCCAAGCGAAGCTGGTTCAGAGCGAACCATACCCTCAGATGCTCCGGACATGAACATGTGTAGAAGCACTTGTTAATGTCAGAGATCCATCTCATCGCAGCTATCGGATCCTGAGTCCCATCAAACTATGGTGGCTTCGTGTTGCTGAACTCTCAGAACAGTAACGAGTCACCCCCTGTGACCTATCAGCAGCGACGGCTGCGATTGCCGCAGCAACAGCAGCATCAGTAAGAGCGGTGTACCGCTCATCAAAAGTCTCGATCAGTGTGGTCTTGATAGACCCAAACATCTCCGGTATCTCAGCCCAGATGGCTGCAGCCACCTACTCATGAATTAACCTGCGGATCACCTCATCACTAACGTTGCTACTCTCAAGTGTGTGGCGTGTCCCAACCATGATGTCTCTTTGAAATAGAACATAAAATATCATCGACCCGCTCGAGCATAATCACACTCGATCACTCAACCCTACTTGCTCTTTAGTACACTAAGGATTCTTACTTGGGCTGCGCACTGATCCAATATCTTCTGTAGTACGGGCCCAATACTAGCGTCCACATCAACATTCACCCTAAGTCCTCCTCCTAGGATCCCAGGTCACATGTACTCTAATCTCGCTATACGTTGGCTACTCTCCAATAGATCTCTCATAAGCTCGTCGTTGCTACCTACTCACTCTCAGACATCTCACTGCAGCTGTAATCTCCTAGGCTAAGGCATCACAAATCATGCCACTCTAGTCCTAATATGAGTACCTAGCCTACTCTAGCATGTGTAACATATCATATCGTATCTCATAACACATAATGTAAGGGTATTTTGGAAAATAACCGTTCGGGCGCTGGCTGACCGTACACATTGCTCTTCTCTACTCAATTCAAAACCTTTTACTATTTTTAGAAAATAAAATTGTTTTATTGTGAAAAATTCTTCAAATCCTCAGTTTGAGTTTAGATACGCCCGAAGGTGCATCCGAATCCCTCAAACCAAGGCTCTGATACCAACTTGTAACGACATAAATTTTCAAAAAAAATTTTCATTTTTCGATTAACATAAATGTTGGATTAGGTGTCTAAGCCCATAACTATAATTGGTATGTACTTGAATTGATAACAGCACAGTCCTTTTGGGTTGCCCTCAAACCTAGCAACCGGACATGGAAACTATGAAAGGAGAGATATTAATTTATTATAAGATTAATAAATTAATATAAATGAATTTATTAATATGTTAAAAGCGTAATATATTAATAAGAAATCATTTTGTTTAATTAATTGTTAGCCAGAAATTAATTTGAATTAATTTTGGGGTTAAAAGAATTAATTATAAAGTGCAGGGACTAGTTTGCAATTATCGAATAGTTGAGTGGAAGGCTCTAGAACCCCCTTGGATGAAGGTGGACGAAATCTTTAGGGGAAACCCTATCAATTTCGTCCATATGGGCTTGGATAAGGCCCTTGGGTTTGCTTAGGCCCTAAGTAAGGAGCATTAGGGTTTTTTCTAAACCCTAGATCCCTCAGCTATATAAGGAGCCTCATGGCTCACATTTTGGCCACTCTTTCTTTTGAAGAAACCCTAAGGGCCGAAATTTTGCACACTCCCTCTCCCCTCTCTCTTCTACTTTCCTTC
Source organism: Lactuca serriola (assembly GCF_051521515.1). Taxonomy (NCBI): domain Eukaryota; kingdom Viridiplantae; phylum Streptophyta; class Magnoliopsida; order Asterales; family Asteraceae; genus Lactuca; species Lactuca serriola. Next base: position 331,569,380 of record NC_136411.1, read on the forward strand.
TTACTAGTTTGGGTGTGATTCCATTAGAGGCATTACACTTGTGGTGCTAAGCTTCCAAGAAGATCAAGATCAAGATGAAGAGGATTATCAATTGTTCGCTATAACAATGGAAAGGTATGATAATCTCAAACCCTAGTTTGTTAATTATGAAATTAGCCTCTCTCCCCTAGGGTTCTTGTTTTGTAATTCAAAGTTGTATGTTCAATAGTTAAAACATAGATCCAAAGTAGGTTGCATGTGTACTTAGGAATTGTTTTCTAGTTTATTTGTTTTACCTAAAACCCATCAGTGGTATCAAAGCCATTGTTTGTTTTAAATTGAATGCTATAATTGTTGAATTGCAAATTAGGGTTTATAGCTATTAAACCCTAAAGGCCATTTTTTCGATTTTTAGGGTTATGGATCAAAGGGTTTTCAAAAACCCTAACCTCCAAAGATCCCTAATCGAAATTAGGGTTAGGGTTTTGAAAACCCTAGCCTTCTCCCTTGAAATGTCGAAATATGCTATAAAGATTAGGGTTTCTTTGTTTTGGATAATAGTTGCCTTATTGGATAATTGATAAAAATAAGGAAATTATCCTATCCCTACATTTTCGAAATCTAGAAGGGATATGGATTAGGATTAAACTAATTGTTTAATTTAATCAGATAATCCTTTCAAGATTTAATAAATTAATTAAAAGTTAATTAATAGATAAATATTAAATCTAATTAATTGGTTTATTTAAATTTAAAATTTAATAGTTTAACTTTCGAAAATTTATATAAAGCCTTGGAGTTTTAAAATGTTTTAAAACACACCTTATATATATATATATATATATATATATATATATATATATATATACATATATATATATATATATATATATATATATATTATAATTAAAAGTTAAATCTTATATATGTATAAGAATATGGTCAGTCAAATCGCTAGTATGTCTCATTCACGAAGCTAGACTATAAGGGGGTATAAGGAAACTGCCTATAAAATGGTAGTTGAATGGATGTCCACTCTTACCCACCGCTTCCTTGATTAGTGGAGGGTCGTTAGCAGACGGATTTGATCGGACAACTACTTCTCATTAAAAGTATAATGCTATTAAAGAAAGTACTAGAACATTATTTTTCAAAATCCCAACTCTAGCTACTTTAGGAAAAATGTGAAAAGTATGCTAATCCATGAAATTGCACATTATGCTTTATTGGTCGTTAGTGGAGCGCGTGTAGTTAACCGGCACACTAAAAAGCACTAATAAAGACTAGTAATGGGTATCTTATAATTATCATTTTGATGGAGCATGTGTGGTTTACCGGCACATCAATAGTTAATGATAAAGACAATAAGGTTACCAAGCACATTTGCATGGTTATTCACATCTAGTTTGTGATCCTCGGTATCCCAATCACCAATCGTAGAGCATAATCTAAGATTAAAACATGTCATTAAATAGTTTTAATGTATCTCAAAAGAATTAGGAATTTCACTTCGTTTATTTTATCTAATGGTGGAATTGGTGAATCGTCATTCACCTACCTTATGAGATTTGAACTTGGATCTCGGCATCCCATTTCTAAGTTGTAAATCGTCATAGTTGGATCCTAACCTTGATATGATATCTTTGGGTTATTATATTGAGGTGTCTTGAAATCTAACTAGAACTATCTTTCATTTTCAGATGTCTACTCCTGGAAACACTTCTGCTTCATCATCATCCAGCCACAACTTCTCTTTACTAAACATCTGCTCCAAAGTTGTTATGGATGGCTCCAACTAAAACGATTGGATGCGTAACATCAAGATGGCGCTTAGATTTGAGGACAAAGAGTATGTCCTCTAAAAGGAGCTCAAAGAACTTGATGAGTCCAAAGCCACTCCCGAAGAGTATGCTGCCTACAAGAAACACTATGATGATGCTACCAAAGTGGCATGCATCATGGTTGCAACCATGTCCCCAGAATTACAGAGGTACTATGAGGACTACTGGCCTTTTGAGATGAACAAGGACCTTATGGAAAAGTACCATAAGCGAGCTCATCAAGAAAATTTTGAGGTAGTCAAGTCACTCATGGCTTGCAAAATGAAAGATGGGGAATCGGTTGTATCTCATGTGCAAAGAATGCAACGCTACATAAAGCGTTTGGTCAAGCTCAACATTCACTTCGATGAGGAATTGATCATTGACATGGTCTTGAACTCATTGCCTGATTGTTATGGTCAGTTTATCTTAACTTAGCATTTGAACAACACTGAGCAGACATTGGCCCAATTGCACAACTTGTTGCAGACAGCTGAGGTAGGGATGAAGGGTAAAAGTATACCCTCCACACCTGCAAGTGACCCTGTCTTGGCCATTGGACAGGGAAAGGGGAAGAAAAGGAAAGGTCCTCCCAAGCAAAACTGGAAGAGCAAGGCTCAAGCTGTGTCATCTAGTAATGGACAAAAGGCTAAGCCCAATGGTTCCACTCCCCATGTTTCTGATCCAAAAGAGGCTGTTTGCTTTTACTACAATCAAAAGGGGCATTGGAAGAGATCTTGCCCACAATATCTGCAAGATATCAAGGATGGCAAAGTGAAGCCATCCTTGGCAGGTATTTACACAATTTCTGCTAATAACTAATTATCTTCTCGTTCATGGGTCCTTGATACAGGATGTGGTTTTCATATCTGTTAGATTTGCAGGGGCTAAGGGAAAGTGAGGAGATAGAGCATGGGAGGACAAACTTGATCATGAGGAACAGAAAGTCTTCACCAATTACCAAGATTGGAGTATATCAACTTTTGCTCAGTAATGATGTTAGATTAGATTTGATAAATTGTTGATATTCGTCTGAGATGACGAGAAACATTATTTCATTTCATGCATTGTTCAAACAAGGTTTTAAATATTCTTTTAATGATTTGAATGGTTCAATTTCTGTTTATAAGAATGGTGTTTTTGTGTTTGAAGCTTTACCTTATGATGGTGTGTATGAAACAGTGACTTGTGTTGATAGCTTAGGAAATAGTGTACTTAATATTGACTTGTCTAATAGTGTAGACAAGGCATGCTTGTAGCATTTTCGTCTTGGACACATTAACAAGAAATGCATAGCCCAACTCCAAAAGGATGGAGTGTTGGAATCATTTGACCTAAAATCAGATGACGTGTGTGAATCTTGTCTTTTGGGAAAGATGACAAAATCACCATTCACAGGGTCTTGTGAAAGAGGTGAAGGTCTGTTGGATCTCATACACACAGATGTGTGTAGGCCCTTTAGATCAACCACAAGGGATGTTAATCGTTTCTGTCACACCCCAAAACCAAGAACGGCGGAAACGTTCTGGGGCGGAGGACGTCATGTATAGTATCACAACACAGTAAATGTAAATAAGCAAACAACATCATCCATTGCATTAAATATATAATTTTAATACAAGTGTGTTCTGTACAGTTATCGACACCAAAAATAATGTATAACAAAATAATATGAGATGAGTCTTGAATGCACTCCATCTTCTCAAAAGCTGGCCTCGGTACCTGTCTACTGATGACCTGAGAATACAAGTTATTTTGAAAGAGTTTATCAGCATTAAGCTGGTGAGTTCATAAGTATTTTAGTGTCAATGTTTCTTGTAAAAGTGTTTGAAACTGTCTCAATGTATAAGTTTGTAAAAATGTAAGCAAATGTTTGAAAGTGTTTGTAAAAGTTTGAATCTCTCAGAAAAACCTATATTTTCTATTAAAGTAACCTTCTACAGAGGCTAAACTGTTTTGGAAACTTGTCTGTTGTAAAAGTGTGTAATTTCCCAAGTATAACTATCATTTGATAAAAATATAGTTTGTACATTAATGCTTAAGTGATGTTATCACTAAAATATGTAATGGGTAAATCATTGTAGTACCGTAGCTTTGTATAATAAGACTACTATGGTACTAAATACTACTACCTTAAACCGGATTTATATTGAGGCATAATGTGATAAATTGCACCATGCTATCGACTGGTAACAACGACATAATGAATGGTCGTAATAAAAGAAATGACGTTTGGCACCCGCAGACCTGCAGGTCCGGCTGTAGCTAGCAGCAAGGTGTAGGATAGTCAATCCAGTATAGATTTATACGCAAACTCACGCTCTCCCTCCAAGAGAATTCTGGCTACAACTCGGGCCATGACATTTAAGGCATGCCCGATACAGTGGATCACAATTATTACGTATTTATGTATATGTATTGTTTCTCGTATATCTGTATATGTATTGTTTCTCGTATATCTGTCTAGGTATTGTTTCTCGTATATCTGTATATGTATTGTTTCTCGTATATCTGTATATGTATTGGTTCTAGTATATCTGTATATGTATTGTTTCTAGTATATCTGTATATGTATTGTTTCTAGTATATCTGTATATGTATGATCCTGCGTTACCCAGGAGGTAACTAACTAATGAGGTACTGATGAGTATGAATACGGAAGTACTTTTATGTCTATATATGTAAATATGATGTATAAGTAATATTCAAACGACCTTCGGATGGTCACCCGAAATCCCACCAGACCACATCTCAAGGCGCGAAAAGGAAATAGGGCGGATGGCCTTCCTAAGTCCTTTAAACATTATTTATACATCTATACATATATGGGCATGCAATTGAATATTTAAAAGCATGAATAAGTTTTCATAAAACATTTGAAGCATAAATATGATTTCAAGAGGAGATCGACTTGATGTCGATCTATAAACCAATTTGAAGGCATAAGTTAATAAAACAGTTTAAGTATAAGAAGCATTTGTTTAAATCACAGTCTATAAGTAAGTTTGGATAGTAAAACAGTTTGTAAAACATTTCAAAGTAAAGCATTTTGATAAACAGTTTGAACAGTGGTAAAAATCGTTGTTTTCCTAGTTATAAATCACATGTGATTAAATGCAATCACATGTGATTGAAGCAATAACTTATAAGTATTTGACTTGTATTCCCCCCCCCCCCATAAAGTATTTAAAACACTTAAAATCATTTGAAAGGTTGATTCAAGGGGTATGAACTCACTTGTGGTGAGTCGTTTAGATTGTAGTGTCGGACACCGTGCTAGGTGGCAGACGGAGACTGGTTTACACGCACGAGCCTAGTTATCATATAATAAGCATATATATAACTAATTAGACATATAATAACTTAAATAAATAAGTTAAGACACTTAGAAAACATTTAAACACTTTTATGAGTGTTTAAGGTTCAAATGGTTGCATCTAAGTTGCTACGGGACAAGGCAAAAGGGTTTGAAACATCAAAGGGCCTTGTATAGGAGTTCACCATCCAACAAACCCCACACCTTGGAGTTTACGGCCGTAAACTCATAGGTTTATGGCCGTGAACTCCTCAAATGGTGTTTTTGGGTGTTTTGTGGTGTTATCTTGATCCTAGAACACTCCTAGCTTTATTGGAATAACACATGAAGTAGTTTAAGGCTCTAGAACACTCCATATGGGAGTTTATGGCCTAAGGTCCTTCATCCTAGAGTTTACGGCCGTAAACTCTTGGATTTTAATTGATTTGAAGCACTTAAACAACAAGGATTGCTTTCATGAATTTATCTAAGGCTAATGGGGACAAGAGACACACTTTGGTGCCTTCATTTGGAGTTTACGGCCCAAGTCATGTTCCTTGGCCGTAAACTCCTTTCAAGGAGTGATTAATTTGTTTTCTACTCTCCATTCTAGTCCCAAGGGTTCAAGGAAAATTGTATTAAGGCCTTAGGTGTGATTGGAATGCATTTTACCCTACAAAAAGGGGTTTACGGCCCAAGAGATATTCTTGGCCGTAAACTCCTAGAAACTTATGATTTTGATGTCTTTTGATGCCTAAAATAAGCACAAGTAATTTAGGGTAAAGGTCCTTAAGCATTAGGGGAAGTTTTAGGGCACTTAAGCCCTTAAAAAGGGGTTTACGGCCCAAGGGAGTTCCTTGGCCGTAAACTCCTAGAACTTGTGTTTCTTGGATGCATTTAGGCCTATAAAGATCATACCCTATCTCCTAAACAAGTTGTCTAACAAGGAATCGGGACTAGGAAGCCATAATGTTCCATTTTGGAGTTTACTCCCCAAGAACGTTCTTGGGTGGTAAACTCTCGGATCTTGTAATCTAAACATGTTATTGTTGTTAATAAGCATTAAACAAGTATTGAAACACATTTAGCAAAGCAGACTCACAATCTGGGATGAAAACCCGAAGATCCGTCAGAGAGAATATGGCTTTTCTCTATTTGGAATTGTGAATAATGAATTAATTTAATTCAAAAAACTATTTATAGTCCTGGAATATTTTGGCAGAAAATATTTTCATTCCTGATATTGGACTGTAACATTATGAAACTTGAAATGCCCAAGTTTCACTAAACCAGGAGTATCCACTCTCCTGATATCATCTAGAACATAAACTCTAATGTACACAAACCTGTTCGGAAAAGCTTGAAAATCACTGAAACTGAGCTAGCTTCTATTGAATAGATGATGTTCGTACAATGGAAATTTCGGGTTGTCACATCATCCCCCTGTTAGAGGGAATTTCGTCCCAAAATTAGAATTTAAGCAAATAAAAGTTACAAACAATCAAGCGAAAAGATGAGGGTATTTCAACTTCATCTGATCCTCGTGTTCCCAAGTGAATTCCGGTCCTCGCTTGGCGTTCCGGCGAACCTTCACGATAGGGATACGGCTTTGCTTCGTCTGCTTGACCTCACGGTCCATGATCTCTACAGGTTCTTCCACGAAGTTGAGGCTCTCGTTGATCTCGATCTCGTCGAGTGGGATTACAAGAGTCTCGTCGGACAGACACTTTTTCAAGTTAGATACGTGGAATGTAGAATGTACGTTGCGAAGTGTGTCGGGTAGATCAAGTTTGTAAGCTACGGGGCCGACTCTGGCAAGAATCTCGAAAGGCCCTATGTACCTCGGATTAAGCTTCCCACGCTTGCCGAAGCGTATCAAGCCTTTCCAGGGTGAGACTTTGAGAAGGACTCGGTCTCCCACCTGAAATTCCAAAGGTTTTCTTCGTTTATCGGCGTAGCTCTTCTGTCGGTCTCTAGAGGCTTTCAATCGTTCACGGATTTGAACGATTTTCTCTGTCGTTTCCCGAATGATTTCTGGACCAGTGAGAGTACTGTCGGAAGCTTGCCCTCTCGCTAATTGGGTATCACCAACCTCAGCCCAGCACAGAGGGGATCTGCACTTGCGGCCGTAGAGAGCTTCGAATGGAGCAGCCTTGATGCTCGTGTGATAACTGTTATTATAGGAAAATTCGACAAGGGGTAAATGAGTATCCCATGCTTTCCCAAAATCAATCACACAGGCTCGCAACATATCTTCCAATGTTTGGATGGTCCTCTCACTCTGTCCGTCGGTCTGCGGATGGTAGGCTGTGCTCATGTCCAGCCTTGTTCCTAGGGAATGTTGTAGGGATTGCCAAAATCTTGAGGTGAACCTACTATCTCTATCGGAGATAATGGAAATAGGTGCACCATGCAACCGTACAATTTCCCTAATGTATGTTCTCGTAAGTTTCTCCATCTTGTCGGTTTCTTTGATAGGCAGGAAGTGTGCAGACTTGGTCAATCTATCAACGATGACCCATATGGTGTCAAGTCCACCCGTCGTCTTGGGTAACTTGGTTATGAAATCCATAGTGATCCGCTCCCACTTCCACTCTGGGATCTCTGGTTGTTGCAGTAAACTAGAGGGCTTCTGGTACTCGACCTTAACCTTCGCGCAAGTAAGGCATTTACTCACAAAGGTAGCAATCTCTGCTTTCATATTAGGCCACCAGTATAGCTTTTTCAGATCCAGATACATCTTATCTGAACCTGGGTGGACGGAATACCGAGTGTTGTGCGCCTCGGTCATGACCAAGTCTCGGAAACCACCGTGTTTCGGTGTCCAGATCCGGTTCATGAAATATAAAGCTCCGTCACCCTTGGCTTCGATGTTCTTGTCCATTCCCCTAAAGGATTCACTCGACACATTTTCAGGTTTCATGGCCTCAAGTTGAGCCGCCTGAATTTGCTTAGTCAGGTGTGAATGGATGGTTATTGATAAGGACTTGACCTTGCGACCAGAATATTCCTTCCGACTTAAGGCATCTGCTACTATGTTGGCTTTACCCGGATGATAACGAATATCGCATTCGTAATCACTGAGTAGCTCAACCCACCGTCGTTGTCTCATGTTGAGCTCCTTCTGATCGAAAATGTGTTGTAAACTTTTGTGGTCGGTAAAGATAGTGCTCTTCGTTCCATACAGGTAATGTCTCCAGATCTTCAGAGCAAACACTACTGCTCCTAGTTCAAGATCGTGGGTCGTGTAGTTAACCTCATGTGTCTGCAACTGTCTCGAGGCGTAGGCGATGACCTTACCTCGCTGCATCAGAACACATCCGAGTCCTTGATTGGATGCATCGCAATAGACAACGAAGTCTTCTATTCCTTCGGGAGGGGATAGTATTGGTGCGGTGCACAAGGCTCGTTTGAGAGTTTGGAACGCTCTTTCTTGCTTCCCTTCCCAGTCAAAGGCCACGCCTTTCTGGGTCAGGGTCGTAAGAGGCTTCGCTATTCGGGAGAAGTTCTGAATGAACCTGCGGTAGAAGCCAGCGAGACCTAGAAATTGACGAATTTTTGTAGGTGTCTTTGGTGCTGACCAGTTCTCAATGGCTTTTATTATGGATGGGTCCACGTGGATTCCTTCCTCGCTTACCACGTGTCCTAAGAATTCGACTCTTCGGATCCAAAATTCACATTTCGAGAACTTCGCATAATGTTTCTCCTTTCGTAACGCCTCTAGAACTTGTCGTAGATGATCACCATGCTCCTTCTTACTTCGGGAGTAGATCAGGATGTCGTCAATGAAAACGATGACGAACTGATCTAAGTAAGGCCGGCATACTCTATTCATCAGATCCATGAAGACTGTGGGCGCATTGGTCAATCCGAATGGCATCACCACGAACTCGTAGTGTCCGTAACGAGTTCGGAAGGCTGTCTTCGGCACATCCTCCTCGAGCACTCGTAACTGGTGATATCCGGATCTCAGATCAATTTTGGAAAAATAGTTCGCCCCTTGCAGTTGGTCGAATAGATCGTCTATGCGTGGGAGAGGGTAGCGATTTTTGATCGTCAATTTGTTGAGTTCTCTGTAGTCAATACACATACGGAATGATCCGTCTTTCTTCTTAACGAACAAGACCGGTGCTCCCCAAGGTGAGAAACATGGTCTTATAAAGCCCTTGCTGAGCAGTTCGTTAAGTTGACCAGAAAGTTCTTGCATCTCGGCTGGTGCTAAACGGTAGGGCGACTTGGCTACTGGGGTAGCTCCTGGGACTAAGTCGATTCTGAACTCGACTTGTCGTTGCGGAGGTAACCCGGGTAGTTCTTCTGGGAAAATGTCGGGGAAGTCGCTCACTATTGGGAGGTACTTTAGTTCTTTCGTTTCTAGGCTCGTGTCGACGACGTGAGCAAGGAATGCGTGGTATTCTTTGCGCAGATATTTATGTGCTTGAATACTAGATATAATGCGAAGACCCGCACCAGGTTTGTCACCGTAGACTATAAGAGTTTCGTTAGACGGAAGGTTTAGTCGGACTGCTTTCTCGAAGCACATGATGTCGGCGCGATGAAGACTTAACCAATCCATGCCGATAATAACGTCGAAACTTTTTATTGAGACCGGCATAAGGTCGATTGGGAATGAATGGTTATCTAAGGTTAGAAGACAACCTAAGTATATGCTATTAGTACTTTCAGTTTTCCCATTGGCCATTTCTACTGTGAATTGTTCATTAAGTGCGTGTGGTTGTTGCTTAAGCATGCGAGCAAATTTGTGGTTTACGAAGCTTCGCTCCGCTCCACTATCGAACAGAATGCATGCATAGGAGTTATCAAGGAGGAACGTACCAGTCACCACTTTCGGGTCAGCAACTGCTTCCCCGTGGCCTATTGCTAGTACCCTCCCTGCTCCTCCAGTATTCCTCGCCTTAGGGCAGTCCCTGTTAAAGTGGCCTGTTTCGCCACATCCTTAGCAAGTTGGGCTCACGCCAGAGCCAGGAACTTGGGAGATCGGTTGCGCCGGGAACCTACAGAATCGGACGGTGTGTCCTTTCCTGTGGCAGTTAGTACACTGCATTTCACGGTAGGCGCCGTTGTGGTGGAAGTTGCATTTGTTGCACTTCGGCAAACTTCCAAAATACTGCTTCCCCGGAGCAGTAATAGCAGTAGGGGCTACCGCAGCATGTACTGCTACGATTTGCTGTTTCTTTGAAGCTCGTTGCTTCTTCTTCTCATCCCAAAGCTTCCGCTTGTTGCCAGCGGGTTTGGAGGGTTCTGGGATGGCTAGGGTGGTTGTGGCTGCAGGGGTCTTGACTCCATGGTCAATAAGTCTTTGTGCCAATCGCTTAGCACTGTCGAAGGTAGCAGGGTTGGATGCTAAGACATTCCCCTGGTACGGAGGTACTAGCCCCCATACATACCGTTCAATCTTTTTCCCTTCAGTGGGAACCATATTGGGGCATAGGGCCACCAGTTCGCTAAAAGCGGGCGGTGTAAGCGATCACGTTGGTGCCCTTTATAGTCAGATTCCAGAGTTCATGTTCTAACTTCTGGACTTCGCCCCTCGGGCAATACTCCTCAGTCATGAGGTCCTTCATCGTTGCCCAGCCCATGTCGTTAACCACGACGAGAGTTAGGGCTTTGACGTGGCCGTTCCACAACGTTAGGGCTTTATCCTCGAAGGTGCATGCGGCATATTTCACTTTGAATGCTGCAGGGCACGAACAGATTTCGAAGACTGATTCAGTCTTCTCGAACCATTGCGAGAGAGCAATGACTCCGCCGGTGCCATAGAAAGGCTTCGGCTTGCAGTTTGTGAAATCCTTGTAAGAGCACTCTCTCGAGTGCACAGGGATTTCAACTGGGATAGATTGAACAGGGGTTCCACCTCTGCTGGCATCTGATGAGTGATACTGAGCCATGGCAGTTGCCACTGCTGCAGCTACGGCAGCATTCAGAGCTACAGTATCGATGACCGCAGGTGGTGGAGGCGGTGGAGGTACAGGATTATTCCTAGTCCTGGGAGATTTACGAGGAGGCATCCTTCAGCTATAAGTTTATAAAGACACGAAAGATGATAAGAATCAATTTGTAAGCAACGTGAGAGTGACCCATGGACTAACTAACCATAGCCCCACAGTTTGAATGAGTGTTTGAAATCACAATAAGGAATATTAGTAGGAATACACAAGTGTACAAATTTTTCCCACAAATTAGATAGATTTCAATAGTACGGGTATTACTGATGTAATAAGTTCAAGGAAAAATCGACCTAGCAGTAGGTCTTACATCATACCATAAGGACAAGACTGACAGTCCTAGATTCCTTAATTAGAGTATCGAAAGTTAGGAATATTTACAGACAAGTGCTACTTAGAGCACATAAGTTCAAGGCTATCCCTAAATCAAAAGACAGAGATGTACTAGACATCATCTAATGGCGATGGGAATTCCTCGGGCGAGCCCTGAGGTCGGACATTTGGCGAAACACCTCTTGAAGGTGTCGGTCCCTAAAGTATGGTAAGGGCTGACCCTGCTCATCACTCCAGCGATTCAGATTGTTTGCCCACATGGGGAGTAGGACCTGGAAACGCTGGTCGAGGGTTGTTGTTCGGGGCTTGACCTACAAGCGGTAGGTTGTTGACTTCAGGCTCGGAGTCAGATCCATCTGAAAAACCTTCTGCGAGGTGATCATCCAAAGGGATTGGATGATCATCTTCGGGCTCTTCATCGATCCACCCGGCATTGCCTTCATTGGGAAAGTACGGGTCGCCATGAGGGAATCCAGCCATTTAGATCTACGCGAGAAGAGAGGTATAAGAATGTAGTATACGTGTAACTAGTAGTACAAAATACACCTATAGTATTTTAAGTTTAAGTCCTACTGATCTTCTTGTGGTATTGTTGGTAAGTTTTTAGACTTGTTAACATATCACAACCATTCTAGGGCATATGCTAATCACTCCTAGGACCAGCATAGTTGATCAGGCTATGCCATTTCCAGGACTGACCATACATCCCCGAGCTCACTTGTGATATTCAACAATCGTAATACTTTTGTTCTTGTCATTGTGACCCTGATTTTAGTATGAATGCAGACTAGTATACTTAATTAAATATTTTATTATTTAAAGTATAGACTCTTGGTCAGAGTGTTTTAGTCCCTTTTGGGTTTATAGATTAGTATATCTTTTATGGGTTGATATACTTGATTCACTATAAACAATGCTCTGATACCAATCTGTCACACCCCAAAACCAAGAACAGCGGAAACGTTCTGGGGCAGAGGACGTCATGTATAGTATCACAACACAGTAAATGTAAATAAGCAAACAACATCATCCATTGCATTAAATATATAATTTTAATACAAGTGTGTTCTGTACAGTTATCGACACCAAAAATAATGTATAACAAAATAATATGAGATGAGTCTTGAATGCACTCCATCTTCTCAAAAGCTGGCCTCGGTACCTGTCTACTGATGACCTGAGAATACAAGTTATTTTGAAAGAGTTTATCAGCATTAAGCTGGTGAGTTCATAAGTATTTTAGTTTCAATGTTTCTTGTAAAAGTGTTTGAAACTGTCTCAATGTATAAGTTTGTAAAAATGTAAGCAAATGTTTGAAAGTGTTTGTAAAAGTTTGAATCTCTCAGAAAAACCTATATTTTCTATTAAAGTAACCTTCTACCAAGGCTAAACTGTTTTGTAAACTTGTCTGTTGTAAAAGTGTGTAATTTCCCAAGTATAACTATCATTTGATAAAAATATAGTTTGTACATTAATGCTTAAGTGATGTTATCACTAAAATATGTAATGGGTAAATCATTGTAGTACCGTAGCTTTGTATAATAAGACTACTATGGTACTAAATACTACTACCTTAAACCGGATTTATATTAAGGCATAATGTGATAAATTGCACCATGCTATCGACTGGTAACAACGACATAATGAATGGTCGTAATAAAAGAAATGACATTTGGCACCCGCAGACCTGCAGGTCCGGCTGTAGCTAGCAGCAAGGTGTAGGATAGTCAATCCAGTATAGATCTATATGCAAACTCACGCTCTCCCTCCAAGAGAATTCTGGCTACAACTCGGGCCATGACATTTAAGGCATGCCCGATACAGTGGATCACAATTATTATGTATTTATGTATATGTATTGTTTCTCGTATATCTTTATATGTATTGTTTCTCGTATATCTGTATAGGTATTGTTTGTCGTATATCTGTATATGTATTGTTTCTCGTATATCTGTATATGTATTGGTTCTAGTATATCTGTATATGTATTGTTTCTAGTATATCTGTATATGTATTGTTTCTAGTATATCTGTATATGTATGATCCTGCGTTACCCAGGCGGTAACTAACTAATGAGGTACTGATGAGTATGAATACGGAAGTACTTTTATGTCTATATATGTAAATATGATGTATAAGTAATATTCAAACGACCTTCGGATGGTCAGCCGAAATCCCACCAGACCACATCTCAAGGCGCGAAAAGGAAATAGGGCGGATGGCCTTCCTAAGTCCTTTAAACATTATTTATACGTCCATACATATATAGGCATGCAATTGAATATTTAAAAGCATGAATAAGTTTTCATAAAACATTTGAAGCATAAATATGATTTCAAGAGGAGATCGACTTGATGTCGATCTATAAAACAATTTGAAGGCATAAGTTAATAAAACAGTTTAAGTATAAGAAGCATTTGTTTAAATCACAGTCTATAAGTAAGTTTGGATAGTAAAACAGTTTGTAAAACATTTCAAAGTAAAGCATTTTGATAAACAGTTTGAACAGTGGTAAAAATCGTTGTTTTCCTAGTTATAAATCACATGTGATTAAATGCAATCACATGTGATTGAAGCAATACTTTATAAGTATTTGACTTGTATTCCCCCCCCCCCATAAAGTATTTAAAACACTTCAAATCATTTCAAAGGTTGATTCAAGGGGTATGAACTCACTTGTGGTGAGTCGTTTGGATTGCAGTGTCGGACACCGTGCTAGGTGGCAAACGGAGACTGGTTTACACGTACGAGCCTAGTTATCATATAATAAGCATATATATAACTAATTAGACATATAATAACTTAAATAAATAAGTTAAGACACTTAGAAAACATTTAAACACTTTTATGAGTGTTTAAGGTTCAAATGGTTGCATCTAAGTTGCTACGGGACAAGGCAAAAGGGTTTGAAACATCAAAGGGCCTTGTATAGGAGTTCACCATCCAACAAACCCCACACCTTGGAGTTTACGGCCGTAAACTCATAGGTTTATGGCCGTGAACTCCTCAAATGGTGTTTTTGGGTGTTTTGTGGTGTTATCTTGATCCTAGAACACTCCTAGCTTTATTGGAATAACACATGAAGTAGTTTAAGGCTCTAGAACACTCCATATGGGAGTTTACGGCCTAAGGTCCTTCATCCTAGAGTTTACAGCCGTAAACTCTTGGATTTTAATTGATTTGAAGCACTTAAACAACAAGGATTGCTTTCATGAATTTATCTAAGGCTAATGGGGACAAGAGACACACTTTGGTGCCTTCATTTGGAGTTTACGGCCCAAGTCATGTTCCTTGGCCGTAAACTCCTTTCAAGGAGTGATTAATTTGTTTTCTACTCTCCATTCTAGTCCCAAGGGTTCAAGGAAAATTGTATTAAGGCCTTAGGTGTGATTGGAATGCATTTTACCCTACAAAAAGGGGTTTACGGCCCAAGAGATATTCTTGGCCGTAAACTCCTAGAAACTTATGATTTTGATGTCTTTTGATGCCTAAAATAAGCACAAGTAATTTAGGGTAAAGGTCCTTAAGCATTAGGGGAAGTTTTAGGGCACTTAAGCCCTTAAAAAGGGGTTTACGGCCCAAGGGAGTTCCTTGGCCGTAAACTCCTAGAACTTGTGTTTCTTGGATGCATTTAGGCCTATAAAGATCATACCCTATCTCCTAAACAAGTTGTCTAACAAGGAATGGGGACTAGGAAGCCATAATGTTCCATTTTGGAGTTTACTCCCCAAGAACGTTCTTGGGCGGTAAACTCCCGGATCTTGTAATCTAAACATGTTATTGTTGTTAATAAGCATTAAACAAGTATTGAAACACATTTAGCAAAGCAGACTCACAATCTGGGATGAAAACCCGAAGATCCGTCAGAGAGAATATGACTTTTCTCTATTTGGAATTGTGAATAATGAATTAATTTAATTCAGAAAACTATTTATAGTCCTGGAATATTTTGGCAGAAAATATTTTCATTCCTGATATTGGACTGTAACATTATGAAACTTGAAATGCCCAAGTTTCACTAAACCAGGAGTATCCACTCTTCTGATATCATCTAGAACATAAACTCTAATGTACACAAACCTGTTCGGAAAAGCTTGAAAATCACTGAAACTGAGCTAGCTTCTATTGAATAGATGATGTTCGTACAATGGAAATTTCGGGTTGTCACATCATCCCCCTGTTAGAGGGAATTTTGTCCCGAAATTAGAATTTAAGCAAATAAAAGTTACAAACAATCAAGCGAAAAGATGAGGGTATTTCAACTTCATCTGATCCTCGCGTTCCCAAGTGAATTCCGGTCCTCGCTTGGCGTTCCAGCGAACCTTCACGATAGGGATACGGCTTTGCTTCGTCTGCTTGACCTCACGGTCCATGATCTCTACAGGTTCTTCCACGAAGTTGAGGCTCTCGTTGATCTCGATCTCGTCGAGTGGGATTACAAGAGTCTCGTCGGACAGACACTTTTTCAAGTTAGATACGTGGAATGTAGAATGTACGTTGCGAAGTGTGTCAGGTAGATCAAGTTTGTAAGCTACGGGGCCGACTCTGGCAAGAATCTCGAAAGGCCCTATGTACCTCGGATTAAGCTTCCCACGCTTGCCGAAGCGTATCAAGCCTTTCCAGGGTGAGACTTTGAGAAGGACTCGGTCTCCCACCTGAAATTCCAAAGGTTTTCTTCGTTTATCGGCGTAGCTCTTCTGTCGGTCTCTAGAGGCTTTCAATCGTTCACGGATTTGAACGATTTTCTCTGTCGTTTCCCGAATGATTTCTGGACCAGTGAGAGTACTGTCGGAAGCTTGCCCTCTCGCTAATTGGGTATCACCAACCTCAGCCCAGCACAGAGGGGATCTGCACTTGCGGCCGTAGAGAGCTTCGAATGGAGCAGCCTTGATGCTCGTGTGATAACTGTTATTATAGGAAAATTCGACAAGGGGTAAATGAGTATCCCATGCTTTCCCAAAATCAATCACACAGGCTCGCAACATATCTTCCAATGTTTGGATGGTCCTCTCACTCTGTCCGTCGGTCTGCGGATGGTAGGCTGTGCTCATGTCCAACCTTGTTCCTAGGGAATGTTGTAGGGATTGCCAAAATCTTGAGGTGAACCTACTATCTCTATCGGAGATAATGGAAATAGGTACACCATGCAACCGTACAATTTCCCTAATGTATGTTCTCGTAAGTTTCTCCATCTTGTCGGTTTCTTTGATAGGCAGGAAGTGTGCAGACTTGGTCAATCTATCAACGATGACCCATATGGTGTCAAGTCCACCTGTCGTCTTGGGTAACTTGGTTATGAAATCCATAGTGATTCGCTCCCACTTCCACTCTGGGATCTCTGGTTGTTGCAGTAAACCAGAGGGCTTCTGGTACTCGACCTTAACCTTCGCGCAAGTAAGGCATTTACTCATAAAGGTAGCAATCTCTGCTTTCATATTACGCCACCAGTATAGCTTTTTCAGATCCAGATACATCTTATCTGAACCTGGGTGGACGGAATACCGAGTGTTGTGCGCCTCGGTCATGACCAAGTCTCGGAAACCACGGTGTTTCGGTGTCCAGATCCGGTTCATGAAATATAAAGCTCCGTCACCCTTGGCTTCGAAGTTCTTGTCCATTCCCCTAAGGGATTCACTCGACACATTTTCAGGTTTCATGGCCTCAAGTTGAGCCGCCTGAATTTGCTTAGTCAGGTGTGAATGGATGGTTATTGATAAGGACTTGACCTTGCGACCAGAATATTCCTTCCGACTTAGGGCGTCTGCTACTACGTTGGCTTTACCCGGATGATAACGAATATCGCATTCGTAATCACTAAGTAGCTCAACCCACCGTCGTTGTCTCATGTTGAGCTCCTTCTGATCGAAAATGTGTTGTAAACTTTTGTGGTCGGTAAAGATAGTGCTCTTCGTTCCATACAGGTAATGTCTCCAGATCTTCAGAGCAAACACTACTGCTCCTAGTTCAAGATCGTGGGTCGTGTAGTTAACCTTATGTGTCTTCAATTGTCTCGAGGCGTAGGCGATGACCTTACCTCGCTGCATCAGAACACATCCGAGTCCTTGATTGGATGCATCGCAATAGACAACGAAGTCTTCTATTCCTTCGGGAAGGGATAGTATTGGTGCGGTGCACAAGGCTCGTTTGAGAGTTTGGAATGCTCTTTCTTGCTTCTCTTCCCAGTCAAAGGCCACGCCTTTCTGGGTCAGGGTCGTAAGAGGCTTCGCTATTCGGGAGAAGTTCTGAATGAACCTGCGGTAGTAGCCAGCGAGACCTAGAAATTGGCGAATTTCTGTAGGTGTCTTTGGTGCTGACCAGTTCTCAATGGCTTTTATTTTGGATAGGTCCACGTGGATTCCTTCCTCGCTTACCACGTGTCCTAAGAATTCGACTCTTCGGATCCAAAATTCACATTTCGAGAACTTCGCATAATGTTTCTCCTTTCGTAACGCCTCTAGAACTTGTCGTAGATGATCACCATGCTCCTTCTTACTTCGGGAGTAGATCAGGATGTCGTCAATGAAAACGATGACGAACTGATCTAAGTAAGGCCGGCATACTCTATTCATCAGATCCATGAAGACTGCGGGCGCATTGGTCAATCCGAATGGCATCACCGCGAACTCGTAGTGTCCGTAACGAGTTCGGAAGGCTGTCTTCGGCACATCCTCCTCGAGCACTCGTAACTGGTGATATCCGGATCTCAGATCAATTTTGGAAAAATAGTTCGCCCCTTGTAGTTGGTCGAATAGATCGTCTATGCGTGGCAGAGGGTAGCGATTTTTGATCGTCAATTTGTTGAGTTCTCTGTAGTCAATACACATACGGAATGATCCGTCTTTCTTCTTAACGAACAAGACCGGTGCTCCCCAAGGTGAGAAACTTGGTCTTATAAAGCCCATGCTGAGCAGTTCATTAAGTTGACCAGAAAGTTCTTGCATCTCGGCTGGTGCTAAACGGTAGGGCGACTTGGCTACTGGGGTAGCTCCTGGGACTAAGTCGATTCTGAACTCGACTTGTCGTTGCGGAGGTAACCCGGGTAGTTCTTCTGGGAAAATGTCGGGGAAGTCGCTCACTATTGGGAGGTTCTTTAGTTCTTTCGTTTCTAGGCTCGTGTCGACGACGTGAGCAAGGAATGCGTGGTATTCTTTGCGCATATATTTATGTGCTTGAATACTAGATATAATGCGAAGACCCGCACCAGGTTTGTCACCGTAGACTATAAGAGTTTCGTTAGACGGAAGGTTTAGTCGGACTGCTTTCTCGAAGCACATGATGTCGGCGCGATGAAGACTTAACCAATCCATGCCGATAATAACGTCGAAACTTTTTATTGAGACCGGCATAAGGTCGATTGGGAATGAATGGTTATCTAAGGTTAGAAGACAACCTAAGTATATGCTATTAGTACTTTCAGTTTTCCCATTGGCCATTTCTACTGTGAATTGTTCATTAAGTGCGTGTGGTTGTTGCTTAAGCATGCGAGCAAATTTGTGGTTTACGAAGCTTCGCTCCGCTCCACTATCGAACAGAATGCATGCATAGGAGTTATCAAGGAGGAACGTACCAGTCACCACTTTCGGGTCAGCAACTGCTTCCCCGTGGCCTATTGCTAGTACCCTCCCTGCTCCTCCAGTATTCCTCGCCTTAGGGCAGTCCCTTTTAAAGTGGCCTGTTGCGCCACATCCATAGCAAGTTGGGCTCACGCCAGAGCCAGGAACTTGGGAGATCGGTTGCGCCGGGAACCTACAGAATCGGACGGTGTGTCCTTTCCTGTGGCAGTTAGTACACTGCATTTCACGGCAGGCGCCGTTGTGGTGGAAGTTGCATTTGTTGCACTTCGGCAAACTTCCAAAATACTGCTTCCCCGGAGCAATAACAGCAGTAGGGGCTACCGCAGCATGTACTGCTACGATTTGCTGTTTCTTTGAAGCTCGTTGCTTCTTCTTCTCATCCCAAAGCTTCCGCTTGTTGCCAGCGGGTTTGGAGGGTTCTGGGATGGCTAGGGTGGTTGTGGCTGCAGGGGTCTTGACTCCATGGTCAATAAGTCTTTGTGCCAATCGCTTAGCACTGTCGAAGGTAGCAGGGTTGGATGCTAAGACATTCCCCTGGTACGGAGGTACTAGCCCCCATACATACCGTTCAATCTTTTTCCCTTCAGTGGGAACCATATTGGGGCATAGGGCCACCAGTTCGCTAAAAGCGGGCGGTGTAAGCGATCACGTTGGTGCCCTTTATAGTCAGATTCCAGAGTTCATGTTCTAACTTCTGGACTTCGCCCCTCGGGCAATACTCCTCAGTCATGAGGTCCTTCATCGTTGCCCAGCCCATGTCGTTAGCCACGACGAGAGTTAGGGCTTTGACGTGGCCGTTCCACAACGTTAGGGCTTTATCCTCGAAGGTGCATGCGGCATATTTCACTTTGAATGCTGCAGGGCACGAACAGATTTCGAAGACTGATTCAGTCTTCTCGAACCATTGTGAGAGAGCAATGACTCCGCCGGTGCCATAGAAAGGCTTCGGCTTGCAGTTTGTGAAATCCTTGTAAGAGCACTCTCTCGAGCGCACAGGGATTTCAACTGGGATAGATTCAACAGGGGTTCCACCTCTGCTGGCATCTGATGAGTGATACTGAGCCATGGCAGTTGCCACTGCTGCAGCTACGGCAGCATTCAGAGCTACAGTATCGATGACCGCAGGTGGTGGAGGCGGTGGAGGTACAGGATTATTCCTAGTCCTGGGAGATTTACGAGGAGGCATCCTTCAGCTATAAGTTTATAAAGACACGAAAGATGACAAGAATCAATTTGTAAGCAACGTGAGAGTGACCCATGGACTAACTAACCATAGCCCCACAGTTTGAATGAGTGTTTGAAATCACAATAAGGAATATTAGTAGGAATACACAAGTGTACAAATTTTTCCCACAAATTAGATAGATTTCAATAGTACGGGTATTACTGATGTAATAAGTTCAAGGAAAAATCGACCTAGCAGTAGGTCTTACATCATACCATAAGGACAAGACTGACAGTCCTAGATTCCTTAATTAGAGTATCGAAAGTTAGGAATATTTACAGACAAGTGCTACTTAGAGCACATAAGTTCAAGGCTATCCCTAAATCAAAAGACAGAGATGTACTAGACATCATCTAATGGCGATGGGAATTCCTCGGGCGAGCCCTGAGGTCGGACATTTGGCGAAACACCTCTTGAAGGTGTCGGTCCCTAAAGTATGGTAAGGGCTGACCCTGCTCATCACTCCAGCGATTCAGATTGTTTGCCCACATGGGGAGTAGGACCTGGAAACGCTGGTCGAGGGTTGTTGTTCGGGGCTTGACCTACAAGCGGTAGGTTGTTGACTTCAGGCTCGGAGTCAGATCCATCTGAAAAACCTTCTGCGAGGTGATCATCCAAAGGGATTGGATGATCATCTTCGGGCTCTTCATCGATCCACCCGGCATTGCCTTCATTGGAAAAGTACGGGTCGCCATGAGGGAATCCAGCCATTTAGATCTACGCGAGAAGAGAGGTATAAGAATGTAGTATACGTGTAACTAGTAGTACAAAATACACCTATAGTATTTTAAGTTTAAGTCCTACTGATCTTCTTGTGGTATTGTTGGTAAGTTTTTAGACTTGTTAACATATCACAACCATTCTAGGGCATATGCTAATCACTCCTAGGACCAGCATAGTTGATCAGGCTATGCCATTTCCAGGACTGACCATACATCCCCGAGCTCACTTGTGATATTCAACAATCGTAATATTTTTGTTCTTGTCATTGTGACCCTGATTTTAGTATGAATGCAGACTAGTATACTTAATTAAATATTTTATTATTTAAAGTATAGACTCTTGGTCAGAGTGTTTTAGTCCCTTTTGGGTTTATAGATTAGTATATCTTTTATGGGTTGATATACTTGATTCACTATAAACAATGCTCTGATACCAATCTGTCACACCCCAAAACCAAGAATGGCGGAAACGTTCTGGGGCGGAGGACGTCATGTATAGTATCACAACACAGTAAATGTAAATAAGAAAACAACATCATCAATTGCATTAAATATATAATTTTAATACAAGTGTGTTCTGTACAGTTATCGACACCAAAAATAATGTATAACAAAATAATATGAGATGAGTCTTGAATGCACTCCATCTTCTCAAAAGCTGGCCTCGGTACCTGTCTACTGATGACCTGAGAATACAAGTTATTTTGAAAGTGTTTATCAGCATTAAGCTGGTGAGTTCATAAGTATTTTAGTGTCAATGTTTCTTGTAAAAGTGTTTGAAACTGTCTCAATGTATAAGTTTGTAAAAATGTAAGCAAATGTTTGAAAGTGTTTGTAAAAGTTTGAATCTCTCAGAAAAACCTATATTTTCTATTAAAGTAACCTTCTACCAAGGCTAAACTGTTTTGTAAACTTGTCTGTTGTAAAAGTGTGTAATTTCCCAAGTATAACTATCATTTGATAAAAATATAGTTTGTACATTAATGCTTAAGTGATGTTATCACTAAAATATGTAATGGGTAAATCATTGTAGTACCGTAGCTTTGTATAATAAGACTACTATGGTACTAAATACTACTACCTTAAACCGGATTTATATTAAGGCATAATGTGATAAATTGCACCATGCTATCGACTGGTAACAACGACATAATGAATGGTCGTAATAAAAGAAATGACGTTTGGCACCCGCAGACCTGCAGGTCCGGCTGTAGCTAGCAGCAAGGTGTAGGATAGTCAATCCAGTATAGATCTATACGCAAACTCACGCTCTCCCTCCAAGAGAATTCTGGCTACAACTCGGGCCATGACATTTAAGGCATGCCCGATACAGTGGATCACAATTATTATGTATTTATGTATATGTATTGTTTCTCGTATATCTGTATATGTATTGTTTCTCGTATATCTGTATAGGTATTGTTTCTCGTATATCTGTATATGTATTGTTTCTCGTATATCTGTATATGTATTGGTTCTAGTATATCTGTATATGTATTGTTTCTAGTATATCTGTATATGTATTGTTTCTAGTATATCTGTATATGTATGATCCTGCGTTACCCAGGCGGTAACTAACTAATGAGGTACTAATGAGTATGAATACGGAAGTACTTTTATGTCTATATATGTAAATATGATGTATAAGTAATATTCAAAGACCTTCGGATGGTCACCCGAAATCCCACCAGACCACATCTCAAGGCGCGAAAAGGAAATAGGGCGGATGGCCTTCCTAAGTCCTTTAAACATTATTTATACATCTATACATATATAGGCATGCAATTGAATATTTAAAAGCATGAATAAGTTTTCATAAAACATTTGAAGCATAAATATGATTTCAAGAGGACATCGACTTGATGTCGATCTATAAAACAATTTGAAGGCATAAGTTAATAAAACAGTTTAAGTATAAGAAGCATTTGTTTAAATCACAGTCTATAAGTAAGTTTGGATAGTAAAACAGTTTGTAAAACATTTCAAAGTAAAGCATTTTGATAAACAGTTTGAACAGTGGTAAAAATCGTTGTTTTCCTAGTTATAAATCACATGTGATTAAATGCAATCACATGTGATTGAAGCAATACTTTATAAGTATTTGACTTGTATTCCCCCCCCGCATAAAGTATTTAAAACACTTCAAATCATTTCAAAGGTTGATTCAAGGGGTATGAACTCACTTGTGGTGAGTCGTTTGGATTGCAGTGTCGGACACCGTGCTAGGTGGCAAACGGAGACTGGTTTACACGCACGAGCCTAGTTATCATATAATAAGCATATATATAACTAATTAGACATATAATAACTTAAATAAATAAGTTAAGACACTTAGAAAACATTTAAACACTTTTATGAGTGTTTAAGGTTCAAATGGTTGCATCTAAGTTGCTACGGGACAAGGCAAAAGGGTTTGAAACATCAAAGGGCCTTGTATAGGAGTTCACCATCCAACAAACCCCACACCTTGGAGTTTACGGCCGTAAACTCATAGGTTTATGGCCGTGAACTCCTCAAATGGTGTTTTTGGGTGTTTTGTGGTGTTATCTTGATCCTAGAACACTCCTAGCTTTATTGGAATAACACATGAAGTAGTTTAAGGCTCTAGAACATTCCATATGGAAGTTTACGGCCTAAGGTCCTTCATCCTAGAGTTTACGGCCGTAAACTCTTGGATTTTAATTGATTTGAAGCACTTAAACAACAATGATTGCTTTCATGAATTTATCTAAGGCTAATGGGGACAAGAGACACACTTTGGTGCCTTCATTTGGAGTTTACGGCCCAAGTCATGTTCCTTGGCCGTAAACTCCTTTCAAGGAGTGATTAATTTGTTTTCTACTCTCCATTCTAGTCCCAAGGGTTCAAGGAAAATTGTATTAAGGCCATAGGTGTGATTGGAATGCATTTTACCCTACAAAAAGGGGTTTACGGCCCAAGAGATATTCTTGGCCGTAAACTCCTAGAAACTTATGATTTTGATGTCTTTTGATGCCTAAAATAAGCACAAGTAATTTAGGGTAAAGGTCCTTAAGCATTAGGGGAAGTTTTAGGGCACTTAAGCCCTTAAAAAGGGGTTTACGGCCCAAGGGAGTTCCTTGGCCGTAAACTCCTAGAACTTGTGTTTCTTGGATGCATTTAGGCCTATAAAGATCATACCCTATCTCCTAAACAAGTTGTCTAACAAGGAATGGGGACGAGGAAGCCATAATGTTCCATTTTGGAGTTTACTCCCCAAGAACGTTCTTGGGCGGTAAACTCCCGGATCTTGTAATCTAAACATGTTATTGTTGTTAATAAGCATTAAACAAGTATTGAAACACATTTAGCAAAGCAGACTCACAATCTGGGATGAAAACCCGAAGATCCGTCAGAGAGAATATGACTTTTCTCTATTTGGAATTGTGAATAATGAATTAATTTAATTCAGAAAACTATTTATAGTCCTGGAATATTTTGGCAGAAAATATTTTCATTCCTGATATTGGACTGTAACATTATGAAACTTGAAATGCCCAAGTTTCACTAAACCAGGAGTATCCACTCTTCTGATATCATCTAGAACATAAACTCTAATGTACACAAACCTGTTCGGAAAAGCTTGAAAATCACTGAAACTGAGCTAGCTTCTATTGAATAGATGATGTTCGTACAATGGAAATTTCGGGTTGTCACATCATCCCCCTGTTAGAGGGAATTTGTCCCGAAATTGGAATTTAAGCAAATAAAAGTTACAAACAATCAAGCGAAAAGATGAGGGTATTTCAACTTCATCTGATCCTCGCGTTCCCAAGTGAATTTCGGTCCTCGCTTGGCGTTCCAGCGAACCTTCACGATAGGGATACGGCTTTGCTTCGTCTGCTTGACCTCACGGTCCATGATCTCTACAGGTTCTTCCACGAAGTTGAGGCTCTCGTTGATCTCGATCTCGTCGAGTGGGATTACAAGAGTCTCGTCGGACAGACACTTTTTCAAGTTAGATACGTGGAATGTAGAATGTACGTTGCGAAGTGTGTCGGGTAGATCAAGTTTGTAAGCTACGGGGCCGACTCTGGCAAGAATCTCGAAAGGCCCTATGTACCTCGGATTAAGCTTCCCACGCTTGCCGAAGCGTATCAAGCCTTTCCAGGGTGAGACTTTGAGAAGGACTCGGTCTCCCACCTGAAATTCCAAAGGTTTTCTTCGTTTATCGGCGTAGCTCTTCTGTCGGTCTCTAGAGGCTTTCAATCGTTCACGGATTTGAACGATTTTCTCTGTCGTTTCCCGAATGATTTCTGGACCAGTGAGAGTACTGTCGGAAGCTTGCCCTCTCGCTAATTGGGTATCACCAACCTCAGCCCAGCACAGAGGGGATCTGCACTTGCGGCCGTAGAGAGCTTCGAATGGAGCAGCCTTGATGCTCGTGTGATAACTGTTATTATAGGAAAATTTGACAAGGGGTAAATGAGTATCCCATGCTTTCCCAAAATCAATCACATAGGCTCGCAACATATCTTCCAATGTTTGGATGGTCCTCTCACTCTGTCCATCGGTTTGCGGATGGTAGGCTGTGCTCATGTCCAGCCTTGTTCCTAGCGAATGTTGTAGGGATTGCCAAAATCTTGAGGTGAACCTACTATCTCTATCGGAGATAATGGAAATAGGTACACCATGCAACCGTACAATTTCCCTAATGTATGTTCTCGTAAGTTTCTCCATCTTGTCGGTTTCTTTGATAGGCAGGAAGTGTGCAGACTTGGTCAATCTATCAACGATGACCCATATGGTGTCAAGTCCACCCGTCGTCTTGGGTAACTTGGTTATGAAATCCATAGTGATCCGCTCCCACTTCCACTCTGGGATCTCTGGTTGTTGCAGTAAACCAGAGGGCTTCTGGTACTCGACCTTAACCTTCGCGCAAGTAAGGCATTTACTCACAAAGGTAGCAATCTCTGCTTTCATATTACGCCACCAGTATAGCTTTTTCAGATCCAAATACATCTTATCTGAACCTGGGTGGACGGAATACCGAGTGTTGTGCGCCTCGGTCATGACCAAGTCTCGGAAACCACGGTGTTTCGGTGTCCAGATCCGGTTCATGAAATATAAAGCTCCGTCACCCTTGACTTCGAAGTTCTTGTCCATTCCCCTAAGGGATTCACTCGACACATTTTCAGGTTTCATGGCCTCAAGTTGAGCCGCCTGAATTTGCTTAGTCAGGTGTGAATGGATGGTTATTGATAAGGACTTGACCTTGCGACCAGAATATTCCTTCCGACTTAGGGCGTCTGCTACTACGTTGGCTTTACCCGGATGATAACGAATATCGCATTCGTAATCACTGAGTAGCTCAACCCACCGTCGTTGTCTCATGTTGAGCTCCTTCTGATCGAAAATGTGTTGTAAACTTTTGTGGTCGGTAAAGATAGTGCTCTTCGTTCCATACAGGTAATGTCTCCAGATCTTCAGAGCAAACACTACTGCTCCTAGTTCAAGATCGTGGGTCGTGTAGTTAACCTCATGTGTCTTCAACTGTCTCGAGGCGTAGGCGATGACCTTACCTCGCTGCATCAGAACACATCCGAGTCCTTGATTGGATGCATCGCAATAGACAACGAAGTCTTCTATTCCTTCGGGAAGGGATAGTATTGGTGCGGTGCACAAGGCTCGTTTGAGAGTTTGGAACGCTCTTTCTTGCTTCTCTTCCCAGTCAAAGGCCACGCCTTTCTGGGTCAGGGTCGTAAGAGGCTTCGCTATTCGGGAGAAGTTCTGAATGAACCTGCGGTAGTAGCCAGCGAGACCTAGAAATTGGCGAATTTCTGTAGGTGTCTTTGGTGCTGACCAGTTCTCAATGGCTTTTATTTTGGATAGGTCCACGTGGATTCCTTCCTCGCTTACCACGTGCCCTAAGAATTCGACTCTTCGGATCCAAAATTCACATTTCGAGAACTTCGCATAATGTTTCTCCTTTCGTAACGCCTCTAGAACTTGTCGTAGATGATCACCATGCTCCTTCTTACTTCGGGAGTAGATCAGGATGTCGTCAATGAAAACGATGACGAACTGATCTAAGTAAGGCCGGCATACTCTATTCATCAGATCCATGAAGACTGCGGGCGCATTGGTCAATCCGAATAGCATCACCACGAACTCGTAGTGTCCGTAACGAGTTCGGAAGGCTGTCTTCGGCACATCCTCCTCGAGCACTCGTAACTGGTGATATCTGGATCTCAGATCAATTTTGGAAAAATAGTTCGCCCCTTGCAGTTGGTCGAATAGATCGTCTATGCGTGGCAGAGGGTAGCGATTTTTGATCGTCAATTTGTTGAGTTCTCTGTAGTCAATACACATACGGAATGATCCGTCTTTCTTCTTAACGAACAAGACCGGTGCTCCCCAAGGTGAGAAACTTGGTCTTATAAAGCCCTTGCCGAGCAGTTCGTTAAGTTGACCAGAAAGTTCTTGCATCTCGGCTGGTGCTAAACGGTAGGGCGACTTGGCTACTAGGGTAGCTCCTGGGACTAAGTCGATTCTGAACTCGACTTGTCGTTGCGGAGGTAACCCGGGTAGTTCTTCTGGGAAAATGTCGGGGAAGTCGCTCACTATTGGGAGGTTCTTTAGTTCTTTCGTTTCTAGGCTCGTGTCGACGACGTGAGCAAGGAATGCGTGGTATTCTTTGCGCAGATATTTCTGTGTTTGAATACTAGATATAATGCGAAGACCCGCACCAGGTTTGTCACCGTAGACTATAAGAGTTTCGTTAGACGGAAGGTTTAGTCGGACTGCTTTCTCGAAGCACATGATGTCGGCGCGATGAAGACTTAACCAATCCATGCCGATAATAACGTCGAAACTTTTTATTGAGACCGGCTAAGGTTAGAAGACAACCTAAGTATATGCTATTAGTACTTTCAGTTTTCCCATTGGCCATTTCTACTGTGAATTGTTCATTAAGTGCGTGTGGTTGTTGCTTAAGCATGCGAGCAAATTTGTGGTTTACGAAGCTTCGCTCCGCTCCACTATCGAACAGAATGCATGCATAGGAGTTATCAAGGAGGAACGTACCAGTCACCACTTTCGGGTCAGCAACTGCTTCCCCGTGGCCTATTTCTAGTACCCTCCCTGCTCCTCCAGTATTCCTTGCCTTAGGGCAGTCCCTTTTAAAGTGGCCTGTTTCGCCACATCCATAGCAAGTTGGGCTCACGCCAGAGCCAGGAACTTGGGAGATCGGTTGCGCCGGGAACCTACAGAATCGGACGGTGTGTCCTTTCCTGTGGCAGTTAGTACACTGCATTTCACGGCAGGCGCCGTTGTGGTGGAAGTTGCATTTGTTGCACTTTGGCAAACTTCCAAAATACTGCTTCCCCGGAGCAGTAACAGCAGTAGGGGCTACCGCAGCATGTACTGCTATGATTTGTTGTTTCTTTGAAGCTCGTTGCTTCTTCTTCTCATCCCAAAGCTTCCGCTTGTTGCCAGCGGGTTTGGAGGGTTCTGGGATGGCTAGGGTGGTTGTGGCTGCAGGGGTCTTGACTCCATGGTCAATAAGTCTTTGTGCCAATCGCTTAGCACTGTCGAAGGTAGCAGGGTTGGATGCTAAGACATTCCCCTGGTACGGAGGTACTAGCCCCCATACATACCGTTCAATCTTTTTCCCTTCAGTGGGAACCATATTGGGGCATAGGGCCACCAGTTCGCTAAAGCGGGCGGTGTAAGCGATCACGTTGGTGCCCTTCATAGTCAGATTCCAAAGTTCATGTTCTAACTTCTGGACTTCGCCCCTCGGGCAATACTCCTCAGTCATGAGGTCCTTCATCGTTGCCCAGCCCATGTCGTTAGCCACGACGAGAGTTAGGGCTTTGACGTGGCCGTTCCACCATGTTAGGGCTTTATCCTCGAAGGTGCATGCGGCATATTTCACTTTGAATGCTGCAGGGCACGAACAGATTTCGAAGACTGATTCAGTCTTCTCGAACCATTGCGAGAGAGCAATGACTCCGCCGGTGCCATAGAAAGGCTTCGGCTTGCAGTTTGTGAAATCCTTGTAAGAGCACTCTCTCGAGCGCACAGGGATTTCAACTGGGATAGATCAACAGGGGTTCCACCTCTGCTGGCATCTGATGAGTGATACTGAGCCATGGCAGTTGCCACTGCTGCAGCTACGGCAGCATTCAGAGCTACAGTATCGATGACCGCAGGTGGTGGAGGCGGTGGAGGTACATGATTATTCCTAGTCCTGGGAGATTTACGAGGAGGCATCCTTCAGCTATAAGTTTATAAAGACACGAAAGATGATAAGAATCAATTTGTAAGCAACGTGAGAGTGACCCATGGACTAACTAACCATAGCCCCACAGTTTGAATGAGTGTTTGAAATCACAATAAGGAATATTAGTAGGAATACACAAGTGTACAAATTTTTCCCACAAATTAGATAGATTTCAATAGTACGGGTATTACTGATGTAATAAGTTCAAGGAAAAATCGACCTAGCAGTAGGTCTTACATCATACCATAAGGACAAGACTGACAGTCCTAGATTCCTTAATTAGAGTATCGAAAGTTAGGAATATTTACAGACAAGTGCTACTTAGAGCACATAAGTTCAAGGCTATCCCTAAATCAAAAGACAGACATGTACTAGACATCATCTAATGGCGATGGGAATTCCTCGGGCGAGCCCTGAGGTCGGACATTTGGCGAAACACCTCTTGAAGGTGTCGGTCCCTAAAGTATGGTAAGGGCTGACCCTGCTCATCACTCCAGCGATTCAGATTGTTTGCCCACATGGGAGTAGGACCTGGAAACGCTGGTCGAGGGTTGTTGTTCGGTGCTTGACCTACAAGCGGTAGGTTGTTGACTTCAGGCTCGGAGTCAGATCCATCTGAAAAACCTTCTGCGAGGTGATCATCCAAAGGGATTGGATAATCATCTTCGGGCTCTTCATCGATCCACCCGGCATTGCCTTCATTGGGAAAGTACGGGTCGCCATGAGGGAATCCAGCCATTTAGATCTACGCGAGAAGAGAGGTATAAGAATGTAGTATACGTGTAACTAGTAGTACAAAATACACCTATAGTATTTTAAGTTTAAGTCCTACTGATCTTCTTGTGGTATTGTTGGTAAGTTTTTAGACTTCTTAACATATCACAACCATTCTAGGGCATATGCTAATCACTCCTAGGACCAGCATAGTTGATCAGGCTATGCCATTTCCAGGACTGACCATACATCCCCGAGCTCACTTGTGATATTCAACAATCGTAATACTTTTGTTCTTGTCATTGTGACCCTGATTTTAGTATGAATGCAGACTATTATACTTAATTAAATATTTTATTATTTAAAGTATAGACTTTTGGTCAGAGTGTTTTAGTCCCTTTTGGGTTTATAGATTAGTATATCTTTTATGGGTTGATATACTTGATTCACTATAAACAATGCTCTGATACCAATCTGTCACACCCCAAAACCAAGAACGGCGGAAACGTTCTGGGGCGGAGGACGTCATGTATAGTATCACAACACAGTAAATGTAAATAAGCAAACAACATCATCCATTGCATTAAATATATAATTTTAATACAAGTGTGTTCTGTAAAGTTATCGACACCAAAAATAATGTATAACAAAATAATATGAGATGAGTCTTGAATGCACTCCATCTTCTCAAAAGCTGGCCTCGGTACCTGTCTACTGATGACCTGAGAATACAAGTTATTTTGAAAGAGTTTATCAGCATTAAGCTGGTGAGTTCATAAGTATTTTAGTGTCAATGTTTCTTGTAAAAGTGTTTGAAACTGTCTCAATGTATAAGTTTGTAAAAATGTAAGCAAATGTTTGAAAGTGTTTGTAAAAGTTTGAATCTCTCAGAAAAACCTATATTTTCTATTAAAGTAACCTTCTACCAAGGCTAAACTGTTTTGTAAACTTGTCTGTTGTAAAAGTGTGTAATTTCCCAAGTATAACTATCATTTGATAAAAATATAGTTTGTGCATTAATGCTTAAGTGATGTTATCACTAAAATATGTAATGGGTAAATCATTGTAGTACCGTAGCTTTGTATAATAAGACTACTATGGTACTAAATACTACTACCTTAAACCGGATTTATATTAAGGCATAATGTGATAAATTGCACCATGCTATCGACTGGTAACAATGACATAATGAATGGTCGTAATAAAAGAAATGACGTTTGGCACCCGCAGACCTGCAGGTCCGGATGTAGCTAGCAGCAAGGTGTAGGATAGTCAATCCAGTATAGATCTATACGCAAATTCACGCTCTCCCTCGAAGAGAATTCTGGCTACAACTCGGGCCATGACATTTAAGGCATGCCCGATACAGTGGATCACAATTATTATGTATTTATGTATATGTATTGTTTCTCGTATATCTGTATATGTATTGTTTCTCGTATATCTGTATAGGTATTGTTTCTCGTATATCTGTATATGTATTGTTTCTCGTATATCTGTATATGTATTGGTTCTAGTATATCTGTATATGTATTGTTTCTAGTATATCTGTATATGTATTGTTTCTAGTATATCTGTATATGTATGATCCTGCGTTACCCAGGCGGTAACTAACTAATGAGGTACTGATGAGTATGAATACGGAAGTACTTTTATGTCTATATATGTAAATATGATGTATAAGTAATATTCAAACGACCTTCGGATGGTCACCCGAAATCCCACCAGACCATATCTCAAGGCGCGAAAAGGAAATAGGGCGGATGGCCTTCCTAAGTCCTTTAAACATTATTTATACATCTATACATATATGGGCATGCAATTGAATATTTAAAAGCATGAATAAGTTTTCATAAAACATTTGAAGCATAAATATGATTTCAAGAGGAGATCGACTTGATGTCGATCTATAAAACAATTTGAAGGCATAAGTTAATAAAACAGTTTAAGTATAAGAAGCATTTGTTTAAATCACAGTCTATAAGTAAGTTTGGATAGTAAAACAGTTTGTAAAACATTTCAAAGTAAAGCATTTTGATAAACAGTTTGAACAGTGGTAAAAATCGTTGTTTTCCTAGTTATAAATCACATGTGATTAAATGCAATCACATGTGATTGAAGCAATAACTTATAAGTATTTGACTTGTATTCCCCCCCCCATAAAGTATTTAAAACACTTAAAATCATTTCAAAGGTTGATTCAAGGGGTATGAACTCACTTGTGGTGAGTCGTTTGGATTGCAGTGTCGGACACCGTGCTAGGTGGCAAACGGAGACTAGTTTACACGCACGAGCCTAGTTATCATATAATAAGCATATATATAACTAATTAGACATATAATAACTTAAATAAATAAGTTAAGACACTTAGAAAACATTTAAACACTTTTATGAGTGTTTAAGGTTCAAATGGTTGCATCTAAGTTGCTACGGGACAAGGCAAAAGGGTTTGAAACATCAAAGGGCCTTGTATAGGAGTTCACCATCCAACAAACCCCACACCTTGGAGTTTACGGCCGTAAACTCATAGGTTTATGGCCGTGAACTCCTCAAATGGTGTTTTTGGGTGTTTTGTGGTGTTATCTTGATCCTAGAACACTCCTAGCTTTATTGGAATAACACATGAAGTAGTTTAAGGCTCTAGAACACTCCATATGGGAGTTTACGGCCTAAGGTCCTTCATCCTAGAGTTTACGGCCGTAAACTCTTGGATTTTAATTGATTTGAAGCACTTAAACAACAAGGATTGCTTTCATGAATTTATCTAAGGCTAATGGGGACAAGAGACACACTTTGGTGCCTTCATTTGGAGTTTATGGCCCAAGTCATGTTCCTTGGCCGTAAACTCCTTTCAAGGAGTGATTAATTTGTTTTCTAGTCTCCATTCTAGTCCCAAGGGTTCAAGGAAAATTGTATTAAGGCCTTAGGTGTGATTGGAATGCATTTTACCCTACAAAAAGGGGTTTACGGCCCAAGAGATATTCTTGGCCGTAAACTCCTAGAAACTTATGATTTTGATGTCGTTTGATGCCTAAAATAAGCACAAGTAATTTAGGGTAAAGGTCCTTAAGCATTAGGGGAAGTTTTAGGGCACTTAAGCCCTTAAAAAGGGGTTTACGGCCCAAGGGAGTTCCTTGGCCGTAAACTCCTAGAACTTGTGTTTCTTGGATGCATTTAGGCCTATAAAGATCATACCCTATCTCCTAAACAAGTTGTCTAACAAGGAATCGGGACTAGGAAGCCATAATGTTCCATTTTGGAGTTTACTCCCCAAGAACGTTCTTGGGCGGTAAACTCCCGGATCTTGTAATCTAAACATGTTATTGTTGTTAATAAGCATTAAACAAGTATTGAAACACATTTAGCAAAGCAGACTCACAATCTGGGATGAAAACCCGAAGATCCGTCAGAGAGAATATGGCTTTTCTCTATTTGGAATTGTGAATAATGAATTAATTTAATTCAGAAAACTATTTATAGTCCTGGAATATTTTGGCAGAAAATATTTTCATTCCTGATATTGGACTGTAACATTATGAAACTTGAAATGCCCAAGTTTCACTAAACCAGGAGTATCCACTCTCCTGATATCATCTAGAACATAAACTCTAATGTACACAAACCTGTTCGGAAAAGCTTGAAAATCACTGAAACTGAGCTAGCTTCTATTGAATAGATGATGTTCGTACAATGGAAATTTCGGGTTGTCACAGATTCTATGTGAGTTTCACTGATGATTATAGCAGATATGGTTACATCTACTTGATCAAACATAAGTCAGAAACGTTTGAAAAGTTCAAAGAGTTTAAGCATGAAGTCGAAAATCAATTGGGCAGAAACATAAAGATATTTAGATCCGATAGAGGTGGAGAGTATCTTAGTACCGAGTTCAATGACTATCTGAAAGAATGTGGGATGGTCTCACAATTGACTCCACCTAGGACACCACAGTTAAATGGTGTAGCTGAGAGGCGTAATCGAACCTTGTTAGACATGGTTCATTCTATGATGAGTCGTGCCTCGCTTCCTATTCACTTCTTGGGGTATGCCTTAGAGACAGCCGCCCACATCCTCAATCTTGTCCCTACAAAGAAGGTTGCCAAAACACCTCACGAAATGTAGACAGGGAAAGTTCCCTCGTTAGCACATATTAAAGTCTGGGGTTGTGAAGCTTTCGTAATACGAGAGACTTACGACAAGCTACCAGCTAGAAGTGAGAAATGTGTTTTCATTGGTTACCCAAAGCAGTCTTTTGGATATTTGTTCTACAGACCTAGTGAAAACATGGTGTTCATAGCTCGAAGAGGAGTCTTTCTGGAAAGAGAGCTCATATTCAAAGAGGACAGTGGGAGTACCATTGACTTTGAGGAGATACAAGAGTCAACCAATGAAGGAACCTTAGATGACACTAGCACTCAACAAGAGGAAACAGTTCCTGTTGAACCGGTTGATAAATCATTACCTCTTCGAAGATCCACTAGGGTGAGTGTCCCACCTGAGTTGTATGGTTTTCATATTACTTCAGATGGTGACACATTCATAAGTGATAGAACACTGGTAAACTTAGATGAACCAGTTACTTAAAAGGAAGCAATGGCAGGCCCAGATGCTTCCAAGTGGAAAGAGGCAATGGACAGCGAGATTAAGTCCATGTATGACAACCATGTTTGGAATTTGGTTGATAGTGCACCAGGTCGGAAGACAGTTGGGTGCAAATGGATCTTCAAGAAGAAGACAGACATGGATGGGAATGTGCATACATTCAAGGCTCGACTGGTTGCAAAAGGTTTCACTCAAACCCCAGGGGTTGACTATGATGAGACTTTTTCACCGGTGGCTAAGATTAAATCTATTAGGATATTGCTCGTCATAGCTGTCTTTCATGACTATGAATCTGGCAGACGGATGTCAAGACTGCCTTCCTTAACGGGAAGTTGGCTGAGGATGTTTACATGAGTCAGCCAGAGGTTTTTGTTGATGAAAAGTTTCCCAATAGACTATGCAAGCTTGAGAAATCCATTTATGGACTGAAACAAGCATCTCACAGCTGGAATCTTTGCTTCCATGAGAAAGTCAAATAGTTTGGTTTCTCTAGAAGTGAAGATGAGTTTTGTGTGTATATCAAGGCTAGTGGGAGTATAAAACTTTTCTGGTGTTATATGTCGATGACATATTACTCATTGGTAACGACGTTCCAACCTTGAATGAAGTTAAGTCTTGTCTTGGAAAGTGTTTTGCCATGAAAGACCCAGGAGAAGCCGCCTATATTCTTGGGATTAGAATATTGAGAGATAGAAAGAAGAGACTAATTGGACTTAGTCAGAGCACATACTTGGATAAGTTACTAAAGAGGTTTATTATGGAAAATTCCAAGAAGGGAGAGCTACCTATCCAGAGTAGTACCAAATTGAGTAAGACTCAATGCCCGAGTACAGATGAGGAAATAGATGACATGAGTCGTGTACCTTATGCTTCTGCTGTCGGATCGATCATGTACGCTATGACATGTACTCGCCCTGATGTGACCTTTGCTTTGAGCATGGTCAGTCGCTATCAAGGAAACCCAGGTAGAGCTCATTGGATAGCCGTAAAGAATATACTCAAGTATTTGCGAAGGACGACGGACTGGGTCCTTGTGCTTGGTGTCAATAATACTTTGAGAGTAGATGGTTACAGTGATGCTAACTTTCAAACGGATAGAGATAACTTCCATTCTCAGTCGGGATGGGTATTTTTACTGAATGGAGGAGCAGTTACTTGGAAGAGTTCCAAGCAAGATACGGTGGCTGATTCTACTTGTGAATCAGAGTACATAGCAGCAAGTGAAGCGTCGAAAGAAGCAGCTTGGTTGAGGAACTTCATCGGGGATCTTAGAGTTTTTCCAACCATCCAGGAGCCTATGGAATTGTTCTGCGATAATGAAGGAGCAGTTGCCTTGACAAAGGAACCGAGAGATCATGCTAAAACCAGACATATCAACAGAAAGTACCATTTCATCAGACATAGAGTAGAAGAAGGCCATCTTATAGTAAAGAGGGTGTCATCTGAAGATAACCCAGCAGATCCCCTCACAAAGGGTCTAAGTAGGGCTAAGCACATTCAGCATGCTCGGAGCATAGGACTGGAAGATGATATTAGCTTTAGTAGTTAGATTAGGTTTGAAACTTGTAACAAAGTAAATGTAATTGACTTTTGGTGATTAAATAATAAAGTATTATTTATAAGTTTAGGTTCTACCTTTTGTCAGTTGTTTATTATTGTGTTTCATTTTTGCATGTTTTATTTCCCGAATAATAAGATTATTCAAACTCCACAATCGCTCGTACTTTTGGAAGTAAGTAGTGAAACAAGACTATCATGAACTGGATTGTAGATTGTCTAAGGATAGACATGGCAATACATTTGCTGCAACTTTCATGAGTACTCAGAAATTGAGATTTGAGTATTGGATAAACCCTCGCTCAGAGTATTACTTCATGGAATTCATCACGAGTAATACTGATACGATAATATCTTATAATCTTGAAACGAACATATATGAGTTGTAATTTACAAGTCGGTCGTGCATTGGTGATACGAAAGCGCATCAGTAACTTGGTGTTATAAAACGTATTGTCATGAATAATTTGATGAGTAAATGATACAAGAATATGAGTCAACGTTTATTCATTCCTTTTTCCCTAACCGGAAAAGCGATATCTATGGGCTCCTCGATGATTTGGTGTTGACTTATGTGCTGGGCCTAGCCAGGACTAAATTGATGTGTTCAATTAGAAGTCCTACATCATCACAAATCAGGAATCGGGAAACATAGATTCTGGACAAAGAGGTTGATTGCATTCCATGTCTTTTGTCTAGGGATATCTAGTAGAACGAAGGATTATATGATCACTTATCTTAGGACACGTAACTGAATGGGTCAGAGTTCAGCAGCAACTTTTTGGAAGCTACAATTTGCTGGTCAAATTTAGAAGGCATACTAGCAATTATAGTTACAGACTTATCCAAGTGGGAGACTATCGGATTAGGTGTCTAAGCCCATAACTATAAATGGTATGTACTTGAATTGATAGCAGCATAGTCCTTTTGGGTTGCCCTCAAGCCTAGCAACCGGACAAGGAAACTATGAAAGGAGAGATATTAATTTATTATAAGATTAATAAATTAATATAAATGAATTTATTAATATGTTAAAAGATTAATATATTAAAAAGAAATCATTTTGTTTAATTAATTGTTAGCCAGAAATTAATTAGAATTAATTTTGGGGTTAAAAGAATTAATTATAAAGTGCAGGGACTCGTTTGCAATTATCCATAGGGGCTTGGATACGGCCCTTGGGTTTGCTAAGGCCCTAAGTAAGGAGCAATAGGGGTTTTTCTAAATCCTAGATCCCTCAGCTATATAAGGAGCCTCCTGGCTCACATTTTGGCCACTCTTTCTTTTGAAGAAACCCTAAGGGCCGAAATTTTGCATACTCCCTCTCCTCTCTCTCTCTTCTACTTTCCTTCTTGCTAGTTTTGGTGTGATTCCATTAGAGGCATTACACTTGTGTTGCTAAGCTTCCAAGAAGATCAAGATCAAGATCAAGAGGATTATCAATTTTTTTCTATAACAATTGAAAGGTATGTTAATCTCAAACCCTAGTTTGTTAATTTCGAAATTAGCCTCTCTCATGTAGGGTTCTTGTTTTTCAATTCAAAGTTGTATGTTCAATAGTTAAAACATAGATCTAAAGTAGGTTGCATGTGAACTTAGGACTTGTTTTCTAGATTGTTTTTTTTTTACCTAAAACCCATCAATAAATATCATTTAGCATCCTCAAATATCTTGTTTAACAATTGTCATCAATAAAACATTTCCCAAGATCGCAAATAAAATCCTCTGTCTGTGTGTACGGATCATGTCGGCGCCTTCCCGCGATCGTCACTAGTACCTGAAACACATAACACATAACACCGTAAGCATAAATGCCTAGTGAGTTCCCCAAAATACTACATACAACACATATTAGCCACTCGAAGCTATAACTTTGTATGACCCTCTGGTCAAGGTGTCTCAGTGGGACCTTCCAGTCCCATAGCTCTGTGGACCCTCTGGTCCTAACTTTGTGGACCTTTCGGTCCGAAATCTATAAAATCTGAATCACACATAGCACAGAATCACATAGTTATCACATCATATAATAGCATACAACATACTCTGTCACATGACTCTAATTACCACTCGGTAAATCTCGAACTCGGTAACACTGGTCTAGCCTCCACCTAATCACATGGAACAATTATTCTAATCAATACAACTCTCAAGTCTAGACTAAACCCTCTCTATGTTCTCTTAGAAGGGTAAAAGACCATTTTACCCCTCTTATGGATCGAAGATCCAACCGTTGACTAAACCCTAAAAGTCAACCCTCCGGGTTACGCTGCGCGTACCAAAACTATACGCTGGGCGTACCCGACAACTCACAGAATCGGTGTACACGGCCCCCTATGATGTGCGTAGTGGTATTACACCCTGCGTAACTCCCAGTTTCATGCCCTTTCGATTATTAGGTCTTAAACGGTTAAGACACTCGTCCACGTTTCATATCTGACTGTCCCTAAGCCTCTTACTCCACAAAGTCGGAACCTTTAAGCCTTTCCATGGTTGTAAAGTTCACTAATCACTCAAACACCTTTCCTCTTTCCTCATAAAGCCTAGATCTCATGCATGACTCAATATCCATGCCCAAGTTTGGATTTTTATGAACCCACAACTCATAATACTCTGAAATATAGTTGATCTAAGCTTATGGAGACCTTTTGCTCATAAAGTCTCCACCTTGGGACCAAAAACCCTAAAAATTGGTCCATGAAGCACACAACCATAATAACAAGGAAAGTTCTGAGCTTTTTACCTCCAAGTGAAGCTCCTCCCTCTGTAGAACTCAAATCCAAGCTTGGACTCCAACTTCTAGCCTTCACAAGAACCTCCTCTTCTTGTTCACTAACACACAAAGGAACTTTTAGCTCAAAAATACTCACACACAAGCTTAGAACGAAGGTTAACTCTCTTTTAAGGTTTCACTCTCTCAAATGGTGGCTGAGGATAATGCCTTAGCTTTCTTTATATAGGGCTCAAGTCTTATTTAGGGTTTTGAATCTCGACCCGCTACGCCCAGCGATGCCCAAGGTACGCCCAGCGTGCCGGGTGGAGTCCGCATCCAAAACACGCCCTTGAGTATGCGCAACGTACTCTTTAGTACGCCCAGCGTACTCATTTGCCTTGGTTCACTTTTAAGGGCTAAACAAGATAACTTAGGAAGAAGGAAGGGTTAAACGGTTATACCTGAATCTCGGGATGTTATAGTTTCCTTGGATGATCTTCACTCTTGAAAGCTTTAGTGACTCAAGTGTTGCACCTCTAATGGAGTCACACACACTAACAACAAAGGATAAGAGGAGAGAGGCTGAAAATCAGTTAGGGTTTCTCTTGGGAAGCAGTGGCCGATTTTAGGAGGTCTAGGGGTCTTTAAATAATTGTGGCTTGCTAGGGTTTTCAGGTGAAAAACTAATTCTTTGCTTAGGCTCCAAGCAGCCAATGGACACTCCTTCTAGAAGGCCTTGGATGAATTCTATAGGTCCTACCTATAGAACTTCGTCCACCCATTCTATTGGAGTCCAATAGTCAAGTTTGCAACTATCAATGATTTGCAAAACTAGTCCCCGATCTTTTAGTGAGTTCATTTAATCCCAAAATTAATTCCAAATTAACATCTGATTAATACTAATTAAATAATATGATTTCTAATTAATATACTATTCTTATAATATATTAATAAATCATTAATTAACCTCTTTCTCCAAAAGTCATCTTGTCAAGTTGCTACGGTGAAGGAAACCCAAAAGGACCACGCTACTATCAAATCAGGTACATACCAATTATAGTTATGGGCTTAGACACTTGGATAACTTTAATAATTATAATTGCGAGTATGACTTCAAAATCTGATTAGCAATCATATCTTTCAAAAGCCACTGTCGAACTGTGACCTAATCAATGATTCGTCCTTTAGATAAGGGATCATATAATCCTCCGTTCTGCAAGATATCATGTGGAAACAGACGTGGAACATAATCATTCTCAATGTCCAACAGTTTGTTTGCTGATTTCATATTTGTTTAACAAAAACTTAATTGAACGCATCAATTCAGTTCTGACCGGGCCCAACACATAAGTCAACACAAAATCATCGAGGGGCCCAAGATATCGCTTTTCCCCTTGATATAAAAGGATCGGATAAACTTTGACTTATATGCTTGTACTATTTATTCATCAAATCGTACATAACAATACATTTTATAACATCAAGTTACTAATGCATTTATACATTATCAATGTACAACCAACTCGTAAACAACAACTCATATATCTC
Source organism: Lactuca serriola (assembly GCF_051521515.1). NCBI lineage: Eukaryota > Viridiplantae > Streptophyta > Magnoliopsida > Asterales > Asteraceae > Lactuca > Lactuca serriola. Next base: position 331,609,667 of record NC_136411.1, read on the forward strand.
GGTTACAGATCATACAATATTATCGTCTGACAATTACTCGTGATAAATTTCATAAATTAATTCAAATGAGCGTGGGTTTAACCCAATTCTCAAATCCTATTTCAGGAGTACTCATGAAAATCGCAGCAAACATTTGACATGTCTAAGCACTTAGATAGGCTACAAGCCAATTTATGACAGTCTTGCCTCATTATTTACTTCTAAATTATGATCGACTGTGGATAATTTGAACAATCCAATTATTCAGGAAGTAAAACATGCAAAAGTGAAACAATAGTAAACAATTGACACAAGGCAGTAAACATTAATCATAAATAAATCTCCATTACTTAATCATCAAATTTAATTACATGTATCTATTACAAGTTTCTAAAATGACTATCTAATCACTAAAACTAATATCGTCCTTTAGACCTATGCTCCTCGCATGTTGAATGTGCTTAATCCTACTCAGACCCTTTGTGAGGGGATCTGCAGGATTCTCTTCTGATGAGACCCTCTTGACGACGAGGAGTGCTTCTTTTACTCAATGTCTAATGAAATGGTATTTTCTGCCGATGTGTCTAGATCTACCATGATCCCTTGGTTCCTTGGTTAAGGCAACCACTCCTTCATTATCGCAGAAAATCTCCAAGGGCTCCTTTATGGCAGGTACAACTCCAAGGTCTCCAATGAAGTTCTTCAACCATATAGCCTCCTTCGATGCTTCGCTCGCAGCTATGTACTTTGATTCACATGTTGAATCCATGGTCTCCTGCTTGGAACTCTTCCAAGTCACTGCTCCTCCATTTAGGGTAAACACCAAGCCTGACTGAGAGTGGAAGTCATCTCTGTCGGTCTGAAAGTTGGCATCACTATACCCTATGACTCTTAAGTCATCTTTGCCACCAAGCATAAGGACCGGATCCTTGGTCCTTCGCAGATACTTAATAATGTTCTTAACTTCTATACAATGAGCTCTACCCAGGTTCCCTTGATATCGACTTACCTTGCTCAACACAAAAGCCACATCAGAGCGAGTACATGTCATAGCGTACATGATCGATCCAACGACGAAAGCATATGGCACTCAACCAATTTCTGCAATTTCTGCATCGGTACTCGGACTCTGAGTCTTACTCAGTTTGGTGTTGCTCTGGATAGGTAACTCCCATTTCTTGGAATTCTCCACGCTAAAACATTCTAGCACTTTACCAAAGTAAGTACTTTGACTGAGTCCTATTATTCTTCTACTCCTATTTCTCAAGAACCTTATCCCCAGAAGATAAGTAGTTTTCCCTAGATCCTTCATAGCGAAACATTTCCCAAGCAAGGACTTAACTTCCTGCAAGGTTGGAACGCCATTTCCTATGAGTAGTATGCTATCAAAATACAATACTAGAAAGCTAAATATATTCCCACTAGCTTTGCCATATACACAGGACTCATCCTCACTCTTAGAGAAACCAAACTCTTTGGCTTTCTCACCGAAGCAAAGATTCTATCTGCGAGAAGCTTGCTTTAATCCATAAATGGATTTCTCAAGCTTGCAAACTCTATTGGGGGTATTTAGCATCCACAAAACCTTCTAGATGACACATGTAAACATCTTCAGCCAGCTTCCATTATGGAAGGCGGTTTTGACATCCATCTGCCATATTTCATAATCTTGAAACGCAACGATAGCAAACATAACCCTAATTGACTTGATCTTGGCCACTAGTGAAATGGTATCATCATAGTCAACCCCCGGGGTTTGAGTAAAGCCCTTCACAACCATCCTTGCCTTGAACGTGTGCACCTTTCCATCCATGTTGGTCTTCTTCGTGAAGATCCAGTTGCGCCAAAATATCTTTCGACTTGGTATATTGTCAACCAAGTTCAAAACTTTATTGTCATACATGGACTGGATCTTGTTGTCCATTGCCACTTTCGACTTGGTATATTGTCAACCAAGTTCCGACTTGGTATATTGTCAGCGCCTGCCATGGCTTCCTTGTAGCTAGAAGCCTCATCCAAATTTACTAGTGTACTATCACTGATAAATTTAACAGTATTTGTAGTACTATGAAAACTGTAAAACTCCGGTGCCATTCTAACTTGAGTGGAACGTCTAAGAGGTATTGACTCGTCAATGGGTTCAACAGGAATCTCTTCCTCGGGTTGAGGACTAGTGTTAGAAGTTCCTTCATCTCTTGATTCTTGAATCTCTTCAAGATCAATTGTCCTCCCACTATCCTCTTGGCATATGAGTTCCCTCTCGTGGAAATCTCCTCTCCTTGATACGAAGAGCACGTTATCATTAGTTCTGTAGAATAGATATACAAAAGATTTATGTGGGTAGCCGATGAAAATACACCGCTCATTACGAGCTTCAAGATTTTCGAGAGTCTCTTGTCTTATAAAAGCTTCACAACCCCAAACATTGATATGTGCCAACGAGGGAACCTTCCATGTCCACATCTCGTAAGGTGTTTTGGCAACCATCTTAGTTGGGGCTATATTAAGGATATTGGCGGCAGTCTCTAAGGCATACCCCCATAATGAGATTGGTAGCGAATCTCGACTAATGATGGAACGAGCCATGTCCAACAAGGTTCGATTATGCCTCTCAGCCACAACATTAAGTTGTGGTGTCCTAGGAGGTGTTACTTGTGAAACAATTCTACATTCCTTAAGATAATCATGGAACTCGATACTAAGATACTCACCACCTCTATCAGATCAGAGCATCTTTATCTTCCTGCCAAATTAATTTTCTACTTCTTGCTTAAACTCTATAGGGTCTGAATGGTGTTGCGTCTTGGGCTCGCTATTTAGTCCATTTTGTCTCCAGATTGGGTCTGTCCATCCGTGACTTATATCTAGGGTTTTGCATTTATAGGTGCTTGCATGCATCTTAGTACGTAAGGATTTGGAAGTCAATTGTTCTGAAAGATTTGATTTGTTTTGTAACCCTAACAGCCTCTACAGTGGAAGTTCTTTATCGAGCTCTGCTGAGGCTTGAATCAATTGAATCATTCGACATATTTTGATTCATTCTTGTGTCTTATATTGCTGTTTTTCGTTTTTATGATTAACCTGTTAGAAGATCTAAACGATCAAAGAGTTTCTTCACTCAGCAATTGGTATCAGAGCAGGAGACTGTGTAATTCATACACATCTCTTCTGTGAAAGAAGTGATTAGGGTTTATTCCACATTTACTGATATTTGTTGAGCCATCACTCCATAATTGACGTATCTCAGTATTTATTCATCTTGCCCTAATATTACATATTACAAGTCTGGTCTTACAACAGGTTAAACGATCAAGCATGGACGATTCTCAATCCAATCCTATCAACATCTCAAACAGTCTAGGATCTACAACTAAGATTCCAATTCTCTACACTCAACATTACGAGGTTTGGGCGCATCACTTTGAAGACTACATCATTGGATCTGAAGATAATGGGTATTTGATATGGGAAGCTCTTGTGTCTGGACCATTTGCTCATTCAGGAACATCCAGAATTATTAAAACTCAAAAGGAGTATAATGGTTTGTTAAAAGATGTGAAAGATATTGCTCAGGACGAAAAGGAGAAGTTTAAGTGCAACATTAAGGCATTGAGACTGATTCGATTCGCTCTTCAATCTGACACGTATAGATTGGTAAGTTCCTGCAGTACAGCTAAAGAAATCTGGGATCGGCTGCGAGAGCTGTATTCTATAGATGAAGATCTGGAGCACTCAATTCAGACCTTGCTTCTGTCTGAATTTGGAGAGTTCAAGCAAAATCCTGATGATTCTGTTACACAGACGTTTGATCGCTTCAATCATCTTCTCAGCAAGATGATCAAATATGATATTGAAAGGAAGCTTATTGAACAGAAGGTCACTTTTCTGAATGGTCTAAGATCCGAATGGAGAGCTGTTGTGTCAACAGTTAAAGCACACGAGCAGTTCAAATCGTATTCGCTGGCGAAACTGGTGGGAATTCTGAAATCCCAAGAAAAGATTGTGCTGCATGAGAAAAGCGTGGTTTCTAGTCTGGGATCTCTGGCGCTTCTTTCCAAGGTTAAAAGTGTAGAAGAAGATGAAGAGGATCTTAATCTGGGAGATCTCGATCTGACAGCCGAAGACTATGCTCTAATGGTTTCAAATCCTAGAAGGTTTATCAAGAAAAAGTTTCCTTCCAACAAAAATCGTAATTGGCAGGGAAGCTATAGTTCCGAAAGAGTGAAAGATGAACCGAAGGTTGAGGAGTCGAAAAAGGAAGCAAAGGGTGAAGCTGACTCTCGTGTCAGTTGCTTCTACTTTGGGGGAAAGAATCACTACACAAAGGATTGTGTGCTGAAGAAGATGGTAGAGAAAGACGAAGAGAAAGATGAAGAAGCAAGTCTTATGAAAAGACTGGAAGAAATAAAAAGCAAGAAGGCTGCTACTAATTCTTCTATGAATGCTCTTATTTTGCAGGGTTTGGCAGAGGATGACGAGTTCGGTGGCGTACAGGTGTGGTCGACCAACTCAGAAGATGATGAGGTGAGAAAGCCTTCTCATGGAAAGGCTTATGTCGCAAAAGGTGGTGAAACCGGTGGAAGATGTCTGATGGTGACCGATGTATCTCTGATGAGGGGATACAACACTGATGGTGGAAATGAAGAGGCCAAGGAGCGAGAGGACTTATGCTGATATTCAATCCAAGTTGGAAGAAATGGTCAACACTGAATTGGATCCATCCTATGATCCAAACTTTCCTCCGCTCACTAAATGGACCAGAGATCATCATGTATCTCAGATAGTGGGTAGTATATCTGAAAGGTCCTAACCCGATCTCAAGTGAAGGCAAAGCAAACCTCCCTATTTTCCAAAGTAGAGTTCTACATGTATAATTCCTTCATATCCAAAGTTGAGCCAAAGACCGTCAATATGGTTCTTGATCATTCTGATTGGGTCCAGGCAATGCAAGATGAACTCAATGAGTTTGAAAGAAATAAAGTCTAGCGTCTCATTCCAACACCAAAAGATGCCTCAGTAGTTGGTCTCAAATGGGTATTTAGAAATAAAATGGATAAGGAGGGAAATGTGATTCATAATAAAGCTCGTCTTGTGGTGAAAGGATATTGCCAGGAAGAAGGAATTGATTATGAAGAAACATTTTCTCCGGTAGCAAGGCTGGAATCTGTTCGAATATTTCTTGCCTATGCTGCACACAAGAACTTCGAGGTCTACCAAATGGATGTGAAATGCGCCTTTCTAAATGGAGAACTTGAAGAAACGGTTTACGTGGAGCAACCTCCTGGTTTTGTGAATGAAAAGCATCCAAATCACTGCTACATTCTAGACAAGGCAGTTTATGGTCTGAAACAAGCGCCTAGGGCATGGTATTTAACACTAACTAAGTTCTTAAAGATGTCTAAATTCAAACAAGGTTCGGTTGACCCAACCTTCTTTCGTAAAAAGTAAGGTAACCACCTTATGATAGTTCAAATCTATGTCGATGATATCATCTTTCGCTCAACGAATCCTAGCTTAACAGTTGAATTCAGAAAGCTGATGGAGACTAAATTTGAAATGAGCTCAATAGGTCCGATTAACTTTTTCCTTGGTTTAAACATTAGACAGGGACCCGAAGGAATCTTTATCAACCAGGAAGCATATACCAAGACTCTTCTTGCTAAATTTGGCATGATGGGAGATTCAAAGGTCAAATTTCCAATGGCGTTCGGCACCAAGCTTACACCATCCTTGGAAAAACCGGCAGTCGATATAACGCTATACCGCCAAATGATTGGTTCCTTGATGTACCTCACAGGTAGCAGGCCTGATATATTGTTTTCTGTGTGTTATTGTGCTAGGTTTCAGGCGAATCCTCGTGAACCACACATGCTAGCAGTGAAAAACATACTCCGATATCTGAAGCGAACCACCTCTCTCGGTCTCTGGTATCCCTCAAACTCAGGTTTCTTTGTTCAAGCCTACTCAGATGCAGACCATGGAGGATGTGGTTTAGACAGGAAAAGCACCACAGGAGGATGTCAATTCGTCGACGGGAAGTTGGTGAGCTGGCAATCTAAGAAACAAACATGTGTTTCACTGTCTACAGCCGAAGCAGAATATATTGCAGCCGCTTCTTGCATATCTTAAGTGATTTGGATCCAAAGCCAACTCCGGGATTATGGACTCAATATGAAGAAGATCCCACTATATCGTGACTCAGAAAGTGCAATTAGGATCTGTCATAACCCAGTGCAACATTCCAAAACCAAACACATTGCATTGAGGTATCACTTCATTAAAGAGCACATAGAAGACGGAAACGTAGAGATTCATTTTGTTCGAACTACTGATCAACTGGCTGACATCTTCACCAAAGCTCTTCCTGAAGTAAGTTTTAATAAAATTCTACAAGGGCTAGGTATGATGGAATCGAAGTCAGTACCAAAAACTACTTCTCAAAACTAAAAGTTGGAAGCGAAATGAACCGAACGTTCGGGTTCGGTTCACGTGAGTGCCGAAATGAACCGAACGCTCGGGTTCGGTCCTATTCACTTGTCTTCGCTTATCACTTAAAGGTAGTTTCTTTGGTTGTAAATTTTTTGTACCCTTATTTCTCAATTATTTCTCTCTTATTTTTCAATTTTTTCTTTTTCAAACATTTTTTTTGATACCGAAATGAACCGAGCGTTCGGTCTACTTCGGGTTCGGTTCCAAATTTTTTTTTGTTTGTTTTATTTTTGTTTTTCTCTTTGAATCAAAAACTCCAAAAATATTTTTTCTATTCGTTAAATTTTTTTTTATTTTTTTTATCATTTGTGGATAATCAATGGGGCAAGTATTGTTCTCACATCTTTTAATAGTTAAGTGTCCCTAGAAGCATGCTGCTGTATGTTGTCCAAAGCCTCAACTGATTCTGAATAAAGCCTTACTGACATGGTATATACAAACCTTGTCTTCCCAATTAGGCTATTATATTTATTCTAATCATGAGCCACCTTACTCTCTTCTCACATGAGATAAGAGTTTTCTGCTTGGTCCTTATTTTAACAGCAGAGGTACTTTGGTTTCTTTACACCATCTCCAATATTTTTCTCCATCCTATTCGCTTCACACACGTAACCCTTGAGACTCTCAGCAATTACCACTGAGGTTTATGGTCACACAATTTCTGTGTTTATGATCTTACCTTCGTGACACTACGTGCTAAGTGAAACCCACAATTCAATACCTACTATGCATTGACGGTGAACAATTAAATTTGCTCTAGTTTTCACTAATGAATTAACGAATTCACCCATGGGGTTGTACCTTGAAATCTCTGAATTTTCTTTTTGTGTGATTCTTATGAAATTGTTAAATCCCATAACATTTCTTCCCTTAGAATCCAGTTTCAATTTTTTTTTCTCTGAGATTTCACCTAAAAGTTTTTTCAACATGCCACTTAAATTCACTTCACACCTACTTGTTTAACAGACCACATTGGTCTCACAAGTACTTCAGTCGATTTCTGTCTTATGTCAAGATCAGGAATTCTGAACTGAAGCGAAAGCCTCCCAAATTAGCCTTATTAAAAGATGTCTTTCACCACTTCTTAATAAGTGTCTGATCGTAATTCAACGGGAAACCACACAAACACTTTAAGGTCTCTCTTGACTTTGATGGAAGAGATTCGTGTCCGGGATCCATTGTTTCGTGTCTTTATTGACATCACAATTTCCCACATATGTGTTGCTTTATTTCTTTTTTCTTTTGCACTCTATGCACGAAAATCTTTTTGATTTTCCATAAATCTGGTTTCGTTAATTACAAGCTATTTTTGGCTATGGGATTTAAGGTTATAAAAGAGATGTGGCTCACAATGTTACACGTGGTCCCTTTGATATTTCAAACAGCGCTTGATGGGAAGGCGTGTGAAGCGGAACTGTTTTTGAGATTTCAAACGGCACCTGATGGGAAGGCGTGTGAAACCGGACAAGCTTTCTCTCTCCTGCGTAATCATCGGGGCTCTAAACTGTCACGCATCATTGCCTAAGGAAACGCTTCGTATTTTCCTTGAAGATTTGGGAACAGATTTTTCTCTCTCTTCTCACCACGGTATAAAAGGTAACTTCTACCGTTATTTACCTCTTTACTGCACCAAATATTCAGAGAGCAAGAAAATATTTGTTTCTCCTACTGTTCATCATCTTCCCCAAATTCTTCTCTTCAATGGCGGACTTCTCTTCAGTTCATGCTACTTCTCACATTCTGCCAATTCGTCCTCAACAAAGCCTGATCATCGATCTCACTCCACAAGTTTACGATGCTTTCATGTTTCCAATCGTGGAATGTCTCAAGCATTCGCCACTGGTTCCCGCTCTCACCAAATTCGAACCTGTTCCAATGGAGTATCTGTCGCAAATCTTCTCTACCGCCCACTATGACAAGTTTGTCGATCGAATCTTCTTTGATATTCTTGATATCAAGGCCTCCATCTCCAAACAGCGATTATGTTCGCTTTTAGGGTTTGAACCTGATGAGTCTAGGGTTAACCCTGAATCCATTCCAGTGGGACAGTTGTTCTCCATGTTTTATAACATGGGTTATACTGAAATTCTGACCACTGTTACAAAGTTCAAGAAATCCTGCTTACCTCCTCAGTGGAACGGCTTCTTCACCATGTTGTTCAAAGGGTTATCGGAACGCAGTGCATGTTCAGATGGGGAGAGTCATCTGTTTATGACCATTCTTTATGGGTTGTACCACGACATCAATCTCGATTATGGACCGGTTTTATGGCAGCAGCTGATTCAGAGTCTAGCGTCTACTTCTCGCCATTCAGAGGTCTCTTATACCAGATTCTGGATGCTGTTCACAAAGTGGGTGATGGAAAAGTATCACGTTCCTATTGTTGCTGATTCTCCACTTTCCTCGATAGGAAGTTTCCACACTACGAAGATAATCGTCTCTGATTCCTCTAAATTCCAATTCGTTGGCTCAATCCCTGAGTCAATGTATGGATGTGTTCCAAGCGACAGCCGCATTATCAGAACCTATAAGGAGTTTCGTCGCTCAGGTCCCAGAGAGCTCACTCCTGAAATGATTCAATCAATCCATGATGCTGATAGGCCTGCTCCCAGGGGAAAGAAACATGACAAGGGAAAAGACAAGAAGGTTGTCAAAGGAGCAAAAGGTCCTTCTCCGAAGAAACGCAAACCTTCCAAGGCAGCTCAATCCCCTCCACCAAAGAAGAAGAAGACTCAACCTAGGTGCAAGCTTATTCTTGCCTCCTCCCCCAGCGAATCTGAGGAAGAGTGTTCAGACTCCGAAGAGTCCCTTCGAGGTAATACTCCTCCACGTTCGCTACACCTGAGGTACCTGTTTCCACTAGACCTGTCTCTCCTCCCCCAATCTCCATCTCTATTTCCATTCCCTCCATAACCTCCACTACTCAAATACTACCCACCTCTATCCCTGTACCACCTCCTATTTTCACTGAAGCTACCACCACAACCACCGCTGGCGTTAGAACCAACGTATCTGATACGGGGGCTCCTACTACAGCACCCGAAACCACTCCCACTACCGAACATACATCCGTACCCGAACCTACTTCCACAACTGAGCCTCCACCCTCACCCTCATCTCCTGCTCACTCAGCAGATAATGAAGAACCTTTTCTTGGAGGAGAGGACATGACGTTTGACTCGGTCTATTACAGTCCGTATCAAATGAAAAGTGATCATGATGATGATGCTCCAGTCACCAAGAAGGATCTCAAGGAGCTTCATGAGAAAATCGATTCTCTCATTACTTCCTCCTCTTCTTCCTCACGATCTACTATCTCAGAGGCTGCTATTCAGGGGCTCGTTGATATGTTTACTAAGGCTCATGAAGCCTCTATCAACTCTGCCACTGCCGCTATTGATGCCTCTACCAAGGCGTATGCTGCAGCGACCGAAAAAGTCGAAAAACTATTTGTTGACGCTACTTCTATTTTGCAGTCTTTATAGGAAACCGCTGATTCCAGTGCAGAGAAGCTTGACTCTCTGGCCACCTCAGTTGCCTCTGAACTGCAATCATTTGCCAGTCTTCGTCAATCTCTCAGCGATGACAAAAAATTGTTTCAGGCGACTGTTGAGGAGCGACTGACAAAGCTGCAAGAAGATCTCGCTTCAGAGAACTCAGTGATGGATGCTCTTGCTCGCAAGACCACTGCTCTCAAGGTCAAGATTCTTCATCTTTTCCAATCTGAAAAGGAAGTTGCATCTCTTCGATCGGAGTGTGCGGTTATTTCATCGTGTGTTTCGGATGTCCACGCCACACTTTCCAACATCATTGAAGCACATGATCCGATCCCGAATTACTCAGTGAGGCGCACTCTCGTAGAGAAGCTTTCTCCTGCCCTTGCCCTACTAAGCAAACTTGAAGGGCTTCTTGAGTTCGTGTCCCATCCGAAACAAGGGGGAGAAGATGTGTCTCAACCGCCTCCCACTTCCACAACAACTAAAGCAACCGAACCTCCTCCAGCAGGTCAACCCTCAGGTTCGGGTGTCAAAGACAAAGGAAAGAAGATTGCTGAAGACAGTGATGATGATGATAAAGCGACCATCGCTGATCTCTTAAAGAAACAAGGCCGGGATAAAGATGCTGACATGTGCGCTCGCGTTGCCAGAGAGTTCGAGGCGAACGAACGAAAAATGAAGGAGGCTCATGACCTACTTGAGAGTAGGAAAACTCTTTTTCCTACGTGGACTCTTGAGAAGCTTATAAAAGAAGCAATTGAAACTCCCAGCATTCTGTGGCTCGAACCAGTGATTTCATTGGATCGAATCAATTCTGTCGACTCTCAGTTCGATATGCCACTGACCCGAAAAGCCTTCATCTTCCATGCTTTTGAAAACGTTGCTGATGTCCCTCATCCTCATCCAAAGGTTGATAGGGAACTTGTCGAATTCTATCTGAAGTCTGTTCAACCACAGTATCAGACATGGATCGCTCAGAAAATCATCAACGTTCGGGTCCTCAATCCGTTTCATGAAGGGAACTTCACGAACGTTCGGTTCAAAGTACTGAGGGGTTCTACTAAAACCGAACACGCTATATCACTTGCTGATCTTCCCAACCTGAATCCACATGATTGGATTATTTTACATAACATCCTCCTCACCAACGAAGCTGAGTATGGTCCAATTATTGATCACTTCAAAAGGATGCTCGTATGCTACATTATGGAGGTTGCCAAGATGGATCAGGAGATCGCTAGCATCTTCAAGAAAAAGCCTACTATTTCTCCTGTTGACTCTGCTAGTGATTTGAACATGATGCAGATGGGAAGAATCAACCCAAAGCGGGATTTTGTCATGTTTATAAGGAACGAAGGCCAAAAATGCCTGTTCGCCTTGTCAGATAAGCACCTTTACACCACTGCATGCTTGGAACATGTTCTGGGAATCATTCATCGATGCAAGCAGAATTCAGCAGATGACAAGAAGTATTTTGATGAAATGATTTAGTGGTACATTCGCTTCAGACAGACCATCCTTGCTCTCATCCCACGTCTATTTGAAACCACTAAGAAAGTTCCTGCAGCTGGACCCAGCAAGCCGAAGTGATAGTCTCGCTCCAATTGACACAAAAGGGGAGATTGTAGGGTCTGAAAGGTGTTGCATCTTGGGCTCGCTATTTAGTCCATTTTGTCTCCGGATTGGGCCTGTCCATCCGTGAGTTATATCTAGGGTTTGGTATTTATAGGTGCTTGCATGCATCTTAGTACGTAAGGATTTGGAAGTCAATTATTCTGAAAGATTTGATTTGTTTTGTAACCCTAACAGCCTCTACAGCGGAAGTTCTTTATCGAGCTCTGCTGAGGCTTGAATCAATTGAATCATTCGACATATTTTGATTCATTCTTGTGGCTTATATTTCTGTTTTTCGTTTTTATGATTAACCTGTTAGAAGATCTAAACGATCAAAGAGTTTCTTAACTCATCAAACTCTTTGAACTTTTCAAAGGTCTCCTATTTGGTTTTTATTCAACAATCTGGTTTCATAACCAGTAAAAATGGCAACGGAACCTTTAAAAATGTTGAATAAAAATAAAACTATTTTATCCACCAAGGATCATTTTTCAAGAGTTAGAAAGATTAAAACAACCATAAAAGGGAAAGCATAACAACCTTTGAAGATTTTGATCCTCATGGGAGATTGGAAGTTGATGAAGTGTGGCATGAAACTCTAAAGCAAGAGTTCTCTACAAGTATCCATCGAGCAAGAGTAGAACCATCAAAACATGGTAGTATTCACTTGTAATTTGTTGCTCATAAGCCTTGGAACTATATACCAAATACATGCTCAAAGGTGAAGCGATAAAGGGGCATTCTTTAAGCATCAAATGCAAGAGAATGGAGGAGAACAAAGAGCATGAAGCTCGAAATTTTGTTAGCCCTCTAGAGCATTTGTTGCTCTTGGTTTTAAGGCCAAAAGAAAAAGAAGAAGAAGAAGAAGAAGAAGAAGAAGAAGAAGAAGAAGAAGAAGCTTTGCTTGAAGTGCCTCCATACCTTAGATTATATACTAGCCAAAAGTAATAAAGTGTCTTACATAAAGTAAGTCAAAGGTATGGCTCATGGAGACAAGCATGCTTGAAGAATAGACAAGGCATGCATGCCTTGTCTCCTCCTAATTTTGGCCTTATCGCTAATGCATGGAACCAAAGGATGCTCAATTATTATATGTCTAGTGTATAAGTATATATACCAACTTTATATCAAAGGATATCATTTATATAAAGTGATTCTTATATTTAAACAACTACTCATATATATTTATATAAGTATCTCTTTTATATAAAACCACCTTATATATAAATAAACTCTAACTAGTTTATTAAGATATAAATTTAACTTATAAATAATCAAGTTTATGATATATTTCATAAGTTGTTATTTCTCCAATAAATATTATTTCCACAAATAATAAATTTCAATTAGTAAAATATTATATCCATGAAATAATAATTTTCCAATTAAATACAAGAGTTGATATATTTATTAATAATCAAATTATATTAACAAATAATCAATTAACGGTAACTTGCTATATGGTGTGACCCTATAGGATCATATATTATTAGCATTATCATTCTATAATAACTCTTGGGCATACTAGATCTTTCATCTCCCGACTTATGCTTGATTAAGTAGATATATCCATATCTGCTATAATCATCGGTAAAAGTCACATAGAAGCAGTTTGCATCTCTTGTGGTGGATCTGAAGGGCCTACATACATCTGTGTGTAGGAGATCCAACAATCGCTCACCTCTTTCACAAGTACCAGTAAAAGGTGATTTAGTCATCTTTCCAAGAAAACAAGACGCGCACGTGTCATCTGAGTTTAGGTCAAATGACTACAACACTCCATTCTTTTGGAGTTGGGCAATGTGCTTCTTGTTGACATGTTCAAGAAGACAATGACACAAGCATGCCATGTCTAAACCATTAGACGAATCAATATGCAACACATTATTTCCTAAGTTATCTACAACCATCACAGTTTCATATACACAATTACAAAGAAATGCTTCAAAATAAAAAGTACCATTATAATAAGCATTAATAGAACCACTTTCATTATTAAATGAATATCTAAATCCTTGCCTGTACAAACCATGAAAAGAAATAATATTCCTTGTCATTTCTGACGAGTAGCAACAATCATTCAAATCTAAACCTAACCCACTAATAAGCATTAAAGAATAACTCTGATCTTTGTAACTGGAGACGACTTCCTATTCCCCATTATTAGGTTCATCTTCCCATGCTCCACATCCCTACTTCTTCTTATCCCCTACAAATCAGAACAAATGGGAAAACGACATCTTGTATCAAGGACCCAAGAACTAGCATGTGATGAGTTATTAGACAGAATAGTGTAAATACCTGCAAAGGTGGGCTTTATCTTCGCGTCCTTGATGTCATGCAAGTACTTCGGGCCGCTTCGTTTCTAATTCCTCTTTTCATGGAAGCAAAACCACGTTGCTTCTTTTGGATCAGAGGAGGGAGGGGTAGAACTGGTTTTACCATTGGATCCACTAGAAGAAGATCAATCATGAGATTTTCCTTTCCGGTTCTTAGAGGGAGCTTTCTCCTTTTCCCTTTTCCATGTCCAATAGCCAAGACTAGGGTAGCAGCAGGAGTGGATACAACAGCTTTGCCTTTTAATCCACTTTCAATAGTTCTTAACACACCTTGAAGTTTGATAAGGTGACTTCCTCCTTGCTCAGATAATAAGTCATCTTGAACTAATCATAGCAGGGAGGCAAAGAGTGTAAGACTATGTCTATAGCCAGCCCTTCATCAAAGTTGACATTCAACTTGACCAACCGATCCACATACCTCTACATTCTTTGCAGGTGGGTTGTGATGGACTTTCCATCCTTCATTTTGGTTGTTATGAATGAGGTGACAATTCCGTACCTCTCTTGACATGCTATTTGATGGTACTTTTCCTTCAAGTCCTGGCACATCTTGTATGGCCAAAAATCCTCATAGAACCGTTGCAGCTCGGGAGTCATAGTCAGCACCATAATGCACGGCACTTTGGCCGCGTCCTTGCATTTGGCCCTATACTCAGCCATTTCTTCGGGAGTAGCAGTTTCTTCATTTATGTCGACGAGTTCCTTGTCGAGAATGTGTTCCTTGTCCTCATAACGTAGGGCAATTTTGATGTTTCGTATCCAATCATTGAAATTGGATCCATCAAAAGTGACCCTCCCACAAATGTTCAGGAGCAAGAGTGAGTTCAAGGAGTTGTTGTCGTTGTAGGTTGATCTATAAGCGTTGTTTGGGCCAGACATCTGAAAAAGAAGAAAGACAAGTTTTTGATTATAGAGGAAATCCTTAATATAACACTCAAATGAAATATTAAGGCTAGGACCTAACACAATAATTTACAATTTGGAAAAGGGATGTTGTAATTCATTTGTAATATATTTGAAGGTAGGTAAATCACGATTTACCAATTCTACCACGAAAGCGAAATTTAAATAAATTAGGTTTTATTAAATGAAATTCCTAGATCTTTTTAGATTCATTGAACTATTCAATGACATATTTAATCTTGATTTTGCCCTTCAAGTTTGTAACTGGGATACTAAGGATCACAAAAAATGTGTGAATAACCAAGAAAATTAGTCCGGTACTCTCGATGTCATTTCCCACCTAATTTACAAGCTACCCATTGCCACACTTTGTTAGTCCAAGTTAGCGTGTCGGTTAACCATATACGCTCCACTAACGACTTGGCAAAGTGCAATGTGCAATTTCATGGATTAGCATCAAATTCACATTTTCCTAAAGTAACTAAGATTGGGAATTTATAATAACATTTAGTTATTTTATATTTATCATTATACTTATTAATGAGAGAATTAATGTCCAATGCTACCCATTCGGCTAACGACCCTCCACCAATCAAGGAAGCGGTGGGTGAGAGTGGACCCAATTCAACCTCCATTTTATAGGCAGTTTCCTTATACCCCCTTTATAGATTGCCATCATGAATGAAACCTACTAATGGTAAGACTGATGCATCTTATATATATATATATATATATATATATATATATATATATATATATATATATATATATATATATATATATATATATATATATATATATATATATATATATATATATATATATAAATTATACTTTCAATATTACAATAGTATAAGGGTGTATTTTAAACTTTTAAAATACTAGGGTTTTAGAACATAATATTGCAAAATTAAACATTTAATTAAAATTTAAATTCCAAAACTTAAAGGGTGCAATTTGAACATTTTCAAAATTACTAGATCAAATTTTAAATAATTAAATTAGTCACATAATTTTGTCATTATCTAAAAATTTGACCAAATCCATTTTATTTCATAAGGATATCATATTACCATTAAGAAAATTCAATTTAAGGTATTAAAATCAAATTATGGCAATTATCATAATCCAAAAAAAATTGAAAATAGAAAAATCACCTGAAAGACGAGTCAACTCGTCGAGTCAGGTCATGGACTCGTCGAGTTTGCCAAATAGAAAGTGATTTCTGTTTTGCAATCGATTTGGGTTTTGAGCATAACAACATTCTTATGTGATCACGCAACCCTAATTGCTTTGGATCTAAGTTTTTCTCTAGTTATACATGCAAATAGAAATTCCAAAGCAACAAACCTAATACTAGCATACAATTAGAAATTAATATGAAAACTAGGGTTAGAAGAATATCTTACATGCAATCTATTAATAACAATATTTTCCTTGGATGATATTGACTCTTGAAAGCTTTAGTTCCTCAAGTGTTTCACCTCTAATGGAGTCACAAACACCAACAACAAAGGATGAGAGGAGAGAGAAAGAAAATCGGCTAGGGTTTCTCTTGGGAAGTAGTGGCCGATTTCTGGAGGTCTAAGGGTCTTTAAATAGTTGTGGCTTGCTAGGGTTTTCAGGTGAAACCCTAATTCCTTTCTTAGGCTCCTAGCATCCCATGGACACTCCTTCTAGAAGACCTTGGACAAATTCTACAGGGCCTCACTTTAAAAAATCGTCCACTTCATTCTAATGGAGTCCTGCAGCCCAGTTTGCAACTATCAATGATTTGCAAAACCAGTCCCTGTTCTTTTAAACATTTCCTTTAATCCAAAAATTAATTCCAAATTAATTTCTGATTAATACTAATTAAATAATATGATTTGTAATTAATATAGTATTCTTATAACATATAAATATATCATTAATTAACCTTTTTCTCTAAAAGTCATCCTGTCAAGTTGTTATGGTGAAGGCAACCCAAAATGACAATGCTACTATCAAATCAAGTACATACCAATTATAGTAATCGGCTTAGACACTTAATCCAACATAATGATCATTATATATTATCTTTCATTATAATTTACCAATGTTTCTATTTTACCCTAGGTTTCTTTTATCAAAACACTAGTCTTATAACTTTCAAGATCACAAAATCATCAGATACAAGCATACCCAAATATATTGATCATCTAACTTTAGTAAAACGCAGTAATAAACAAAAAAGTAGTAATCATTTACACAAAAAAAAAGGTTCTTTATCAAGTTATCATCACAAATAAGAAACTAGAAACAATCCATAATCCAATAAATCAACACATAGTCATTAAGATCCTCTACTCTAAACAGAAGTTAGTATGGGCCCATACTACTAGAAGAAGAGAATCTGTACTCGAGTCAAGGAGAGTTGTGATGATACAAGGAAGCTTGTAGAGTATGTGACCACTTGATATATATATATATATCTATATATATATATATATATATATATGTGTGTGTGTGTGTGTGTGTGTGTTCTGATGGTTTTTATGGTCTATTTTCAATATGGTGAGTCTTCAAAGAAGACCGGTTAGTGGTTCTGGTGCTAGTGAGGGTTCAGGCACGGGTTCTGGAGCAAGGCAATTGGATTACCAAACGCGGGAGTTCATTTTGTCTAAGATTACCTGCAACAAACTTGAGCAGACTCTTGTGAACTTTGGTACAGTCAAGGATGCCATTTTGTAGATTCTGGATGAGCATTCGAGCGCTTTTCGGTCTAAGATGATGACATTGAAGGGAGCTAACATGTTGACTTTCCGTTAGTTCTGAACATGTGGGGCTCCGGAGAACTTCGGGGAGATGGACCCGATGGCGAGCAGACGATGGTTAGCGGATATCACTAATGCCTTTCGCACTAGCAGTTGTCCCGATGGGCAAATGTCAAACTTGTTTCCTATCTTCTGAAAGACAGATCTTGAGATTAGTGGGAATGGTCGGGCGCTCCGTAGGTGATGCGACGGTTGATTCGATGACATAGGATGACTTTGTGATTAGATTTCGAATTGAGTTTGCACCAGAGATTGATGTGCAGTAATTGGAGAGGGAGTTCCAGGACCTTTTCTAGACTATTGAGACAGTAGCCGAGATCACCGCTATGTTCCACGAGAAGGCGTTGTTGGTTCCACAATATGTGGTGGATGAGGAGATGAAGAAGGCGAGATACCATGAGATATTGAGAAGTGATATCCGACAGTTTGTGATCCAATCCAGTTGCAAGACACTGGATGATATGATAGCGAGAAACAGAGAGAGGGAGATTGCTCTAGAGATGGAGAAGAAGAGGAAGTTGATCAGGCTTAAGGTTCAGGGGATTCGGGCAAGAGGCCCAAGGTATTTGATTCAAGATCGAGAGGCCATCAGGTCCAGAGTCGTTGTGGCAAGTGCGGCAAGACACATGATGGGGCGTGCAGGTTGGGTGGTTTTGGCTACTTCAAGTGCGGCTGGACGGATCATATTAGTAGGGATTGCACTGCTACTACCACCACTACCCCATTATCCGATCTGATTTGCATCCATTGCAATCAAAGGGGCCATAAAAAGGCTAATTGTACGAGATTAGAAGCAGCAGGACCAGTAGTATCAACTGCTCCAATGACTCTACGTAATACTGATGGCCACCAGGGCAACATGGATGTGCCTGTAGTAAGGAGCAGGTCTTTTCAGCTGACATCCGAGGAGGCTTCCACAACACCTGATGTGGTGACGGGTATGTATCCTCTCCTTATCTCTTTACTTATGTTGATTTCTCTGCTTATATTTGTGTGTTTTATTTTAGGATCGTTCCTGATGAACTTTATCACCGTGTTGGTATTGTTTGATTCGAGGTCTACCCGATCTTTATTATCGCTTGCGCTTAGCAAGAGGTTTTTTGAAGCTTTGGGGGAGCTACATTGTCCTTTAGAGGTTGAGATTGTGCATGATCGATAGGTCCGTGTATCAAGGTTCATCAGGGTTGTGTTCTTGATATGTTCAACGAGTAGTATCTGATTGATTTGTTTCCCATTCTTTTGTGAGGGAACAAGGTTATTGTAGGGATAGAGTAGTTGAGCCCCAATGGTGTGGCGATTGATTACAAGCATCATTTGGAACGCATTCGGACCCCAAGTGGGGGAGAGTTAGTGGTTCGGGGGAGAGTGCTCAGCATGGGCTGATTCTATGTTAAGTAGCTAGGGCCAGACGCTATCTTCAGTAGGGGTGTTACGGATATGTTGCATATGTTATGGATACCCGGGATAAGGGTAAGGCGAATGTGGATGATGTGCCGATTGTACGGGAGTACCTAGATATGTTTCCGGAGGACTTGCTTGGGGTGCCTCCGGAGAGGCTGATGGAGTTTAGAATTGACATGGTTCCGGATGTGGCTCTGATAACCAAAGCACCATATCGGTTAGCTCCTACAGAGATGAAAGAGTTGTCTACATAGCTACAAGAGCTATTAGACAGGGGGTTCATTCAATCGAGCAGTTCGCCATGGGGAGCACCAATCATGTTTGTGAATAAGAAGGATAGGTTGCATCGGATGTGTATCGACTACCGGGAGCTGAATAAGCTAACTGTGAAGCACCATTATCCACTCCCGAGGACTGATGATTTGTTTGACCAACTTTAGGGTTGTAACTGATGGGTTTTGAGCATTCTAACACTTCCTAAGTGTACATGCAACCCTAATAACCTTGGATCTATGTTTGTCTAATTATCATGCAAAGTTGAATTCCAAGGTTATATTCCTATCTAGCATACATGGGGAACAATTTTGACTTGAATCATAGATAGAATAACTTACCTTGTTATTGCTTGTGTTCCTTGAAACCTTGTGAGCCTAGCACCCCAAGTGTGATGCCTCAAATGCTTCACACAACACCAAATGCTTTTGGAAAGACTCTTGAGATAACACACACTTCTCAAAATCGGCCAAGCCCTCTAGTTTCTCTTGTCTAACCGATTTTGGTGGAGAATGGGATCTTTATATAGTTTTGGCACATCTAGGGTTACACCATGTAAACCCTAATGTGTCATGACTCTTCATTTCCATGACCCATGGGTTTGTAACTCCCATGGAGCATCCATGGAGCATCCTATGGGTAGAACCCAACTTGATAATCCATGGAGCCTCTTAGCCCACTATATAAGATATAGATGATTTACATAATCAACCCATATATTTAATTAGTTATCCTTTGATCACTTAATTAATTCCAAATTAATTCTTTGATCAACTAATTAAATAATATTATTAATATATTAGAACTTATAATATATTAATAATCTCCAAGTGTTATTTCTCTCATTTAGTCTATCCAATTGCATGGTGCCATGCAACCCAAATGGACCATGACGGGTCGTGTCAAGTACAAACCCGAAATAGTTATGGACTTAGACACCTTATCCAACAGTCTCCCACTTGGATAAGTCTAATAACTATATCTCTAGTACTTCAGGAATCGACCGGCAATCATAGCTCTTTCAAGGTCTCTCGGAACTGAGAAGATGATGATACGCCATTTAAGATAAGAGATCATATAATCCTCTGTTCTAGATATCAGCCGGACAAATACATGGAACATGTCTTGCTTATTGTCCAGCATTTGTTTCCCGATTTCCGATTTGTTTGACATAGAACTTAATTGAACACATCAACTTAGTTCTGACCGGGCCCGGTACATGGGTCAAAACAAAATCATCGAGGGGCCCAGATATTAGCTTCTAATCCAAGAAGGAACAGATAAACTTCGACTCATATGTTTGTTCTACCACTCATTGAATTACACACAAAAGTACGTTTTATAACATCGAGTTACCAATGCTGTTTCGTACAGTCAATGCATAACCAACTTGTAAGTAACAAATCATATCTCTAGGTTTGAAGACTTATATGATATTACCGTCTCACGATCACTCGAGATAAAATTCCATGAAGTGATTCCAGTGAGCGTGGGTTGTGTCCAATGCTCAGAACTTATGAGCACTCATGATTGTTGTAGCCTTGTCCAAGACCTCTACAACCAAACATGACAGTCTTGATTCATATCTACTTCCAACATATGACCGACTGTGGAGGTTTGAATAATATGTTATACCAAACAAAATTATTCTGGAAGTCAAAACATGCAAAAGAAATATAGTAAACGATTGACAAGAGATAGCAACACTTTACTCATAAATAAAACATTTTTTATTCATCATCTAATGTCAATTACACTTTACAAATTTCGAGATTATCTAACTACTAAAACTTATATCATCCTTCAGCCCTATGCTCCGAGCATGCTGAAGATGCTTAACCCTACTCAGTCCCTTCGTGAGGGGATCTGTTGGGTTCTCATCCGATGATACCCTCTTTGCCACGAGGAGTCCTTCTTCGATCCGATGTCTAATGAAATGGTATTTTCTGTCGATGTGTCTGGATCTCCCGTGATCCCTTGGTTCCTTGGCTAAGGCAACAGCACTTTCACTATCACAAAAAATTTCCATTGGCTCTTTAATAGCTGGTACAACTCCAAGGTCTCCAATGAAGTTCTTCAGCCATATCGCCTCCTTTGCTGCTTCACTAGCTGCAATATACTCTGATTCACAAGTAGAATCTGCCACTGTCTCTTGCTTGGAACTCTTCCAAGAAATTGCTCCTCCGTTTAGGGTAAAGACCCAGCCCGACTGAGAGCGGAAATTATCCCTATCAGTCTGGAAGCTAGCATCACTATACCCTACAACTCTCAAGTCATCACTCCCACCGAGGGTAAGAACCCAGTCCTTAGTCCTCCGTAGGTACTTGAGGATATTCTTTACCGCAGTCCAGTGTGCCTTGCCAGGGTTCGCCTGATACCTGCTAACCATGCTCAAGGCAAAAGCTACATCGGGTCGAGTACACGTCATAGCATACATGATCGATCCTACAGCCGAAGCGTAAGGTGTTCGACTCATTTCTGCTATCTCAGCCTCAGTGCTAGGGCTTTGTGTCTTACTCAATCTGGTGTTACTCTGGATGGGTAACTCTCCTTTCTTGGAATCCTGCATGCTGAATCTTTTCAGCACCTTATCCAAGTAGGTACTCTGACTAAGTCCAATTAGTCTTTTACTTCGATCTCTCAAGATTCTTATCCCTAGAATATAGGCAGCTTCACCAAGGTCCTTCATAGCGAAACACTTCCCAAGCCAGGACTTAACTTCCTGCAGGGTTGGAATGTCGTTTCCTATGAGTAGTATGTCATCCACATACAATACCAAAAAGCTAACTATACTCCCACTAGCCTTGACATACACACAAGATTCATCTTCACTCCTAGAAAAGCCAAATTCCTTGACCTTTTCATCAAAGCAAAGATTCCATCTGCGAGGTGCTTGCTTCAATCCATAAATGGATTTCTCAAGCTTACACACTCTATTAGGGTACTCGTTGCTGACAAAACCCTCTGGCTGACTCATGTAAACATCTCCAGCCAACTTTCCATTAAGGAAAGCGGTTTTGACATCCATCTGCCATATTTCATAATCATGAAATGTAGCTATGGCTAACAGAACCCGAATAGACTTAATCTTGGCTACTGGAGAAAAGGTCTCATCATAATCCACTCCAGGAATTTGAGAGAAGCCCTTTGCAACCAGTCTAGCCTTATAAGTGTGTACTTTACCATCCATGTCGGTCTTCTTCTTGAAGACCCATTTGCACCCTACTGTCTTACGACCTGGTACATTTTCAACCAAGTTCCAAACTTGATTGTCATACATGGATTGTATCTCGCTATCCATAGCCTCTTTCCATTTAGCAGACTCGGGGCCTGCCATGGCTTCCTCGTAGCTGTTAGGGTCATCTTGACTTACTAGTGTCTCATCACTAATAAGTGTCTCACCTTCTGCAGTAATATGGAATCCATAGTAATGCTCAGGTGCACTCCTAACTCTCGTGGAACGTCTCAGAGGTACAGATTTGTCAATTGGCTCAACAGGAGTTTCCTCCTCAAGTTGAGGGCTAGAGTTTGAAGTTCCTTCACCGCTTGATTCTTGAATTTCTTCAAGATCAATTTGCCTCCCACTGTCTCCTTGGCTTATAAATTCTCTCTCTCGAAAGACTCCTCTTCTTGCTACAAAGACCACATTGTCACTAGGTCTGTAGAAGAGGTAACCAAAGGATCGCTGTGGGTAACCGATGAAAATACACCTCTCGCTTCGAGGTTCGAGCTTATCATGAGTCTCGCGTCTCACGAAAGCCTCACAACCCCAAATCTTGATGTGGTCTAGTTTAGGTACTTTACCAGTCCACATCTCGTGAGGAGTTTTGGCAAATTTCTTTGTAGGGACTAGATTAAGAATATGGGCGGCAGTCTCTAAGGCATACCCCCAGAATGAGATTGGTAGCGTAGCTCGACTCATCATGGAACGAACCATATCTAACAAGGTTCGATTACGCCTCTCAGCCACACCATTCAACTGTGGTGTCCTGGGAGGTGTCAATTGTGAGACTATCCCACATTCCCTTAGATAGTCGAGGAACTCTGAACTAAGATACTCACCACCACTACGATCGGATCGAAGCATCTTAATGTTCCTGCCCAATTGATTCTCGACTTCCTGTTTAAATTCCTTAAACCTCTCGAAAGTCTCTGACTTATGCTTGATCAAGTAGACATATCCATATCTACTATAATCATCAGTAAAAGTCAAATAATAACGATTAGCATCCCTTGTGGCATGTTTGAATGGTCCACACACATCCGTGTGTATAAGGTCCAACAAACCTTCACCCCTCTCACACGAACCTGTGAAGGGTGACTTTGTCATTTTTCCAAGTAAGCATGATTCGCAACTATCATCTGACTTTAGGTCAAACGACTCCAAGACTCCATCCTTTTGGAGTTGGCCTATGCGCTTCTTGCTTATATGTCCAAGACGAAAATGCCATAATGATGCTTTATCCAAGTTATTATTAGTAGAATCAATACACAAAACATTATTTCCTAAGTTATCAACAACAGATACAGCTTCATACACACCATCACAAGGTAATGCTTTAAAATAAAGAATATTATTAAAGAAAGCATCAATAGAACCAACTTCATTATTAAATGAAAAGGTAAACCCTTGTTTGTACAAAGCATGGAAGGAAATAATATTTCTTGCCATTCCTGGCGAATAACAACACTTATTCAGATCTAAACTAAACCCACTACTTAGCGATAAAGTATAAACTCCAATCTTGGTAACAGGTATAGCTTTCCTATTCCCCATGATCAAGTTTATCCTTCCTTGCTCCACATCCTTACTTCTTCTTAGTCCCTGCAAGTCACAACAAATGTGAATACCACACCCGGTATCAAGGACCCAAGAATTAGAATGGGGTGAGTTATTAGAAAT
Source organism: Lactuca serriola (assembly GCF_051521515.1). NCBI lineage: Eukaryota > Viridiplantae > Streptophyta > Magnoliopsida > Asterales > Asteraceae > Lactuca > Lactuca serriola. Next base: position 331,633,860 of record NC_136411.1, read on the forward strand.
GATAGTGTAAATACCTGCATGGTTGGGTTTAACTTTCCCATCCTTCACATCTTGCTGGTATTTTGGGCAGTTCCGCTTCCAATGAGCTTTTTCATGGCAATAGAAGCATTCAGCCTCTTTTGGGTCAGAAGAAGGAGTAATGAAACCTTTCTTGGTTCCACTTGAAGAAGAGCCATCAAGGGTCCGAGCCTTGGTACCCTTCGAAGATCTCTTTCTCTTCCTCCATCGATTCTTCCCAATTGCCAAAACCGGAGTAGAGTTTTGAGTAGGAGTGATAGCAACCGACTTCCCCTTAAGACCTGATTCTGTGGTCTTGAGAAGTCCCTGAAGTTTGCTGAGGGTGACTTCTTCCTTGTTCATGTGATATGTCATGCGGAATTGATCATAGCACGATGGTAAGGAATGCAAAATAATATCTATTGCAAGATCCTCCGGGAAGTTCACATTAAGCTTCAGCAAACGATCCACATACCTTTGCATTTTCTGCATGTGGCTCGTGACGGATTCCCCGTCCTTCATCATGGTTGTTATCATGGAGCAGATGATTTCATACCTCTCTTGTCTTGCACTTTGATGGTATCTTTCCATCAAATCTTGGTGCATGTCATAAGGGTAGAAATCCTCATAAGACTTTTGGAGTTCCGCTGTCATCGTGGCCGTCATGATGCAAGCCACTTTCGTAGCATCCCTTTCATGTGCCCGAAATTCAACGATCTCCTGAGGAGTTGCAGTGGACTCATCAATCTCCTTACGCTCCTTGTCAAGGACATATTCTTTGTCCTCGTAGCGGGTAATCATCCTGATGTTTCTGATCCACTCATTGAAGTTGGATCCATCAAAGGTGACTTTCCCACACAAGTTCATAAGGGTAAAGGAGCCATTAGGATTAGAGCCAGAAGCATTGTTGAAAGACATCTGAAGGAAGGAGGACAAGATTAGTTTAGATATAAGAGAGTCCTTAATAAAACACCCAAATGTAGTATTAAGGCTAGGATCCAATCACAATATAATATAACTTAGAAGAGGTATGTCGTAATCTAAGCTATATCATATTTGAAAGGTAGGTGAATGACGATTCACCAATTTCCACCACGAAAACCGCAATATTTTAGTATTAGGTTTTTGAATGGTTCTTAGAAATTCCTAGATTCTTTGAGATTCAATGAACTTTTCAAAGGCATGTTTCAATCTCGAGTGTGCCTTCCAAGTTTTGTGACTGGGATACCGAGGATCACAAAACGAGGTGTGAAGTAACCATGCAAATTACTTGGTACCCTTAAAGTTTATCACTCAATCGATGTGCCGGTTAACCACACACGCTCCATCGATACTATAATAAACCCTAAGTCACCCTTTACCTACCTTGTTAAGTCCAAGTTAGTGTGCCGGTTAACCACACACGCTCCACCAACGACTTAATCAAAGTGTAAAGTGTAATTTCATGGAATAGCACCTTATTCACATTTTTCCTAAAGTAACTAAGATTGGGAATTTAATAAAACATTTAGTTACTTTATAATATTCATCATACTTTGAATGAGAATTAATAAGTCCTTGTCTTACCCGTTCGGCTAACGACCCTCCACCGATCAAGCAAGCGGTGGGTGAGAGTGGACACCCATTAAGTCACCATTTTATAGGCAACAACCTTATACCCACCTTATAGACCGGCTTCGTGAATGAGGCGTACTAGCGGTAAGACGACTTTGTTCTTATACATATATATATATATATATATATATATATATATATATATATATATATATATATATATATATAATTATTAAATCATAATAATATAAGTATAAGGGTTGAATTTTAACTTTTAAAATTCTAGGGGTTGGAACTAAAGTTTTAACTTAACTTTACTTGTTCCAAAACTTGAGGGCAAGTTTTGTAAAATTTCAAAACTTTTCATTTCTTGTAACTTATGAGTTTAATAGAGTAATAAAATGAGGTCTTTTCATTTTTCCTAACTCTTGTGTTCTTTTAATGGTTTTTAACCCAAGAGACTTTTGGTTTTCCATAACTTGAGGACAAATTATGGACTCCATTAAAACACATTATGATCATGAATTAATCTACCACATAGGTTACAAATAATTCCTATAATCATCTAAACATCATAAGAACAAGAATATGAATATGAACACTTTCAAGAATCAAAATCACATTTAATCTTTGTAATTTTGATAACCAGTTGTTGTAAATGAGTTAGAAAAGACATTACACCTTCTAAAATAAGTTTTCAAGTACCAAAACATTTTAGGGTAATGATTCTAATCCATTTCCAGCAACTCAAGTCGAAATTCTGCACTCTGTCGACCCTACTCGCCGAGTGCATAAACCTACTCGCCGAGTAGGTTGAAGATACACATGAACCCGACGAGTCCTCCCCATGGACTCGCCGAGTCCATCAGTCAGACAGCAAGATTTTCGACTTTCTTCAACTTTTAAGCACAAATAACAAACAAACAAGCCTAGGCTCTGATACCACTGATGGGTTTTGAGCATTCTAACACTTCCTAAGTGTACATGCAACCCTAATAACCTTGGATCTATGTTTGTCTAATTATCATGCAAAGTTGAATTCCAAGGTTATATTCCTATCTAGCATACATGGGGAACAATTTTGACTTGAATCATAGATAGAATAACTTACCTTGTTGTTGCTTGTGTTCCTTGAAACCTTGTGAGCCTAGCACCCCAAGTGTGATGCCTCAAATGCTTCACACAACACCAAATGCTTTTGGAAAGACTCTTGAGATAACACACACTTCTCAAAATCGGCCAAGCCCTCTAGTTTCTCTTGTCTAACCGATTTTGGTGGAGAATGGGATCTTTATATAGTGTTGGCACATCTAGGGTTACACCATGTAAACCCTAATGTGTCATGACTCTTCATTTCCATGACCCATGGGTTTGTAACTCCCATGGAGCATCCATGGAGCATCCTATGGGTAGAACCCAACTTGATAATCCATGGAGCCTCTTAGCCCACTATATAAGATATAGATGATTTACATAATCAACCCATATATTTAATTAGTTATCCTTTGATCACTTAATTAATTCCAAATTAATTCTTTGATCAACTAATTAAATAATATTATTAATATATTAGAACTTATAATATATTAATAATCTCCAAGTGTTATTTCTCTCATTTAGTCTATCCAATTGCATGGTGCCATGCAACCTAAATGGACCATGCCGGGTCGGGTCAAGTACAAACCCGAAATAGTTATGGACTTAGACACCTTATCCAACAGTAACACCAGTCCAAATTAGGTCAAAGATAATTCCGATAAACATATAACACATATTATAATCAATTTACTTTAATATCTAATGAAATTTTCATTCAATGCTAAAAGTCTATATGATTTTAAAAATACATAGAGCGTCGAAATCTGACTTCGTATGAAGAAGTTATGATAAGCTCTAACACTATAAATCTCTATGAAAAGAGGAATTTAAAATAGAATTAGAATTAGTTGTTGGAATCTAAAAGAAAGTTGTCGTACATGGAAAAACCTACTTGTGGATATAAAGAACATAAAAAACGGAGCTCATATGAAAAAGGTATGATCTTCTGAAGATGTAGTTGTCCGAGAGCATGACACATGGCAGAAACCTTAATTTATCAGAGCTCACAACGTAAATATGTATTCTCACAACGTGATAGTGCTCCAAGACACTAATCGAGACTAGAAAACATTTGGTAAGGCTACGGGATGACTCATGGAACCTCACAACGTGAGCATATCATCCTCACGACGTGAGATGTCATCCGGACACCTTTCAAAGCTAGAAACGCAAATGGAAAGTCTACGAGGTGATGTAGCCAGGCCTCAAGATATGAGCCTTGATTTCTCATAACGTAAGAAGGCCCAAAACAGCCTATAATAGCAACCAGGGATCATTCAATCATTACACCTTCTACTTTCATTCTCTCTCATTTTCTTAAGGTCGTTTCCCTTCCCGAGCCTGACAACATCAAACCTCTGACCATTTTACAGTTAGATTCTATAGATCATGCGACTAGGGTGAGTTTCACGGCCCCACTTTTTAATGTTTTCGAGGGAAAGTGCATGCTAAATATTATATATAAGTTACTATTATGTTTATATGATAGTCTATTCGTATCAACATAAATAGTTATATTAAATGGGATATAGTTGTTTTGTATCATATCTTAAACTTGTTAGCATGTTGTTTTTGTAGATTTTACTAATACAGACCCGGAGTTATACTCGGGAGTTCTATATATTATGTGTGATATAGCCCAAAAGTTATACTCGAGAGTTCTATATATATATGCTTGCTAAGTTTGTTGTTATTATTGGTTTTATTTTAGATAAAACCTGGTATGTTACTAATATAGGCCGGAAGTTATATACGGGAGTTCTATGTATACTTGTTAAGTATGTTGCTATTATCGGTTTTATGTTAGATAAAACCTAGTTTTACTTAAGGTTATTGTTGTTGTACTGCCGAAGTATTATGAAATTAGGAGTAATGTTTAAAAGCATAGTCTAGTAACTTATGGTTTTAGAGATGAATATGCTTTCGCTATTAGAACTATAGGAACATGACAAAGTTTACATGAGATATTTTATTCATCAACTAAGATTAGAAATCTTAGGGAAAATCCCTTGACCAGTAACTGCTAATCCTGTGTGAGCGGGGAAGTTGGGTATAGATCCATGTGGTTTAACACCCCATATGTGGTTACTAGCTACAACCCACACAGTTTTACGAGGGACTATAGATCTATGCGGGTTGACACCCCCACCCATGATGGGTTTTGAGCATAACATCAATCCTATGGAGCACATGCAAACCCTAAAGCTTTGGATCTAGGTTTCTCTAATTGTACATGCAAATCATCCAAAGCGATAAACCCTAGATCTAGCATACTAATCCGAAAATAATAACTAAAGAAAGTTTTGATGATTACCTTGATTGTTGATTGAAGAACTTGAGCTTTTGAGAATCTTAGCACCTCAAATGTTGTGCCTCTAATAGATCATAAACACCAAAACAATTGGAGAAGATAAGAGAGAGAGAGAGAGAGAGAGAAAGAGAGAGAGGGAAGGCTAAAATTCAGCTCATACAACTCTTAGGGTTATCGTGTAGCCGAATTTAGGTGGCCAGGAGGGTCCTTATATAGGTGAGAAGTTAAGGTTTCAGTCAAACACTTATATGGTTGCTTAGGCCTTAAGCAGCCCATAAGAATCTTCTGGAATCCCTACCTTGGACGAATTCTTAAGGCCTTATCCATAAGAATTTGTTCACCCTATCATTAGGGTTTTCCTCAGCCTACTTTGCAACTATCCAATAATTTCAATATCAATCCCCTAGGTTTAATTAATATATTTTGATCACAAAATTAATTTCTTAAATAATTCTTAACCAGTATTAATTAACCAATATGATTTCCCTTTTAATATATTATTCATATAATATATAAATAAACCATAATAACCTCTCTCTAGTTTTCATCCAATCAAGTTGCTTTGGTGAAGGCAACCCAAAAGGACCATGCTACAATCGAGTCAAGTACATACAAATTATAGCTATGGACATAGACATTATTCCAACAGTCTCCCCATTTGGATAAGTCTAATAACTATAGATGCAAGTACGACTTCAAAATCTGATTAGCAATTGTAGCTCTCAAAATCCACTGTCGAGCTCTGACACGTCCTTTAGATAAGGGATCATATAGTCCTTTGTTCTCAAGATATCATGTGGACAATCACATGGAACATAGTCATACTTATTTTCTAGCAGTTTGTTTCTCAATCTCTGATCTGTCTGACATAGAACTTAATTGAACACATCAACTCAGTCCTTACCGGGCCCGACACATAAGTCAAACCAAATCATCGTGGGGCTCAATATATCGCTTTTACCCTCGTAGGATAAAACGAATAGATAAACTTCGACTTATATGCTTTTACTATTTACTCATCAAATCATACACAACAATGTGTTTTATAACATCAAGTTACTGATGCGTTTATGCATTATCAATGCACCACCAACTCGCAAACAATAAACCATATATCTAGGTTTAAAGACTATATGATATTATCGTTTCACAATCACTCGTGATTAATTCCATTAAGTGATTCAAGTGAGCGCGAGTTTAATCCAATACTCAAATCATATTTCAAGAGCACTCATGAACGTTGTAGCAAACCTTTGCTATGTCCAAACACTTAGACAATCTACAAGCCAATTCATGACAGTCTTCTTTCATACCTACTTCCAAATTATGAACGACTGTGGATAGTTTAAATAATCTTATTATTTAGGAAGTCAAAACATGAAAGGTGAAACAATAGTAAATAATTAACATAATACAGTAACATTACTCATAAATAATTTCACTAAAACTAATATCGTCCTTCAGCCCAATGATCATAGCGTGCTGCAAGTGCTTAACCCTGCTCAGTCCCTTCGTAAGGGGATCTGCTGGGTCATCCTCTGATGATACCCATTTCACTATGAGGAGTCCCTCTTTTACCCGATGTTTAATAAAATGATATTTCATGTCGATATGCTTGGATCTGCCATGATCCCTCGGTTCCTTGGTTAAGGAAACCGCACCTTCGTTATCATAGAAAATCTCCATAGGCTCCTTTATGGTTGGCACAACTCCAAGGTCTCCGATGAAGTTCTTCAACCATATCACCTCCTTTGACGCTTCGCTTGCTGCTATGTATTCTAATTCGCACGTTGAATAAGCTACGGTCTCCTGCATGGAACTCTTCCAAGTCACTGCTCCTCCATTCAGGCTAAAGACCCAGCCCGACTAAGAGTGAAAGTTGTCTCGGTTGGTCTGAAAATTGGCATCACTATACCCTCGCAACCTTAAGTCATCACTCCCACTGAGGATAAGAAACCATTCCTTAGTCCTCCGAAGGTAGTTAAGAATATTCTTGACTGCGGTCAAATGTGCTTTACTAGGGTTCCCTTGATATCTGTAGACCATGCTCAAAGTAAAGGCCACATCAGGGCGAGTACAAGTCATAGCATACATGATTGAGCCAATTCCGGAAGCATAAGGTACTCGGCTCCTATCTTCTACCTCGGCTTTGGTACTCGGGCTTTCAGTCTTACTCAACTTGGTATTGCTTTGGATTGGTAACTCCCATTTCTTGGAATTCTCCATACTAAAATGCTTTACTACTTTACCCAAGTAAGTACTTTGACTATGTCCTATTAGTCTTTTACTCCTGTTTCTCACTATCCTTATCCCAAGAATATAGGCAGCTTCTCCGAGGTCCTTCAAAGCGAAGCACTTCCCAAGCCAGGACTTAACTTCCTGCAGGGTTGGTACATTGTTTCCTATGAGTAGTATATCGTCGACATATAAAACGATAAATCTAACTATACTTCCACTGGCTTTGACATATAGATAGGACTCTTTGACTCTCCTTTCTTGTTGAGAAACCAAACTCTTTGACTTTCTCATCGAAACAAAGATTCCATCTGCGAGACGATTGTTTCAATCCATAAATAGATTTCTCAAGCTTACACACTCTATTAGGGTGATTTGCATCGAAAAAACCCTCTGGCTGACACATGTAAACATCTTCAGCCAACTTTCCATTAAGGAAAACGGTTTTGACATCCATCTGCTATATCTCATAATCATGAAAGGCATCTATGGTTAACATAACCCTAATAGACTATATCTCCGCAACTGGTGAGAAGGTCTCGTCATAGTCAACTCCGGGAGTTTGAGTAAAGCCCTTCACAACCAAACGCTCCTTATAAGTGTGTACTTTCCCATCCATGTCAGTCTTCTTCTTGAAGATGTATTTGCACCCGACCGTCTTACGACCTGGTACATTGTCAACCAAGTTCCAAACTTGATTGTCATACATAGACTGAATCTCGCTGTCCATAGCCTCTTTCCATTTTACAACCTTCGGGTCTTCCATGGCTTCCTTGTAGTTGTTAGGTTCATCCAAATTTACTAGTGTACTATCACTAATAAACATATCACCCTCACTTGTTATATGAAAACCATATAACACGAGTGGAACACTAACTCTACTGGAACGTGTAAGACGTAGGGACTCGTAAATTGGTTCAACCGGAGTTTCCTTCTTGGGTTGAGTGTCAGCATTAGAGCTTCCTTCATCGTTTGACTCTTGAAGCTCTACAAGATCAATTTTCCTCCCACTGTCCTCTTGGATTATGAGTTCTCGCTCTCGGAAAACCCCTCTCCTCGCAACAAAGACAACATTGTCACTTGGTCTATCGAAGAGATATCCAAAGGACTTCTACAGGTAGCCGATGAAAATACATTGCTCACTACAAGGTTCGAGCTTTTCGTGAGTCTCTCGTCTTAGGAAATCCCTGCAACCCCAAACCTTGATATGTGCTAACGAGGGAGCTTTCTATGTCCACATCTCGTGAGGTGTTTTGGCAACCTTCTTAGTCTCTAAGGCATACCCCCAAAATGAGATAGGTGACGTAGCACGACTCATCATGGAATGAACCATATCTAATAAGGTTCGGTTGCGCCTCTCAGCCACACCATTCAACTGCGGTTTCCTAGGCGGCGTCAATTGCGAAAAAAATTTGCATTCCTTGAGGTAATCGTGGAATTCAAGACTAAGGTACTCACCACCTCGATCGGTTCGGAGCATCTTAATTTTCCTGCCCAGCTGATTCTCCACTTCCTGCTTAAACTATTTGAACTTTTCAAAGGTTTCTGACTTGTGTTTAATTAAGTAGATATATCCATATCTGTTATAATCGTCGGTGAAAGTCACATATGTGACAACCCGATATTTTGAGACAGTGTAATGTAACACCAGTCAAATTTAGGTCAAAATATAACTTTCCTAAAATCTTATTTGGGTTAAATAAAGTGGTAGGAATCGTAACAAGGTTTTCATACATATAAAGAACACTAAAATCCAAGTTATAACGAAGAAGTTATAACCATTCTAAGATTTCCGACAAAACCGACAACACCGATTAAACGAAAAATGCGAAGTTTCAATACAATAGTTTTTAACCTTAAGTATCTAAATGAAAGTTGTAGATAACATTAAACCGTAAACGTACGTAAAAAGAACGTCCAAATCTGACTTCGTATGAGGAAATTATGATTTTTCCAAGATTCGGATATAGCAGTAGACAGCTAAAAACTTGAAATAGAGGTCGAGAGACTTTTGACCGAAACAACCTAAATAAGAATTGAAGATCTCGACCAAAGTAGCGCAACGGTAAAAGTCTGGCAAAAGCGGACGCCGGATGAAGAAGTTATGGATTTTTAACGGGTTTTTCCAGTCCCGGATTGTTAAAAATAAATAATTAAAAATAAAGTCAAAATTTTCCGACGAAGTCTAAACGAGAGTTGTAGAGTATATTCTCATCTACGCGTGCATGTAAACAACGTCAAAAACAGAGCTCGTACGCGAAATTTACGGATTTTACAAGTTTCAGGCTCAAAATCCGAGGTTGTCAGGTCTGTCACGACATGACACAGTTTGCCACGACCCAACAAGTGACTGAGGGCGTCCCATCAATGGAAGAGGATAAGGTTTTGCTCACACGACGTGACACAGACGGTCACGACATGAAACATCAGAAATGACCCTATAAATAGAAGCTTAAGGGTGCTGGGTTTGGTGCTCATTTCTTTCCATCTAAGTGTTGTTACTCTGCATAATTACCCCGAAAAGCCATCCCGAAGTCCTGGTTTTCACACTCAAGTTCCGAAGGAAGGTTCTACACTCCCGAGATTCCCGAGAATCCCGAGAAAACTCAACTCTTCCAAGTCGAAGTTCTGCTCAATTATCATCTCGCTTTCTCCGTCAATCAAGTGAGTTCATACCCCTTAATTAACCTTTTAAATGTTTTTAAATGTTTATAAATGTTTTATGGGGGGGATACAAGTTGAATCATGTTTAGTTATTATATCAATCACATGTGATTAAAAACTAGCTTGCAAATGGATTTACTATACGTTAACTGTTTTACCAAACAGATTTCTTCAAATGACTTTCTTAAACGTTTTTACATGTTTAAAACTCTTTATTAAACTGTCTTACACACTGTAAGTTTCCTTTCAAACTCTGTTACAAAGGTGTTTTCAAACAAAGGTTTTCCTTATACTTAAACTGTCTTATCAAACAAAATACTTTCAATCGTTTTATAAACTGACATCAGGTCATCGTTTCTTAGTATTAAACTTTTCAAAAGTTTTACAAAACTTCTTTTACGCTTTTATATTGTCAAATGCATGCCTACATATGTATAGTTATATAAGTAATGTTTAAAGGACTTAGGACGATTAGCTCGCTTTATTTCCTTTTCCTCGTTGGGATGTGGCCTTAAGGCATCGGTTGCTCGTCCAAATGCCGTCTAAATATTATTTATATATTATGTATACATATATAGGTATACAGGTTCCATTAGTCAGTTCAGTACCTTTGGGTAGAAAAGGTATACTTCCGGTTATACTCGTACATTACTAGTAACTATAATAGGTATAGTTATGAGATACTACTTACAATTCCAAGTACAAGGAATCACGCAAGAGTCAGTTCATTCATGAGTCTATACTAATACATTACATGTTACATGAATACGTTTACATATATACGCTTACATGAATACGTTTACATAGATACGCTTACATGAGTAGATTTACATAGATACGATTACATGAATACATTTACATAGATACGATTACAGAGATACGTTTACATTGATACGTTTACAGAGATACGCTTACATGAACATGTCTGCATTAATACGTTTAATAGATACTATTACATAGGATCTGTTACAAATGTTTCGGGACTTACCATTCCACACCCAAAGCTGTTACCTACAATAGGGAAAAGGAGCGTCGACGGGTGTCCACGGTTGTACTGTTTGGCGAGTTTCCACGTCGTGAATATCCTAATGCAAAAGGATACATCTTTAGTTATTATATTATTCTCCTTCCTTTATTTTGTGACACATTCACATGAACGACGAGGAAGGATATATTTGATATAGATAAACTATTTTTCCTTATTACCTTTATATCGTGACTCATACACATAATCGACGAGGTAGACTATAATTTTTATAATAATAGTTAAACAGGGAAAAAGCATCACATTTATAGTCATGCTTTCTTACAACACAGTCGGGTCTTGGTAGAAGACTACTTTTAAACTAGTAGGAAATATAGGATTAACTAGGGTTTTCAAACGTTTACAATTACTTACAAACATTTTCATACTTTTCTCCAAATGTTTACAAGTCTTTACTTTATAGTATTTACAAATCAAAGACACATTAATACTTATGAATTCACCAGCTTTATTGCTGATACTCGCTTTCAAAATAACTTGTATTCTCAGGTCACAAATAGACAGGTACGACGACCAGGTTTTGTGAAGACGGAGAAATCAAGACTCCTCTTTTATTTTGATTATTTATTATGTTGTCTTATACTATGAAAGAACACACTTGTAATTAAAATTATACTATTAATGCAATGGATGATGTTGTTGCTTGTTTAGTACTTTACATTGTTGTGATACATTACATGACGTCCTCCGCCCCAGAACGTTTCCTCCGTTCTCGGTTTTGGGGTGTGACAACATAGAAGCGGTTCACATCCCTTGTGGTGGATCTAAAGGTCCCACATACATCGGTATGTATGAGATCCAATAAACCATCACCCCTTTCACAAGTGCCAGTGAAGGATAGACTTTATGTGAAGTTCTCCATGTGTGAGTTCTGGTTGTGCGAGGTGTAGTTCTTGGGGCACCTTATCAACCAAGACGGTATTCTAGTCAATCTAGCCAAGGTCGAGGCCGTGATGAGGTGGGAGGTTCTGAGGTCTCCGTCTGAGATTTGGACTTTCCTTGGGTTGGAAGGCTACTACCAGAGTTTTATTCAGGATTTCTCCAAGATAGTAGTTCCTCTGACTCGGTTGATGAACAAGACTATCACTTTTTGTTGCGGGCTAGAGCAGCATGCAACTTTTGAGACCCTGAGATAGAGATTATGTGAGGTGCCAATTTTTTCCATACCATAAGGTGTCTAAGATTTCGTAGTTTATTGTGATGCATCGATCATAGGTTTGCGTAAAGTTCTGATGTAGAGGGGTTGCGTGATTACTTATGCTTCGATCTAGTTAAAGTCTCATGAGGCGAACAATCCAATGCATGATTTAGAGTTGGGGCAGTGGTTTTTGCCCTCTGGATTTCATGACATTACATCTATGGAGTCCATTGTATTGTTTACATGGATCACAAGAGCCTGAGGTATCTAATGGATTAGCCGAATCTGAATATGAGGCAACATCGATGGTTGGACGTGGTGAAGGATTATGATTATGAGATCCTTTACCATTCAGCAAAGGCCAATGTGTTGGCCAATGCTACCAGCCGCTAGGCGGTCGCGGCTCCGATCAGGGATATCTATATGAGGATGATAGTGATTACTCCACTCTTGGAGCAGATTTGAGAGGCTCAGGTTAAGGCTATGAAGGAAGAGCACCAAAAGAGTGAGCGCATAGTGGGTTAAGTGGCTTCATTCGATTATGATAGTCGGGATTACTAACTATCCATCAGAGGGTGTGGGTTACTTATTGGGGTGGTGTGCATCAGGTTCTGGTGGAGGAGGCGTACAAATCGAGATTCTCCATTCATCCCGGGGTGACGCAGATGTGTAGAGATCTTTGTCCTGATTATTGGTGTCCCTGTAGGAAGTGGGATGTAGCTTGTTATGTGGAAATGTGCTTGACTTGAAGGAAAGTCTGTTGGATTAGGTGTCTAAGTTCATAACTATTTCTGGAGTGTACTTGACCCGGTTGACATGGTCCATTTGGGTTGCATGGCATCATGACACTTGGATAGACAAAATGAGATAAATGACACTTATGGTTTATTACTATATTATAAGTTCTAATATATTAATAATAGTATTTAATTAGTATTGATCAAGATTTAATTTGGTGATCAAAAGGAGACTAATTAAATATATGGGGTTGATTGTGTAAATCATCCATTATTTTATAGTGGGCTAATGATCCATGGCTAGCCGATTTTGAGTGTGTGTGAACTTCTCTCAAAGTTATTCCAAGAGTTGTGGTGTTGTGTGAGACATTTGAGGCATCACATTTAGGTTGCTAGGCTCACAAAGTTCTCAAGGAATACAAGTAACAAAAAAGGTACGATCTCCTACTAGCTTTCATGTTTCATGTTCCCCATGCCATACTAGTTAGGTTAAGAACCTTGGAAAATCAAATTTACATGTATCTTAGTAAAACATAGATCCAAGGTTTCTAGGGTTGCATGTACACCTTAGGAGTGTTAGAATGCTAAAAACCCTTCAAAGTTAAGGTCGGGCATTAGCGACCTCACGAAAAGATGCAGCCATTAGATATTCCCGTTTGGAAAGGGGAGGAGATCACCATGGATTTCATGACAAAGTCGCCTCATACTACATGCGGAGTGGATTCGGTTTGGGTCATCCTGGATCAACTGACCTAGAGTGTGCATTCTATTCTGAATCAAGACAGTATATCTGCAGAGAAGTTGGCCGACATATACATCAAGGAGGTTATGGAATGACATGGGGTGCTAGTTTCTGTGGTTTCAAATAGAGACTTCCAACTTACTTCCAGATTTTGGAAGAGGTTCCATGAGGATTTGGGTACTCGTCTGCATTTCAGAATGGATTTCCACCCGCAGAATGATGGAAAGAGCGAGCAGACTATTCAGACCTTGGAGGATATGATTTTGGCATGTGTTTTGGATTTTGATGGGAGTTGGGATACGTATCTTCAGTTACCAAATTTTTTGTAAAACAACAATTATCATGCCAGCATTGATCGACTTCCTTTTAAGATGCTCTACGGGAGGAAATACAGGACCTTGATATGTTGGGATGAGGTCGGCAACGAGTTATGGAGAGTACCGAATTGGTACTCAAGACTACCAAGTTGATTCAATAGGTAAGGGGTAGACTCAAGACAGCTCAGAATCGGCAGAAGAGCTATGCCGACAAGCATCGATCAGATCAAGAGTTTCAGGTTGGGGATATGGTTTTCCTGAAGGTGTCACCTTGGAAAGGTGTCATCCGATTTAGGAAGAGGGGCAAGTTAGGTCCCAGGTACATTATCCTTTCATGGTTTTGTCTTGAGTGGGTCGGGCTGCTTATCTCTTGCATCTTCCCGAGGAGCATAGTCAGATCCATAGCACGTTTTATGTCTCTCAGTTGCGGAAATGTTTAGTGGATGATTATGCGGTGGTTCCTTCGGAGGATATCCAAGTGGATGATTTCCTGAATTATATCGAGAGACCTATGGAGATTCTAGATAGAAGGACGAAAATCTTGAGGAACAAGGTTGTTGAGTTGGTGAAAGTTCATTGGCAGCAACGCAAAGGTTCAGAATGGACGTGGGAGCCAGAGGACAAGATGAGGGAGCACTACCCAGAGCTATTTGGGGTAGCAGACCTCAAAGACGAAGTCAAATTCAAGTGGGGGAGAATTGTAACATTCGAGATTTGTTATGTTTCCCTTTTAACCCCCTTAATGCAAAATTTCTATCTTTTTGGTCCTTAACTAATATGTGGGGGCACTCTATGAGTACGCTTAGGTACTAGCTCATTTCAGGATCGTGGGTTCGCCCACACACGTTGGGCATACGTGGGAGTATGCATGGCATACACTAAGCAGGGGTAAACCCTAATTTTTAGGGTTTGTGCACTATTTAACCAACTTATGTTGCCTTGGTTGTATCTTTTGTTCAGCCTCCACTCCCCTATCTTTTGGAAGTAATTTTGTGTTGCTTTATGTGCATTGAAGAAGGTGGTGTTTAGTGACCAAGCTTTGTCTGGACTTGAGGTTGTAGATCCAGAATCTTCATCAAGTTTGCTAGCTCGAAAAGGTATAACGTTCTTATCTTGAAACATCTTTGTGTTAGATTGAGATTAGGGCTTGTTTGGAGCTTATTATGGTCTTTTGGGTTATCTTTGGGGGTTTTAGACAGTCTGTGAGCTAGGATGTCATATCTTAACCCCTCTAATGTTCCTTGTGTAAAAGGTTGCTATCTTTATCAATCATATTGGTCTATGCATCAGTTAGAGTCCTTATTATGCGTCTTAATGGACAAAATCGGGTTTTGGGTCCCATTAAGACATGTAAGGTGATAAAGTTGCCAAATTTGTGCATTAATACCTTGAAATGGAGTAGATTTGAGTTTTGGACATTAAGAGCTTAAGTGGTCAAGAAAAAAATTGGACTATGGGGCTCTGGTCGGTATGCAGGGCGTAATCCCTGGTACGTTGCGTGTACCGGGTCAGCTACCTGTTTTCAAGTCAACACTCGTACACCGCGTGTACGAGGAGTATGTCGAGCGTACGCGATAAGGTGGACTTTCGACGTTTGGGCCTTTTGGACTCGGGATTATTTTGGTCTTTTAGGGTTTGGACCTTGCTGGGCCATTGGACTTCTGACTTTGGGCCATGGATAGACTATGGCCTTTCTTGGAATTAGGTCCATGATGTTTTTTTGGCCCAATTAGGATGATGGTCCATAATGGGCTTTCGGATGCCATTTAGGAATTCGCCCTTTTGAGTAAATTGGTTGGGCCTTGGTTTTGGGCCAAGTAAGAAAAGGGTAAAATGCTCTTTTACCCTGGATGTTGGACAAGTAATTTGGATTCTTGATTATGGGTGGAGATCCAGTTATTAATTGGATATTATATGATGATGTTAGCGTGGGGATTTTCCGGATCTGCGGACGAAGATTTTATCTAAGTGATTCAGCAGCTTGAGGTGAGTTTCCTCAATGTGTTTAGCGGGTTAAAGGCATCAATGCCGGCCCATGGTTTATTATGATTAGGATGCTAGTTGTCTGTATGACTCTGCATGTATGTTTTATGATAAGTTTACCGGGCCAGGCCCGATGCCATGCGAGGCCTGATGATTATATTGTATGCTATTTATCTTTATGATTTTCTGCATGTGTTTATATGTTTGTATGTATATCAGACAGGGCCCGATGACAGGTAGGGCCTGATGATTAATAGATCTGTTCCAAGCGGGGCTCGATGTCGGGTGGGGCCCATTATATGTTTGATATGTATGGTATATGGTATTTTGGGGAACTCACTAAGATTTTTTCTTATGGTTTTCAGTTTATCTTTCAGGTACTTCTGGTTCGAAGGGGAAGAGTCGTGGATGATCGTTGTGTGCACACCAACTTGTTCTACATATTACTCTGGTGTACTAGGATGCTTATTGATACACACTGATTTACTATGTTTTCATGATGTTGTTTTGGATAATGGATTTATTAATTTAAAAATCGAAATTTTTAGTCTTAATTTTTGGGACGTTACATTCTCGTCACGTCGTGGTCTTACATCTGCCACGTCGTGACCTTACCTTCTTCACGTCATGGTTTGCACAAATCAACTATAGTAATCTACTTAATGATCATGTCGTGATCACACTATGCTCACATCATGATATCAAAGTATGTTGTTATTCTTCAATCCGATTATATTGCATATCTAGATTGCTGCAGCACATACTTCTAGTCGTCACACCTTGTATCCCGTTGTGGGTCTCACAATCATACGCCATAACACGCCATATACACCGAGTTGCTACTACAATATTACTCATCTTCTCGTACATGATATCATATAGTATCCAACCTTCGAATGGCGATCGATTTTAATTAGTAGGGGAAAAGGTCCTGATAATTACAAATCGATACTTCATAATATTCCAAACATTTTTAAATCGCACCACGTATCATTACACACATTACGACGTGCATAGCATAGGTACTACATGCGCACCAAAATTCTTTCTGCAATATATATCACGATTTATTCTAAAAGAATTATATATCACATATCCATAGTTGTTCCAACTTATATCTACCATGCACAATCAAATAGCATTTTCCACCTTACAGTTTTAAGTTTAGGTATTTACGATAATCACCTAATTTACTTAAACTACGGCTTTGATACCAACTTGTAACGCCCAGATTGCTACACCAGGTATATCCCAAAACACTTTTTATACGTAAAATATTCTACAAAACATTTTGGTATACACTGACATATTGGAGCATAAGAAGTTATTACAAGGATCGTGTTGGTCGTAACCACTGGATCGAGCTAGGCGCTACAATCTCTAACCTGAAAAACATTCACAAATAAACACATAAGCCTCACGGCTTAGTGAATAACAACTACAATAACATATAACACAATGATCAAGTAGCAATTAAATATCACAAATAATCCACCCAACGGATATATCCTCACTATCTCATAAGAGATATACCAATACATTTACATAATAATCTCGCCTAGTAAAATACTAAGGCCAAACCAACCAAATATCATTATCTCCAATTCGAGATAATATATATATATATATATATATATATATATATATATATATATATATATATATATATATATATATATATATATAACACTAAGACCAATCAAACCAATCAAATACCATTATCTCCAATCCGAGATAACACATATAAATAATTATACCATCCTGTGCTAAAATTCAATCTCCAATTTGTATAATCATGAACCATCCTGAGGTACCATACAATGTCACAATAATCACCAATATAATATCATTTGATACAACACATATACCTTGTTACAGAGGTATCAACAACGGATGTTAAAGTGGTGTTACTCACCTGATAAATTGGCAGATACATCAACTTTGGTCCTTGACCTACACTGTCTTCCCTCTCATCACATGTCAATACCTCTGTGAGCCTCGTATCTCCCGTATATCAACATACTCCTCTCGTATGACATCCTGCCAGCACCTCGATTGAACGCATCTAAAACTCTCTCAAATTACTCAAAACACCTATTTTTATATACATGGGTGTCTCACGTCGTGACCATGGTGATGTCACGTCGTGAGATACGTCTAGACATGGTTCGGCCACGTGTCGTATTCTCTCCACTACAAGAAAAATGACTTACAGTCACACCAAAAAAGTGTGACCATATGCATATAGTGACATTTTATTTTTTCACTGAAAGTGTGACTGAAGGTGACGCCATCGTATGGCTCTTATGGTCACTTTAAAATGTAGTGTCCGTATGATATGAAAAAATGTGGCCATATTATAAAAGTGTGGCTTTTGGGTAGGGAATTTTGTTGTTAAAATCAATCATTTTATCCAATATTGTTGCGTTAAACCGTCAGTAGACATATTTTTTAGTAATTGTAGTGACTGTTTATCACCAACGACGACATACACTTTGTTTCAATGTGACGTTATGCTAATAAACTGTCACACAATTCAATGTTTATTAACACTATTTGGTATCTTTTGTAGACATGCAATTATGGTGAACATGACAATGTTTACTAAATGACCACAAATAATTAATTTCATAAGTGGCAATATGCAGATAATTAGTCACAAAAACATTATTTGATTGTAACTATTGCGCATACAACTGTCACATGAGTTTATTGTTAGTGTGGTGGTACCTATTATTTAGTGACATGAAATATTGTTTATTGAGTTTTTAGTCACGTCAATTTAAAAAAATATGGTAAAATTGTTGTTGTAATCAAGCATTTTGTCCAAAAATTGTGACTATAAACTATTTATAGACACACATATATTTTTTTATAGTAACTGTTGTTCATCTAACAACCACATAAATTTCTTGTTAGTGAGATACTTTCAATTATTTAGTCACACATAATAAATTAAACCATGACATAACACTACTCATAGTCATACGCTTATATTCATTGCTTTTTTCTTTTATCAATACTATTATTATTTTTAGTCACATGCTTATATATTAAAATGAAAAAAATACAATACAATGTAAACAAAAAACAAATTTTTACTAATAATAATTCAAAATTCTTAGAACAAAACATATATATATATATATATATATATATATATATATATATATATATATATATATATATATATATACAAAAATGTTAAACCTAAAAATAAAACTTCTATATTGTTTTCTTAATAACATTGATCCTTAGCTTGCTTTATCGGATGAATATTTTTTGCATTAGTCATTTCATTAAAAACTCAATCCACAAATGCAAACCTTCTATTGCCAAAACACATTCACCCAAGATTTGGTGTGTCATTTCCTGACATGACCACCATACCAGATTCCATAATGAATTTCAAAAACATACTAAATAAGAACCTACAATTAAGAACTAACTAGGAAAGAGTTGCCTCCGCGTTGTGGGGGTCAGTTGCTATTAGAACTTTTTTTTCTCTCTCTCTTTTTTTAAGTTCTTTTTGTCACACCCTATAAAACAAAACCAAAATAACAATTGGTTAATCAATATACAGATTTACGTAACACATCATGCATAATATTTGATGAACAACATATTTTACTACCATCTTGTGAACCATTTAACTATAAATTCTATAATTCATAAGTATTTGTCTCATGTACGGATATACATGTGGTCTCTTAAGTGGTTGCAAAAATACCAACCTAATCAATTTTCTGATACCAAATCTCATCTCTTTCCAAATTCATGAATTAGCTATATCGTTTCTTTAGTTGCATCTACAATAAAATTTTAATATTATTAGTGAATACAAAAGGTATTAATGCTTGGTTAGCAAAAAATACCTTGTGGAGAAGCATTGGTCCTCCACTTTTAATTTTTTCTTTAACCACCACCTTTTGCTTTGCTAAAACCTGCTTCCTTCTACATAATACTCCACAAAATCATTATTTACTACAAAAACCAAAAGTCAAAACCTCAACATGATAAGATATAATGTATTAAGACACTAACCCCTGTTCTATTTCACTTTTTTTTTTGCTCACTCATCAAAACTGATAAATACTATGAAATTTGCCTTTTTGGAATGTAAGGGTAAAAGGGTCATTTAGTTTCATCGACACGATTTAGTCAACTTAGAAAAAGAGTATACTTAACGTATACAAATAGGCATTATTAGTCATTAATATAATATAATTAAAATAAAATTTGCTCCTTAATCGTGTTACCCACCTAATCATTGAATCTTACAATTCTGATAAGTAGAATCTGCAAACATATATTAAAAAAAGTCAAGCATATTAGGTTAACATGCAATTATCATCACTACCAAATAAAGAAAATGCACCATATCACATCCGAGAAACAAAAAGACACATAGTTCAGATTAGCAAATAAACATTAAGAAACATCATGTTATTCAATGGAACCTTAATGTTTTAAAAATTATAGTGCTAAAACCGCATGTAACTATAGAAACGATCAATGGGAAAGAAGTGTATTTGAGGAGGTGAGTAGCACTTTTAATTTAGGGGAAGACAGGAAAGGGCTTTGCCTGAAGAAGATGCAAATTTCATGATCCATTGGGACTCTTCCACATGCTTTTCTAGATAAACTCCTTCATACAAACCTCATCTATAAATAAGGAATTCAATCATTTTCCTTATACAAAACTGCTATTACTTGGGCTAAAAGTAAAAAAGATGGATTAATATATTTACCTGAGCTAATAGTGGCACACTTATGATTAAATTGGTGAAAAATGTGCTAGAAGCAAATCAAATAATGAAGTTTTTAATGAATCTAGTGTTGGAATAGATGTACTTGAGAGTAGCTTCGGCACTTTCTATAGTAGCTTTATCATCAATAGCATTGCATAACGATTAGGAAGGCCAAGGTTATAATAATTTATGTCAAGATCTAGGAAAGGGAAGATGAGCTGCAAAATATGAACTACATTCGCAATATAATCCAAATAATCAATGTTCATCCTCAAAATAGTTAAAATAAACAACCTTTTCTTTGATTGATTGCCAAAAGATGCGAGTCATTGCATCTCCTGCATCATAATTAAAGCTATAAGTCCAGTAACTACATCCAATAAATAGGAATTAAAAACGATAATTAGTAATTAAAGCTATAAACAACCTTTTCTTTGATTGATTGCCAAAAGATGCGAGTCATTCTAAAATGCAATTTAAAACCCTAATTTTCAAAATCAAGTACACTAAAACATCAAGTATACACCGCGAAAAATCTATTCAACAACGGATATAGTAATTCAAAAAAGAAGTCATTCTAACCATAGGAGTCCACGAAATTACCAAAAGAAGTCAAAATAGAAAGAGGGATAAGAAACTACTGAAGACTCACCGGATATCGGTGGAAGGCCTACACATCAACGGGAATTACATGCGTGGCAGGTCGCCTGTTTGCGCTTCAAGATCGATGCGGTTTGAGGAGTCGGTATTGTATTGGATAAAAGGGCGGTGAAGATGTTTTGGTGACTGGTGGTTTGCTTCCGGTGGCAGAAGTCGAGAAAATAGTGGGGATGGAGGAAAACATCTACATGCATCTGGACTTCAGTCACCGATAGCTCTGATTCCTTGGTCGATGGTGGACCAGGCAGAAAACCGTCAAACCTAGATTGTCGTGGAAGAACAGATGATCAATTTGGCCTACATAAGGAGATTATTTGGTATCTTCTGTGTGCGTGTGATGGAGATAAAATGAATAGATTAGGGATAAATGTTTTTTTGTTTTGGGATTAATTCGATCGTATCGGGTTTGGGGGGAAACTAGATGTCCCAAAATTGGAATGGGAGGGAATTAAATATTTAAATTATGATGGAAAAAGTTTTATTAGTTTTTATTATTAAATATTTTAATTAAAATTTATAGAGATTATTATTATATGGATGCTAGTTTTATAAAAGAAAATTCTTTAATAATTTTAAATTGTTAAAAATAAAAATGCATTGACGTCTACCAAAATTACCTTATTTATAATGATAATAATTTACATATAGATTCGCAACAATATTCCTTTTTTTAAAACACAATATTCATTTTTTAATAATATATAAAATAAAACTTATATATTAGGTGTTATTAAAGAAGTCATATCCTATGTGGATGGGTCGCGATTATATATGGACATGGATGTTAGAGTGGCGTGGAGTAGGTGTGTAGGTGGATGGTTAAGGTTGGATGGAATGTGTGGGTAGGGTGTGGGGTGTAGAGGTGGATGTGGATGTGGGTGGGTCGGGGAACGGTATATATCGGGTGGGTTTAGGTTAAGCATATGGGTGGGCGTGGGAGTATAGTTAAATGGATATGTGGGGGTATGGGGTGTGGATGTAGGGTGAGGTAGGTGTAGGTTTGTGGGAATAGGCTTTAAGACATGAGCTATAAAGCATTGAGCATAAGTTTTGAGCCTAGAGCCATAAGTTAGGTGGAGAAGTAGTAGGTGTGTAGGCTAGGGTGATCATGTTGATGTGGGGTAGGTGTGTTTACGTGTAGGTCATGTACATTATATGGAGTGAGAGTGGGTGGGCATTGGAGTATGATTGTAGATGTGGGGTGATATGGGTGCTATAAGTCTTTGTGGGTATGGGGTGTGGGGTAGGGTAGGTATCAACATGGGTTTGTGGGAATGGGATTTAAGCATTAAACATTAAGCCATAAGTTATAAGTCATATACCCTAAGTTTTAAGCCTTAAACCATAATATGTATGACTTAATATCTAGGTAGTTAGCAATAAGCCCTAAGCCTTAAGCCCTAAACTATAAGACATAATCCCTAATCTTTAAATCATAGGCCCAATGCCTTAATCCTTAAGCCCTAGTATCTAAAGTACAACCCATAAGCCATAAACCTATATCTAAGCCCTAAATACTAATAAATAAACCCCAAGCCCTAGGCCATATGCTTTATGTCATGAGCCCTGAGCTATAAGCCTTAAGACATAAGCAATAAGCCATGAGGCATTAACCATAAGATTTACAACTTAAGGCTTATACATTAGGGCTTAGGGTTTATGGATTAGGGATTAAGGCTTATGGCTTATGGATTATGCCACATAACTCACCCAAACATATACCTACCTCACCATATTCCCACATATACCACTATACCCATCCTACCTTATCCCAAAATGAGACACCCCGACGTACAAACCTACACCAACACCTGCCCCCACCCTACCCTATCCCAAATCCCTATATATATATATATATATATATATATATATATATATATATATATATATATATACACACACACACACACGCTTCACCCCACTCACACATATAATCATATCCGCACCAACACTCCTTATATCCATTCCAACCCACCCATACATATACCTACCTCACCATACTCCTACCTATACCCATATATGCATCCACACCTAGATTCACACATTTCATTAATGTTTTTTATTTATTAGTTGCAAATTATTAGAAATATAGTTTTAAATTTATACATCATATGCCAAAAATAGTATACTTTTTGTTAACTGTATTATAATAGCATATTTATGTCACAAATTCACATACACATATACATACACACATACATACACACATACATATACAAAAAAATACAAAAATAATAATTCCAATAATAAAGTTAATAATAATAATAATAATAATAATAATAATAATAATAATAATAATAATAATAATGACTAGAATTTAAAAAATTAAAATTTTGGCATTTATTTTTAATTCGGTCGGGTATTTCCAACATACTCCACTCCCCCAAACTTTGGCTATAGTTTAGATTTCAAAGTTCCCCCAAAAATTTGACCAATCTCTTACCACCCTCCAATCGATTTTAGTTCCTGCTCACACCGAACTTCAATGTATGCTTCACAAATTCTATGTTGCGTTTCATATTCGTCTACAGCATGGTCCATCGTTCTATGCACTACCACCAGTCTAACGCCTCACCACCGCTCAACCAAAGCTTCGCCTTGCTGACAACCTTCACCGATCCACCTCGCCTTAGTTGTCATCGATTGAGGAAGGCATCAACGCCACATTCAATCCCAACAAAAGGGAAAAAATCAGATTTGAATACCTAAAATAAAAACCAAATTGACCTAAATCCATTTATTTAGTATTTTTGTGGTTATAGTTGAAGCTTTATAAGATTTATTGGGGTTCTGTTTCCATATTTGCAATTTCGAATCCATTGATCCAAACAAGTTAATTACATCCGGTGGTCAATTGGTATGAGCATCTATTTTCATTTGTAAATTATAGTTATTTCAGTATCACATATCAACTGCTTGATTATTTGCCCAAATGAAAACTTAGATCACTAAAACTGAGGTGTTGGTCAAACTTAGTACTATGTTCCACCTGTTTAACCAATTATAGCATTGCTCTATGATTTGTTTTTCGGAGAACTAATCATTTATGGCATTGCACCTTAGTGTTATTTGGAAACTAGCCAATTGTACCTGTAGATTTTGAGTTTTTTTAACCAACCCAATTTTAGCATTGCACTTTGTGTTTCTTTTTAAGGATCATATCACTCATCCCTTACCACCACCACCACCATCACCACTAAAAGATCTAAACTCTTCCATCAGTTTGATGACAAACAACAATGACAACAATGAGAATTCTTTCTATTTAGGTTATCAAGAGAATCATTAGAGCATGTACAATACCCCTATAGAATGCCACTACCCTACAACATATGTGAAGGAACCGATGCTAATGTTTGGAAGTGGTGGTGAGGGTCATGAAGTGTGCACAAAAAGATAGTTACTTGCATAAAAGAGAATAATATGTTTCTTGAAAGTTTGTTTTAGTGTGCATGTTGGTCATTAAAAATCAACTTTAACTATTGGTTTTGTAAATGACATCACTCCAAAATAGGTCCCAACAGTTAAACTGATATATAACCAAAACTCATTTGATAGGCAATTCCAATAATCTTCACACGAAAAAAATGACATTTTTTTTTTTGCAAAAACTATCCCAAAGTCTATTCATATGTAATGCAATTTGGGTGGGACTCAATAACTCTATAGAAGTCAAATCGTTGACTTGTCAACAAAGGGTATTTTGGTGTTATTTATTTCTGTTAACCAGATTTTTAACCAAATTCAAAATATATTAATATGTCATCGGTAAATACTTATAGCAACAGATTTTTGTTTTATTATGACTATTCTTTAACTTTAGACATACAGTAGCACGAAAACAATGACCATTATATAATCATACTCACACATTCAATGATCATACTATAATTATATTGATCACAAATTATTTTTCTTCTATAACTAGATTTACCTATAGACACACATAATAATTTTAACTATAACCAAATGCCACTTACACTCACAATTTTTTTTCAAGACAATTCATCATATTTTGACACACATAATAAAAGGTACATGACCGTAAATAACCAATACTAACTTGTTTTCTTTCTTGCGTTAACTAAGTACAACTAGTACAGAACCGACCTATGGACACACAAATATTTAGTGTGACCATATGTATCACCTTTTAGCTACTTTGTCTATTATGTGGCTAAAAACGCAACAGGTTATAGACACACATACAACTGACTCATGTCACAATATGTTTATCTACTTTCTCTCATAAAAAAAAAGTATGACAATCTTAATCGATACCTGTAGCTGATTATGACCTATGGCCTCAGTGTTCGAGTGTGACTAATATTTGTCGCATTTTGTATAATTAAGTGTGGTTAAAGTTTTGATTATCTATATAATGGCCACACAAACTAATTTAAATGTATCCAAAAACAGTCTCTAAATTTTTATCGTGACCTTTGGCCACACTTTTAATAAAAACTGTCACAGGCCGTTTTTTGGAAAGTGTGACCGTAGGTCTTTTTTGTACTAGTGCTCGTCACGTGTCACAATGACTCATATAGTGTCATGTCATGACAAACACTATGTCACGTCGTGAGAAGCAATTTGCAACATTGTGGCAATCATATTCCACGTTGTGGTGGTCAAAGTCCAATCGTTGACTTGACTTTCTTAAAATAACAACGTACATTCGTCTCAATCTTCAAATGGTCATAACTTTCTCACACACAAACTTCATTTTCAACAAACGTTGTAGCCACATAATCCCTATCACACGATCTACAACATTCTTTAACCATACTTTGATAATTAATATTTCTCAATTTAAATCAATTTAAGGCTTTATCTTATATTTTCATCTCACAACAGTCTATATTCTCAAGGTAGTGCCTATTTTAAAAAACATGTATTACATCCTTTGCTCACGCTCATGCTATAGGAGTCTACCGCTTGGATACGTTGGCATTTTGCATTTAAGAAATACACATGTCACATTCTTCATTTGACTTCGGTGGACTTTGGACTTTTACCAAAGCATGTCGCGCCCTTAATCCTAACGCATCGTGTTCTTCTCTTCCTCCAAAGACAATGAATTTTGACACGCGTCGTGTGCATTCCCTTTGCATGTCGTGTTCAACTAATGTACGATGCCTTTCTCAATTAAAATAGAGACTTACTTCAATGTCTACACCAAGATTGACTCTGGATACTGTGTAGAACATATCTATGCATCGCTTAGCATATGTTGATAATTTTCTCATCCATCTCGTATGCTCCACTTTTCTACTCTACCATACATTTACCCGTATGCTTATTTCTTTTTAACTTCTTGTTTTAATATAAAGAAGTAACAAACGTTGGGTCATTACATCAGGTGAGTTTAATGGTAAATCGTGTACGTAAAAAAACTAAATATGTATAAAAATGATACGTTATTATCACAGAAAGATGATTTGGAATCAAAGAAGCTATAAATATATTATCTTATAAAAAGATGATGTTTAATTCCAAGATGATTTAAATATATAAGCATGATCACAAGGAAATCATAGTCATGTGATAAAGCAATGAAGCCAAATCAACATTTTTTTTTTTGAAAAAGACGTTTCGTTTATATAAACTTTTCTAGAGCACAAAACACGTTTAAGTGATTTCAGTTACATAAAACGACTTGCTCAAAGAAATTTACTGAAACTGCAAGGTTCGATTAATATATAAAAGTTTTAGACACAATATTTGCTTAATACTTTAATATCATATTTATAGATACATTTACTAGTTGTCATACAAAAAATTATTTTGAAACAAAAGAAACATTAAAACGTTTGAGTAGTATTTGTTTCATCATTTGTAAAATATTTAAAGCTAATGGGGATTTCCCGTGCATTGCAGCGATTTATTAATCATGTATTTTCAACTAAATAAATTAATACAAAAAAAAAAAAAAAAAGTGACCCACAGGCACAATTTATGTAACTATGTGTTACATAGGGACCGTATTATTTCTATAATTTTCTATACATAGAGCATTTCTGAAACATTTTGTCAAAATAGGAACCATTTATGCAATTTTAAAAAAAGGATCATTTCTGTAATTTTGTATTAGATAAGGATAGTTTATGTAATTCTTTATGATGGATAATTTCTGAAATTATTTCTTAAAATAATAAAAAAATCTACAAATGATCATTTCTTTAATTTTGTATTAGATAAGGATTGTTTATGTAATTCTTTATGATGGATAATTTCTAAAATTATTTATTAAAAATAAAGATCATTTGTATCAGTTTTAAAAGTTTATTGTTCACTGATGTCAACGTAACCTAAACTTCATAAATGTTATATACTAGTATTTGACTTCACGTTTTGCTGTAGGTTTTTATGTGTGTTTTTCTTACGTATTAGACATGGGAATTGATAAAATCATTATATCATATCACAACGTCAAAGAACACTAAAAGATTAAAAGAATAAATGTTTGGTGATTTATCAAAAGTTCAGAAGAGTTTATAGACTTTTTTTCTTAAGTTTGATGGTTTTTTCTTTTGTATTAGTCATGAGAATTGAATAAATCAGTATATTATATCACAGTGTCAAAAAGCACTAAAAATTAAAAGAAATAAACGTTTGGTGATTTATCAAAATTTAAGAACAGTTTACTAACTATTTTTGTAAGTTTGATGGTTTTTTAATAATCCATAAATATGTATGGGGCATAACTGTAAAAAGTAGTACAATGCGCATTATACAAAATAGATGCCGGAAAGTCATATTATATGTATATTACGGGGACAGAGGATAAACACGAAAGTTTGGAAAACAAATGGGTAAAAATGACATCTTACTAAGTTGAAGGTGGAGGGTGTCAAAGTGATATTTTAATAAGTAATTGATGAAAAATATTATTTTAAAGAATAAAAGGGTTGAAAGTAAGGAATTATACAAAGTTGAGGGATTAAGTTTGTATTTTTATCCATTCATATACATTTAGATTGTGTATTAGTTGGTTGTACTATTAGTTACATTAATATTGTGTTACAAACGAAAGTTTACATTTTGTATATATTTATAATAGAATGTAATTTATATAAAGATATGGCATTTTTATGTATAACTTATATAGTATCTTTTAGTTGGATTAATTATGAAAAATAGTAAGATACTCACTATATCAACATATGGGTGGCGTTTGGACCTATGGACAGGATGAGTCATGTATTTAGACCGATACATGTTCTACACAGTATGTCTGTTTCTCAGTTCCCATATTTCATAAGAATTATTCCGATATATTTCCGTTGAGAAAAACCGGTTCCCAATGTTTTAAAAACCGGTATTTTAGTTAAATCGGTATGGTGATCGGTTCTCACTTTAATCGGTTTAACCGGTTCATGTTGGTTCAACTGGTTTCTATAATTTTTTTATATTTTCCTACACACACATAAACATTCACAAGTCTAAACATTAAAAATACGTATAAATACAAGTTCAAGATCAATTCAAATAAATTAAAAACAAATAACCGTAAGTTTTACATCAAAAAGAAAATAAACTATAATACGAAAACAAAATATAGTTTTAGATGAATAGAAACGCATTAAAAACTTTATAACATTTATCATGTGTTTTTATTCAGAGAAATCTAAACAAATGTGAAAAAAAAAAAAAAAAAAAAACCGAAGTTTATTATGAACTTGATTCATTTCCATATGTTATTATTTAATTTAACCGGCTCAACCGATTTATTTTAACTAGTTCAACTGGATTTTTGTAAAAAACGGTTGGTTCATTCCGGTCCATAAATAGACATAAAATCAGTGCAAGTTGAATTGCTCCATCATCCGGTTTCTAGTCCATCCAGTTCAACCGGCCGGTTGAAACTAGTTTTAAAACATTGTTGGTTCCTAGGTGTGTACTTGTTTGGATCGGAATTTAAGGAGGATAATCTTTCCAAATCTTTTTCCAATATACTTTTGTCTATCATTTCCAAATGTTAAAAAAGTAGATTTCTATGGTTTGTTGGTATTATCTTGAATCTTTTTATTTGTTTTAGGTTAGTGAAGAAGAATTTGTTAATGGTACACCACAAATTAATTTAGTTGACAATTCAAGAAAAGAAGATCAACAAAATCTTAATAAACGACATAAAAAGAGGCAAAAAGCCTATTATTATTTGTACAATCGGGTACAGTCGGACAAAAATAGGACTTCTAATTTTGTCAAACACACAAAAAGGTGTAAACAAAACCCGAAAAGGCTACAAGATAAAAGTAAAAAAAATAATAAATCTAAAAAATGAATCAAATGGGGAGGCTAGTGTTACAACAGAAAAACATGACAAATCTAAGATCAAAAAAGCATTAAAAAACATTTTTGTGGTAGCAAAATATCTTTCAAGCTTGTTGAAAACGAGGCATTTTTGGAGTATACCAATGGACTTAATGCTAAGGTCTTGTTGCCATCTAGACATAAGATATAACAGGATGTTTCCAAGCTTACATAGAAGAAGGAACCAAAATGCTTCAGTTTTTATGTAACCCAAAGACTGCTATACATTTAACAACGGACACTTAGACATCTTCTTGTCAAGGGGTTACGTACATGGTGGTCACGACTCACTTCATAAATGAGAAATCAATGATTAACAAAATAAGTATAAATTTTATGGAGAAAGATAACCATAAGGGAGATAATATATGTTGAGAATTACTCGAGTATATTCGCGGATGGGGATGAAATTATTCATTACCATGTCCTTGGATAACCCCTACTCGATGGAACTCTACGTTCGAGTTATTGAAGTTTGCATATGAGCTACAAGAGAAGTATGTTAAATTTGTCGTAAGTGGTATTATTTATTTTAAAGCTATATATCTAATGTTTTTCATTTTTCCGCTTTAATTATTTTTTTTAATCTATGAGAATTTTAAAATATGTATATTTCATTCATTTGAAGTCGAATTTACATAAAGTGTTTTTTAGCATCTAATTTATAGTTTCTATTTGATTTTACACTATAATTTCATCATTTTTTATTACATAATAAATAAATTACATTCCACTGAAGACGGTATAGCAAAGTTGATAATTTTCACGTTTACAACTTTGTTGTGTAATTTATGAAATTTGTGAAAGATATATATCTCATTCGTTTGAATTCAGATTTTCCAGAATATTAAGGCTTCGAAGTGATAAAGGATATGGTGGCGTTTTTTTGAAAAATTCAAGACAAAACAAAGATTGTTTTCTGCTACATCAAAATCTTTGTTAATCTTTTTATCCAGTAAGTCTAAGGCACCGTCTGATAGTTGTTGATTGAGGAAGTGCTGACTCAGAAAGATCTGTCTGGGTAATAAATTTTGATTGAATAAGAAACCATGTTGTTTGATTGTACATCTGACTGAATATGCTAACTGGTGAAAAATGACCATTTTACCCTGCTACTCTATATAGTGATAGATGAAGCTGTTGAATAATTATAAAAACATACAAATTGTCATACAATATAAAAATCAAACAAATTATTGCAAAACAACACAACTCAAAATTCAAAACCCCAAAAGAGCAACTAATAATCTACCATAAAATTATTATTAATATTGTTACAAACTTTTACAATTACTAATAATCCACAAGAAATTCATATTCTTCTAGGCTATTACTCCAAGAATCCTCAAATCAAGAAATATATAAAAGACTTATAACTTACTGATGTACAAATCATCTTATCAGAGCATTATACTTTAATTTGGGCTATCATTGTCACAAAATATCATCATAAGCAATAATTTCCCAACCTCTTGATGGAACATTTTAGACCTTTTCTTCTTCCACTATTGCCCTCAATCTCATTGTTGATGGTTGTGTTACCATCTTTCTTTTCATTTCTTGTATTCACAATCATAGACCCAAGCTTGTTCCCTCTTCAATGTATGCTAAATGGAAACTCTTTTTTCAATAGCTTTGATGACGATGAATAACCTTCTTTCTTCGTAACCCCTTCCCTTCATTATGGCACTGGATCACTCGCCTACATCACTTGTACCAACAACATTACAACATCATTCATGTAGTTTCTATCAAAATCTGATCTTTTGTGAGATTATAAATCTAATTGATGAAGGATCATATCCTAGTAGGAATAAAGGATAATACCAGGAAACAACAAGCATTCCATGGAATTCATAATCTCTAAAAATAACATTCAAGAGCAAATATGTATGTATGTGTTCAGGTATTAAACAACCAACAACATCAAAATCACTAGAAGCATTCAAGAGCAAAAGAACATTCAAGAACAAACAACAAAAATCCGGACTTTCCCATTCAGATTTCTAAAAATCAAGAGCACAAATTGGAACATTCAACAACAAAATAATCGGAACTTTTATCCCTCTCAATATAAAAAATCAGAACTTTTATGAAATTGATTTCATGAATTAAGAGCACAAAGGAGCTGCTAAAAGAGGATGAAGAAAGGAGAATGCGTACATGATGAAAGAGGAGAATGCGTACCTGATGAGAAGAGGAGAACTTGCGATTGAAAGCACTAGAAGAATCGATTTTAAGAATCAGTTTCAAAAACGAATTCATTAATGAGGCTTGAAAGAGGAACGTAGGGAAGGGCACAACTTGGAAACGCTTCCCCCTTTCTCAGCCAGTCAATTGTTTTCTTCTTACCAAACCATACCTTTCTTTCTCAGTCATATAGCCAAAATTGATTTACCAAATAGATTTAGCTGACCGAGTCAGCGAAAAACTTCTGACCCGACTCGGTCAGACGCATATAAAACATGGTCTAAGATATGGACATACATCTAAAAAATTGGTCAAACAAACCGAAATTTATCCAAATGGTAAAGGATATGAGGGCAAAATATGAGAAGTATTGGGGGTGGCTATAAAAAGATGAACGGTATTAAGTACTTCATGATTTTGCTTGATCCTACCACTAAACCACCTTTTCATTACATGCATTTAGAAAAAACTGATTGGGTATATGGACAAGTCGTTGGCATCCTCAGGTATAGACTTAAAATCGTATCAATTAGTCCAAGAGGTCGATAATAGGATGGAGAATTTATTTATGACCTACTTGGAAATAATCAACAATGGTGTGTCTCCTCAATAAGATATGTGTGACAACCATCAAATTCTGGTCAAAGTCGAAGTCAAATAAAGGCCAACGAGTCGAAAACAGAAAGTACGATATGTACTTTTTTGGTAGAATTTACTCCATATTCACTACTGTAAAAACACCTTATATCAATACAGAGTATCACTCAAAAATTTCACATATTCATAAATTCTAAACCCTAGTAGGGTAAGTGATTGGAACGACTTGATAAAACACTATTACATAACGTTTGTGGGTATGTAGCATTTATAACGAATCATAATGAGGAGTGCAAACCCTACAATACAAGGATCATAAACACTTGGGGTGTAACGCCCGGGTTTCAGGGCTAAGCATTTTTGACAATGTAATAGTCTAAGTCAACTCTTGTAACTCTTTTTGAAGTAATAAAGATGAAATATTTGAGTATTATGGGAATTATGTGAAATTTTATGCTTATTATGTATTTATAAATATTTAATGAATAAAAGATAAAAATAAGCGCCAAAATTAAAGTGTGAGATAAGCCCGATATCTTTATATAAAGTTGTAGTGGTCGAAACAAGGATTCCAGGGATATAAAGAACGCCGAAATCGGAGTTATAACGTAGAAGTTATGACCCGTTGAATTTTCGCGACGGAACTAGCATGATACCGGGAAGCATAAATAGTGAATTTACGATATAGCGAAATTTAGCCTTAGCGATCTAAATGAAATTCGTAGAATATGTTAAACTAAGAACATCGATAAAAACAATGCCCAAATCTGACTTCGTATAAAAACGTTATGATTTTTCGAAGTTTCGGATTAGCAGTAAACAGCCCGAAATTCGAATATTAGATCGAGCGGTTTTTAGCCGACACGACCTAAACAAGAATCGAAGATCCCGTTAAGAGTAGCGTAATGAGAAAAAGATGGGCGAAAACGAACGTCGGAAGGAGAAGTGATGAGAATTTAACGGACCAATCTTGTCCCGGCCTATTAATAATATAAATTTTAAAATAAATTCAAAATTATCCGAAGGAGTCTAAATGAAAGTTGTAAAGTTCTTTCCCGCCTTCGCGTGGATATAAAGAACGTTGAAAACGGAGCACGTATGAAGAAGATACAAAATTTTGAAGTTGTAACTTGAATTTGCGAAATCTGATGCAAAAACGATGACGTGGCTCAATCCTAACCGTCGCTTGCTGATCACAGCTCGCTTCGGATGAAGGACACGTCGCCTCGCATTACGCCCAGCATCCGAAGCCGGTACGCCCCGCATACCCTCGCTCTGATCTACTCTGAGTGTAAGACAGTTGGAGGCTCGCTGGCAACCTTATCCGATGACTATGCCCCGCGTAGGTCCGAGGTACGGCCAGCGTACCGAGGCCTCGCATGCTATAAAATGGGGCCGAGGGCAGCCTCATTCTTCACCCATTTTTCACTTCTCTCTCTACAATCTTTCTCTCTCTAAGTGCCCTAAACCCTACGTAACCCCCTTGCACCCGAGGGAAGCCCCGAGGCTCCCGGAGTCCCGAGAAAAAAGAGTCTTTCGGTTTTGAAACGCTGCTCCAAATAAAGTTCCGGTTTTCTTTAAAATCCGCTATAAGTAAGCTTCGCTTACACAATTTTTAATATAGCTTTCAAATAATTATAGGAATGTTATTAGGTCCTTAAAATAATTATTTGGGCTATTATTATGAGTTATATTGAGTGTTATTAACTCTTATATAATAATAATAATAATAATAATAATAATAGTCAGACTAATTAATTTGTCGCGGTTATCGTTAGACTAAACCCTAGTGGTATTGGTACTAGGTTTTATCGAAGGAAAATTGTTTTGAGAGTATCGAAGCGTTGTCCGAGTACTGACTCACCACCTTTTCAGGTGAGTTCATAGTTACTTTCAGTTTACACATAGATATGAAATATTTTATATAAATTACGTGCTATGTGTGCATATTATCTGAATACTTGCTATCTATGCTAGATGAACGTTTTTATACATGTTTTCAATGATGTAAACTGTATATGTATTTTATATCTACGAAAATGTTGGGGTAAAACATGGTTAGATGTAATAGGTGATGTGTGAAAAAATGATGAGAGGCCTCGATGTTGATGTTGTTGATTCTGTCATCTATCGGAGTATGGATGACAACCACAAACTCTTCTAAACAGTCCAGTGGAACACTAGCAGACTCGCAACTTGTAGGTGTTTGTGAACGATGTGTTCACCGGTGTACTCCATCCCCCACATGGTTGCCTTAAGGACATTTATTGCTGAGGAATCCCCTTAGCGGTAGTGTCCATCTCGATGATAGTCCTTAGACTAGGTCCCTTGTGTTAGATGTCTTAGGGACGTAAAGTGAGGATAACGGGAATGGGTAATCCGGTTTGATAAAGTTAATAAACTTATTTATTGTGGGTTGAAAACCCTATGTGCCCACCAGGCTCCGAAGCCTGACCCACTCAGTTTCTTGTATTACAGGTAGTGGCGCATGAGCATAGATGTGATGTATTGGGATGAGAGATTAATGGATTTTAGGCCTGTAAATACGGAATAATGTAGTAAGGCCTATGTTGTATTGTTTATGCTTATGATCTGTATCGAACATGACATCCCGAGTCTTTTTAATGAAATACATTTCCTTGGAAATGCTTTTGATAAATCTTTATCATATTTTGTTTTGGGACAAATTCCGCAACACATTTATTTAAAATGTTACTCTGATTTTCAAACAAAGCATAAACAAAAATCGGTCTTTTCTGGCCGTGAAAATGGGAATGTCACAATTGGTATCAGAGCATTAGTTTAAGCGAACTAGGAATCTGTAGGATTTCTAGAATTAAACTTAGAATGTTAAGCGTTGATTGTGAGGTGTGAGAACTAGCTTATTTTAGGAATTATGCCTAAAATGCTTTTATGTGCTAAGTGATTTGTGTCTGATATGCTGTTAATTGTTCGAATCTATGGTCTGTTGCCGACCGGATTTGGAAATCTTATATGTTTAGGATTCTAAACGTACGACTACGATATTAGAACTAGCATGTAAACGTTTCAGAGTGATAAGGATGATTTAAGCGTCTATCCTAAATAAAGATCTAAATTCACCTTATTCGGTGTATAGATCAAGATGGCAAGGACCCGTAGCGGAAACGTGAATGCAAACAGGAACAGAAACCAACCCCCAGTGATTGAGCAAATACCGGTTGTGGAAGCATCTGCTGAGCCAATAACGATGGCCGGAGTGCAAGCGATGATCCAGACGATGTTGGATCATCAAAGGGAGGAAACCAGACGTTTGCTCCAGCAAAATCGAGAGGAAGTGACTATTCAGATCGAACAGCCTGAGTTGAATGAAGGGCAGATTGAGGAGGGAAACTACAGTGGGACTGTTGGTCAAGCGAACCCACCGATAGTTAGGCAAAACCACCAGGATGGAGGAAATGACGGACATGGATGCAAATACAAGGATTTCATGGCATCCAAACCACCGAGTCTATCTGGAAGCCCGACGCCGGTGGAAGTCATGAACTGGATCTGTGAGATGGAGACGATGTTTGAGAGTTGCGAGTGTACCAGCAGGCAAAAGACCGCTCTCGCGGTTCCTCTGTTGAAATCTGGAGTACTAAGCGGGTGGAAGCTATTAGTTGATTCAATGCCCAAAGGTGAAGCAAGCAAGATGTCATGGGAGGATTTTCTGGTACAGTTGAAGATGCAATACTGCTCTGAACAGGATCTTCTGGAGATCAACAACGAGTTCCAGAATCTGAAGAAGGGAAGAATGAGCGTTACTGAATACGCTGCAAGCTTTACTGAGAAAATGAAGCTTGTTCCTCACCTCGTCCCAACTGAACTTCCAAGGTTAACAAATTTGCCCTCGGATTACCAGCGGACTTTGGTCCAATGGTCAAGAAAAATACCACTCTGAAAGCTGCCATCTGGGCTGCTAAGAATGTGGAGACCCAGATACGAGAGAAGGGTCTAGAGAGAGCGGAGGTGGGAGAGAAAAGGAAATTTGGCGGATCCTCGAGGTCCAGTAAGAAGAGTAAATTCTCGAAGTCTGGTTCGAGAGGAGGAGGAGTCGAAGCAAAATGGTGTGACAAGTGCAAGAAGAAGCACTCTGGTAAATGTGACGGAGGAGTCACTTGTTTCAAGTGTGGAAAGCTTGGGCACTATGCCAACGAATGCACGTTCACTAAGAAGTTCTGTTATGAGTGCAACGAGGAGGGGCACATTTCAAAGGATTGCCCGAAGAAGAAGGAGACAGGAAGACCCAACATACCACCGAAGCCGAAGGCGAGAGCCTTCCAAATGATGCTCGAGGCTGCGAAGGAGGCAGCAGACGTCGCTTCAGGTACCGTTCTTGTAAATGGTTTGCCTGCAAATATACTATTTGATTCCGGAGCCAAATACTCCTTTGTGTCACATAAATTAGGTGGGAAATTAGTATTGCCTGTAGAAAAGCTTGATAATGCCCTGGTTGTAGAAGTTGCTAGTGGCAAGTTCGTACCTGTTAGTAATCGTATTAGGAACATCGTCATCAACCTAAACGAAAACGAATTCCACGAAGAGCTATTACCCATAGAGTTAAACGGTTTCGGCATCGTTTTGGGTATGGATTGGCTTAGCAACAACGATGCTGAGATTCAATGCCGAAAGAAGATAGTAAGGGTGAACCCACCCGGAAGGGAATCATTTATGGTGTACGGGGACAAACACAGAGTGAATTCTGGAATCATCTCCCTGATGAAAGCCAGGAAATGTTTGTCCAAAGGATGTGCATCGTACTTGGCATTCGTAGTCGATGCTAAGAAGGAAAAGAAAGAGGTGCAGAATATACCGGTTGTGTGTGATTATCCGGAAGTCTTTCCCGAAGATCTTCCCGGGTTACCACCTAATAGGCAAGTGGAATTTCGTATAGACATGTTACCAGGAACAAAACCGATAGCAAAAGCACCTTATCGATTAGCACCGACGGAGATGAAGGAGCTTATGACGCAACTTCAGGAGTTGTTGGACAACGGTTTCATTCGACCTAGTTCATCACCCTGGGGAGCTCCAATGTTATTCGTAAAGAAGAAGGACGGAAGCATGAGAATGTGTATAGACTACCGAGATCGGAACAAGGCAACCGTGAAAAACAAGTATCCATTGCCGAGGATTGAGGACCTATTCGATCAACTGCAAGGTTCGAGCTACTTCTCAAAGATCGATCTTAGGTCGGGATATCATCAGCTGAAAGTGAGAGATCAGGATATCGAGAAGATTGCATTCAGAACGAGATATGGACACTACGTGTTCTTGGTTATGTCGTTTGGACTAACCAATGCTCCAGTAGCATTCATGGATTTGAGGAATATGGTTTGTAAACCATTCCTCGATAAATCTGTGATAGTGTTCATCGATGACATTCTGATCTACTCGAAAAGCCAAGAGGAGCATGGCAAGCATCTACGGGAAGTGTTGGAAGTGTTAAAGAAGGAGAAACTTTACGCTAAGTTCTCTAAGTGTGATTTTTGGATTCGAGAAGTCCAATTCTTGGGTCATGTGGTTAACCAAGAAGGGATAATGGTTGACCCAGCAAAAATCGAAGCTGTAATGAAGTGGGAATGTCCAAAGAGTCCCACGGAGATCCGAAGCTTTTTCTAGGATTAGTCGGATATTACAGACGATTTATCCAAGTCTTTTCTTTGATAGCTGCTCCATTGACAGCTTTGACTCACAAAGGAGCTATAATACGTGGAGTGAGAAACACGATGATGCATTCAAGAAGCTAAAGAAGAAGTTATGTGAAGCGCTGATACTTTCTCTACCTGATGTAGTTGAAAACTTTGCGGTTTACAGTGATACATCTGGAGTCAGGTTGGGTTGTGTTCTGACCCAAAGAGAAAAGGTGATAGCATACGCATCTCGACAATTGAAAGAGCACGAAAAGAACTACCCCACTCACGATTTGGAGTTGGCAGCGGTAGTATTTGCTCTAAAGATATGGAGGCATTACCTCTATGGCACGAAGTGCAAGCTTTTCACTGATCATAAGAGTCTCCAGTATCTCTTTAATTAGAAAGAATTGAACATGAGGCAACGACGTTGGCTAGAACTACTCAAGGACTACGACTGTGAGATACTTTACCACCCTGGTAAAGCAAATGTTGTTGCTGATGCTCTCATTCGGAAAGTCAACCTTGAAAGGAAAAGGCCAAGAGCGTTGAGAATCGAAGTCGTCTCGACAATTGTGGAAAGTATCAAGAAAGAAGCTTTAGAGAAGAATGACCGAAAGGAAGAGCGTTTGGGCAAAACGTTAATGTTTGGAACAAACAGTCGAGGACTGATGGTATTCCAAGATCGGATTTGGGTACCTAAGACGGGAGGAATAAGAGATCTTCTTATGGAAGAAGCACACAAGACCATGTACTCAATTCATCCCGGTAGCACTAAAATGTATAGGGCTTAAAACCCTACTACTGGTGGCCGACGATGAAGCTCGATGTTGTGAAGTATGTGGCCGAGTGTGTAACATGTGCGAGAGTTAAGGCACAACTTCAGAAACCGTATGGGAGTTTAGAACCTTTACATGTATCCATGGGTAAATGGGAAGACATCACCATGGATTTTGTGACTAAACTGCCCAGGACGAAGAATGGACAAGACATGATTTGGGTAGTCGTGGATTATTTCACCAAGAGTGCACACTTCATAGCCGCCAACGAGAAGTGGTCTATGGATAAGCTCGCAAATGCTTACGTGAAGGAAATTGTAAGACTTCACGGTGTTCCTCTTACGATTGTATCAGATCGTGATAGTCGTTTCACGTCGAGGTTTTGGAGGAGTCTACAAGAGGAGTTGGGTACAAAGTTGTGTTTGAGTACTGCTTACCATCCGCAAATTGATGGTCAGAGTGAAAGAACGATTCAAACACTGGAAGATATGCTGAGAGCATGTACCCTTGAGTTCCAAGGAAATTGGGACGAGCACTTACCTCTGGTAGAATTTTCCTACAGCAACAGTTTTCACTCGAGCATCAAGATGGCACCTTATCGAGCCTTGTACAGACAGAAGTGTCGTACGCCGTCTTGTTGGCTTGAAGCCGGAGAAAAGCAGTTTATGGGCCCCGAAATAGTCCATGAAACCGCCTAGAAACTAAAGGTGATTAGGGAAAGTATGTTAGCAGCTCAGGATCGTCAGAAGAGCTATGCTGACAAGAAAAGACGACCGATGACCTTTGAAGTTGGGGATTCGGTTTTGCTTAAAGTGTCACCGTGGAAGGGACTTATACGATTTTGGAAACGAGGACAGTTGAGTCCAAGGTTTATTGGACCGTTCAATGTTCTTCTGAAGATAGGGAACCAAGCATACAAGCTCGAATTACCCGAAGAACTCGATGGTATACATAACACCTTCCATGTGTGTTATTTGAGAAAATTCACGGGAGATGTTCCCGACATAATTCCAATCTCAGATTTAAGGATGGATGAGAATAAGAGGTTGATCGAAGAGCCTGAGGCAATTGTTGACTGTAAGACTAAGAAGTTACGACACAAGATGGTCGACTCGGTGCTACTCCGATGGAAGCATTCGAATGGGCCGAATCTCACCTGGGAAACAGAGGATGACATGATGAGTCGCTATCCACATCTGTTTGCTGATGCATGATTCCGGGACGGAATCATCCTAAGGGGGAGAGAATTGTAATGCCCGGGTTTCAGGGGTAAGTATTTTTGACAATGTAATAGTCTAGGTCAACTCTTGTAACTCTTTTTGAAGTAATAAAGATGAAATATTTGAGTATTATGTGCATTTTTATGCTTATTATGTATTTATAAATATTTAATGAATAAAAGATAAAAATAAGCGTCAAAATTAAAGTGTGAGATAAGCCTGATATCTTTATATAAAGTTGTAGTGGTCGAAACAAGGATTTTGGGGATATAAAGAACGCCGAAATCCGAGTTATAACGAAGAAGTTATGACCCGTTGAAGTTTTGCGACGGAACCGGCACGATACTGGGAAGCGTAAATAGT
Organism: Lactuca serriola; assembly: GCF_051521515.1. Classification (NCBI taxonomy): domain Eukaryota; kingdom Viridiplantae; phylum Streptophyta; class Magnoliopsida; order Asterales; family Asteraceae; genus Lactuca; species Lactuca serriola. The sequence continues at coordinate 331,674,208 of NC_136411.1, forward strand.
GAATTTGCGATAGAGCGAGATTTAGCCTTAGTGATCTAAACGAAAGTCGTAGAATATGTTAAACTAAGAACATCAATAAAAAGAATGCCCAAATCTGACTTCGTATGAAGAAGTTATGATTTTTCGAAGTTTCGGATTAACAATGTACAGCCTGAAATTCGAATATTAGATCGAGCGGTTTTTAGCCGACACGACCTAAACGAGAATCGAAGATCTCGTTAAGAGTATCGTAACGATAAAAAGATGGGCGAAAACGGACGTCGTACGAAGAAGTTATGAGAATTTAACGGACCAATCCTATCCCAGCCTGTTAATAATATAAATTTTAAAATAAAATCAAAATTAGCCGACAGAGGCTAAACAAAAGTTGTAGAGTGCGTTCCCTCCTTCACGTGGATATAAAGAACGTTGAAAATGGAGCTCGTATGAAGAAGATACAAAATTTTGAAGTTGTAACTTGAATTTGCGAAATCTGATGCAAAAACGATGACGTGGCTCAATCCTAACCGTCGCTTGCTGATCACGGCTCGCTTCGGATGAAGGACACGTCACCTCGCATTAGGCCCGGCGTCCGAAGTCGGTACGCCCCGCGTAACCTCGCTCTGATCTACTCTGAGTGTAAGACAGTTGGAGGCTCGCTGGCAACCTTATCCGATGACTACGCCCCACGTAGGTCCGAGGTACGCCCAGCGTACCGAGGCCTCGCAGGCTATAAGAGGGGGCCGAGGTCAGCCTCATTCTTCACCCATTTTTCACTTCTCTCTCTACAATTTTTCTCTCTCTAAGTTCCCTAAACCCTAGGTAAACCCCCTAGCACCCGAGGGAAACCCCGAGGCTCCCGGAGTCCCGAGAAAAAAGAGCCTTTCGGTTTCGAAACGCTGCTCCAAATAAAGTTCTGATTTTCTTTAAAATTCGTTCTAAGTAAGCTACGCTTACGCAATTTTTAATATAGCTTTCAAATAATTATAGGAATGTTATTAGGTCCTTAAAATAATTATTTGGGCTATTATTATGAGTTATATTGAGTGATATTAACGCTTATATAATAATAATAATAGTCAGACTAATTAATTTGTCGCGGTTATCGTTAGACTAAACCCTAGTGGTATTGGTACTAGGTTTTATCGAAGGAAAATTATTTTGAGAGTATCGAAGCGCTGTCCGAGTACTGAATCACCACCTTTTCAGGTGAGTGCATAGTTACTTTCAACTTACACATAGATATGAAGTATTTTATATAAATTACGTGCTATGTGTGCATATTATCTAAACACTTGCTATCTATGCTGGATGAACGTTTTTATACATGTTTTCAATGATTTAAACTGTATATGTATTTTATATCTACGAAAATGTTGGGGTAAACATGGGTAGATGTAATAGGTGATGTGTGATAAAATGATGAGAGGCCTCGATGTTGATGTTGTTGATTCTGTCATCTAGCAGAGTATGGATGACGACCACAGACTCTTCTAGACAGTCCAGTGGAACACTAGCAGGCTCACAACCTGTAGGTGTTTGTGAACGATGTGTTCACAGGTGTACTCCATCCCCCACATGGTTGCCTTAAGGACATTTATTGCTGAGGAATCCCCTTAGCAGTAGTGTCCATCCCGATGATAGTCCTTAGACTAGGTCCCTTGTGTTAGATGTCTTTGGGACGTAAAGTGAGGATAACGGGAATGGGTAATCGGGTTTGTTTGGTTTAATAAAGTTACTAAACTTATTTATTATGGGTTGAAAACCCCATGTGCTCAACAGCCTCCCAAGCCTGACCCACTCAGTTTCTTGTATTACAGGTAGTGGCGCATGAGCATAGATGTGATGTCTTGGGAAGAGAGATTAATGGATTTTAGGCCTGTAAATACGGAATAATGTAGTAAGGCCTATGTTGTATTGTTTATGCTTATGATCTGTATTGAACATGACATCCCGAGTCTTTTTAATGAAATACATTTCCTTGGAAATGCTTTTGATAAATCTTTATCATATTTTGTTTTGGGACAAATTCCGCAACACATTTATTAAATGTTACACTGATTATCGAACAAAGCATAAAAAAAATGGGGAAGACTTCTCAGGAATCAACAAAATGGACCGAAACCACCCATGGACGAACCCACTTTCGGTCTGGATTCACCTTCAGTCCGGATTTGCTTTCGGTTCAGGCTACTTTCGGTCCTGAACCTACTTTCTGTCCGAGGCCACATTCGGTTTATTCCACTATGGCACGATCCGGACTACTCTCGGTTCCGACTACCTTCGGGTCATCACTACCCACAATTCAATCCACTTTCTGTCCTTAGTCTCATGGACCGAGACCCTGCACCGAATTTCCCTCAGCCTCACAAGCTCAAAACCAAGGTAGAAAACCCAAAAGGACCCTCTTAGTCCAGAGCCTCCTGAGCCTGAAACATAACCCTCTAAAATGAACCACATAACACCGCATACTCCGGAATGCCCTTTTCTTTTGGAAACTCCTCTTCCGGATTAACCCGCTTCGAAAGGATTCGCACCAGATGAGCTTCGTGGCCCCGAAGACCAAGGTCACTCCAGAAGTTTATAACCCCGCACCTCCACTCCGGAACCATGAATGACTCTGGACGGATGTTCCTAACTCCGGATGGACGTTCTTGACTCCGGACACTCCTATTTGTTGCCAACCTTGAAGAGTTAGGACACGTTCTTGATGTCTAAGACTCATTATTTGTAACATACACGTTCAGTTATCGTGTATTGTAAATTATAAAAGTGAATAATATTACAAAATGTTATGTGAATTTGAATGTTGATTTCTAACAGATGTTTTTACTAGAAATGAAGTAAAACTATGCTTAGAATCATTCAGAAAGTATTGGAAGTCTTATGAGATTCCAATCAAATGTCAAATAGTGAAATTTAACGAAAATATAAAATTTGAAATAAGTAAAATTTTATTATTGAAAGTTATACATAATCTCGTTAGAAACATTTAGGCGAAAACCTCATCGAAATCCGAGTTATAACAAAGAAGTTATGACCAATCGAAGATTCGCGACAAAACCGGCACAACGCTGAATAACGTAAAAAGTAAGTTTTTGATAAACTACTTTTCAGCCTTAGTCATCTAAATGAAAGTGGTAGCATTCGTCAAATCGAGAAGTTCGATAAAAAGAACGCCAAAATCTGACTTCGTATGAGGAAGTTATGATTTTTCTAAGTTTCAGCTTAGTAGTAGACAACTAAAAACTCAAATTTTAGATCGAGTGATTTTTAGCCGACACAACCTAAACGAGAATTTAAGATCTCGTCAGTAGTAGTACAATGGTAAAAAGTCTGACGAAAACGGATGTCGGATAAAGAAGTTATGAATTTTTAACGTATTTTCCAGTCCTGGTCCGTTAAAAATAATAATATTAAAAATAAATTCAAAATCAGCCAACGAATTCTAAACGAAAGTTGTAGAATATATTCCCTCCTACGCGTGCATATAAAGAACGTAAAAAACGGAGCCCGTATGCGAAAGTTATGGATTTTAGAAGATTTGGGCACAATTTCCGAGAAACCTCGCATGGATAAGGCTAATATCGACGAGTCACCCGCTGAGTCCGACGCGTGTCGCTTGCTGATTTGATCGAGGATACAGTCCAATGGCCTTCCGATGCGCCTCGCTTCTGACTTCGCCCCGTGTCCGAAGTGTTGGACCAATCCGAAGCCATCACGCACCCATATCGCATCTGAGCCTCTCCCTTTCTGCCATGTGCTCCAAACCTCGCAGCCACCTGCCCTCTTCTTCTTGCTTCGGATCCGAGGCTCACACCTATATAAAGGGTGCGATACCTCCCAGTTTTTTTTGGAATTTTTGCCACTTTTCACCCCTAATTTCATATTTCTACTACTTTGACATCCCGTGAAGCCCCGGTATTAATTTTAGCACCCGAAACACGTCCCGAAAGCTCCCGAGAAGCCCGAAATATTTATCTTTTTGGTTTTGAAGCTTTACCTTCGCAGAGCCCGGTTATCAAGAAAACTCCCGGTTTTCAACGAAGAAAGTCATATTTAGAGCAAAAGTGTTGCCCAAATTAATATTTTAGTCCCCAGTTATTTCATAGTGAGTTTAGTATATAGGAACAATTGTATGTTATGTATTATATGTGCTATGTGATTTTCAGTGTTATTATTCCGGGTTATTTTTCCGTGTTATTCTTATTCGCTATTTTTAATAGCAAAGAAATATCTTTGACGATGTGATTAGTGAAAGGACTTAGATTCACATTGGTACTGGTAGAAGGTTAGAGAGGACTATAAGCCCGAAATCTACCAAAATGTTAATACGAAGTTGTATGTATTCTGTGCCATTTGGGCCAAAGCTTTACTGATGTATATCAAGTATGGAAATTGTTATGTCTCATTGATTATATATCTTTGAATCAAACCAATGATTGATATGGAAAGTTTGTCACATGATTCACATATGCCCTTGTTGTTCCTTGTTCCTCTTTGCTTTTGCCATATTGAAGTATATATATGGCATAACCTTATATTGTACCTATTATTGAACTCACTAAGCATCACCGCTTACCCTCTCAATGTTTAACAAATTGTAGGAGATAAGTATCCAGTATAGTTATATACTGATAGAAGATTTTTGAATAGTTTGAAACTATTGTATTGATAGAAGATTATGAATAGTTTGAACTATTGTATTTTGCACTCCCATATGTATAAAATTATAGAATCCTTGGAAGTTGTGTAATATATAACACTTTGAAATAGTCGGTTTGTATCCAGTAGTTTGTAATCACTTTACCAATGTATATTGTTTTTTTTAAGAATATCCATGTAACATGTTTTGGAGTAACAATTGTCAAGTATGAAAGTTTGGGTCTTTCTGAAATACGAAAGTGAGGGTCTTTCAATCATGGTACCATAGTAGTAGTTTAAGTGAACTATATTTCCATGTATTGGTATTTAAAGTTAAACTATTGGAAGTTCAATATATGAACGGATTCATTGTAAGTATATGGATACAAACCATAGTAAATATTTAAGTAAAAGTATTAGGTAATGATAAACCCTAATGTTATAAAATAGAATGTTACTCCATATTGCAGAGCAATGGCTGAACAGGTTAGTAGCCATACCCCTGAGGTTGGTGGAGTTCCTCAACCCGAGGAAGTGAATACTCCAGTATCTCCTCGTGAGGAGCGACTCTTGGATAAACTTAGTGGTGTTATTCGACAGAATCATGAAGAACACAAAAAGAATGGTGATAAAGGAAAAGAGAAAGCCACTAGAGAATCTTCAAAAGGAGAGGTGAAGCGTCCCTCATTCAAAGATTTCAAGAGTAGTGGTGCTACAGAGTTATCCGGTGTTCTTAATCCCATTGTTGTTATTACCTGGATCCAGAACACAAAGAAGGTGTTTCGTATTTCTCATGTGGATAATGAAGACAAGGCTAATTATGCTTCTACAATGCTAATCGGAGAAGCCTTGGTCTGGTGGGAAGCAATATATGAAGTTGTGAACGGGTTTGACAAGGAGAATTTAGCCTGGGAAATATTTAAAACTCGTTTGCTAGAGAAGTATTGTCCTCTAGACATGAGGAGGAGATTGGAGAAGGAATTCCTCGAGCTTAAACAGGGAGGAATGAATGTGAATGAGTATGAAACTCAGTTTAATCAAAGAGCAAGGTTTGCTACAAAATATATTCCAACTGAAGACAAGAAGATTCAGTTATTCATGGAGGGACTACGACACGAAATCCATGATTTCGTTGCCAATCGAGAAGTTCTATCATTCGATAAAGCCGTTGAGTATGCTCGAAGACGCGAGCATGACTTTGAAATATGTGGTGCCACTTTTACTGTTCCGAAGCCTCCACGTACTAAAATAACTATTCTTGTTCCTTCTTTTCTACCAGCTCAATCCGTTCGGACTGAACCTGGTAATCAAGTGCAAACTCAAAATGCCTTTCGTGGACGCGGTAGATCACAATCTTTTTCTATTCAATCGCCTTCATGTCGTGTTTATGGAAGGAATCATCTGGGCCAATGCAAAATAGAGAAGGAATCCATTGTCTTTTATTGGTGTGTAGAAAAGGGTCTTAAAGAAAGCTTGCCAAAGAAAGGATGTCACTTGCTATGCATGTGGTATTACTGGCCACAAGAAGCATTTTTTCCGTACTCTTACTAGTCAGATGATGGGAAGTCAAGCATCTGTTCAACAACCGGCAAGAAGTCAAGCCTATGTTCAACAATCAAAGGGTACTCCTGTTGGGTTTTGAGCATTCTAACACTCCTATGGTGTACATGCAACCCTATAAACCATGGATCTATGTTTTCTCTATCATACATGCAAATGAGAACTTTCCAAGGCTTTAATCCTAACTAGCATATTATGAAGCCCTTATACTACAAAGTACTAGTTAGATTACATACCCTTTGATTTAGCTTGATGTCTTCAAGCTTTAAGAGCTTAGCCCCAATAGTGTGGAAGCCTCAAGTTGAATCACAAATCACCAAAACACCTTGGAATAACCTTGAGAATAAGGATACTTTGGTTCTCTCTGGTGAAATCGGCTAGCCCTCTTAGTGTACCCACACTAGTGCCAATTTCACCAACCAAGGACATCTTTATATAGTGTGGAGACTAAGTTTAAACCCATGACCTTTCATTTCATACGATCCATGGGTTAAACACTCCATGGACTATCTATGAAAGCTTAGCCCAACCTAAATGAACTTGGCCCATCACACACACACACACACATATATATATATATATATATATATATATATATATATATATATATATATAAGAGTCCATATTTAATTAGTTCATTTTGATCACTTAATTAATTCTAAATTAATTCTTGATCAATACTAATTAAATAATATGATTCCATATTAATATATTAGAACTTATAATATATTAATATAATCATAAATATACTATTCTCAAAAGATTATCCATATAAATTGTGCCGGTGAAGTGCAACCCAAATGGACCATGCTGGGTCGGGTCAAGTACATACCAAATAAAGTTGTCGACTTAGACATTAATCCAACAGTCTCCCACTTGGATAAGTCTAAAACTATTATTGAGTATGATTTCAAAACCTAACTGGCAATCGTAGCTCTTAAAGCCGCCGTCGAACTCTGACATTTGTCAATGACTTGTCCATTAGATAACAGATCGTATATTCCTCCATTCTAGATATCATATGGACTGAGACATGGATTATAATCATTCTCTCAGTCCATTTGTTGTTTCTCGATTTCCGATTCATGATGACTGACTGATTGAACAAATCAAATCAGTCCTGGCTTGGCCAAACACTCACATGTGTCATCAATAAATCATCGAGGGGCCCACAAATATCACTTTTATCCCGAAGGTAAAAGGAATGGATAAACTTTGAATCATATAGCTTGTTCTGCTACTTGTTGAATCATACACAAAGGCACGTTTTATAACATAGAGTTACCAACGCGTTTTCGTGCAATCAATGTACTATCAACTCATAGTAACAACTCATATCTCTAGGTTTGAAGAATATAAGATATTATCGTCTCATGATCACTCGTGATAATATCCATGAAGTGAGTCAAATGAGCGCGGGTTGAATCCAATACTCAGAGCTTATGAGCACTCATGAGTGTTGTAGCACAACTTTGCCCACCAACTTGGACTTCTACAAGCCAACCCATGACAATCTTTATTCATATCTACTTCCAACATATGACCGACTGTGGATGGTTTGAATAACTTAGTCATTCCGGAAGAATAACCTAGTTATTATGGAAGTCAAAACATGCAATGTGAAACACAAGAATAAATGAATCTAATTTGGTATCAAAACCTATGAATATAAATAAAACATTTTCTATTTATCACCATACTGATTACTCATTATTCATTGTTTCGGTTTTATCAACTTTATACTTGAATTAAAACACTAGTTATCCTATGCTCCAAGCATGTACACTATGTTTTTCTAAACAATAGTTTTGCCATACACCAAGTATGCACTCTATGTTTGTCTATGATCCTTACTTTTTTGAAATAAACCAATTGACCAAACTTTCAATGATTCTAATTTCACACTCCCAAATCGAAATCTGTTAGATTTTAAACTTAAATGCACTACCCTATTGCAATGAATGTGTACAAAGTCACAAAGACTTGTCAACAACCATTACAGGTATTCCAATGAAGACCTACTCCATGGACACAAAGCCTTATGTTCAAAGTATGCATTTCTTTGAAAATGCTTCTTGCACTAAGTTTTTTCTAATCTTACACAGATTGCTTCTATCTATGGAGACAACTCTATATTCCCATTTTGACTACCACATCTGAACAAGAGTTGCCTCTTTTCAGACTATGTCAGTATGGTCCTTCCAATATTAACAGTCTACTTCCAACTATCCTTGAGCAACCAATCTTTGGTAAACCTTAGATTATCCTCGACAATTGTTTAATCACTTTAGTCATATCCAATTCTAGACATTGTTCCCCTTAATGCCCCAAGGCATTTGGAAAATTCAGAAAGGATAAATATTATAGCACATGTAATCGATCTTGTACCAAAGTAAATGGGACACGATTCATGATGTTTCATATAAAGACATGGTTCTAGACAAGTCTTTTGCCATAATAATTTTTTGTTTGCCATATTCTCAAAATTTGACTAAGAAAAGGGATGCCGTAATCATAATCGAATTTTGAGAACGCAATATATAGAATTTTCTTAAGTTGAACCAATCCAACCTGAAATTCATATATATATTCTTGACTAAAGGTGATTAAAACCTCAATATAAGCTCTTTAGAATGATTATAAACTCAATCTAAGCTTTTTAGAATTGAAATGAAGTATAATTTCCTCTCCCTTAATTATAGCAAAACAACTTTTTCAACCCCTGCAACCTCATGAATTGAAACTTTTGTTTTCTATAATTAACATTGCTAACTTGGAATTCTTATCATAATTATCATGCTCCCACTAACATGATGATTATTAGCATAACACTTATGATCCCACTAGCTTTGACATGTATCCAGAAAACAGTTGGACCTCTAGAAGTCAATACTTTATTGACATTCTTACCAAAGTTCAGATTTCTGATACTAGATTGCTTTGATAAGGCTTTATCAAAATTATACACCTTATCTTAGATAGCTCACAGGTGTGTCTAAATAGTTTCAGAACTATGAAAATGGATGCCATAATCATAGTCTCAATTGTTTAGACCTTTTGCCATTTCTCATAAGTCAATGTTAGTGTGTCGGTGAACCACGCACGCTCCACTAACGACTTTGAGAACTGCAAATATGACAATTGCTATCTACTTAAAATCTACTTAGTGAAAGAATTTCCTCATCATCATTTTCATGAATTGTAGAGAAACCTTATGACACTTAGATTTTATGGTGTATGTGTTCTTATCCACGTGAATTTTTTTTTCAAAACCATAATCACAAGACTAGGTTAGTGACAAATCCTAACTCATATGGATTGAACTTGTCCAATCTAAACTTCTTGCCACCTGGCAGCTCAAGGGCCTGCCATTGCTTCCAAGTAGCTATGCAAACAATTGAGAACATGTAGAACTCAAATGTATAGCCAACTTAACTGAAATGGGCACAGAAATGTCAAGACGATAGGTTATAAACCTCTAGTTGTGTGCTAGTGACGAAATACAGGTTTTATTCTTGATTACTTCTTGAAACCCTTTCAGGATCTTTTTTTAGACTCCCACTGTCTCTTTAACCTATAAGACTTTCTTTCCAAATATTCAACAGATAGTGTGAATTCTAATCAAGACAAACACTTAACACAATTTGCCTTAGTTGGTCTTTATTTTATCCAGAACATCACAACTTACCAATTTCAAATGTACAAGAGTAGAAAACTTTTAATCTTACATTTGACAAGTATTTTAAACCTTCTTTAAGACCTGTCACTCAAGTTACAATCTTAGAGTATAACTCTAAGAAATGTTTTTGGAACAAAGTATGAATCATCTTCTTGATTTAACCACTTCAACAATTCATAACTCCTCTTCTTAACTATTAGAATTCACTTAGAGGATGAATTGTGATAAGGTCTCAAAATCATTAAGATGGTCTTAAAACATGATACTAAAGTCCTCTCCCATCTTTTCACATTTGAGAAACTTTTATCCTTCTGCCTAATTTGATTCTTCTCATTCGTTCTGCCATACACTAAAATTTTTTCAATGCTTCAAAATTATACTTAAGCCTATAAGTATAACCATATTTACTAAACTTTAGTAAATCATGACGAATAGTCTTATCGTTCTTTTGTGGTGGACTTGACCAGTGCACAAGAATGTGTACTCGATTCCTTAGTCCTTTACTTGACTCACATATACATGTGAACAAGGAACGAGTCTTAATTTTCCAAAGCTGAAAGTTCTCATTCATCATACAACTTGCATGATTCTAAGTTTCTATCCAACTAAAACTTGGGTAATGAGAATCTTTCCTTGTTTGGTAAATTTAGACACTACCACAAATGAAAGAATCAAATCCACTTTCCAATATTCCTATCAATGGAATCATATAAACAACAATTTTTCACAAATGTCATTGTAAGGATACTTAAAATAAAATCAAAAATTTCCTTTTATTTTAAAACTTTGCGGAAATACTTATCCTTACAATCCATATGAAAACCTTGTTGTTATCTATTCCTAAGAATGTGTCATAACTCCTAAGTAACAGCTTCAAAATTCTGATGCGATCGAAATCCATCTTCGCAATCCGAAGCAGCATAAACTTCCTTTAAGCTTTCTCTCTTTTCTTTGATTCTTATAACATCACCATGTGACTCAGTCACATTATGTAATAAGAATCTCCAAATGGGAACTTAATAGAGTTAGACAATGGACTTTACCTGAAGTAGAGTCAAACTTATTGACTTTAACATCCTTAGGTAAATTTGGCAGCTTCGCAAACTAATTAAGAAAGTGACTCTTCATAATTCATAACTTATGGAAGCTTTATGAGTTTAACTAAGGTTACACATATTTTATTTAATTAAGAGACTATTGAAACTCCACAACTTGAGGACAAGTTATGGAGTCATAAAACCATTTAATGAGAACAAGACTCTTCATTTTGTAACCTATGTCAAATTTCTTATGAGTTTTAAGAAACTTAAATGTGACTTTTCATGTAACTTGAGGACAAGTTACATAAACACATTTTAGAATCAACTTTTAGATTAAAATGGATTGAAAACAACTATTCAATTAACTTTTTCTATTAATCTAAGCAACTCATATGAACAAGATAATTGGAATCAAACTTTTTTCATCTAATTAGCATAACACTTAAACTAATACAAAACATGAATCTATTGACAATTATCTTTGAAATTGGATTATTATGAACATTACCACATCAAAAACAGGTTTATTAGTTGAAAAACAGCTTAGGGTAATGTTCCTAGTCCAGTTCCAGCCAAAAACCCCAAAAATATGATGTCTGGGGCTCCTACTCGTCGAGTGTATCAACCTACTCGACGAGTAGGATGATTTTCTTAATGGACTCAGTGAGTTCATCAGTGGACTCGGCGAGTCCAGTGCCCAGAAAGCCAGAAAATCAATTTTTCAGCATTTTTCAGCAATTTGCATCAAGTATAACTAAAAACAAACCAGGCTCTAATACCACTGTTGGGTTTTGAGCATTCTAACACTTATATGGTGTACCTGCAACCCTATAAACCTTGGATCTATGTTTTCTCTATCATACATGCAAATAAGAACTTTCCAAGGCTTTAATCCTAACTAGCATATTATGAAGCTCTTATACTACAAAGTACTAGTTAGATGACATACCTTTTGATGTAGCTTGATGTCTTCAAGCTTTAAGAGCTTAGCCCCAATAGTGTGGAAGCCTCAAGTGGAATAACGAATCACCAAAACACCTTGGAATAACCTTTAGAATAAGGATACTTTGGTTCTCTCTAGTGAAATCGGCTAGCCCTCTTAGTCTACCCGCACTAGTGCCAATTTCACCAACCATGGACATCTTTATATAGTGTGGATGGAGACTAGGGTTAAACGCATGACCTTTCATTTCATATGATCCATGGGTTAAACACTCCATGGACTATCCATGAAAGCTTAGCCCAACCTAAATGAACTTGGCCCATCACACACATATATATAAGAGCCCATATTTAATTAGTTCATTTTGATCACTTAATTAATTCTAAATTAATTCTTGATCAATACTAATTAAATAATATGATTCCATATTAATATATTAGAACTTATAATATATTAATATAATCATAAATATACTATTCTCAAAAGATTATCCATATAAATTGTGCCGGTGAAGTGCAACCCAAATGGACCATGTCGGGTCGGGTCAAATACATACCAAATAAAGTTGTGGACTTAGACATTAATCCAACAACTCCAAATAAAAAGGAGGAGGTGCCAAAAGCTAAGGGTCGTGCATTCTTGATTACCTAAGAGGAGGCACGCGAGGACTTGAATGTTGTGATGAGTACATTTCTTGTCAACTCTAGACCTGCTCACATCTTATTTGATTCTGGTGCCTCAGATTCTTTTATGTCTTATGAATTTTTCACATTCCTTTCAAATTGCTTGCTATGTACTCGTGAAACCATTTCACGTAGATACTGAGGGAAGTATATCATTACTTGTTGATAAAGTCTATAGGGATTGTGTTATAGAAATTGAAGGCTATAATTTTCTTGCTAATCTGATCCTTATCTCCTTGCCCAACTTTGATATTATTCTCAGTATGGATTGGTTATCAAAGAACCACGCAGAACTTTTGTGCTATGAAAAGATAGTACGTATTCCTATTGAAGTGGAGAATCCTATCTATGTCTATGGTGAATAAAGAATCTTAAAAATAATCTCTTTCCTCAAAGCTCGTAAATTCATATCGAAGAGATGTTCTATCTATCTGGCCTACACAGTTGATGTCTCAAAAGAGGAGAAGAAAACGGTAAACGATGTTCCTGTTGTTAACTAATATCCTGATGTTTTCCCCGATGACTTACCTGGACTTCCTTCGGATAGGCAAGTAGAATTTCGAATTGACTTTGTGCCTGGTGCTGCTCCGATTGCAAAGACTCCTTATCATCTTGCGCCAGCCGAGATGAAAGAAATGATGATCCAATTGCAAAAATTACTTGACAAAGGCTTTATCCGACCGAGTACCTCTCCCTGGGGTGCTCTGGTAGTGTTTTTCAAGAAGAAGAATGGATCGATGCGGATGTGCATTGATTATTGTGAGCTAAATAAGGTGACTATCAAGAACAAGTACCCACCAACTCGCATTGATGATTTATTGGATCAACTTCAGGGTGTTAGCTATTTCTCGAAGATTCATTTGAGATCTGGCTATCATCAGTTGAAAGTTCACAAGTAGGATGTACCGAAGACTGCTTTTCGTACTCGATATGGGCATTATGAATTCCATGTCATGCCATTCGGTCTTACAAATGCTCCTGCTGTATTCATGGATATAATGAATCGGGTATGCCGCCCAATGCTCGATAAATTTGTCAACGTATTCATTGAAGATATTCTAATCTATTCCAATTCTGAAGCTGATCATGCCCTTCATATTTGTGCAGTATTGGAACTTCTTCGACAGGAGAAACTATATGCTAAATTCTCGAAATGTGTCTTCGTGGATCCTATCAAAACCGAACCTATTCAAAATTAGGAAGTGCCCCGTAATGCTTTCGAAATTCGCAGTTTCTTGGGTCTCGCGGGATATTACCGGAGATTCATTAAAGACTTTTCTCGTATAGTTGTACCTCTCACGAGTCTTACACGGAAGGAAGTGAATTTCAAATGGGGTGAAGCCCAAGAAAAAGATTTCTCAACTCTAAAAGATCTTTTGAATCATGCTCCAATCTTATCACTCCCAGAAGGTGATGATGATTTCTCCGTATATAGCAATGCTACAAGATTGGGACTTGGTTGTGTGTTGATGCAACGTGGTAAAGTGATAGCCTATGCCTCAAGACAACTGAAAGATTATGAAAAGAATTATCCCACTCATGATCTCGAACTCGCTAAAGTGGTATTTGCCCTAAAAATTTGGAGGCGTTATCTTTTTGGTACAAAATGCCAATTATTTACCGACCACAAAAGTCTCAAGTACATAATCAGTCAGCAAACTTTGAATATGAGACAACAACGAGCCATGGAGCTGATCAAAGATTATGACTATGAAATCCTATATCATCCTGGAAAAGCCAACGTAGTTGCCGATGCACTTAGCAGAAAGGTTTATCATAATAGTATGTGTTATGCTATTACTCATACTACAGTAAAATTCACTATTTTAGATGAACTAGAGAAATGGCAAGAAGAGGCCCTAAAGCCAGAAAATGTTAACAAAGAAGGGATGATACATTATAATGATGCTTTACTAGATGATCCGTGAAGATTAAAGGTATTCAAGAATCGGCTATGGATTCCAAAGATTGGTGGATTAAGACAAAAGATTTTAGATGAAGCCCATAATCTAAACTGTCAATACATCCCGGTACAAGTAAATTGTACTATGATGTAACAACTGATTATTGGTGGCCTGGATTAAAGAGAGTCATTGGAAGATATGTACAAGAATGCTTAGTATTGTTACATGTCAAAGCAGAGCACCAAAAGCCTTATGGAATCCCAGAAAGTCTTAGTGTTCCTGTATGGAAATGGGAAGAACTGTCCATGGATTTTATTACCAAATTGCCAAAGACTGCTAGACAGCATGATAGCATTTGGGTAATCGTCGACCGCCTGACTAAAAGCGCTCATTTTCTTGCCATGTGTGAAACAGCTCCAATGGAGAAGTACGCACAAGTATACTTGGATGAAATTTTTGCAAGACACGGTGTGCCACTAAAGATCATTTCCGATCGTGATGCTCGCTTCACTTCTCACTTTTGGGCAAGTATGCAACGTAAATTGGGATCTCGAGTTGCTCTCAGCACAACTTATCATCCCCAGACAGATGGTCACACGGAGAGAACAATCCAAATAATAGAAGATATTCTTCGTGCATGTGTCTTGGAGTTAGGTGGTAATTGGGATAAATACTTACCTCTTGTTGAATTTTTGTATAATAATAGTTACCACGCTTCAATCAAAATGCCACCATATAAAGCATTATATGGTCGCAAATGTCGTAAACCATTATGTTGGCGAGACATAGGACAGAAGATCCTTGGAGGCCCTGAAATGATTCAAGACACCACCGACAAGATTCAAATTGTACGAGAAAGAATGAAAGCGGCCCAGGATCGATAGAAGTCCTATACAGAAAAGAGTAGACGACCCATAGAATTCCAAGTGGGTGATTTCGTAATGCTAAAAGTATCCCCGTGGAAAGACATTATGCGATTTGGGAGGAAAGGAAAACTAAGCCCTAGATTTGTTGGTCCTTTCAAAATCATCCAGAGAGTTGGTAAACAAGCATACCGCTTGGAATTACTAGAAGATTTGGCTGGTATTCATGATTTGTTTCATGTGAGCTATCTGCGCAAATGCTTGAGCATCTATGATGAGACAGTTCCATTATCCGAGGTGAAATTGGAAAATAAGTTAAGATATGTAGAAGAGCCTGAAGAGATCGTGAATGAAAGAAAAACTAATCTACGTAATAAAGAAGTAGAGTTGGTGTTTGTCAAGTGCAAAACACCATCAGGGCCCAAACTATACTTGGGAGAATAAGAATGAGATAAGAACGAAATATCCTCATTTATTTTAATCGATGTAATTTCGAGGACGAAATCCTCAAAGGAGGAGGTATTTGTAACATACACGTTCAATTATCGTGTATTATAAATTATAAAAGTGAATAATATTACGAAATGTTATGTGAATTTGAATGTTGAGTTCTAACAGATGGTTTTTACTAGAAATGAAGTAAAACTATGCTTAGAATCATTCAGATAGTATTGGAAGTCTTATAAGATTCCAATCAAATGTCAAATAGTGAAATTCAATGAAAATATAAAATTTGTAATAAGTAAAATTTTATTATTGAAAGTTGTAGATAATCTCGTTAGAAACATTTAGGCAAAAACCTCATCGAAATCCGAGTTATAACGAAAAAGTTATGACCAATCGAAGATCCGCGACAAAACTGGCACGACGCCGAATGACGTAAAAAGTGAGTTTTTGATAAACTACTTTTTATCCTTAGTGATCTAAATGAAAGTCGTAGTATTCGTGAAACCGAGAAGTTCTATTAAAAGAACGCCAAAATCTGACTTCGTATGAGGAAGTTATGATTTTTCTAAGTTTCAGCTTAGCAGTAGACAACTAAAAACTCGGATTTTAAATGGAGTGATTTTTAGCCGACACAACCTAAATGAGAACTGAAGATCTCATCAATAGTAGTACAACGGTAAAAAGTCTGACGAAAACGGATGTCGGATGAAGAAGTTATGAATTTTTAACAAATTTTCCAGTCTCGATCTGTTAAAAATAATAATATTAAAAATAAATCAAAATTAGCCGACGAAGTCTAAACAAAAGTTGTAGAATATATTCCCGCCTACGCTTGCATATAAAGAACATCAAAAATGGAGTCTGTATGCGAAAGTTATGGATTTTAGAAGATTTGGGCACAATTTCCGAGAAACCTCGCATGGATAAGGCTAATCTCGGTGAGTCACCCGCTAAGTCCGACGCGTGTCGCTTGCTGATTTGACCGAGGATGCGGTCCAATGGCCTTTCGACGCACCTCGCTTCTGACTTTGCCCCATGTCCGAAGTTCTGGACCAATCCGAAGCCGACACGCACCCATCTCGCGTCCTAGCCTCGCCCCTTCTGCTATGTGTTCTGAACCTCGTAGCTACCTGCCGTCTTCTTCTTGCTTCGGATCAGAGGCTCGCACCTATATAAAGGGTACGAGACCTCCCAGTTTTTATTGTAATTTTTGCCACTTTTCAGCCCTAATTTAATATTTCTACTACTTTGACACCCCGAAGCCCCGATATTAATTTTAGCACCCGAAACACGTCCCGAAAGTTCCCGAGAAGCCCGAAAAATTTATCCTTTCGATTTTGAAGCTTTACCTTCGCAGAGCCTAGTTATCAAGAAAACTCCTGGTTTTAAATGAAGAAAGTCATATTTAGAGCCAAAGTGTTGCCAAAATTAATATTTTAGCCCCCAGTTATTTCACGGTGAGTTTAATATATAGGAACAATTGTATGTTATGTATTATATGTGCTATGTGCTTTTCAGTGTTATTATTCCAGGTTATTTTCCCTTGTTATTCTTATTTGCTATTTTTAATAGCAAAGAAATACCTTTGACCGTGTGATTAGTGAAAGGACTTAGATTCACATTGGTATTGGTATGTAGCCTCTGGCCATGTAGAACATGTCTCCGTAAGAGAATGATTTCTATAATATGGTATTGGCAGAAGGTTAGACAAGGCTATAAGCCCGAAATCTACCAAAATGTTAATCCGAAGTTGTATGTCTTCTGTGCCATTTGGGCCAAAGCTTTATTGATGTATATCAAGTATGGAAATTGTTATGTCTCATTGATTATATATCTTTGAATCAAATCAATGATTGATATGGAAAGTTTGTCACATGATTCACATATACCCTTGTTGTTCCTTGTCCCTCTGTGCTTCTGTCATATTGAAGTATATATATGGCATAACGTTATATTGTATCTATTATTGAACTCACTAAGTGTCACCGCTTACCCTCTCAATGTTTAACAAATTGCAGGAGATAAGCATTTAGTATAGTTATATACTGATAGAAAAATTTTGAATAGTCTGAAACTATTTTATTGATAGAAGATTATGAATTGTTTGAACTATTGTATTTTTCACTCCCATATGTATAAAACTATAGAATCCTGGGAAGTTATGTAATATATAACACTTTGAAATAGTCGGTTTGTATCCAGTAGTTTGTAATCGCTTTATCAATGTAAAATATTGTTTTTTTTAAGAATATGCATGTAGCATGTTTTGGAGTAACAATTGTCATGTAATAAAGTTTGGGTCTTTCAGAAATATGAAAGTGAGGGTCTTTCATTATTTTAATCACACTTAGAAGAAATTCCCATTATAAACCATATCTTTTGTGCAAGATATTCTCTAAGGGTTTGTTGACTTTTCCAAAACGTTATGACACAACCAATTCCCCATATCCACCATATGAAAACTTTATGGCACTATTCCCATAGTACCTAGCCAAATCAAGATCTTTTCTCCAACACTCCATCAAATTTTCCCTACTCTAAATCCACTCATTGGATTCTCAACCTCCATCTATAAAACCCTAATTTCTTCCTTCCAAGACAAGCTTGACCTTTTCTTTCTCTATTTTTCACTCTGGAACTCAAGGATTCCCAAAAAGCATTTTGCCCTTACTTCACTCTCGGTAAGTTCTTCATCTTAAATCGTGAATATTCTTCACTTGTTCATTCAAATCTCGGATTTCTTATACAAATATCTTTATAATTGTTCTTAGAATCTTTAAATCCTCAAGCTTTCTCCAAGTGTTCTTAACTTGGAAACCTCTTACCTTTTGCATCTATCTCAAGGAATCACTCAAGGTGACTTAGTACCCCTATATTTTCATGTTTTACTCAAGTTTTAAGGGGGAGAATACAAGTTACAACACTAAAATACATTATAACTCAACCAATAGCCTTCAACAGAAAAGTTGGGCCTCATTCACGAACTGTTTTGAACATCTTAAACCTTTTATTTTTCAAAACTGTACAAGGTGCCAATAGTTCAGGTTAATGCATTTCTAATGACTACTTGCACATCCTCATACGATTTGTCTAAAATTTATGGTGATTTTTACAAAACTGTCTATCATTTCGAAAGCGAACTTGGACCAGTATGTGAATATGGGCATTTTTTCATTAACTAGAGACCACTAAAAATCATAATAAAAATGATGAATAAACTAGACACATTTCCTGAACTCTCGGAGTTTACGAAATCAGATTTCAACTTCGTATGATTTTTCTGTGATTTTCTAAAAACAGTACAGAAAAGTTAAAACTAGTTAAACAACTTTCAGTTTATTTACACTTTGTAACATGTTGAGCAAAGTGTATAGCAATAAAACTTCTATGTGTTGAATGTATGACTTGTTAGTTTAATATCAAAAACAGAAACGGTCATTCTTAATAAGAATTGCATTTACTACGAACATATGTAATAAACTATAATGGGTATAGTTTATGTTTCATTTACTCTACAAACTCACTACGAAAAGTTCCGTTTATATTACAAAAGGATTTTCATTAACACTAAACGTAAACTCGTTATCGTAAATTGTGAGATACTACTTCATTGTACTCTTAGAGTATTGGTTACATTCATGTAGTTATGGACAGAGTCTCTTGAAGGGAGAGCGTGATAGTTGTGTATAGATCTATATAGGGATCGACAACCCACACCCTAGCTGTTTGCAATAGCCCGGCCGGCAGGTCGGGGGTGAAAAATGTCATAACATTTCGGCGCCTGAAGAACGTCGTAACAGGTCTACTATGTCATAATATGGATATAACGACTCACATAGGGAAATAACGCAACAAATAGTGTACGGGAATTCTTCATCTGAAAAAGGGTTTTATGTCAATTTAAAACCACCTTTACTACTATAAGTATTGAAATTTACTTGTACATTTTGTTCTTTGGGCATTAAGACTACAAATCATTTCATAAGGAAAATATTGGATTTTTCTTGAAACATACTCATTCATTTACAAAGAAAGGTTTTCAATCCTACATGCAAAAAGCTTATGCACTCACCAACTTAATTGTTGACACTCTGTCAAAATTACTTGTATTCTCAGGAAATCAATGAGTTAAGGTTACCGTAGGCTTGAGGATGGAATGCTTCAGTGTTCAACAAATTATTTTTTTGATGTCATATTGTAATCGATTTTGAAACATGTAACAACTGAAACTATGTAACTTTTTCGATTATAGTTATGATTGGTTGTATGTACTGTGATCACTATTATATGTGTTTTTCATGATACTACGCATGAAGTCCTCCACCCCCGGATCCAATGAATAATGAGTTACGAACCTATTTAAATGAGAATATAGTGATATATAAAAAAGATTTTTCCATCCTCAGTTGGTGGAACGTAAACACGAATACATTTCTGATAGTTTCTCGGATGACAAAAGATTATTACTTTTTTTTTGTCATTCGTAATTTCTTTATAAATTAATGTCGTTACAATTTAATTATTTTTTTGTTCGACATATTGGCGATACAAATATGAAGCGTAACGTCTGTTTCAGCATTTAGCACAAGTGATATATTTGTAAACGAGTATCAGACTAGCTTATCGACGTTGATACTTAAAGCTTTGTTATGCATCCAAGATTGGGTAAGAAAGTCTAAAAATATGATAGTAGATGATACTGGCGACATCTTGACGGAGGATGATTTAGCTTTTGGTAAAAAAAATTACAATCTTTGTTCTATTTTGATGTTATTAGTTTTTATTAAATACTAACAACATCTACATTTTGTGTTTATGTAGAGATTGCAATAGCTTTAAACATATTAGATGACAAAGGAATGGAGAAGAGGCCAATGGAGGTTAGATTATGACGTTTGTTAACTAAATTGGTTTAAAGTTTAAACTACGAATTTTGGTGTTGCGATAATTCCTTTTGTATGTTTGTGTTACTATTATTAGTTTTTGTTGGTGGACTTGGTCTATAGGTTGGTTGACAAAATATATGTGTAGGTTATAGTATTGTAGGTTATACTAGATAGATAAAGTTAGATTAGTTATGCATGAAAATTGGTAATTTCGATAATTAACATGACTTCAGACAAACTGTTGGTTATTTTACATCACTAATATTATTTAAGTTTAATACGATTAATTTGTTGATCAATGTCACATTGATAAATATTGAACATGTTAGGATGGTGTGGAGTGCACATTTGTTTAAATTTGTTTTGGTTGAAAGTACACTACTATTTAGGGGCGCAGCCCCTGAACGAACGGGGGTTTAAGGGCAACGCCCCTGGGAGAGGGGTCCAAGGGGTGGCAGCCCCTAACTGGGTCCCCCTGGCTAGATTTTTGGTAAATGCACCCAATTTTGTGATCCATATTCTAGACCAGGATTTAAGTTGGTTTATGATCGTTTTTGGACAGTTTTAGGACATAAAACTGTCATGTGGCAGTTTTAAGACATGAAGTTTTTTCTTTTTATATGATCATTTTGAAATCAGTTTTGGTACTCTTCTTCGTCATAACATCTTTAACATTCTCTCTTCTTTTTCTCTCATTTTTTGAGTCTTATCTGATTAATGATTGGGAGTACCACCACAATACTTTAATCTGAAAGTGTTATACACGATTCTCAGAATTTGCAAATGTTTTTACCCCTATTTTCTAACACAAATGGTATAACTGATCACAAATTATTTGTAATGTGTGAAAATTTTAAAAGATATATATCTGATTTGTTTAAAGTTGGATTAACATAGTTCTTTTTCAACATGTACTTTAGAGTTTGTACTTAAGCTAAGGTTGTATTCATCATTTTTTTTCCATATTCATTGGGTTATGGTCCCTAGAGTTATGGTCCCTAGAAGTCGGGATATCAAAGCTGAAACTTTTTAACCACTTGTTTCATGTGGTCCACTTCAAGAATCAGTTCTGTTCGGTCCACTACAAATGTTCACCTCCAGTCATCCATAACACATGAGATGTCAAGAAGAATTGATATTGGAAACGTGTCCAATATGATAAGAATGGTGCAAAGCGGATTTAACGAACTTGAGCAATATAATTTTGTGAAGGAACAGGATAAATAAATATAATATCGATAAACGCAAGTGTGGTCGAAAATAGGGGTGTTAACGGGGCGGTTCGGTTCGAATAGTAATAAAATTGTGAACCGTCATCACGGAGCGGGTACTTCATATGCACTAACCGAAACCGAACCGAATTAGCAAAAAAACCGAACCGAACCGTATAAAGGCGGGTAACCACGGTTCGGTTCACGGGTACCCGCTAAATATAAAAATTCAAATACAGTTAAAATTACAAACTTCATTCCAACGATTTCTTTCAAAAATTACTAAGTCCAAAGAATTATAAAAACATAATGAATGTCAAATAACATAACATTATAATTGGTATAATAAATATAAAAATAAAAATAGAAGAAAACATAATGTAGAAGTGTAAAATTAGAATAGCCGATCATGATTTTTGTTCGGTTATCCGCGGATACCTAAGTATCCAAACCAAAACCGACCCGCTCATATCCGGTTTTTTCAGTTTCGGTTTTTTTATGTATCGGTTTTTTTTGGTTTCGGATCGGCCGGTTCGGCTCGGTTTTTCGGTTTTGCGGTTTTTTTGTACACCCCTAGTCGAAAAAATAAGAAAATGAGTTGGATCAAGAACCTTTGTATGAAACATGGAGTGATTATCAGCTCATTGTGTAGTGTGACGGATTTACTTTCGTGGATGAATTCGTTTCCTTTGTCAATTTTAAAAAAGGCAACCATGCTGATAAAAGTACACAAATTTTCATTCGATTGTTGATTGTTCCTTCTATTAGTTTTGGTGTAGGAATTGAAAAGTCAAAATAATTGGTTCTCTTGCATACAAATCTCAGTGCTGGATTTCTTTTGTTGTAATTGTATTTTAAGTTTGCTATATTTTTTGCAAGTTCTTAATAATAGTTCAACTGTTAAAAGAAATATAAAATGCGTCGGAGTTTTCTATATACCGCCCTTTAAATTATGATATAATATGTTTTTAAAACAAGAAGAGTACTTTTTGTTTAGATATTTTTATGAAGAAAAGAAATGTAATTTGTTGGGTGCACCGGTGGCGCATGAACACCTTCTTTGATTTGATAGAAAAATTAGGTCAAGGAATGAGACCATTAAAGAATTAAAAGGTATTTATTTTTCCAATTATTATTTTGTTCAATTCACTATATATATATATATATATATATATATATATATATATATATATGTTCAATAAAGAACCATTATTAATCAATAAACCAAGGAACCAATCTAAAACGTCGAAATTTAAAGCGATTAACAGCAAAAAGAATGGTTGAAAACTTTTACAATTGACAGATATGTAATGTACCAGATTATAACAAACACATTTCCTTTTTTTTAGTTTAATTTTTTAGGCCATGTTTTTTATAAAAAAAAAAAAAAAAAAAAAAAAAAAAAAAAAAAAAAGAAACTGAATAATTCGTGATTTTCCGTTCTCTTTCCATAAAGATTAATATTGATATATAAAGAATGATTTTTTTTTTAAATCCACTTTATTTTCTTTGTTTGTTGAAAAGTTAATGTCTATTTTTATAGAAAAGAATTAATAAATATATCAAAATTCATACTTTCTGGTATTCTTTAAACATAGATTCATATTAATGTTAAAGAAAATCGATATTTAAGTTTAAATTCACATTGTGAATCTGCTCATATTCATAGTGTGAATAATAGTAAGTCAGGTTCACATTGCGAACATGTTCAGATTCACATTGTGAACCTGCTCAAATTCATAGTGTGAATAATAGTAAATTTCAATAAGTAAATTATGATCAAAGATTTCAAATAGTAAAGTTAAATTCATATTGTGAATGTTACAAATTGAAATATTTACAGTTTAGATTCACAGTGTGAATCTGAACTGATCGAACTTTTTCACATTGAGAATGTTAAAAATTAAAATATTTACAGTTTAGATTCACAGTATGAATCTACACTGATCGAGTTTTTTTTAATCGATGTTGATGTTTATTAATAGAGTATAAAAAAAATTAATATTTTTGGTATAATTAGTTTTTTTTTCTTTGATGAAAATAAACTTAAATATTGAAAAAAAATAACAAAATGAAGTGAGTTTTTTCCGAAAAAAAAAATTCGTTTTTTTATATATCAACATAGATCTTTTTGGAAAGATGACGAAAAATCGTGAACAGCGGTATATTCAGTTTTTTTTTCGATAAAAAATGTGGCCTAAAAAGGTTTAAACGAAAAAAAAAGAAGTGAGTTTTTTGGTAAAGATGTGGATTTTTTGGTATAATCCGTTGTGTGTGCGTCCAATATACAAGTGTACATCTATTTCTTTGACCGTTGATCGTTATGATTTCCGATGCTCACGATTGGTTCTTTGGTTACTTGTTAATTATGGTTATGTATTAAACTCATCTCTCTCTCTCTCTCTCTCTCTCTCTCTATATATATATATATATATATATATATATATATATATATATATATATATATATATATATATATATATATATAAGGTTAGGTTATTGTATTCTAACTATCTATTTTGTGGATATATGGTTGATTGTGGACCAATCATTTTATTTATTTTAAGAAAGTGATTAATATATTTATTGAATTAAAAATTGAAAAATGTTATCTAATTTCACTATAAGGGTATTTTAGTCAATTGAAATAAATTTAAAAAAAGAAAATTCCGGATTTTTCAGAATAATTAATTCTCTTGATTAAAAAATTATGATTTTTTTAATTAATTCAATTTTAATTGTAACGTAATTTTTAAAATACCCAATTTTATTTTGTGATAATGAGATTGTGTTATAATGATCTTCTATAAAAATGTTAAGATACATATTTTGCTTAAATGAACTTCGTCAAGAAAAACAACATTCTTGAACCATCAGTTTGACTAATAATAATAATATTCTTATATATTCATAGACATTTGAATGTAAATACAAATTCTTACATATTCTTACAGAATAATAGTCATATATATATATATATATATATATATATATATATATATATATATATATACATATTCTAACATAATGTCATAAAAATAAATAAAAGCCGTAAAAATTGCATTCTTAAATATATAATTTTTGAACACACTTCATCTTCTTTAATGGTTCATTCTTACGAAAATGACATTCTATGAGAATAACATCAGGTAAGAATGATTTTTTGTACAAATATCATTATGTGAGAATTTATTTATCTTCATCATGTAACATATGCAATGCACTGTCTCTACAAAATATATATATATATATATATATATATATATATATATATATATATATATATATATATATATAAATTATCAAATCGTATGAACATAAAATGTTATTTTTCTTTTATTCATGAAAAATTATAACTTTTATTGCCACTATAAATAATTAAAAGCATTGTAACACTATTAAAAATGACAAAAAAAAAATTTTTAACTTTTAAAACCAACCCAAATTCATAAATTGTATATAATAATAGTTTTCAAAACATTTTCAAACATTAGTCTCCCAAAATCATAAGCCATAAACAAGAGAATGTGTATGGTCACGCCTTCGCCATCCCACAGTCATCCAAAGTACCTGAAACATAACACAATACTTTAAGCCAACGCTTAGTGAGTACCCTCAAAGTACCACCATGTAAACATAATCATAATAACAGACAACCTGCACATAGAACCTTCAGCCTGACTGCAACGCCGCACCGGCCTACAGACTATCCAGAACGCTCACCGAACCTTCAGCATGATTGGAACGCCTCACCGGATCTGCAGCCTATCTGGACTGTTCTCTAGGCCTTTGGCCTGACTGGTACGCCTCTCAGGCCTGCAGTCTATCCGGGATGCCCTGGGTCTCTTGGCCTTCGGTCTACATTGGTTTGCCTCAACCCAATCACACACAAAATGTCGACATATACATAACAAATAACATATATATAACCAGTCAACAGATAACTAGATAGATCTCGTAGATCGCTAAGCATAACCTTATCATATATATATATATATATATATATATATATATATATATATATATATATATATATATATCAGGATACCGATCTAACAAATCACTACAACACGATAACATACTATCACATAACAAGATATCTAATCCAATGGGACAGTCTTGGTGCCTTCGACCCGCAAGTATAGTGTTGAAAACTCACCTCACAAACTGGAAAAAAGTTGATGAGGTCTCGACTCTGAATCTCAAATCTATTTGACACCTATTCTAACCAAATGAATAATCACATTTAAAATCCCAAAATATCCTTAAGGTCAGACTTGGTCAAACTCAACGTCAAAGTGGTTAACCCAATTGAGTCAATTGAGTCAACCCAACCAAGTCACCTCTGAGTGAGTACGCGAGGCGTACTCCGAAGGTACGTTGGGCGTACTCGCATGTTAACCACCATCAGGGTGGTTGACCTCGTACGTTGGGCGTACTCCAAGTACGCGGGGCATACTCCCATAAGTCCCAAAAAAGTCATTAAGTGCTTCATGGCTTGAGCACTCACGTCTATTTTTCAGATCCATGGCTAAAATACTCTCAAGAGTAATAAAGTTTCCAACTTTATGGCTTTGCATGTCTATTAAGAGCTTAACTCAACTTCTTAATCCATTAAGACCTTCTTGTTGGATTAGGTGTCTAAGTTCATAACTATTTTGGGATGTACTTGACCCGATCAGCATGGTCCATTTGGGTTGCAAGCAATCATGCATTTGGATAGACTAAAATGAGAGAAATAACACTTATGGTTTATTAATATATTATAAGTTCTAATATATTAATAGTATTATTTAGTTAGTATTGACCAAGAATTAATTTGGAATTAATTAAGTGATCAAAAGAAGACTAATTAAATATATGGGTTGATTGTGTAAATCATCCATACTTGTATAGTGGGTTAATGCTCCATAGATTATCAAGTTAGAATAAAACCCATAGGATGCTCCAAGGTGTCTTTGAACCCATGGATCATGGAAATGAAGAGCGATGTCAAATTAGGGTTTACATGGTGTATCCCTAATTATGACACACTATATAAGCAACATGTTGTAGACTAAAATCGGCACTAGTGTAAGAAATAAGAGGGGCATAGCCGATTCTAAGCATGTAACATTTCTCTCAAGTTTATTCCAAGTGCATTTGTTGTTGTGTGAAACATTTGAGGCATCACACTTGGGGTGTTAGGCTCACAAGGTTCTCAAGGAATCCAAAGTACTACAAGGTATTTTTTTCTTACTATCTTTTATGATTAAAAGTTCCCTTGTATGCTAGATAGGTTAAGAACCTTGGAAAATCAATTTTGCATGTATCATAGATAAAACATAGATCCAAGGTTTCTGGGGTTGCATGTACACCATAGGAGTGTTAGAATGCTCAAAACCTAATAGTGGTATCAGAGCCTAGGCTTGTTTTCTTGTTATATTTGCAAAATTGGCTGAAAAATCGAAGTTTGTTGCTGTCTGCTCAGCAGACTCGCCGAGTCCAAGGCTAAACTCATCCAACTTGCCGAGTTGGTTCATGCACTCGACGAGTTGGACCCCAGACAACATATCTTCGACTGTTTTGGCTGGAATTGGACTAGAAACATTACCTTAAGTTGTTTTTCAACTTATAAACCTGTTTTTGTTGTGGTAATGTTCATGCTAATCCAATTTCAAAGATAATTGTCAATAGATTCATGTTTTGTATTAGTTTAATGATTAGGCTAATTACATGAAAAAGTTTGATTAAATTATCTTGTTTTTATGAGTTGCTTAGATTAATAGAAAAGTTATGTGAACTTGTAGTTTTCAATCCAAATTAATCTAAGAGTTGGTTCTAAAATGTGTTTTTGTAACTTGTCCTCAAGTTATATGAAAAGTCACATTTAAGATTCATAAAACTCATAAATATTTCCATAGGTTATGAATAAAGAAAAGTCATATTCTTTTAATAGTTTAAAGTCTTCCATAACTTGTCCTCAAGTTATGGAACTTGAAGAGTTTTTTGAATTAAAACTACTTTAAACACATAAGTTATGGAATTGAATAGTTTCAAGACTTGCCCTCAAGTTTTGTAATTCGAAAAAGTTTTCCCTTATGAATACTTTAATTCCAAGTTAAACCCTTAGAATTTTAAAAGTTAAAATTCAACCCTTATAGTTTATAATATTATAAGTTAATAATATTTATATATGTATAAGATTAAAGTCGTTTTACCATTAGTAGGCCTCATTCACGAAGCCGGTCTATAAGGGGGTATAAGGTTACTGCCTATAAAATGGCAGTTTAATGTGTGTCCACTCTCACCCACCGCTTCCTTGACTGGTGGAGGGTCGTTAGCCGAACGGGTAGGACAAGGACTATAATTCTCCCTTCATTAAAAGTATTAATGATAAATACTAAGTAACTAAGCTCTTATTAATACCCAGTCTTAGTTACTTAGGAAAATGTGAATTTCGTGCTAACCCATGAAATTACACTTTGCACTTTGCTTAAGTCAGTTAGTGGAGCGTGTGTGGTTAACCGGCACACTAGCTTGATTTAACAAGGTAGGCCAAGGGTAACTTAATGTTTTTCATAGTATCGGTGGAGCGTGTGTGGTTAACCGGCACATCGATTGAGGATTAAAAATCAAGGGTACCAAGTATATTTGCATGGTTATTCACACCTTGTTTTGTGATCCTCGGCATCCCAGTCACAAAACCTTAAGGGCATACTCGAGATTGAAACATTCCATTGAAAGTTCAATGAATCTCAAAAGATCTAGGAGTTTCAAATCCAATTAAAACCAAATAATTTATTTCGTTTCTCATGGTGGAAATTGGTGAATCGTCATTCACCTACCTTCAAATATTTTATAGCCTGGATTACGGCATCCCTCTTCCAAGTTATAAAATATTGTGTTGGGTCCTAGCCTTAATATTTCATTTTGGGAGTTATATTAAGGGTTTAAATCAACTAACTTGAATTGCTCCCTTTGTAGATGCCTGGTTCAGACAACAATGATCTTCCCAAATCTTATGGAACAAGCTTTCCTAATGAAGATGACTTCCTGAGTTTGGCTCGTGGAAATCATACTGCTCTTCCTCCTCCTCCTCCAATTATTCTCCCTGACCCACAAGCTCAAAGACTTGAAAAATTCAAGATCACTCAAGCCCTGCTCGCAATGAAACATGAAGATGGAAGACCTGTGTGCACTCATGTCTTAGGAATGAAGTCACACATTGACAGGTAGAGAATGTTGGGTGTCCTTGTCCCAAGGAAGTTGGCTATTGACTAGGTCCTTCAGTCACTTCCTGAGTCATATAGTAAGTTTATTAAAGACTATTATGTGACAAATCACGACATGACCCTATTAGATCTTTCTTATTTGCTTATTGTTGCTGAACCAGAAATGATTTGGCGCAATAGTCAAGAAAATATGGGTGGAAGGTCTACTTCTCAAACTTTCATGGACGTGGACAATGGTAACATTGGAAGTCTAGAAAAACTTTATCTTCCTAATGGAAAGGGATCGACCTTGGTCAACCCGATTGACCGAAAGGTAAAGAGAAAGTCTAAGTCTGGAATAGCCTTTTGTACCATTCCCGAAGAGTCTATATGTTTTCATTGTGAAGAAAAAAGGCATTGGAAGCGAAGCTGACCTAGCTACCTGAAGGATCTGAAAGGAATCAAAAAGTTTGACTCTGATTCTGGTAAGTCCACTATCCAGCTCTGTTAAATTCCTAATTGTTGATTATCAATACATGATGTGACTAAGTAACATTTTGCTGTTTGGCAGGATCAAGCAAAGGAAAGGAAATTTAAAGAAAGAATATGTTGAATCTGATCGCAAAGATAAATTTCTATAGCATGGTTGAAGATCAGATTTTTGAGCTACTACTTAGGGGTTATGATAGATTGCTAGGAAATATGTAATAGCATAGTTTTCATTTAAAGTTGCATTGTAAGGGAAAGTTTTTCCGCATTTTTGTTATAAATAAATAAAATTTTGATTTTATTTTAGTTTATATCTCCTTGCAATGACTTTTTATTGAAAATTGATCTTTATATGCTTCTAGCAATAATGGAAATGTGAATTTGATTCTTTCGTTTGTGGTAGTGTCTAAATTTACCAAATAAGGAAAGCTTGTCATCACCCAAGTTTTCAGTTGGATAGAAACTTGGAATCATACAAGTTGTACAGTATGATAAATGAGAACTTTCAGCTTTGGAAAATTAAGACTAGTTCCTTGTTCACATGTATATGTGAGTCAAGTGAAGGACTAAAGGATCGAGTACACATTCTTGTGCACAGATCAAGGTCCACGACAAAAGGTTGATAAGACTATTCGTCATGATTTACTAAGGTTTAGTAAATATGGTTATACTTACAATTTTAAGTATAATTCTGAAACATTGGAAAAATTTCAGTGCATAGCAGGACGGATGAGAAGAATCAAATTAGGCAGAAGGATAAAAGTTTCTCAAATCTGAAAAGATGGGAGAGTACTTTAGTATCATGTTTTGTGTTCATCTTAATGATTAAGAAACCATGTCACAATTGGTCCTCTAAAGACATCTTAGTGCATTTATATGGCTAAGAAGAGGAATCAAGAATTGCTGAAATGGTTAAATCAAGAAGATGAGTCAAACTTCGTTCCAAAAAACAATTCATAGAGTCATACTCCAAAATTGTAACTTGAGTGACATAAAGAAAGGTTTATAACACTAGTCAAATTTAAGAGTAAAGTGTGTCCCACTCTTGTACATTTGAAATTGGTAAATTGTGATGTTTTGGATAAAACAGAGACCAACTTAAGGTCAATTGTGTGAAGTGTTTGTCTTGATAAAGAATCTGCACTATCTCTTGAATATTTGGCAAGTGAGTCTTATATGTCAAGAGGGCAGTGGAAGTCTTAAAGATCTAGGAAATACTTCCAAATTTAATCAAGAAAGAAAAAAACCTATAGTTTATCACTAGCACACGACTTGAGGTTTATAACCTAACGTGTTAATATATTCCTATTTTTTTGCCCTTCCAGTTAAAGTTGGCTATGAGTTCTGAGAGTTCTCAATTGGTTGCATAACAGTTTGGAAGCAATGGCAGGCCCTTGTGCTGCCAGGTGGCAAGAAGTTAAGACTGCACAAGTTCAATCCATAAGAGTTTGGATTTGTCAATAACCTTGTCTTGTGATTATGGTTTTGACAAATTCACATGAATAGGATCACATACACCATCAAATCTAAGTGTCATAAGGTTTCTCTCCGATTCATGAAAATGATGGTGAGGAAACACTTTCACTAAGTAGATTTTAACTAGATAGCAATTGTGATATTCGCATTCTCAAAGTCGTTAGTGGAGCATGTGTGGTTAACCGGCACACTAACATGGACATGTGAGAAATGGAAAAGGTCTAAACAATTGAGACTATGATTACGCCATCCCTTTTCATAGTTCTGAAACTATTTAGACACACATGTGTGCTATCTAAGGGTACACATGTGTGCTATCATAGTTCTGAAACTGTTTAGACACACATCGATTAAGGGGTAAACACTTAAGGGTACCAAGTAATTTGCATGGTTACTTCACACCTTGTTTTGTGATCCTCGGCATCCCAGTCACAAAACCTGAAGGGCACACTCGAGATTGAAACATGCCATTGAAAGTTCAATGAATCTCAAAGATCTAGGAGTTTCAAATCCAATTAAAACCTAATAAATTATTTCATTTTTCATGGTGGAAATTGGTGAATTGTCATTCACCTACCTTCAAATATTCTATAGCTTGGATTACAGCATCCCTCTTCCAAGTTATAAAATAGTTTGTTGGGTCCTAGCCTTAATATTTCATATTGGGTGTTATATTAAGGACTTTAAATCAACTATCTTGAATATCTCCCAAAAGATGTCAAGTTCAGACATCTATGATGTTCCCAAATATCTTGGAACTTCACTTCCTCAACCTCCTCCAATTATTCTCTCTAACCCACAAGTTCAAGGTCACTGAATCCCTATTGGCAAGGCAAGGTCTAGGTGTGATCACATCTTGGAGATGAAGTCACATACTGACAAGTCGGGAGAGTTGGGTGCCAAAGTCTTGAGAAAGTTAGTGGTTCAATCACTTTCTAAGTCACATAGTGAGTTCCTTTGGGACTCCTATGAAATAGACTATGACAAGACCCTTAATGATCTTATCCATTTGCTTGGTGCTGCTAAATCAGAAATGATTTAGTGTACTAGTAAAGCAAATTTGATTAGGAGATCAACTTCCCAAAACTTTATGGACAGGGACAATAGTGACACAGGAAATCTAGAAATGCATTCTCTTCCCAATGGAAAGGGATTGGCCATAGTCAACTTGGTTGACCAAATGGTAAAGAGAAAGGCTAAGTCTGAGATAGTCCCATGTACTATTACCTAAGGGTCCATATGTTTTTATTGCCAAAGGAAGGGGCTTTGGTTACGAAGCTGCCAAACTTACCTAAGGATGGTAAAGTCAATGAGTTTGACTTTATTTCAGGTAAAGTCCATTGTCTAACTCTATTAAGTTCCTACTTGAAGATTCTTATTACATGATGTGGCTGGGTCACATGTTGATGTTTTAAGAATCAAAGAAAAGTAAAGGAACTTAAAGGAAGTAAATGTTGATTCTGATCGCGAAGATGGATTTCAATCGCATGGTTCGGTGATCAGAATGTTGAGCAGGTGCTTAAGAGTTATGATAGATTGCTTAGGAATAGATGACAACAAGTTTTCATATACATTTGCATTGTAAGGATTAGTTTTTCCGCAAAGTTTTAAAATAAAAGAAAAGTTTTTAATTTTATTTATTTTAAAATATCATTACAATGGCATTTGGGGAAAAAAAGATGTTGCTTATATGATTCCATTGATAGCAATATTGGAAATATGAATTTGATTCTTTCATTTGTGGTAGTGACTAAATTTACCAAATAAGGAAATATTCTCATCACCCAAGTTTCAGTTGGATAGAAACTTGGAATCATGCAAGTTGTATAGTATGATGAATGCGAACTTTCGAGCATTGGAAAATTAAGACTAACTACTTGTTCACATGGATTTGTGACTCAAGAGAAGGACTAAGGGATCAAGTACACTTTATTGTGCACCTGTCAAAGTCCACCACAAAAGATGGATAAGACTATTCGTCATGATTTACTAAGGTTTAGTAAAGTCATCATGTTAGTGGGGGCATGATAATTATGAGAAAAGTTGCAAGTTAGCAATGTTAATTATAGAAAACAAAAGGTCTCAATTGGGAAAAAGTTGTTTTGCTATAATTATGGGAGAGGAAATTATACTTCATCTCAAATCTAAAAGCTTAGATTGAGGTATTAATCGTATTTAGTCAAGAATATATATGAATTTCATGTTGGAATGGCTCAACATAAGGAAATTCTATATATGGGTTCATTATTTGCGTTCTAAAATTCGGGGCATCGCTTTTCATAATCTGAATTATGAGATCTTGGCAAGTAGAAATGGAAATATTATAGCAAAAGACTGGTTTCGTCTTTATGTGAGACATCATGAATCGTGTCCCATATGCTTCGGATATAGGATCGATTACATGTGCTATATTCATCCTTTCTAAAATTTTCCAAATGCCTGGGGCATTAAGAAGGGAAAAGGTCTAGAATTGGATATGACTAAAATGATTAAGCAATTGTTGAGGACAATCTAAGGTTTACCAAAGATTGGTTGCTCAAGGACAGTTGGAAGTATAGTATTAATTATGGAAGGACCATATTGACATAATCTGTAAGGAGGCAACTCTTGTTCAGAAGTGATAGTCAAAATGGAATATGGAAATACTTCAAAGTTAGAAAGTATTCAATCTTTATGATTAGGAAACTTAATGCAAGAAGGATGTTTCCAAGGAGTTGATCTCCTTTGGAATACTCTGTAATGATTGTTGCCAAGACTTTGTGAATTTGTGCATAATCATTACAAGAGGATCAATGCATATAAGTTTAGAATCTAACAGATTTCAGTAAATGACATGAATTTGGAATTCTTGCATTTGCAGTAAGGAATTGGGACTGTAAAATGAGAATCATTAGAGTTATGTTCAATCGATCGAGTTCACAAAGTAAGGATCATAGACAAACATAGAGTGCGTACTTGGTGTATGGCAAAGCTATTGTTTAGGAAAAACATAGTGTACATGCTTGGAGCATGGGATAACTAGTGTTTTTAATTCAAGTATAAAGTTGATAAAACCGAAACAATGAATAATGAGTAATCAATATGGTGAGAAATAAAAGTGTTTACTTATGTTCATAGGTTTTGATACCATATTGGATTCAATTATTATTGTGTTTCACTTTGCATGTTTTAACTTCCAGAATAACTAGGTCATTGTTCTGGATGACTAAGTTATTTAAACCATCCACAGTCGGTCATATGTTGGATGTGGATATGAATTAAGACTGTCATGGGTTGGCTTGTAGAGGTCTAAGATGTTGGACAAATGGCTACAACACTCATGAGTGCTCATACGTTCTGAGTATTGGATTCAACCCGCGCTCATTGGAATCACTTCATGGATTTTATCACGAGTGATCATGAGACGATAATATCTTATATTCTTTAAACCTAGAGATATGAGTTGTTTCTACGAGTTGGTTGTACATTGATTGCACGAAAACGCATTCGGTAACTCAGTGTTCTAAAACGTGCCTTTGTGTATGATTCAACAAGTAGTAGAACAAGCCATATGAGTCGAAGTTTATCCATTCCTTTTACCTTCGGGATAAAAGCGATATATGTGGGCCCCTCGATGATTTAATGATGACACATGTGAGTGCTTGTCCAAGCCAGGGCTGATTTGATTTGTTCAATCAGTCAGTCGTCATGAATCGGAAATCGGGAAACAACAAATGGACTGAGAGAATGATTATAATCCATGTATCAGTCCATATGATATCTAGAATGGAGTAATATATGATCCCTTATCTAATGGATAAGTCATTGACAAAGGTCAGAGTTCAACAACGGCTTTAAGAGCTACGATTGCCAATTAGGTTTTGAAGTTATACTCAATAATAGTTTTAGACTTATCCAAGTGGGAGACTGTTGGATTAATGTCTAAGTCCACAACTTTATTTGGTATGTACTTAACCCGACCCGACATGGTCCATTTGGGTTGCACTTCAGCCAAGTGGAAAGAGGAAATGGACAGCGAGATACAGTCCATGTATGACAATCAAGTTTGGAACTTGGTTGAGAATGTACCAGGTCGTATGACAGTAGGGTGCAAATGGATCTTCAAGAAGAAGACCGACACGGATGGTAAAGTACACACTTATAAGGCACGACTGGTTGCAAAGGGTTTCTCACACACTCCGGGAGTTGATTATGATGAGACCTTTTCTCCAGTGGCTAAGATTAAGTATATTAGGGTTCTGTTAGCCATAGCTGCATTTCATGACTATGAAATATGGCAAATGGATGTCAAAACCCCTTTCCTTAATGGAAAGTTGGCTGAAGATGTTTACATGAGTCAGCCAGAAGGTTTTGTCAGCAATGAGTACCCTAATAGAGTGTGTAAGCTTGAAAAATCCATTTATGGGTTAAAGCAAGAACCTCGTAGATGGAATTTTTGCTTTGATGAGAAAGTCAAGGAATTTGGCTTTTCTAGGAGTGAAGATGAATCTTGTGTATATGTCAAGGCTAGTGGGAGTATAGTTAGCTTTTTGTATGTGGATGACATACTACTCATAGGAAATGACATCCCAACTCTGCAGGAAGTTAAGTCCTGGCTTGGGAAGTGTTTCTCTATGAAGGACCTAGGAGAAGCTGCCTATATTCTAGGGATAAGGATCTTGAGAGACCGGAGTAAAAGACTAATTGGACTTAGTCAGAGTACCTACTTGGATAAGGTGCTGAAGAGATTCAGCATGCAGCACTCCAAGAAAGGAGAGTTACCCATCCAGAGTATCGCCAGATTGAGTAAGACACAAAGCCCTAACACTGAGGCTGAGATAGCAGAAATGAGTCGAATACCTTATGCTTCGGCTGTAAGATCGATCATGTATGCTATGACGTGTACTCGACCTGATGTAGCCTTTTCCTTGAGCATGGTTAGCAGGTATCAGGGGAACCCTGGCACTAGACTGCGGTAAAGAATATCCTCAAGTACCTACGGAGGACTAAGGACTGGGTCCTTACCCTTGGTGGGAGTGATGACTTGAGGGTTGTAGGGTATAGTGATGCTAGCTTTCAGATTGATAGGGATAATTTCCGCTCTCAGTCAGGCTGGGTCTTTACCCTAAACGGAGGAGCAATTTCTTGGAAGAGTTCCAAGCAAGAGACAGTGGTTGATTCAACTTGTGAATCAGAGTATATTGCAGCTAGCGAGGCAGCAAAGGATGCGATATGGCTGAAGAACTTCATTGGAGACCTTGGAGTTGTACCGGCTATTAAAGAGCCAATGGAAATTTTCTGTGATAGTGAAAGCGTTGTTGCCTTAGCCAAGGAACCAAGGGATCACGGGAGATCCAGACACATCGACAAAAAATACCATTTTATCAGACATCGAATAGAAGAAGGACTCCTCGTGGCAAAGAGGGTATCATCGGATGAGAATCCAACAGTCCCCTCACGAAGGGACTGACTCGGGTTAAGCATCTCCAGCATGCTCGGAGCATAGGGTTGAAGGATGATATTAGATTTAGTAGTTAGATAACCTCGAAATTTGTAAACTGTAATTGACATTAGATGATGAATAAAAGGTGTTTTATTTATGAGTAAAGTGTTGCTATCTCTTGTCAATCGTTTACTATATTTCTTTTGCATGTTTTGACTTCGAGAATAATAATGTTTGGTATATCATATTATTCAAACATCCACAGTCGGTCATATGTCGGAAGTAGGTATGAATCAAGACTGTCATGATTGGTTGCAGAGGTTTATGGTGTTGGATATGGCTACAACAATCATGAGTGCTCATAAGTTCTGAGCATTGGACTCAACCCACGCTCACTGGAATCACTTCATGGAATTTATCTCGAGTGATCGTGAGACGGTAATATCATATAAGTCTTCAAACCTAGAGATATGATTTGTTACTTACGAGTTGGTTATGCATTGATTGTACGAAAACGCATTGGTAACTCGATGTTATAAAGCGTGCTTTTGTGTATAATTCAATGAGTGGTAGAACAAACATATGAGTCGAAGTTTATCTGTTCCTTCTTGGATTAGAAGCTGATATCTGGGCCCCTCGATGATTTTGTTTTGACCTATGTACCGGGCCCGGTCAGAACTAAATTGACATGTTCAATTAAGTTCTTTGTCAAACAAATCGGAAATCGGAAAACAAACTGCTGGACAAAAAGTAAGACGTTGTTCCATGTATTTGTTCGGCTGATATCTAGAACAGAGGATTATATGATCACTTATCTTAAATGGCGTATCATCATCTTCTCAATTCCGATAGACCTTGAAAGAGCTACGATTGCCGGTCGGTTCCTGAAGTACTAGAGTTATAGTTATTAGACTTATCCAAGTGGGAGGCTGTTGGATAAGGTGTCTAAGTCCATAACTATTTCTGGTAAGTACTTGACCCGACCCGACATGGTTCATTTGGGTTGCATGGCACTATGCAATTGGATAGACTAAATGAGAGAAATTACACTTGGAGATTTTTAATATATTATAAGTTCTAATATATTAATAATATTATTTAATTAGTTTGATCAAGAATTAATTTAGAATTAATTAAGTGATCAAAAGATAACTAATTAAATATATGGGTTGATTATGTAAATCATCCATATCTTGTATAGTGGGCTAAGAGGCTCCATGGATTATCAAGTTGGGTTCCACCCATAGGATGCTCCATGGATGCCCCATGGGAGTTACAAACTCATGGGTCATGGAAATGAAGAGTCATGACACATTAGGGTTTACATGGTGTAACCCTAGATGTGTCAACACTATACAAGAGTCTCATACTCCACCAAAATCGGCTACACACATGAAACAAGAGGGCTAGGCCGATTTTAAGAAGTGTGTATTCTCTCAAAAGTCTTTCCAAGAGCATTTGGTGTTGTGTGAAGCATTTGAGGCATCACACTTGGGGTGCTAGGCTCACAAGGTTTCAAGGAACATAAGCAACAACAAGGTAAGTTATTCTATCTTTCATTCAAGTTAAAAATTGTTCCCCATGTATACTAGATAGGAATATAACCTTGGAATTCAACTTAGCATGATAATTAGACAAACATAGATCCAAGGTTATTAGGGCTGCATGTACACTTAGGAAGTGTTAGAATGCTCAAAACCCATCAGTTTAACCCATGGATCATATGAAATGAAAGTTCATGGGTTTAACCCTAGTCTCCAAACTATATAAAGACGTCCTTGGTTGGTGAAATTGGGACTAGTGTGGGTACACTAAGAGGGCTAGCCGATTTCACTAGAGAGAACCAAGTATCCATATTCTCTAAAGTCTTCTAAGGTGTTTTGGTGATTTGTGATTCCACTTGAGGCTTCCACACTATTGGGGCTAAGCTCTTAAAGCTTGAAGACATCAAGCTACATCAAAAGGTATGTCATCTAACTAGCACTTTGTAGTATAAAAGCTTCATAATATGCTAGTTAGAATTAAAGCCTTGGAAAGTTCTTATTTGCATGTATAATAGAGAAAACATAGATCCAAGGTGTATAGGGTTGCATGTACGCCGTAGGAGTGTTAGAATGCTCAAAACACAACATTAAGTTATATGTCAAACAAATCGGAAATCGGGAAACAAA
The DNA here is from genome assembly GCF_051521515.1 of Lactuca serriola. Taxonomy (NCBI): domain Eukaryota; kingdom Viridiplantae; phylum Streptophyta; class Magnoliopsida; order Asterales; family Asteraceae; genus Lactuca; species Lactuca serriola. The sequence goes on from NC_136411.1 coordinate 331,712,798, forward strand.
CTGCTGGACAATAAGTAAGACATTGTTCCATGTATTTATCCGGCTGATATCTAGAACAGAGGATTATATGATCACTTTTCATAAATGGAATATCATCTTCATCTCAGTTCCGCGAGACCTTGAAAGAGCTACGATTGCTGATCGGTTCCTGAAGTTATTCTTGAAGATATAGTTATTAGACTTATCCAAGTGGGAGACTGTTGGATTAGGTGTCTAAGTTCATAACTATTATGGGATGTACTTGACCCGATCAACATGGTCCATTTGGGTTGCATGACATCATGCATTTGGATAGACTAAAATGAGAGAAATAACACTTATGTTTTATTAATACATTATAAGTTCTAATATATTAATAGGATTATATAATTAGTATTGATCAAGAATTAATTTGGAATTTATTAAGTGATCAAAAGAAGACTAATTAAATATATGGGTTGATTGTGTAAATCATGCATACTTGTATAGTAGGCTAATGCTCCATGGATTATCAAGTTGGGCTAAAAGCCATAGGATGCTCCATGGTGTCTTTGAACCCACGGATCATGGAAATGAAAAGCCATGTCAAATTAGGGTTTACATGGTGTAACCCTAATTATGACACACTATATAAGCAACATGTTGTAGACCAAAATGGGCACTAGTGTAAGAAGTAAGAGGTCATAGCCGATTCTAAGTGTGTGACATTTCTCTCAAGTTTATTCCAAGTGCATTTGGTGTTGTGTGAGACATTTGAGGCATCACACTTGGGGTGCTAGGCTCACACAGTTCTCAAGTAATCCAAATTACTACAAGGTATGTTTTCTTACTATATTTTATGATTAAAAGTTCCCTTGTATGCTAGTTAGGTTAAGAACCTTGGAAAATCAATTTTGCATGTATCATAGATAAAACATAGATCCAAGGTTTCTAGGGTTGCATGTATACCATAAGAGTGTTAGAATGCTCAAAACCCAACACTTCTAAATGATGCATGGAGTAAAACCAATCATTTGAAACCAATTTTTTTGAATTAAAACTTTTCCAAGGGTCTGAAAGGACAGTTTTATGGGTCAAGAACATGCTTTGTTCATGAATAATCATTTTGGGACCAAAAAAGTGACTTAAAGAGCAAAAACATATATCTACAAGTTAGAGTGAGAAAGATACAAGCTTTATAGCGTCAAGATGTTGCAAACCAAGAAGAAATACCAGATCAAAAGTGCACTCGACTCCAAGATCTTCTCACCACCTTCTTCTTTCTCCAAACCACTCCAAAACTCACTTTAAAGCTCAAAGTTTGCTCTCTCTTTCCCTAGGGTTGCTTGAAGGTCGAAATCACAGAAGGAGGCTGGATAAAATTCATAATGTTCCTTAAATATGGGCCAAAGCCCTAAAATTACGGTTAGCATGAAAGCAACGTACGCCCTACGTACGAATATATGCCCATCGTACTAAGAGGCGCCTTTGTACGCTTAGCATACACCCACATACGCACGACGTACTCTCCAATTCCTTTTTTTTTTTTACCAATTTGCCACTATGGGTCCTTTTTCACACTTTCTAACACTTAGGGACCAAAATGCAATATAAATCAATAATATGACCAAGTTTAGAAGTACCTCATCATCGGGATGTTACAAGCATGTAACTTGCGATTTGCAATACATAGAGATAACTGTCAAGTGCTTACCAAGATGTTTTCATAGCTAGGAAGGTGCAACAGAGCATACATCCATGTCCAACGGAGAGAACAAAGTGAGCCCTGTTGAACCAATACGATTTCTTAGGTTCTGATTATTGTTGGACCAGGCGAGATAATGAGAAGTAACATTAAAAAATGAACATACAAGAATCAACATACAATAATAATTCCTGTTCTGACAAAATAAACATACAAGAACAAGACTTTACTCATGATCAATCTACAAAAATCAATTCTTACTTAATGGGTCATTTATGTCTTTCTTATTCGTCGATGTTGCTACCAGAAATGTCTTGTCATTGATTTTTTTAAGAATGATAAACAAAGAACCTAGACTGCCTTATTTCTCTTTGTTTAATCAAGTTGTAGGTGGGTATCTTCCACAACTAAGAACAACCAAACAAGAATACAAGTTACATGGGTCACAAATTCCATAAAATTTGGATTGTTAGTGATACATATTAGAAAAAAAATGATCAGGTTAGCATAAAAAATTGAACATAGATGTAGCGGTTATGAATATGGATTGTATGATAAAAAAACAAACTAGGAAATTGAGTGTAATATTTGCAAGCATCTTCAGAGCAGAGGAGGGCACTTCACTAGTTTCTACATCCCCCCCCCCCCCAAAAAAAAAGAACTGACACTTACGAAAAAAGGAAATTGAGCCAAAGGCAAACAATGATATACAAAAATGAAGGGCTGATACAACGATTATATACCAAAAAGAAGGGCTAATATAATGATTATATACACAACCAAAACCAGTAAACGAGACGAATCCCTAAAATACACATAAAGCCAAGAACAATCTACATCTAACACGAGATAGTAACTAAATGATCAATCTTTTATAGAATTTACGAGAAAACGAATAGATTAAACAATCATAAGTCCAATAAAACTAAAATAAACCCTAACATGCCCTTTGACTTTGGAATTGAGATGAGCATCTTGATCTCCGGTTGGATTCTTGTCTTCGTCGTTCGCCATTCCCTACATCTTTTGTTTTGATCGAAGAGGGATGTGGTGGTAGTCGTCGGCAACGGTGGCTATGAGGGAGGAAGATGGTAATTGTGGTGGTCATCTGCGATGAAGATGATGGTAGTGGTCAGTAACCGAAAGGATGTGAAGATGGTGGTGTTCGTCAGCGATGAAAATGATGGTGGTGGTCAGCAACCGGAAGGACATGAAGATGTTGGTGGCCTTCGGCGATGAAGATGATGGTTTTGGTCAACAACCGTTAATCCGATGGTTAGCGTGAAGGGGTCTTCAACCGGTGTCTACAATCAGTGATGAAGATATCAGTCGGAGGCACCTTCTTTATGATGATTTTGTGGGTCAACGTTTCTTCAGGGTGGAATGGGGGTTTCTGAAAGTGATGGTTGTACATAAAAAGTAAATAAATTAGGTAAATTACCCTAGCATAGGGAATATTTATGGAAGTTATTAATCAAATTACTTAATTATCCTTATTTATTTATTTCATTATTTAATTTTTTTTTTTAAATTTTGATTGGCATACAATCATTCCTACATCCACATAATATTTAGTTACAATATTTGAACCAATATATATATATATATATATATATATATATATATATATATATATATATATATATATATAGTGAGAGAGAGAGAGAGAGGTAAATTCAATTGAAAAAAAAATAATAAGTTGAGAATGAGAGAATTATTATCAGCCAATTGTTTTATATATGTAAAACACGTTCAGTTTAATTCATTAAGGATACGCTTCTAAATTTTCACATTATTTATTATTCATTTATCTGGATCGTTCCATGGTTCTTCATCAAGACCATCTGTTCTTCATCAATGACATCTATTCTTTATCAACATCATCTGTTCTTTATCAAAAATCATCGTCAACACATAGAAAACATCAAATCTTCTCAAAAAATCTCCGATTCTTCTTCGAAATGCAACAACTCATCATCCAAAAAGATTCTTTCTTAATATTAGGTATAAATTATTGCTCAAGTTTGTCACAATTCTTTGAAATTAAGGAAAACTATTAAAAATAAATCATATTTATCGATCTAACATCATTCAACGTTCTTCATTCATCGAAAAATTATCCACATAACCAACCGACTGAAGATTTTTGTAAAACTCATTTTTATAGGTTTGCAAAACCTCGTTTCAATAATTTTTTTCACATTTTTTTATGTCAGTGTATTGTTTATTCATCAATTTTAATAGTATTTGATTTCATTTATAATAAAATGCATAAATTAAATTATCTCGTAATATTCGTAAGTGAATATGGATCATAATATTCATAGGTGAATATGTTTTTAGACGAGAATCAATGCATTTTTTTTAACATAAAGCAAGTATATAATTCACAATGAATATATGGAATATTTACAAATTAACAAAACTGTCAACAAAACCAAGAAATACACAATATATGACATTAAAGCAAACAATATATTTGATAAGAATGTATATTTATTCATATACATCGAAACTTTTTTATGGTTAATAAAATAATCATATAAACATATCCTTTTTATTTTTTTGTTAATGAGATATTAATTTGTGAATAAGTGATATATTTTTTTAGGAAAATCAGAAAAATATCGTTTTGAGGTCCTAATCAAGAATGTAATTCTTATGCGAATAACATGTAAACATTATATTCATATGTGAATATATGTAATATTCTCAAAATAATATATGTAATGATCACATGTGAATATATGTAGTATTCACAAATGAATAAAATTGTTAACAAAATCAACAAAATACTAAATATATAAAATTAAAGATAAAAAGATGTTTGGTAAAAATATATATTTATCCACATACATCTAATCTTTTTGCAGTTAATAAAATAAACCTAAGCATATTTTTTTTTGTTAATGTGGTATTCATTTGTGAATAAATGATAATATATTTTTTGTAAAACCAAAAGAATAGAAAAGCATCATTTAGGGTTGTAAGTAAGTACCTAATTCATATGTAAATAACATAAAAAAAATATATTCACATGTGAATATATATATATATATATATATATATATATATATATATATATATATATAATATTTACAAATAAATATATGGAATAATCACATGACAATATATATATATATGTAATATTTACAAATGAATAAAATTGTTAATAAAATTGAAAATACAACCATTATATATATATATATATATATATATATATATATATATATATATATATATATATATATATATATATATATATATATATATATATATATAGGGAGATGATCAAATGAGAAATGAGAATATTTAAAAGGTTGAGAATAGGTAGACTATTACATTATCTCAATTGATCCTACTCATATATATATATATATATATATATATATATATATATATATATATATATATATATATATATATATATATGAGAAGAGGTCCAATGACCGAGGTCTAGTCCGAGGCTTCGGACGTGGCACCATATGCGAGGGTCGGACACGTGAGAAAAGCATACGAGGCAACTCCTGATTGGCTGAGACTTCGGTCCGAGGAGAATGTAACACGTATCGACAGGTGGCCTCAGATGACTCAGCAGCTCGGATGACTCAGCAGAATTTCGGAAACGTGGCATGTTCTAAGCGAAGGTGATGTGGCAAAAACGTGACTATGCGAATTTTCTCGATTTTTGTGCAAAAACTTCTAAAATTCATAGCATACGAGCTCCGTTTTTGACGTTATTTATATGTACGCGTAGGTAAAATTACGCTCTACAACTTTCGTTTATACTTCGTCGACTAATTATGATATTAATTTTTATATTATTATTTTTAACAGACCGGGACAGGAAATCCATTAAAAATTCATAACTTCTTTATCCGATGTCCGTTTTCGTCTGTCTTTTTACCGTTGTGCTACTATTGACGAGACCTTCGATTCTCGTTTAGGTCGTGTCAGCTAAAAACCACTCGATCTAAAATTCAAGTTTTTAGCTGTCTACTGCTAAGCTAGAACTTCAAAAAATCATAACTTCCTCATACGAAGTCAGATTTGGGCGTTCTTTTTATACATACTCTCGGTTTAACAGCACCACAAATTTTGTTTAGATCACTAAGGCTAAAAAGTAGTTTATCAAAAACTCACTTTTTACGACATTCAACACCGTGCTGGTTTGTCGCGAAACTTCGACATGTCATAACTTCTTCGTTATAACTCGGATTTTGGTATTCTTTATATCCTCGGAATCCTTGTTTCGACCACTACAACTTTATGTAAAGATATCGAGCTTATCTCACACTTTAATTTTGATGCTTATTTTTATTCTTTATTTATTACACATTTATAAATAAGTAGTAAGCATATAAATTTACATAATTCACATAATACTCAAATATTTCATCTTTATTATCTCAAAAAGTGTTACAATAGTTGACCTAGACTATTACATTATCTTAAATGGTTAGCCCCGAAACCTAGACATTACAATTCTCTCCCCCTTAGGATGATTCCGTCCGGGAATCATGCATCAGCAAACAAATGTGGGTAGCGACTCATCATGTCACTTTCTATTTGCCAAGTGAGATTCGTCCCGTTCGAATGTTTCATCGGACTAGCACTAAGTTGACCATCTTGCGTCGTAACTTGTTAGTCGTACGGTCAACGATTGCTTCGGGCTCTTCGATCAGCCTTTTATTTTCATCCATTCTTAACTCTAAGATTGGAATTATGTCGGGAACATCTCCCGTAAACTTTCTCAAATAACACACATGAAAGGTGTTATGAATGCCCTCCGGTTCTTCCGTTGATTCTAGCTTGTAAGCTTAATTCCCGATCCTCTGAAGAACTTTAAATGGTCCAATAAACCTTGGACTCAATTTTCCCCTTTTACCAAATCTTATAAGTCCCTTCCATGGCGAGACTTTAAGCAAAACCGAATCTCAAACTTTGAAGGATATCAGTTGTATTTTTTTTGTTAGCATAACTCTTTTTCTGATCTTGAGATGCTAACATCCTTTCTCTAATCACTTTTAACTTTTCAGCAGTCTGATGGACTATTTCAGGTCCCATAAACTGCTTCTCCCCAGCTTCCAGCCAACATGACGGTGTTCGACACTTTTCTCCATACAAAGTGTGATAAGGTGTCATCTTGATGCTCGAGTGGAAACTATTATTATAGTAAAATTCTACTAGAGGTAAGTGTCCATCCCAGTTACCTTGGAATTCTAGGGTACATGCTCTCAGCATATCCTCCAATGTTTGAATTGCTCGTTCGCTTTGACCATCAGTTTGCGGATGGTAAGTTGTACTAAAACACAACTTGGTACCCAATTCCTTTTGTAGACTCCTCCAAAACCTTGAGGTAGAACGGCTGTCATGATCTGATACAATCGTTATTAGAGCATCGTGAAGCCTCACAATTTTTTTCACATATGAATTCACAAGTTTATCCATAGACCATTTCCTGTTGGCTGCTATGAAATGCGCACTCTTGGTGAAGTGATCAACGACCACCCAAATCATGTCATGACTGTTCCTTGCTCTGGGCAGTTTAGTCACAAAATCCATGATAATATCTTCCTATTTACCCATGGGTACAGGTAAAGGTTCTAAACTCCCATACGGTTTCTGATATTGTGCCTTAACCCTAGCACAAGTTACACACTCGGCCACATACTTAGCAACATCGAGCTTCAGCGTCGGCCACCAGTAATAGGGTTTTAGATCCCTATACATTTTCGTACTGTCGAGATGAATTGAGTACATGGTCTTGTGAGCTTCTTCCATCAGAACATCTCTTACTCCTTCCGTCTTAGGTACCCAAATCCTATCTTTGAATACCTTCAGTCCTTGACCGTTTGTATCAAACACCAACATTTTACCCAAATGTTCCTCCTTCCGGTCAATTTTCTCTAAAGCTTCCTCTTGAGCTTTCTTTATACTTTCCAAAATTATAGAGACAACTTCAATTATCAACGTTCTTGGCCTTTTCTTTTCAAGATTTACCTTTCGACTGAGAGCATCAGCAGCAACATTTGCTTTACCAGGGTGGTAAAGTATCTCACAGTCATAGTCCTTGAGTAACTCTAGCAAGCGTCGTTGCCTCATGTTCAGTTTCTTCTGATTAAAGAGATATTGAAGACTCTTATGATTAGTGAAAAGTTTGCATTTAGTACCATAAAGATAGTGCCTCCATATCATTAAGGCGAATACTACCGCTGCCAGCTCCAGATCATGAGTGGGGTAGTTCTTTTCATGCTCCTTCAATTGCCTCGATGCATACACGATCACTTTATCCCTTTGGGTCAGAACACAACCTAACCCAACTCCAAAGGCATCACTATAAACTGTGAAGTCATCAACTCCTTGAGGTAACGAAAGAATCGGTGCTTCACACAACTTCTTCTTTAACTTCTCAAAAACTTCCTTATACTTCTCATTTCAAGTATAAACGGCTCCTTTGTGGGTCAAAGCTATTAATGGAGTCGCGATCGAAGAAAAGCCTTGGATAAATCGGCGATAATATCCGGCTAATCCTAAAATGCTTCGAATCTCCATAGGACTTTCAATCGTAACCTTCAAGTTACAAAATATATCCCTATTGAGGACTCCTTTTTCTTCTTAGAATAAATATTTTCCATCATTTGTTGTAACAGACCGATGGGTCATGTTCTAATGATCTCTCATTTTATAATGCACTACCTAGACTTGGATCTCCTAGGAAAAAATTTTATAACAAACTATACCTACCTTCATGTTCTAATGTGATACAATCACAGTTCAACATGTATCATTTCTAATTACCAACTTCTTTAACAACAAGCGCGATACTTCTATCGATCGCTTAGATCATCTTCACTTCAATCTTTTGGATTAAGTCAAATGCTACATCAAACTTGGTTCTCTGAACCACATGATAACCTCATCGTAGACGGACTCGATTCGATGTGACCTCTAAGGTCGGAATAACAATCATGTTCTTAGTCATTACCGAATTGATAGTAACGACAGACTAGAATAAGACGGAATCAATTACTAGCTCCTTGGTAACCTTGTGACTTTCCTTGATCCAAGTACGAGTCCTGTGCTTCCGATAGTATAGGACTCTACTACCATTCACACCTACTCATACTCGTCCCAAGTATTGTCTCGCAGTTCTCCAAATCACCATACAAGAATTTCACATAGTCATTCAATTCATCAGATGACAAAACCAGGGTTTATATTATTTCCTTGAAACAATTACACAAAGGTTCAAGTTTAGCCTATAATATGCCTCTAATAGGCTAAACCACTTGTTCTTATTCACATTACTACTTCATAACTTGATCTTCGGGTATTAAGTCTTTACTTCTACTTCCTAGCGTTGTTATTTGCTTTGTCAAGGATATTCTAAAATTCCCTTGGCATTAGCGGTGCACTTGGCCTTGTTACCTCATTTTTCTTCCGACAGTCCTTAGAAATGTGGCCTTCTTCCTTACATACGTAACACACCCTCTTGGGAATCGTACACTCATTAGCGTAATGCCCAATTTCTCCACACCTAAAGCACCTGTCACAATTCCCAGAGTGTTTAGTTTTGCACTTCCCGCACCATTTTCCTTTACCTCCTCTTTTGCCAGACTTTGAGAATATGTTGCTCTTGTTGGGCCTTGAAGACCCCTCAAATTTCCTCTTCTTGCCAACTTCAACCTTGTTGGCGGTCCTGTCATTGATCATTTCTTCAATAGACTTAGCAACCTAGATAGTTGCCTTAAGAACAGATGACTGACGCACTAGCACAGTAAGTTCATCCTTACTTTGTTGAAGTAAACATTTTGATTCTTCCATCTATTGATCCAACATCGTACGCACCATTTCCTACACCCCAGCCATCGTGACTGGCTTAGGCTGTGGATTATCATTTCTGAATTCGCTTTGCATACTCTCCATTTCGATCTATACACCAATCATAGGTGAATTTAGACCTTTATTTTCGATAGACGTTAAATCTTCGTTATTACTCCGAAACGTTTATATGTTTGTTCTAATATTGTAGTCATACGGTTAGAATCCTACACACATAAGGTTTCCAGATCCGGTCGGCAACAGACCATAGATTCGAACATATAATGGCATATATGGCAAACATATAGCATTTAGCACATAAAAGCATTTTAGGCATCTTTCCTAAAATAAACTAGTGCATGTGTCTAAAATATGGTAGACACTCATCTCACAATCATCACTTAGCATTCTAAGTTTAAGTCTAGAAATCCTACAATTTCTTAGTTCGCTTAAACTAATGCTCTGATACCAACTGTGAAATCCCCTAATTTCTCAGTCAGAAAAGACCGATTTAATTTATGCTTTTTAAAATAAAATCAGAGAAATCCTTTTAAAAGATGTTGCGGAATTGGTCCCCAAAACAAAACATGATAAAGGTTTAGCAAAACCTTTCTTTAAGAAATGTATAGTTTCATTTAATATCAAAACCTCGGGATGTCATGTTCCGATACATATCAAAAGCATAAACAAGACATTATAAGCCTTTCAACGGTTATTTACAAATACTGACCTATAATCCAAAAATCTCTCATCGTCCTCCGACTATGCTCGGGGTCCACTACCTGTAATCATAAAAAGTTGAGTGGGTCAGGCTTGGGAGCCTGGTGAGCATATAGGGTTTTCAACCCACAATAATAATAAACTTATTAAGTTCATCAATCAACAATAACCCTAATTACCCGTTCCCGTTATCCTCACTTTACGTCCCTAAACACTTATCACAAGGGACCTATCCTAAAGAATATCATCGGGATGGACACCACTGCTAAGGGGTTTCCTCAGCCTAACATGTCCTAAATGCAACCATGAGGGGGATGAAGTACATTGAATGAACGCTCAAGTTCATTAACACCTACAGGTTGCGGGCCTGCTAGCATTTCCACTGGACTGTCTAGAAAATTCAGTGGTCGTCATCCTAACTCCGCTAGATGACTGAATCTCAATCACATCGAGGCCTCTCATCACTTTATTTCATCACACACCAACTATCTACCCATGTTTTACCCAACATATTTGTAGATAAAAATACCTACTGTTTAAAACTTGTATAAAACATCAACTCAACAGTCACCTCAAATAAACAATTAATATATTTACACATAGCATGTATTTTAAGGTAAGTACTTCATATCTATGTGTAAAGTGAAAATAACTACACACTCACTTGATTTAATGAAAATCAGGCAGCAATTCGTTTCCTAAAACAATCGTTTCAAATAAAACTGGGAGTTTTATTTAGAAACCGGGCTCTGCAAGGGTCGGGCTTCAAAACCAAAAAGATAAATTTTCCAGGCTTCTTGGGAACTTCGGGTCGTATTTCGGGTGTTTGATATAATACCAGGGCTTTGGGGGAAGTTGGAATGTAAGAAATATTGAAAAAGGGGTTAAAAATGACAAGTTTGCGAAATATACCCGGGAGATCTCGCACCCTTCTATTTATAGGGGCGAGGCTTCTGATCCAAGGGCAGAGAAGTCTCCACGCATTAGCAGATCCGAGAAGAGGTCACGTGGGTCGCGCATGCGAGGGCCTCGCTGTCAGCCTCTAATTTAACCGAGGTCTAGTCCGAGGCTTCGGACGTGGCACCATATGCGAGGGTCGGACACATGAGAAGAGGGTACGAGGCAGCTCTTGATTGGCCAACCTTCGGTCCGAGGAGAATGTGACACGCATCGATAGGTGGCCTCGGATGACTCAGCAGAATTTCAGACACGTGGCATGTTCTAAGCGAAGGCGACGTTGCAAAAACGTGACTATGCGAATTTTCTCGATTTTTGTGCAAAAACTTCTAAAATGCATAACTTTCTAATACGAGCTCCATTTTTGACGTTCTGTATATTCACGTGTAGGGAAAATTACGCTCTACAACTTTCGTTTAGACTTCGTCGGCTAATTTTGACTTTAATTTTTATATTATTATTTTTAACAGACCGGGACATGAAATCCATTAAAAATTCATAACTTCTTCATCCGACGTCCGTTTTTGTCTGACTTTTTATCGTTGTGCTACTATTGACGAGACTTTCGATTCTCGTTTAGGTCGTGTCGGCTAAAAACCACTCGATCTAAAATTCGAGTTTTTAGTTGTCTATTGCTAAGCTGGAACTTCGAAAAATCATAACTTTTTCATACAAAGTCAGATTTAGGCATTCGTTTTATACATACTCTCGGTTTAATGAGCACTACGACTTTCGTTTAGATTATTAAGGCTAAAAAGTAGTTTATCAAAAACTCACTTTTTACTACATTCGACACCATGCCGGTTTTGTCGCGAAACTTCGACATGTCATAACTCTTCGTTATAACTCGGATTTTGGTATTCTTTATATCCATGGAATCCTTGTTTCGACCAGTACAACTTTATGTAAAGATATCGGGCTTATCTCACACTTTAATTTTGACGCTTATTTTTATTCTTTATTTATTACACATTTATAAATAAGTAGTGAGCATATAAATTCACATAATTCACATAATACTCAAATATTTCATCTTTATTATCTCAAAAAGTGTTACAATAGTTGACCTAGACTATTACATCATCTTAAATGCTTAGCCCCGAAACCTATGCGTTACACATACACACATACACGCTATAAGAATTGGTTTGTAAATAAATTTATTTGTATATTATACCTCTGTTATTTTACATGTGAATTCAACATTATACTAAGACAAACAATATTGTATTGTTTGTGAAAACCATTTAAATTTGAATTTTACACGATCAAAATAACGAATATAATAAATTGTATAACATTTACAGATGAATATAAAAATATATAGTCTTCTTCAATAGGATCTTCACATTTACACCAACTAATTGTTGAACATTTGGATATGAACTGGTTTGATTGAAAAGTTATTCATTTATTGAATTAAGATCACTGTCGACAAACATGTAAATACACACTAAAAATGTTAATAAACATATATTTTTAGTTTGTAATAATAACGATTTATTCACATCATATATTCACAAATGAAGGTATAATCATATGTGAATATTGTGTAATACTCACATATGAATATACAATCTAATATTTAGTCTTCTTCAATAGCATATGCGAGGGTCGGACACGTGAGAAGAGGGTACGAGGCAGCTCTTGATTGGCCAACCTTCGGTCCGAGGAGAATGTGACACGCATCGATAGGTGGCCTCGGATGACTCAGCAGAATTTCAGACACAGGGCATGTTCTAAGCGAAGGCGACGTGGCAAAAATGTGACTATGTGAAAATTGTATATTCATATGTGAGTATTACACAATATATTCACATATGAATAACATAAAAACATGAATACTTGTTTTTATGCTTTAATAATCATATAGTGATTCATGTGTAAAAACATATTCATATGTGAATATTAGTTTGTAATTTAGTTTATGCATTTCATCAAATAATTGGAGTCTGTACAAGTTAGCTTTTATAAATATGGTAAAAAAACATGATTGTTGAACTACTCAAAACTTAGAAAACATTAGATCGATATAGAATTATATGAAATTTACAAAAAAAAAAAAGAAAAAAGAAAAGAAAAAAACCGATTTAATGTTATTCTATCCCTAATTTGGAAGTTTTGTTTGACGATCGATGTTGAACGATTGGTATGAAGTGGATATGTTGTTGATTATCGATGGTGATGATGATCTAATGACTTTGAGATTATAATTAATCAAGTATGTTGAAGATAGGTTCATACTAAAGATGAATTAATGTACGATTGAAATAACCAAAAACTAATTTTTTGTTGTTCACAATTGAATGATGTTGATGAACGTGTTATTTTATATTTTATTATGTTGATCTAGGGTTTGGTTGAAGAAATTTAGAAAATTGTTGAAGGTTGGAGAAATATTGATGACGAACAATCTATTAGGGAAGCATTTGATATGTTATCTAATTATCCATAATTACTTGTTTGTCCTTGAAGGTTTAATTCTTATATCATATTTTGAAGTTTTCCACCGTCTCTTTTAACCTTAGATGATAATTAAATGATTGGTTGATAATGATTTTCTCATTCTTAACAGTTTTTCTCAATCGTGCCCTTCTCTCTCTCTCTCTCTCTCTCTCTCTCTCTCTCTCTCTTTATATATATATATATATATATATATATATATATATATATATATATATATAAGTAAGTTCAAATAAAAATAGTAAATAGTATGAGAACGTAAAAACACTATTTTTATGTTATTATTCTTTAATTAATTTTGTATATGTGTATTGTTGAAGTAATTCTAATATAAATATTAACTTTCGAGTAGTCATATATTCATTATAATCTTATTATTCTATTATAAACTTATGTATGAACATTTTTGTAGTAAATTCTAATTTTAATTTTAACACTTGACTATCCATTTATTCTTTACTGAGTAATGACATAAAGGTGTCGATACAAAATTCATTGCAGAATAATAACATAAAAAAGTATTTTTACGTTCTCACACTATTTACTGTTTTTATTTGAACTATAACCTATATATATATATATATATATATATATATATATATATATATATATATATATATATATATATATATATATAGAGAGAGAGAGAGAGAGAGAGGTTCAAATGTTTTCTTACAACTATTATGTACATGTATGGACCACTGAGAATTTCGTAATAATTTAATCATTAAATTTAGGAATGAGGGTAGCTTGGTCATTTTACTTTTACAAGCCAAAAATAAATCTTTTATAACTGGAAAATATTTAAATGAAATCTACAATATTTTTAAAAACCCTAAGCGATGGCTTCCTCGAAATCGTTAGATGCCTATTTTCTTCTTTTCCATCATAAATTAGTCGATCATCATCTTCATCCTCTCCGCTCCCTTATGGATTGTCTAGGTTTCTATTTTTTCAACCCTAAAAAACCAGACACTCCTATTTCATTCAAAATCTTCCCCAAAGCCAAAAGAAGAAAATCCATTAACTAAGCCAAAATCAGAAACAAGATTAGTCAAGTCAACAGGCTTAATCACTTCCCCAAGGAGCATACCCGAAATCTACAAAGAAAAAGAGAACACCTTGACGAAATTTTCATTTTCAGATCTCATGAATGCTACCATTAAATTCAACAAGCTTTTAAAGATCGGAGAAGGTGGGTTTGGGAGTGTTTACAAAGCAAGAATCAGACTTTTAGAAACTCAAAAGAGTTTTATTGTCCAAAGGAGCACATAGCTTTACGAATTTAGTCTCCTTCTCGCGTCAGGTGTCTCGGACTCACGGTGTTCAAAAAATTTTGTTCTTCATCAAAGTGTGCAACGACAAAGACAGGGACCAGTCTGAACACCGATCTATTGTTGTTAGTTGTTAACAGCTGAAAATTAGCTTTCTGAAGGTAAGATATTTATTTCTTTTGTCGCTTAGTAATTAATGAGATTTGATACTAATGTTACGAACCTTTTGAGGAAATATCGCACTCTGGTTCCCTATTTTTGGGTGAGTTTTTTTGTTTTTCAAATAATTGACTTGATTGTTTGGAATTTATGCATAATTTAAGGGGAAGTGAAGGAACTATTGTGTCATTAGTGTTGCCCATAACCTATTTGTTAAATTGCCTAAGTGCGTTTTGCTTCCATTTTTATTTATTTTGGTTCGAGACATAGGGATCTCTTGCCTTTATGCGTTAGTTAAGGGCTCATTTTTATTTATTTTGGTTCGAGACATAGGGATCTCTTGTCATTCTCATAGAATTTCATCGTGTTTTGCAGTGGTTTAAGGGACAAACATATACAAGACGTCTAGGAGCAAACCAAGAATTTGAATGGAGATTCTTTTAAGAATCACGATATTTTTTTGCAAAAGATTTCAAGAATGATAGAATACACTCGGCTTGAATTTAAAATGATAGTTGCACATAAGGTCAACATTCTGCTAGAATGGAATCTCGAATTCTAATTCTATCATAATAGAATCTTGAATTCCAAGTCAACTTAAGTAGTGAATTACCAAAGAGACCACATAATGGAATCATGTAAGCAATTCTATCAGAATAGAATTGGTCTCCATTCTTGTTATTGGTCTCCATTCTATCAGAACGTATTGTTTTATTCTATTTGAATGCACGAACATTTTTAATATTTGAAAGTTGATTATATTTTTATTTATGGATTTAGGTTTTTAAGAGGCTGCTATTGATGTGGAAAAGGAAGAAAATATGGAGAACAATAATGTATTCTAGCAGAATGTATTATGGTAGTATGTATAACGTGATTCTTAGCAATAATATTCTTTCAGAATTGATTAGTGTTTTTGAATTTTTTCCCTTTTTAATCATTTTTAGTTTTAATCTTCAAGAATAAATGTAATTCGTAACCACTATTAGTCATATATTTTTTTAAATGAATGTAATTGTTTTTTATAGTATTATTCTGTAAGAATTCAGGTAATTATTAAATATGTGTTGATAATATAGAAAACATTATTCTTGATAATATATGTTGTATAAATCTTTATGAAGCTTAATTATCAAATATATGTTGAATGAAATTCTGTAAAAATAAAATTGGTAATGCATTTACTAGTTTATGGTTGACATTTGGTCATTTTAAAAGAATAAATTTGATTATTATTCAAAATTACATTGAATTTAAAATTAAAGTAATTTTAAAAAATTAGATTTTTAAAATTTAGATAATTAATGATCCATTAAAACCTGAAATTTTCCTTTTTAAATATAGTTAATTGTCCAAAATACCCTTATGATGAAATTTGTCTGATTATATGATACATGTTATCCTATTATAATATTATAGACCCTCAAATCATGACCATTAATTATATTCATCCATTGGTCCAAACTTGTCCTTGTAGGCACACAATAGATGTAAGGAACAATAACCTAGCTCTCTCTCTCTCTCTCTCTCTCTCTCTCTCTGTATATATATATATATATATATATATATATATATATATATATATATATATATTGTAGGAAATAATATTACGGAAATGTACGAAAGTTAACAAGCAAGCAGAAAAAACCGAGGCATGTGTTTAACAAATTGTCCTTAAAACAAATTCGTCCGCTACCGGGTGTTTGTTTCCCAGGATACAACAGTGTGAAGTGGTTCTTCTCGATCACCCAAACCCTCAATAGGCCTGGATTTTACCTTTAATTCAACAAGAAAACTAAGAACATGAAATGGAGAATAAGAGAGTTTTTGTATTCTTATTAGTGTTCTCAAATGGTTGTATAGTTGTAGTATTATACTATACAATCTATAATATCCCATTTAAACACCTCTATTAATCACAAAATTAATGTGTATAAATATGTAATTAAATTGTAATATTAATTATAATTTCAGTTACAAAAGAAAGAAAATTTTCCAATCCCTGAACTTTTCTTTTCTTTCTCGCAACCATTAAACTCTTTTATTTACTTCTTCCAACACCCTTACTTTAAGGATTAATTTCTCATTCATATAAATCCATTTTGGACATGTTAACAAAATGGGGACTTCCCATTTTTATAAATTAGTTATCACCAATTTTCCAACAATCCCCCACGTGAATGAAAACTGATCTGATATTTTCAAGCTACCTTGATAAAATCTAACAGTTGAATCACACATTGGATAGGTAGGTGTTACCCTTTGAACTTTCCCTTAAGATACATATTTATTTTACTAGCGGACCAGTAGACTCGATGTCCTTGAACTGTTCTGCCTTTTGTGTAAATAATCAATATGTGTCTCATATGATTCTCCCTGGCCTAGTTAAGTTCTCATTAATGTGTCTGTTATGGTCATGGACACTTTACTGGTTTTGTAAGAGCTTTTAGGAATGTGACCATACAATTCCCTTTGAAGCGACCCCACTGCTCTCTCACATAGGTGACTCTATAATAATCATTAAAAGCTAATTCATGATGATTTCAATTATATCATCCACGACTATAAGCTTAACCTGCATCACTGTTTGTTTTAGGAATGAGCTGGGGTTGACCCCCACATTGATTCACAAATGTTATATGCAAGTAGGTTGTCCCATTAAACCTAGATTTTGGGATCTCCAGTCAACTAGGTTAGTTTTTCCTTCACAATAAACCATTGAACCTAGATATTGGGATCTTAAAACAAATTTGTTTGTACCAAATGAACTACAAATTAGAAACAATTTTAATTGCATTTTTTTATATTGTGCGATTTTTATAATGAAAAAAAAGGAAAGTTTTGTGATTTTGAAGCATCTTTGGTCATTAAGTCATTAAGACATGTATTTGTAATTAAGTATCTAATTTTCCAGCTTTGGTACTGTTTCTATTAAGTACCTAATGAGTTAAGAAGCTAGCTTAACTCAAAAACACAAATTATGTGTCGCTGTGAAATGCTCTAATCTGTCCCAATCTTTAAAAAATCATAACTTAGTCATGGATACTCATTTTTTGTTGAAACCAATTCCCAATGTTTGGTATATGAGTCTACTTCGTTTCATTAATTTTGGCCTAAAGTTGTAAACAACTCTAACTAGGTTGAAAAGTACGATTTTCACTAACTGGTTAGATTTTAACAACTATGATACACAAATTTTAACAACTATGATACTAATTGGTTTTTAATATATTCCAGAAATTGTATCAACTAGAAAAGAGCTAACACTTAGCGATGTGGTGTGTGTTCTAAAGATTAGGAAGAAATCGGTCTTTAGATAAGCATGGTTTTTTATTGGGTTTTGAGTCAAATAAGTTTGTATTAAACATAAAGGGCATGTTTATAGGCAAAGGCTATTCAGATGGTGGAATGATTAAATTCCATATAATGGCTAATAAGCCTGATATCAGTGACATGAATAATCATTCCACTTATTGGTTTGATTCTTCTAATGTGTGACATGTTAGACTTAGACATGTTATTTTTTAAACATTAAAATGGTTAATCATCTTGTTTACAAGAGGTGGAACCAAGTACTTCATCATGTTTTTGATGATAGTATATAGTATTGATCTGTCTATTTACATAAAAGTAAGGGAGATCAAATATATATAAGTTTGTGTTATACAAACATGAAGAAATATGTTATGTTGCTCGAGGATACATCCAACAATAGATGTATATGTTGGAATACATATAAGAGCCCCAAAAGTCATTAAAATTCCAATGGAAATTGAACCCTTGTATTGGTTGATACATATGTGTGTGATATGAAATCGAATCCGTCTAACGGTGGTAATAAGTACTTAATCACTTTATTGATGATTCCATTAAACTTTGTTATGTTAATTTACTTAAAGGTAAAGATGAGGCAATATACAAGTTTAAAGTGTATAAAAGTAAAATTGAGGAACAACTCAACAAAAAGATTATAGTACTAAGAAGTGATTGTGGTGGTAAATATGTATCACCATTTAATGAATTTTATGCAAATTATGGTATAACACATGAGCTAATTGCACCTCATTTGCCACAACAAAATTGGCATTGTGGAAAGGAAAAATCACAGCTTAAAGGAACTAATGAATGTCATGTTGTTAAGTTTTAGGTTGTCACCCTTAATGTGGGGGAAAGTTTTGTTATCAACTAATTGCCTTTTAAATGAGGTACCTAAAAAGAAAACAAATAAAACACCATCCAAGTTATGGTCGTGTATAAAACCATCTTATAAATACATTCAAATGTGGGTGTGTCTCATAAAGGTTGTTATAACTAACCCCAAGGTGGTAAGGTTTGGACACTAGATTTTTGGTTTCATCTTTATTGATTATACACAAAACAATAGTGCTTATTGTTTTATTATACACGACTCTAAAATAAAAGGCTCAATAATGGAATCAACAAATGTATCATACTTTGAAAATGTATTTCCATTGGGAATAACTAAGCCTCTCATGAAGAAGAAATGGGGGAAGAAATATATAATGATGGAGTAAAAGGGTACAAGTGAAAAATCAATTGGAGATGATTTATGCACGCATATGGTTAAAATAGAGCCTCAAACTTTCAAGAAGGAATTCACTTCCTCTTAAAAATCTAAATGAAAATAGGAAATTAAAATTGAAATGGATTATATCTTGCATGGGATCTAGTGGATATACATCTAGGATGTAAACCACTAGGTTATATAAGGAGCTTTAAGGGGAAAATGAAAGCAGATAAATCGAAAGAACATGATAATAGGTTGGAACACAATTGTATATGGTTTAAGTAGAAATATATATATATATATATATATATATATATATATATATATATATATATATATATATATATATATATATATTGATTCCTTGTTTATAAATTTAGAATTAAATGATACTTCTATACTCCAAGAAGTTATTTCCACTAAATCCAATAATATTGGTTGGAATTCATCAAAACAAGATAAAGGTTTTGATAAATATTAAGACATTAACCATGAAGTTGAAAGGACTATAAATGAAAATATGAGTATTCTAAGTTTGGAATCATATGATCATTTCTTAGAAGATCATATTGGATTAATTTGTAAAAAACTAATAATTGTTCTATCGGTTGAACTATTAAGCTTGAGAAATTACATCGGTTTAGTGGATTTCCAAATGAGAAGTAAGAGCTGATGACATATTTGAAATACATGTTTGGATTAAAAACATAAAAATGTCTTGATTAATTTCATTTGTATGCTCTTATAATTATATGTGCTTTAACTTCTCAAAATTTGGAGGCATATCATTCTGATATGAAACTAAAACTTCTAAATATATATTTAGAAGCATAAATCTACATGGAACTGCCAAGAAGTTATCTTACACGATGGAAAGTAACAAAATGTGTGAGTAGTAAAGTCATTATATGATTAAACTAAGATTTG
This sequence comes from Lactuca serriola, assembly GCF_051521515.1. Lineage (NCBI taxonomy): Eukaryota > Viridiplantae > Streptophyta > Magnoliopsida > Asterales > Asteraceae > Lactuca > Lactuca serriola. The sequence goes on from NC_136411.1 coordinate 331,733,313, forward strand.
GAACAATAGGTATAAAAAGTTTGAATATATCAGTCAACATCAATGGATGTGATGAAATAGATCCATATAAATGGCACTTTAAAGTGATATTCTATTTTATGACATAGTAGGATCCTTGAGAGAGGATACCTATAGAATTTTACATGTTGATGGTTAAAACAAGAAATTGAATGGAAAAATACGATATTTGCAAGGAAACTCATGTATGGAATATTCATAATTACATCTGGCCAATGTCACAAATACATGTAGTACATATGTTTATCGTATTATGTTGACACAATTATGCGTACTCAATTTTGGTAACTATGGTGTAGTAATAACCATATTGATAATCGTCAACATTTGTTGGAAAATATAGGAGAAAAAATTTGAAAGTTTATTCAAGGTTGGAAAATGAACTAAAGTGCTTTGTATGTTCTTGAGAGACGTCCCATGATGAGCCGATAACTCATATATATGTACATGATGATGTAAATAATGGTGAGTCTAGACATATTTGTCAAATACATAACACCATTCAACAACGACTCTCAAGATGAATTATCTTTAATGACTACATAAAGTCAAAATAAGATTGCGGATCCACTAACGAAATGATTGAAATGAGAGGTCGTTATGAGGAATGGGACTAAAACCCATGGATAACAAAAGTCATTGTGAAGGAAAATCCAACCTAGTTGACTAGAGATCCCAAGATCTTGGTTCCATGGGACAACCTACTTGCATATAACATTTGTGAATCATTATGGGGGTTAACCCCAACCCATTCCTAAAACAAACAGTTATGCAGGTTAAGCTTATAGTTATAGATGATAAATTGCAACTCATCACGAATTAGCTTTTAATTATTATTATAGAGTCACCCATGTGAGAGGGAAGCAGAGGGTCGCTTCAAAGGGAGTTGTATGGGTCTATTCCTAAGAGCTCTTACAGAACCAGGAAAATGTCCAGGCCAATAACGGACACATCAGTGAGAACCTAACTAGGTCATGGAGAATCATGTGAGACAAGTATTGATTATTTACACAAACGGCAGAACAGTTCAAGGATATCGAGTCTACTGGTCAGCTAGTAAAATAAATATGTATCTTAAGGGAAGGTTGAAAGGTAACACCTACCTATCCTATGCATGATTCAAATGTTGGATTTTATCTAGGTAGCTAGAAAATGTATGATAAATTTCCATTCATTTGGGGGATTGTTGGAAAAAATGAATGAGAAATTAAGCACCAAACTATGGGGTTTAGAGTGGTTGAACGGTTAAACAATTAAATTAAACAAAATTTTTATTGTGTTAATTTTTTTGTTTAAAATTGAATTAAAATAGAAAAATAAACACAATTTCCGTTACAAATTTTGTGTTTAATATTGATTTAGTTCAATAATTAAAGTGTCTTTTTATAATCAACATAAATTGTAATTATGGTGAGAGTTACAGGTTTGCACTATAAATATAGTGATCTTGTATAAGGTAAAGTACATTGAAAAAACTCTCTACTCTTCTCCCTTTCTAATGATGCATTTTTACAGAATGTATCAAGATAATATCCGAACCTTGTTGAGTTCGGCGGTCTTGAAGAACCGTTCTTGCTGTTGTATCCTGGGAAACAAACACCCGGAGTGGGTCGAATTTGTTTTAAGGAAAATGTATCAAACACAAACCTCAACTTTTGTTAATTTTCTGTTTTGTTTTCGTTTATCCCTTATATATATATATATATATATATATATTATATATATATATATATATATATATATATATATATATATATATATATATATGAATGAATTAATGAACCAATCTAAAACATCGAAATTTAAAGTGATCAACGACCAAATAAAATATTGTAGATTTGCACATTAGACGCGCATGCACTGGATTATACCAAAAATTCACTTACTTTCTTTTTTTAGTTTTATTTTTAAGTCATGTATTTTGTCAAAAAGAAAAAACGAGTATAGCATTGTTCATGATTTTCATCCTCTTTAAACAGAGATCCATATTGATATATAAAAAACATTTCTTTTTTCAAATAACCCACTTCATTTTCTTTGTTTTTTGAAAAGTTAAAGTTTTTTTTTTCATCTAAAAAATTAATAAATATATCAAAATTCGTATTTTTAGTTCCCTATAAATATAGATGAAGGGTTTTAGTATAATATAACATCCTATGGTGCACATACAACCCTAAATACCTTGGATCTATGTTTTCACTAATTATACATGCAAAGGAGTTTCTAAGGCATTAAACCTATAACTAGCATGCATTTTCACATACCAAATAAGATACTAGTTAGAGTAACATACCTTTTGTGTTGTAGCTTGATTCCATGGAGCTTAAGAGCCTAGTGCCCCATGTGCGACACCTCAAATGGTTCATATAACACCAACAACTTGGAATAACTTGAGAGAAAAGTGCTTATGCTCAAAATCGCCTAGCCCTCTCCTATGAACCTTTTTTTGGGCTGATTTCTTGAGCTGGGTCTTTATATATTATGGCTATTAAGGGTACACCAAGTACCTCATGTCTTTCCATATTCTTCATGATCCATGGGTTAAAACCTCCATGGAGTATCCATAGGTTACTCCATGGGTTTAGCCCAACATTAAGAACTATGGATCATAAGACCATATATATATATATATATATATATATATATATATATATATATATATATATATATATATATATATATATATATATATATATATATATATATATATATATATATAGGTTCAGGTTCATTTGAGACCATTCTAATTTTGTGAGACCGTGAGACCAAATCTAAAAATAATTTTAAAATGCAAAATAAATGGAAAAATCCGAAAATTCTTTTTTTAAATATTATTTTCGGAACTTCAATTAACTAAAAAAAAATAAAAAAAATCCCGTTTTTTTTGAAAAATACGAGAAATATTCTTATAGAATATTACACGGTACATATTCTAAAAAATAATTTTAAAATGCAAAATAAATGGAAAAATCTAAAAATTCTTTTTTGAAATATTATTTTAGGAACTTGATCTAACTAAAAAAATTAAAAATAAAAAAATCCCGTTTTTTTTGAAAAATACATGAAATATTCTAATAGAATATTACACTGTACATATTCTAAAAAATATATTTTTAAAATGCAAATAAATGAAAAAATACAAAAATTATTTTTTTAAATATTATTTTCGGAAGTTGAATTAACTAAAAAAAATAAAAAAATGTGTCTCACTGTCTCACAAAATTAGGTCGTCTCACATGAACCTAACCCTATATATATATATATATATATATATATATATATATATATATATATATATATATATGAATGAATGATTTACACAATCAATCCCCATATATTTAATTAGTGTCTTTTGATCACAAATTAATTCCAAATTAGTTCTTGATAAATACTAATTAAATAATAAAATTTCATATTAATATATTAGAACTTATAATATATTAATAAATCATAAATATCCTTTTCTCACAAAAGGCTATCGAAATTATTCCGATGTCATGCAACCCAAATGGACCATGCCAAATCAGGTTAAATACATACCAATTATAATTATGGACTTAGACAATAAACCAACAATAGATTCATATTTATTTAAAAAATATTTTTCTTTTCAAAATTTTAGCTAACATACAAGTTGTGAATGTTGAAAGCTGAATTATATATAGTTTAAATTCACAATATGAATAATTGTTAGTCAGATTTACATTTTGAATCTTGAAAACTAAATTATATATAGCTCAAACTCACTATATGAGTAACTCACTTGTGAATTTTACAAAATTAATTAAAAAATCCACTTTATTTTGTTGTTGCTGTTGTTGTTGTCCTTTCTTAGATTTAGTTTTAATTTTTGTCGAATAAATAAAATAAATAGTTAAAAATACATATTTTTTTACTATTTAAATAGACATTCATATTGATGTATAAAAGAAATTTCAAATTTTTAGCTTAAATTCACCTTATGAATCTCCTGGAAACTGAAATATATTCGGCTCAGATTCACATTGTGAATTCTGAAAACTGAATTATATTCGTATTAGATTCGCAATGTGAATAAATTTATTTGTAAATTTTTGAAAAATAATTTATGAGTAATAAAAATGTTAAATATTATAAAATTACATTGAAATATATTTCTATTCATATATAAATTTCACTAAATAAATTTGTTAATGATCAAAGAATTGAAATAGTAAATCACAGTACGAATTTCATTAGATTTAGTTGATTATTTTTATTGATTTTGATTTCTATTTTTTGAGTACAAAAATTGAAAATTTTGGTATATTTAATATTTATAAAAAAATAAACCTAAATATTGAAAAATAATAATAATAAAATGAAGTGAGTTTTTTTCGATAAAAAAGTTATTTTTTATATATCAATAAGATCTTTATTTAAGGAGGACGAAAAATCATGAACAATGATATATTCGACAAAAAACATGGCCTAAATACAATTAAACGAAAAAACTTAGTTTTTTAGTATAATCTGACACGTTCATGTCTAATGTAAAAATCTACAACTCTTTTTCTTGGTCATTGATCATTATAATTTTCGACGCTTACGATTGATTAATTGGCTTGTTGTTAATAATGGTTCTCTATTCAACATCATAATATATATATATATATATATATATATATATATATATATATATATATATATATAGGGTTAGGATCAAATATAAATCACAAGTATTGTGTGAATTAACGACCGAATTCTGACCATTATACTGAAAGAAATTAATGGTTATGATCTTGTGGTATATGGTATTAACATAGAGTATCATTTACTATATAATTACATTTAATTGATTCGAAAGGAAACTAAGACATTTAATTAAGAGAGAAAAATAAATTTTACCTACATTTAAGGGAAATATAACAAAGTAATTAATTAAAATCAAAACAAATCAAAATTAATACAAATCAAAATATAATGTGACTATGAGAATCATTAGTTTTCATGAAAAATAAACAAATATTTATGAAAAGTAAGAATCATAAATTCTTGAAGAATATAATGTTCTATTTTAAACATTAACTTGATTTTTAAGGATTAATGTTAAGAATCAGTTTAACTTAACAATGAAATATATTCTTGTAGAATTTAAATTAAGAATCGGTTTAACTTGTAACCAAATCAAATATTATTGTAGAATTTAGAAGTAAGAAATGGTCTTGAGATATTTCATTCTTTCATTCTTTATACAACTAAAAACATCTTGAAGAATTGAAGTGTTGTTGCACTGTAGGACCATAACCATTTGTATAATATGACCACAAATTTTTATACAAAACTGAAGAAATGCTTGAAGAATTTAAGCATTATTTAAAATTGTTGTATATAACTAAAATATTCTTAAACAATTCTTTAAGAATGAGAGCGTGAATGTGAAACAATGTTGGTCCACTGATGGTGTTTAGATGTCACAATGATGAATGCGACGATGTTGGTGGGTGAAGGAATGTTGATCAAACTGTTGGTTGTATAAGGTGATTATGGTGGTCTTGACGCGATCAGAACTAGGTATTGATTACATGTGATACTCAATTTGGGAAACCAACCTCCGTTTCTAATTCTACTTGTATCATGTATTCTCCTGCTCCACTAAATCTTATACAAACAAGAGCATCCAAGGTGGCACCCACATGTTTTGTTGTTATCCAAAATTTGAGTTCATTCTTAGAGAACAATCATTCTAAAAGAATAAAATTAAAGTTTCCCCGCCTTTTTTAGTTGTCTAGGTCTAATCAATTTGCAGGATTACATGTGAAGAATATTTCCCTTCTTCATTCTGAAAGAATAGTAGCCTTACTCAAACTAAAGGCTTCTTTATTCTAAAAGAATATTATTATGAAAGAATTTACAAGTTAACTCTTTACTAGGTAAAGCAAACAAGTTATGTTACTCTAGGTGAAAATAAAAAATTATAAAGTTTGAAACCATTTAATGCTAAAGTTTGCAAACCTATATGTATTATTCAATTAAGTAAAATATATAAATCAAAATAATCATATCCCATTCTTAATTTCTTAAAAAGGCCAATCTTCACTTCTTAATGTGTCTTGCAACACTACAACACCAATTATATAAGTTCATTTTAAAAATTATAAATCATAAATGGATAATTTTGCAGGTATAATAATAATTTATAGGAAATTATATGCAATCATAATCTTCATATAATAACACTGGAATTAGATACAATGAATTTCAATAACAAAATCCTCAATTTCATCCCCTAAATTATAACGGTGATGTTTATATACAATACATAATATGCATAGATAATCATGTAAATATCACCTTCTAGATTACTACTATTATCAATAATCTGGAATCCATTATGTCGTTGAATTTAAAATTTTCATCTTCGTTACTTTGTGGTGTATATTAATTTGTCCCAACTGGAAATGTTTAATCACTTACAATTAGGAATTGTTCTGCAGCTATAACATGTTATTTAATACAACACATTTGACATATATTAATATAATTCTTCAAGAATATGTTTCATTTAGTAGGCTATAAAACTAGATAACAGTTACGAGTAAAGTGTATGCAATGTATGATTATACACACATTAAACACAATTTTTAATAACATTTTATAGAACAATGAACATTTTTTATACTGGGTTAATCACTAGATACATAACATTAATATGATTTAAAAATATGACATTGTTTATTCTTGGACAATTCTTCATATCATGATCAATCAACTACTTGCAAATATTATAATAACTCTGTCTATACTTTAAAATGAAATAATACACTACAATATATACAAAAGCCATATTACTATAAAAATTTGACATTAGTATCTCTATAAGAATGCTTAAGTACTTTTTGCCAAAATTATTCTTGAAGATTATACTTTTCAAAAAGTAGTACAAGGCAAAAAGAAACATACATTCTTTGTAATTTGTAGTAAAATTCCTTAAAATTTGCTAAACAAGTATGTAAATAATATAAATTTAGAAAAAAAAATATCGAATAAACAATGAGTTAAATAGTATACTCTACCGTTTACCCATTCTTCAAGAATGTGAATGTATATTTCACATATCAAATGAATACAGGTTTCGTGTGATTATAACTTTATAAAAACCTAAACCCTATAAAATTTAAGAAAATTCCTTAAGAATTAATAAACAAGTACGTAAATATTCTAATATATCAAAGAATCTCAATATGAAAAATAATTTAAATAGTATAATCTACCATTTACTTATTCTTTAATAATGTGAATGTATATTTCATATATCAAATGAATACATGGCTTCCTGGGATCATAATTGCACAATAACCTAAACCCATTAAAATTTAAAGAGAAAGAATACATAAATTTTACCACTTTTCCTGAATCGCGTTGACAAATGTTCATCTTGATGTGTTTTTACTGCAAATTGATTTATAAAAACCAATCAAAAATAAAATAATTATTTTGAGTTTCTTCAAATCGATTCTAATGGAGGATAAAAATACTTCTTACGATGTGATTAAGTGATAAACGAATAAGATGAACCGGAAGAAACCTATTTAAAAGCTATAATGTATCTTCAATTGTCAGATATATCGATTTGTTAATTTTAGATAAATGTTTTATTGATTTTAGTATTCTGAATTTACTCTTGAGAGATTGAAGTTGATCGATGACTAATATTAAGTCATACATTCACACAATATTTAGGGTTCATATATGAACCTAACTCTCTCTCTCTCTCTCTCTCTGTATATATATATATATATATATATATATATATATATATATATATATATAACTCGGTGAATGTACGTGCGTCGCGAAGTTTAAAAATTAATTATGTGCGTCCATATTGAGTTTGTTTTATTTATATGAGATAATTTGTATAAGGTTCTAAGTTATTATATAAACGATGATTATTTAAGTTAGTATTGATAAGATTAATTGATATATATATATATATATATATATATATATATATATATATATATATATATATATATATATATATATATATATAGGTTCAAATGTTTTCAACATCTATTTTGTACATCTAACACCAATCAAAATTAAGCAAAAATAAAATCATTATTAAATCATAAAAGGGTATAATAGTAAGCTCTGCACTAACTTATATGGAAATCGCTAAGATATTGGACCAATTCTCCTTAAATGAAGTCGCTCTACATCTAAAAAACACTACACCACCAACCGATCACGTCTGCAATGATTTTCCCCCTTCCCACTGTTTTCTCTTCTTTTTACTATCCTCCACCATATTACGACTACCTTCCACCATCAACTTCAAGGGGTAACTACTACCCTGTTTCGACCTAGGGCTTGTTTCCCTCTTTGCATCCATCTCTGTTTCTCCAATCGACACTTATACAGTATAGATGCCCCCGTTTCCCTCTTTTCATTCATCTTTGTTTCAATTTTGATTTTTTTTTGGTTTTTTGATGGTTCTTCAGTTCTTCCAGTACATCAATCGGAATGTTTTCCGTATCCCTTACTTATTGATGTTCATGTAATCTACCGATCACCATGCAAGTGTTTCATTTAAATATAGTTTATTTTTTAAGGAAATTTAGTTGTGATAATAACTAATTGGTTGTTGTAATATTAAATATTGGCAAATACGGGATTAATTTGATAATAAAGCGGTTTCACAAACATTGGAAACTGTGACCATATGTCAATGATAAGGAAGTCTCAAATCACTATGTTTGATGTTATCTTGAATTCTGGTTAATTCGTATGAAAGTTATTGTAAAAAATTTCACTAGTAGTTGTGTTTTACAAGATTGTTGTGTTGATTACATCCTACTAACATGACATCTAGAAAGTTTTAGTGAATGCTTTCGACAAATCTTATGTTAATCGTGCTTGTGGTTTTGAAGAATGTGATTGTTGATTAATTACACTCCATTTAAAAGAACTGCATTACATATATTTCGGAAAAGGTATCTTTTGTAACTAATCTATTTCATAAAAAAATTTCTTTTATTATTTTATTAACTTCTTGGTGCCATATTTTTTATATATTGGTTACAAAGTTTAAGCAATAAAAAGTCTTTATTTGATTTTTTTAATATCTCAATGCCTATCATTCTCATATAATTCGATATCAATCTCCTTATTTGTCAATGTAGGAAAAGTAAAAACATTCGAAGATAGGAAAAGTAAAAAATATTATACTTAAATACACTATCATTAACCATTGTATAGCTTTTATTAAATAAGTAATGCTTGTAATCATCAAAAAGAATATTAGACGATTCATCACAATCATTTATGAATAACATTCCGTCAAAATGTTTTTAAAAATGTATATTAACAAGTATATTTGCTTAACTAATAATATTAATGTGTAATGCATGTTATTCTTTCAGAATGACTTGGAGAAGGAATTAATATTGATCATACAAGAGAAAGACTTGGAATTGAGTTCAACAACAAGTATATTTGCGACGAATTACATCCTTATGACAATACATCACATTTTTGTAAAAATAATTGGAATCAGGTCGATTATTTGGACTATTGAAGAAGATCATGTGTATTTGTTTAATAATTGTATATTTAAGAATGCAATTTTGTAAGATTTTTATTCATTTTTTATGACATTCAGTTAGAATATGTGGGATTATATTATACGATTGTTATTTTGTAAGAATATGTATTAATTTGTATTTAAACGGGGATGTCTATGAATAGATAATGTTGTTATTTTTCAACAGGGGTTTCAAAAAAATGATTGTTTAATAATATTCCAATAGAATATTATTCTGATAGAATCACAGAACATCATTCTAACAAAATAACATTTTGATAAAATAAAATCAGTTTATTCTTAGAAATTACGTTTGAAATTGAATTATTTTAAAAAAATCATCTTTTTTAAATCAAGAGCATTAATTACCCTTATAATGAACTTAGATGGTATTTTTGTGTTATTTTTAATTTAATAATATTTATTAATCACTTACTTAAAATAACTAAAATGAATGGTCCACAATCAAACATACAAGCACACAATACTTATCAAAAACAGAATAACCTATATATATAAATATATATATATATATATATATATATATATATATATATATATATATATATATAGGTTCAGTTTCATTTGAAACCATTCTAATTTTGTGAGACCGTGAGACGAAATCTAAAAATAATTTTAAAATGCAAAATAAATAGAAAAATCCAAAAATTCTTTTTTTTTTTTAAATATTATTTTCGGAACTTGAATTAACTAAAAAAAATAAAAAAAATCTCGTTTTTTTTGGAAAACACGTGAAATATTCTAAATAGAATATTACACTGACATATTCTAAAATATAATTTTAAAATGCAAAATAAATGGAAAATCTAAAATTTTTTTTTTTAAATATTATTTTCGGAACATGAATTAACTAAAAAAAAAAAAAAAATTAAAAAAACATCAAAAAAATTCTATTTTTTTTGAAAAATACGTGAAATATTCTAAATAGAATATTACACTGTACATATTCTAAAAATAATTTTAAAATGCAAAATAAATGGAAAAATCAAAAAATTCTTTTTTTAAATATTATTTTCGGAACTTGAATTAACTAAAAAAAAAAAAAAAAATGCGTTTCACGGTCTCACAAAATTAGGCCGTCTCACAAGAACCTAACCTTATATATATATATATATATATATATATATATATATATATATATACACACACACACACATTTATGTAATAAAAATTACGAGTTGCATTGACTCTTTATTTTAATATTCCGAATTTTCCAGTTCGAACTAAAGGTTATTTAAAAAGACACCGCTGCAACACAATTTTTTTTTTCATTCACGACACTTAATTGATATGTATGATACCGAATTAAATAAAATTAAAATAATAAAATTATGCTTAGTAAATTAAATGACTAATATAATAATCTAATATTAAGTCTAAATATTATATTAAAAATCTTAAAGCCAATAAATAAAAACTAAATTATGTATAACTATTGTTTTGTGTTCAAAAAAGTTAATGCTATTTATGTATTAAATTACAATAACATAATCACCGGAAAAAAATGAATAACCTTTTTCTTATCCACGAATGAACTTCAAATAACCAATTTTCATAAAACCGTTGAAAACATATTCGTTAATTTGCCTCAAAATAATATTTTTATTTATATTGTACTACTTTATAACCCGTGGGAACCACAGTTAGAAAATTAATTAAACTTTCTAAGTAAAAACTCAAAACTATTAATTACTAATTTTAAATAACTTATTAATTAAAAGATATTTTTGTAGTTATATATAAAATTATAATCGTTGATTCAAATAAATATGTAAAATATATCATCTTATAATTTGTATAAATTTTTTATTTTACTATAATTTGTATAAATTTTATTTTAGTTTTATTCTAATGTTATTAATTTAATGTAATTAAAATGTGATTTAAATTTTGAAATTTGAAATTTAAAATGGATAATTAATAGATTGATAAGTGTCATGATATTAATTACAAGTGTCATGATATTTATTACAATGCCTAACATGGTGACACATAGCAAAAAAACTACTCTTTTATTCTTATAGGGAGATTTTATTATAATTTCTTTTAGAAAAAAAATACAATTGAATCAAATCACAATAAGTGATATTACCTCTAACGAGAATTTACCTCTGCAATAAATGGCACCAGTTACAAAAAAAATATATATATATATATATATATATATATATATATATATATAAAAGAAATTAAATTCAATGGGGTTAAAAATATCTTCTTATAACCATTTACAAGATTTTTAAAATATCTTAAATGAAAAGTTTTCGAACATAAATTCTTTAAAAAAATAAGAATGCTTTAGGAGTATTTTAATAAACAACATTTTGAATTAATTTACACTAACTAGTTATGTAGTCAAAATATTGTTTTTTTTATAGGATCGTAATTCTTGATCATCAATATGAAGAATAACCATAAAAAAATATGCTTTCTTATCGTAAAATTGGTTGTTCTTTTTATCTTATTTTTTTATTTAAAAAATACTTTAAACATATGCAATCTATATATTTTTTCCTATTATGTCTTGTATTTATTTAAGCAATATGAACATAACCCATTAAAAGTCAATACTTGATCTCATTTTTTTTTTTCAAAAACACACTTCAAACACATTTATATTCATAACACAATTCAAAAATATCAAAATCAACAACAATTTTCGTTTATCTTTATAAATACAACCTTCAGTAAACATTAACAACATGCCCTCAACATATAACACAAAAAAATGATAAAACTTTTCTTTTGCTTATAATGTACAACTTTGACATAATTATTTATCATTTCTAAATATCGAAAACGGTTTGATTGAATCATGTAGAGAATAAACTTCAAATGAAATTTTAAAAAATAAGTAAATGGAAAAAAGTGATGTGAATTATGAGCATTTGATTTGGCATGCTGAATTAAAGAACATAGTGATTTGGATGTCTAAGAGATGTATTCGATCATGAAATGTGCTACAAAAAAGTATAAGCTAGATCTAGACAAATAAATAAATCACACTAACACTCTCAATGTTACATCTCTCAAGCACACTTCTATAAGTGGTATGAAACCCATTTATATAGAGGTGTTTATATCTATCTCTCTCTCTCTCTCTCTCTCTCTCTATATATATATATATATATATATATATATATATATATATATATATATATATATATATATATATATATATATCACAAGGCTATACTACCACATGCAAGTGAGTCTACAAGACTCAAATAATTACAAAGTCATACATGCATAATTTTGCACCACAGCATTCTCCCCTCAAAGTTAGGATTGGATGACCCACTTCAATCTTCCAAAATCAAGCAACTCCACGAACAAAGTCTTCAATTCTTTAATGACCTTCCAATCCGGGTTCTAGAGTGAGAGACCGTATAAACCTAGCATCAAAAGGCAATTAGGAGTATCCAAATCTCCATAAAATTACCCAATTTTGAGCATAAAAGCACACCCCAAAAATCTTCAACAAATCCAAACCCATCATGAACTGCGAAAACCCAAATCATTTCCGAATCTCCAATCAAATCACTTCATAAACTTCGTTGCTCAAGGTCACTTTGGTCTTCAAGTACGCGTAATATGAAAAATTCAACTTTCGAATTCCCATATTTAAATCTCTCCCCTTTTTATAATCGAAAAATGATTATAAAACCAAAAAGAAATTAGAAAACGCTCAATTCAGAATTTTTCTATCCAAATCTCTCCCTTAACACATGGCATAAACGTTTTGCATAAATCCGAAAAATCCAAAATTACTTCAATTTTCGGATATGATTTATTCACTCACCTCCTTTGACAAATTTTAAAAAATTTGGGTAGAAACTGTCAATTTCAAAATTTTGCAGTGACAGGGTGCACCAAAAACAGTCTCAAATGCGAAACTTTACCCCAATTACACTGGGGATAAAGTGATGATTCGCATAAACTACAGGGGCCTGTTTCGAAAATATTCCCATTTCTCAGAATTTTCAGCCCAATGTCAAAGTTAGGTAAATTCTGCCAATACTTTGAAACTTCAAGGTTTCAATGCGAAACTTCGTCATTCTTCATAAGTTTTGTCACCATTTCGAAGTTGGATAAAAACCGTTAATTCGTTTAAAGAATAAGGACCATTTTTGAAAATGTCTTTATTTTCTTAAATTCACCAGATGCATACGACGAAGGTATTGAATTGACATTCGTTATCCATCTTATAACGACCTTCACTTTTCATCTAAAGGACCCTCGACAACGAACCATGGACGGACCATTTCGATACCCCGCTTTCGAAATCAAACCATCCAAGTCGAGACTCCCATTTCAAAATCACAGCCTTCGCTTTTAGCCACTCAACCTCGACATCGAATACATAGTCTTCGCTTTTCAATTCAACCATTCGAAATTAGTACTTCCATTTCGAACTGTCAAATTAAAATCGACATCAACATCAATTTAGATCCCCAAGTCATCGAAATACTAATCTTCCATGATCATCTTTCAAGCCTCCATAAGTAACCAACGTATTCCATGTAATAAATCCACATTTCAACAATAATCCATAGAATTGATTTTTATTGACTTTGTATTTGACATATTCAATGATCACAATCCAAGAATCATAACGCAAGTTCACTATCTTTGATCAATTGACAAGATCTTGGGTTTTTCTAGAGAGAGAAAGTGATTTTGAATGGGTTTTCTAGAGAGAAAAAACAAAAATCACTTGACTTCTAGTGAAGAAAATTGAATTATGAATTGAATCAAGGAACAATTCGATTTCTAGAATCCAAAAACTCTCTACAACACGAAGATCAAATTTCAATGAAGAATCACCAAATCAAGAACACCGCTCTGATACCAATTGTAGTGGTGTTGATTATGATGACAAAATGCGGAATATGAAATGATTTAGTGAATCATACAAGAATCATGAACATGAAGAAAACAAGAGTAAATACATCTCGTTTAAGCTCTCATTAGTTTTTAGAAAGAGTACAAATGGTTTTGTAATAATTCTCTCTCTAAACTAATCTCTCATAAATGTTCCTTACATAAAACGAGTGTTACTCACTTACTTATAATGGAAAGACAACTCATTACACACATACAAAGGAGTAAGCACACATGAAATCCAATAGTGACTATGCACCCTAACAGTGGGTTGAGGCGGTCCTACTTTGTGTTATAGGCTAAGATACTCGATGCGGGCCGACTATAAGTCGAAGGCATGGAGACTCTGGTAGAGCGGTTACGTTGAGGCGGTAGGCCAACAAACCTTGAGTATTCCAGCCCAACCGGTTAAGTACGTTGACATGATGCATGGTTGTATGTTTATCGTATGGGGTATTTTGGGGGAAATTCACTAAGCCTTGTGCTTACCCAATTGTTTATTGTTTCAAGTATCATCGGTTATCTCGGGAAGGCAAAGACGTGACTGTACACATTCATCAGCAACAATGAAAACTCCACATTTTAAATATTTATCTAAAATTTTAATAAATTTAACTGAAATGAACGTTTTCTTCATAATGGATTTATAATCGAGAAGTTTTACATAAATAAAAATGAAAATTTTTGGTCGGGAAAATGGGATGTTACAAGTTGGTATCAGAGCCCTGGTTTGAGCGAATTGGAGGAACACTTGTGTGAATCCAATCTCAAACTAGGATTCATGAGTTCTTGGAAAATGTTTTTGAAAAAGAAATTATAATAAAATATTTGGGTTAGGAACTTGGTCTTGGTTTCTTGTCATGTTCTTGTTTTATTGTTGGCTTGAGATCGGAAATGTGGACCTTGACTTAACTTTGCTTTTATAGGAATATGCAGTGTGTATAGTCAGCTAGAGCCCAATGATGAGAGTGGTTTCCAAAATACCCATACTTGTTATGTTGCTGACTTGCATTTTTACGATATATGGATTGTTTGAAAAGCATGCTAGTGGATAAGGTCCTTTAGAAACTATTGGATAGAAATGCATGATTCTCTGATGCCTTATTATATAGGGAGTTATTTGTTTGGTATATATTACTTGATTTGTGTTTGTTGCATGTATGTTGATTAGTTGTATATGGTTGGGATTGAATACCCTTACAATGATCGACTTAGCCTTACTTCTTGTTCGTTGTTTGGTTGTGGACTTAGGGCAGACTCGATTATTCAACAGTCTATTTGATCTCGTATTATGTACAAAAAGAATGAACAAAAGCAACTGGTGGTTTGCGAGCGAGGGTAATCCTAGGAGGAGTGCCTAAAAAGTTAGTTGTAATGCGGTAGCAGAAATGGGTGTTAGCACACCTAGGGGTGGTCTAGTGCAATGACTTACAACCTTAGCATGATTTCTGAATTGACTAAGGATAGGTGTGGAAGGTAGTATGGGCCCGTACTACTTGTAGTACATATGAATCGAGTATACGAATGAAATCAGAGTATGAAATGATTTAAGAACACAAAACGTAAATATAATCTGTTTAGCTCTTTTATTGCTTCTTAGAGAGTATACAATATGAAAGAGTAAAGTGTTCTTCTAGTTCAAAAAAGTTGCTCTAATACGTATAATTATCCTTATTTATAGGAGTTAACAAAAGCAAAAAAATACTCAAGGGCTAAGACAGTGAAGCTTCAAAATCTAAATTGCCATTATGAAATACATATAACAAATACATGAAAACAGACTTCATCACTAGACATGACAAAAGACACTTCGACATCGCACAATATATTTCGAACCTAACATTCTCCACTTTTATGAGAAATGTCGAATCCTAAGTCATTAGCATCTTCATTGCTTGATGAAGTACTCTTCGAATCTCTGTGTACCGTATGATCGTCCTTCGAATCTCATCTTTATCACTAGCTATATTCCTTTTGCAGTTATTCAGATGAACAAAGTGACAACCCGAAATTTATTCCGTCATTTTTTAACCTCCTTCCGTTAATAAGCCTCGCTTTAATTATAAGTCCGTTAACCTTTTGGAAGAGGTTAATTAGATTAGGACTTTTATAATAACTTGGTAAGGGTTGAAACAAGTTAGAAACACCCCAAAATTTTCCTTTGAAAATTTTAGTTTTAACCAAGTCAAAATTTGACCGTTTAATCGGGTGCGACCAAAAAACCCCGTTTAACGGCAGTATCGGGTAGATTTCCACTGAGCCCCAAGCTCAACCCCTATATAAGGGAGAGTAAACTCCATTGCCACCTTTTTCACTCTCTCTCTATACTCTCTCTCTAAAACTTATTTCCGAGCCAAAAAATCGTCCGTTTTGAGCCCCAAACTAGTAGATAAACTATCCTAACTTGTTGTATGGCTTATCTAACATGATAATTTGAGTTTAAGACATAAACTAGGGACAAGATTATGTGTTTACGGCCCAAGAACTCTCTTGGACCGTGAACACCATTTAATGGGGGTTTTTAAGCCCCAAAACCCCTCCAAATTGCCCCTAAGGCTTAGATATGACTTGTAGTCTTACACATTCAGACTTAGAACACCTTGAAACGAGTTTTTTGAGAGTAAACATGAGTTTACTGCCCAAGAGCATGCTTGGGCCGTAAACTCCTCTTCACGGGGAGTAAACTCATATTTGAGTGTTTAAAAGCCACTTAAACACCTTAATAGCCTTAGATTTAATTCTAGAATCGACCACCAACAAGTTAGGGACCTTAAACTTGATTAAAACAACTCCATAAGGAGTTCACGGCCGTAAACCCCTCATGAATGGGTACCTGGGCCGTAAACTCCTATAAAGGGGTTAAATGGTACCCTAAACTCCCCATTTGACTTAGAAAAATGCATAGAACTTTTTTTCCTACCATTTAAGACCCTTATCAAGGAATGAGTGTATAGGAGCTTACGGCCGTAAACTCCTTGTTTAGGGCCGTAAACTCCTTAAATGGTCCATTTGATGCCTTAAATCAATTCATACCCTTTGTATTTGGACCTAGCCTAATTCTATGAGTGATATAAGACCATTTAGCATCCTATAACACCCTTGCCATGAGTTTACGGCCGTAAACTCATGGGGACATGGTCTTAGGGCCGTGAACTCTATACAGAGTTTACTCTTGAAGAGTAAACTCCATTCCTAAGCCATACACACCCTTAGATGTTACCCGGGACAGCCCTAGCACTTAATCAAAGTGTTTTCCGCACTTTAGAATGCGTATACTTGTTTAATTGGTATTATATGTACTAATTGTATGTAAACATATGTTATCATATGTTAATAGGTCGCTAAGTGTGTCCAAGTCTTTACTTCACACCGAGCACCCAACTGGCACCTTCGTCGGATCCACTTACATCAGGTGAGTTCATAACCCTGAATGAACCTTTTAAATGTTTTTACATGATTTTATAGGGGGGGGGGAATACAAGTTAAACATGCCAGTTATCATATCAATCACATGTGATTGATAACCTGCATGCACAAGGATTTATTACACTGTTAACTGTTTTACCAAGTATGATACTATAAATGATTTTCTAAAAACGTCTTTATTTGTTCAAAGCTTTTCTCAAACTGACTCTCGTGCTGAATGTTTTATCAAAGTTAAAAATCAAAAAGTGGTTACGAAAGGTTTTCAAAGGATTTTTAATGATTTTCAAACTTATTTTACAAAGGAATTCCAAGTCGTGATTTCTTAATGTATAAAGGTTTTCCAAAGTTTTCTTCCATGTTTTTTATACTCCTACTTGGTTAACATACTACTGCTTCACTTCTGTTTAGTTAATACCTCCACTTCGTGATACACTTATACTTGATAACGCCTCTACTTCATGATACACTTATGCTTGGTAACGTCTCCACTTCGTGATACACTTATACTTGATAACCCTTTCACTTAGTTAAAAGTATGCCTATACCTGTATAGTTATATAAATAAATTTTAAAGGACTTAAGAAGGCTAGTCCGCCCTATTTTCTTTTCTTCGTTGAGATGTGGTCTGGTGGGATCGGATATCCGTCCGAAGGTCGTTTGATCTTTAGTTATATATCAAGTATACATGTATAGACATATGGGTTTTACCTCGGTCAGTTCAGTTATGAGTCTCTACTGGTAGTCCAACACTTTCATCAGAATTCACTGTTTGGGATACATCTTCAGGACACGGCCTTTTTCGTTGTCTAGTTGGTAACCAGAGTCTCTTGTAGGGAGAGCGGACATTGTGTGTATAGATCTATACGAGATTGACACCCCCGCACCCTGACTGCTAGCTACAGTCCATGATCTACCAAGCCAAGGGGTGACAAATGTCATATTCATACCGACACTTGCAGGGCGTCAAGTTCTCTAATGTCTATCAATATGATTACGAGTATCTCGGGGTTACCTGATAATTCATGGCTTTAAGGTAACGGGTTTTATACACTATATTCACTGTATTCACTGTGTTCACTGTACACACTGTATTCACTGTGTTCACTGTACTCACTGTATTCCCTGTGTTCACTGTATTCACTATGTTCACTGTATCCACTGTCTTAGACCTTGCTAGACGTATCATTCAGTTGATACTGTCTGGGGTCTGTCTCCACTGTTTTGGACCTTACTAGCTGTATCTTTCATTTGATACTGTCTGGGGTCTGTCTCCACTGTTTTGGACCTTACTAGTTGTATCTTTCATTTGATATTGTCTAGGGTCTGTCTCCATTGTTTTGGACCTTACTAGCTGTATCTTTCATTTGATACTGTCTAGGGTCCGTCTCCACTGTTTTAGACCTTACTAGCTGTATCTTTCATTTGATACCGTCTGGGGTCCGTGTCTCCTTTTATTAGACTGAGCCAGGCGTGTCGTTCAGTCGATACTCTCCTGGAGTCTATGATTCCTTTTGCCTTAGTCAGCAGTCCTCACTGCTGACGCATATGTTATTTTCCCTGATATTCTCCTACTTCCTTAAAAATGAAATCCCATATTTTGATAATGATAGTGCTTAAGGGAAAACTAACTTTTTACAACATAACTCTGACCAGTCTTGGTAGAAGACTACTTTTTAATTAGAAAATATAGGATTTTCTGGAAAGAACTCTATTTCACTGTATGCTTGAAAACTACTACTTATATAAAGTTATTTGTAATAAATGACACTAAATACTTATGAACTCACCAGCATTTGTAAAAATGCTGATACTCGCTTTTCAAATAACTTGTATTCTCTGGTCAGCTATAGACAGGTACATCTTAGGCGCTTTTGTTGAAGACTGTTTAGTACCAAGCTGCACCTATATTACCACTTGTATTACTTGATGTTTCTATGTAATGTAAATTATGTAAAACTATTACTATTAATGCAATGGTTGTTGTACTTTGATTACTATACTGCATATGTTGTGATACTTGACATGACGTCATCCACCCAGAACGTTTCCGCCGTTCCGGTTTTGGGGTGTGACAGATTGGTATCAGAGCATTGTTTATAGTGAGCTAAGTATATCAATTCATAAAAGATATACCGCCTATAAATACATAGGGATAAAACACTCTGACCAAGAATTATACTTTGAAATATAACCATATTTTACCAAAGTATAAAAACATCCAGAACCTAAACACTCGAACACAAGTATCACAAGTAGAACGAGAATAAAAGTCTTCGGATGTTGAGCATTACCGTCAAACCTGGGCAGTTATGTAATCGTAAGCTGGAATAAATGTAACCTGATCAACTACATTTATTCGAGATACGATGAACGTGTGCTTGGGAGTGATAGTGGTGTTGCAACAGGTCTGGAACTTACCAACTAGGAATGCTAGAGCCAAACATAAAGTTTAAAATACTATAGGAGTATTTTGGAATACTAAAAGACTCACACTAATCCCAGAATCACATTCAGAAGATAAGAATCAAACAAGAATTAAAATACCATAGGGGTATTTTAGGATCCATAACTAACCTTGTGTGAAGAACTAAAAAGATCCTTATTGATATACCTACAATTACAGAGAGTATACTCCCAAGGTTATATATAATAAGGATCCCATAGGCTAAGAATGTGTGGTTTCGCCCTATTTCCTTTTCCTTGTTGGGATGTGGATCTAGAGTAGTATCACATATTCGAAGGCCTATAGGATCTAAGCTATATATGATTTGTATACCCTGTGTAATCGTAGCAGGACTCGATATGGATCACACAGTGAAATGTTGATAATCTCTTAGGATTCTTTAGACATTTCCATTCTCGCACGAACCCTGTAGAAAACCCTATCCACTTCAGTGCTTGACAGAAGAGTTGATTCAGACTCAGAAGAGGTTCATTGAGAAGATTTCCGGTTCGGAAATAAATGAACTAGGTCGAGACTATTGAATTCACCAAGTGCCTATATCTTTTAGGGACACCGGTGAAGAAATTCACCTAAGCTTCCGAGATCCCCAATCATCAATCATGAAGTGATGACACCTAGAGTTGAATTCGGAAGTAAGACGGAGTAGAAATTCAATATGTCTATAAGAGAAGAGAACCCTATGTAACTACCCGAAGAAAGCCAACGCCGGTCCCGGTCAGGGATACGAGAAAGATAGAGGGAGCCAGTACGTGGAACCCGAGAAGTGTCTTTTCCTCGTGTTCGCCATGCTAATACACCCATAAAATAATACAATTTAGTGAGTTAGTGGTTACACTACTCACGGTATGTGTTAGGTAAATCACATTTTCCCGTTGCAAGTAACACGATTAGAGAGGATCCCCACACCTCTATTGAGAGTGTTTAGCCATAAGCCTTCATGAGCCTCTCTTTTCGTGGTTTTCGTTCCGAACTGTTCTCAAATCTTTCCAGGCCGGAGAGTGAAACCTTTCCCAGTATAAAGGTGACTTAGTAGGAACGACTCCCATCTTATGGCCTTTTTTCTGATACTCATACTCCTACCTTGAATACCAGGACTACATCATAGGGATGTAGGTCGACACTCAGACAACCAGTATCCGAGGCACGGGAAAACTTATGCCTAATACAGTCAGGACAGATATGTCCAGGGTTAGTCATCGTCTCTTATTATCTTGTGTTCCTTTCCGTGTAGGAAAACCATGCCTCCGAAGAAGCGTAACCAGTCCGCAAGCAAGAAGCCTACTCTCCTATTCGATGAAGCTACGTTCCAAGCTGCAGTCTCGGCAGCCGTAGCAGCTGTCATGGCTCACTTGAATTCCAACAACGCCAATGTTAGCAAGAGCCCTATCGGAAGTTCCGACCTTAGTAGTGGACAGCAGCAACCAAACTCTGCATACCCAGCCACCCAAGAACTTCACTCAAATCCACTGAAGAGAAAGATCAAGATCGAGGAGGGAAGTACCTCGGCTCAAGGACCTTTCGAAGGGCAACGAGCTGAGGCAGTCAATACCCTTGCCAACCCTTCCATCCCAACGTCTAGGAGACCATACCTAGGAAACCTTCCCCACTGTAGCAAGTCTAGCTACCATCATCATGGTGTATGCCGGGAGCTCTATTGTACTAGGTGCAACATGATGAGGCATACTGCTCGCGTTTGCAGAACCCCGATTGAGTTTATTACATCAACCACCAATGTGGCGGCCAATCCAGTTTGCCGTCTATGTGGTGAGATTGGACATTTCAAGAAGGACTGTCCAACTGAAGGAAAAGACAAGGACACAGGAGGAGTCTAACTCTAATGCTTAGGGGGAAGCATCAAGGAACTCAGTAGATTTTGGTATGTCTCTCAATCTCAGATAGCTAACCGAGACCATTAAAAGGCTAATTCTAAGTGTAATTAATTTCCATTAAGGTGAAAGTCGCAGCACTGTTATAAAATTTAAAATTTATTAGGTAAAACTATAATGGCTAAATATATACGTTACGGCCATGCATAATTGAGATGGATAGACCTAGAGTGAGTGAAGGCCGCCTCATTTCCTGTTCCTCGTTTGGTTGTGGATTTAAGGCGGAGTCGCACAGTCAACAGTCGTCCCCATCTTAATTATGCATGACTAGTATATGTGAGGCGATTATAGAAATGCGTTGTGAGAATCCATTCATAAAAAGGTACTCTATTCAGAAACACTTAGGACCCTCAATAGTTTTGCGTCGACTCTATCGGTCCAAGTATCCGCGGCAGTGATACACGGGACGAAACCCGAGACGCCTAGAACTTGTGTGCCTGTTCGGCACATGAGTCTATTGACCCTCATTTTATATCATGTCAAAGTGTGCCAACTTCGACGCCTCTGTCGATCATGGTTTGACTTCGTACAACCATGTGTAAATCCTTAGTGCTGTGTAAAAAAGAACTTTTTCCATAGCCATTCGGCAAATAAAGGTTCTTCCGAACCTAAAAAAAATAAGAATAATAAAACCTAATGCGATCCGTCAGTCGTCACTCTTATTACAAACCTTCCAAAGTACCCAGGAGAAGGGTACCGTGCGCTGTTAACCAACCCTTCTTAGTGAGATAGAAACCGAAGCGAAAGGCATTGCAGGCATTCCAGAAGACGATAACCACCCGAAGCATACCTCGTAGATTCCCTAGAAAGACCCTTCATCCTATCCCATGGAACGGTAGCTAGAGTCAAGAGAACCCCTACGAATTGAGCTACTATAATGACCACAAATCCAAAAATGGTTATCCTCCCGGTTAAGCCAACGTAGTAGCTAACACCCTCGGTTGATAAAGCAATCTGAGTCGTAAGTGTCAAGGACATTGACTACGACCATCCATTCACGCTTAATCCCCCAAATTAAGTATCGCATGGAATTTCCTGTAAATCCGAGAGCTGCGATAAAGTAAACTCTGAGAAGAGTGGATGAGAAGATTAAAGTTCCGAGTGAGGGAATCTTATACTCACTAGATTGACCTAGACCGAGAAAGCTCATAACCTTCGGAAGAGTAGTTGCTGAAGATGTTCGCACTACTCAGGCACTTCGTCCACCCCATTACAGACAAGTAGTGCCTAGGATCCTCCGCCCTCTCGCATGGAGGAAGTCACCGCCGCCTTGTAGGCGATAGACTGCATTCTCCGAAGCGAACACTAGAATACCGAGAACCACAGGATAACCTTCACAGCCAAGAATACTTGATCAAAGTGCGAAAGTAGTGGCGTTAAGTCTTATAACCAGATCCCGAAGAGATTATAGACTTGACACCAGTCTAGGTGTTAGTCGATGGGTTATACAAGAGCAACCGCTTTCCGCTCTGGAATAAACCAACGTCTTAGAGATTCAATGGACTACTAGGTGTTCCACGAATACTATCTCACGTAGAAATAGTAGAACCACCTCCCGAGGTAGTCCAACAATCGTCTGGTGAAACCCTATCTCCTTGACCCTGAGGGTTTCTATTAGGAATATCTCAAGATTTATCAGTGCAGGTTCATTTTGCACAAGATTAAGATAGACTCTCTGCAGCAAACAAGTACCCGTAGACACGCAACCCATCCGATGATCTAGAAAGTCTCTAAAAGCCAATTGATAGGAAACGTGAAACCAAGGACAACCCGAGATTCCTAAGAACCAACCTGAAGGACTACACATCCAATATGAGAGAGAACGATAGGAACTTCGGAATGGCGATCATGCTAGTAATGATCTTGCCATAGAATTACACTATGTTCTAAGTACTGAGAAGCTCTACCCTTCCGAGTGCTTAGGACCATCCAAGATCCTTTACGGAGATTGGTCCAACCCTCGTCTGACCACTACTACTTTCGAATATTCCACAAGTTTCACCTCATATCGATCCACTCCTTAGACTTGATAAGTGTTTGCCCGACGTCACCCTTCGTATCCCACTCATCTTGATAGAAACCATTGAGAACCTTAACTTCGTAGACATACCTGTAGGAAATCGCTAACTACACAAGACGGAATCTGCATCCCGTAGGTGAAGGTTTGTTGGAATGACAAACACAAACCATTGAGAACCTTAAATTCGTAGACATACCTGTAGGAAATCGCTAACTACACAAGACGGAATCTGCATCCCGTAGGTGAAGGTTTGTTGTAATGACAAACACAAACCAAAGTTCACTTGGGAGTGGAAGGACAAACCGAATAGGAAGTACTCTCCTGCCACTACTCGGTCATTCATACCTACTTCCTTGTGTAAACCTGAATTTCGGGACGAAATTCCCTCTAACGGGGGGATGATGTGACAACTCGAAATATATTCCGTCATTTTTTAACCTCCTTCCGTTAATAAGCCTCGCTTTAATTATAAGTCCGTTAACCTTTTGGAAGAGGTTAATTAAATTAGGACTTTTATAATAACTTGGTAAGGGTTGAAACAAGTTAGAAACACCCCAAAATTTTCCTTTGAAAATTTTAGTTTTAACCAAGTCAAAATTTGACCGTTTAATCGGGTGCGACCAAAAAGCCCCGTTTAACGGCAGTATCGGGTAGATTTCCACTGAGCCCCAAGCTCAAACCCTATATAAGGGAGAGTAAACTCCATTGCCACCTTTTTTACTCTCTCTCTATACTCTCTCTCTACAACTTATTTCCGAGCCAAAAAAATCGTCCGTTTCGAGCCCCAAACTAGTAGGTAAACTATCCTAACTTGTTGTATGGCTTATCTAACATGCAAATTTGAGTTTAAGACATAAACTAGGGACAAGATTATGTGTTTACGGCCCAAGAACTCTCTTGGACCGTGAACACCATTTAATGGGGTTTTTAAGCCCCAAAACCCCTCCAAATTGCCCCTAAGGCTTAGCTATGACTTGTAGGCTTACACATTCGGACTTAGAACACATTGAAATGAGTTTTTGGAGAGTAAATATGAGTTTACTGCCCAAGAGAATGCTTGGGCTGTACACTCCTCTTCATAGGGAGTAAACTCATATTTGAGTGTTTAAAAGCCACTTAAACACCTCAATAGCCTTAGATTAAATTCTAGAATCGACCACCAACAAGTTAGGGACCTTAAACTTGATTAAAACAACTCCATAAGGAGTTCACGGCCGTAAACCCCTCATGAATGGGTACCTGGGCCATAAACTCCTATAAAGGGGTTAAATGGTGCCCTAAACTCCCCATTTGACTTAGAAAAATGCATAGAACTTTATTTCCTACCATTTAAGACCATTATACATCAAAGGAATGAGTGTATAGGAGCTTACGGCCGTAAACTCCTTGTTTAGGTCCGTAAACTCCTCAAATGGTCCATTTGATGCCTTAAATCCATTCATACCCTTTGTATTTGGACCTAGCCTATTTCTATGAGTGATATAAGACCATTTAGCATCCTATAACACCCTTGCCATGAGTTTACGGCCGTAAACTCATGGGGACATGGTCTTAGGGCCTTGAACTCTATATAGAGTTTACTCTTGAAGAGTAAACTCCATTCCTAAGCCATACACACCCTTAGATGTTACCCGGGACACCCCTAACACTTAATCAAAGTGTTTTCCGCACTTTAGAATGCGTATACTTGTTTAATTGGTATTATATGTACTAATTGTATGTAAACATATGTTATCATATGTTAATAGGTCACTAAGTGTGTCCAAGTCTTTACTTGACACCGAGCACCCAACCGGCACCTTCGTCGGATCCACTTACATCAGGTGAGTTCATACCCCTGAATGAACCTTTTAAATGTTTTTACATGCTTTTATAGGGGGGGAATACAAGTTAAACATGCCAGTTATCATATCAATCACATGTGATTGATAACCCGCATGCACAAGGATTTATTACACTGTTAACTGTTTTACCAAGTATGATACTGTAAATGATTTTCTAAAAACGTCTTTATTTGTTCAAAGCTTTTCTCAAATTGACTCTCGTGCTGAATGTTTTATCAAAGTTAAAAATCAAAACGTGGTTACGAAAGGTTTTCAAAAGATTTTTAATGATGTTCAAACTTATTTTACAAAGGAATTCCAAGTCGTGATTTTTTAATGTATAAAGGTTTTCCAAAGTTTTCTTCCATGTTTTTTATACTCCTACTTGGTTAAGATACTACTGCTTCACTTCTGTTTAGTTAATACCTCCACTTTGTGATACGCTTATACTTGATAACGCCTCCACTTCGTGATATGCTTATACTTGATAACGCCTCCACTTCGTGATACACTTATGCTTGGTAACGTCTCCACTTCGTGATACACTTATACTTGATAACCCTTTCACTTAGTTAAAAGTATGCCATACCTGTATAGTTATATAAAGAAAGTTTAAAGGACTTAGGAAGGCTAGTCCGCCCTATTTCCTTTTCTTTGTTGAGATGTGGTCTGGTGGGATCGGATATCCGTCCGAAGGTCATTTGATCTTTAGTTATATATCAATTATACATGTATAGACATATGGGTTTTACCTCGGTCAGTTCAGTTATGAGTCTTTACTGGTAGTCCAGCACTTTCATCAGAATTCACTGTTTGGGATACATCTTCAGGACACGGCCTTCTCTGTTGTCTAGTTGGTAACCAGAGTCTCTTGTAGGGAGAGCGGACATTGTGTGAATAGATCTATACGGGATTGACACCCCCGCACCCTGACTGCTAGATACAGTCCACGACCTACCACGCCAAGGGGTGAAAAATGTCATATTCAAACCGACGCTTGCAGGGCGTCAAGTTCTCTAGTATCTATCAGTATGGTTACGAGTATCTCGGGGTTTCCTTATAATTCATGGCTTTAAGGTAACGGGTTTTATACACTGTATTCACTGTATGCATTGTGTTCACTGTACACACTGTATTCACTGTGTTCACTGTAGTTACTGTATTCACTGTGTTCACTGTAGTCACTGTATTCACTGTGTTCACTGTATCCATTGTCTTAGACCTTGCTAGACGTATCATTCAGTTGATATTGTCTGGGGCCTGTCTCCACTATTTTGGACCTTACTAGCTGTATCTTTCATTTGATATTGTCTAGGGTTTGTCTCCATTGTTTTAGACCTTACTACCTGTATATTTCATTTGATACTGTCTGGGGTCTGTGTCTCCTTTTATTAGACTGAGCCAGGCGTGTCGTTCAGTCGATACTCTCCTGGAGTCTATGATTCCTTTTGCCTTAGTCAGCAGTCCTCACTGCTGAGGCATATGTTATTTTCCCTGATATTCTCCTACTTCCTTAAAAATCAAATCCCGTATTTTGATAATGATAGTGCTTAAGGGAAAACTAACTTTTTACAACATAACTCTGACCAGTCTTGGTAGAAGACTGCTTTTTAGTTAGAAAATATAGGATTTTCTGGAGAGAACTCTATTTCACTGTATGCTTGAAAACTACTACTTATATAAAGTTATTTGTAATAAATGACACTAAATACTTATGAACTCACCAGCATTTGTAAAAATGCTGATACTCGCTTTTCAAATAACTTGTATTCTCAAGTCAGCTATAGACAGGTATATCTCAGGCGCTTTTGTTGAAGACAGTTTAGTACCAAGCTGCACCTATATTACCACTTGTATTACTTGATGTTTCTATGTAATGTAAACCATGTAAAACCATTACTATTAATGCAATGGTTGTTGTACTTTGATTACTATACTGCATATGTTGTGATACTTGACATGACGTCATCCACCCCAGAAGGTTTCCGCCGTTCCGGTTTTGGGGTGTGACAAACCATCAGACTCGTGTACTATGTATCCGTATATCTCTCAACATCTTCTACCTTGAACAAGAACTTTGTAATCTTCTGATTGTTATTCTTCCCAACAAACACAACTCCCAGTGGCTTGACACATATTTCACCATCCTCAAAATCCTTCAAGCTTCCTTGACCTTTCAGCAATGATTGTGGCATAGTCACTTACTTCCCATTGCTAAAGCAAGCTCCACATCAGTCAAGGCAATACAATCATAGTAATTGTCTATGAATAGCTTGATATGAGCGAAACCAATCAAGAAGTCTTCTTTTCTATTCACTTGAATTTTCAAAACATCAACACCACTTAAAATTTTTGCAACACAGATGAGATCATTAAGATTCATCAAGGGAAAATCAGCCACCATGAAATCACAAGCTACATTGTTAGCACGAACCACGTGATAACAAATGTTTTGCAACAACCCTTCGAAAAGCTTATCCTTGGATACAGTCAGAAATTTCACAATTTTCACCAAGGACCAGACTTCTTCCTCCTTCTTTCCAAGGACAGCATGAAATCTCAACTTCAGCTTCGTGTATTCCTCCTTGTCATCAAATTTGTCCACCAGGTGGTACTGAGCCGAGATAAACATCATATGATTGATGGGAAAATCCAATTGATTGAAGTCTGTATTCTCTATCTCATAGATATTCTTCGGTACCTTCTCAAAATAATACATCTCACTAGACAAAGCAATCTCTTATAATGTCTCATAGCAGTAATGCTTGGTTGGATCTACTTTCTCATGACCTAGAGGATCACTTTGCCTTTGCCTCAGGGTGCTGTTAATTTGTCTTTGTATTTCAATCTCTTTCTCAATATTTCTCTTTTTCTCTTCTTTTGAAAACTCCTTCGTAATACCCTTTCCTCTATCACCTTTAGAAAGATTCGAGGATGGTGGCTTAGAACTTGAACACCCAGAAGTTGAACCAATGACTATGCCTTTGGTCAATGGCTTAAAAGTCATTGTGGTTGAAATTGTTGACATAGACATAGGAAGAGAAGTTGAAAGTTCTGTGCTTATCACCTTCCCAACCACCTTCCCATGATCAGGATCTTTTGACGAACCAACCCCTTTTCTCCCCCTTGCACCCATGTGTGAATAGGTGGGGCATCTTTTGGCATCAAGTTCACGAGCTTAAGAAGAGGAACAAGTTCTGCTTACAAATTAGACTCCAAAGAGAAAAACCATGAAGATAAGGATGCTTGAGAAACAAAAGATTTTGGAGAAGAATCAAGTTTCGAAATGGACTCATTCAAGCTTGCCAAATATTCTTCCATCTTGGTGAACACTTGCGAATCCATTGTTAAGAAGGCAGTAAAATTCTCCACAAGTTGTCAAATTGCTTCAGAAACAACATCCAACTTTTTATGAAGAGATAGATGACTTTGTTCAAGTTTAGTCATCTCCTTCGACAGTTCTGAATTAAGAGACTCCACCTATAAATTCATAGATTCTTTCACTTTATTGACCTCTTCGACAAACAAAATATGTTGTTCTTTGGCTACTTCATGAAGCTTTTTAACTTCACTTTCAAAATTGTCAACATGATGCTTCAAACGCTCTTCATGTTTGGATTCGATCTGTTCCATAGCAACCTTCAACCTATGCTATTGAGATTTCAGAAGCACATCAGCCTCAATCCCATATAATGTATTTCGACTCCTTGTATCGTCCTGAATATGTAACAAAGAATTCAACTTGTGGTTCATGATTTTGAACTGCTTTCTTGACATCAACATGTGATCAGGAATGTTCTCCTCCTCAGGGTCGAGTTGAATGTCAGCAAACAAAAATATGATATCATCTTCGTCTTGATCAACCTCAAGAATTGATTTTTCACCCTCAGTTGATTGAGAAGGGAAAAGTGAAGTAATAGGTTGATTCAAGATATTGTTGTAGGCGGGTGAAATAGCGGATGAAGGTAACAAAATGGGAGTGGGTGTATTAAAGGGTGGTAAGGAAGTATAAGTGTCAATAAGAGTGGTTTCAATGGTAGATGAAAGAACAATTGAAATGGGAAGAAAAGATGTTACAACAGGAGGGTTACCTTGAGCTTTGAATGTCGACATCCCATCACTCTTCTTAACATTTGTGTCCATATTAGATATGTTCACAGGGATGCCTGAAGTTCGCACCTCCTCCGAAACAGATTCAACTATTGAAACTTCGGGTGGTATAATTCTAGTCTGCTCAGGGAGGGAAATGGTTGAATGATCACCAAAACTACCAGCCGCCTCGAAAGTCGACTTGACCGGAGAGTCTCTCTATGGTGATTCGAAGCCAATGTCTTCACTTTGAAGAGGAGATTGAGTAGCATTATCTTCGAAGTCAGTCTCTTATACAACATAATGTAGAGGATCTTCCAATAGCTTCTCCTTCTTCTTGATTCTCTTAACCATGACATGTGCTCTTCGTTTCTTTGAAGTAGGAGAAACAGGAGCAGGAGTTTATCTGATGATAACACCCCATCGATTAAGTTAGGGTTTGCGAATCTTCCTGATCTTCGACATAGAATCCGCCATAGATGAAGAAAGAGACTTCTCAGGAACTTCTTCAACAATAGGCCACCTTTTTGGTGAATGATGTGTGCTGGCTTTTTTTGTTCTTTTAAGAACACTTGTTTTCGAAGGCACTACTTCCTTGTGAATTTCTTGAACAACAAGGTCTTGAACAGGCTTCGTGACCTCCTTTTCAACTGCCTCAGGTACTGATTAAGGTTGAGTAACCTTTGTGGATTTCTTGGAGCTTTTACCACATTTTAAAGTACCTTCAATTCCTTTGGGCAACAAGCCCCTACTTGCAAAGCATGATTGATCTTTTAAAGATAAGCAACAAGAACATGGTGACTTGGATCCACCTTTCTAAGCATGGCATCCGAAATTCTTGCAACAGAAGGAAAAACCTCCAAATCATCTTCAACAATCTCCGGATGTTGATAGATAGTGAACTATGCTTTTGGAACATCTGCTGGAACAAGAATGCCTTCCTTCTCATACACATCTTGAAGAATTAAACTCCAGTATTGAGGACAAGTAACATCATTTGCAACATTGGTGTAGGAGATACCAGTTCCAAACTCCTCCCATAACTGTGAAGCATAGTCCACATTCAAGTCATAATATAACCCAAGAATCAAGGCATAGATCTCCAATTTGGCTTTGTCAAGACCAACACTTCGACCTATGAGGAATCACAAAAAAATACCAAAGAGAAAATTCCAGATACAAGGCAAAGAGGACTTCTTGAATTGACTAATTCGAGTGAGTAGAGGATGATGACCCATCTCGTTGAACATACGGATCAACTGGTCATTGGTCACTTCATAAAATGGACCAATGCTGGGAGGTTTCATGATCTAGGCAAATTGTTTATTTGTGAGCTTGTAATTTTTCTCATTTGTAAGTTGGAATGTGAAAACTTTGGAGGTTTTGTTGAACACAACAGTGGAACCAACCAAAGATAACCAGGTCATTGGTACCAAAAAAGAAAAAAGCTATCACCGTTGAAAGCACATAGTGATTAAGAACAACAATTAGCATCTGTAACTCTTCTGGGTACTTTTAAACATCTAGTTGAACTCGATAATTTGAACTATGGATCTTCAACAAGGGTTAAGATGTGGCTTCATCAGTGTTTTGGGACGGATCAACATGAACAGTTGTTACCGCCATTGTTAGGTTTTTGGAGATTTTTGTGAAGCGATAAGTATAAGGAAAGAAGATTTTGGGGAAAATATTCAACCAGGATGCATAAACTTTTGAGTTGATACTCCTAAATCCTTTTTATACTTCATACACAATTTGAATTTGAAGTGGTGTTAATGAAATCTTGCCACGTGTATATTAGGAAAGTGGACCAGTTGCCGTAAAAGTCGCCATGTCTGAAAAGTAATGAGCACTTTTTACTTGAAAACCGTGAAACTACCAAACCGTCACATCAATCAATTGTTTCATTTGGCCCAAGAGGATAAGAATTGTCACCAAACCTTCATTTCAAGGCAAGTCTCCTTCGCTTTTTGGATGAGAAACGAAATCTTAGCCAAACTTGCGAAATCTAGGTTTGAGTTGGTAGTACCCAAGACCTCAAGGATTTCTTGTGCAAATATGTGCCAAAGAAATAGTGGGAACCAAGATATAAAAATATGCAAATAGTGACATCAAATAAACATTCAATGAAAAAGCAGATGGATCCCAGACAAAGATCAGTTCATTTAGTATCAAGAGATATATCGAACTGCTTGTGTGGTATCCCATTAAATACAATCGAATATTCATAAAGGAATATCGAAGAGCTTCTTTTAGATAGGCTTTGAAGGGAAGCTCCATTTTTGTTCATGATCACAACTTAACATAAGTGTGAATTCTATGACCAAAATTACCTATATGACCAGTGTAGTCAGTGACAACCAAAGGTGAGATTAATTTGTAAAGTGACAAGAATTCAAACTGATATGCAAACGGAAACCATATTCCAAAAAAATAAGAACTGGATCTTGTTGGGCAAAAATGTAATGGTTAAAGAACATCTTATCAAGATCACGCAAAATGAAAGGAAAGAGATTTTGAATATTGAAGAAAGGTACTAAAACAAATGTTTTGTGAAAATCTTGAACGTAAAGTTCACCGTCAATTCCTTTATAAGATGGGAATATTAGGTTTCACTATCATCACAGACTCATGAATCAAGATCATTAACACAGACTTGTGCAATATCTACATTGTTGGAACCTGAAAAGCGAACCTTTAGCAATCACAAGTATTGAAGATCTAAAGTCAGCAATGTCCGAGATTGTGAAGTCTGAGATGTCGACAGTTTCCGAAGTGAAGACTATTCCGAGATGGAGAGTAATTCTGAGATCAGTCAGTCTATTTGAACATTTATTATTTCTTTTTGTATTCATGATGTAACGTTTCATAGGACTTATCTTTTGTGTATCTTTTAGATGATGAGTTGTCAGTGACTGATTATTATCTAGTCTTGCGAATGTATTGAAGTTTGTACGATGTTCCTCCTTAGCCTGTCTACTGGTGACCTGAGAATACAAGTTATTTTGAAAGAGTAGATCAACATTTAAGCTGGTGAGTTCATAAGTATTTTAGTGTCAATGTTTGTATAAGTTTGATGAAAGTATTTGTAAATTTTTGTATCTACTAGAATATCCTATATATTTTACTTATAAAGAAATGTAGTCTTCTACCAAGACCCTACTATTCTGAATGTTTGTTATTTTGTAAAAGTGAATGTTTTTCCCAAGTATGCTATCATTACCTAAAATATTGTTTACATTACTGTTTATGTGAGAAGATCACGATATGAATGTAATGGGAAAATAAAGATGTATTGTAGTACTGTATATAGTAACTACCATTGTACTAACTACCTTAAACCAAATTGTTTAATTAAGTTAAAATGTGATGAGATTATAACCATACTTGATTGACTAGTAAAACACAACGTTCAAAGACGTCGAAATGGTATAACATTCGTCACTCGTAGACCTACAGGTCCCACTGTAGCTAACAACAAGGTGTAGGATGGTCAATCCCATATAGATCTATATACAAATTCACGCTCTCCCACTAGGAGACTCTGGTTACAAAGTGTGACACAACAGTATGTTGCCATGCCATGAAGTAGTGGCTCACATTAATGGTATAGTGTTCTTGTATTTGTATAGAATGTTCTCTTTATTCTAGTGTATAGTATGTTCCTCCTTGTTTCTCTTTATAGTATGTTCTTTCTGTTTCTCGTTATAGTACGTTCGAACTAACTCATGTATGAACTTACTATAACTCATGTTTCTCGTTTCTCGTTATAGTACGTTCGAACTAACTCATGTATCAAAAGTGTAAGTATTGTATCCCTTCATTAGTTGATACATCTCTTAATCTAGCATCCTCTCATGATTTCATCCATGAAAATCATGTTTTTATAGATCTTCAAGTTTCACCAAGAACACTAAGAACACACACTAGTGTTCTTGGCCATAATCGGCCATTTCAAGCTCCTATATCGTAAGTATTCTTATCCTAGGTTGTTATATACTAGAATGAACTTGTTTAGACTTAAGAAAAATTCAGGAATCCAAGTTGGAAGAGAGTTTACGTCCAAGGATCTCCCAAGGCCATAAACTTCATAGAAGGGTGCAATGTTGCCCTAATTTCCTTCCTTACGCTTAGAACTTGGACTAGAACCCCCCCACCATTGAGCTAAGGACCTTAAATTGTGAGTTGGTACATAATACCATGAGTTTATTGTCGTAAACTCATGGAGAAATGGTCCTTAGGCCGTAAACCCCACTTAAGGTCAAGTCTTGGACCTTAAACTCATATAGACTCTTGTTTAACCTTGGAACACTTAAACCCTTGAGAATTCCTACCTTTAAGACCCTAAATATGACCATTTAGAGAGTTTACGGCTAGGAGTAAACTCCCTTAGGCCGTAAACTCCTCAACACTCTACATTGAGTGGGTCTTTCACTTCCTTAGGTAAAGCAAAATACCCTTAAGATTCCCTAGCTTTTCAAACCCACATTTATGCATCTATAACCATGAGTTTATGGCTGTGAACTCCTTGGGGACGTAAACCCATGGTAGTAAACTCCATGGAGAGTGGTCCTTGGGCCATAAACTCAATAGCAATGCGTTACAACCCTTAGATGCAACCCTAAGTTCTTATAACACTTGAATCCAAGTGTTTTCCTGGTTATAGGTTGTTTATACTTGTCTTATTAGTGTTATAATCACTAATTATCTATCTATCTATCTATCTATCTATATATATATATATATATATATATATATATATATATATATATATATATATATATATATATATATATATATAGTTATATGTTATTAGGATCATTGTGTGTGTTCAAGTCTTCACTTGACACCTAGCACCTTGTTCGACACTTCCACCATCCACTCACTATAGGTGAGTTCATACCCCTTAGTTAACCTTTTAAATATTTTTAAATGCTTTTATGGAGGGGAATACAAGTTGAATCATACTAGTTATTATATCAATCACATGTGATTAATAACTAGTACACAAATGGATTTCCTACGCTTTTAACTATTTTACCAAGCATAGTACTTCTAAATGACTTTCTCAAACGTATTTACATATTAAACTCTTTATCAAATTGTCTTACATAGTGTATCTTTCCTTTCAAAATATGTTACAACTGTGTTTCAAACAAAGGTTTTCATGTATTTCAAACTATATTTCAGACAAAAGATTTCGTATACTTTAAACTGTTTATATCAAACAAATTGCTTTTAAATCGTTTAATAAATTGACATCAAGTCATCAATTCTTATTATTAAACTTATCAAATGTTTTACAACACTTCTTTTAAACTTTTATATTGTCAAATGCATGCCTATATATGTATAGTTATATAAGTAATGTTTAAAGGACTTAGGACTGCTAGCTCGCTTTAATTCCTTTTCCTTGTTTGGTTGTGGCCTTTGGGTATCGGTTATTTGTCTGAATATTGTCTAAATATTAGTTATATATTATGTATACATGTATAGACATAAAAGTTATATCAGTCAATTTAGTACCTTTGGGTAGCAAAAGCATACTTTCAGTTATACATGTATGTTACTAGTAACTATAATAGGTATAGTTAGGAGATACTATTTACTATTCCTAGTACAAGAAATCACACCAAGAGTCAGTTCATTCATGAGTCTATACAAATATACTACATACTATATGAAGAGATTTTATTACATACTATATGAAGAGATATTATTACATACTATAGGAAGAAATACTACTACATACTATACAAAGGGAATTACTACATAGTAAACTACATACTATACAAGGAAAATTAATGCATGCTATACAGGACTGACCATCCTACACCTGGCTGCTAGCTACAACGGGACCTGTTTATCAACGGATGTTCTCGGTTGTACTGTTCGGCGAGTTACCACGCCGTGTTTATCCAAAGACAAAAGGATACGATTTCCATGACTATATAACTTTCATATTACTTTTATCTTGTGACACACTCACATAAACGATGAGATAGACTATAATTTGATAATAATAGTTATACACTGGAAAAACCTTCATTCATATAGAGAAGCAAACCTTCAAAACAATCAGGTCTTGGTAGAAAACTACTTTTTATACTAGTAGGAAATATGATATTTTCTAGGGTTTTCATACTTATACAAACTTATCCTTCAAACATTTACAAGTCTTTTCATTACAGTTTTATTAATCAATGACACTAAAATAGTTATGAATTCACCAGCTTAAATGCTGATTTGCGCTTTTAAAATAACTTGTATTCTCAGGTCAACATTAGATAGGTATGATGACCAGGTTTTGAGAAGATGGAGCAGTCAAGACTCGTCTTTTATTTTGATTACTTATTTTCATGTCTTATTCTATGAAAGAAAACACATGTATTAAAACCTTACTATTAATGCAATGGATGATGCTGTTGCTTGTTTACTACTTTACACTGTTCTGATACTTTTCATGACGTCCTCCGCCCTAGAACGTTTCCGCCGTTCTTGGTTTTGGGGTGTAACAGATTGGTATCAGAGCATTTATTATAGTGAATTGAGTATATTGACCCATAAAAGATATACAGACTATAAATACAATGGGATTTAAAATTACTCTGACCAAGAGATTAAACTTTTATTAATAAAATATTTAACTAAGTATACATACCTGCATTCATACTAAAATCAGTGTCTCAATGATAAAAACAAAAGTATTACGATTGTTGAATATCACAAGTAAGCTCGGGGATGTATGGTCAGCTCTGGGAATGGCATAGCCTGATCAACTATGCCAGTATGAGGAGTGATTAACATATGCCCAAGAATGGTTGTGATATGGCAACAAGTCTAAAAACTTACCAACACTACCACAATGAACACAATAGGAGTGTTTCGTGTTACTATAATTACTTAGTTGAGAATAAAAATATCTTCATTAGGAGGTCAATAGTTGCTAAGTATATACACTAAGGTTATATGTAACTAGGATGACATAGACTTTGAATCTGTGAAAATTTTCTTTACCCCTGTTCCTTGTGAATTTGGAATTAATGTCACTTATTCGAAGGCCTATACTGTTTTGATTACATATAACTGGTATACACTTTACAAGTATTGAAGTAACTGATGAAGATTATCTTATAATTTTCTAGTTAGTACGTCTAGTAATTATTTCCTTACCCCAATTCTCGCATAGATAACATGGCTGGACTCCATCCCCACGGCGACCCGTACTTCCCAAACGAAGGCAATGCTGGATGGTTTGGAGAAGAGCCAGAGGATGATCATCCAATCCCTTTGGATGATCACCATGCTATAGGCTTTTTAGATGGTGCTAACTCCGAGCCCGAGGTTGAGAACCTAATCTCAGTGGCCCCCAACTCAATTCCTAACCGTCGTCCGACTTTTCAAGGCCCGAAGCCTCTTTGGGTAGAATGCTTGGAGCAATGGAGCGAAGAGCAACATCATCCTATGCCATTCAGTGGAGACCGAAGTTTCTATAACATAAGTGAAGGAGGCTCAGCAGACAGATTTCTGCCAATCCTGATTCGTAGAGTTGCCCGAAACGAAATCCAGGGCAGAACGGCTCTCCATCGTATCGCAGAGGTTGATGCCAATGTAGGAATGCATACCATCCGCACCAATCACCTTGAAAGTGCTCGTGAGAGGTCTGAGAAAGACCACGAGGCCCTGCTATAAGCACTAGCTGAAACACGAGCCGAAGTCATAGAGCTCTGCGTACGCTAGAGGTTATACGAAAGACACATGCTTTGATATGGAGCGCCAACTGGCTGAACTAAGGGTTCACCAGAGGGATGACAGTCACCAGTAGGAGATGCTTTACTTTCTTTCCTTGTTATAAGGAATCATTTTCCTATCTATGACCTATGTAACACCTTTCTATGTATCTACCCCAGTACCGTAAGTACTTTTAGTTAGGCCTTTATACTGTCAAAACTTTCTATTCCGGATATGATGTAAGACCTCCTACAAGGTCAATTTTTCTCAAACTTATTACGTCATAAATATCAAGGATATTGACATTCGGCTAATTTCAGTGTCAATCTTTGTTCAAATACTTTCACCATACTATCTTTAGAATTCTGTCTGAAACTCACTCTAATCAAGTTATTGGGCTATGGTAATTTAACTCAGGGATCACTTCTAATTCTTGTTGAAGGTTGGATAGAAATCATCTTGTAACCATTCTAAGAACTTACTTCTACTCCTTTCATGAATGATCGAAATACGTCTAGGTTCAACCAAAATCGCTCGCACACACATTACTTATCATGTAACAGAATCATTCTGTCGAATAAAAGTAATCAACCCATCAACAAAACACCAACTCTTCAGATTAATGCAACTACCTTTCAAGTTGCAATCTCAGCTGCCGTGTTAGCTGTCTTGACTCACCTTAATGCTAATAATGCAAATGTTAGAGGGATGGTTATCAATAATTCCAATCAGAGTAACAACCAAGTACATCAACAAGTATCACACTACCACGACACCCCGAACCTCAAACCCAAGGGTAATAAACGAAAGTTATGGGATAGATTTAAAGGCAAATCATCCCAAGGGACGAACAAGAGACAACAACCTATTGCAGCCTTCGTGGCCACGACATCTGTAACTCTTACTACCATCCCTACTAGTATCCCAATTATCCCTAACCCAACCAGACAGCATGCCGGAAACCTACCGAAGTGCAATAAGTGCAACTTCCATCATCTAGGTAGTTGTCGTCTGTTGCACTGCAAGAACTGCAACAACAATAGACACACTACCCGCTTCTGCAGGACTCGGATCCAACACATTACTTCAACCACCACTGTCGAAATTTATTGGATATGCCATCTATGTGGCGTAATGGGACATTTCAAAAGGGACTGCCCAACAGAGAAGAGTGACGGGGGAACATGAGGAGTTTGACCCTAGAACAACAAAAAACATCGAAGGATCCTACTATTTTATGGGTACGCTTCCAAACCGTAGTAATTAATTACACTTATAATTTCACCGTCGTTCGAATCAATTATTAACACTTGTATAAAACTAGTGCAACTCGAGTCATATCTTTTATGAGATCCCGTCAGTCAAGGGGCCCTCGTGCTGAGTATACTTGCTTTTTGAAGTATACCTTGTTCACCACAGTAGTCTTGTAGTTAATCTAAAGTACTGAAACTTTGTTAGAAGTTACACTGTTGTGCTATTTGTAATATCGTTTATGATCTAAGTCTAATGCCTCTTATTCCGATTAGTCTGATATTATCATACAACTTGAGTCAATCCGATCCTCACAATACCAGTTTCGTGCGTACATCTCTTTCTCTGAAATCACCTTTCTATTGAAGCCGACATTCCAGAACACCAAGGTACTCATGCATAGAGTACCTTATGTTACGTATCCTTCCCGAAGAAACCTCAGCAAACCTTCCCAAAATACCACTCGTACAGTACGTCAAGTTCAATCTGAAGACCCATACAGTTGATCTATTGCTGAGGAATGTATACACAAGAGTGATATATAATCAAGGTTCTACACGTTTAAAATTGATGTTTCCGCTTTAACTTCTTTTCCTTGTTTGGATGTGAGCTTAAAGAAGAATCATTTATTCGACTGCCTTTTCAATCTTAATTATATACGAATAGTATACGCGAAGCTGTAATTGATGAACCAAGTATGACCCCTAATATGAACTTCAGGACAGAGACTGCTTAAGACTATGAGTGATTGTGCTGTCATGCGAATAAACCTAGAATCCAATCAAATGCTACCCCTAGAACCAAATCGACCTATAGTCTAACACCTATAGAGATGCAAGAACTGTTTGGTCAACTTAACAAACTGCTCAGCAATGGCTTTATAAGACCGAGTTTCACCCTGGGGAACTCCAGTCTGGTTCTTCAAGAATCAAGATGGATTGGTTAGTATGTGCGTCGACTATGGAGACCTCGACAAGATTTCCATTAAAAATCATTACCCTTTGCCTTGCATGGATGGATTGTTGACCAACCGCAAGGAACGAATTACCTTTCAAAGATGGATCTGAGATCCGAGTATCGCCAGTTACGAGTATCTGAGGAAGATGTTCCGAGGACGGCCTTCCGAACTCGATACAGATGCTACAAGTTCGTAGTGATACCTCTCGGATAAGACCGATGCGCCCGTAGTATTCATGAGCTTGATGAATAGAGTATGCTGTCCTTACTTGGATCAATTCGTCATTTTCCTTATAAATGACCTACTTATGTACTCTCGTAGTAAGAAAGAGCATAGAAGCATCCACGACTCAGCCTACCCCGCGAACTCAGTAACGTACATTCTACCTTCCAAGTCTCGAACTTGAAAAAGTGTTCGTCCAAAG
The DNA here is from genome assembly GCF_051521515.1 of Lactuca serriola. NCBI lineage: Eukaryota > Viridiplantae > Streptophyta > Magnoliopsida > Asterales > Asteraceae > Lactuca > Lactuca serriola. The sequence continues at coordinate 331,773,855 of NC_136411.1, forward strand.
AGACTCTTGTAATCCCACTCGACGAGATCGAGATCAACAAGAGCCTCAACTTCGTGGAAGAACCGTAGTGATCATGGAATGAGAGGTCAAGCAAACGAAACAAAGCCATATCCCGATAATGAAGGTTCGCTGGAATGCCAAGTGAGGACCTGAATTCACTTAGGAAGCGCGAGGATCAATCGAAACGGAAGTATCCTCATCTCTTTACTCGATTATTCGTACCTACTTCCTTGCCTAAACTCTAATTTCGGGACGTAATTCCCTCTAACGGGGGGATGATGTGACAACCTGAAATTTTCTATGTTGTACAGTCAAACACTTCGTTGTAAGTCAAACTTACTCCTACTAACTTTTAGCACATTTTAGAGTCCATTTGAGCATCCTGATCTTTAATACATCAAAGGATCAAATTCTAGAATGGGTCAACTAGGGTTCCAAACCACCAATCAAGCCTTAAACCCTCAAATGAGGATTTTACGGCCATGAGACCATGAATTTACGGCCGTAAACTCATGCGGCCGTAAACTCCATACCTATATAAGATAAACTTAGCCATTTTTCATTGATTCTTGCCATTTCAAGCCTAGAACTCGGGTTTGCTCTCAAGTATCATCCACTTTCCATCCTTAGATCATCAAAAGTGTATGTATTCTATCCCTTCATTAGTTGATACATCTCTTAATCTATCATCCTATCATGATTTCATTAATGAAAATCATGTTTTCATAGATCTTCAAGTTTCACCAAGAACACCAAGAACACACACTTGTGTTCTTGGCCATAATCGGCAATTTCAAGCTCCTATATCGTAAGTACTCTTGTACTAGCTTGTTATATACAAGAATGACCTTGTTTAGACTTAAGAAACATCAAGGAATTGAAGTTGGAAGAGAGTTTATGGCCAAGGATCTCCCAAGTCCGTAAACTCCATATAAGGATGCAGTGTTGCCCTAATTTCCTTCCTTACGCTTAGAACTTGGACTAGAACCCCCCCACCATTGAGCTAAGGACCTTAAACTTTGAGTTGGTACATAATACCATGAGTTTACGACCATAAACTCATGGAGAAATGGTCCTTAGGCCGTAAACCCTAATTAAGGTCAAGTCTTGGACCTTAAACTCATATAGACTCTTGTTTAACCTTGGAACACTTAAACCCTTGAGACTCCCTACCTTTAAAATCCTAAATATGACCATTTAGAGAGTTTACGGCCAGGAGTAAACTCCCCTGGGCCGTAAAACTCCTCAACACTCTCCATTGAGTGGGTCTTTCACTTCCTTATTTAAAGCAAAATTCCCTCAAGCTTCCCTCGCCTTTCAAACCCATACTTATGTATCTATAACCATGAGTTTAAGGCCATGAACTACTTGTGGCCATAAACCCATGGTAGTAAACTCCATGGAGAGTGGTCCTTGGGCCATAAACTCAATAGCAATGCCTTACAACCCTTAGATGCAACCCTAAGTTCTTATAACACTTGAATCCAAGTGCTTTCCTGGTTCTAGGGTGTTTATACTTGTCTAATTAGTGTTATAATCACTAATTATATACATATATATATATATATATATATATATATATATATATATATATGTGTGTGTGTGTGTGTGTGTCTTTATATGTTATTAGGATCATTGTGTGTGTTCAAGTCTTCACTTGACACCTAGCACCTTGTCCAACACTTCCACCCGATCCACTCACTACAGGTGAGTTCATACCCCTTAATTAACCTTTTAAATGTTTTTAAATGCTTTTATGGGGGGGGGGGAATACAAGTAGAATCATAATAGTTATTATATCAATCACATGTTATTAATAACTAGTAGAAAAATGGATTTACTACGCTTTTAACTGTTTTACCAAGCATAGTACTTCTAAATAACTTTCTCAAATGTATTTACATATTAAACTCTTTATCAAACTGTCTTACATACTGTATCTTTCCTTTCAAACTCTGTGAAAACTGTGTTGCAAACAAAGGTTTTTATGTATTTCAAACTGTATTTCAGACAAAAGATTTCGTATACTTTAAACAATTTATATCAAACAAACTGCTTTTAAATCGTTTTATAAATTGACATCAAGTCATCAATTCTTATTATGAAACTTATCAAATGTTTTACAAAACTTCTTTTAAACTTTTATATTGTCAAATGCATGCCTATATATATATGTATAGTTATATAGGTAATGTTTAAAGGACTTAAGACTGCTAGCTCGCTTTAATTCCTTTTCCTTGTTTGGATGTGGCCTTAGGGTATCGGTTATTTGTCTGAATGTCCTCTAAATATTAGTTATATATTATGTACACATATGTAGACATAAAAGTTCTATAAGTCAATTCAGTACCTTTGGGTAGGAAAGGCATACTTTCAGTTATACACGTACATTACTAGTAACTATAATAGGTATAGTTAGGAGATACTATTTACTATTCCTAGTACAAGAAAACACACCAAGAGTCAGTTCATTCATGAGTCTATACAAATATACTACATACTATATAAATAGATACTATTACATACTATATGAAGAGATACTATTACATACTATAAGAAGAGATACTAATACATATTGCACAAAGGGAATTAGTATATACTATACTATATACTATACAAGGAAAATTACTGGATGCTATACGGGACTGACCATCCTACACCTGGCTGCTAGCTACAGCGGGACCTGTTCATCGACGAATGTTCTCGGTTGTACTCTTCGGCGAGTTACCACACTGTGTTTATCTTAAGACAAAAGGATACGATTTCAATGATTATATAACTTTACTATTACTTTTATCTTGTAACACATTCAGATAAACGATGAGGTAGACTATAGTTTGATAATAATAATTATACATGGGAAAAATCTTCATTCATACAGAGAAGCAAACCTTCAAAACAGTCAGGTCTTGGTAAAATACTACTTTTTATACTAGTAGGAAATATGGGATTTTCTAGGGTTTTCATACTTATACAAACTTATTCTTCAAAAATTTACATGTATTTACTTTACAGTTTTACTAATCAATGACACTAAAATACTTATGAATTCACCAGCTTAAATGATGGTATATGCTTTCAAACTAACTTGTATTCTCAGGTCAACTGTAGACAGGTACGATGACTAGGTTTTGAGAAGACGGAGCAGTCAAGACTCGTCTTTTATTTTGATTACTTATTTTCATGTCTTATTCTTTGAAAGAACTCACATGTATTAAAACCTTACTATTAATGCAATGGATGATGTTTTTGTTTGTTTACTACTTTACACTGTTGTGATACTTTACATGACGTCCTCCGCCCCAGAACGTTTCTGCCATTCTTGGTTTTGGGGTGTGACACCCTAAGTCCACAACCAAACAAGGAACAAGAAATAAAGCGAGTTATCATTCCTAAGCCCTTTCAACCTTATTTATATAACTATATCTATATAGACATGATTTGGACAATATATAAGTTTAAAAGAGTTTAGCCTGTAAAAGAATTTTAACCATTTGAATGGTTATTGATGACTTGATGTCAGTTTATAAAATGTTTTGAAATAGTTTGTTTGATAACATAGTTTTGAAGTATAAGAAATCCACATGTTGGATAGTTATTAATCACACGTGATTGATACAATAACTATAATCTTTTCTACTTGTATTCCCCCCATAAAGCATTTAAAATCATTTAAAAGATAAGTTTAGGGGTATGAACTCACCTATAGCGAGTGATTTGAATCTAAGATCGATATAGGATGATAAGTGTCAAGTGAAGTCTCTAGCACAACCGGATCCTATTAAGCATATAATGACACATATATTTATATACTTAGTGTATATAAAAACTAATCATGATATGGAACAACCTTAGGGACTAGGAAACACTTGGAATGAAGTGTTACAATCACATATGATTGCACAAAATGTGTTTACGGCCACACAAGGGTGTGTTTACGGCCAAGGGATGTTCACGGCCATGACATGAAGGGTTTATGTCCATATGAAGAGTTTACGGATCTAAAATCTTGATGATCATGCTTAAATTGTTGTTTCTTTGATGGTAAACATGTGCTTCTAATGAATAACAAGTATATGGAAAGGATACTTACGATTTGGAAGCTAGAATGGGTGTTTATGACCCAAAGAAACTAGTGTGTGTTCTTGGTGTTCTTGGTGATACCTGAGATAGAATTGAGTGTTCTTGACTTGGAAGAGTGAGAAGTGAAGAATAATGAAGGAATATCATACTTATAGGACTAGTTCACGGCCAAACAAGAGCTTACGACCGTAAGCTCTAGTTTACGGTCGTAAAATCCACATGATGGAGTTTTCCGGCTTGAATGCTGCACAATGAACTCTTGTAGATACTTCCTAACACCCAGTCCTTGAATGTACTAGGCTTTGAACACTCAAATAGACCCTTAACAACGCTAAAAGATAGCAAAAACAAGTTTGAATTTTCATTGAATTGAATGGATTTACAAGATAGAAAGTCTGGGTTGTCACATGCTTCCTCACCGTTATTATGATCATTGAGTCACGAGTCTCAATAATATCCGAAAGTAGGCCATTGACATCAGTTATACAACTCTTCACAACTGCTTTCTTAGATAGTAGATCATTGACTCGTTTTTTAGCGTTTTCTAGCTTGACCGTGAAGCCTTTCACCTTTTCAGTCTTTACGGAAAGAGCATCCATTATTTTTTCTCTCCATTGCTAAGTCATCATGAAGCTTAGATATCTTTGAGGAGATGAATGAAATGAACTCAGCATGTTCAGTTTTAAGACAAGTGCGAACCTCTTGAAGTTTCTCCTTCTTTGTTTTAAGGGTTGATCCTAGGCTAGAAATGACTTCATTAGCCTTCGAGGTATTGGACTCAAATAAGCTCTAGAACTTCTCCATGAATACCCGTGCATCAGTAATTAGTTTATTGACTTTTCTGGTCGTTTTGTTGCAAACGGTAGCAGAAGCATCTACCGCCTTGTTCATTTTTTCAAGGTTGGCGGGGTGCTCTTTTGTAAGGGTCTCAAGAAGGGATTTGATTGTTTCTTGCGAGTAATCAACGCTATATGATGCCTTTGAAGCTTGAAGCAACAAATCCAGTTTTTCATGAATCACCCAGAGTTGCCCTCTGATGACCGGAGCTTCTTCATCACTTTCTGTCCTAATGTTAAATGGACTGTAGGAGAATCTTGCGAAGTCATCGTCATCACCGTAAACTATGTCTGGGTTGTTTGGGTGAAGAAGAGAAATGGGTGGTGTGGAATGACCAGCTACGAAACCTGAAGCTCCTGCCCTCGCATCAGATACGTTGACAGTAACACGAGGCTCAATAGTGAACGTTGTAGAGGTGGTAGTGGAATCAGTGAAAATAGGAGGTGGAGATAGCGAAACGCCCAACGTAACCTGTGGGAACTGAGCAATAGTAATGAGTCTGGAAACAGTGGCAGTGGGAGAGGGAACAGAGACATCTTCAAAGAATTCATTAGTTATGGTAACTGAGACATGAATCTCAAAGGTTACCTAAGGATTCATAGAAATGGGTTGTGAGACCTCAGGATGTGAAGTTTCCGTAGTGTCTTTGTGGTGTACTGTCTCATCATCTGGAATGCGAACGTCAGAGTGAGTGGCAGACTGCCAACCTTCGCTTTCACTAGGAGTTGGAGATCTCGTCTTGCGAGCCGACTTCTTTATAGTTAGCTTCTTTGTAGGAGTTGGAACTGGTGCAGATGAACCAACGTGTGATTTTTGTTTCTTAGGGTTCGAGCGGGTTCAGACGGACCCTCTGGAGCACCTTGTTTCTTTTCTCCTTTCTTACGTGTAACGTCCGTAGATCCGGGCTAGTCAATTTATAGATAATAAGGGTCAAAAATGATTTTTCGACAAAAGATTATTTAGAATAAATAATCTTAACCAAGTTTTATAATATGTCTCAGGGGCTCCGTACATATAAAGAGCGCCGAAATCTGAGTTATAACGAAGAAGTTATGGCCCGTCGAAGTTTTACGGCAAAACCGGCACGACACCGGGAGACGTAAATAGTGAATTTTTGATAAAGGAGTTTTTAGCCTTATCGATCCAAATAAAAGTTGTAGTATATGTTAAATCGAGAACATACAAAAAAACGCCCAAATCTGACTTCGTATTAGGAAGTTATGAATTTTCTAAGATTTGGCATAGTAGTGCACAGCCCGAAACTCGAATTTTAGTTCGAGCGGTTTTTGGCCTACGCGACCTAAATGAGAATTGAAGATCTCATTAATAGGAACTCAATGGTAAAAAGACAGACGAAAACAGAGTCCGTATGTAGAAGTTATGAATTTTACGCGGACATTTAACAGTATAATCTCCTCGTACTGTTAAATTTAAGATCGGTAGAGAAATAGCCGACGGAATCAAAACGAAAGTTGTAGATCTTATTTTTACCTAAGTGTGGATATAAAGAACGTCAAAAACGGAGGTGGTATGTGAAAGTGACGGATTTTAGAAGTCGGAAGTGTGCTATGCGAAAATGGGTGATGTGGCACAATCTTGGCCATTGCTTTCTCCCCAAGTCTTGCCACTAGATGGTGACATGTGGAACCAAGTTCAGACATTTTCACCCTATAAATAGAACCTCTCCCACCCTCATTTTCTTCACACCTTTCCCATTCTTTCTTCTCTTTACCCTCTCTCTAGAACTTCTCTCTAGCCCTGAAACCCCCCGAAAAGGCTAGGGAACCTCCCTAGCACGAGGCGGAAGCCCCAGAGTGCTCGACGACTCTGAGAAGAAGAGCTTTTCGGCATGGGAGCGCTGCTCTAAGCAAAGCTCGATTTTCTATAAAACCCGTTGTAAGTGAGCTATGCCTACACTAATTTTAATATAGTTTTTATTTAATTATAGTAACGTTATTAGGAACTTATAATAAGTACTTGGGCTATTATTATGGGTTATATAAGTATTGTATAATGCTTATATAATAGTAATAATAGCTAGACTATTAATTAGTCTCGACAAATAATAGACTAAACTCTAGTGGTAATAATACTAGGTTTCGTCGAAGGAAATTATTTTTAAGAAGCGAAGCGCTGTCTGAGTTCGACATCACCACCTTTTCAAGTGAGTGCATAGTCCCTTTCATGAACATGATTTTAATACAAGTATCGATTGAAGTCTTAAATATATGTTTATGTGCGAATTATTTGATGTTGCCTGAGATACTTGTTAAAGAACATACCTGACTATATATGTTGATTTATGTTAAAGAGTAAACCTAAATTAATTATGAGGAATATTGGGTGGTGTTTTCTTACGAGTACGAGTGAATTATACTCAGAGAATAAAACCTTAGTATATGTCATTGATCCGGGATCATGGATTAGACATAGTCATTGTCCCTAGTTCGAGAGCATGGATTAGGCATAATCATTCATCATTAATCTGAGAGTATGGATTAGTCATTCGTCCTTAGTCCGAGAGTATGGATTAGGTAAAGTCGTTCATTTCTGATCCGGGAGTATGGATTAGGTAAAACAGCTAATCTTAGGTCCGAGAGTATGGATAGTCTCGTTTTGAGGATCGACGGGGTAGGATAAGAGTTGTTTATATATAAGGTGAAATTGTATATTTTGTGAGTTGTAAACTATATATATGGTATAACATTGTGTGATGAAATCCCTATGTACTCACCAGGTTTCCCAACCAGACCCACTCAGTTTATTTATATCACAGGTGTTGATATGAAGTCACATTACACTGAGAGATTAAGGAGATATAAATCACTAATGATAATGAATGTAAGTTCTGTTTATGCTTATGTTTCTGTATTGACGATGACATCCCAAATGTTTTAAAATGAATAATAATACTTTTCTTCGGAAGTGCTTTGATAAAGCATAAACAAAATTGGTCTTTTCTTGCCGTGAAAATGGAGATGTCACATTACGTCCTTTCTTTCCTCCTTTATTTGGTTTGTTAGCTTCATCGATGATCGATAGCATTTCAGGAGTTAAAGGACGAAAGCTTAAAACTGTATTTTTTCTGTAGGCTTCAAGAATCTTGCTTGCTGTAGGGACATCGTGAAACATCGCTTCAAAAATGGATCCAAAAAATGAGAACTTTGAGTTGTCGGCAAGAATGATGTTTGTAGCGTGGAAGATTGAAATGGCAGACATGAAGGAAACTTGCATGACTGAAGTCTGGAGCTTTTCAGTTTCCCTTTGAACGATGATTGTCCCGAAGCGAGCACAGGAAATTTCACTGTGTCGGGTTGTATAAGGGATACTTTGGACCAACTGAGACCAAAGAACAGCCCCGAAATCAATGTTGACCCCCATGTAGATCCTATACATGATGGTCATGAATAACTTACTGGCACAATCCGAGCCAGTCACACGCTCAGAAAAACTTTTGAACAATAGGGTAAAAAGTCTATTCAATTGAGGAGGCAGATTGGGTTTCCTGAATTTAGAGATGGTAGTTAAGGTTTCTTTGTACCCCATTTGGTAAAACATCTCCATGATGGTTGCGATGGAGATGGAATTAAGGTCAACCATATCATTATTTTTGAGTGAGCCCTAGTAAGGAGCAAAATCGGGACATGGTGATTGAGGTTTTCCTGTTGTGAAGTTCAAAGGTAATTCTTTTTTCCTTCTTGATATAGCAAGCAGATGAATAGGATTTTGATAAGAGAGACATCAGAACAATCTCTGATATGGTCAAAGCTTTAACAAGAGGAGAATATTTCAAGCACTCGACAATGGGTAACAAGAAGCTGTCATATTTGAAAAGATCAAGATCGAGAATCAAGTTTTGATTTGGGTTTATCGCAAGAACTGACGACTATGTAGATTGATCTTGAATAGAAGGGGTTTCTGATGAGGCGGCCATGGATGCTTGTTGGAGAAGATGATGAAGAGTAGAGAAAAATCACTTGAGGGTTTTGAAATGTTTTGAAAATGGTGAGGAACGATGAATCGTTGAAAAACCCTTTATACCATTAACCAGGATAGAGAAAATAGGGTGACAGTTGCGTTTTATCCTCTGAGACGTCGCCTAAAAAGACAGGATGTGACAACTGTTACGTCAAAAAAGGTGTCCGGTGGCAGAAAATCAGGCGTTGTTTCAAAATTCACGCACCTAATTGAAATTTTATCTATTAGGATCGCCGCTTCAATTTCTCGCTTTCGTAGTTGAGTTATGTACCATCTTTTGCATGTAGATACAAACTTTCGCTTTTAAGTAAACTGCAGTTGAGGTACGAAAACTGAAAATAAATGTGAGTGCCACGAACTAGACTTTTGGAAAATCACAAGGATCTTGGTGTGAGAGTGTGCCAAAGATAAAGAAATAAAGCAAAACATATATGTGGATTTTAGTGATGTCTTGTTTAAGACACAAAACAGTGGATCCCGGGCAATGATCTCTTCCTTCGAAGTCAAGAGAGACTAAGAAGTGTCTGTGTGGTTTCCCATTGAACTGCAATCACATGTTTGTTAAGAAACAGCGAAATGTATAGTTTAAAAGGTTTTATTGGGTGGTTCTATGTCCAATGAAACTTACGAAACTTGATATAAGTCCGAAAGTTCGAGTGAAGTACTTGTTTGACCAATGTAGTCAATTGAACAAGTAAGCTTTGAAATTATTCTAAGTAACAGGGATTCGCATAGAAATGTCAAGAAAAATAAAAACTGGATCTATTTTGTAGAAACGTCTTAGGTCCAGAACATTTCATTATGATCTCGCAAAAGAAAAAGAGATTTCTTGTTACATACCACGAAAGTGGAGTTTCGTTAATTCCTTGGTGAAAAGTCTAGAACATGTATATTATTTACCGTCAATTCATATAAGTGTGTTGGATTTTGGGTTTCACTCAATTCGTGGTGATAACGAATTGAAGATCATAAACAAAAAAGACGTGTAACCATAAACCTAAGTGGTAATACCTGAGAGACTTCAGGGTTACATTGGTGAATGCGAAAGTGATGGAGAAAAGTATGAGGTGGTTCCAGAGAATATAGTGCACCTCTTCTATGCGAAAGTGACCAAGCAGCGAGCTGCTAACTCATAATGAGAAGAGTAAGGTAGCTCGAGACTTATGTGAATGAACAACCTAATTGGGAAGAAATGATTGGTGTTATCGAATCATTAAGACTTCAGCATAGAGTCATTGAGGCTTCAGACAACATGCAACAACATTCTTCTATGGACACTTAACTAGTACATAGATAAGAAAGTTTATACCTGCCCCATCATTGTTAATTAAGATTACCAAGATTCTTGACATGAAACCTGCTCAATTATCCAATATTTTTGGTATTTTGAAATAAGTAAAATAAAAGAGAAGAAAGTAAAGAAAATATTTTTGTAATTTTGTTTTTCTGAAGAGAAATAAAAACAAAAATGAAATATTTTTTGATTTTTCTGAAAAAAAAATGAAAACAGAAAGAAATAAAATATTTTTGTATTTTTGAACATAAATACATAATATACATAAGGACATAAAAAGCGCCAAATCATGAGTGAACAGTTGGTCGTGAGACACTACGAACTTTCATATGGATTTGCAAGATAAAGAGGGATGTGAATTATGGCGAGTGTTTTCAACGATTCACAGGACAAAAAGATGATTGCGAATTACTGCAAGCGTTTGCATCGATTCGCATGACATCCTATACACTACGAAAGAGAAAGTGTAACTAAAAGAGAAAGTGTCACTATGAAAAAGAAAGTGGTTTTGGAACTGATTCAACTTCCATCATTCCCAAGCCTTGAAGAATATGATTGAATGTAGATTTTGGTAAGGCTTTTTTCTGAAAATGTCAGCTAATTGATCAACAGATTTAACAAAATGTATATCAACATTACCATCTTCCACATGGTCTTTGATGAAGTGATATCTCAGTACTATATGTTTCGTCTTTGAGTGTTGAACTGTGTTGTGACAAATGCACATTGCACTTTCGGAGTCACAATATAGTGGGATTCGTTTCATGTTTAGGCCATAATTATGAAGCTGACATTGAATCCATATGACCTGGGAAGTGCAAGAGGCAGCATCAATGTACTCGTCTTCAGCTCTTGATAAGGAAACATAGGTTTGCTTTTTGGATTGCCAACTGACAAGTTTTCCATCAAGAAATTGGCATCCTCTTGTTGTACTCTTTCTATCTAACCCGCATCCTCCAAGATCAGCATCCGAAAATTCTTGCACAAAGAAACTAGACATTGAGGGGGTACCATATTCCAAGTGAGGATGTTCGTTTAAAATACCTTAATACGTTCCTGAATGCGATCATGTGAGGTTCTCAAGGATTAGCTTGAAACCTTGCACAATAACAAACGAAAAACATGATATCTGGTCGACTAGCAGTTAGATACATTAGTGAACCTATCATTTGATGATAAAGTGTCATATCTGCAACCGGTTTTTCCAGATAAGGAGTTAGTTTCATTTTGAATGCCATTGTAACCTTCACCTTTGAGTCCCCCACCATTCCAAACATAGCAAGAAAGGTCTTCGTATAGGCTTCCTGATTTATGAAGATGCCTTCTTGACTCTGCCTTATGTTCAAGCCAAGGAAAAATTTAATCGGACCCATGGAGCTCTTCTCAAACTTCGTTTCCACCAATTTTTGAAACTTAGCAGTTAAGCTTGGATTCATTGAACCGGAAATAATGTCACCAACGAAGATATTGACGATCATCAAGTGGTCACCCTCTTTCTTGCGAAAGAAGGTTGGGTCGATTGAACCTTGTTTAAACTTAGCCTATTTTAAAAAAATGAGTAAGAGTTTCATACCAAGCTCTTGGAGCTTCCTTCAGACCATAGACCACTTTGTCTAGAATATATAGCAGTGGTTGGGATATTTTTTTTTATAAACCCAGGTGGTTGTTCCACATACACTGTGTCTTCAAGTTCCCCATTTAAAAATGCACATTTGACATCCATCTGATATACTTCAAAGTTCTTCTGCGTTGCATAAGCTAAGAAGATACGAACAGATTCCTACCTTGCAACTAGTGCGAAGATTTCTTCGTAGTCGATGCCTTCTTTCTGGGAATACCCCTTGACAACCAGTCATGCCTTGTTTGAAATGACTTTTCCTTCTTTGTCTAACTTGTTGCATAATACCCATTTGAGACCAACTACAAATCCATCTTTTGGAGTAGGAATAAGTCTCCAGACCTTGTTTCGTTCGAGCTCATTGAGCTCCTCGTGCATTGCTTGCACCCAATCAGAATGATCTAGAGCAATTTGAACATTTTTAGGTTCAATTTTGGAGATAAAGGAATTGAACATGCAAAATTCCACTTTAGAGAATAGTGCAGTTCGCTTCGCATTTTGTTGAGCGCTCGTAAGAATGCCTGAGGATGAACCTCCAATGACCTGAATTTTCGTATGATCTTTCGTCTACTTAGCTAATGGAGTGTAGTTTGGATCATATGATGGGTCCAATTCCGCATTCACTTCTTCAAATTCTGATTGTACATCTGAATCATCATTCGCATTTCCATTCTCCCCCTCGAATGATGTATGATTGTTATCTTCTTGATTCGGATTCTCCCCTGGAAAGGTGGTTCTAAAATGACATCAGGAGTTTCGTTCTTTCCTTTAATAGGCGTGTTATGTGAGGAGGTTGAAGTTGAACACTCCCCCTACAATTTCGCATTCGCATCTGAAGATTGTGATGGACCTTCATGGTCTTTCGGAGTGGGATTCTACTGTTGCATTTCTTTAACAACATCATCAATGATTTTCTTCAGTTCGTCTTCTTTGTTTTCTGCTTCTTTCGACTCTAAGGAGATTGCCTTCTCTTGTTCATCAAATAAATTCAGGAACTCCTCGTAAAGGTTGGAAAGTGGAATCATAGCGGGATTCGCTTTAGGGAATAGCTCTGGCGTTGGACTATCATTATTCTAAAACTTCTTCATGTAATTGTCGTCGAACGTAACATAATAGGTTTCTTCAATCCTTTTGGATCTTTTGTTGAGAACCCATATGCTTTAGAAGTTAGAGAATAACCCAGGAAGATACCTTCATCATCCTTCACATCGAATTTGTTCATTTGTTCCTTTGAGTTGAAAGTGAAACACCTGGAACAAAAAACATGGAAAAACTTGACATTAGGTTTTCTTTTATTTATTATTTCAAATGGGGTGACAGAGAAATGCTTATTGAGAATGGATCGGTTTTGGGTGAAGCAAGGAGTTCCTATTGCATCCGCCCAGAAGTAGAGTGGCATATTCCCAAAGGAGAGCATGGTTGTTGCAGCCTTGCACAAAGACCTGTTTCGTCTTTCAACAACCCCATTCTGTTGTGGAGTATAAGAATCTGAAAAGTTGTGTGAAACTCCTTTCGTAGTGAGAAATTCTTCAAACACTTGATTTTTGAATAAATCCATTCTCGCTGCAAATGTTGCGAACCAACTTTCATAGTTGACGTTGTATCTGCCTTATAAAGTCTTTGAGCTTGGGAGTGGCTTCAGATTTCTTCTTAAGAAAATACACCCAAGTGAATCGGGAAAAATCATCTACAATAACGAGAACGTAATTATTACCACCAATACTTTCAATCGTAGAAGGAACACAAAGGTCGATGTGTAGAAGTTCGAGTGGATCAATGACTTTCATATTCATTATAGTTGGATGACTCTTCCTGCTTTGCTTCCCCATTTCGCATGCAGCACAGAGATCGTCCTTGTCGTATTTTAAGAGAGGAAGTCCTTGTACGTGATCACCAAGAACAAGCTTGTTGATATCTTTGAAGTTGACGTGCGAAAGTTTTTGATGCCATAGGCAACTATCATCTGTAGATGCTTTTGTCAGTAGGCAAATGGCAGGCTTCCCTCGGATAGGATTCATATTCAGTTGGTACATTTCGCCTTTGCGTTTTGACATTAGAAGCACTGACTTTGTCTTTTTCTCAAAGATTTCTGATCCTTCGTCATCAAACGAAACTTTCAATCTTGTGCCAACAACTAACTACAAAACACTTATAAGATTGTGTTGCAGTCCCTCTACATATGCCACTCTGCGAATAGAAAATTCTCCATTAGTGATCATCCCATATCCTTTAATCTTTCCATGTGAGTTATTTCTGAACTTCACTCTTCCACCGTCTTTCAATTCTTTGTACTCTCGCAATTACTGTTTCCTACCTATCATGCGACGTGAGCAGCCACTATTGATGTACCATTTTGAGTCAAACTGCTCGTCACATATTACCTGCGAAACTTAAGCATATTTAAGAACCAAAAGTTGTTTGGTCCCTTGTGAGTTTTTCACAGGAAAGGATTGTCACACCCCAAACCGGGACGACGGAAACCTTCGGGGGTGGATGACGTCATGTGTAGTATCACAACAATTGCATCACAGTAATCATAGTAAACACAACCATTACATTGAATACATATATAAAAAGGTATTTACATCGGTTTGATTCTTGTCTTTATACATCAAAAGTATAGTCAAAAGAAAAAGACGTGACTTTATATGCTTCGTCTTCTCAAAACTCCAGGAGGTACCTGTCTACTGATTTTCCTGAGAATACAAGCAGTTTGAAAGAGTATCAGCATAAAGCTGGTGATTTCATAAGCGATGTTTTGTACTAAAAACCTGTTGATGAATCAGTGAAAATGTTTTGTCTTTTTCCAAGAAAATCCAATATTTTCTTTAGTAAAAATTTTGATAATAAAGTAAAAATGTTTGTGTGATTGAATTACTATCCGATGTATTGTATGATGAAATTTGTATGTAAGATCTCTGTATGAAATGTTTTGTTTGAAACAGCATGTATAGTATATTATTACATAAATATATCGTTGCTATCTACATCGTGAGCTTTATGACCATACATTAACTTGATATGGCGTGAATCTGGCACCGGTATCCTTTATGACTTTGTCACACATAGACCTGCCGGTCCTACTGTAGTTAGTAGCAATGTGCAGGATAGTCAATCCCGTATAGATCTATACACAAAATCACGCTCTCCGTCGAGGAGATTCTGGTTTATAAGGGGCAGTCCTCCCACTTAGTTAAGTTTGTAAGCACCCAAGGACGTCTCTCCAATTAGATTAACGACATTACAAGTAATAATATATGAATACCCTTTTTGTGAATAATCGAAAGATTTATAAATGATAAGTTTGTAAACTATTGTTCGTTTATGTATAACCCTGTATGTATTCCCAAACTATACCTATTATAGTTTGTGTGTTCGCTCATGTATAACTTTGTATGTATTCCCAAACTATACCTATTATAGTTTGTGTGTTCATTTATGTAAAATCATGTATTGATCTAAAAACTATATGGTTAAGCTTATAAGTTCAAAATTTCCCTTATGCTCAGCATAGTACAAAAGGGATAAAATATCGAAATACTTTATAAAAGTATAGAAACTGTATGTTTGTCTCGAATTTATCGGTTTAAGTTTAATGAAATCCTTTTTGTATAATTTCATAAAATCGTTCATGTTTAGCTTGCATTCCCCCCTGAAAACATTAAAACTCGGAAAATGTTGGGGCATGAACTCACCTCGAGCGAGTGGTTTGTATGAAAGATCGATTTGAGATGTTGAGTGTCAAGTGAAGCCTCGAATACAATTGGATCCTAATTATCATGTAATAACACATATATGATTCAAATTAGGGTATTTGATGACTAGACATGATAGAAAACCCCCCGAAGGATTTGGAAACACTTGGACAAAATGCTAAAGTCACATCTGATTGAGTGAGGGAGGTGTACGGCCACCCTAGCGGTGTGTACGACCATGGGTGTGCTGCCCATGAGTGTACGGCCTTACACTTATGAAAAAGTGTGCATGTTGAGGTGTTTCAAGGCCCTATGAAGCATTAAGGAAGTGTTCTAGGTCCTATTCTTGGTTGTAATGCAAGTTAATTTGAAGCCAGAAATGTTCATCAAAGTGGGTGTACGGCCCTAAGGTGTGTGTGCGGCTGTACAATGGGGTGTGCGGCTGTACAAAGGGGTGTGCAGCTGTATACTCTTCATGATCATGCCCAAGTTGTCGACTTTTAGGTGTAGCAAGGCTAAGATCATGTCCAATTAGAAGATAGGGGCCAAACTCTCACTTTCGAGAGCCTTTAAGGTGTGTACGGCCAACCTTCATAAGGTTGGTCGTACACACCTTAAAGGCTCTCCAAAGTGAGATTTTGGCCCCTATCTTCTAATTGGACATGATCTTAGCCTTGCTGCACCTAAAAGTCGACAACTTGGGCATGATCATGAAGAGTATACAACTGCACACACCTTTGTACTGCCGCAAACCCCATTGTACAGCCGCACACACACCTTAGGGCCATACACCCACTTGTTGGGTTTTGAGCATTCTAACACTCCTAAGTGTACATGCAAACCTATAAACCTTGGATCTATGTTTTCTCTATTATACATGCAAATATTAAATATTCCAAGGTTTTATCCTAACTAGCATATTATGAAGCACCTATACTACAAAGTTCTAGTTAGATGACATACCTTTTCATGTAGCTTGATGTCTTCAAGATTTAAGAGCTTAGCCCCAATAGTGTGGAAGCCTCAAGTGGAATCAAAAATCACCAAAACACCTTGGAAGACTTTGAGAATAAGGATACTTTGGTTCTCTCTAGTGAAATCGGCTAGCCCTTCTTAGTGTACCCACACTAGTGCCAATTACACCAACCAAGGACATCTTTATATAGTGTGTAGACTAATGTTAAACCCATGACCTTTCATTTCATATGATCCATGGGTTAAACACTCCATGGACTATCCATGAAAGCTTAGCCCAACCTAAATGAACTTGGCCCATCACACATATATATCTAAGAGTCCATATTTAATTAGTTCATTTTGATCATGGAATTAATTCGAAATTAATTCTTGATCAATACTAATTAAATAATATGATTCCATATTAATATATTAGAACTTTTAATATATTAATATGATCATAAATATACTATTCTCAAAAGATTATCCATATAAATTGTGCCGGTGAAGTGCAACCGAAATGGACCATGCCGAGTCGGGTCAAGTACATACCAAATATAGTTATGGACTTAGACATTAATCCAACAGACTCCCACTTGGATAAGTCTAAAACTATTATTGAGTATGACTTCAAAACCTAACTAGAAATCATAGCTCTTAAAGCCACTGTCGAACTCTGATCTTGTCAACGAACTCTAACATTTGTCAATGACTTGTCCATTAGATAAGGGGTCATATATACCTCCATTCTAGATATCATATGGACTGAGACATGGATTATAATCATTCTCTTTGTTCATTTGTTGTTTCCCAATTTCCGATTCATGACGACTGACTGATTGAACAAATCAAATCAGTCCTGGCTTGGCCAAGCACTCACATGTGTCATCATTAAATCATCGATGGGCCCACAAATATCGCTTTTATCCCGAAGGTAAAAGGAATGGGTAAACTTCAACTCATATGGCTTGTTCTACTACTTGTTTAATCATACACAAAGGCACGTTTTATAACATCGAGTTACCAATGCGTTTTCGTGCAATCAATTTACTATCAACTCATATCTCTAGGTTTGAATAATATATTATATTATCATCTCATGATCACTCGTGATAAAATCCATGAAGTGATTCAAATGAGCGTGGGTTGAATCCAATAC
This sequence comes from Lactuca serriola, assembly GCF_051521515.1. Lineage (NCBI taxonomy): Eukaryota > Viridiplantae > Streptophyta > Magnoliopsida > Asterales > Asteraceae > Lactuca > Lactuca serriola. The sequence continues at coordinate 331,791,476 of NC_136411.1, forward strand.
TCAGAACTTATGAACACTCATGAGTGTTGTAGCACAACTTTGTCCACCAACTTGTACCTCTACAAGCCAACCCATGACAGTCTTGATTCATATCTACTTCCAACATATGACCAACTGTGGATGGTTTGAATAACTTAGTCATTCCGAAAGAATAACGTAGTTATTATGGAAGTCAAAACATGCAAAGTGAAACACAAGAATAAATGAATCTAATATGGTATCAAAACCTATGAATATAAATAAAACACTTTCTATTTATCACCATACTAATTACTCATTATTCATTGTTTCGGTTTTATCAACTTTATACTTGAATTAAAAAACACTAGGTGTCCCATGCTCCAAGCATGTACACTATGTTTTTTGTAAAACAATAGCTTTACCATACACCATGTATGCACTCTACGTTTGTCTATGATCCTTACTTTGTGAACTAGATCGATTGAACATAACTCTAATGATTCTTATTTCAAAGTCCCAATTCCTTACTGCAAATGCAAGAATTCCAAATTCATGCCATTTACTGAAACCTGTTAGATTCTAAACTCATATGCATTGATCCTCGTGTAATGATTATGCACTAAGTCACAAAGACTTGACAACAAGCATTAAAAAGCATTCCAATGGAGATCAACTCCTTCGAAACATCCTTCTTGCATTAAGTTTCCTAATCTTACACAAATTTATTGAACAAATTCCACCTATGTGATCATTTCCATATTCCCCTTTTTACTATCACTTCTGAACAAGAGTTGCTTCTTTTCAGAATATGTCAATATGGCCCTTCCAGAATTAACACTATACTTCCAACTGTCCTTGAGCAACCAATCTTTGGTAAACCTTATATTGTCCTCAAAAATTGCTTAATCATTTTAGTCATATCCAATTCTAGACCTTTTCCCTTCTTAATGCCCCAGGCATCTGGAAAATTTTAGACAGGATGAATATAGCACATGTAATCGATCCTATATCCGATGCATCTGGGACACGATTCGTGATGTCTCACATAAAGACTAAACCAGTCTTTTGCTATAACATTTTCATTTCTATTTGCCATGTTCTCATAATTCAGATTATGAAAAGGGATGTTGTAATCATAATCGAATTTTAGAACGCAAATAATGGACCCATATATAGAATTTCCTTATGTTGAGCCATTCCAACATGAAATTCATATATATATATCCTTGACTAAATATGATTAAAACCTCAACCTAAGCTTTTATATTTGAGATGAAGTATAATTTCCTCTCCCTTAATTATAGCAAAACAACTTTTTCCTAAGTGAAACCTTTTGTTTTCTATAATTAATATTGCTAAATTGCAACCTTTATCATAATTATCATACTCACACTAACATGATGATTATTAGCATAACACTTATGCTCCCACTAGCTTTGACATGTACTCAGAAATTAGCTGACTTTCTTACCAAAGTTCAGATTTCTGATACTAGATTGTTTTGATAAAACTTTATCAAAATCATACGCCTCTTTTAGATACCTCACAGGTGTGTCTAAACAATTTTAGAACTATGAAAAGGGATGCCGTAATCATAGTCTCAATTGTTTAGAACTTTGCCACTTCTCACATGTCCATGTTAGTGTGCTTGTTAACCACACATCTCCACTAATGACTTTGAGAATGCAAATATCACAATTGCTATCTACTTCAAATCTACTTGGTGGAAGTGTTTCCTCACCATCATTTTCATGAATCGGAGAGAAACCTTATGACACTTAGATTTAATGGTGTATATGTTCTTATCCATGTGAATTGTCAAAACCATAGTCACAAGACAAGGATAATGACAAATCCAAACTCATTTGGACTGAACTCAATCTTAATTTCTTGCCACCTGGCATCTCAAGGGCCTGCCATTGCATCCAAGTTGTTGTGCAACCAATTGAGCACTCTAAGAACTCATATGAAAAGCAAACTTTAACTGGAATGGGCACAAAATATGTCAACACGATAATTTATAAACCTCAAGTCGTGTGCTAGTGAACGACTTCAGGTTTTATTCTTGATTAGTTCTTGAGACTTTTAAGTCCTTTAAGACTCCCACTGTCCTCTTGACCTATAAAACTTCCTTGTTAGATATTCAAGAGATAGTGTGGATTCTAATCAAGACAAAAACTTCACACAATTGGCCTTAGTTGGTATTTGTTTTATCCAAAACATCACAACTTACCAATTTCAAATGTACAAGAGTAGAAAACCTTTACTCTTGCATTTGATAAGTGTTTTAAACCTTCTTTAAGACATGTCACTCAAATTAAAATCTTAGAGTATAACTCCAAGAATTGTTTTTGGAATGAAGTATGAATCATCTTCTTGATTTAACCACTTCAACAATTCATAGCTCCTCTTCTTAGCTATCAGAATGCACTTAGAGGATGAATTGTGATAAGGTCTCTAAATCATTAAGATGATCATAAAAACTGATACTAAAGTACTCTCCCATATTTTCAAATTTGAGAAACTTTTATCCTTCTGCCTAATTTGATTCTTCTTATTCGCTCTTCCATACATTGGAACCTTTTCTAATGTTTCAAAATTATACTTACACTTGTAAGTTTAACCATATTTACTGAACTTAAGTAAATCATGACGAATAGTCTTATCGATCTTTTGTGGTGGACTTGACCAGTGCACAAGAATGTGTACTCGATTCCTTAGTCCTTCACTTGACTCACATATACATGTGAACAAGGAACTAGTCTTAATTTTCCAAAGATGAAAAATTCTCATCCATCATGCTATACAACTTGCATGATTCCAAGTTCCGGTCCAATTCAAACTTGGGTGATGAGGATCTTTCCTTATTTGGTAAATTTAGACATTCCCACAAATGAAGGAATCAATTTCATATTTCCACTCTTGCTATTAATGGAATCATATAAGCAACAAATTTTTTTCCTCAAATGCCATTGTAAGGATATTTTCAAACAGATAAAATCATCATTTTTTCCTTTTATTTTAAAACTTTGCAGAAAAACTATCCTTACAATCCATATTAAAACTTGTTGTTATCTATTCCTAAGCAATTCTCATAACTCCTAAGAAGTAGCTCAAGAATCCGATCTTCAAACTATGTGATAGAAATCCATCTACGCGATCAGATTCAACATATTCTTTCTTTAAGTTCCTTCACGTTTCTTTGATTCTAAAAACATCACCATGTGACCCAGTCACATTATGTATCAAGAGTCTCAGAATAGAAACTTATCAGAGTTAGATAGTGGACTTTACCTAAAGTAGGGTCAACCTTATTGACTTTAACACACTTAGGTAAATTGGCAGCTTCGCAACCAATGCCCCTTCCTTAGGCGATTTTAACATATGGACACTTTGGTAATGGAAATGGAACTATCACAGACTTAGCCTTTCTCTTTATCATTTGGACAACCAAGTTGACTATGGCTGATCCCTTTCCACTGGGAAGAGAGAGCTTTACTAGATATCCAATGTCATCATTGTCAATGTCCATAAAGTTTTAGGAAGTTGATCTTAGCAAATAGATAAGATCATTAAGGGTCTTGTCATAGTTTGTTTAATAGGAGTCCCAAAGGAGCTCACTATGTGACATAGAAAGTGATTGAACCACCAACTTTCTCAAGACTTTGACACCCAACTCTCTTGGCTTGTCAATATGTGACTACATCTCCAAGATGTGACCACACATAGACCTTTACTTGCCAATAAGGCTTGAGTGACCTTAAACTTTTCAAGAACTTGTGGGTTAGGGAGAATAACTGGAGGAAGTGAAAGAAGTATGATTTCCATGGGACATCATCTTCATTTAGGAAAGCTTGTTTCAAGAGATTTGGGAAGATCATAAATGTCTAAACCAGACATCTTTTGGGAGATATTCAAGATAGTTGATGTAAAGTCCTTAATATGACACCCAATATGAAATATTAAGGCTAGGACCCATCAAACTATTTTATAACTTAGAAGAGGGATGTCGTAATCCAAGCTATAAATTATTTGAAGGTAGATGAATGACGATTCACCAATTTCCACCAAGATAAACGAAATGTATTATTATGTTTTAATTGGTTTTGAAACTCCGAGATCTTTTAGATTCATTGAACTGTTCAATGGCATGTTTCAATCTCGAGTGTGCCCTTCAGGTTTTGTGACTGGGATGCCGAGGATCACAAAACAAGGTGTGAATAACCATGCAAATATACTTGGTACCCTTAATATTTACCCCTCAATCGATGTGCCGGTTAACTACACACGCTCCATCGATACTATGATAAACATTAAGTTTCCCTTTTCCTACCTTGTTAAATACGAGTTAGTGTGCCGGTTAACCACACACGCTCCACTAATCGACTTAAACAAAGTGCAAAGTGTAATTTCATGGATTAGCACCTTATTCACATTTTCCTAAGTAACTAAGATTGGGTATTTATAAATGGTTTAGTTACTTAGTATTTATCATTAACACTTTTAATGAAGGGAGAATTCTAGTCCTTGTCCTACCCGTTCGGCTAACGACTCTCCACCGGTCAAGGAAGCGGTTGGTGAGAGTGGACACCCATTAAGCTGCCATTTTATAGGCAGTAACCTTATACCCCCCTTATAGACCGACTTCGTGAGTGAGGCCTACTAACGGTAAGACTGACTTGCTCTTATAGATATATATGTATTATTAACTTATAATATTATAAAGTATAAGGGTTGAGTTTTAACTCTTTAAAATTCTAAGGGCTTAACTTGGAATTAGAGTATTCATAAGAGAAAACTTTTCCAAATTCCAAAACTTGAGGGCAAGTTTTGAAACTATTCAAAACTAATTAATTCCATAACTTATGAGTTTAAAATAGTTTTAATTAAAACTCTTCAAGTTCCATAACTAGAGGACAAGTTATGGAAGACTTTAAACTAATTAAAAAAAATAACCTTTTTTTTATATTGTAACTTATGGAACTAATTAAGGTTACACTTTTATTTATTTATTATTTAATGAAGAGACTCTTGAACCTCCATAACTTGAGGACAAGTTATAGAGTCATAAAATCATTTAATTAGAACTAGACTCTTCATTTTGTAACCTTTGCCAACTTTTATGAGTTTTATGAGGACAAGTTACAAAAACACACTTTGGAATCAACTCTTAGATTAAAATTGATTGAAATCAACTATTTCACACAACTTTTCTATTAATCTAAGAACAAGATAATTCAAATCATCAATCTTCAAGAAATTAGCGTGAACATACAAACTAATGCAAATCTTGAAATTATGACAATTATCTTAGAAATTGGATTAGCATGAACATTACCACATCAAAAACAAGTTTATAATTCCAAAAACATCTTAGAGTAATGTTCCTAGTCCAATTCCAGCCAAAACAATTGAATATACGCTGTCAGGGGGTCCAACTCGTCGAGTGCACGAACCAACTCGGCGAGTTGGACGCATTTTTCCTTGGAATCGGTGAGTCCATTCATGGAATCGACGAGTCTGCTGTGCAGACAGCATCAAAACTCGATTTTTTTTTCAGCTTCTTTTTTAAGTATAAAAAGAAAACAAGCCTAGGCTTTGATACTATTGTTCGGTTTTGAGCATTCTAACACTCCTAAGTGTACATGCAACCCTATAAACCTTGGATCTATGTTTTCTCTATTATACATGCAAATATTAAATATTCCAAGGTTTCATCCTAACTAGCATATTATGAAGCACCAATACTACAAAGTTCTAGTTAGATAACATACCTTTTGATGTAGCTTGATAACTTCATGCTTTAAGAGCTTAGCCCCAATAGTGTGGAAGCCTCAAGTGGAATCACAAATCACCAAAACACCTTGGAAGACTTTGAGAATAAGGATACTTTGGTTCTCTCTAGTGAAATCGGCTAGCCCTTCTTAGTGTACCCACACTAGTGCCAATTACACCACCCAAGGACATCTTTATATAGTATGTAGACTAGGGTTAAACCCATGACCTTTCATTTCATATGATCCATGGGTTAAACACTCCATGGACTATCCATGAAAGCTTAGCCCAACCTAAATAAACTTGGCCTGTCACACACATATATCTAAGAGTCCATATTTAATTAGTTCATTTTGATCATTGAATTAATTCTTGATCAATACTAATTAAATAATATGATTCCATATTAATATATTAGAACTTATAATATATTAATATAATCATAAATATACTATTCTCAAAAGATTTTCCATATAAATTATGCTGGTGAAGTGCAAACCAAATGGACCATGCCGAGTCGGGTCAAGTACATACCAAATATAGTTATGGACTTAGACATTAATCCAACAGGTGTGCGGCCGTACACCTTCAAGGAGATGAATAGAAAGGCTTAAGCATGAAGAATCAAGGGATCTTTCAGGTATAACGTGCTAGTGGATGAATCACTTATGTTTTTGAAGCCTGTGGATGGTTCTTGGATGAAGATTCTAGAGAGAAAGTAGTTGTCCTCAACCAAGAGAAGAAAAGAGTGAAAGAAGAGGGGTCTCCTCGTATATATAGGTGTGGGTGACCCACTACCCTGAGTGTGCGGTCATGTGGTGGGTGTGCAGCCGCACACCTGTGTGTACGACCGTACACTCCTCCTATAGGGGTGTTTAGCCCGAATGTTGTGCTATGATTTGGAATAACTCGACCTAGAACCCAAACTTTGATTGTACTAGGATTAGAACACTTTAACAAACCCTTAAACTGTGTTAAAAGGTGATGGAATCGAGTTTAACATTGATACAATTGACCAATTGTACAAGATAAAAGTTTCAGGTTGTCATATCAACCCCCCGTTAGAGGGAATTTCGTCCCGAAATTCAAGAATAGAGATACAAATCATGGATTTGGAAAAAGATGGGGGTACTTCTATTTGATTGAATCCTCACGCTCCCAAGTGAATTCAGGTCCCCGCTTGGCATTCTAGCGAACCTTCACTATCGGGATGCGACTTTGTTTTGTTTGTTTGACCTCACGATCCATGATTTCAACTGGTTCTTCCAGGAAGTTGAGGTTCTAGTTGATTTCAATCTCATCTATAAGGATCATAAGGGTCTCGTCGGATAAACACTTCTTAAGATTTGAGACGTGAACGACGGGATGGATGTTACTAAGCTCTTGAGGTAAACGAAGTTTGTATGCTACGGGACCGATCCTAGCGAGGGTTTCGAATGGTCCTATATACCTTGGATTTAGCTTTCCATGATTTTCGAAGCGTTTCATGCCCTTACAGGGAAATACCTTTAGCAGAACATGGTCTCCAACCTAGAACTCCAAGGGTTTTCATCGTTTATCGGCGTAGCTCTTTTGTCTGTCTTGCGAGGCTTTTAGTCGTTCCCGGATTTGTACGATCTTTTCTTTGGTTTCACGGATGATCTCTAGGCCTGTGAGAGTGTTTTCGGGGAATTTTCCCTTAGCTAGCTGCATGTTCCCCACCTTAGCCTAGCATAGAGGGGATCTGCACTTACGACCATACAAGGCTTGAAAAGGCGCAACCTTGATGCTGGTATGGTAACTGTTGTTGTAGGAGAACTCGACCAAGGGCAAATGGGTGTCCCATGAGTTACCGAAGTCAATGACACATGCTCTCAACTTGTCTTCCAAGGTCTAGATGGTTATGTCACCCCGCCCATCTGTCCGAGGATGGTAAGTTGTGCTCATATCAAGCTTAGTTCCAAGAGCTTTTTGAAGTGACTACCAAAATCTCGAGGTGAATCTGCTATCCCGATCGGAGATAATGGACACAGGCATGCCATGTAGACGAATGATCTCTTGGATATAGATTCGTGTAAGTCTTTCCATCTTGAAAGTTTCTTTCATTGGCATGAAGTGGGCGGATTTGGTCAGTCGATCGACAATTACCCATATGGTATCGTACCCACTCGGAGATTTGGGCAATTTAGTGATAAAATCCATAGTAATCCTCTCCCACTTCCACTCAGGTATTTCCGGCTGCTGAAGCAAACCTGAGGGCTTTTGATATTTGACCTTCACCTTGGCACAAGTCAGGCACTTGCCCACGAAGGTAGCGATCTCTGCTTTCATGTTTGGCCATCATTATAACTTCTTGATATCCAGGTACATCTTATCCGTACCTAGGTGAACAGAGTATTTAGTCTTGTGAGCTTTGTCCATGACAACCTCCCTGTAACCGCCGAACTTTGGGGTCCAGATCTGGTCCATGAAATAATAGACTCCGTCTCCCTTGATCTCTAAGTTTTTCTCCTTCCCCTCAGGGCCTCAACCGACATGTTTTCTGGTTTAAAGGCTTCCAACTCAGCCTCTCTAATTTGAGCGGATAAATAGGAATGGATGGTCATTGTCAGTGCCTTCACTCTATGACCTGAATAGTTTTTTCAGCTGAGGGCATCCGCTACCACATTGGCCTTGCCCAGATGGTAGCGTATTTCGCAATCGTAGTCACCGAGTAGCTCTACCCATCGTTGTTGTCTCATGTTCAACTCTTTCTGATCGAAGATATGTTGTAGGCTCTTATGGTCAGTAAGACAGTGCACTTGGTTCCGTAGAGATAATGTCTCCATATCTTCAATGCGAAGACCACTGCTGCCAACTCCAAGTCGTGAGTTGTATAATTGACTTGGTGTGTTTTCAACTGCCTCGAAGCATAGGTGATAACCTTTCTCGCTGCATGAGCACACAGCCTAGGATCTGACTGGATGCATGAGAGTAGACGACGAAATCTTCCGTCCCTTTAGGAAAGGACAAGATAGGTGCGCTGCATAGGGCCTGCTTCAATGTTTGAAACACAGTGTATTGCTTTTCTCCCCAACTAAAGGTTACACCTTTCTGTGTTAGGGTGGTTAAAGGCTTAGCGATTTTGGAGAAGTTTTGGATAAATCTGCAATAGTAGCCAGCGAGACCCAAGAATTGGCGGATTTCTGTGGGTGTCTTTGGTGCTAACCAATTCTCAGTTCCTTTGATTTTGAAAGGTTCCACGTGTATGCCTTCCTTGCTAACCACGTGACCAAGGAAAGTTACCTTCCTGATCCAGAACTCACACTTTGAGAATTTTGCATATAGCTTCTCCGCCCTGAATGTCTCTAGCACTAGTCTCAAGTGATGTTTATGATCATCTTCGCTTTGCGAATAGAAAAGTATATAGTCAATGAACACGATCACAAACTTGTCTAGGAAAGGGCGGCACACCCGATTCATCAGGTCCATGAATACTGCCGGTGCGTTGGTCAGACTGAAGGGCATTACTACAAACTCGTAGTGTCCGTAACGAGTTCGGAATGCTGTTCAGTTCTCGGTAATCAATGCACATTCGAAAGGTTCCATCTTTCTTTTTAAGGAATAAGATCGGGGCTTCGGTCTTATGAATCCATTGTTGATCAACTCGTTGAGCGCGACGGATAACTCTTGCATTTCATCCGACGCGAGACAATATGGAGATTTAGCTACAGGAGTAGCTTTGGGGATTAAGTCGTTACGAAACTCGACTTGGCGCTCGGGAGGAATCCCTGGAAGGTCTTTTGGGAAGACATCAGGAAAGTTGCAAACTTTAGGGATGCTCTCGAGGTCTTTAACTTTTTGCGTTTCATCAACGACATGAGCTAGAAATGCATGGCATTCCTTCCGCAGATACTTCTGGGCTTTGATGCATGAAACGATACGTAGGTTCGAACTGAGTTTATCACCGTAAATAGTGAGGGCCTCACCAGAGGGAAGATTGAGACAAAAAGCTTTCTCGTAGCAAAGAATATCAGCATGATTGGGGCTCAACCAATCCATACCAATTATGACATCGAAGCTCTTTATGGGTACAAGCATAAGATCGATGGGAAAGGAATGATCGCCTAATGTAAGAGTACAGCCTATGAATATGTCGTTAGTGTTTTCGTCCTTCCGTTAGCCATCTCGATGGTAAATGTTTCAGTTAAAGGTTGGAATTTACATTTGAGTAGGTGTTTGAATGCATGACTAACAAAACTCCTCTCCGCACCAGAATAAAAAAGAATGCATGCATAAAAGTTGTGAAGGAGGAACGTACTCGTAACGACGGTAGGATCAATGACTGCTTCTTCCTGGCCCATAGCTAGCACCCTCCCTGTGTTGCCAGTTGTTGTTGCCTTGGGGTAATTTCTTTTGAAGTGCCCAACCTCTCCACAGACATAACAGGCTTGACCTGTTCCTGCTATAGGAGCCTGAGTGGTTGGTTGGACTGGTGCTTTGCAGAGTTGGGTTGTGTGCCCCTTTTTACCACAACGGGTGCACACCATGTCCCGACACTGTCCATGATGATGGTAGTTGCACTTGTTACATAGAGGTAGGTTTCCAGCATAGCGGCTGGGGGTTGTTGGGTTATCGGGAACTGCAGTAGGAGTAGTAGCAGCGTGGACTGCCGTTGTTTGTTATTTCTTGGAGGGCTCCTGCAAAGACTGGCACTTCCGTTTGTTCCAGAACTTTTTCTTCTTCCCACCACTCTCCTTTTGTGTCTCTGGAACAACTGTCTCCTCATCAAGATCGACCCAGTGTTCTATCAGAGTCTGGGCCAGGAACTTAGCGATGTCAAATGTAGTGGGCCGTCAGTCCCCAAATGTACCTCTCAATCTTCTTGCTTTCCGGGGTGACCACTCTCGGGCAGAGGAGAGCCACATCACATAATCTAGCTGTGTATGCAGCAATATCAAAACCCTTCATCTTCAGGTTCCAGAGTTCGTGCTCTAGCCTTTTCACCTCGTGTGACAACCCAAAGTTATTCCATCGCCGTAACTCGTTCCGCCCGTAAAACTCGTCTTTAGCAATTCGTTCCGATTTCGTTTTTGGGCTATGTTATTTAAATTTACATGTTTATGAGTGTACAAACTCCTTAGAAACTCATGTAACGGCCCAATCTATTTATTTTAAAAAAATTAGAATCGTTTCCGTCGGGTTACGACAACTTTATCGGGTGCGACCAAAAGCATCGTATAGCGTCAGTATCGGGTAGAATTCCACCATGTCCAAAACTTACATCATATTTAAAGCCCAAAAGACTTCATTTTTGAAGTTTTACACTCTCTCAATACTCTCTCTCTAACCTCTCTCCTCAATCCAAACTTAAAGTCCAAAATCATCAAATTAAGGCTCCAATTCATCAAGGTAACTCCCCTAACTCATAGTTAGCATCCTTAGCCTTCAAATTCGTGATTAATCTTTGAAAAAGCACCATATTTATGTGTTTATGGCCCTGGAACATGGTTGGGCCGTGAACACACTTAAAATGGGTTTTTGAGCCTTAAAACCCTTCTAATCCACCTTTGGAGCTTAGATATGGCTAAATGACTTAAGGAATCCGACATAGAGCACTTTGAATCCAACTTTAGAGGAGTAAAGATGAGTTTACTACCCAAGACCATGCTTGGGCCACAAACTCATCTTCATGGGGAGTAAACTCATTTCCAAGTGTTTAAATGCCACTTAAACACACCAATAGCCTTGGATTAAATTCTAGAACCAACCACAATCGATTTAGGGGCCATAAACTTGATTAAAACCAATCCAATAGGAGCTTAAGGCCGTAAAACCCCCCAAGGATAGGTTCCTGGGCCGTAAACTCCTATATCTTAGCCAAATGGTGTCCTAAATTCATCCTAAGGCTTGTAAAATTGGTTTGAATCACATATGATTAATCTAGAGCCATCAAAGCTTGAAAAGAAAGAGTACTCAGGAGCTTATGGCCGTAAACTCCTAGTTCACGGCCATAAACTCCCATTGATGGTCTCTTTGGTGGTTAAACCCATTCCTATGTCTTAGATTAAATCCTAGCAATTGTCCTCAAGTGATATTTGACCATTTAGCACCATAAAACCCTTCATCCATGAGTTCACAGCCGTGAACTCATGTGGAGTTGATCTTAGGGCCGTAAACTATTGGAATAGTGTCTAAACCCGTAACTATATTTGGTATGTACTTGACCCGATTATGCATGGTCCTTTTGGGTTGCCTTCTCCAAAGCAACTTGACAAGGTAATTTAAGGAGAAAGAGAGAGTATTATGATTTATTAATATATTATAAGAATAATATATTAAAGGAGAAATCATATTTATTTAATTAGTATTGGTCATAAATTAATTAGGAATTAATTTGGTGGTCAAAAGAGATTAATTGAATAAAGGGGTATAAACTGTCAAATGTATGATAGTTGAGTTTTAGGTTAAGGAAACCTAATGGGCTTAAGGGGGAACGAAATTATGATGGGTAACCATCATATTTTCGTCCAAGGGCCTTATTCCAGAAGGTTCCATGGGCTGCTTGGTGACTAAGCTGTCCATTAGGGTTTAGAGTGAAACCCTAGTAACCTGTAAGTATAAATATGACCCCTAGGGCATGAATTCGGCTACCACTTGATTCTAAGAGTACCCTAGGACGAATTCTAGCCTCTTTCTCCCTCTCTCATATTGCTTTCTTGCTTGTGGGGTTTGTGAACCATTAGAGGAGTTGCATTTGTGACTCTAGGCTCAAAAGAAGAAGATATACAAGATCTAAGCCAACCATTGAAGAGGTAAACATCTAGATCTGATTCTATATGTTATTTCAGTTATTTATATGCTAGATTAGGGTTTGTAAGTCTTGGAATCAAAGCATGTTCAATAGTGAAACCTAGATCCAAGCATTACGGTTTGTATGAGCACATAGGAATGTTTCTTATGCATAAAAGCCATCAGTGGTATCAGAGCTTTTGTTTGGTTTCAGTTGTATGTGATGCTTAACTGCTTTAATTGATGAAAAAAATGATTTTTGGTCCCTGCCCGACTCAACTCGGCGAGTCAGTACCTGGACTCGGCGAGTTGGCCCCTACTCGGCGAGTCCAGGCCTGACTCGGCGAGTCAGTTCGTCAAAATTAGGGTTTTTCGGGTTTTTGGCTGTTGTTTTGACTTGGAATTGATGCTTAATTGTTTTGTGAAGTTAAAATCCGAATTTTATCTATATTAAGTGTTTATCCTTGCCAAAAAGTATAGATAATTTCAAATCTTTTTAAATATTAGTTAATTATGTGATAAATATGGATTATTTAAAATTATTTGGTAATTATCTAATGACTAAAATTAAGATTAGGTCAAATATAGATAATTATGAAATTAATTGGTTAATTTGAATTATTTGTTATTTGATCCCTTATGTTTTGAAAAGTTCAAAACTTGCCCTCAAGTTTTGAAATTTGAATTTTGTAATTAAAAGTTTAATTTTGAATAATTTAAATTTCAAACCCTTAGAATTTTACAAGTTTAAAATTCAACCCATATTCTATTATATATTTTTACAAGCTTAATTAATATATATATATATATATATATATATATATATATATATATATATATATATATATATATATATATATATATATATGTATAACTTAAAATGCTAGTCTTACCGTTAGTAGGCCTCATTCACGAAGCCGGTCTATAAGGTAGGTATAAGGTTGCTGCCTATAAAATGGCGCTTAATGGGTGTACACTCACACCTACCGCTTGCTTGGCTGGTGGAGGGTCGTTAGCCGAACGGGTAGGATAGGGCAACCCTCTCCTCATTAAAAGTATAATGTTGATCATAAAGTAACTACATGTTTTACAAATTCCCATTCCTAGTTACTTTAGGGTAAAATGTGAAAATGATGCTAATCCATGGAATTACACTTCGTACCCTTGTCAAACGTTGATGGAGCGTGTGTGGTTACCCGGCACATCAATTTGGGGATGACATTGGTAGCGAAGGGTGACTCGATGTTTGTCATAGATCAATGGAGCGTGTGTGGTTTACCGGCACATTGATTAGGTGAGAGAGACATTGAGTGCACCACGTTGATTCGCATGGTTATTCACAAATTTGTTTGCGATCCTCGGCATCCCAGTCGCAAATTTGAAATGCATATCGAGATTTAAACATGCCATTGAAAAGTTCAATGAATCTCAAAGATCTAGGAGTTTTCAATACATTTAAAACCTAAATTGCCTTTTCGTTTTTCATGGTGAGAATTAGTGAATCGTCATTCACTTACCTTCAAATTATTTACTTTTAGAGTACGACATCCCTTTCTAAGTTGTAAATAATGTTGTTGGATCCTAGCCCTAATTTCTCATTTGGGTGTTTAATTAGGGATTCATTTCTAATCAAACTTTGTTCCCTTCTTTTTCAGATGTCTACAAACAACAACAACAACGCTTCTGGGTCATTCTCGTTGATGACCTTGTGTCAGAAAGTGACATTTGATGGTTCAAACTTCAACGAGTGGATGAGGTATATCCGCATGATCACACACTACGAGGACAAAGAATATGTCCTCGATGAAAAGCTTGAGAAGATCGTCCCAGATGTTGCTACTCCTGAGGAATTGGCCGCCTTTGAGGCCCACGAGCATGATGCCACGAAAATTCACTGCATCATGCTGGCCACCATGAACCTCGAACTCCAAAAGTCCTATGAGGACATGTATCCATATGAAATGCATCAGGATTTGCTGGACAGGTATCACCAGAGCGCGAGGCAAGAGCGCTATGAGATCATTACTAACATGATCACCGCTAAGATGGGGAGTGGAGAATCCCTAACCTCTCATTTGCAAAGAAGTTGTAACAGCCCGGAATCTCAAGTATTGTTAAATAATGTTTTTGGGGTGATTTAAGAGGGGACTCGGCGAGTTGGAGCCTAGACTCGCCGAGTAGGATCGCAGACTTGGTCGCGGGTTCGCGACTGGACTCGACGAGTCCAGATATGGACTCGGCGAGTCGACGCTGTTCAGCAGAAACCCTAGCCGTTTGGTTTGGAACGTATATAATGCACTTATAGGCCGTCATTGTCCGTCTTTAGTCGACTGAGAAGAACCCTAAATGGCTGTGGGCATCTAGAGCAAGATTGAAGGATATTAGGGCTTTGAAGAAATTGTTGTGCAAGGAGGAGAAGAGTTTTGGCTAAAGGAACAGCAAAGGGATTCGAGTTCTGCGGTTTGGGGACACAGAGAGTGCGTTATTCAGGTAATATTTCAGATTCTTTCTGTATTGTTGATGTGTGCATGGATTTAGGGTTTATGGAACCCATTTGGTGATTAGATGAATTAGTACCTTGTTACCCAAACGACTATAACCCTGTATTAGGACCTTTAGAGGTCCAGAAGGTCCCATGCTTGTGTATTTCGGGACAAAACTTATCTCAGGAAGCAGTTTGATCGACTGCATGGCATGGACTCGCCGAGTCCGATGAACAGACTCGACGAGTAGCTTGGAGATTGACTGGAACTCGTCGAGCTGTTCTTCAGACTCGGCGAGTGGAGTCGGGGTGGCCCCGCGATTCTTCCAAGAGGATCTCGTCGAGCCAAGAGGGATACTCGACGAGTAGAAAGGGAACATCAGGGGAAGTTAGGGAGGACGTCTAGACTCGCCGAGTCGTCATGTGCTATGTATGTTATGGGCCGGAAGGCGATTATATTATGGGCCGGAAGGCAACATGTTATGGGCCGGAAGGCGATATGTTGTGTGATGGACCGGAAGGTCGGCGTGGGTAGGACCGGAAGGTTTACCCAGCAGGGACGGAAGTCCCCTGAGACACATGGACCGGAAGGTCAGGGCCTGGAAAGGCGTATGTGCGTAAGTTGTATATTGGGGAACTCACTAAGCATTTATGCTTACAGTTGTTATGTATGTGTTTCAGGTACTAGCGAGGACCGTGGGAAGGCGCCGGCATGATCGATACACACTGAAGGATGTTTTTATGATCTTGGGATTTAGACAGTTTGTATTTGACATGACACTCAAATTATTTATGCCTTGTTTTGAATGGATATACGTTATTTTTAAAATGAAAAATTTGTTTGAAAATTTACGTTGTTACAATTGGTATCAGAGCCTAGGTTTGAGGGATTCGGGTGCACCTTCGGGGGTAACTGAACTCAAACCGAGGATTTGAGGAAATTTTTTTTAAATAAAGGCATAAACTTTTGTAAATGGTTTTGTGGTAAGCAAGAAAGAAGCAGTGTGTACGATCAGTCAGCGCCCGAACGGTAAAGATCCCCAAGATACCTTACAATATTATATGATATGAATTGTTATGCATGCTAGAAGACTAGGTATTCATGATAGGACTAGAGTGGCCTGATTTGTGATGCCTTAGTCTAGGGAAGTTGCCGATATGAGATACTTTGTTAGTGTGCGAGTAGATAGTGCATAACAGGAGTAGAGTACTCACTATCCGGGGTTTGGGGAGGAAGATTTGGGATGAATGTTGATGCGGTGTGGTCGGTAGTATTGGGCCCGTACTACCGAAGACACCGGGTCAGTGGGAGACCCAAGTAAGAATCCCTGGGTATCGGAGATTGAGTAGGGTTGCGTTATCGAGTACGATTATACTCGATGGAGTCTCTGATGGTTTTATGTTGTATTTCAGAGACATCATGGTTAGACCACGCCACGGAGCGAGTACGAGCGGTGTGAGTGACGAGGAGATTCGTCAGATGATTCACGAGGAGGTAGCTGCGGCGATCCGGGCTGAGATCCCGGAGATGTTTGGGTCTATTAAGACCACCCTGATGGAGACGTTTGAGGAGCGGTACGCCGCATTGACTGAAGCTGTAGCCGCTGCAGCTACCGCAGCTGTGGCCACGGCCAGGCCACAGGGGGGTGACTCGTTGCTGTTCCGGGAGTTCAGCAACACGAAGCCACCTGAGTTCGATGGGACGCAGGATCCGATTGCTGCGATGAGGTGGATCGCGGATATAGAGGGGTGCTTCTACACTTGCTCATGCCCGGAGCACCTGAGGGTACGGTTCGCTCTGAACCAGCTCCGTCTGGGAGCGAAGGATTGGTGGAAGTATGTGACGGCGAACTTCACTCTGGCAGAGATTACAACAGTGACATGGGAGGGGTTTACTGCTATGTTCAGGGACGAGTACGTTCCCCCGGTGGAGAGGGAATGATTGGTACAGGAGTTCTTAACCCTCAAGCAGGGTACTGATTCTGTTGCGGTGATCACGCGGAAGTTTGATGAGAGGGCGATGTTCTGCCCCGAGCTGGTGTCCACTGATCAGGCTCGGATGAGCCGGTACTTGGGTGTGCTGAGGAGGGATATCCGGGAGTTTGTGTCAAACTCCACCTACCATACTTTTGCTGAGCTTCAGGCAAATGCCAGGAAGTGCGAGATCGAGTTGGAGACCCAGGCCAGGGAGGAGGCCGAGTCTCAGCGGGTGGACCGGCGACCGGCTCAGTCCCAGCCGGCAGCCAAGCGGATAAAGTCCGCCGATTCGAGGACAGGAGGTTCGAAGGGCCGCACTTTCGGGAAGTGCGGCAAGAGTCATGATGGGGTATGTCGATCTGGTGCTTGCTACAAGTGTGGCAAGGAGGGGCACATTGCTAGGGAGTGCCCCAAGGGGTTTACGGTTTGCTTTCATTGCAACCAGACAGGCCATAGGAAGGCCGAGTGCCCTCAGCTTCTTCAGGGATCTGCACCTGCTGCCAGAGCTACTGCGACCCAACCGGTGAAGGCCGAGGCCCCGAGGGCTCGGGGGAGAGCCTTTCAGCTGACTGCGGAGGAGGTCCGCGCTGCGCCCGATGTTGTGGCAGGTATGCTGTAATTCATGTATTTATCTTAATGTTGAGATGTTATGCTTATGTTATTATATGCGTAGGTACTTTCCTTGTGAACTCTGTGCCTGCCTTAGTGTTATTTGACTCGGGTGCGAGTAGGTCCTTTGTATCTTTAGCCTTTAGTCGGCATATCAACGTTAGTCGTGAGTCGTTGAGCCGACCTTTGAGAGTTTCTATAGCTGACGAAAAAGTGATTTATGCCACGGAGGTTCTTCGAGGATGCGTGCTAGAGATTTTCGGGGTTGAATTCCCGATAGACCTGATTCCTATTGCGATGGGCGACGTCTGTGTCATCGTGGGCATGGACTGGTTGAGCCGATTCGGCGCTGTCATCGACTGTGAGCGTCAGCTGGTGACTATACGAGACCATAGTGGGGGAGTTCTTTCGGTGTACGGCGAGGGTACCCGTTCGGGATCTGCTTTTTGTTCGGCCGCTAGGGCGAGGCAGTGTCTACAACAGGGCTGTAAAGGTTTTGTGGCGTATGTGATGGATACGCGGGAAGTTTCCGAGAGACCGAAGTCAGTAGAGGAGGTCCCAGTGGTGCGTGAGTTTCCAGATGTTTTCCCCGAGGAACTGCCGGGAGTACCTCCTGTGAGACAAGTAGAGTTTGGTATTGACCTGGTTCCGGGGGCCGCGCCTATTGCTAAGGTGGCTTATCGTCTTGCACCTCCAGAGATGCAAGAGTTGTCCTCGCAGCTCCAGGAGTTGCTGGGGAAGGGATTCATTCGGCCGAGCAGCTCTCCGTGGGGAGCACCTATTCTGTTCGTCAAGAAGAAGGATGGTTCACACCGGATGTGCATTGATTACCGGGAGTTGAACAAGTTGACGGTCAAGAACCGTTACCCGTTACCGAGGATCGATGATTTATTCGATCAGTTGCAGGGAGCATCTTGGTTTTCCAAGATTGATCTGAGGTCAGGGTACCATCAGGTGAGAGTGCGGGACGAGGATGTCCAGAAGACAGCGTTTAGAACGCGATATGGGCATTATGAGTTTGTGGTGATGCCTTTCGGGCTCACCAATGCCCCTGCTGTGTTTATGGATCTCATGAACAGGGTATGCAGACCGATGTTGGATCGGTCAGTGATTGTATTTATCGACGACATTCTGGTGTATTCGAGATCTAGAGAACAACATGAGGAGCATTTGAGGGAGGTCCTTGAGGTATTGAGGTCGGAGAAGCTTTATGCAAAGTTCTCCAAATGTGACTTCTGGTTGCGGGAGGTCCAATTTCTAGGACATGTTGTTAATCAGAAAGGGATATTGGTCGATCCGACCAAGGTTGAGGCGGTGATGAGTTGGGAGGTGCCGAAATCACCCTCTGAGATCAGGAGCTTCCTTGGGCTAGCAGGGTATTATCGGAGGTTCATTAAGGATTTCTCCAAGATCGCAGTGCCGCTCACCAGATTGACCCGGAAGGGTGTTGCATTCTCATGGGGACCCGAGCAGCAGACCTCCTTTGAGACACTTCGCCAGAGGTTGTGCGAAGCCCCGGTATTAAATCTCCCGGAAGGAATGGAAGATTTTGTAGTATATTGTGACGCATCGATTTCGGGACTGGGTGCAGTGTTGATGCAGAGGGGTCATGTGATAGCGTATGCGTCGAGGCAGCTGAAGCCTCATGAAGCGAGATATCCCACACATGATTTAGAGTTGGGGGCAGTAGTATTCGCTCTCAAGATTTGGCGTCACTACCTGTATGGGGTTCGATGTACGATATACACGGACCATAAGAGCTTGAAATATTTGATGGATCAGCCCAACCTAAATATACGTCAGAGGAGGTGGTTGGATGTGGTCAAGGATTATGATTGTGAGATCCTGTACCACCCAGGCAAGGCTAATGTGGTAGCCGACGCGTTGAGCCGCAGGGCGGAGAGCACTCCATTGCGAGATGTATGCTTGAGACTGACTGTGATGACTCCAGTATTGGATGCTATTCGTGGGGCACAGGCCGAGGCTGTGCGGCCAGAAATGCAGAAGAAAGAGCGGGTTGTGGGGTTAATTTCAGAGTTCGTTAAGGATGGGCGAGGGCTTATGACGTTTCAGGGTCGGATCTGGGTACCGTTCGTGGGCAGTACGCGTACTACTTTGATGGAAGAGGCTCATAGATCGAAATTCTCGATCCATCCCGGTGCTACGAAGATGTATTTGGATTTGAGGAAAGAGTATTGGTGGCCCTGTATGAAGAGGGACGTGGCATGGTTCGTTGAGAGGTGCTTGACCTGCCGTAGGGTTAAGGCCGAGCACCAGAGACCGCATGGCAAGTTACAGCCATTGGAGATCCCCGAGTGGAAGTGGGAACAGATCACTATGGATTTCATCACCAAATTGTCGAGGACTATTAGGGGAGTTGACGCAATTTGGGTGATTGTGGATAGGTTGACGAAGATTGCACACTTCCTTGCCATCAGCGAGAGTTCTTCAGCGGAGAAGTTGGCGGAGATATATGTGAGAGAAGTGGTATCTCGGCATGGAGTGCCGATCTCAATTGTTTCAGACCGTGATGTGCGCTTCACTTCCAGGTTCTGGAAGAAATTCCATGAGGAGCTGGGTACTAAATTGCAATTTAGTACCGCATACCATCCCCAGACAGACGGTCAGAGCGAGCGGACGATTCAGACGCTGGAGGACATGCTTCGAGCGTGTGTGTTAGACTTCGGGGGTAGATGGGATGCATATTTATCCTTAGCAGAGTTTTCCTACAACAACAGCCATCATTCGAGCATTGGTATGCCACCTTTTGAGCTGTTGTATGGTAGGAGGTGTCGGACCCCCATTTGTTGGGGAGAGGTGGGACAGAGAGTGATGGGCAGCACAGAGATCGTGCTTCAAACGATAGAGCAGATTCAGCAAGTTAGACAGAGGTTATTGACCGCCCAGAGCCGACAGAAGAGTTATGCAGACAGGCGCCGATCCGAGCTTGAGTTTCAAGTCAGCGACTTCGTTCTCCTGAAGGTCTCTCCTTGGAAAGGAGTGATTCGATTCAGGAAGAGGGGCAAGTTGGGGCCCCGGTATATAGGGCCATTTCGTGTGATTGCAAGGATAGGCCGGGTAGCCTATCGGTTGGAATTACCAACAGAGTTGGGTCAGATCCACGACACTTTTCATGTGTCGCAATTGAGGAAGTGCATAGCCGATGAGTCGGCAGTGGTTCCATTGGAGGATATTCAGGTGGATGCGAGCCTGAATTATGCTGAGAGACCAGTGGCCATCAGGGATCGGAAGATCAAGGTTCTGAGGAACAAGGAAGTACCTCTGGTGTTGGTCCAGTGGCAACACCGGATAGGTTCGAAAATGACTTGGGAGCCGGAACGTGAGATGCGGGAGCAGCATCCGGAGCTATTTTCAGAGTGAGACTTCGAGGGCGAAGTCTAATCCTAGTGGGGGAGAGTTGTAACAGCCCGGAATCTCAGGTATTGTTAAATTATGTTTTTGGGGTGATTTAAGAGGGGACTCGGCGAGTTGGAGCCTAGACTCGCCGAGTAGGATCGCAGACTTGGTCGCGGGTTGGCGACTGGACTCGACGAGTCTAGATATGGACTCGGCGAGTCGACGCTGTTCAGCAGAAACCCTAGCCGTTTGGTTTGGAACGTATATAATGCACTTATAGGCCGTCATTGTCCGTCTTTAGTCGACTGAGAAGAACCCTAAACGGCTGTGGGCATCTAGAGCAAGATTGAAGGATATTAGGGCTTTGAAGAAATTGTTGTGCAAGGAGGAGAAGAGTTTTGGCTAAAGGAACAGCAAAGGGATTCGAGTTCTGCGGTTTGGGGACACAGAGAGTGCGTTATTCAGGTAATATTTCGGATTCTTTCTGTATTGTTGATGTGTGCATGGATTTAGGGTTTATGGAACCCATTTGGTGATTAGATGAATTAGTACCTTGTTACCCAAACGAATATAACCCTGTATTAGGACCTTTAGAGGTCCAGAAGGTCCCATGCTTGTGTATTTCGGGACAAAACTTATCTCAGGAAGCAGTTTGATCGACTGCATGGCATGGACTCGCCGAGTCCGATGAACAGACTCGGCGAGTAGCTTGGAGATTGATTGGAACTCGTCGAGCTGTTCTTCAGACTCGGCGAGTGGAGTCGGGGTGGCCCCGCGATTCTTCCAAGAGGATCTCGTCGAGCCAAGAGGGATACTCGACGAGTAGAAAGGGAACATCAGGGGAAGTTGGGGAGGACGTCTAGACTCGCCGAGTCGTCATGGCACTCGCCGAGTCCAGTCGAGTTGACCGTTGACCGTTGACCAGAGTTGACCTAAGTCTGACTTCTTAGGAATAGTCACACTTAGAAGATATAAGTGTTAATGAGGGATATGTGATGTTATAGGGAGGTTGTAGCTCGTCGGATTGTGCACGAGTGATTTCAGGATTTGCTAGCTTTCAGCATTCACGAGGTGAGTTTTCTCACTATACTGTACCCGGAAGGGTTTGACTGGGTGACCGGAAGGTCGGATATGATATGTGATATGTATGCTATATGTGGTAAGTTATTTGCTATATGTGCTATGTATGTTATGGGCCGGAAGGCGATTATATTATGGGCCGGAAGGCAACATGTTATGGGCCGGAAGGCGATATGTTATGTGATGGACCGGAAGGTCGGCGTGGGTAGGACCGGAAGGTTTACCCAGCAGGGACGGAAGTCCCCTGAGACACATGGACCGGAAGGTCAGGGCCTGGAAAGGCGTATGTGCGTAAGTTGTATATTGGGGAACTCACTAAGCATTTATGCTTACAGTTGTTATGTATGTGTTTCAGGTACTAGCGAGGACCGTGGGAAGGCGCCGACATGATCGATACACACTGAAGGATGTTTTTATGATCTTGGGATTTAGACAGTTTGTATTTGACATGACACTCAAATTATTTATGCCTTGTTTTGAATGGATATACGTTATTTTTAAAATGAAAAATTTGTTTGAAAATTTACGTTGTTACAATTGGTATCAGAGCCAAGGTTTGAGGGATTCGGGTGCACCTTCGGGGGTAACTGAACTCAAACCGAGGATTTGAGGAAATTTTTTTTAAATAAAGGCATAAACTTTTGTAAATGGTTTTGTGGTAAGCAAGAAAGAAGCAGTGTGTACGATCAGTCAGCGCCCGAACGGTAAAGATCCCCAAGATACCTTACAATATTATATGATATGAATTGTTATGCATGCTAGAAGACTAGGTATTCATGATAGGACTAGAGTGGCCTGATTTGTGATGCCTTAGTCTAGGGAAGTTGCCGATATGAGATGCTTTGTTAGTGTGCGAGTAGATAGTGCATAACAGGAGTAGAGTACTCACTATCCGGGGTTTGGGGAGGAAGATTTGGGATGAATGCTGATGCGGTGTGGTCGGTAGTATTGGGCCCGTACTACCGAAGACACCGGGTCAGTGGGAGACCCAAGTAAGAATCCCTGGGTATCGGAGACTGAGTAGGGTTGCGTTATCGAGTACGATTATACTCGATGGAGTCTCTGATGGTTTTATGTTGTATTTCAGAGACATCATGGTTAGACCACGCCACGGAGCGAGTACGAGCGGTGTGAGTGACGAGGAGATTCGTCAGATGATTCACGAGGAGGTAGGTGCGGCGATCCGGGCTGAGATCCCGGAGATGTTTGGGTCTATTAAGACCACCCTGATGGAGACGTTTGAGGAGCGGTACGCCGCATTGACTGAAGCTGCAGCCGCTGCAGCTACCGCAGCTGTGGCCGCGGCCAGGCCACAGGGGGGTGACTTGTTGCTGTTCCGGGAGTTCAGCAACACGAAGCCACCTGAGTTCGATGGGACGCAGGATCCGATTGCTGTGATGAGGTGGATCGCGGATATAGAGGGGTGCTTCTACACTTGCTCATGCCCGGAGCACCTGAGGGTACGGTTCGCTCTGAACCAGCTCCGTCTGGGAGCGAAGGATTGGTGGAAGTTCGTGACGGCGAACTTCACTCTGGCAGAGATTACAGCAGTGACATGGGAGGGGTTTACTGCTATGTTCAGGGACGAGTACGTTCCCCCGGTGGAGAGGGAACGATTGGTACAGGAGTTCTTAACCCTCAAGCAGGGTACTGATTCTGTTGCGGTGATCACGCGGAAGTTTCATGAGAGGGCGATGTTCTGCCCCGAGCTGGTGTCCACTGATCAGGCTCGGATGAGCCGGTACTTGGGTGTGCTGAGGAGGGATATCCGGGAGTTTGTGTCAAACTCCACCTACCATACTTTTGCTGAGCTTCAGGCAAATGCCAGGAAGCGCGAGATCGAGTTGGAGACCCAGGCCAGGGAGGAGGCCGAGTCTCAGCGGGTGGACCGGCGACCGGCTCAGTCTCAGCCGGCAGCCAAGCGGATAAAGTCTGCCGATTCGAGGACAGGAGGTTCGAAGGGCCGCACTTGCGGGAAGTGCGGCAAGAGTCATGATGGGGTATGTCGATCTGGTGCTTGCTACAAGTGTGGCAAGGAGGGGCACATTGCTAGGGAGTGCCCCAAGGGGTTTACGGTTTGCTTTCATTGCAACCAGACAGGCCATAGGAAGGCCGAGTGCCCTCAGCTTCTTCAGGGATCTGCACCTGCTGCCAGAGCTACTGCGACCCGACCGGTGAAGGCCGAGGCCCCGAGGGCTCGGGGGAGAGCCTTTCAGCTGACTGCGGAGGAGGTCCGCACTGCGCCCGATGTTGTGGCAGGTATGCTGTAATTCATGTATTTATCTTAATTTTGAGATGTTATGCTTATGTTATTATATGCGTAGGTACTTTCCTTGTGAACTCTGTGCCTGCCTTAGTGTTATTTGACTCGGGTGCGAGTAGGTCCTTTGTATCTTTAGCCTTTAGTCGGCATATCAGCGTTAGTCGTGAGTCGTTGAGCCGACCTTTGAGAGTTTCTATAGCTGACGAAAAAGTGATTTATGCCACAGAGGTTCTTCGAGGATGCGTGCTAGAGATTTTCGGGGTTGAATTCCCGATAGACCTGATTCCTATTGCGATGGGCGACGTCTGTGTCATCGTGGGCATGGACTGGTTGAGCCGATTCGGCGCTGTCATCGACTGTGAGCGTCAGCTGGTGACTATACGAGACCATAGTGGGGGAGTTCTTTCGGTGTATGGCGAGGGTACCCGTTCGAGATCTGCTTTTTGTTCGGCCGCTAGGGCGAGGCAGTGTCTACAACAGGGCTGTAAAGGTTTTGTGGCGTATGTGATGGATACGCGGGAAGTTTCCGAGAGACCGAATTCAGTAGAGGAGGTCCCAGTGGTGCGTGAGTTTCCAGGTGTTTTCCCCGAGGAACTGCCGGGAGTACCTCCTGTGAGACAAGTAGAGTTTGGTATTGACCTGGTTCCGGAGGCCGCGCCTATTGCTAAGGTGGCTTATCGTCTTGCACCTCCAGAGATGCAAGAGTTGTCCTCGCAGCTCCAAGAGTTGCTGGGGAAGGGATTCATTCGGCCGAGCAGCTCTCCGTGGGGAGCACCTATTCTGTTCGTCAAGAAGAAGGATGGTTCACACCGGATGTGCATTGATTACCGGGAGTTGAATAAGTTGACGGTCAAGAACCGTTACCCGTTACCGAGGATCGATGATTTATTCGATCAGTTGCAGGGAGCATCTTGGTTTTCCAAGATCGTTCTGAGGTCAGGGTACCATCAGGTGAGAGTGCGGGACGAGGATGTCCAGAAGACAGCGTTTAGAATGCGATATGGGCATTATGAGTTTGTGGTGATGCCTTTTGGGCTCACCAATGCCCCGGCTGTGTTTATGGATCTCATGAACAGGGTATGCAGACCGATGTTGGATCGGTCAGTGATTATATTTATCGACGACATTCTGGTGTATTCGAGATCTAGAGAGCAGCATGAGGAGCATTTGAGGGAGGTCCTTGAGGTATTGAGGTCGGAGAAGCTTTATGCAAAGTTCTCCAAATGTGACTTCTGGTTGCGGGAGGTCCAATTTCTAGGACATGTTGTTAATCAGAAAGGGATATTGGTCGATCCGGCCAAGGTTGAGGCGGTGATGAGTTGGGAGGTGCCGAAATCACCCTCTGAGATCAGGAGCTTCCTTGGGCCGGCAGGGTATTATCGGAGGTTCATTAAGGATTTCTCCAAGATCGCAGTGTCGCTCACCAGATTGACCCGGAAGGGTGTTGCATTCTCATGGGGACCCGAGCAGCAGACCTCCTTTGAGACACTTCGCCAGAGGTTGTGCGAAGCCCCGGTATTAGCTCTCCCGGAAGGAATGGAAGATTTTGTAGTATATTGTGACGCATCGATTTCGGGACTGGGTGCAGTGTTGATGCAGAGGGGTCATGTGATAGCGTATGCGTCGAGGCAGCTGAAGCCTCATGAAGCGAGATATCCCACGCATGATTTAGAGTTGGGGGCAGTAGTATTCGCTCTCAAGATTTGGCGTCACTACCTGTATGGGGTTCGATGTACGATATACACGGACCATAAGAGCTTGAAATATTTGATGGATCAGCCCAACCTAAATATACGTCAGAGGAGGTGGTTGGATGTGGTCAAGGATTATGAATGTGAGATCCTGTACCACCCAGGCAAGGCTAATGTGGTAGCCGACGCGTTGAGCCGCAGGGCGGAGAGCACTCCATTGCGAGATGTATGCTTGAGACTGACTGTGATGACTCCAGTATTGGATGCTATTCGTGGGGCACAGGCCGAGGCTGTGTGGCCAGAAATGCAGAAGAAAGAGCGGGTTGTGGGGTTAATTTCAGAGTTCGTTAAGGATGGGCGAGGGCTTATGTCGTTTCAGGGTCGGATCTGGGTACTGTTCGTGGGCGGTACGCGTACTACTTTGATGGAAGAGGCTCATAGATCGAAATTCTCGATCCATCCCGGTGCTACGAAGATGTATTTGGATTTGAGGAAAGAGTATTGGTGGCCCTATATGAAGAGGGACGTGGCATGGTTCGTTGAGAGGTGCTTGACCTGCCGTAGGGTTAAGGCCGAGCACCAGAGACCGCATGGCAAGTTACAGCCATTGGAGATCCCCGAGTGGAAGTGGGAACAGATCACTATGGATTTCATCACCAAATTGTCGAGGACTGTTAGGGGAGTTGACGCAATTTGGGTGATTGTGGATAGGTTGACGAAGAGTGCACACTACCTTGCCATCAGCGAGAGTTCTTCAGCGGAGAAGTTGGCGGAGATATATGTGAGAGAAGTGGTATCTCGGCATGGAGTGCTGATCTCAATTGTTTCAGACCGTGATGTGCGCTTCACTTCCAGGTTCTGGAAGAAATTCCATGAGGAGCTGGGTACTAAATTGCATTTTAGTACCGCATACCATCCCCAGACAGACGGTCAGAGCGAGCGGACGATTCAGACGCTGGAGGACATGCTTCGAGCGTGTGTGTTAGACTTCGGGGGTAGATGGGATGCATATTTATCCTTAGCAGAGTTTTCCTACAACAACAGCCATCATTTGAGCATTGGTATGCCACCTTTTGAGCTGTTGTATGGTAGGAGGTGTCGGACCCCCATTTGTTGGGGAGAGGTGGGACAGAGAGTGATGGGCAGCATAGAGATCGTGCTTCAAACGACATAGCAGATTCAGCAAGTTAGACAGAGGTTATTGACCGCCCAGAGCCGACAGAAGAGTTATGCAGACAGGCGCCGATGCGAGCTTGAGTTTCAAGTCGGCGACTTCGTTCTCCTGAAGGTCTCTCCTTGGAAAGGAGTGATTCGATTCAGGAAGAGGGGCAAGTTGGGGCCCCGGTATATAGGGCCATTTCGTGTGATTCCAAGGATAGGCCGGGTAGCCTATCGGTTGGAATTACCAACAGAGTTGGGTCAGATCCACGACACTTTTCATGTGTCGCAATTGAGGAAGTGCATAGCCGATGAGTCGACAGTGGTTCCATTGGAGGATATTCAGGTGGATGCGAGCCTGAATTATGCTGAGAGACCAGTGGCCATCAGGGATCGGAAGATCAAGGTTCTGAGGAACAAGGAAGTACCTCTGGTGTTGGTCCAGTGGCAACACCGGAAAGTTTCGAAAATGACTTGGGAGCCGGAACGTGAGATGCGGGAGCAGCATCCGGAGCTATTTTCAGAGTGAGACTTCGAGGGCGAAGTCTAATCCTAGTGGGGGAGAGTTGTAACAGCCCGGAATCTCAGGTATTGTTAAATTATGTTTTTGGGGTGATTTAAGAGGGGACTCGGCGAGTTGGAGCCTAGACTCGCCGAGTAGGATCGCAGACTTGGTCGCGGGTTCGCGACTGGACTCGACGAGTCTAGATATGGACTCGGCGAGTCGACGCTGTTCAGCAGAAACCCTAGCCGTTTGGTTTGGAACGTATATAATGCACTTATAGGCCGTCATTGTCCGTCTTTAGTCGACTGAGAAGAACCCTAAACGGCTGTGGGCATCTAGAGAAAGATTGAAGGATATTAGGGCTTTGAAGAAATTGTTGTGCAAGGAGGAGAAGAGTTTTGGCTAAAGGAACAGCAAAGGGATTCGAGTTCTGCGCTTTGGGGACACAGAGAGTGCGTTATTCAGGTAATATTTCGGATTCTTTCTGTATTGTTGATGTGTGCATGGATTTAGGGTTTATGGAACCCATTTGGTGATTAGATGAATTAGTACCTTGTTACCCAAACGACTATAACCCTGTATTAGGACCTTTAGAGGTCCAGAAGGTCCCATGCTTGTGTATTTCGGGACAAAACTTATCTCAGGAAGCAGTTTGATCGACTGCATGGCATGGACTCGCCGAGTCCAATGAACAGACT
This sequence comes from Lactuca serriola, assembly GCF_051521515.1. Taxonomy (NCBI): domain Eukaryota; kingdom Viridiplantae; phylum Streptophyta; class Magnoliopsida; order Asterales; family Asteraceae; genus Lactuca; species Lactuca serriola. The sequence continues at coordinate 331,819,782 of NC_136411.1, forward strand.
CGGCGAGTAGCTTGGAGATTGACTGGAACTCGTCGAGCTGTTCTTCAGACTCGGCGAGTGGAGTCGGGGTGGCCCCGCGACTCTTCCAAGAGGATCTCGTCGAGCCAAGAGGGATACTCGACGAGTAGAAAGGGAACATCAGGGGAAGTTGGGGAGGACGTCTAGACTCGCCGAGTCGTCATGGCACTCGCCGAGTCCGGTCGAGTTGACCGTTGACCGTTGACCAGAGTTGACCTAAGTCTGACTTCTTAGGAATAGTCACACTTAGAAGATATAAGTGTTAATGAGGGATATGTGATGTTATAGGGAGGTTGTAGCTCGTCGGATTGTGCACGAGTGATTTCAGGATTTGCTAGCTTTCAGCATTCACGAGGTGAGTTTTCTCACTATACTGTACCCGGAAGGGTTTGAGTGTGTGACCGGAAGGTCGGATATGATATGTGATATGTATGCTATATGTGGTAAGTTATTTGCTATATGTGCTATGTATGTTATGGGCCGGAAGGCGATTATATTATGGGCCGGAAGGCAACATGTTATGGGCCGGAAGGCGATATGTTGTGTGATGGACCGGAAGGTCGGCGTGGGTAGGACCGGAAGGTTTACCCAGCAGGGACGGAAGTCCCCTGAGACACATGGACCGGAAGGTCAGGGCCTGGAAAGGCGTATGTGCGTAAGTTGTATATTGGGGAACTCACTAAGCATTTATGCTTACAGTTGTTATGTATGTGTTTCAGGTACTAGCGAGGACCGTGGGAAGGCGCCGGCATGATCGATACACACTGAAGGATGTTTTTATGATCTTGGGATTTAGACAGTTTGTATTTGACATGACACTCAAATTATTTATGCCTTGTTTTGAATGGATATACGTTATTTTTAAAATGAAAAATTTGTTTGAAAATTTACGTTGTTACAGAATACAGAGTTATGTTGATCGTCTTCTCAAACTTAATGTTAAGTTTGATGAGGATTTGGCCATCGACATAATCCTCCACTCCTTGCCCTCCTGCTACAATCAGTTCAGGATGACCTACCATATGAACAAAGAGGAGGTCTCCTTGAGCAAGCTCCAAGGGCTCTTGAGGACTGCTGAGAGCAACCTCAAAGACAAATCCGTTGCACCGTCCCCTGCTGTGGCCGCTCCTGTGATGGCAATAGGTCAAGGAAAGGGCAAAAAGAGGAAGGCTCCATGTAAGAGCCACCATAAGGGGAAACCCCGTGATTGTTCGTCCTCAAGTGGGACCAAAGCTGGCTCCGTTAAACCCTCTTTCGATCCTAAAGAAGCAGAGTGCTTCTATTGCCACCAAAAGGGCCACTGGAAGCGAAGCTGCCCTCAATATCTACAAGACATAAGAGATGGGAAGATCAAGCCCACATTTGCAGGTATGTATTCTATTAAATCTAATAACTCATCATTTGCTACTTCATGGGTTCTTGATACAGGATGTGGTTACCACATTTGTTCTGATTTGCAGGGCCTAAAAAGAAGTAGGGAGATGGAGCATGGGAAGATGAACCTGATAATGGGAAATAGAAGATCGTCGCCTGTGACCAAAGTCGGTGTTTATTCTTTAGTGTTGAGTAATGGGTTAGGAATAGATTTAGAGAATTGCTGTTATTCGCCAGATATGGCAAGAAACATTATTTCTTTTCACGGGTTGTTTAGACAAGGTTTCAGATATTCTTTTGATAATAGTAATGGTTCTATTAATGTTTATTTGAATGGTGTCTTTTATTTCATGCATTACCTTGTAATGGGATTTATGAATCTGTGATGATTGTTGATAATTTTGGAAATAATGTTTTGAATATTGATTCGTCTACAAACCTAGACAAAGCATGCTTGTGGCATTGTCGCCTTGGCCATGTCAACAAGAAACGCATAGCCCAACTCCAAAAGGATGGAGTGTTGGAGTCATTCGACCTTAGGGACGATGACACGTGTGAATCTTGTTTACTTGGGAAGATGACCAAGTCACCCTTTACTGGCACTTGTGAAAGGGGTGAGGGTTTATTGGATCTCATACACACCGATGTATGCGGGCCCTTTAGATCCACCACAAGGGACGCTTGCCGCTTCTACGTGACTTTTACAGATGATTATAGCAGATATGGATATATCTACTTAATCAAGCAAAAGTCGGAAACCTTTGAAAAGTTCAAAGAGTTTAAGAATAAAGTGGAGAATCAGCTGGGCAGGAAAATCAAGATGCTTCGGTCAGACCGAGGAGGAGAGTACCTAAGTCTTGAGTTTCACAACTATCTAAAAGAATGCGGAATCGTTTCGCAATTGACTCCTCCGAGGACGCCACAATTGAATGGTGTGGCTAAGAGACGTAATCGGACCTTGTTGGACATGGTTCGTTCTATGATGAGTCGGAATTCGTTACCAATAGCTTTCTGGGGGTATGCCTTAGAGACTACCGCCCACATACTTAACTTAGTTCCCACCAAGAAGGTTTCCAAGACTCCTCACGAGATGTGGACAGGGAAGGCTCCCTCGTTGGCACATATCAAGGTCTGGGGTTGTGAGGATTTTGTGAGACGAGAGACTCATGACAAACTAGAACCTCATAGTGAGAAGTGTTATTTCATCGGCTATCCGCAGAAGTCTTTTGGCTACCTTTTCTATAGACCGAGTGACAATGTTGTCTTCGTTGCTAGAAGAGGAGTTTTCCGAGAAAAGGGAATTGATAGGCCAAGAAGACAGTGGGAGGCAAATTGAACTTGAAGAGATTCAAGATTAAAGCGATGAAGGAACCTCTGACACTGGCACTCAACTTGAGGAGGAAACTCCTGTTAAGCCTGTTGACGAGTCCCTACCTCTTCGACATTCCACTAGGGCTAGTGTTCCACCCCAGTTTTATGGTTTTCATATTACTACTGAAGGGGATACATTTATTAGTGATAGCACACTAGTAAATTTGGATGAACCTAGCAGCTATAAGGAAGCCATGGCAGGCCCGGAGTCTGCAAAATGGAAAGAGGCTATGGACAGGGAGATTCAGTCCATGTACGACAACCAAGTTTGGAATTTGGTTGATAATGTACCAGGTCGTAAGACAGTCGGGTGCAAGTGGATCTTCAAGAAGAAGACGGACATGGATGGGAAAGTGCATACTTATAAAGCGCGATTGGTTGCGAAGGGCTTTACTCAAACTCCCGGAGTTGACTATGATGAGACCTTCTCACCAGTTGCGAAGATAAAGTCTATTAGGGTGATGCTTGCCATAGCTGCGTTTCATGATTATGAAATATGGCAGATGGACGTGAAAACCGCTTTCCTTAATGGAAAGTTGGCTGAGGATGTCTACATGAATCAGCCAGAGGGTTTTGTCGATGCAAATCATCCAAATAGAGTATGCAAGCTTGAGAAATCCATTTATGGATTGAAACAAGCATCTCGCAGATGGAATCTTTGTTTTGACGAGAAGGTTAAAGAGTTTGGCTTTCTGCGAAGCGAAGATGAATCTTGTGTGTATGTCAAAGCCAGTGGGAGTATAATAAGCTTCCTCGTATTGTATGTCGACGACATACTACTCATAGGAAACGATGTCCCAACCTTGCAGGAGGTCAAGTCTTGGCTTGGGAAATGTTTCGCTATGAAGGACCTCGGAGAAGCTGCTTATATTCTGGGAATAAGAATAGTAAGAAACAGGGAAAAGAGACTGATAGGACTCAGTCAGGATACATATTTGGAAAAGGTACTAAAGCGTTTTAGTATGGAAAATTCCAAGAAAGGGGAGTTGCCAATCCAAAGCAATACCAAGCTGAGTAAGACTCAGAGCCCGAGTACAGAGACAGAGATAGCTGATATGAGTCGAGTACCTTACGCTTCCGCAGTAGGCTCTATCATGTACGCTATGACTTGTACTCGCCCTGATGTGGCCTTCGCTTTGATCATGGTCAGCAGATATCAAGGGAATCCTGGTAGAGCACATTGGATTGCAGTTAAGAATATTCTTAAGTACCTTCGGAGGACCAAGGAATGGTTTCTAGTCCTCGGTGGGAGTGATGACTTAAGGGTACGAGGGTACAGTGACGCTAGTTTTCAGACAGATCGGGATAACTTCCGATCACAGTCGGGCTGGGTCTTTACCCTAAATGGAGGAGCAGTGACTTGGAAAAATTCCAAGCAAGAGACCGTAGCTGATTCAACGTGCGAATCAGAGTATATTGCGGCGAGCAAAGCGTCAAAGGAGGCTATATGGTTGAAGAACTTCATTGGAGACCTTGGAGTTGTACCATCCATAAAGGAGCCGATGGAAATTTTATGTGATAATGAAGGAGCGGTTGCCTTGACCAAGGAACCGAGAGATCATGGCAGATCTCGACATATCGACAGAAAATACCATTTCATCAGACATCGGGTAGAAGAGGGATTCCTCGTTGTGAAGAGAGTATCATCAGAAGAGAACCTAGCAGATCCCCTTACGAGGGGACTGAGTAGGGTTAAACACTTGCAGCACGCTAGGAGCATTGGGCTGAAGGATGATATAAGTTTGGATTAGATCGGAAACGTGTAATAGATAGTTTGTACTTGACATTCGATGAATAAATAAAATGTATTATTTATGAGTAAAGCTACTATCTTGTGTTGGTTATTTATCTATTGTTTCCATTTTGCATGTTTTGACTTCCTGAATGATATGAAAAGGTCCACAGTCGGTCATATTTTGGAAGTAGATATGAATGAAGACTGTCATGAATTGTTTGTAGATTGTCTAAAAGGTTTTAGACATAGCAAAGGTTTGCTGCAAAGTTCATGAGTGTTTATGAATATGAGTTGAGCATTGGATTAAACCCGAGGTTGCTATATCACTTAGTGGTGTTTTATCTTAAGTGATCGCAAAGCGATAACATCATATAGTCTTAAAACTTAGAGATATGGTTGTTGTTTGCTGGTTGGTTGTACATTGATAATGTGTAAACGCATCAGTAACTTGATGTTATAAAACACATTATTGTGTATGATCCATTAGTAAATAATAGATGCATATGAGTCGAAGTTGATCTGTTCCTTTTATTCTATGAGAATAAAAGTGATATATTGGCCACTTGATGATTTGGTTTGACTTATGTGCCATGCCCGGTCAGAATGAAGTTGATGTGTTCAACTAAATTCTATGTCAAACAAATCAGAAATCAAGGAACTTTTGCTGGACAATAAGCATTGCCAGCATGATATCCAGAACAGAGGATTATACGATCCCTTATCTAATGGACAAGTTGATCAGAGTTGACAGCGAAGTATAAGAGCTACGATTGCTAATCGGATTCTGAAGTCATATGTGAGATATAGTTACTAGACTTATCCAAGTGGGAGACTGTTGGAATAGTGTCTAAGCCCGTAACTATATTTGGTATGTACTTGACCCGATTATGCATGGTCCTTTTGGGTTGCCTTCTCCAAAGCAACTTGACAAGGTAATTTAAGGAGAAAGAGAGAGTATTATGATTTATTAATATATTATAAGAATAATATATTAAAGGAGAAATCATATTTATTTAATTAGTATTGGTCATAAATTAATTAGGAATTAATTTGGTGGTCAAAAGAGATTAATTGAATAAAGGGGTATAAACTGTCAAATGTATGATAGTTGAGTTTTAGGTTAAGGAAACCTAATGGGCTTAAGGGGGAATGAAATTATGATGGGTAACCATCATATTTTCGTCCAAGGGCCTTATTCCAGAAGGTTCCATGGGCTGCTTGGTGACTAAGCTGTCCATTAGGGTTTAGAGTGAAACCCTAGTAACCTGTAAGTATAAATATGACCCCTAGGGCATGAATTCGGCTACCACTTGATTCTAAGAGTACCCTAGGCCGAATTCTAGCCTCTCTCTCCCTCTCTCATATTGCTTTCTTGCTTGTGGGGTTTGTGAACCATTAGAGGAGATGCATTTGTGACTCTAGGCTCAAAAGAAGAAGATATACAAGATCTAAGCCAACCATTGAAGAGGTAAACATCTAGATCTGATTCTATATGTTATTTCAGTTGTTTATATGCTAGATTAGGGTTTGTAAGTCTTGGAATCAAAGCATGTTCAATAGTGAAACCTAGATCCAAGCATTAGGGTTTGTATGGGCACATAGGAATGTTTCTTATGCATAAAAGCCATCAGCCCTAAGGAATTTACTCTTGAAGAGAAAACACATTATCCGAGCCATATACCTCTGTAGATGCCACCCGGGTCACTCCAAACACTTGATTTGAAGTGTTTTCGTGTCTTGGAGTGTATAATCATATCTAATTAATGATTCAAAGTCTAATTAGATACATTTGTATCTCATTTCATATTACATAGGAACCTCGCGCGTTATCAAGCCCCGAACTGACACTTAGCATCCTAGACGACACGTTCCAAGACTGGTGAGTTCATACCCCTACCCTTTTTCCGTGTTTTTCAATGTTTTCAAGGGGGGGGGGGGAATACAAGCACACTATAAATGTTTTCAAAATCTAAAACTGATATATTTTTATAAATATCCGGCTAATCTTTAGATATCTTTACCCCTTATGTATTATGCTGAGTATAAGGGATGTTTTATCGATCATAACTACATGGATTTCAGTAAAGGAAACAATTAAATCAATCAAATTATTATGGGAATAATTTGGGGCCTTTAGTTCTTGTTCAATGAGTTCAGATTTATGTAAAGTATTTAGATAAACTATGTCTGATTCAGTTTATCACTGTTCAATTTAGAGTATATTGCCAAATAATTCCTTTGTATTTAGCTGTTTCATTGTATTATGTTTCAAAACGATTAGTATGTTTGATAACGTCTGAAAGCACCGTGAATAATATAATACTAGCTTGTGAGATTCGTCATTACCCTTTGGGTTATCAGTAAATCCTCCCCGGAAGTGTAACCAGAGTCTCCTGGAGGGAGAACGTGAAATTTGTGAATAGATCTATTTGGGACTGACAATCCCACACCTTAACTGCTAGCTATAGTTAGGCGGGCACGCCTGGGGTGACAAGTTCTGGATATCGTCCGACGTCTGACGAGCGTCAAGGAGGTCTTGGTGTCGCATCAGCATGGTTACCCGACTCACAATACGTATTAATATAAGTTTATTCACAGATTTGAATTTATATCTATTTTCAAACTATAGTATCTATATCTAGTGTGGGATGTTAATCCCATGGTTTTCAATCTATATCTAGTACGGGATGATAGTCCTATGTCTTTTAATCTATAGTTTTTGTGTATTTAAAATATGTTATATCTAGTGCGGGATGTTAATCCCATGGTTTTGAATCTATATCTAGTGCGGGATATTAATCCCATGGGTTTGAATCTATATCTAGTGCGGGATATTAATCCCATGGTTTAGAAATCTATATCTAGTGCGGGATCTTAATCCCATGGTTTTGAAATCTATATAATGTATATATAGTGCGGGATAGTATTCCCATGGTTTTCAATCAATATTTTTATGTATTAAAAATATCTACTGTTATACTGGATGGTAATTCCCAGTGGTTTTTCAATATATAGTTTTATGTATTAAACTATTCACTGTGATATTTAACTGAACTTTACTTTTAGGAAAATAAGGGTTTTTCATGGGATAACAAACTGTACATAACCGGATTTTATAATAATCAGATAACTAAACTATACTTATAAGAAAATATGGGATTTTCTAAAACAAAGGAAACCTGTACATTTTCAGAAAATAAACCTCTTATGAACTCACCAACTTTATGTTGATTTTCAAACTGCTTGTATTCTCAGGTCCACATTAGACAGGTACCAGCGATCCTTTTGGCGAAGACGGAGTACGTAGAAGACATGTCTGTATTTTTGTTCATATGATATGTATATGTATAAAACATGTAACTTTTGTTTTCAGACAATGTAAAAGAATCTATGTAATGTAAAGTTTTGTGTTTACTATGCTTACTATGTACATTGGTTGTGATAATCATGAAGTCCTCCACCCCGGAACGTTTCCGCCTTCGGTTTCAGGGTGTGACACCTCGCCCCTTGGATATCATTGTCAAGGGACCGGATCCCTATTTCAACCTTTAGAGAGATACGCTCCACATCCATTCTCTCAAGTGTTTCCAGATGTTCAATCCTTTCTAATAGTGACAGCGGTCCAGGGATATCATCTGGTTGCGGTTGAGTTGGCTTGACTGCATCAAGGATTTGATCAACCTTGGCTTGAAGACTTAGAAATTCTTTCCTGGCAACAACATTCTTCTTCTTCTTCTTCTAATGTTTGTGTTTTGATGTCGAATGATGAGAGCCACTGGATTCTTCTTCTTCATCGAATTGTTGGATAAGGTGTCTAGTCCATAACTATTTGTGGTAAGTACTTGACCCGACCTAGCATGGTCCATTTGGGTTGCATGGCACCATGCAATTGGATAAACTAAATGAGAGAAATAACACATATGGTTTATTAATATATTATAAGTTCTAATATATTAATAATATTATTTAATTAGTTTTGATCAAGAATTAATTTAGAATTAAGTAAGTGATCAAAAGATAACTAACTAGATATATGGGTAGATTAAGTAAATCTTCCATATCTTATATAGTGGACTAAGATGCTCCATGGATTATCAAGTTGGGTTCCACCCATAAGATGCTCCATGGAGTTAACCCATGGATCAAGAAATGAACAGTCATGGAACATTAGGGTTTACCTAATGCAAAACACTATATAAGCAATGTACCTCTCCCCAAAATCGGTTACACTAAGAAATAAGAGGGCTTGGCCGATTTTGCATGTGTTAGAGTATTCTCTCAAGTTTATTCTCTGCATTTGGTGTTGTGTGAAGCATTTGAGGCATCACACTTGGGTGCTAGGCTCACGAGGTTTCAAGGAACACTTTCAACAACAAGGTATGTAGTTCTATCTTTTATACAAAGAAAATTGTACCCCATGTATGCTAGATAGGTTCATAACCTTGGAAAACAACTTTGCATGATTATTAGACAAATATAGATCCAAGGTTATTAGGGTTGCATGTACACTTAGGAAGTGTTAGAATGCTCAAATCCCATCAGTGGTATCAGAGCCTAGGCTTGTTTGTTTGCTATTTGTGCAAAATTGTTGAAAAAATTCGATATTGTGCAATCTGCCTGATGAACTCGCCGAGTCCATGGGGGGACTCGCCGAGTTCATGTGTAAATTCATCCTACTCGCCGATTAGGTTCGTGCACTCGACGAGTAGGAGCCTCAGAATGCATATTTTCGACATTTGTTGCTAGAAATGGACTAGAAACATTACCCTAAACTGTTTTGGTACTTGAAAACTTGTATTAGGTGGTGTAATGTTCATGCTAATCCATTTACAATGACAATTATCAAAAAATACAAAGTTTTAAGAGTAATTTTTGATTCATGAAAGTGTTCATATTCATGTTCTTGATCTTATGATGTTTAGATGATCATAGGAATTGTTTGTAACCTATGTGGTAGATTAATTCATGATCATTATGTGTTTTAATGGAGTCCATAACTTGTCCTCAAGTTATGGCAAACCAAAAGTCACTTTGTTTTTAAAACCATTAAAAGAACACATGGGTTATAAAAATGAAGAGTCTTCATTTATAATACCCTAATAAACTCATAAGTTACAAGAAATGAAAAGTTTTGAAAGTTTACAAAACTTGCCCTCAAGTTTTGGAACAAGTAAATTCTTGATTAAAACTTTAGTTCCAACCCTTAGAATTTTAAAAGTTAAAATTCAACCCTTATACTTATAATATTATAAGTTAATAATATATATATATATATATATATATATATATATATATATATATATATATATATGTATATATATATATATATATATATATATATATATATATATATATATATACATATATATATGTATAAGATCAAAGTCGTCTTACCGCTAGTACGCCTCATTCACGAAGCCAGTCTATAAGGTGGGTATAAGGTTGTTGCCTATAAAATGGCAACTTAATGGGTGTCCACTCTCACCCACCGCTTGCTTGATTGGTGGAGGGTCGTCAGCCGAACGGGTAGGACAAGGACTTATAAATTCTCATTAATAGTATAATGATAATTATAAAGTAACTAAATGTTTCATTAAATTCCCAATCTTACTTACTTTAGGAAAAATATGAATAAGGTGCTAATCCATGAAATTACACTTTACACTTTGTCTAAGTCGTTAGTGGAGCGTGTGTGGTTAACCGACACACTAACTTGAACTTAACAAGGTAGGTAAAGGGTGACTTAATGTTTATCATAGTATCGATGGAGCGTTTGTGGTTAACCGGCACATCGATTGAGGGGTAATACATTAAGGGTACCAAGTAATTTGCATGGTTACTTCACACCTTGTTTTGTGATCCTCTGCATCCTAGTCACAAAACTTGGAGGGCACACTCGAGATTGAAACATGCCTTTGAAAAATTCATTGAATCTCAAAAGAATCTAGGAGTTTCTAAGAACCAAATTAAATATTTTTTTAATATTTCGGCTTTGGTGGAAATTGGTGAATCGTCATTCACCTACCTTTCAAATATGTTATTACTTAGATTACGGCATACCTCTTCTAAGTATAATATATTGTGATTGGGTCCTAGCCTTAATACTACATTTGGGTGTCTTATTAAGGACTATCTCTATTTCTAAACTAAACTTTTCTTCTTTTCAGATGTCTGCAAACACTACTGCTTCTGGCTCTAATCCTAATCAATGGATCAGAAACATCCGAATGATTACCCACTATGAGGAAAAATAATATGTCCTCGATAAGGAGCTTAAGGAGATTGATGAGACAATTGCTACTCCTTAAGAGATCACTGACTTTAGGGCACATGAAAGGGATGCCACCAAGGTGGCATGCATCATGATGGCCACTATGACAACCGACCTCCAAAAGTCCTACGAGGACTTCTACCCTTTTGAAATGCACCAAGATTTGATGGAAAGATACCATCAAAGTGCAAGACAAGAGAGGTATGAAATCATCTCCTCCATGATAACAACCCGAATGAAGGATGGTGAACCCATCACGGGCCACATGCAGAAAATGCAAAGATTTGTGGACCGCTTGCTGAAGCTTAATGTGAACTTCCCCGAGGAGCTAGCAATATATATCATTTTGCACTCCTTACCTTCATGTTATGATCAATTCCGCATGAAATACCACATGAACAAGGAAGAGGTCACTCTCAATAAACTTCAAGGACTCTTAAAGACCGCGGAAAGTGGTTTGAAGGGTAAGGCGGTTGTTACTACTCCTACTCCTACCAACTCCACCCCTATCTTGGCAATTGAGAAAGGAAGATGGAAGAAGAGAAAGAGTTCTTCAAAGGGTACCAAGGCTAGGACCCTTGATGGCTCTTCTTCAAGTGGAACAAAGAAAGGTTTCATCACTCCTTCTTCTAACCCAAAAGAGGCTGAATGCCTCTATTGCCATGAAAAGGCACATTGGAAGCGGAACCGCCCAAAGTACCAGCAAGATGTGAAGGATGGGAAAGTCAAACCCAACCATGCAGGTATTTACACTATCTTATCTAATAACTCACCCCATTCTAACTCACGGGTCCTTGATACTAGTTGTGGTATTCATATATGTTCTGATCTGCAGGGACTAAGAAGAAGTGAGAATGTGGAGCAAGGAAAAATAAACTTGATCATGGGAAACAGGAAAGCTTCACCTGTCACCAAGATTGGAGTTTATACTTTATCGCTAAGTAGTGGGTTTAGTTTAGATTTGAATAAATGTTGTTATTCGCCAGAAATGGCAAGAAATATTATTTCCTTTCATGCATTGTATAAACAAGGTTTTACCTTTCCATTTGACAAAGAAGTTGGTTCGATTAATGCTTTCTTTAATAATATTCTTTATTTTAAAGCATTACCTTGTGATGGTGTGTATGAAACTGTATCTGTGGTTGATAACTTAGGAAATAATGTTTTGTGTATTGATTCTCTTAATAATAATAACTTGGATAAAGCATCATTATGGTAATTTCGTCTTGGACATATAAGCAATAAACGCATAGGCCAACTCCAAAAGGATGGAGTCTTGGAGTCATTTGACATAAAGTCAGATGATAGTTGCGAATCATGCTTACTTGGAAAAATGACAAAGTCACCCTTCACAGGTTCTTGTGAGAGGGGTGAAGGTTTGTTGGATCTTGTACACACGGATGTGTGTGGACCATTCAAACATGCGACAAGGGATGCTAATCGTTATTATTTTACTTTTACTGATGATTACAGTAGATATGGATATGTCTACTTAATCAAGCATAAGTCAGAGACTTTTGAAAGGTTTAAGGAATATAAACAGGAAGTCGAGAATCAATTGGGCAAGAACATTAAGATGCTTCGATTCGATCGAGGTGGTGAGTATATTAGTTCAGAGTTCCTTGACTATCTTAGGAAATGTGGGATTGTCTCACAATTGACACCTCCCAGGACACCGCAGTTGAATGGTGTGGCTGAGAGGCGTAATCGAACCTTGTTGCATATGGTTCGTTCCATGATGAGTCGAGCTTCACTACCAATCTCATTCTGGGGGTATGCCTTAGAGACTGCTGCCCGTATTCTTAATCTAGTCCCTACAAAGAAAGTTGCCAAAATTCCTCACGAGATGTGGACTGGTAAAGTACCCAAACTAGACCACATCAAGATTTGGGGTTGCGAGGCTTTTGTGAGGCGCGAGTCTCATGATAAGCTAGAACCCCGAAGCGAGAGGTGTATTTTCATCAGCTACCCACAAAGATCCTTTGGTTACCTCTTTTACAGACCTAGTGATAATGTGGTCTTTCTAGCAAGAAGAGGGGTCTTTCGAGACAGAGTGTTTATAAGCCAAGGAGACAGTGGGAGGCAAATTGACCTTGAGGAACTTCAAGACTCAAGTGGTGAAGGAACTTCAAACCCTAGCCCTCAACTTGAGGAGGAATCTCCTGTTGGGCCAATTGTTGAGTCTGTACCTCTGAGGTGTTCCATGAGAGTTAGGAATGCACCTGAGCATTACTATGGTTTCCATATTACTGCAGAAGGTGAGACACTTATTAGTGATGAGACACTAGTAGGGCTGGATGAACCTAACAGCTACGCGGAAGCCATGGAAGGCCCTGAGTCTGCCAAATGGAAAGAGGCTTTGGATAGCGAGATATAATCCATGTATGACAATCAAGTTTGGAACTTGGTTGAGAATGTACCAGGTCATAAGACTGTAGGGTGCAAATGGATCTTCAAAAAGAAGACCGACATGGATGGTAATGTACACACTTATAAGGCTCGACTGGTTGCAAAGGGCTTCTCTCAAATTCCTGTAGTGGATTATGATGAGACTTTTTCTCCGGTAGCCAAGATTAAGTCTATTAGGTTTATGATAGCCATAGATGTATTTCATGACTATGAAATATGGCAAATGGATGTCAAAACCGCTTTCCTTAATGGAAAGTTGACTGAAGATGTTTACATGAGTCAGCCAGAAGGTTTTGTTAGTAACGAGTACCCTAATAGAGTGTGTAAGCTTGAGAAATCCATTTATGGATTAAAGTAAGCACCTCGCAGATGGAATCTTTGCTTTGATTAGAAAGTCAAGGAATTTGGCTTTTCTTGGAGTGAAGATGAATCTTGTGTGTATGTCAAGGCTAGTGGGAGTATAGTTAGCTTTTTGGTATTGTATGTGGATGACATACTACTCATAGGAAATGACATCGCAACTCTGCAGGAAGTTAAGTCCTGGCTTGGGAAGTGTTTCTCTATGAAGGACCTAAGAGAAGCTGCCTATATTCTAGGGATAAGGATTCTGAGAAACCGGAGTAAAAGACTAATTGGACTTAGTCAAAGTACCTACTTGGACAAGGTGTTGAAGAGACTCAGCATGCAGAACTCCAAGAAAGGAGAGTTACCCATCCAGAGTAATGCCAGATTGAGTAAGACACAAAGCCCTAGTATTGAGGCTAAGATAGCATAAATGAGTCGAGTGCCTTATGCTTCGGCAGTATGCTCGATCATGTATGCTATGACTTGTACTCGAACTGATGTAGCCTTTGCATTGAGCATGGTTAGCAGGTATCAGGGGAACCCTGGCAAGGCTCACTGGACTGCGGTAAAGAATATCATCAAGTACCTACGGAGGAAAAAGGATTGGGTTGTCACACCCCAAAACCAAGAACGGTGGAAACGTTCCGGGGTGGAGGACGTTATGTGAAGTATCATAACAGTGTAAAGTAGTAAACAAGCAACAACATCATCCATTGCATTATAAGTAAAGTTTTAATACATGTGTGTTCTTTCATTGTAATAAGACACCAAAAATATACAATCAAAATAAAAGACAAGACTTGTTTGCTCCGTCTTTTCAAAACCTGGCCACCGTACCTGTCTACTGATGACCTGAGAATACAAGTTATTTTGAAAGAGAGTATCAGCTTTAGACCTGGTGAATTCATAAGTATTTAAGTGTCATTGTCTTGCTTACTAAAAGCTGTTTTAAAAGTCTTGTACACCTTTAAATGAAAATGTTGATGTAAGTATGAAAAGCCCTAGAAAATCCCTTATTTTCTATTAGTTTGAGATGTAGTCTTCTACCAAGACCCGAATGTTTTGTTATGACAATGTAGTCTTCTACCAAGACCCGAATGTTTTGTTATGACAATGTAGTCTTCTACCAAGACCCGAATGTTTTGTTATGATAATGTAGTCTTCTACCAAGACCCGAATGTTTTTTTATCATAATGTAGTCTTCTACCAAGACCCGAATGTTTTGTTATGATAATGTAGTCTTCTACCAAGACCCGAATGTTTTGTTATGACAATGTAGTCTTCTACCAAGACCCGAATGTTTTGTAAGTAAAATGATAGTTCTTCCTTTCTATTGACTAGTACAAAAAGTAGTTAGTCTAACTCATCGTTTACGTGAATATATCACAAAATAAAGTAAACAGGAAAAAGCATAATCATGTAAGTGTTATCCCTGGGTGACCAGAACTAACACGACATCGCCGAAGCGAAAGGTATACCCTAATGAACAACCGAAGATTGTCTATTCATCCTCTGTAGCAGCAGCAGGGTGGAGGGAGGGTTAGCTCCGTAGCCGACTCCTAATATAAGAGGTAACCAAATGATCATCCGAGGATTTTCATCTCATCCTCTGTTGCAACAGCAGGATGGAGGAATGGTTAGTTCCATATCCGACTCCTAATATAAGCGTTAACCTAATGATCATCCGAAGATTTTCATCTCATCCTCTGTTCCAACAGCAAGATGGAGGAATGGTTAGTTCCGTAGCCGACTCCTAATATAAGTGTTAACCTAATGATCATCCGAAGATTTTCATCTCATCCTCTGTTGCAACAGCAGGATGAAGGAATGGTTAGTTCTGATATCAATCTATCTATGATAAGTGATAACCTTAGACATCCGTAGATGTTCATTACCCAGTGTTACTAACAACTGGGTTCCGGAATGGTTACTCCCATCTAGACATCCCATCGAACAGGGATAGGCAGGAAAATTTACACAGAAGGTATGAATAAATCTTCCTAATAACTCTGTTCGATGGGATGTCTAGACGGGACTAACCATTCTGGAACCCAGCTGTTAGCAACACTGGGTGATGAACATCTAGGGATGTCTAAGGTTATCACTTATTATAGATAGATTGATATCGGAACTAACCATTCCTCCATCTTGTTGTTGCAACAGAGGATGAGATGAAAATCTTCGGATGATCATTAGGTTAACGCTTATATTAGGAGTCGGCTACGAAACTAACCATTCCTCCATCCTGCTGTTGCAACAGAAGATGAGATGAAAATCTTCGGATGATCATTAGGTTAACGCTTATATTAGGAGTCGGCTATGGAACTAACCATTCCTCCATCCTGCTGTTGCAACAGAGGATGAGATGAAAATCTTCGGATGATCATTAGGTTACCTCTTATATTAGGAGTCGGTTACGGGACTAACCCTCCCTCCACCCTGCTGCCGCTACAGAGGATGAGTGGACAATCTTCGGATGTTCATTAGGGTATACCTTTCGCTTAGGCGATGTCGTGTTAGTCTTGGTCAACCAGGGATAACACTTACATGATTATGCTTTTTCCTGTTTACTTTATTTTGTGATATATTCACGTAAACGATGAGTTAGACTAAGTACTTTTAGTACTAGTTAATAGAAAGGAAAAACTATCATTTTACTTACAAAACATTCGGGTCTTGGTAGAAGACTACATTATCATAACAAAACATTCGGGTCTTGGTAGAAGACTATATTATCATAACAAAACATTCGGGTCTTGGTAGACGACTACATTATCATAACAAAACATTCGGGTCTTGGTAGAAGACTACATTATCATAACAAAACATTCGGGTCTTGGTAGAAAACTACATTGTCATAACAAAACATTCGGGTCTTGGTAGAAGACGACATTGTCATAACAAAACATTCGGGTCTTGGTAGAAGACTACATCTCAAACTAATAGAAAATAAGGGATTTTCTAGGGCTTTTCATACTTACATCAACATTTTCATTTAAAGATGTACATAACTTTTAAAACAGCTTTTAGTAAGCAAGACAATGACACTTAAATACTTATGAATTCGCCAGGTTTAAAGCTGATACTCTCTTTCAAAATAAATTGTATTCTCAGGTCATCAGTAGACAGGTACGGTGGCCAGGTTTTGAGAAGACGGAGCAGACAAGTGTCGTCTTTTATTTTGATTGTATATTTTTGGTGTCTTATTACAATGAAAGAACACAGATGTATTAAAACTTTACTTATAATGCAATGGATGATGTTGTTGCTTGTTTACTACTTCACACTATTATGATACTTAACATGACGTCCTCCACCCCGAAACGTTTCCACCATTCTTGGTTTTGGGGTGTGACATGGGTCCTTACCCTCGATGGGAGTGATGACTTGAGAGTTGTAGGGTATTGTGATGCTGGTTTCTAGACTGATAGGGATAATTTCCGCTCTCATTCGGGTTGGGAATTCACCCAAAACGGATGAGCAATCACTTGGAATAGTTCCAAGCAAGAGACAGTGGCTGATTCCACTTGTGAATCAGAGTATATAGCAGCAAGCGAGGCAACAATGGAGGCTATATGGCTGAAGAACTTCATAGGAGACCTTGGAGTAGTACCAACTATAAAGGATCCCATGGAAATTTTCTGTGATAGTGAAAGTGCTGTTGCCTTAGCCAAGGAACCAAGGGATCATGGGAGATCAAGACACATCGACAAAAAATATCATTTTATCACACATCGCGTAGAGGAAGGAATCCTCGTGGCAAAGAGGGTATCATCGGATGAGAACCCAACAGATCCCCTCACGAAGGGACTGAGTAGGGTTAAGCATCTCCATCATGCTCGGAGCATAGTACTGAAGGATAATATAAGTTTTAGTAGTTAGATAAATTATGAAATTTATAAAGTGTTTATTTATGAGTAAAGTGTTACTATCTTCTGTCAATCGTTTACTATAATTTCTTTTGCATGTTTTGACTTCCAGAATAGTATGTTGTGGTTTCACATATTATTCAAACTTTCCACAGTCAGTCATATGTTGGAAGTAGATATGAAGTAAGACTGTCATGAAGTTGGTTGTAGGTGTCAGGATATAAGACAACACTTCATGAGTGCTCATATGTTCTGAGTATTGGAATCAACCCACGCTCACTGGAATCACTTCATGGAATTTTATCTTGAGTGATCATGACACAGTAATATCATATAAGTCTTCAAACCTAGAGATATGATTTGTTGCCTATGAATTGATTATGCATTGATTGTAGGAAAATGCATTGGTAACTCGATGTTATAAAATGTGCTTTTGTGTATAATTCAACTAGTAGTAGAACAAACATATGAGTCGAAATTTATCTGTTTCTTCTTGGATTAGAAGCTGATATCTGGGCCCCTCGATGATTTTGTTTTGACCTATGTACCGGGCCCGGTCAGAACTAAGGTGATGTGTTCAATTAAGTTCTTTGTCAAACAAATCGGGAATCGGGAAGCAAACTGCTGGACAATTAGTAAGACATTGTTCCATGTAACTATCTAGCTGATATCCAGAATAGAGGATTATATGATCACTTATCTTAAATGGCGTATCAACATCTTCTCAGTTCCGAGAGAACTTGAAAGAGCTATGATTGTCGATCGGTTCCTAAAGTATTGCAGTGATAGTTATTAGACTTATCCAAGTGGGAGACTGTTGGATAAGGTGTCTAAGTCCATAACTATTTCTGGTAAGTACATGACCCGACCCCTCATGGTCCATTTGGTTTGCATGGCACCATGCAATTGGATAAACTAAATGAGAGAAATAACACATATGGTTTATTAATATATTATAAGTTCTAATATATTAATAATATTATTTAATTAGTTTTGATCAACAATTAATTTAGAACTAATTAAGTGATCAAAAGATAACTAATTAGATATATGGGTAGATTAAGTAAATCTTCCATATCTTATATAATGGACTAAGATGCTTCATGGATTATCAAGTTGGGTTCCACCCATAAGATGCTCCATGGATGCTCCATGGAGTTAACCCATGGATCAAGAAATGAAGAGTCATGGAACATTAGGGTTTACCTAATGCAATACACTATATAAGCAATGTAACTCTCCCCAAAATCGATTACACTAAGAAATAAGAGGGCTTGGCCGATTTTGCATGTGTTAGAGTATTATCTAAAGTTTATTCTTTGCATTTGGTGTTGTGTGAAGCATTTGAGGCATCACACTTGAGGTGCTAGGCTCACAAGGTTTCAAGGAACATGTTCAACAACAAGGTATGTAGTTCTATCTTTTATACAAAGAAAATTGTACCCCACGTATGCAAATAGGTTCATAACCTTGGAAAACAACTTTGCATGATTATTAGACAAACATAGATCCAAGGTTATTAGGGTTGTATGTACACTTAGGAAGTGTTAGAATGCTCAAATCCTATCACGAACATCATGAGGTCATCATCAGAAGGGGAGGGTTTATTTACCTCTTGTAATTCAGCATCATCAAAACCGAAGATGGGAGCAGAGCTCACTTCGATTTCAGGTCCTTCGTCTTGTGATCCTTCAACAGTAGGAGTGGGAGGAACTTTGGGAGCATGTTGGTTAGCAGTTGCTTCCTAAGTCTTGTGGAAGATTTCGAACATTTCAATCATCCAATCTCGAACTTTAAGAATGGTGGCTACGGTATTGGCATTATTAATTGCATTTGCCCAATACTTAGCCAATGCTTGGATTTATTGTTCCTTCAGTTGCTGTTGTTTGATTTGTTGATCCTTGTGTGCTTGGAATGCCCTACAAAAAGCGGCATATTTCTTTGCTTCAGCCTTGTTGGAGGGTTGATACCTGCTCCATGAATCACTAGAGTTATCATCGTCAATTCCTTGAAATAGCACCGAGGTGTCCCTCGGGTTCACGGATCCTTGAACATTTGTTCTCATCGTGCCTAAACCACCTGTTACTAATGTAAGCATAGTAGGATTTCCTGAGCTTCCTTGGTCTCCTTGACCCGTGGTCAAGTTTGGCCTTGGCTCAGTTCTGGCATAGGCGGAAGAAGTGCCCTGTGGTTGGGATGGTGTTTGAAGTGTATGGGTGACATTCAAAAGTATGGAGTTCAACTCCTCAGGAGAAAAGAAATGCAGTCGGGAAGCCCTGGAGACTTTAGGGCGAGAACCAGTATTATCCTCTTGGGATTCAACTGGGGGGGAGTCTCCTCGTTGCTGTGAATCAGACTCACTTTCTGAGTCTAAAAGAAAGAAGATGGTAGTTTCGAATGGATGTGCAGGCATCCTAAGGACTACCAGATCCTGTAGAGAGACTGAGGTATCGGTCCGGTCATGCATATGGCAAGAGGGATCAGTTTTGTGTTTCTTGAGGATTGAAATGGGTTGGTTATCCTCTTCTGAATCACTGTTGGAGTCATGATGACTTGGTTCCACAATAGTGATTGCTGGTGGAGTTTTCCTCTTCTTGGAGGGCTTGGAAGCGTCCTTTTTAGGAGTTCTTGATTTCTTGGTGTGGCGGTGGCGATGAAGAGTAGAAAATTTGTGCTTACATCTTTGGGGGTGAGAAATATTGGAAAGAGTTGTGGAGGAAGGGACTGCGGTGCCTTCAGGGTTAACGATTGCGGATGGAAGAGGCAGGGTAGGAAAGTATGGGTCAATACCTTCCGTAGCCTCAATGTGGTCTGAGACATCAGCAATCTCAAGACCAAGGGTAGAAAGAATATGGACAGGAAGTCTGCGGATTTGGCCAAAAACTGATTGATCAGAAGTAGGATTGTACCTTTTGAGGTCCTTGGTGACGAAGAAGATGATGTCACTGCCCATGTCTATCCCTGCGTCCACATGTAGGTCTGAAATGCAGAGGGACCAGAATCTAGCAAAGGTGAGTTCGGTTGGGTTCTCCCTTGGGCTCTCTTTTGGAATGTATTGTAGAAAACCATCCCAAAGTATATGTGTGTAGTTCACTTCGTGTCCTGTGAATATGCTCCATACCAGTTCCAACAGTTTGATATCCATGTCATCCGTGCCTCTGGTTCTTCCGGATAGACGGTGGATGACAAAGTGGCACACGAATTTCCAGACCACAGGCAATTGGTTCTTCTTGAATTCACCAATTCCTTTGATCTTTTTTCGATAACCCATCTGGTAGAGTGCCGAAGTAATGTCTGCCATTGATGGGGTGAAAATCTTAATGGAGGGATGAACAAGGAGGTTAATGGCGGTGAGGAATTTTTCTTTGGACAGAATGACGAAAGAATCATTGATTAGGTTTAGATGAATTTCTTGGGGGTTATCGAGTGGGCAATAGGCAGAGAAGGCACATTTGAAGAGGGTTGAAATTGGAACAACATCTGTGAATGCATCGAATGGACCAAACAGAGGGTGATTTTTTAGGAATTTCATCATGAGTTTTGTTGGAGCATTGTAAGAAGGTGGTTCGTCAAATATGGCTCTAAAATTGCTTGAAGAAATTGTGGGAGAGTCTGAACCGGTCGGGTTCACTGATCCATAAGCCTTGGATTGTTTCTTCGAGACACCGGATTTCACCATTATTGAGAGTTTGAGAAAGCTTTGAAGAATGCAGAAGAAGGTTGAAGGTTTAGAGAGCGTAAAATTTTCTTTATGGAGAAGAAAAGGGTTTTATAGTGACTTAATGGAGCGGGAAACGTTTTTAACCTTAGTGAATTTGGGTAAAAATGTTTGGGTTTATCTTTTGAATTAGCGTCTTTAATCTCAGCCACATATTGACAAAAGAAGGATAAAATCTGAATTTGTGATTAACTAGAAAAAGGGCTTTGCATTTAATGAAATGTCAGATTTTGTATCACGTCTGGTGAACGTGTGGTGGGGGGGGGAGATTAATTTGTTGGATAAAGGGGAAGTTGTAACGGGTGGGATGGTTTGGGGTAATAGGAAAAGACATATTAAAAGGATTTGATTTGGAAAATCTTTATTTTGTCATCATACCTAAAATAGGTCTGATACAAGGCTTAGACAAAAAAGAATGTGACAGTTTCTCAAGCAATGTTTTTTATTTAATGAAGGATCATTAAATAGCACACCATGTTTTTTTTTCTGTTTTTCAAAAGAATGAACAGTCTGAAAATCAATTAATGTGACTGCGGATGGACACATCATTGCGGATGGCTCCTTTGCCATTGCGGATGACTGTAGTGGGAGAAACTGAGAAGAGAACTTGTACAAGAAGTTAGTAATAACAAACAAGAAAGACCAGTGAAAGATAAATATATTATATGGTTGCGGTACATAGACTGCAGTACACAGGATATACCAAAACAATCTATTATAAATGACTTTCAGTTAGGACCGCAATGGAGACCAAAAATGGTATGCGATACCTATTAATTCCAGAAGAATTAAGGGTCCAAATTCATCATCCCTAACATTTGTAAGAACACATTGAGTTTGGTAGAGTCAAGTGCTTTTGTAAATACATCAGCAATCTCTTCATGAGTAGGGACAAAGATGAGGTTAATGTTACCTTTCAGAATGTGGTCTTTGATGAAGTGATACCGTAGTTCAATATGTTTCATCTTGGAGTGCTGAATAGGATTATGAGAAATCGCTATGGCACTTTCAGAGTCACAGTAGATTGGTATCCGCAATATTCTGTATCCGTAGTCTAACAGTTATGTCTTCATCCATAGAACTTGAGAACAACAGCTGGCTGCAACCACATATTCGACTTCTACGGTAAATAATGAAACACAACTTTGTTTTCTTGAGGACCAGCTGACGAGTCAACCTCCCAAAAATTGACATCCACTAGAGGTACTTTTTCGACCAATTTTGCATCCGGCATGATCCGCATCGTTAAATGCTTGAAGACTGAAATCATTCCCTGTGGGGTACCATAGACCAAGAGATTTGATTCCTTTCAGGTACTGGAGAATTTGTTTGGCTGCGGTCATATGTGACCCTTTTGGGTCAGCCTGATACCTTGCACATACACCAGTTGCAAAGACAATGTCTGGTCGGCTTGCGGTGAGGTACGTAAGGGAGCCAATGATACCTCTATAAGTCTTATGATCCACAGATTCGCCAGAGGGATAAGCAGAGATCTTATAACCGAAGGCCATAGGGACCTTAGCCGAGGAACAATTATCCATAGATTATTTCTTCAATAATTCAGTGGTGTATTTCTCTTGATGAATGAATATCCCTTGTTGAATTTGTTTGATTTGAAGACCTAGAAAGAAATTAATCTCTCTATTCATGCTCATTTGGAATTTGTTGGTCATGAGCTTAGCAAATTCATCCACCATTCCTTGATCAGTCGATCTGAAGATGATATCATCCACGTATATTTGTACAAGCATAAGGTGGTCACCATTTCCTTTTCTAAATAATGTGGGATCAATCACTCCTCTTTTGTAACCTGAATAGACTAGAAATTCAGAAAGCGTCTCATACCAAGCTCTTGAGGCTTGCTTCAGACCGTAGACTGCCTTTTCAAGCTTATAGAAGTGGTCAGGGAATTCAATACTTTTAAAGCCAGGTGGTTGCTGAAGACAAACCTCTTCTTTTAATTCCCCATTGAGAAAAGCACTCTTAATGTCCATTTGGTGTACCTTGATGTTTTTGTGGGCTACAAATGCTAAGAAGATTTGGATGGCTTCCATTCGAGCCACCGGAGCATACGTTTCATCGTAGTCAACACCTTCAAGTTGACTGTACCCCTTTGCAACCAGTCTTGCCTTATTTCTGATAACCGCACCAGATTCATCTAACTCGTGATTGAACACCCATCTTGTTCCAACAATAGTATGGCCTTGCGGTATGGGAACGAGTTGCCACACCTTGTTCCTTTTGAATTCTTCCAGTTCTTCTTGCATTGCAGAAATCCAATCAGGTTCCAATAATGCTTCTTCGATCGATCGTAGCTCCACTGCGGACATAAATATTGTGTAGTGACAATGATCAGATAAGTCCTTGGCAGATCGAGTCTGGATACCTGCGAATGGGTTGCCAATAATTTGACATGGTGGGTGGTCCTTCGTCCATACATGTAGACGAGACATCAGATGATCAGCGGCTGCGGTAGAGGGAATGTCTTCAATATCAAAAGTTTCTTCGTTTGGAGATGGCAGTTCCCCCTGGATTTGAGAACATCCTGCGGAGTCATCTTGGCTTGTTGGAGCGAGAATGAAATTTTCTTGAGCTGTTTGGAGAGGTTCCCCGTGGATTGCTGATGGGAGTTCCTCTAGAACTTGAGAAGGTTCCCCCTGGACTTCAACTAGATTTAAAGGACTTGAAGAAGCAGGAATGTCACATTCCATGATTGCGGTGGTTTCAGTGGATGGAGGGGCGTTGCGGATGTAAGAGTCATCGAATTTTACATCGAAGATTTCAATGATTAGCCTTGTGCGGCTAATGAGAACCCGGTAAGCAACCTTGATCGTAGAGTATCCAAGAAAGATGCCTTCATCAGACTTCGGTGCAAATTTGTTAAGCTGATCTCTGTTGTTGATCACAAAACATCTACACCCAAAGATATGAAAGAAGCAAACAATTGGTTTGCAGTTGCTAAGGCCCTCATATGGTGGTTTATTGAGGCATTTGCACACAATGCTTCGGTTTTGAACAAAGCATGCGATTGCTACAGCTTCAGCCCAAAAGTAAAGAGGAAGGTGTGTGAAGTTGAGCATGGATCTGGCTGCTTCGACTAGTGTACGGTTCCTTCTCTCTACTACTCCATTTTGTTGGGGTGTATAAGGAGCTGAGAAGTTGTGAGTGATACCTTTAGACACCAAGAAGTTGTTGAGAGGATGATTAGTGAGTTCGGTTCCATTATCACTGTGGATGCGTCTTACTAGCAGCCTGATCTGAAGTTCTATTTCTTTGATGAAGTTGATGAGAATTTGAGTTGTTTCGGATTTGAGTCTGAGGAAGAAAACCCATGTGAAGCGAGTGAAGTCATCTACTATAACCAGTATATGCTTTTTATGATGGAGACTGGCTACGGTTGATGGACCATAGAGATCAATGTGCAAAAGCTCAAGTGGTTTAGATATTGAAGAGTCAATCACCATGGGGTGACTTGCTTTGGACTGCTTACCACAT
Organism: Lactuca serriola; assembly: GCF_051521515.1. Lineage (NCBI taxonomy): Eukaryota > Viridiplantae > Streptophyta > Magnoliopsida > Asterales > Asteraceae > Lactuca > Lactuca serriola. The sequence goes on from NC_136411.1 coordinate 331,844,387, forward strand.
TCACAAGCAGGACATAGAGTGTCATTGCTGAACTTGAGAATAGGTACTCCTCTGACCAACTCTCCAGTGACGAAAGTGTTGATGTATCTGAAATTGAGATGAGCGAGCTTGTGGTGCCATAGCCAGATGACTTCGGATACAACTTTGCAATGGAAGCATAGCTGCGGTTTGCCAATGATGAGAGAGACATCCAGAGGACACATGGTACCCTCGGATCATGACTTGATCAAGCAAGTGCTCCTATCACTTGTCATTACATAACATAATTGATCATCAAATTCAACTCGATAGCCTGCCTTACATAGTTGGCCAACACTGATGAGGTTATGTTTAAGGCTTTCTACATAAGCAACCTTTTGAATTGAGAAGTTGCCCATAGTGAGTACACCGTAACCTCGGATGATTCCATTCGCATTTTTGCCGAAAGTAGCATTTCCACCATTGCAAATTGGCTTGAAATCCCGAAGGTATTCTAACCTTTCGGTCATGTGCAAGGAGCAGGCACTATCAATTAACCATTCATCTTCTTGTTCCTCCTTGCACAAAGCATGAGAATTGAATGGTTAGTTTAGGCATCCAAACTAGTTTGGAGCCTGGAATAACATACGAGTTTCTGAGTGATGCGTGGACCGAGGTTGCAGGGACTGAATTCGTGTCAACTTTTAAACCTAGTCCTGGGTGTTTGTGTAGTTTTGGAGTGTTGTGTGTTTTTGCAAAGTTACGAGGTTTCTGATTTTGGAAACTACACTGACATTTACAGGTTGAGATTTTGTCTTTAGTTCTGACACCATGTTTGGTCAGCATTCTAAAGGATGAGTTGTTTGCCTTTTGACTAGTCCGAAGTTGAAAAGATCTGACATGAGTGTTGTTTGTTTTCTGAAAGGTTTTTTTTTGAAAAAGGTTTAGCACGTGTAGATCTTTGTGTCCTTTTTATTGGATTTGGTAGAATACCCTTTCACTTGTTAAAATTTTGATGTGACTTTAAATGTGTTGGAATGGGTAAAATAGCTTTCCATTTCGGATCATCTGAGGAATAGATTTGAAAAACTCTGTGTCGAAAAGACTTTACACTCTTTTGAGCTGTGTCAGATGACTTACGACTGACTGTTGAAACTATACATTCCTTCTTGGATGTTTTCTAGATGGTAGAGATTTTTGAAAAATAGTGAGAGAAAACAATTTTTTCTGGACTTTTGGATTTTTGAAATCTGACATGCTTTTTGTTTTTTGAAAACATTTGTCTATTCGTGCCTCGGAGCGAATTTCCTATTTGAAATCCTTTTGCGCTAAGGATTTTGGTGAACCGCAGTCTCTGTTATTCAACTCCAGTTTCCTAGAACCCTTTGAGATTTTATGAAAACGTGGGCATGAGTCATCAGAACTTGAGAATTCAGGGATTTGAGAGCATTGACCCACTTCAAAGTTTTCAATGGGTAATTCATGATGAATTGTTTGAAGAGTAGTAGAACTTTTGTTTGAAGACTGCGGTAGGGACGACTTGACTACCACAGAGTAAGTCTTAGTTGTGACTTCAGTGGGAGTTTTGTGGGAGTTTTGACTATAGTGAGGAACACTACGGTATGAGAACAAGGATGGAAAGTCTTTCGAGACTTCAGTGTCCTCAATGACAATCACTTCAACAACTTCGGATGAGTTTTGAGAATTTGGGTGAGTAGTGCCATAGATAGGAGTTTGATCACATGTGTGACCCGAAACCTCAGGCACAATTTCCTCAATGACACAATGGTTGCTTAGATTATGCAGTCTACCGAAGTGAGTTTTGATATCTTCAGGAAAGGTCTTGTCATTGACTGGGAAATGAAATTCTCGGTCAGGAGGGACATACAATCTGTCTTTATTGAACCGGGGTGAGGAATCAATTGCGGTAGGATATCCATTTGACCAACCCCAATTGTATGTATTGTCCAAGGTTCCATTGTTTACCAAATTTCCAATAGCTTCACTTTCATTGAACAATTTTTCGATTAAAAGATTTAAGCGTACAATTTCACTCTAAGCTAAATCTCTCTAGTTCAAATCTATCTCTAATTGGGTTTCACTCAACATTCTTGCATCTTTTTCTAACTCTAAATCTCTTTCTAACATAGCCATTTTGAGTCTTTTGTTATCCAATCGTCCTCTCACGTGGAACATCTCCTGGGACACAATGTTCTTCTCATCTAAGGATTTGTTATAGTCTGTAAGGACGGTAGCACATGTGTCATTAAGATTATCTATGTAAGGTTGAAAATCATGCATGCTATAGTTTAGAGTTTGGATCATGAGTTTTACCTATTCGACGATGCTTAGATTTCCATCCTTTGCCATGTAGTAGTAGTTTTTGTCCATCTTTGTAGACCCATCATCATCCGCAGTTGCCAACATGCAGATCTTCCCTTTGCCTTGAACACTGCTGATGGCTTCATCTTCATCTCCGGATGACCAAACCTGATGGTCTCTCTTGACAGGGGCCACGTATGCCCTTGCTTTCTCATTTTCTTCCAACTCCTGAGCCATTCTAAGGTAGAATGCTCTATCTTTAACTACATTGGCCTTACAATGTCTTGCTAAGTGATTTTCTTTGTTGCATTTGTGGCAAACTACAACATCAGTCTTTTCTTCTGACGGAGTACCAGAGTCAGTGGTTCGAGTAGACTGCGGTGCTTCCTTCGGTTGAGTATTTTGAGATTGCAGTGGTGAATGAGAACTCTTAGGACAATGATAATGATTGTTTTGTGGGTTGAAGTTACGATTGAAGGATGGTTTGTTGAATTGTTGGTTTTTGCGAAAAGAGTGAGGTGGTAGTCGATTGAATTGTTTGCTAACGAGAGCAATTGCCTTTTGAAATTCTTCTTCATCATCATACTCTGAATCAGCTTCGTATGACTGCGATGAAGTGTCATACGAGGAAGAGTAAGATTTATTATGTGGATTTTGTGTTATTAGAGCAAGAGGTCCTCCGAAGTCAGCACAGTCTTTGAGTAAATTGGATTCCTGTGCTTGTAGTTCCCTATAGAGTTTGTAGAGTGACAATGAGTGAATCTTTCTATCGCCTTGAACTATCATCTTTGCGGTAGTCCAATGTCTTCCCAAGCCATTAAGAAACTGAAGGTTTGTTTCATGGTTACTGCGGATGGTGCCCGCATTGGATAACTTGGTGACAATCAGGTTGATTCTTTTGAAGGAGTCTTCCAAACTTTCGCCAGTATGAGCTTTGAAGTTGTTAAACTCATTGAGTGCAGTTGTAAGCTTCTTATCTTGTGCTTGTTCTGAGCCTTCGTACAGACCGTTGAGAACATCCCAGATTTCTTTTGCTGATTTTCAATTTATGATATTATTGAAGTAGTCAGGAGCAACTCCACAGGATATTTCATAAAAAGTTACAACATCATTTGCATTTTTTCGAGATCATCCTTGGTGGGACGGTTCATAGCTGGTTGACCTCCTCCTATTTTTGTTGTGGCTCCGTCAGTTTGGACTGGTGTAAGGACAGTAACATGTGGTCCTTCCTCTATAGATCACCATACATCTCTACCAAGTCTCCTTAAGTATATTTCCATTCTTTGTGACCATTGATGATATTCATTTGCAACCAGTATTGGGGCTAGATTAGAACCACCAACACTGTTGGAAACATTTAGAGATCACGATTGTGCCATATTTTGAAGTGTTTTTTTTGTTTAAGAAATGAGTTTCAGCGGTATAGAAAGCTCTTCGAAAAATCAGAGTTCCGATTTTCAAAAAGCAACCACTGTGGCTCTGATACCAATTGTTGAGAGAAAAAATTAGAGGCACACTCGAACAAACGTTAGAACAAGTATATTGCGGAATAGTTAATCTCGAAGGATCTAAAAGCTCAACAATAATATTTAGAGTTAGATGTTAGAGAGTTAGTTGTGGAAGAGTAAATAAATGTAAATGACAACAATTTTTATATCAAGTATACACTTAAGCTGATTCATAACGAGGAATGCAGTTTAACCAAGTTAATAAGTGAGATCAAGCTTAGTGATTAAGTCACAAAAGACTTGCTCCGAAGAGAGGTTGTAATCGATTATGAAAATAAGAAGAGTAAGAGAAATAGAAAAGATAACTTCAGAGATGTGTATTAGAATTAGATGCGATATCTCCGTTTTCAAGAGAATGAGCTCTATTTATAGAGACTCAAAAAGAACACTAGATTAAATCTCTAAGAGTAGCCATACAAGGCATACTGGACAGTAGAGTGTATTACAAAAAGACAAAGTAAATTAATCTAGTAAAGACTGCGGTAGATAGAAACTACAGTTGGTGACTGCTGATGATGAGACTTGACTGCGGGGGTTTGTTGACTGCGGTAGCTGAAGTTCAAGGGGGTCACTTTTTATGCTTCAACACTACCGATATCTGAGGTATATATACTTGGTAAGTTTTAGGCTTGCTGCACCACTACGGTTACTCCCAAGAACATGTTGGTCATGTCTCGAGTAAATATAGTTGATCAGGCTATATTGACCCTAGACATGATTACATAACTGCCCAGGTTTAACCACAGTGTCCAACATTCAAATACTTTTGTTTTGTTCTACATATGACTCTGGTTCTGTTAAGTACGTATATTTGTATATTTCTTATAAAATACGTATATTTTGAAAATATACTTTTAGTTTCAGAGCGTTTCAGCCTCTTAGTGTTTATAGTCGTATACCATGTAAGGTTTGATATACTAAGTTCACTATAAATAATGGCTTTGATATCAATCTGTCACACCCATAAACCGGGACGAAGGAAACCTTCGGGGGTGGATGACGTCATATGTAGTATCACAACAATTGCATCACAGTATTCATAGTAAACACAACCATTACATTGACTACATATATAAAAAGGTATTTACATCTGTTTAATTCTTGTCTTTATACATCAAAAGTATAATCAAAAGAAAAAGACATGACTTTATGTGCATTGTCTTCTCAAAACTCTAGGAGGTACCTGTCTACAGATTTCCTGAGAATACAAGCAATTTGAAAGAGTATCAGCATAAAGCTGATGATTTCATAAGCTATGTTTTGTACTAAAAACCCATTGATGATTAAGTGAAAATGTTTTGTCTGTTTCTAAGAAAATCCAATATTTTCTTTAGTAAAAAGTTTGACAATATAGTAAAAATTTTTGTTTGAAAATTCATAAAAGTCATGCTAAAATGGGTTAACATAATCATTATCATTTTGAAAAACAGATTTCACAAGTCCAAAACAGATTGCGATACTAATTCTAATCCATTTCCAGCAACAAAACACGAAAAGCTGCCCAACACGCTCCTACTCGTCGAGTGCATTATCCTACTTGACGAGTAGGATGAATTTCTTCATGGACTCGGCGAGTCCAGTCGCCAGAGCGTAGAATTTTCGATTTTTAAGCAGTTTTGCATCAAGTATACAGAAAACAATCCTAGGCTCTGATACCACTAATGGGTTTTGAGCATTCTAACACTTCCTAAGTGTACATGCAACCCTAATAACCTTGAATCTATGTTTTCTCTATATACATGCAAATTTCTTTTTCAAGGTTATTTCCTAACAAGCATGGCATGGGGAATAAATAAAATATAAAACTAGTAGAAATACATACCTTGATGTTGCTTGGATTCCTTCAAGACTTTGTGAGCCTAGCACCCCAAATGTTGTGCCTCAAATGCTTCACACAACACCACAAAACTTGGAATAACTTGAGAGAATACTTCTAGCACTCAAAATCGGTTATGCCCTCTCTGGTAACACTAGGTCACGATTTTGCTAGCCAAAGGGTTCCTTTTATAGTGGTGTCACAATTAGGGTTTCATTAAGAAGACCAACAATTGTCATGACTCTTCATTTCTCTTGACCCATGGTTTTGTAACTCCCATGGACTATCCATGAAGCTCCAAATGGTTACATCTATAACCCATAAACCATGGATCATTAATCCACCATAAAAGAATTGATGATTGTCATAATCAACCCTATATATTTAATTAGTCTCAATTTGATCACCAAATTAATACTAGATTAATACTTGATCAATACTAATTAAATAACACTATTATTAATATATTAGAACTTATAATATATTAATAATCATAAGTGCCATAGTCCCTCATTTAGTCTATCCAAGTATTGCAATGCCATGCAACCCAAATGGACCATGCCGGGTCGGGTCAAGTACATACCAAATAAAGTTATGGACTTAGACACTATATCCAACAGTCTCCCACTTGGATAAGTCTAATAACTATATTTGCAAATATAACTTCAAAATCCGACTAGCAATCGTAGCTCTTTCAAAGTCTCTCGGAACTGAGATGATGATGATACGCCATTTAAGATAAGTGATCATATAATCCTCTGTTCTCATGATATTAGTCGGACAACCACATGGAACATGGTCTTACTTATTGTCCAGCATTTGTTTCACGATCTCTGATTTGTTTCGACATAGAACTAAATTGAACACATCAATTAGGTTCTGACCGGGCCCGGTACATAGCTCAAAACCAAATCATCGAGGGGCCCAGATATCACTTTTATTTCTAAAAGGAACAGATAAACTTCGACTGATATGCTTGTACTAACTACTTGTTGAATTATTCACAAAGGCACGTTTTATAACATCGAGTTACCATTGCGTTATCATACAATCAGTGAATAACCAACTCATAGTCAACAACTCATATATCTAGGTTTGAAGATTTATATAATATTACCGTCTCACGATCACTCGAGATAAATTCCATGAAGTGATGCAAGTGAGCGTGGGTTGAATCCAATACTCAGCCCTTATGAATGTTGTAGCAACCATTGCATTGTCTAAAGCACTTTAGACAAATCATACAAGCCAAATTCATGACAGTCTTGATTCATACCTACTTCCAACATATGACTGACTGTGGATGGTTTGAATAATATGATATATACCATAACATAATTATTCTGGAAGTCAAAACATGCAAAGTGAAACACAAGAATAATACTAATCTTATATGGCCCCAACACTTTGAGTGTAAATAAACCACCTTTTATTTAAGCACCATATTGATTACTCATTATTTATGTTTCGATTAATCAACTTTATGCTTGAATTAAAACATTAGTTGTCCCATGCTCCAAGCATGTACACTATGTTTTCCAAACAACAATTATGCCATACTCCAAGTATGCATACTATGTTTACATATGGTCCTCTCTTTGTGACATATATCAATTGACAATATTCCAATGATGCTCATTTCACAATTCCAATCCTTGTTGTAAATGCAAGAATACCAAACTCTTGTCATTTACTGTAATCTGTTAGATTCTAAACTTATATGCAATGATCCCCTTGTAATGACTATGCACAGAAGTCACAAAGACTTGGCAACAAACATTACAAAGCATTCCAATGGAAAACAATTCCATGGAAATGAAGTCTCAAATTCAATGTACATTCCTTTGAACATCCTTCTTAGCATTAAGTTCTTTAATCTTACACAGATTCGAAGAATAACTTCCACCTATGGAGACAATTTCATATTACCATTTTGACCATCACTTCTAAACAAGAGTTGCCTCTTTTCAAAATATGTCAATATGGTCCTTACTCTATACTTCTAATTGTCCATGAGCAACCAATCTTTGGTAAACCTTAAACTGTCCTCGACAATTGCTTAATCATTTTAGTCATATCCAGTTCTAATCCCTTTTCCCTTCTCAATGCCCTAAGCATTAGGAAAATATAGAATGGATGAATATTATAGAACATGTTATCGATCCTATATCCGAAGCATATGGGACACGATTCATGCTATAAAATTTTATTTGCCATGTTCTCAAAATTCAAACTATGAAGAGGGATACCGTAATCATAATCGAATTTTGAGAATGCAGCACATATAGAATTTCCTTATGTTGAACCATTCCAACATAACATTCATATATATTCTTGACTAAAGCAGATTAGATTCTCAATCTAAGCTAACATATAAGGAATTTCCTTATGTTGAACCATTCAAGCATAACATTCATATATATTCTTGACTAAAGTAGATTAAAATATCAATCTAAGCTTGTAGAATTGGAGTGAAGTATAAAATCCTATCCCTTAATTATAACAAAACAACTTATCAAAGCAAATTGAAATTTTTGTTTTCTATAATTAACATTGCTAACTTGCAATACTTAACATAATCACCATGCTCCCACTAGCATAATGATTACCAGCATAACACTTTATGCTCCCACTAGCTTTGACATGTACTCAGAAATCAACTGGACTTCTAGAAATCAATACTTTATTGACTTTCTTACCAAAGTTCATATTTCTGATACTAGATTGCTTTGATAAGACTTTATCAAAAACATACACCTTTCCTTAGATAGCTCACATGTTTGTCTAGACCGTTTGCAATTCTAACTAGTTAGTGTGTCGGTTAACCACACATGCTCCACTAACTATATGAGAATGAAAATTTCACAACCGCTATCTACTTAAAATCTTCTTAGTGGGAGCGTTTCCTTACCATCATTTTCATGAATCGAAGAGAAACCTTATGACACTTAGATTTTATGGTGTATGTACTCTTTTCCATGTGAATTTTGTCAAAACCATAATCATAGGACTAGGTTAGTGACACTTCCAAATTCATATGGACTGAACTTGTGCAATCTTAATTTCTTGCCATCTGGTAGCACAATGCCCATCATTGCTTCCGGCTTGTTATGCAAACAGTCGAGAACTCTCAGAACTCCAATGCAAAGCCAACCTTAACTGGGATGAGCACAAAATATGTCAACACGATAGGTTACAAACCTCAAGTCGTGGGCTAGTGATTAACAAAACTCTTGATTAGTTATTGAACCGATCTTAAGATCTTTTTAAGACTCCCATTGACCTCTTGACATATATGATTCTCTTTGTCAAGAAGCATTCCTTGACAAAACAAATATTCAATAGTTAGTGCGGATTCTTATCAAGTTAAACACTTCCCATAATTGGACTTAGTTGGTCTTTATTTTATCCAAAACATCACAACTAACCAACCTCAAATGTATGAGAGTAGGACACATCTTACTCTACATTTGACAAGTGTTGTGAACTTTCTAAAGACTATGTCACTCAAGTTACAAACTTGGAGTATAACTCCAGGATTTGTTTTTGGCACGAAGTATGAATCATCTTTTGATTTAACCATTTCAATAATCCACGATTCCTTTCCTCAGGCAACAAACACACTAAGGTGTCCTTAGAGGATCAATTGTGATATGGTTCCATAATCATTAAGATAATTATAAAACAAAATACACAAGTACTCTCCCATCTCTTCAGATTGCAGAAACTTTTATCTTTCTGCCTTATTTGATTCTTCTTATTCATTCTGCCATACATTGAAACCTTTCCAATGTTTCAGAATTACACTTAAACTCGTAAGCATAACCATATTTACTAAACTTTAGTAAATCATAACGAATAATCTTATCTACCTTTGTGGTGGACCTGACTAGTGCACAACTTAATGTACCCAATCCTTTAGTACTTCGCTTGACTCACATGCGAATGTGAACAAGGAATTAATCTTAATTTACCAAAGATGAAAATTCTCATTCATCACACAATACAACTTGCATGATTCCAAGTTTCTATCCAACTGAAACTTGGGCTATGAGAATCTTTCCTTATTTGGTAAATTATGACACTACCACTAATGAAAGAATCAAATCCATTTACCCATATTGCTTATCAAAGGAAACATATAGGCAACAACCTTTTTCACAAATGCCATTGTAAGGATACATAAAATAAATAAAATCAAAACCATTTTCTTTTATTTTAAAACTTTGCGGAAAACTTATCCTTACAATCCATATGGAAAACTTGTTGTTATCTATTCCTAAGCAATATATCTAACTCTTAAGTAACAACTCAAAATTCTGATCACCGAACCATGCGATCGAAATCCATCTTCACGATTAGAATCAGCATATACTTCCTTTAAGTTTCTTCACTCTTCTTTGATTCTTAAACATCAATATGTGACCCACTCACATCATGCAATAAGAATCTCAGAATAGAAACTTAATAAAGTTAGATAATGGACTTTACCTAAAGCAGAGTCAAACATTTGACTTTACTATCCTTATGGATTTTTAGGTAAATTTGGCAGCTTCGCAACCAATGCCCTTCCTTTGGCAATAGAAACATATGGACTCTTTGGAAACGGTACGCGGGACTATCACAGACTTAGCCTTTATCTTTACCATTTAGTCAACCGAGTTGACTATGGCCAATCCCTTTCAATTGGGAAGAGAAAGGTTTTCTGGACTTCCAATGTTACCATTGTTAATGTCCATGGAAGTTTGGGAAGTTGATCTACCAATCAAATTTTTCTTTACCAATGCTTCAAATCATTGCTGATTCAGCATCATCAAGCAAATAGGTAAGCTCATTAAGGGTCATGTCGTGATCTATCATCAGGGAGTGACCAAGTCAACAGCGAGCTACATTGAGACTTCGACACCCGACTCTCCCGGCTTGTTAATATGTGGCTTAATCTCCAAGACCTAAGCACATATAGACTTTGTTTGCCAATAGGGATTGAGTGACTTAGAACTTATCACGTCTTCAACTTGTGGGATAGGGAGATTTATTGGAGGAGGTGGAGGAAGTGAAGTATGATTTCTAGTCCCACTAATGCACATCAAAAGGATTGATCTTTCACCTTGGTTGCCATTTGGGATATCATCTTCATTAGGAAGCTTCTTCCTAAAGATTTAGGAACACCATAGCTGTCTAAACCAGACATCTATAATGGGAGAAATTCAAGTTAGGTGATTTAAAGTCCTTAATATAACACCCAATATAAAATATTAAGGCTAGGACCCAATAACCTATTTATAAATGGAAGAGGGATGCCGTAGTCCAAATTATAAAATAGTTAAAGGTAGGTAAATGACGATTTACTAATTTCCACCATGAAAAACGAAATATAATTAAGTTTTAATTGGATTTGAAACTCCTAGATCCTTAGAGATACATTGAACTTTTCAATGGCATGTTTGAATCTCGAATGTGCCCTCTCAAGTTTGTGACTGGGATGCCGAGGATCACAAACAAAGTGTGAATAACCATACAAATTGACTTGGTACCCTTAACAATATTACCTAATCGATGTGCCGGTTAACCATACACGCTCCACCGATCTATAATAAAGTCAATTAACCCTTTGTCACTCTTACTAGTCCATGTTAGTGTGCCGGTTAACCACACACGCTCCACTAACGACTTGGTAAGGTACAAAATGTAATTTTATGGGCTAGCACCGATTTCACATTTTCCTAAAGTAACTAAGATTGGGAATTTATAATGTATAGTTACCTTATAATTCATTACACTTTTAATGAGTATTTAAAGTCATATCCTACCCGTTCGGCTAACGACCCTCGACCGATCAAGGAAGCGGTGGGTGAGAGTGGACACCCATTAAGTCACCATTTTATAGGCAACAACCTTATACCCCCCTTATAGACCGGCTTCGTGAATGAGGCCTACTAACGGTAAGAATGACTTATTCTTATACATATCTATATAATAAAATTCTAATAATAGTATAAGGGTGTATTTTAAACATTTAAAATACTTGGTGGTTTAATCTATTAATTAAACTATACTCTTAATTTAATTAAACTTAAAACCATGTCTTTATGGAATTATTAACTCTTTTAATTAAAAAATTTAATTAATTTAACGAAATCCATAAAGTTTGAATTTCTAACCTTTTTAAACAAAAGTTTAATTTGGAATTAAAGTGTAAGACTTTACAAATTCCAAAACTTGAGGGCAAGTTTTGAAACTATTTCAAGACTCTTCAAATTTGTAACTGATGAGTTTTAATGGTTCATAAAGTTGAAGACTCTTCATTTTATGAAACCTACTATTCTTTAATGAAAACTTTTAAAGAAGTGACTTTTGGTTATCCATAACTTGAGGACAAGTTATGGACACCATCAATGCCATTAAGATCATGAGATAAACATACATGGAGGTTACACATAATTCCTATGATCTTCTAAAAACTCATAAGAACACAAATTCGTGTCAAGCAATTTCAAGAAATCATATAAACATATACAATACTTGAAAATTCATAAAAGTCATGCTAAAATGGGTTAACATAATCATTATCATTTTGAAAAACAGATTTTACAAGTCCAAAACAGATTGCGATACTAATTCTAATCCATTTCCAGCAACAAAACACGAAAAGCTGCCCAGCACGCTCCTACTCGTCGAGTGCATTATCCTACTTGACGAGTAGGATGAATTTCTTCATGGACTCGGCGAGTCCAGTCGCCAGAGTGTAGAATTTTCGATTTTTAAGCAGTTTTGCATCAAGTATACAGAAAACAATCCTAGGCTCTGATACCACTAATGGGTTTTGAGCATTCTAACACTTCCTAAGTGTACATGCAACCCTAATAACCTTGAATCTATGTTTTCTCTATATACATGCAAATTTCTTTTTCAAGGTTATTTCCTAACAAGCATGGCATGGGGAATAAATAAAATATAAAACTAGTAGAAATACATACCTTGATGTTGCTTGGATTCCTTCAAGACTTTGTGAGCCTTGCACCCCAAATGTTGTGCCTAAAATGCTTCACACAACCCCACAAAACTTGGAATAACTTGAGAGAATACTTTTAGCACTCAAAATCGGTTATGCCCTCTCTAGTAACACTAGGTCACAATTTTGCTAGCCAAAGGGTTCCTTTTATAGTGGTGTCATAATTAGGGTTTCATTAAGAAGACCCATAATTGTCATGACTCTTCATTTCTCATGACCCATGGGTTTGTAACTCCCATGGACTATCCATGGAGCTCCAAATGGTTACATCCATAACCCATAAACCATGGATCATTAATCCACCATAAAAGAATTGATGATTGTCATAATCAACCCTATATATTTAATTAGTCTCACTTTGATCACCAAATTAATACTAGATTAATACTTGATCAATACTAATTAAATAACACTATTATTAATATATTAGAACTTATAATATTAATAATCATAAGTGCCATATTCTCTCATTTAGTCTATCCAAGTATTGCAATGCCATGCAACCCAAATGGACCATGCTGGGTCGGGTCAAGTACATACCAAATAAAGTTACGGACTTAGACACTATATCCAACAGTATGAACTCGCCTCGAGCGTGTGGTTTGTATGAAAGATCGATATGAGATGCTGAGTGTCAAGTGAAGCCTCGAATACAATTGGATCCTAATTATCATGTAATAACACATATATGATTCAAATTAGGGTATTGCACCACTAGACATGATAGAAAACCACCCTAAGGACTTGGAAACACTTGGACAAAGTGCTAAAGTGACGTTTGATTGAGTGACAGAGGTGTATGGCCACCCTAGGTGTGTGTACGGCCATGGGTGTGTGACCCATGACCCTATGACCGTACACTCATGAAAAAGTGTGCATGTTGAGGTGTTTGAAGGCCCTAGGAAGCATCAAGGAAGTGTTCTAGGTCCTAGGCTTGGTTTTAATGAAGGTTTGAAGCCTGAAATATTCTTCAAAAGGGTGTGCGGCCATACACTCTTCATGGTCATGCCCAAGTTGCCGAGTATTCGGTGCATCAAGGCTAAGATCATGTCCAACTAGAAGATAGGGGACAAAATCTCACTTTGGAGAGCCTTTAAGGTGTGTACGACCAACCTTATGAAGGTGTGCGGCCGTACACCTTCAAGGAGGTGAAGAGCAAGGATGAAACATGAAGAATCAAGGGATCTTTCAGGTATAACGTGTTAGGGGATGAATCACTTACGTTTTTCAGGCCTTTGGATGGTTCTTGGATGAAGATTCTAGAGAGATAAAGTAGTTGTGTGCAGCCAAGAGAAGAAAAGAGTGAAAGAAGAGGGGTCTCCTCATATATATAGGTGTGGGTGACCCACTACCCCTTGTGTGCGGTCATGGGTGGGTGTGCAGCCGCACACCTGTGTGTACGGCCATACACTCCTCCTAGAGAGGTGTTTGGCCTGAATGTTGTGTTTTGACTTGGAATAACTCAACCTAGAACCCAAACTTTGATTGTACTATGGTTAGAACACTTTAACAAACCCTTAAACGGCGTTAAAAGGTGATGGAATCGAGTTTAACATTGATACAATTGACCAATTGTACAAGATAAAAGTTTCGGGTTGTCACAAAGAAATAGAAGAATCAATCAGATATGTTCGTTTTATTAATTTTTTTTTTATCTTTTTTGTGATTTTAAAAACAGTAATCCTATTATCTTTTAAATTCACATCCTTGGTGGATTGGTTCTTTTGTTTATTCTAGATTTGTTGTTTAACAGCCTTTTTCTCAACTTACTTAAGATTAGCTTCGGATCTTTTCACATGAACTTTAGACTCCAAAACCGTCTTTCCTTTTCCTTTAACGTCTTGTAAAGCCTTGACTGAATGCGAAACATTCTTGTTAGAAAAGAAGTAAGATTTGGTTTTCTGCACAGGTTTCTCGTGATTTTGAAAATATGGTTTTTGAGAAACTTTTTGATGCGAGACCTTAGGGGCATGATTTTGTTGAAAGAACTTAGGTTTCGCAGATGAAGAGACTTTCGTATTTGGATTGACCTTTTCATTATGAACGAAATTTGGATTTTTAGACTACCATAACTGTTTTCTTTCCTTAAGATTACTGTTATATCTAACATTCCTTTGGTGTTTTTGAGCTGCGAACTGCTATGAGGATTTGTGTATACTGGACCCTAGCTTTTGGCTTTCTGGTAGGGGTTTCAGTCCGAACTGACGATGTATCACTTGGAACACCCTTAGTTCCACTTGGACTTCCCTTTTCGTAGCTCGAATTAACTTTGTTTAGGGGTTCTACTATGTATGTTGTCTTTGTTCTCCATGAGGTCATGTCAGATAGACCTTTGGTTTTGTCTGCATTACGATTGGAGCAGACCAGAAGTACTCATCACATCCATATTTGTTGTCATCATCGAACACGGACGTCCAGTCCTTTAATTGCAAAAACTTGGTTAGGAACAATTTGGACATTGGTAAAAAATGCTTTGGCTTTTAAGACTTTAGCTTTGTTTTTAGAAATATGTGGGAAGTTGACAGAATTTTCAGAAATTAAGACTTTCGCATGTCTAGTTTCGCTTTTAAGAAATTCCGAACAGTCAACCTCATCCTCTATAGAGATTTCATTCATATCACTTTCATCGTCAAATTCAGAAACATTTTCAACATTAAGTTAATTTTCTAAATTTAACTTGGTGTTTAGTGAGTCAAATTACTGAACAGGTTCGGTTTTAATTTTCTCATTGTCTTTTTCACCTAAAAGTTGTTTAAGCATGTTTCTGTGATCTTTGGACTCTATCAATGATTCAATTTTGTTCTGTCCTACTTTGTACGCTCTAAAGTTTCATCTGAAGAGACGATGGATTCGCACTTGTAACAGTCAGCGTCGTTTTCGACCTCTTTGAATTAGAGAAAGGGTAAAAGCATTTTGTGAATTTTCTCTCCAATCCCACAGTTAAGATGCAACTGAGTGATATTGAAATAATGTCTTTTGGCAATCAAACAAAAAATATTATGTTGTTTTAAAAGACTCATATTATCCCTCTGTAAGTAAATCGACTCATCCCTAGACCTAGATAAATCAGACTCTATCATCTTTATCCACATGCGACTCTCCTCACTCGTTGACGAAACCCTACTGGTTTGATCGATTAAGTTAGAGTTTCTTAAACGAGTTCATTTTAAATTGTCACAAAAACTTGAAAAGGTGTATCTTAAATCATTTAATTCAGTTTCGTAATGAGATAAGTGTTGGAATAGTGTCTAAGGCTGCAACTATATTTGGCAACTATTTCACCCGGTTGTGCATGGTCCTTTTGGGTTGCCTTCACCATAGCAACTTGATAGGATGATTTATAATAAGAGAATAAATATTATTTATATATTATGAGTTTAATATAAGGAATAATAATATTGTTATTTGATTAATATAAGTCATAAATTAATTAGGAATTAATTTGGTGACTTAAAGAGATTAATTGAATAAAGGGGCATAAACTGTCAATTGTATGATAGTTGTATTTTGAGCAGTGATTCCTTATGGATAAGGGGTGGACGATTTTAGGGTTTGAAGGAGCCTAGAAATTGTGTAAGGCTTATCATTAAGGATATCGGATTGCTTAGGGCCTAAGTTATCCAATTAGGGTTTTAAGGGTGAAACCCTAGGAGGCTCACTAGTATAAATACACCCATAGGGTTGAGAAAATCGGCACTCTTGCATTTGAAGAAACCCTGGCCGATTTCTCACCCTCCTCTCTCTCTCTCTCACTTATCATCCTCTTGCTAGTTGGTGTTTGTAAGCGATTAGAGGAGTGACAATTGTGACTCTAAGCTCCAAAGACAAGAAGATTCAAGCAAGCAACTCAAGGTATTTCTTTAGATCCGATTTCTTATGTTATGATTTGAATGTTTACACTAGATCTATCAATATAAGTCTTGGATACATTGCATGTTCAATTAGAGAAACCTAAATCCAAGCATTAGGGTTTGTATGTGCACATAGGAAAGTTCTTATGGCTCAAATTCCCAATCCTAGTTACTTTAGGAAAAGTGAATTGATATAATCCCATGAAATTACACTTTGCACCCTTGCTAAGAAGTTAGTGGAGTGTGTGTGGTTTACCGGCACACTAATTGGTTCTAAGAAAAGGTGGAAAAGGGTGATTCATTGTTCATCATAGTTAGGTGGAGCGTGTGTGGTTTACCGGCACATCGAATAGGTGATTGTCACAATGAAGGCACCGTGTAGATTTGCACGGTTATTCACACCCACTTTGTAATCCTCGGCATCCCAGTCACAAACAAGAGGGGCATATCGAGATTTAAACATGGCATTGAAAAGTTCAATGAATCTCATCGAAATCTAGGAATTCTAAATGCATTTAAAACTTAAGGTTATGTTTTGTGATGGAGAATTAGTGAATCGTCATTCACTTACCTTGAAATTGTTTGCATGTTGGATTACGACATCCCTTTTCTAATATGTAAATAATGTTGTTGGATCCTAGCCCTAATTTTTCATATTGGGTGATAATTAGGGATTTAAATTCTAATAAATCTTTGTTCTTTCTATTTGTAGATGTCGAACGCGAACAACGCTGCTGCTAGCTCATTCACATTGATGAGCCTTTGCCAAAAGGTGACTTTCGATGGAACGAACTTTAGCGAATGGATAAGATACATTCGCACGATTGCTCGCTACAAGGACAAGGAGTATGTCCTTGACGAGAAGCTCGAAAAGATCAATCCAGAAATCGCTACTCCAACTGAAATGACTGCTTTTGAGACTCATGAGTGTGATGCAACGAAGGTTCATTGCATCATGATAGCCACAATGAACGCCGAATTCCAAAAGTCCTATGAGGACATGTATCCGTACAAGATGCATCAAGACTTATTGGAGAGATACCATCAAAACGCGAGGCAGGAACGTTACGAGATCTTCACTAACATGATCTCTGCTAACATGGAACATGGAGAATCTCCAACCATACACTTGCAAAAGATGCAAAGGTATGTCTATCGTCTTCGCAAGTTGAATGTCGACTTTGGGGAAGATTTAGCTATCGACATGGTGCTTCATTCCTTGCCTCCGTGTTACAACCAATTTAGGATGACCTACCACATTAACAAGGAAGAGGTCACCCTAAGTAAGCTCCAAGGTCTCCTAAGGGTTGCTGAGAGCAACCTCAAGGACAAGTCTGTTGCACCCACTCCCAATCCACCCGCTGCTCCTGTTTTGGCTATTGGGCAGGGAAGGGGCAAGAAGAGGAAGGCTCCGTCTAAGAGCTACCGCAAGGGAAAGTCTCGAGATGGCTCCTCTTCTAATGGGACCAAAGTTGATCCTGATAAGCCTAACCCTAACCCAAAGGAGGCAGAGTGCCACCATTGCCACAAAATAGGGCATTGGAAGAGAAGTTGCCCAGAATACCTGCAAGCCATCAGGGAAAGAAAGATCAAGCCGTCTTTCGTAGGTATTTACACAATTAAATCTAATGATTCATCTCATGCTATTTCTTGGGTCCTTGATACCAGGTGTGGTTACCACATTTGTTCTGAATTGTAGGGACTATGAAGAAATAGGGTTCTGGAGCGTGGAAGAATAAATCTAATCATGGGGAACAGAAGATTGTCACCTCTGACCAAGATTGGGGTGTATTCTTTAGTGCTTACTAATGGATTAAGTTTAGATTTGAATAATTGTTGCTACGCGCCAGATATGGCAAGAAACATCATTTCGTTTCATGGTTTTTTTAGACAAGGATTTCGATTTTCTTTTAATAATGAGAATGGTTCAATTTATGCTTATCTAAATGGTGTCTTATATTTTGAAGCAATGCCATGTAATGAGATTTATGAAACTGTTATGATTATAGATAAACTAGGAAATGATGTTTTATGCATGGATTCTTCCAATAGTACGGATAGAGCATCCTTGTGGCATTGTCGTCTTGGACATGTCAACAAGAAGCGCATAACCCAACTCCAAAAGGATGGAGTGTTGGAGTCATTCGACCTTAGGGAAGATGACACATGCGAATCTTGTTTACATGGAAAGATGACCAAGTCACCCTTCACTAGCACATGTGAAAGGGGTGAGGGTTTGTTGGACCTCATACATACCGATGTATGTGGACCCTTTAGATCAACCACAAAGGATGGGAACCGCTTCTATGTGACTTTTAGCGATGACTATATTAGATATGGGTATATTTACTTAATCAAGCAAAAGTGAGAAACGTTTGAAAAGTTCAAAGAATTCAAAAATGAAGTGGAGAATCAATTGGGAAGGAAAATCAAGATGCTTCGATCCGATCGAGGAGGAGAGTACCTAAGTCTTGAATTCCACGACTATCTCAAAGAATGTGGAATAGTTTCGCAATTGACGCCACCTAGGACACCACAATTGAATGGTGTGGCAGAAAGGCATAATCGAACCTTGTTAGACATGGTTCGTTCTATGATGATTCATGCTTCATTACCTATCTCATTCTGGGGGTATGCCTTAGAGACTGCCGCCCACATCCTTAACCGAGTCCCTACTAAGAAGGTTGCCAAAACACCTCACGAGATGTGGACAGGGAAAGCTCCCTCATTAGCACATATCAAGGTTTGGGGTTGCGAGGCTTTCGTAAGACGAGATACTCACGACAAGCTTGAACCTCATAGTGAGCGATGTCTTTTCATCAGCTACCCGCAGAAATCCTTTGGATATCTCTTCTATAGACCGAATGACAATGTTTTCTTCGTTGCGAGGAGAGGGGTTTTCCGAGAGCGAGAACTCGTAAGCCAAGG
Source organism: Lactuca serriola (assembly GCF_051521515.1). Taxonomy (NCBI): domain Eukaryota; kingdom Viridiplantae; phylum Streptophyta; class Magnoliopsida; order Asterales; family Asteraceae; genus Lactuca; species Lactuca serriola. The sequence continues at coordinate 331,863,782 of NC_136411.1, forward strand.
AGACAGTGGGAGGCAAATCGAGATTGAAGAGATTCAAGAATCGATTGATGAAGGAACCTCTACCGCTGGCGCTCAACCCGAGGAGGAAACTCCGGTTGAACCAATTGACGAGTCTTTACCTCTTAGACGTTCCGAAAGAGTTAGAGTTCAACCCCAGTTTTATGGTTTTCATATTACTACCGAAGGGGACACGTATATTAGTGATGGTACACTAATAAATGTAGATGAACCTAATAGCTATAAGGAAGCCATGGATGGCCCGGAGGCTGCAAAATGGAAAAAGGCAATGGACAGCGAGATCCAATCCATGTATGACAACCAAGTTTGCAATTTGGTTGATAATGTGCCCGGACGTAAGACCTTTGGGTGCAAATGGATCTTCAAGAAGAAGACCGACGTGGACGGAAATGAACATACATATAATGCGCGATTGGTTGCGAAGGAATTTACTCAAACTCCTAGAGTTGACTATGATGAGACCTTCTCACCAGTTGCGAAGATAAAGTCTATTAGAGTAATGCTAGCTATTGCCGCATTTCATGATTATGAGATTTGGCAAATGGATGTCAAGACTGCTTTCCTTAATGGGAAGTTGGCTAAGGATGTTTACACGGCTTAGCCAGAGTGTTTTGTTAATCCGAAGCATCCAAATAGAGTGTGTAAGCTTGAGAAGTCCATTTATGGACTTAAGCAAGCGTCTCGCAGATGGAATCTTTGCTTCGATGAGAAATTCAAAGAGTTTGGATTTGTACGAAGCGAAGATGAATAATGTGTATATGTCAAAGCCAGTGGGAGTATAGTCAGCTTCCTCGTTCTGTATGTCGATGACATACTACTCATAGGAAACGACGTCCCGACACTGCGGGAGGTTAAGTCCTGGCTCGAGAAGTGCTTCGCTATGAAGGACCTCGGAGAGGCTTCCTATATCTTGGGTATAAGGATAGTGAGAGAACGAAGTAAGAGACTAATAGGACTTAGTCAGAACACTTATTTGGATAAAGTACTAAAACGTTTTAGTATGGAAAATTCAAAGAAAGGAGAATTACCGATACAAAGTAATGCCAAGTTGAGTGAGACTCAAAGTCTGAGTACCGAAGCCGAAATAGCATAAGTGAGGCGAATACCATACGCTTCCACGGTTGGCTCAATCATGTATGCTATGACTTGTACTTGCCCTAATGTAGCCTTTGCTTTGAGCATGGTTAGTAGATATCAAGGGAACCCTGGCAGAGCCCATTAGATTGCGGTAAAGAATATCCTTAAGTACCTTCAGAGGACCAAGGAATGGTTTTTAGTCCTCGGGGGGAGTGATGACTTGAAGGTGCGAGGGTATAGTGACGCCAGCTTTCAGACCGACAGGGACAACTTCCGTTCGCAGTCGGGCTGGGTGTTTACCCTTAATGAAGGAGCAGTAACTTGGAAGAGTTCAAAGCAGGAAACCGTAGCTGATTCAACGTGCGAATCAGAGTACATTGCAGTGAGCGAAGCGTCGAAGGAGGCAATATGGTTGGAGAACTTCATTGGTGATCTTGGAGTTGTGCCTGCCATAAAGGAGCCTCTGGAAATTTTCTGTGATAATGAAGGAGCGGTTACCTTGACCAAGGAACCAAGGGATCATGGCAGGTCTCATCATATCGACATAAAATATCATTTCATTAGACATCGAGTAGAAGAAGGACACCTCGTGGTCAGGAGGATATCATCAGAAGATAACCCAGCAGATACGCTTACGAAGGGACTGAGTAGGGTTAAGCATTTGCAGCATGCTAGGAGTATTGGACTGAGAGATGATATTAGATTAGATTAGATAATTTTAGAAACTTGTAATAGATAAATGTAATTTAACATTTGATGAATAAATAAAGGAGTATTATTTATAAGTGAAGTTACTGTCTTATGTTAAATGTTTAACTATTGTTTCGCTTTGCATGTTTTGACTTCCAGAATAATTGAGTTTATTTAGAATAATCAAATTATTCAAACAATCCACAATCGTTCATATGTTGGAAGTAAGTATGAATGAAGATTGTCATGAATCTGTGTGTAGATTGTCTAAATGGTATTAGACATAGCAAAAGTTTGCTGCAACGTTCATGAGTGCTTATGAACTAGTTTTGAGCATTGGAACAAACCCGCGCTTGCTGGAATCACCTTATGGAATGTGACGAAAAGGTTGATCGTAAGACGATAATATCTTATGGTCTTAAAACCTAGATATATGGTTTGTTATTTGTTAATTGGTTGTACATTGATAATGCGAAACCGCATCAGTAAATTGATGTTATAAAGCACATTGTTGTGTATAATTTATTAATGAATAAGTAAATACATATAAGTCGAAGTTTTTCTGTTACTTTTATCCTAAGAGGGTAAAAGCGATATCTCGGCCGCTCGATGATTTGATTTGACTTATGTGACGTGCCCGGTCAGAACTAAATTGATGTGTTCGATTAAGTTCTATGTCAAATAAATCCGAGATCATGAAACCAACTGCTGGACAATTGGTTCCATAGAATTGTCCACATAATATCTTAACAGAGGACTGTACGATCCCTTATCTAAAGGACAGGACTAATAAGATTAGAGTTTTACAGCGTCTTTGAGAGCTACGATTGCTAATCGGATTATGCTTGTATATATAGTTACTAGACTTATCCAAGTGGGAGACTGTTGGAATAGCGTCTAAGGCTGCAACTATATTTGGCAAGTATTTGACCCGGTTGTGCATGGTCCTTTTGGGTTGCCTTCACCATAGCAACTTGACAGGATGATTTATAATGAGAGAATAAATATTATTTATATATTATGAGTATAATATAAGGAATAATAATATTTTTATTTGATTAATATAAGTCATACATTAATTAGGAATTAATTTGGTGACTTAAAGAGATTAATTGAATAAAGGGGCATAAACTGTCAATTGTATGATAGTTGTATTTTGAGCAGTGATTCCTTATGGATAAGGGGTGGACGATTTTAGGGTTTGAAGGAGCCTAGAAATTGTGTAAGGCTTATATTAAGGATATCGGATTGCTTAGGGCCTAAGTTATCCAATTAGGGTTTTAAGGGTGAAACCCTAGGAGGCTCACTAGTATAAATACACCCATAGGGTTGAGAAAATCGGCACTCTTGCATTTGAAGAAACCCTGGCCGATTTCTCACCCTCCTCTCTCTCTCACTTATCATCCTCTTGCTAGTTGGTGTTTGTAAGCCATTAGAGGAGTGACAATTGTGACTCTAAGCTCCAAAGACAAGAAGATTCATGCAAGCAACTCAAGGTATTTCTTTAGATCCGATTTCTTATGTTATGATTTGAATGTTTACACTATATCTATCAATAGAAGTCTTGGATACATTGCATGTTCAATTAGAGAAACCTAGATCCAAGCATTAGGGTTTGTATGTGCACATAGGAAAGTTCTTATGGCTCAAACCCATCAATAAGGGTATATTTGGAGTTTCGAGAATAGAACTTACCTTGTTGATGACCTTCTCGTACTCGCTTATTTGTTTAGGAACAATTATAATAGCGAAGCAGCTGTCAGCAGCACGATCACCATCGGTAGCATATCCTCTTAGTCCTGACACATCGGCCATCACCATCAAGCACCTACCTCCAAACTGCAAATCTCCTTCCTTCGCTACAAAGCTTCTTCCATGAGTAGGCCTTCGAACCTCCTCATCTTCAGAATCACTGGACTAGACTTCAACCTTGCCAAATTCATCTTGAACATCGTTTTCCTTCATAATCAAAGCAAGCATAGAGTTATCAGATTTCTTTCTCTTCTTTATCTCCACGAGCTTTCGGAGATGGTATGTATCATTGTATTCTCCTTCCTTCTTCTCGTTCAACCTTCGCAACATGCACTCCTTGGCTAAGTGGTTTTTTCCATGACAGAAGTTAGAATCATAGCCAGAGTCACCCATGAGTTTATTCTCCTTCTTGTCCTCTTTTTTTCTGAGAATCGTTTGCACTCTCCTCTTTTACCTTCTCAGAGTTGTAGATTCCCTGCCAGTTTCGGCTCTTGCTCCTGTCAGAGTTCTCCTTTGCGAACCTCTTTGGGTTGGACACCATCATTGCAAACTCTTCTTTAGAAAGTTCACAATCGGAGTCAAACTTCGAATCATCATCTTTTGTATCCTTTTTACCCTTAGCTACATGTTCCAGCGAACCTATTCCAGAAACAATTTTCCCTTCTTTTGTCACTTCATCTTCATGTGACCTTAGGATACCAACAAGCATAGCCATGTGATTTAACCATAGAAACAACATCCTTCCATTCAGACCTTAGAACATTCATGAACATGAATTTTCGCTCAATAAGCTCATGTCTAATCTTATGTTTCATCATCTTGTTAGGAAGATGATTATCGCGATTGAAGGTCTGATCTAAACTTTCTACATGCTTTTGCAAAAAAGCTCCAAACTATGACAACGGTAAAGTTTGAGTCGAATGCTCCAGATCAGCGTCAGTAGAGTATAGTTCCTTAAGCCTATCCTAGATGCCTTTTGTTGTATCATATGAACTTACAAAATAAAAGGTGTCTGGTGGTAGGGCAAACCTAATAATCCTCATTGCCTTGATGTTGTCAATTAAATTTTCCTTCTCATTGTGGAGCATCCTTCACTTCAAGGAGAAGCTTGTTATAGTCAGCCTGAGTTTTAATTACTCTCCTAGTTCCAGTATGAACAAACGTCCCAACAATGATGGCATCCCAGATTAGATAGCCATCGTCTTCTAGGCCAAGGACATAGTTTTAAAAACACAACGCCTACACTTCATATTCACTATGGAATAAGATAGGAATCCTGGTTGTTGATCCAATGTCGCTTGAGAGATTTATCGAGTTAAAGTGAGAATCTTCTGTATGCATGTTTGTATCAGACAAACCCTATATGAACCAGATGTGTAAACAAGATTAGGGTAATATTAAGATCAAGATCAGCGTCAACAGTTGAACAAATGATGATGACGGCTAGAACAAGATCCAATAATAGCGAAAACCCTAAAAGCTTCTTTCGACAGAAGAGATGCGTATAGATTACACAGTCTCGTTCTCTGATACCAATTATTAGGATTGAATCCTAGTTAGATTGAATAGATTCAAACAAGTAAAGAAGATGAACATGGAAAATAGATCAAAATGTGCTTAATGATTCTAAGGCATAACCTCAGAAGAACTCGATGAAGAATTAATACTATAGAGGCGTATAGGGATATAAGACTTTTTCCAAAGATACAAAATATAATGCATGCATACACCTTAAATACTATAACCCTAATAATAAATGAAGGGTGGACAGGCCCATCTCGGTTACAAAATGGACTAAACAGATAATCACAATGAAACAACACTTATACCTAACATAGCCAAAAGCCGATGAAGCAATTTTTCTTGTATACTCAGCAAAACCAAAAGCTTACCGAGTTCTAAATCATCGAACTCGTGTTCTTTAAGAAAGCTTTTATGTCACCTTTGATGACAACTATGTTCAGAATTCTGGCCCAATCAATGTCACAACCCACATCATGGAGTCCGATGCTCTATCTTCATCATGTCAAAATCCTCAAACAATTCATGTAGTCCATTTTGAAACACTGTTTAGACCATTTGAAATAGCTCTTGAATCAGAATCTCGATCAAGACAATCATCAACTGTAGCTCCAATTTAACAAAATGTTTTGGGTCTAACACCCACATTTCCGCCATTTGATTCCTAACCGATTAAACCTTCTTAGGTTGAGGGGAAAATGGTTTTCCTTCTCTTGAATCAAATGTTGAAGGATTCCAAGATGCAACAGATCAATTTGCTGAATTCAATCCTATTTAGGACAACAATGATGGTAACGCCAACTTCTTTGGCTTTCCAGATGAAAATAACGCTAATATCTTCGGTTCAGAAGTTCAAGGGGAGAATCATAATGGAATTTAAGTTGTTCAGGGAGAGAAACACAACCCCATTGTTGATGTCGGATCTTCTGCTGCAGAAGAGTTTCCAAGACTACACATATGGACCAAGGATCGTCCTCTAAACCAAATTATTGGAAATCTAAACACTGATATTCAAACTCGTTCTGCCACCAACATCCAAAATGAATGCCATTTTTCGACATTTATTTCAATGGTTGAACCCAAATCAATCAAGGAAGCACTTGAACATGCTGACTGGATTACAGACATGCAAGAAGAATTGGCAAAATTTGATCGAAATGAAGTGTGGACTCTCGTTCCTCCTCCTTAGGATCATCCCATTGTAGGTACGAGATGGGTGTTCCGAAATAAGCTAGATGACGTCGGAGTTATCATTCGAAACAAAGAAAGACTGGTGGTCAAAGGATTCAAAAATATTGAAGGACTTGACTATGACGAGACCTTTACTCCTGTTGCCCGCCTTGAAGCCATCAAAATCTTTCTCGCTTATGTAGCTCATAAAGGCTTTAAAGTTTACCAAATGGACATTAAGAGTGATTTTATTAATGGTGAACTTGATACCGAAGTGTATATCCAACAGCCTCTCGGTTTTGTCAATCCATCTTATCCAAACTATTGCTATAAACTCCGAAAAGATGTTTATGGCCTCAAGCAAGCTCCTCGCGCCTGGTACGACACACTCACCAATTTTCTCAAGCATTCTTGTTTTCATAGAAGAATTTTCGATTCATCCCTATACCGAAGATCGAATGGAAAACATCTCATGTAGGTTCAAATCTATGTGGACGATATTATTTTTGGGTCCACCGATCCATTAATGGTTGTTGATTTTGCCAAATTAATGGTTAGTCGATTCCAAATGAGTGTGAATCATGAACTAAGTTTCTTCCTCGGTCTCCAAGTAAAACAAACCAATAGAGGAATCTTAATTCACCAAGAAAAATACATTTATGAGCTCTTTTAGAAATATTCAATGGACACATGTGCCTCTGCAAAGGTACCTATGGGTTTCGGAAACAATATATTTTTGGTCCCATCAGGTGTTTCTATTGATGAAAAAAAGTATAGAGTAATGATTGGATCGCTACTCTACCTAATAGCAAGTCGTCCAGACATCATGTTTGCTACTTCTTTGTGTTCCAGATTTCAGATCAATCCAATGATGTCTCATCTTTTGGAGGTTAAGAAAATGTTTTGATACCTCAGAGGTACAAAGAGTCTTGGAATCTGGTACCCAGAAAATGAGAGTTTCCTCCAACAAGCATATTCAGATTCAAACTATGGCGGTCTTCAATTGGACAGAAAGAGCACCTCTGGTGGCTGTCAATTTTTTGGTGGAAGATTGCTTAGCTGGTCATCTAAGAAACAAAACTAAATTGCTCTATCAATAGCCGAATCAGAATACATTGTTGCTGCTAGTTGCACCTCTCAAGTTCTTTGGATGAAATCACAGCTCTTGGATTTTGGTCACCGGTTTCAACAAATTCCCATATATTGTGATTCTCAAAGTGCCATTACAAATTCACCCAATCCAATTCAGCACTCCATAACGAAGCACATTAATATATGGTATCATTTCATTAAACATCATGTTTTAAAAGGAAACATTGAACTTATTTTTGGTTCATCTGAAGATGAAACTGTGGATGTCCTTACTAACGCATTAGACGAAACAAAATTCAATGGTTTTCTGAACAAAATGGGTATGATGTTGCCTGATCCTCAAATCATTCAAGAGGCTTGCACTCTCTAATGTTATCATTAGAAAGTGAAACAATTCTGAAGTCAAAATTAGTTTTCATCTCAGAATCGTTCCTCTCGGAATAAATAGGATCGTTTTACGTGTCCTTTTATCTAACCTCTTCTTCTAGTTTAAGTTGTATAGTTCACTCAATCTCTTGATGTTCATGACCAATATAGTCACATTGGTATTTTGTTTGATCCCGCCTCAGAATCTATTTCTTAAAGTGTGCTTTAAAGTTCATCTCGGAATTCAAGTCCGAAATGGTAATGTATGTTCACCTCTTACCTTTATCCAAGATCTGTTCCTTTATATATCGGAATCTCAAAATATGTTTAAATATGTCCTCTTAGATATTCTCTCTTTTTACCTTTTATATTCAGTCTGAGTCTGTGCAATCTCGAACTCTTTATTATGTACAAGAATTTTCATTCTTTGAAGGGTATTATGACAATCCATCTTGGAACTTTCTTGCTCCGAGAGCTCAATAACAATCCATCTCAAAATTTTCATGCCCCGAGATCTCTTTGACAAATCGTATCGGAACTTCCTTGCGCCGAGATCTCTCTCATTGATAGAAGTTCAAAAGGTTTTTCATTGTTAATACTGAAATGTTTTTCTTCATAACCCAAACAGATATTTTTTTAATGATGATCATCCTTAATCCTTGAAAATTGCACTCTTTTTGCACATGTGCCAATAAAGTAAACATCATATCAATCAAATGATGGTTTCCTTTTCCACGTCTTGTCATAGTATTCTTTCGTCCTTGCGGGTCAACTCATTCCAAATGTGGCAACACATTTAATGCACTCCATATCCATATCCAGTTTCAACATTACACCTTTTGTAACCCGACTCATCATAATCCAACCTATAAAGCCCCACCAAAATCCAATTGACACTTTATGCTCTCATAACCTTCATCTCCTTCTCTATGCAAAAACAATGTTCTTCTAGCATTCAAAACCTACAATAGTGGCATCTTCTTAATCCGCCCCCAAAATCACCAAAACTGCTCCCAAAAAGAAATCCTCCAAGGGTTCTATCTCATCATAAAAGTTTCGTTAATTAGAGGTCGTCAAATAAATAAATGTTTCATTTATTTATGTTGTTAAGTCGTGATAAGAGAAATAAAAACTCATAATACACATTTCCATTTAGTTGGAAAAGTTAGTTTTTATTATTATGACCACTAAATCGGGTGCAACCAACAGCCCCGTATAACAGCAGTATTGGGTAGAATTCCACTGAGCTCCAACTCCCACCCATATATAAGGGGGAGTAAACCCCATTTGAGCCTTTTCCATCCTCTCTCTCTCTATACTCTCTCTCTAGACTCGTTTTCGATTCAAAACCGCAACCAAACGCTTCCAAACCGTAAGTCCGCTTATCCTACCTTGTTCTAAACATTATGATTCGTGTTTATAGCTTAAAAATCAGACTTAGAAGCTGTTAAAAAGGAGTTTATGGCCTAAGATCCTCCTTAGGCCGTAAACCCCTTAAATGAGGCCAAAATAACCCTAAAATGTCCCTAATAGCTTTGAAATAAATTGAGGATTTAGCCTAGGAGTGTTTGATCATTTAAAACCATCAAAATGAGGCATAAAAGAGAGTTTACGGCCCAAGCACATGCTTAGGCCGTAAACACCTCTTAAACTTGTCAAAATGCCCCAAAAACACTCCCAAACCACCCTTAGGCTTAATACATAAATTAGGGGCATGCTATTTAGGGTTTGGAACATTTAAACACAAGGAATTGAGGGATTAAAAGGATTTTACGGCCCAAGAAAGTGCCTAGGCCGTAAACACCCCTAAACATGCTAAAATGATAGTAAATGTCCCCTAAATGGACTTATACTTTCACTAGAAAATGCTAGGATTGAAACAAGGGCTTAAAATCAAAGAGTTGGGGGTGTATGAGAGTTCATGACCAAGCCATAGAGCTTACGGCCGTAAACTCCCAAGGGATGGTCATTTGGACCATAAACTCTAAAGGAGTGCACTATTGGAACCCCAAACACCCTATAGCCTTGAATAATTACTAGGATTGATTTAAGGGCCTTGAAAACTTCAATGAAACCAAGAGGGTAGGAGTTCACGGCCGTGAACTCCCATAGAGGTGGTTCATGGGCCGTAAACTCCCATATTGTCCCTTTAGAAGCCTTAAATCCCTTCATACAATTTAGATTTGGACCTAGGAAAATCCCACTAACAAGATAAAGCCTTAAAACACACTAGAACCCCCTCACCATGAGTTTATGGCCATAAACTCATGGGGAGATGTCTCTGGGCCATAAACTAAGTGTAGAGGGTTTACTCTCAGAGAGCAAACTCCATTCCTAAACCATTGGAGCCCTTAGTTGTTACCCGGGACACCCCAAATACTTAACCAAAGTTTTTTCCGCTCTTTAGGGTGCGTATACTTGTTTAATTAGTATTATATGTACTAATTGTATGTAAACATATGTTATCATATGTCAAATAGATCACTAAGTGTGTCCAAGTCTTTACTTGACACCGAGCACCCAACCGGCGCCTTTGTCGGATCCACTTACACCAGGTGAGTTCATACCCCTGAATGAACCTTTTAAATGTTTTTACACGTTTTATAGGTGAGGAATACAAGTTAAACATGCCAGTTATCATGTCAATCATATGTGATTGATAACCCGCATGCACCAGATTTTACCACACTGTACACTGTTTTACCGAGTAGGATATTATGATGGTTTCAAAAAGGTTTTCATTTGTTTCAAAACTCTTACTTATATTGTTTTATCTAAATTCATTTTAAACTGGTTTATAAAGGTTCCAAGGATTTATAAGGTTTTTTTTCAAACTTTTTTTACCAAAGAATACCAAATTTGATTTTCCCGGAGTATAAAGGTTTTTCCAAGGTTTCCATCAAAGTTCTCTTTCACGACGTATACTTTTACTTGTTAGTTACTGCTGCTTCGCTTTTACTTATTTAAAACTCCTACTTGATAACGCATTTCCTTCGTGATACGCTTATACCGGTTATTGTCTCTATATCGCTTATACTTGTAGCCACTTATACTTGATAGAAGCTTTTACTTCACCAGTTGTCGTTTCCACTTTGTGATACACTTATACTTGGTACACTTATACTTCATGATTCGATTATCCCACGCTATACGCTTATACTTCACGACTCAGATATTCCACTGTACGCTTATACTTCACGACCCGGATATTCCACTGTACGCTTATTCTTCACAAGTCGGTTATTCCACACTGTACACTTATACTTTACGATATGATTCCACTTGATACACACTCAAGCATAGTTAGATGTATGTATGTGCTTGTATAGATGCATATAAATAATGATTGAAGGACTTAGGAAGGATTGTCCGCCCTATTTCCTTTTCTTCATTGAGATGTGGTCTGGTGGGATCGGATGTCCATCCGAAGGTCGTTTGATTCATTAGTTATATACTATGTACACAAGCTTAGACATATGGGTTTACTTCAGTCAGTTCAGTTATGAGTCTCTACCTCTAGTTCAGCACTTACATTAGAAACCCACTACCCACTATTTGGAAGTCTCTACCCACTATTTGGGATGCATCTTCAGGACACGGCCTTCTCCGTCGTCTAGTTGGTAACCAGAGTCTCCTGTAGGGAGAGCGGACAATGTGTGTATAGATCTATACGGGATTGACACCCCCGCACCCTGACTGCTAGCTACAGTCCACGACCTACCAAGCCAAGAGGTGACAAATTTCATATTCTCTAGACGCTTGTAGGGCAGATTCGTATCAAAGCATTGTTTATTGTGAGCTAAGTATATCAATTCATAAAAGATATACAGCCTATAAATACAAAGGGATAAAACACTCTGACCAAGAATTATACTTTAATATATAACCATATTTTACCAAAGTATAAGAACATCCAGAATCTAAACACTCGAACAAAAGTATCACAAAAGAACAATAATAAAAGTCTTCGGATGTTGAGCATTACCATTAAACCTGGGTAGTTATGTAAGTGTAAGCTGGAATAAATGTAACCTGATCAACTACATTTATTCGAGATGCAATGAACGTGTGCTTGGGAGTGATAGTGGTGCTGCAAGAGGTCTGAAACTTTCCAACTAGGAATGCTAGAGCCAAACATAAAGTTTAAAATAAAATAGGAGTATTTTGGAATACTAAAAGACTCACATTAATCCCAGAATCATAACCAGAAGATAAGAAACAAACAAGAATTAAAATACCATAGGGGTATTTTAGGATCCATAACTAACCTTGTGTGAAGAACTAAAAAGATCCTTATTGATATACCTACAACTACAGAGGGTGTACTCCCAAGGTTATATAGAATAAGGATCCCATAGGCTAAGAATGTGTGGTTTCGCTCTACTTCCTTTTCCTCGTTGGGATGTGGATATAGAGTAGTATCACATATTCGAAGGCCTATTGGATCTAAGCTATATATGATTTGTATACCCTGTGTAATCCTAGCAGGACTCGATATGGATCATTCAGTGAAATGTTAATAATCTCTTAGGATTCTTTAGACATTTCCATTCTCGCACGAACCCTGTAGAAAACCTTATCCACTTCAGTGTTTAACATAAGAGTTAAGTCCGACCCCGAAGAAGTTCATTGAGAAGATTTCCAGCTCGGAAACGAATGAACTAGGTCGAGACTATTGAATTCACTAAGTGCCTATATCTTTTAGGGACATCGGTGAGAAATTCGCCTAAACTTCCGAGATTCCCAGTCATCCATCAGTAGGTGATGACACCCAGGGTCGGATTCAGAAGTAAGGCGGAGTAGAAATTAAATATGTCTTCACAAGAGAAGAACCCAAGGTAACTACCCGAAGGAAACCAACGCCGATACCAGCCAAAGATACGAGGCAGACAGAGGGAGCCAGTACATGGAACCCGAGAATTGTCTTTTCCTCGTGATCATCACGCTAATAAACCCATAAAATAATGCAATTTAGTGAGTTATTGGTTACACTACTCACGCTATGTGTTAGGTAAATCGTCGTTTCCCGTTGCTAGATACACGATTAGAACGGATCCCCGCACCTCTATTGAGAATATTTAGCCATAAGCCTTCATAAGCCTCTCTTTCCGCGGTTTCGTTCTGAACTGTTCTCAAATCTCTCCAGGCCGGAGAGTGAAACCTTTCCCAGTATAAAAGTAACTTAGTAGGAACGACTCGCATCTTATGGCCTTTTCCGATACCCATACTCCTACCTTGCATACCAGGACTACATCATAGGGATGTAGGTTGACACTCAGACAACTAGTACCCAAGGCACTGGAAAGTTTATGCCTAATACATGCGGGACAGATATGTCCAGGGTTAGCCATCGTCTCTCATTACCTTGCATTCCTTTCCGTGTAGGAGAAACCATGCCACCGAAGAAGCGTAACCAGCCCACAAGCAAGAAACCTATTCTCTTATTCGATGAAGCTACGTTCCAAGCTGCAGTCTCGGCAGCCGTAGCAGCTGTCATGGCTCACCTGAATGCTAACAACGCTAATGTTAGTAAGATCCCCATCGGAAATTCCGATCCTAGCAATGGACAACAGCAACCAACCCCTGCATACCCAGCCGCCCAAGAACCTCACTTAAATCCACTGAAGAGAAAGATCAAGATCGAGGAAGGAAGTACCTCGGCTCAAGGACCTTCCGAAGGGCAACGGGCTGAGATGGTCAAATTCCCTACCAACCCTTCCATCCCTACACCTAGGAGACCATACTTAGGAAACCTTCCCCATTGCAGCAAGTGCAGCTACCATCATCATGGTGTCTGTCGGGAGCTCTATTGTGCTAGGTGCCACATGTTGTGGCATACTGCTCGCGTCTGCAGAACCTCGGTTGAGTTCATTACATCAACCACCAATGTGGCGACCCGTATAGTTTTCCACCTATGTGGTGAAATGGGACACTTCAAGAAGGACTGCCCAACAAAAGGGAAAGACAAAGATACAGGAGGAGTCTAACTCTAATGCTTAGGGAGAAGCATCAAGGAACCCGATAGATTTTTGGTACGTCTCTCGATCCCAGATAACTAACCGAGAACATTAAAAGGACTAATTCAAAATGTAAATACTTCCCCATTAAGGCAAAAGTTGCAGCAGTGTTATAAAATTTAAAATTCATTAGGTAAACTATAATTGCTAAACGTATGCGTTACGGCCATGTATAGTTAAAATGGATAGACCTAGAGTGAGTGAATGTCGCCTCATTTCCTGTTCCTCGTTTAGTTGTGGATTTAGGGCGGAGTCGCTCAGTCAACAGTCCTCCCCACCTTAATTATACATGACTAGTATATGTTAGGTGATTATAGAAATGCCTCGTGAGAATTCATTCATGAAAAGATACTCTACTCAGAAACCCTTAGAACACTCTATAGTTCCGCGTCGACTCTATCGGTCCAAGTATCCGCGATAGTGATACACAGGATGAAACCTTAGACGCCTAGAACTTGTGTGCATGTTCGGACATGACTCTATCAATCTTCATTATATATCATGTCGAGGTATGCCAACTTCGACGCCTCTACCAATCATGGTTTGACTCCGTTCAACCATGTGCTCATCCTTAGTGCTATGTAAAAAGAACTTTCTCCGTAGCCATGTCGGCAAATAAAGTTTCTTCCGAACCTAAAACATAACACAACTAATCAAACTTAATGCGATCCGTCAGTCGTCCCTCTTATCTCAAACCTTCCGAAGTACCCAGGAGAGGGGTACCGCGCGCTGTCAACCAACCCTCCTTAGACAAATAAGAACTGAAGCGAAAGGCACTGCATGCATTCCAGAAGACGATTACCACCCGAAGCATACCTAGTAGATTCCCTAGAAAGACCCTTCATCCTATCCCAAGGAACGGGAGCTAGAGTCAAGAGAACCTTACGGATTGAGCTACTATAATGACCACAAATCCGAAGTTGTTGTCATTCCGCTTGAGCCAACCTAGTAGCTAACACCCTCGGTTGATAAAGAAACCTGAGTCGTAAGAGACAAGGACATTGACTACACCCATCCATTCACGCTTAATCCCCCGAATTAAGCATCGTGGCGAATATCCCGGAAATCCGAGAGCTGCGATAAATTAAACTCTGAGAAGAGTGGATGAGAAGACTAAAGATTCGAGTGATGGAACCCTATGCCCACTAGATTTGACCTAGACCGAGAAAACTCAGAACCTTCGGAGGAGTAGTTGCAGTAGATGCTCGCACTACTCAGGCACTTCGTCCACCTCGTTACAGACAAGTAGTGCCTAAGATCCTCCGCCCTCTCCCATGGGGGAAATCGTCGTCGCCCTGTAGACGATAGACTTCATTCTCCGAAGTGAACACTAGAATACCAAGAACCACAGGATAACCTCCGCACCCAGGAATACTTGATCAAAGTGCGGAAGTAGTTGCGTGAAGCCTCATGACCCATATCCCAAAGAGATCATAGACTTGACACCAGCCTTGGTGTTAGTCGAGGGGTTATGCAGGAACGTGCGCTTTCCGCACTAGAATAAACCAAAGACTTAGAGATTCATTGGACTATTAGGTGTTCCACGAATACTATCTCGACCAGAAATAGTAGAACCACCTCCCAAGATAGTCCAACACTCGTCGGGTGAAACCCTATCTCCCCGACCTTAAGGGTTTCCGCATCTCAAGAATCGTTAGTGCAAATTCATTTAGCACGAACTTGAGATAGACACTCTATAGCAACACAGATAACCATAGTCACGCAACCCACTCGACGATCTAGAAAGTCTCTAACAACCAGTTGACGGGAAAACGCAAAACCAAAGACAACCCGAGCTTCCTAAGAAGCAACCTGAAGGACTACACTACCAGTACGGGAGAGAACGTTAGAAACTTCGGAATGGCGATCACGTCAGTGATGATCTTGCCATAGAAGTAATCTATGTTCTAACTACTGAAGAGCTCTACCCTTCCGAGAGCTTAGGACCATCTGAGAATCCTCATGGAGATTGGGTCCGAGCATCGTCAGACCACTACTACTTTCGGATATTCCACAAGCTTCACACCCGATCGATCCACTTCTTAGACTTGATATGAGTTTACCCGACGTCACTCTTCGTATCCCACTCATCTTGATAGAGACCATTGAGAACCCTAACCTCGTAGATACACCAGTTGGAAGCCACTAGCTACCGAGACAGAATCCGCATCCCGTAGGTGAAGGTTTGTTGAAACGACAAACGCAGACCAAAGGTTCACAGGGGAATGCGAGGACAAACCGAATAGGAAGTATCCTCCTGCCTCTACGTGGTCATTCATACCTACTTCCTTGCCTAGACCTGAATTTCGGGACGAAATTCCCTATAACGGGGGGATGATGTGACAACCCAAAGTTATTCCGTTACATTTCCCCGTTACCGTTAACGGAATATTCCATTTCTGTATAAAAGTTCCGTTAATTAGAGGTCGTCAAATAAATAAATGTTTCATTTATTTATGTTGTTAAGTCGTGATAAGAGAAATAAAAACTCATAATACACATTTCCATTTAGTTGGAAAAGTTAGTTTTTATTATTATGACCACTAAATCGGGTGCGACCAACAGCCCCGTATAACAACAGTATTGGGTAGAATTCCACTGAGCTCCAACGCCCACCCATATATAAGGGGGAGTAAACCCCATTTGAGCCTTTTCCATCCTCTCTCTGAATACTCTCTCTCTAGACTCATTTTCTATTCAAAACCGCAACCAAACGCTTCCAAACCGTAAGTCCGCTTATCCTAGCTTGTTCTAAACATTATGATTCGTGTTTATAGCTTAAAAATCGGACTTAGAAGCTGTTAAAAAGGAGTTTATGGCCTAAGATCCTCCTGCGGTCGTAAACCCCTTAAATGAGGCCAAAATAACCCTAAAATGTCCCTAATAGCTTTGAAATAAATTGAGGATTTAGCCTAGGAGTGTTTGATCATTTAAAACCATCAAAATGAGGCATAAAAGAGAGTTTACGGCCCAAGCACATGCTTAGGCCGTAAACACCTCTTAAACTTGTCAAAATGCCCCAAAAACACTCCCAAACCACCCTTAGGCTTAATACATAAAATAGGGGCATGCTATTTAGGGTTTGGAACATTTAAACACAAGGAATTGAGGGATTAAAAGGAGTTTACGGCCCAAGAAAGTGCCTAGGCCGTAAACACCCCTAAACATGCTAAAATGATAGTAAATGTCCCCTAAATGGACTGATACTTTCACTAGAAAATGCTAGGATTGAAACAAGGGCTTAAAATCAAAGAGTTGGGGGTGTATGAGAGTTCACGACCAAGCCATAGAGCTTACGGCCATAAACTCCCAAGGGATGGTCATTTGGACCATAAACTCTAAAGGAGTGCACTATTGGAACCCCAAACACCCTATAGCCTTGAATAATTACTAGGATTGATTTAAGGGCCTTGAAAACTTCAATGAAACCAAGAGGGTAGGAGTTCACGGCCGTGAACTCCCATAGAGGTGGTTCATGGGCCGTAAACTCCCATATTGTCCCTTTAGAAGCCTTAAATCCCTTCATACAATTTAGATTTGGACCTAGGAAAATCCCACTAACAAGATAAAGCCTTAAAACACACTAGAACCCCCTCACCATGAGTTTATGGCCGTAAACTCATGGGGAGATGTCTCTGGGCCGTAAACTAAGTGTAGAGGGTTTACTCTCAGAGAGCAAACTCCATTCCTAAACCATTGGAGCCCTTAGTTGTTACCCGGGACACCCCAAACACTTAACCAAAGTTTTTTCCGCTCTTTAGGGTGCGTATACTTTTTTAATTAGTATTATATGTACTAATTGTATGTAAAAATATGTTATCATATGTCAAATAGGTCACTAAGTGTGTCCAAGTCTTTACTTGACACCGAGCACCCAACCGGCGCCTTTGTCGGATCCACTTACACCAGGTGAGTTCATACCCCTGAATGAACCTTTTAAATGTTTTTACACGTTTTATAGGTGAGGAATACAAGTTAAACATGCCAGTTATCATGTCAATCATATGTGATTGATAACCCGCATGCACCAGATTTTACCACACTGTACACTGTTTTACCGAGTAGGATATTATGATGGTTTCAAAAAGGTTTTCATTTGTTTCAAAACTCTTACTTATACTGTTTTATCTAAATTCATTTTAAACTGGTTTATAAAGGTTCCAAGGATTTATAAGGTTTTTTTTCAAACTTTTTTTACCAAAGAATACCAAATGTGATAACGCATTTCCTTCGTGATACGCTTATACCGGTTATTGTCTCTATATCGCTTATACTTGTAGCCACTTATACTTGATAGAGGCTTTTACTTCACCAGTTGTCGTTTCCACTCGTGATACACTTATACTTGGTACACTTATACTTCATGATTCGATTATCCCACACTGTATGCTTATACTTCATGACTCGGATATTCCACTGTACGCTTATACTTCACGACTCGGATATTCCACTTTTCGCTTATACTTCACAAGTCGGTTATTCGACACTGTACACTTATACTTCACGATATGATTCCACTTGATACACACTCAAGCGTAGTTAGATGTATGTATGTGCTTGTATAGATGCATATAAATAATGATTGAAGGACTTAAGAAGGCTTGTCCGCCCTATTTCCTTTTCTTCGTTGAGATGTGGTCTAGTGGGATCGGACGTCCATCCGAAGGTCGTTTGATTCATTAGTTATATACTATGTACACAAGCTTAGACATATGGGTTTACTTCAGTCAGTTCAGTTATGAGTCTCTACCTCTAGTTCAGCACTTACATTAGAAACCCACTACCCACTATTTGGAAGTCTCTACCCACTATTTGGGATGCATCTTCAGGACACGGCCTTCTCCGTCGTCTAGTTGGTAACCAGAGTCTCCTGTAGGGAGAGAGGACAATGTGTGCATAGATCTATACGGGATTGACACCCCCGCACCCTGACTGCTAGCTACAGTCCACGACCTACCAAGCCAAGAGGTGACAAATTTCATATTCTCTAGACGCTTGTAGGGCGTCTGGTACTCTAGTGTCGGTTAGTATGGCTACGAGTATCCCGGGTTACCTTATAATTCATGGTCTTAAGATAACGGTATTTCACCGGCAATTTACATTGTATGCTGGTAACTCATTTTCAGAGTCACACTGTTTTGACCTTGCGAGATGTATCTTTCATTTGATACTTTCTGCGGTCTGTATTCATTGTTTTGATCTTACGAGATCTGTCTTTCATTTGATACTGTCCGCGGTCTGTATTCACTGTTTTGACCTTGCGAGATGTATCTTTCATTTGATACTGATTGCGGTCTGTATTCTCTGTTTTGACCTTGCAAGATGTATCTTTCAATTGATATTGTCTGCGGTCTGTATTCACTGTTTTAGACCTTACCAGCTGTACCTTTCATCTGGTACCTTCTAGGGTCTGTGTCTCCATTTGTTAGATGGAACCAGGCGTGTTGTTCGTTCGATACTCTCTTGGAGTCTATGATTCCTTTGCCTTAGTCAGCAGTCCTCACTGCTGAGGCATATGTTATTTCCCTGACTTCTCTTGCTTTCTTAATAATCAAATTCTTTATTTTGATAATGATAGCGATTAAGGGAAAAACTACTTTTTACCACATAACTCTGTCCAGTCTTGGTAGAAGGCTGCTGTTATTAAAGAAAATATAGGATTTTCTGGAAAGAACTCTAATACACTGAAATCCTTTAAACTACTTCATTATAAGGTTATTTGAATAAAATGTCACTAAATACTTATGAACTCACCAGCATTTGTAAAAATGATGATACTCGCTTTTCAAATAACTTGTATTCTCAGGTCAACATTAGACAGGTACATTCCCGATGCTGTTGATGAAGATGGCTTAGTACCTCGTTGTACTTATTATATTTGCTTGTATTACTTCGTTGTATTTTAATGTAAATCATGTAAAACTATTACCATTAATGCGATGTTTTGTTGTAATTTGATTACTATAATGCATGTGTTGTGATACTTGATATGACGTCATCCACCCAAAACGTTTCCGTCGTTCCGGTTTTGGGGCGTGACAGAATCGTTCCTCAGATATACAACTCAATTATTCTCCTAGGATCTAATAAACTACGACGAGTCCATTCGGGTTATGATTGAGTTCATATGCTGCCAAACCATCTCAGTTCCTCTCACAAAGATCCTTGATCCACCCATTCCACTTCGACTCCTTCACATAGCCTTTGCCAGAATCAAGATCGAAGACGGAGTTCTTGAAGTTAGGATCACTGGTGACCGTATTGTACCAGTTTTAAGCAAACATTCTTATGGGACATTGGGATTCCTGAAAACCCTAAGGGTTTCACAGTCCAAGAACCATTGTCTGAAGAGTTCAAGACGTTTCTCAACCACATAGGGTATGCTGAAGACTTTAAAGCCAAAAAGTTCATGAAATCTGCAGTTCCTTGGCTATGGACAGTTCTCATGCACCTCATCCTTCAAGGTTTGTCTGGGAAACACGGACGAACAGACACTATGAGAAAAGACTAACTCTATGGTGTCTATAATATCTACTCTGGAAAATCAAATGCTATCGACTTGCCCAAGCCTAGTGGCAAGACTTTCGGAAATTTGTTGTGAAGAGAAAGCCACTGGAGATATCGACTCCAAGATTTTGGGCTCTTACCATTCAACAACTCTACAGAGAAATGCGTGAACCAATCCCAGTCGACACCATTCTGAAAGAGGTATTTCTATCGTTCAAAGTTATTAGAACTTATTGCCTTCCGAACCAGGCATCCTTCGGACATATTCGTAGATTTCCATAAGATATGTTTGCCACCCTACCACGTGAGACCCTTCACTTGAAACATCATTTGGAGACTTTGATTGTGTATAGCCCTACACAGTCTACCCCTATATCCATTAAGCCCACCTCGGATGTGGTCAAGCTAGCCTCCACTGGCAGAAAGAAAAAGAAGGTTGCCAAAAGAAAGACCTCTCCCTCTAAACCAAAAGCCAGAAAGAGAGCCAAAGTCGATCGTTCCTCTCAACAGGAATCTATCAAATACATCCCGACTGACTCTGGTCATCCTCTCACCCCACCTACTTACTCTTCCAAAGTACCCTTCGGATTTTCAAATTCAATTGCACACACTCACCGGTAGTCTCCTCGTAATCCACCCTCACCTTCCCAACAAGGTGATGCTAGTGTTGAACATAGTTTCTTGCACCCCCTGGAACACACCCACGAGTCACTTCGGGTATCCCTCATTCTTCTTCTACACAATCGAGGTCCCTACCTCGGATCCTAAGCATTCCGAAGCTGGAGTAGTCCCTCCTACCTCGGATGCCATAATTGGTCTGATACCTGGTAAAGGTAAAGGACGACCAGACACTCACAATCCTTATTGGTTAGATTTTGTTGCCAGGGCTCACACCAGGCATCCAGAGATCACTCAATCACAGGTCGAAGCTACTCTCATTTCCATGAGAAACAGAGCCATTGAAAGCAACCTTCAATTTGTTGCTCCATCTGATGAAGTCACTGTTGGATTAGATGTCTAAGCCCATAACTATTATTGGTATGTACTCGACCCGAGAGTAGCATGATCCATTTGGGTTGCATATCATCAGGAAAAATTCTTGGGATAGACTTTTGAGAAGAGGTTATATATGATTTATTAATATATTATAAGTTCTAATATATTAATATGAAATCATATGATTTAATTAGTATTGATCAAGAATTAGTTTGGAATTAATTTAGTGATCAAAAGAAACTAATTAAATCTATGGGGACTAATTATGGTAATTGGTTATATTTATATGTGTTCAGCTTATGATCCATATTCGACTAAGTTTCTGTATGGATACATAAAGAGTTGGCCCACATGAACCATGGATCATAAACCCATGGGTATGGATTTGGGTTATACCCATGACCCTTGGAATCCTACATATAAATATATGCTCCATAACCTAAAAACGCCTACTTCTAGTTTTTGGACTTCATGGAGGTGTTTTTAGTGGATGGAAATTCTCTCTCAAGAGTCACCTTTATCCTAGGTGTGTTGTGAGCCATTTGAGGCATTCATACTATTGGTGCTAAGCTCTTAAGTCCAAATACAACAAGGTTTCAAGCTACATAAAAAAGTATGTCATTCTAACTAGTATTTCATATTGTTAATGTCATTTGTATGCTAGTTATAGGCTTAATGGTTTGGAAACACTATTATATGTATAATTATTGAACACATAGATCCAAGGCATTTAGGATCGTATGTGCACCATAGAATGTTGTACTATGCAAAATCCCAATAGTGGTATCAGAGCCATGGGTTGTTTTCTATTATATTTGATGTTATTATTGGTTTTCAAAGCAAAAAAAATCATTTATTCTGCATTCTGACAACAAGACTCGCCGAGTCCACTGGGTAACTCGCCAAGTTGCTTGAAGATACTCTTGGACTCGTCGAGTGCATCAAGGAACTCGACAAGTTGGCTGTCCTAAGTGTAGATTTTCGAGTTTTTTTTGCCTATTTTGGATTAGGATCATTACCACAAAATGCTTTTGTTCATAAAATTTGATTTTGATACTATGGTAATGATTATCCTCATCCAAATAAAGGATAATTGTCAAAGTTTCATGATTTGTATTAGTTTATGTGATTAGCTAATTTGTTGAAAATTGTTGATGTAAATTATCTTTACTTATGAGTTTGATCATTGAAAAATTATTTTATTATTGAGTTCATTGGAATAATTGATCTTAATGGTTTTTATGAACTCCATAACTTGTCCTCAAGTAATGGAAAATGAAGAGTTTTTATTTTTAAAAAGATTCATTTAAAGTTCATAGGTTATGAAAAATGAAAGGTCTTTTTTTTAAATGTCGTCATAAAATAGTTTTATGTCTTCCATAACTTGTCCTCAAGTTATGGAACTTGAAAATTCTTCCATAAAAGCCATATTAAACTCCTAAGTTATGGAAACCAAAATTTTTTGAATTGTTCAAAACATACCCTCAAGTTTTGGAATTTGTAAAGTTACCTCCCTATGTATACTTTAATTCCAACCCTTAGAATTTTAAAAGTTAAAATTCAACCCTTATACTATTATAATATTAGAAGTTAATATATATATATATATATATATATATATATATATATATATATATATATATATGTGTGTGTGTGTGTGTGTGTGTGTATAAGAGTAAGTCAGTCTTACCGTTAGTAGGCCCCATTCACGAAGCCGATCTATAAGGGGGTATAAGGTTACCGCCTATAAAATGACAGTTTAATGGGTGTCGACTCTCACCCACCGCTTCCTTGACTGGTGGAGGGTCGTTAGTCGAACGGGTAGGACTGGACATTAATTCTCCCTTCGTTAAAAGTGTAATGATAAATATAAAGTAACTAAACTTTATTAAATTCGCAATCTTAGTTAGTTTAGGAAAATGTGAATTTGGTGCTAACCAATGAAATTGCACTTTGCACCTTGTTAAGTTGTTTGCGGAGCGTGTGTGGTTAACCGACACACTAATCCGGGACTGAAAATGTGTGGCAAAGGGTAGCTTGATGTTAATCATAGATCAATGGAGTGTGTGTGGTTAACCGACACATTGATTAGATGGTTGTATCATTAAGTGTACCAAGCTAATTTGCATGGTTATTCACTCCTTGTTTGTGATCCTTGGCATCCCAGTCACAAACTTGAAGGGCACAATCGAGATTTAAACATGCCATTGAATAGTTCAATAAATCTCAAAGGAACTAGGAATTTGAATTCATTTAAAACCTAATGTTAAATTTCGTTTTTCATGGGGGAAATTGGTAAATCGTCATTTACCTACCTTCAAATATTTTGTAGCTTGGATTATGGCATCCCACTTCTAAGGTATAAAATATTGTGCTGGGTCCTTGCCTTAATATTTCATATTGGGTGTTATATTTTGTCTAGTTCAGACAACTATGGTCTTCCTTATCCTTTTGGATAAAGCTTTCCTAATGAAGATGATATCCCACATGGCAATCAAGGTGAAAGATTATTCCCTTTATCGTGCATTAATGGGACTGGAAATCATACGTCACTTCCTCTGCCTCCTCCAATTATTCTCCCTAAGCCACAGGTTCTTGAAAACTTCAAAGTCAGTCAATCCCTATTGGAAAGCAATGTACATATGTGCTCACATCTTGAAGATGAAGTCACATATTGACAACCTGGGAGAGGTTGGTGTCGACGTCTCGAGGAAGTTGGCCGTTGATTGGGTTCTTTAGTCACTCCCTAATGACAGATCATGACATGACCCTTATTGATCATACCTATTTGCTTGATGCTGGTGAATCAGCAATGATTTAGAGCACCGGAAAGGCAAATTTGATTGGAAGATCTACTTCTCAAACTTACATGGACATTGACCATGGAAACATTAGAAGTCCAGAAAAGTCTTCTCTTCCCAATGGAAAGGGATCGGCCATGGTCAAGTCATTTGACCCAATGCTTAAGAGAAAGGCTAAGTCTGAGATATTCCCGTGTACCATTACCAAAGACTCCACATGTTTCTATTGCCAAAAGAAGGAGCATTGGTTGCGAAGCTGTCCTATTTACCTGAAAGTTCACTAGGATGGTAAAAGTCAAAATGTTTGACTATGCTTCAGGTAAAGTCCACAATCTAACTTTATTAAGTTCCTATTTGGAGATTCTTATTACATGATGTGACTAGGTTGCATTTTCATGTTTTGTAGAATCGAAGAAAAGAAAGGAAGTTTAAAGGAAGAGTAAGTTGATGCTGATGGCGAAGATATTGATTTCGATCGCATGGTTCGATGATCAGAGTTTTGAGTTGCTGCTTAAGAGTCATGATAGATTGCTTAGGAATAGACAACATGTTTTTCATTTGGAATTGTATTGTAAGGAAAAGTTTTCTGCAAATTTTGAATAAAAGAAAAGTTTTTTTTATTGTAAATTTCCTTACAATGGCATTTGTGAAAAATTGTTGTTTTATATGATTCCATTGATAGCAATATTGGAAAATGGATTTGATTCTTTCGTTTGTGGTAGTGTCGAGAATTTGTGGAATAAGGAAAGATTCTCATCACCAAAGTTTAAGTTGGATAGAAACATGGAATACTTGTATTGTGTGATGAATGATAATTTTCATCTTTGGGAAATTAAGACCAACTCCTTGTTAACATGTATGTGAGAGTCAAGTGAACGACTAGGGGATCGGGTACGCTTACTTGTGCACTGGTCAAGTCCACTACAAAGATCGATAAGACTATTCGTCATTATTTACTAAAGTTTAGTAAATATGTTATGCTTACGAGTTTAAGTGTACTTCTGAAACATTAAAAAAGTTTCAATGTATGGCAGAATGAATAAGAAGAATCAAATTAGGTAGAAAGATAAAAGTTTCTCTAATATGAAAAGATAGGAGAGTACATCAGTATCATGTTTTATGATTATCTTAAAGATTATGGAAATCCATATCACAATTGATTCTGTAAGGACATCTTGGTGCATTTTCCTGGCTAAGAAGAGGAATCGTGAATTGTTGAAATGGTTTAATCAAGAAGACGAGTCATACTTCATTCCAAAACAAGTCTTAGAGTCATACTCCAAGATTGTAACTCGAGTGACATAATCTTAAGAAAGGTTTATAACACTTGTCAAATGTAGAGTAAAATGCTTTCTATTCATGGATCAGTGGGATTCTTAATGATCTTGAAAAGGGTCTCAAGAAATAATCGAGAATAAAAGTCTGTTGTTTATAACTAGCACACGAATTGAGGTTTGTAACCTATCATGTTGACATTTTCTGATTTCTAAGCCCATTCCAGTTAAAGTTGAATATGCTTGTGAGTTCTCAATTGTTTGCATAACAACATGGAAGCAATGGTAGGCCCTTCTGTTGCCGGGTAGCATGAAATTAAGATTGAACAAGTTTAGACCATATGAGCTTGGATCTGTCACTAACCTTGTTTTGTGATTTTGGTTTTGACAAATTCATATGGATAGGAACACATACACTATAAAAATCTAAGTGTCATAAGGTTTCTCTTCGAATGATGAAAATGATGGTGAGGAAACGCTTTCACTAAGTAGATTTTAAAGGATTAGAGTTAACAGTTGTGTATGTAATGATGTAAATTTTCAAAACAATTTTTCATTTTAAAACATACTTTGATTCATGCGATAATCATAAAAACATAATGTGTCCACTGTAACATAACAGAACATGTCCCAAGATCTCAGTATCATAAACTCTATAAGTGTGTACGGATCATGTCGGTGCCTTCCCGCGATCATCGCTTGTACCTAAAACACATAACATAACAACTGTAAGTATAAACGCTTAGTGAGTTCCCTAAAATACCACATACCCCACATACGCCTTTCTAGGCCATGACTCTGTTGGATCTTCCGATCCATGTGTCTCAGGGGACTTCCGTCCCAAATCCCGATAGACCTTCCGGTCCTACCCATATTGACCTTCCGATCCGTACCCTCTTGACCTTCCGGTCCATGTCATCTTGACCTTCCGGTCCTTACAATACGCAACCTACATAGCACATATATAAATATCATCTTGACCTTCCGGTCCTTACCATACAAAACATACATATCACATACAAATCACATAACCACATATAGCACATACATGATAGCATACAAGAACTGCCAGTCACACATAGGTACCCTCCGAGGTACAGTATAGTGAGAAGACTCACCTCAATGAAGTCGGATAACTCTCGTGCTCAACGTCCCGACCTAGCCTCCTCCTATTATTCAAATAACATTCCCGATCAATACTCTCTCATAATCTCATCTCTACAGACTGGGTAGAAGGCCATTCTACCATTCCCTGAACTCTCCTGAATCAGTCTTGATCAGAACCCTAAAGTCAATGAAAGTCAACGGTCAACTTTGACCCGACTCGTAGAGTGCACAAAGGTGACTCGATGAATCCATGCGGGTCCTCTGACTCCTTTTAGTCTCTCTTGGATCTTCGAGTCTTACTTCCACTCGACGAGTTACACCTGTCACGAATCGTGGGGCAACCCGACTCAACTCGTCGAGTCCGCTCATGGACTCGGCGAGTTCATTCCATGCTGACACTCAAATTACCTTCTGAGGTCAGATCTGTTCCTCTAATCCATAGATCTAACCTTCCCAAGCTCAATAAACATGAAAAGGTTTGAACTTGATACTTATGCAACGTCCAAATGACACTACTTGATGTTTTAGCCCCATATACAACATCCTAAGTCCATTTCGTCCATAACTCCTCATAAAGCAAGATGGAATAAGTTCTCTGGACCACTATGGATCTAGATCTGATATCTAAACATGATAAGGGACCATATTCCCAACAAATCAACCCAATAAAGGGTATAGAAAACCCAAGATCCATGGATTCTTTAACAAAACAAAAAAAAAGAATCGAAATGCTACCTCAAGGATGATGTCCTTTGCTTTCGATCCACAAATAAGCAACCTCCTTGGCCCCCTCTAAGCTGGAATCAACTTCTTCTTGCAAAACAAACCCACAAAGGTCCAATAATGGCTTCTTCTCTCTCACAAACGCTCAAGCACTATTACCGATTCTCTCAAGGGTCTGGTAGCCGCAAATGGTGGCCATAAGTGTCCTTAAATAGGTCCCAAACCCGAGAAATTAGGGTTTCATTAAACAGTGTGGATTCGCCGAGTCCTTCATTAAGCCAGACCAGAACATGCCCGATCACACTCGACGAGTCTCAGCGTCCACTCGCCGAGTCCCTCTCTAAAAGTCAATATAAATACGTTAAATAAGATACCTGGTAATCTAGATGTTACAGTGTAGTTGCATTCTCAAATTCGATTATGATTATGGCATCCCTTTTCATAGTTTGAATTGTGAGAAATAGCAAATAGTTTGAACATTCGGGACTTATTAGTTTAAGTTTTGAAAGGTTCAAACACAACACATGTGCTATTTAATCTGAAAAAGTGTATGGGCTATAGAAGTCTTGTAAAGAATTATTAAAGCATCTCTTATCAGAAATCTGAACTTTGGTAAGAAAGTCAATAAGTATTTATTTCTAGAAGTCCAACTGATTTCTGGATACATGTCAAAGCTAGTGGGAGAATGATTATTATTATGTTAAGTAATGCAAGTTAGCAATGTTAATTATAGAAAACAAAAGTTTCAATTTGCAAAGTTGCAGGGTTTGAAAAATTTGTTTTGCTATAATTAAGGAAGAGGAAATTATACTTCATCCTAATTCTAAAAGCTTAGATTGAGATTTTAATCAAATTTAGTCAAGTATATATATAAATGTTATGTCGGAATGGTTCAACATAAGGAAACTCTATATATGGAAATGTTAATTGCATTCTCAAAATTCGATTATGATTACGGCTTCCCTCTTCATAGTCTGAATTGTGAGAACATGGTAAATAGAAACATTATAGCAAAAGACTGGTCAAGTATCATGTCTTTATGTGAGACATTATGAATCGTATCCCATATTCTTCGGGTATAAGATCGATTGCATATGCTATAATATTTCTATGTGTTCTGAATTTCCAAAATGCCTAGGGCATTAAGAGGGAAAAAGGACCACAACTGTAAATGACTAAAATGATTAAGCAATTGTCGAGGACAATTTGAGGTTTACCAAAGATTTGTTGCTCAGTGACACTTGGAAGTATGATGTAAATTTTGGAAAAGGACCATATTGACATATTCTGAAAAGATACGACTGTTGTTTAGAAGGGATAGTCAAAATGGGAATATGGAAATGTTTCCATAGGTGGAATTTATACATTAAATATGTGTAAGATTAGAAAACTTAATGCAAGGTGGATGTTCAAAGGAATGTACTTTGAATATGAGACTTCATTTCCATTGAATTTCTCTCCATTGGAATACTTTGTAATGTTTGTTGCCAAGTCTTTGTGACTTTTGTGCATAGGCATTACATGAGGATCATTGCACGTAAGTTTAGAATCTCACAGATTATAGTAAATGGCAAGATTTTGGTATTCATACATTTACGATAAGGATTTGGAATTGTAAAATAAGCATCATTTGAATGTTGTCAAGTGATCAATTTCACAAAGAAAGGACCATAGGTAAACATAATGTGCATGCCTGGAGCATGGCATAACTATTGTTTTAATTCAAGTATAAACTTGATTATTTGAAACATTATATAATGAATAATGAGTAATGAATATGGCACTCAAAGTTTTGGGGCCATATAGGATTAGTATTATTCTTGTTTTTCACTTTGCATGTTTTGACTTTCAGAATAACTAGGTTATTAAAACCATGCACAGTCGATCGTACTTTGGAAGTAGGTATTGAGGCAAGACTGTCATGAATGGGTCTGTAGTTTGTCTAGGTGTTTTATACATAGATGTAGTATTCATGAGTACTCTTGGAGTAAGATTCGAGTATTGGACTAAACCCACGCTCATTTGAATCACTTCATGGATTTTATCACGAGTGATGATGAGATGATAATATCTTATATTCTTGAAACAAAGAAATATGAGTTGATGGGTGTTGGACATACAACCTTTACCTATGTGCACATAAAACCCTATAGCTTGGATCTAGGTTTCACTAATTGAACATGCAACATATCCAAGACTTTCATGGCTAGATCTAATGTAAACTAACAATTAAAACATATGAAAACAGATCTAGAATAATAGCTTGAGTTACTTGCTTGAAAAACTTCTTCTTCTTGGAGCTTAGAGTCACAAATGTCACTCCTTTAATGGCTTACAAACACCAACTAGCAAGAAGATGATTTGAGAGAGATTAGGAAGAGGGAAATCGGCTCTAGGGTTACTCCAATCACAAGGGTGGCCGATTTCCTCAACCCTATGGGTCTATTTATACTGTGAGCTCCTAGGGTTTCACCTTAAAACCCTAATTGGATAACTTAGCCTCAAAGCAATCCAAATCCTCTTCTAGATAATGCCTTGGATGATTTCTAGGTGATCCACGTCCCTAAAATCGTCCAACCCATATCCATAAGGGTTTTAGCTCAAAATACAACTTTCACACATTTGACAGTTTATACCCCTTTATTCAATTAATCTCTTTAAGTCACTAAATTAATTCCTAATTAATTTATGACTTATATTAATCAAATAATATTATTATTCTTTTAACATATTGTTCTTACAATACATCAATAATAATTTTTCTTCTCTCTAAATCACCCTATCAAGTTGCTATGGTGAAGATAACCCAAAAGGACCATGCACAATCGGGTCAAGTACTTGCCAAATATAGTTACAGCCTTAGACACTAATCCAACTTGAGTTGCAATCTACGAGTCAGTTGCACATTTATAATGTGAAAACGAACCATTAACTTGGTGTTATAAATATTATTGGCATGTACTCGACCCCAAGAGGAGCATGGTCCATTTGGGTTGCAAATCATCAGGACAATTTTTTAGGATAAACTTTTGAGAAGACGTTATATATGATTTATTAATATATTATAAGTTCTAATATATTAATATGAAATCATATGATTTAATTAGTATTGATCAAGAATTAGTTTGGAATTAATTTAGTGATCAAAATAGACTAACTAAATCTATTGGGACTAATTATGGTAATTGATTATATTTATATGTGTTGGGCTTATGATCCATATTCGACTAAGTTTATGTATGGATACATAAAGAGTTGGGCCACATGAACCATGGATCATAAACCCATGGGTATGGATTTGGGTTATACACATGACCCTTGGAATCCTACATATAAATATATGCTACATAACCTAAAAATGCCTACTTCTAGTTCTTGGAGTTCATGGAGGTGTTTTTAGTGCATGGAAATTCTCTCTCAAGAGTCACCTTTGTCCTAGGTGTGTTGTGAGCCATTTGAGGCATTCATACTTTTGGTGCAAAGCTCTTAAGGCCAAATACATGAAGGTTTCAAGCTACATAAAAAGGTATGTGATAGTTAATGTCATTTGTATGCTAGTTATAAGCTTAATGCTTTGGAAACACTATTACATGTATAATTAGAGAAAACATAGATCCAACGCATTTAGGGTCGAATGTGCACCATAGGATGTTGTAGTATACATAACCCAAACAGTCACTGACCAGGATTTTGCATCTAGATCCTGATGCGGAACAGTCGTCAGAATTCATGTTTGATGACTACAATGTCTCCATTGTCTCCCCTCATGTTCTCTCATCTTTTCACATTTTGCAAAAACCATCTTCATCTATGCCTTCTTATGACTTCGGTCTCTCATCATCTTCATCCGAGCTAGTTGATGAAGAAATTCATACTAATGATCAAGCACACAACATTCATGGAGGTGAAATAGAAGCAAATCCTCCCAATGATGATCAAACAGCCAACAATCCTGCCCCTTCCGAAACTCCAGTCCACCAACAAAGTGGCAATGCCAAGTCTGATAGTACCACCTCAGACACAGGATCATCAGTTGAGAACTATGTTGCTCCCTTTGCCTTATTGGAACTTCGAAACAATGTCTCCGCTGCAGTCTCCAAAGTTGAATCACTGAACCAGTCGGTTGCCCAATTTGACTCCTATCTTGACGCCAAAGTGTCTGGTCTTGACACTAAGCTTGATGCAATTCTTTTCTCTCTCTCGGAAGTCAAGAAACTAAGGCCCTCGGATGAAGAAAGGGCTCAACAGTTGGATCAACTTATCTCCCTTTGACTCAAGCACACCATTGAGGAGGTTGAGTAGAAGTATAATTCAAGTGTTGATCACTATCTCGACACCATCACCACCATGCAAAAATTTCACGATGATATGATCAGTGCCACAAATGAATTGATCAAACAAATGCATGTTCGCCATGAAAAGCAGATTTAGAGAATGGAGAAGGAGATTAAGAAGAAATACGAGATAAATCTTATCATGCAGCAAATACTCATCAAACTCCTCCGAGCCTGCTATAATATTATGGATGTTCCGAACAAAAAGTTTGATGAAATGTTGTCCATCCTTGCCACCTTATTTGACCACCTCAAAGCTAAGGCTCCGATTATTGAAGCCTATGACGCTCTTACATTGCAGATGGACACCAGCTTTCAGAAGGTATTTAATCGACTCTCGGAGTTTCAGCATTCAACTTTTCTTACCTCGGTTGTCAGGCCATCCGATGCAAAAGGGGGAGATGGAACCAGTAAAATAGATCACTCTATCTCTTGGAGGCCCACCTTGGAGTTCAAATTCTGATATGAGTCTAATGATGACTTTGTTCATATCATTCCTACAGGTTCTCCATCTGGTGATGATGACGATGATGAAGATGACAAGTACATCACCAATGTTGTGATAGGAATTCAAGCTCTAAGGAAGTTTCCAACCAGAGTTCTTTCTGAGGAAGAGCAAAGGATATGGTATGTTGTCTAATGGCCATCATCCCTAACTGACGTACTACAAAGAAGCCGTGAAATGGCTAAGGCAAAGACCAAGATGGAAATTGAAGCGTTCTGAGCCACCCAGTCAATGACGCCTCCAGTTCCCTCGCCAAGAATAGCTCCCATCGATGAAGGTTCTCCACTTCGGAAACCTGACAACATTCCAGAAGAGCCCCTGATTCCTCCTCCTCTAGAGTTTAAGATCAATGAAAACATGTAGCATGTCATCTCGGTTCTCAACAAGCAACAAGACAAAGTGAGGGGATTATTGTGCTATTAGATCGATAGATTCAAAATATATAAATAAGAATGAAACAATCAAAGAACACAAGGATGGATCAAGAGATGTCGAATGATTAATATCTCACACCTCAGAAGAGCTCAATGAAGAACTTCGACTGTAGAGGTGTGTTTAGGGTTACAATGCACAAGCTATTAATGAGAACGTCTACCTCTAAAGCTATATATGCATGCAAAATATATAAGCTAACCCTAATGCTTAAACCACGGTTGGACAAGCCCAAAC
The DNA here is from genome assembly GCF_051521515.1 of Lactuca serriola. Classification (NCBI taxonomy): domain Eukaryota; kingdom Viridiplantae; phylum Streptophyta; class Magnoliopsida; order Asterales; family Asteraceae; genus Lactuca; species Lactuca serriola. The sequence goes on from NC_136411.1 coordinate 331,896,401, forward strand.
CGGGTAATCAAAATATCAACATTAAGCCGATATGACACAACACTCTAGACCCAACAATCTCCCCCTTTACGTCAATAGAGGCAAGAGATTAGTTCGGTTGAGAAAGAATAGACTTCTTCACTGTCTTGAATACCTTCAGTATAATGGCCAAAAGAGTGTGACAAAAAGTTATATACCACCGAAGCATGTCAGAGAAGTTCTTCTTATCCGAGTCACTGTCTGTTTACACCTGTGAGTTATATCAAGTACATGCTCCAAGCAGGAAGTGGAGAACAAGTATTTGTCAACAAGGGCGAAAAGGAATTTTTCACCTTCGCTTCTAGTGAACATAACAGTGTGATGGACTGGATCTATCTTGCCTAATTTCATCTTATTTAGATCACTTGGCTTCCTAATATTCTTCACAATCGGCTTCTTGCTCAAAACGTTTGGAATCTCCTTATCCATCTTACCAACTTCATGAATGTAGGAAGCCAACATTCTCTTAATGTGATCGAGGATCGGCCCATACTGCTCTTGATTAGTAAGCAGAATATTTAACAGCAGAATCCAATCATGTGGGTTAAAGTATGGAAGATCAGCTAACGAAATCATATGAACCGAGTTATCAGAACCTCGGGTCACCCTGAACTTCACGTTGATAAATTTCCCAGCAGCATTCGGTTTCAATACCTTGACAGAGGTTATTTTCTGAGCACTCCATGTCAAGTATTGAGGTTGAGCAAATTCAAGATAATAATCAATTAGATCTCGATCAACCTGTGGGTGAGGAGAAGGGACTTCAATCTTTGAATCAAAACAATGGAACATGAATGCCCTACAGGTGATGGGCATGTCAAATTGAGAATCCCCCGTGTTTTCACATTCAAACGAGCAGAAGGTTCCAGCCAGTGAGTGCTGGGAGACTCAATTTCTTTTTTGATTAATCTTTCCTAGGTCCAAGTGGGAAAGAGAGCCTACTTGCAAACCAGAGCATCTTGAGCTACTTTTTACTTTTGCTCTTTATCTTCTTCCTCTTTGGCTATTCTCAAATTTTCATCAATCTCTTTATCCCTTTTCTTCCTCTTTAATGCCTCAGCAATCATTTCTTCTTTTTCATCATCACTACCTTTCACAACACCCTTCGGTTTTTCCCGTCCATCAGAACCCAAAGCTACATTCACCTTCGGTTTAGTTTTGATAATGACTTTGGATGGAATTGGAAGATTTTGATCAGCTTCTCCCCCTTGTTGCGGAGTGACCACGGGCTCTGTAACACCCTGAATCTGGCTCAATATCTGAATAGGAGGAAGAAGTTTAGCTATCAAGTGATTTCTAATAGTGAAGGTGAGAACAGGATCATGAGCATTAACAAGATTACTGAGAATCGAGAGAACTTCCCCAGCACTACTTTTAAGAACCGCCCGCTCAGTCTTGAGTGATGCAATCTCCTTCTGGGCTTGAGCAAGATGAGCAGACTGGACTACAACTTGTGTAGTTTTTCGAGCAAGTTCGTCCATAATCTTGTTTTCCATGGCTAGATCAGCCTGAAGCTTATCAAGGCGAGAGTTGACCGAAGTGAGAAGAGAAGTATGATCAGCTTGGAACACAGTTCGAATAGAATCAAACTTTGCTTTCTCTTCTTGAAGGGACTTTGAGAGAGAATCATCAGAAGCATTAACCTTTGCAGCATTAGAATCTGGATGGCCTTTGAGTGATTCCAAAAAGATCTTTGAATCGTGAACAAGATCTGTTACTTCGGTTGTTGCTTTCTTGCAGGTAGATGTGGAGGCATCCACATCCTTTGTAGATTTGTCGATTGACACTGTATATTGTTGAATAGCAATGTCAAGAAAAGCTTTTAAAACAACATTTGAATAAGTTGCTGAGGAACCAAGCAATTTGTCACGCTTATCATGAAGATCTTTTAAATGGAACTTTGTCACCGGAGCATCATCATCATCTTCACTGGGAAGCCAATAAGGACTATAATAAGTGGAGTCAAAATCAAAGTTTTCACCTCCCAAAGTAGGCTCAGAGTCTGTTGAAGGTGATAGTGAGAGAGGTTTGGTGGTAATAGGGGTGTCAATGTCAACGGTATGTGCCCCCATATCAGATATGTTGACACTCACCGAAGGTCCAGTTGTTGTGGTTGTTGTGGCTTGAGAAAAGATTGGTGGTGGTAATGGAGCAGTAGTAGTAGGTTGAGAAGTAACAAGTGGTGAAATGGGAGCAATCGATATTGGTATTTTGGTTTGTTTTGTAGAAAGAGGAGTAGGAACATGACTCTCAGGAGTTAGTGATCGGGGAGGAGTGTTTCCCCTTGGTGAGCCTACATGTTGAACTTCCTCTTCTTCATAGGCTGATTGCTCCTCTTCGTTGGAAGTAGAAGATGTTAGTGCCTTCGGTCACTTTGCCCTCTATTTGACCTTTTTCTTTTTGGGAGACGAAGGTGCAGCTTTATCAGCCTTACGCTTTTTAGGAAATGAGGGACCTTCGGTCTCGACTTTCTTAGACTCCGATTTCTTCCCCCTCTTGGCAGGTTTGTCAGCAACCTCCAAAGCACTCTGCATCTCAGGAGTGAGTTGGCGTGGACCTGAAGGAGTCAATTTCCTGTAATCAGCCATGACTTTACTTTCACCAAAGACACATCGGCTCATCGATTTAGGAATAGAACCGATGTACATGGACTTTCTAGGGTCTGAAAAAATAATTTTGGTCGTGTGAAAAGTAGCAACAGAAGACAGCACAGCATCCGCCATGACAGGAATCTGAAAACTTGCAATGGCTATGCGAGTGACTAACATCCAGAAATGACCGCATGAAATCTCAGAATGTTAGGATAAGGAGTTGAGGCTCTGCACCAGTTGTGACCAGATTGGTGAACCATAATCCAAATTGATTCCATTGTAAAGACCATAAAAAATGGTCATGAAACCTTTACTCGCCCCATCCGATCCTACAACCCTTTCTGCTAACCCTTTGTAGATAAGTGTGAACAGACCATTCCATTGAGGTGGTAAACATGACTTCTTGAATTTCGTCACCATAGTTAGAACGTCTATGTATCCCATGTCATAGAACATCGAAAACAACTGAGTTGTTGTGATGAAATCCTGAGAGATGACAGAAGCATCTGCAGCAAGCCCAATTAGTGTACAGAAGAGTGCTTTGGATACAGATATCTTGTGATTAAAGATGTTGAAGAAGATCTGTTCTTTGTGTTTGTCGTAGGAAGTAATAAAATAGACCTGTGATAGAAGGGACATGGAAACTAATTCGACTTGCGTGAGAGCAATCACCGATGGAGAATACTTGAGACACTCTACAACGTGAAGCATTTACGAATCATAACGGAAAGGATCCAGTTGAATGATGAGATTCTGATTGGGTTTTATCGTAAGCAAAGATGATGAAGCAGTTTGATCTTGAAGAGAGGATGCTTCTACCATTGTTGTAGTGAAGAAGAAGATGAACAATTGTATATAGCCTGCTGTATTCAAGAGAGAGGTTGAAGATGGTAAGGAGGTACAGTAGGTGTTAGAACTCCCTTTTGTACCTTTGCCATGAGAGAGAAAATATCCGCTGTCATGATGATACGATCTTTGAAACATCGCCAGAAAAAGCACGATTTGACAGCTTGGTTTCCCTAGATATACTTCAGCATGCGTGGGTGTAGGAACCGTTTCAAATTCACGTGCCCAATAAAAATTCTTATCGTATGAGTCATGTCGAATTCTTATCCAATTACCGTCTCTTCAATTTTTCAAAATGCATCAAAGTCAAATACAAGCAGCTACAAATGAGACTCATTCGTTTGCTTCATGTTAAGTAACCTTCGCACCTCCATAAGAAAGTGAACCACCATAACTGTTAGAACCGAAAGCACAAATCAGAAAAGTGTCATTAGTACCCCAAACAAGAGTTTGGAAAATCATAAAGATCTTCGTGCAAGAGTGTGCCAAAGAAAAAGAAATAAAGCAAGATGTGTGTCGGATATAAGCGATGTCTTTGAAGACATGAAACGAATGATACTGAGCACGAATCTCTTCTTCCAAAGTCAAGAGTGACTGAGAAGTGTCTGTGTGGTTTCCCGTGAAATTCGATCAAATGTTTGTTAATGTTTGTTAAGAAACATTGAAAGGCATCTTTTTAAGAATAGGCTTTAATGGGTGGTTTAGCTTCAACCAAACTTCGATACTTAAAATAAGACCGAAAGTGGGATGAAGTACTTGTGAGACCGATGTGGTCTGTTGAACAAGTAGGCTGGAGAATTTATTTTGTGATTGGATAATAATAAGAAATCTCAAAAACAAAACTGAAACTGGATCTTATGGGAAGATACGTCTTGCTGATAGGCAATATCATAAAGATCACGTAGAAATTAAAAAAGAGATTTCTTGAGGTACAAAATATAGTTTGAACATTTTAGCCTTCACCATCAATTCACTCAAGGTGTTGGATTTTCCGTCTCACTCAGCACGTGGTGAACGTATCTGAGATCATCAACAAAGATGTTGTGTAACCATAAACACAGTGGTAATTGCTGAGAGTCTCAAGGGTTACGATTGTGGAGCGAAACGTGATGGAGAAAAATGAGGTGGTTAAAGAGCCGAAAGTACCTTTGCGAATTAAGAATGACAAAGCGAAAAACTCTTAACTTACTATGAAAAGATTAAGGTAGCTCGTGACTGGAGTGAATTTAGCAACCTAATTGGGAAGAAATGATAGATGTTGATCGAATCATTAAGGCTTCACTCAGAGTCTAGGAGGCTTCGGTCTACATGCAGTAGCATGCTTCTAGGGACACTTAACTAATACAAAGATAAGGGTGTTATACCTACCCTAGCTCCAATTGTAATTGAGATAGCATCTGTGATCGTCAAAACAAAAAAAAACGAAACGAAACAACAAATTTTTTTTTAGAAGTTTTGAATATTTCTCAAAAAGAATAAAAACAGAAAATAAAAATATTTTTGGAGTTTTGAATATTTCTCAAAAAGAATAAAAACAGAAAATAAAAATATTTTGGAGTTTTGAATGTTTCTGCAAAAGAATAAAAACAGAAAATAAAAATATTTTTGGACTTTTTGGAATTTCTGAAAAAATAATAAAAACTGGAAAAACTACTTTTGGAGTTTTTGGAATGAAAATAAAAGAGAGATAAAAGGTAAGTAAAAATATAGACAAGATATACAAACCATACAACCAAAATCAAACTTCATAAAGATGAAGCGAAATGGGTCGAGCATTCGGTTCATTTCGGTTCCAGAAAAATCCAGAACCGAAATAGACCGAGCGTTCGCTCTATTTCGCTTCTCCAATTTTTAGTGAAACGGAAGGGGTTTCGGTACCGACTCGACTTCTATCATTCCCAAGCCTTGTAGAATTTTATTAAAGATTGCTTCTAGTACGGCCTTAGTAAAGATGTCAGCCAGTTGATCTGAGGACCGAACGAAGTGAACTTCAACGTTACCATCTTCCACATGGTCCTTTATGAAGTGGTGTCTTAGTTCAATATGTTTAGTCTTCGAGTGTTGCACTGGATTGTGACATATTCGAATCACACTTTCTGAGTCACAGTAGAGAGGAATCTTTTTCATGCATAAGTCATAGTCTCTAAGTTGGCTTTGTATCCATATGACTTGTGATGTACAGGATGTTGCAGCGATGAACTCAACTTCGGCTGTGGAAAGAGACACACAAGTTTGTTTCTTTGATTGCCAGCTGACTAGTTAACCATAGAGAAACTGGCACTCACCAGTTGTGCTCTGTCGGTCTAATCCACATCCACCAAGATCAGCATACGAGAAGGCTTGAACAAAGAAGCCATATTTTGCAGGATACCAAAGACCGAGAGACGAGGTTCGCTTCAAATACCAGAAGATGTTTTTCACTTCAACCATATGAGGTTCTCTTGTATTTGCTTGAAACCTTGCACAATAGAAGACTGAAAACATTATGTCCGGTCTACTAGTCGTTAGATACATTAGGGACCCTATCATTTGACGATAGAGAGTCACATCAACAGTCGGTTTCTCAAGAGATGGAGTCAGCTTCGTGCCAAATGCCATTGGAACCTTTACTTTGGAATCTCTCGAAATGCCGAACTTCGCCAACAGAGTCTTCGTGTAAGCTTCTAGTTTAATGAAGATGCATTCTGGTCCCTGTCTTATATTCAATCCAAGGAAAAAGTTAATCGGACCCATTGCTCTCATCTCAAATTTGGTCTCCATCAACTTCCTGAATTCAGCTGTTAAGCTAGGATTCGTGGAGTCGAAGATGATGTCATCGACATAAATCTGAACTATCATTAAGTGTTCGCCCTCTTTCTTGCGAAAGAAGATTGGGTCAACCGAACCTTGTTTGAATTTTGACATTTTGAGAAAACGTGTTTGACATCTAGAAGTGATCAGGATACTTCTCGTTCATAAAACCGGGTGTTTGTTTAACATATACCGTTTCTTCAAGTTCTCCATTCAAGACAGCACATTTTACATCCATTTCGAAAACTTCGAAGTTTTTATGTGCAACATATGCCATAAAGATTCTCAATGATTCCAACCTTGCTACAGGAGTGAAGGTCTATTCATAATCTATTCCTTCTTCCTCACAATATCCTTTCACCATGATCCTCGCATTGTTACTAATTACGTTTCCTTCTTTATCTAACTTATTTCTAAAAACCCATTTTAAACCGACTACAGCTGCATCCTTTGGTGTGGGAATCACCCTCCAAACACGATTTCATTCAAACTCATGGAGTTCGTCTTGCATAGCTTGCACCCAATCAAAATGATCAAGCGCAGCATTTACCGTTTTCGGTTCAATTTTGGAGACGAACGAATTAAACATGCAGAATTCTACCAGGGAGAATAAAGCAGCTTGCTTTGCCTTCAGTTGAGAGCGTGTGAGAACTCCCTCATTTGGCCTCTAAAGAGCGTTTTAGTCCATAAAGTCTCTGACATTAATCCTTTGCATGGCTACAAGGAGATAGAACCCAAAACCCATAACTTTCACTTCATAAACCCTCCCCCCCCCCCCCCCAACTCTTGCATGGAAGAAAGGAAATGGCGAAGCTAGCATTTTTATGACTCAAGACATCATTCAATAGCTGAAAGGTTGACTTAATAGCATTGGAGTACCCTATACTCACAAAGGTCCATAATTTAGGATAAAAGAACCAAAATGAAGTCTAAACAAGATCTATTTAAATAAACTCCAATATTTGAACTTTATACCTTGAAAAGGTGCATAAAAGGATGAAGTTTTCGTATCTACAAGCTAGATTGCACCACCACTTCTTGAATGATCTTCTTCCTAGCACCAAGTCCTCAAGATTCATTTTCCATGCTTCAAAACTCTCATACACAAGCTAGGGTTTCGTTCTAGGGTTTAGAGGGAGTGGAGGTTGAATGAGAGAATGTCCAAAGGAGGGATAAGATGATTAAATAGGGGTCCACCCTAAAAATTAGGGTTTAGCAACTGCACGAATACACCCGGTGTACTTACAGGAATGCCCAGCCTACTTCCTCCCCCACCTTGACTTCCTCGAAGACTTACGCCCTATGTTTAAGGCTAGTACGCCCAATTTAAGTAGGGAAAATGTAATTTATAACAACTTCAAAGGTTGTAAAAATAAAATACCTAACAAAGGGTGTTACAAATCTCCCCCACTAGAATAAAAATTTTCCTTGAAGTTGCCTCAAGGAACAAATCAGGGTAACGCTCAAGCATCTCCGTCTCAGGCTCCGAGTTCTACTCTGAGCCCTTCCGATGCTACCACTGGACCTTGACCAGGTTCACCATCTTGTTCCACAGGGTTTTCACCTTTCTATCCAGAATCGTCACCGGCCACTCAATGTAATTTAGGTGACCATCGGCCTGAATGTCCTCCAATGGAACCAGAGTTGTCTCATCAGCTATACACTTCCTCAACTAGGAAACATGGAAAGTATCATGAATCTGACTCAACTCTTCGGGTAGCTCCAACCGGTAAGCCACCTTGCATACACAGGCCAACACTCTGAAAGGGCCAATAAACCTGAGGCCCAGTTTGCCCCGCATTCGAAGTCAAAGAACCCCCTTCCATGGCGATACTTTCAGAAGTACCAAATCACCAACTCAAAACTCCAATTCAGAGTGTCGCTGGTCCGCGTAACTCTTTTGATAACTCTGATCTATCAGCAATCTCTGCCTGACTTGTTGAATAAGCTCAATCATCTTGAGCACTATTTCAGTGCACCGCATAACTCTCTATCCAACCTCGCCCCAGCAAATAGGAGTCAGACACCTTCTATAGAGAAGCTTAAAGAGAGGCATACTAATGTTGGCATGATGGTTGTTGTTGTAAGAAAACTCAGCCAAAGGAAGATAAGAGTCCAAGCTCCCACCAAAATCAATTATGTAGACATGCAACATATCCTCAAGCATTTAAATAGTCCACTCGCTCTGCCCGTCGATCTGCGGATGATAGGCGGTACAGAAAAGCAACCAGGTGCCTAATTCTTCATGAAACCTCTTCCAAATTCTAGAAGTAAAACAAACATCTTGATCTGACACAATAGAAATTGGCACCCCATCCCAAGGGACCACCTCCCGAACATAAATCTCAACTAGTTTCTTCATAGAAGAGCCTCAAATATGGCTAAAAAGTGAGCACTCTTCGTCAAACGATCCACTATCACCCAGATAGCATCAAAGCCTTGGCAGTGTTGGGAAATTTTTTAATGAAATCCATCGTGATTTCCTCCCACTTCCATAGTGGACCCTCTAAATCCTGCAACTTACCATGATAGCACTAGTGCTCGGCCTTGATCTTCCGATAGGTCAAGCATCGCTCTACAAACTAGGTTGTGTACCTCTTCGTACACGACCACCAATATCTATGCTTCAAATCAAGATACATCATGCTAGCCCCCCCCCGCCCCCCCCCCCCCCCCGCGCTGAATGGAGAATGTCGACTTGTGGGCCTCCTCCATCGATACCCGTCGAGCCCCATCAGCACACGATACCTAAAACTGTTCATGAAGAGTCAAAATCCATCTGCTATCGATATCAAAGGCTGAAATCTGACACATTAATCGTTCACTTTTCTGATTCTCTTCCTTAATGGCCTCCAACTACTCTTTAATCGTTTCCAAAACTGGGGTCATCACAATCATCCTCAAATACACATCTTGAATCGGGGTACTGACCGCCCTCCAGCTCAAGGCGACGGCCACAACATTGGCCTTGCATGTGTGATATAGAATCTCACAGTCATAATCGTTCTGTAACGACGTGAAAATTTAAAACAATTTTTTTCATTTTTCAAACATAACATGTCTCATACAAATCATCTCAAAACTCAAGTGTATCAAATGTTATCACGGTAAAACATATCCCAGAATCTCAAATACAAAATCCTCTATCACTGTGTACAAATCATGCCGGCGCCTTCCCACGATCCTCGCTAGTACCTGAAACACATATCACATAACATGGTAGGCATAAATGCTTAGTGAGTTCCCAAAATACACATACAACACATAAGCCACTCGAGGCTATCACTCGGTATGACCCTCCGATCAATGTGTCTTAGCGGGACCCTCTACTCCCGTAGCTCGTTGGACCTTCCGATCCGGTCTAGCTCGTTGGACCTTCCGATCCGGTCTAGCTCGTTGGACCCTTCGGTCCGGTCTGATCGAGGACCCTTTGGCCTCATTAGTCGTTGGACCCTCTAGTCCAGTCTATATAACACATAGCATACATATAACCCAATGCACATAAATCTCAAACATACACATACACATAAGACCCTTCGGTCTGCACATAGATACCATTCAAGGTAATGTATAGTGAGAAGACTCACCCCGTATGATGTCTAGTAACTTACGTGCTCAATATCCCCGAACTTGAATCAATGACCTAGCTCCCGCCTAATTGCATAAAGTAACTATCTCAAATCAATAACGGCTATCAAGGCTAGACCAATCCCTTCCTATGTTCTCTTAGAAGGCTAAAAGACCATTTTACCCCTGTAATGGTCCAAAAGCCCACACGTTGACCAAACCCTAAGAGTCAACGAAAGTCAATTGTAGGGAGTTACGATGCGTGTGCCAGCTCTGTACGCGGGGCATACTCCGCGGTCATCCAGAATCGGGGTATTCGAACCCCTATGCGGCGCATACTGGGATTACGCCCAGCGTAAGTCTCAGTTTCATACATTCGTGATTTTTGGTTTGAATAGATTAAGACATAAGCTAATATCTCATATCCAAGCACTCTACTATCTATTAAGCCATAAAGTCGAAACCTTTAAGCCTTTGCATGGCTGCAAAGGTCACCAATCACTTCAAATACATATCCTCTTTCCCCATTAAGCCCTAATCCCATGCATGACTTCATCTAAACATCCAAGATTGGATTTTTATGGATCTACAACACAAAATACACTGAAATAGGGTAGATCAAGGTCCATGGATTTCCTTTGCTCAAAAAGTCTCCACGTTTGGGAATTAAACCCTAAATATGCTTCTATATGAAGTTCATAACCAAAGATTGGTAAAGTTTGAAGCTTTTTACCTTTAAGAGAAGCTCCCCACTCAGTTGAGCTCAGATCTAGAAGCTTGGACTCCAATCTTTCCTCTTCAAGGCCCTCTCTTCTTCTTCACAAGCACACAAAGACAATTTCAATCTCAAAAATACACACACAAGCTTCGAACAAAGGTTTAGCTCTCTTAGGGTTTCACGCATTGGAACTGGTGGCTGGGATGGAGGCCATAGCATTCCTTTTATAGTGCTCAAGTCTCATTTAGGGTTTCATTTTTGCACCTAGTACGCCCAGTGTACACTATGGTACGACCAGCGTACTTGGTAGCATCTGCGTCAAGATCACACTCATGAGTATGTGTATCGTACTCTTTAGTACGCCCAATGTACTGATTTGCTACAAATTCCTTCCATGGTCTAGTTTTGACAATTTGGAAAAGAAGAGGGATTAAATAGCAATACCTGATTTCTAGATTGTAACGTCCCAAAAATACGAGCCAAAAATTTCATTTTTAAAACATACACTTTGCAAAACATTAGAAATAAAACATTCACTGATCATATCATTTCATAACAGATGTTGCTTGTCTGGAAACCATTTAATAAAACATAATACTGTCAGAGTACAAATCCCCAGGAAGATCCCATAGTGCGGAATACAAAACGTGTGTGTGATGTACCTCTACCGTGCCGGCTCCTTCCCCTTCGAAGAAGAGGTACCTGAAACCAAAACTGAAAATTGTAAGCACGAAGCTTAGTGAGTACCCCCATCTTACCACATACCATAGAATCACATATCATACACACTGTCGGGCAATTCTGGGGTGCCCGACTTAGCCGGGACGGCCATTCTGGGGTGCCGACCTACCCGTGTCAAGCCGTTCTGGGGTGCTGACTACCCATGTCAAGCCATTCTGGGGTGCTGACTACCCATCGGTCCTAACAACCGATCCTCGGGGACTATTTCACCCCCTACTGCTACTATCACATATATCATAACATAACATATTATCAGACATATAACATATCATGCCATCATATAAACATATCATCACATACTGTCAGACATATCTTGGGTGTTTGACCTACCCTTCGGTCCTAACAACCGAACGCTTCTACTATCACATATACGTATCATGCCAGCATATAACATATCAGGTAGTAGCAAACCTAGATGATATCACAAAGACAATCATCTAACATACATCTCCTACTAGTGGGCCGGCATTGTGGTCGTAGACCCACTGCTACTGGAAGGTAACTCACCTCAAAGTAGTTGCTGATCTGCGTGGGAATTGACTGTCTTTTGCTGCTGCTGTCCTGGAAGTCCTCCGGCTAAAATCCCCACAAAACACCTAGTCAAATACTGCTAATCGACCTCAGGGTAAAGTGACCATTTACCCCTAACCAAGCCAAAAGTCAAAGTCAAAGCCAATTTCCAGTTGACCCGACTCGCCGAGTTGGCCTGCTAACTCGCCGAGTCCCTATCCCTTTGTCTGACCATAACCCCGTCTCTACTCGTCGAGTTAGGCGTTAACTTGACGAGTTTTCCTTTTAATCCAAGGTCCAATAGTCCTTCATCCTACTCGCCAAGTTGTATGAACAACTCGCCGATTTCATCTTCATCTGAAGAACATGCTATGTTGAGACTCGCCGAGTTGTATGAACAACGCGCCGAGTCTGTTCTTGAGGCAAGAAGATTGCCTTGGACTCGCCGAGTCAGGGCATTGACTCACCGAGTTCCTTCATGGGTGATTCTGGCTTCCGACTCACTGAGTCACACCCCATGACTCACTACTCTACTCCGCAAACACAAAAAGGGAAAACTCGGGGACTCGCGACTCGACTCGCCGAGTCCGATGAACGACTCGCCGAGTCTATCGCATGCAAACACTAAATATTTGATTTTGCTTGAATCCAGCTCATGCCATACATAGATCTGGGTTTCTAGGGCCTGGTTAACATGTAAAGTTTCCAACTTTACGTGTAAATAAACACCAATGAAGGTTTTAGGGCTCAAAATGCACTAAAAGAGTAGATCTAGGGCTCTCATGCAATATGGCTCCATAAAAGCAGTAGATCCGAGCTCCTGGAGCTCAATGATGCCTAGATCTAAAGGTTAATCAACTTATTACAGATCTTAAATCATACCCAAGCTTAGAAATGGCTCAAGAAGGACTCTAATGGAGCTATAAGGGACTATAAGCATAGAAACAGAGGGAAACTAAGTTATACCTCAAGGAAATGACTGAGATAACACAAGCATGCCTGGCCTCCTTCTTCTCTTCTTGATCTACTCTTCTTTCTTCTCAAAATCTTCAAGAAACACACCAAAGCACTTCAATCTCACAAGGAATAAGGGTTTGAACGATGTTGGGAGCTCTGAGGGTGAAGGGGGCAAGGTTGGGGCGCATAAGGTTGGTTTAAATAGGGTGCAAACCCTTGGAATTTTGGGTTTCATCAGACAGCGGGGACTCGCCGAGTCCAGAATGTGGACTCGCCGAGTCGCCAACATAAACGTGCTCCCAAACCCGTCTCCACTCGGCGAGTCGGGCGTACGAATCGCCGAGTCCAAGGCTAACAATGTTGTAGAGTCTAAAAGTTGTAAAAAGTCGAAGTGTTTGTTTCTTTGTTTTTGCATGTTAGTTATTTTACTAAGTCATATTTTGTGCGAATTGTATTGCTCTAGACTTAGTATATTTTTTGTACACTCAGGTCTCCTATAAATAGGGACTGAGGTTAGAAGTAGATCATCGAATGCACGAGTGATTAATTTCTAATCATTCGCAATTTATCTCTGCTTATTTTGTAATCAATTCTTTATCAATCTAAGATTTGATTAATATTTACTCTGTGTTCATACTTTTCATTCATTCAATCATGATTGCTTTCTAAATCTCGTTAACAATTCTATTCAATTGGTATCAGAGTAGGATTTCAAACTGCATTGATCTGATTTTCGTTTAGAATCATTTGCTTTTTGAGTAGTAACTTTACTCAAAATTTTCCGCGCATTTTGGTTTTGAAAATCACACTTAATCTTCATATTTGAATCGATTCTGCTTTTGAATTTTTTAGTCGAGTGATCGAATAGCAATCTGTGATCATTTCATTTGATCAATTCTCAAATTCATCAAGTTTTTCAAGCTTTCTAAAAATTTCTCGTGTTCATCAATGGCGAACTTCAACATGAATACCATGACTTCTTTCTCTCACTTACTTGGTTCTTCAACCAAAATTCCAATGTTAATCCCTGAATACTATGATCAGTGGGCTGATAGGATGGAGGATTACTTAAATGGAATCGATGAAGAGCTCTGGAATTGTATCATTCGAAAAGGTCAACTTCCTAATAATGTTCAACAACTTGGACAATCTACTTCTTCAGAAGAAGTTGCTAATCAAGAAAACTACATGAAGCAAAAAGAGAAGAGATGCATGAGGGAACTAAGAGGTGCTTTGCCTCTTGTGGTTTACAATTACATTCGTAGTTGTAAAACAACAAAGGAAATTTTGATCACTTTGAAAGAGAAGTATCAAGGTAGCGAAAAGGAGAAGATCAACTCTGTGAAGCAATGTCTTGTTGATCATGTTGGATTAGTGTCTATGTCCATAACTATTTTGGTATGTACTTGACCCGATGGTGCATGGTCCTTTTGGGTTGCCTTCACCAAAGCAACTTGATAGGATGAATTATGGAGAGAAAGGATTAAATATGATTTATTAATATATTATGAGAATAATATATTAAAGGAGAAATCATATTGTTTAATTAATATTAGTCAAGAATTAATAAGAATTAAGTTTCTGGCTAAAAGACATTAGTTAAAGTTAAGGGAGTAGAATTGTCAATTGTGTGATAGTTGAATATTGGGCTAATGGACTCCATATTAAAGGGGTGAACGAATGCTATGGGCAAACCCATTAGAAATCGTCCAAAAGCCTTTAAGAAAGGAGTACATGGGTTGCTTAGGGCCTAAGCATCCAAATTAGGGTTTCCTTGTTAGATAACCCTAATAGCCTCACTATTTAAGGAACCCTTAAGCCCCAATAACGTGGGGAACTAATTGGTTAGGGTTTCCACACGTTTTGGGCAGCCTCCTTCTCTTCTCCTCTTCATCCTCTTGCTCTTGGTGTTTGTGAACCATTAGAGGAGTGACATTTGTGACTCTAAGCTTTCTAAAGTCAATACAAGAAGGATTAGAGATTGTTATTGCTACATAACAGTCAAGGTATGATCTAAACCCTAATTTATATGTTATATTGATTATCATGTACTAGATCTAGGGTTTATAGTCTTGGATGAATTGCATGTACAATAGAGAAACCTAGATCCAAGCATTAGGGTTTGTATGAGCACATAGGATGTTCTTATGGCTAAAACCCATCAGTGGTATCAGAGCCTAGATTGGTTTCTATTGTATTGATGCATGTTTGATCGAAATCAACACTAAAAATCGAAAATTTTTTATTCTGAGTGTTTGAATCGCTGAGTCACTTGGTGCACTCGCCGAGTCAGGTGTACTCGATGAGTCCAGGTCCAGACTCGACGAGTCGAAACGTCTGACAACTAGTTTTCGCGATTTTCTTCCTATTTTGGCTTTGGATAATTACCTTAAATATGTTTTTGTTATAAATTCCGAATTTTATCAATATTTGGTGATTATCCTTACCTAAATAGAAGATAATTGTCAAAATTTAGATAATCACTTGTTTTATTATATAAAATTTGATTATTTGTAATTTAGATTTGATTTATCTTGTGAAAAGTTTTCTTTTTCCCCCTTTAGGTTTTTAGTTTAAATTTGAACTCAATAGTTTTGTTTTGAAATTTAAATAGTTGAAACCCTA
Source organism: Lactuca serriola (assembly GCF_051521515.1). NCBI lineage: Eukaryota > Viridiplantae > Streptophyta > Magnoliopsida > Asterales > Asteraceae > Lactuca > Lactuca serriola. Next base: position 331,911,764 of record NC_136411.1, read on the forward strand.
ATGTTTTGAAAAAGGTTTCAAAACTTGCCCTCAAGTTTTGGAATTTAAATTTTTGATTAAAAAGTTTGATTTTGAAATATTTAAATTCTAAACCCTAATGTTTTGAAATGTTTCAAAACTTGCCCTCAAGTTTTGGAATTTAAAAGTTGATTAAAAAGTTTAATTTAGGAATGTTAAATTCTAAAACCCTAATATTATTTTGAAAAGTTCAAATTACACCCTTATGGTTTTTATTAATTAATTAAGGTGTATAATTAAAAGAAGTTTAGTAAATCCATAAAATTTTGGTTTACAATTTAATTAAATTAAAGGTATAATTATTAAATTTGACCACCTAGTATTTTAAAAAGTATAAAATACACCATATACTATATATAACATTAAAAGTCTAACATTATATATATGTATAAGTAAAAGTCAGTCTTACCGTTAGTAGGCCTCATTCACGAAGTTGGTCTATAAGGGGTGTTTAAGGAAATTGCCTATAAAATGGCGATTGAATGGGTATCCACTCTTGCCCACCGCACTCTTGACTAGTGGAGGGTCGTTAGCCGAACGGGTAGGATAGGACGAAACCTTCCATTATAAGTATAATGAAGTACAAAAGTAACTAAATGTTTTACAAAATTCCCAATCTTAGTTACTTTAGGCAAAAGTGAATTGATGCAATTCCATGAAATTACACTTTGTGCCCTTGCGAAGACGTTAGTGGAGCGTGTGTGGTTAACTGGCACACTAAATGGTTCTAAGCAAAGGTAGCAAAGGGTGACTCAATGTTTGTCATAGTTTGGTGGAGCGTGTGTGGTTTACCGGCACATCGAATAGGTGACCGTAACATGTGAGGGCACCATGTAAGTTTGCATGGTTATTCACACCCGCTTTGTGATCCTCGACATCCCAGTCACAAACTAGAGGGGCATATCGATATTTAAACATGCCATTGAAAAGTTCAATGAATCTCAAACGATCTAGGACTTTTAAATACATTTAAGACTTCATCTGTTTTTCGTTTTTCATGGTGGAAAATTAGTGAATCGTCATTCACTTACCTTCAAATGTTCTGCAATTTGGGTTACGGCATCCCTCTCCCGAGTTGTAGAATATTGTGTTGGGTCCTAGCCTTAGTATATCATTTGGGTGATTTACTAAGGACTCAATAACTCAACTAACTTGAATTTGTTTTCTCCCGTTTTGTAGATGTCAAAGTCCGACAACAATGGTCTTCCCAAATCCCGTGGAACAAGCATTCCACATGAAGATGATATTCCACGATTCGGTCGAGGAACAAGAAATCATGCTTCACTTCCTCCTCCTCCTTCTGTTATTCTCCCTAACCCACAAGATCGAAGAATTGAAAGGTTCAATGTCACTAAAGCCCTATTGGTAATGAAACATGAAGATGGTAAACCCGTGTGTGCCCACGTTCTAGGAATGAAATCACACATCGATAGGTTGATAATGTTGGGTGCGTCATTCCCGGATAAGTTGGCTGTGAACTGGGTTCTGCAATCACTTCCCGAATCATATAATGAGTTCAAAAGAAAGTATTATATGATCGATCATGACGAAAACCTCATTGACCTAACTTACATTCTCATTGCTGCTGAATCAGAAATGATTTGGCAAAGCAATGGAGCATATTTGTTGGGAAAGTCAACCAACCATGCTTCCGAGGACGTTCTAGGAGAATCGACCTGCGTTTGCTGCCAAGAGAAAGGGCGTTGGATACAAGTTTGCCCTAAGAGCCTGAAGAGTCCAGAAGATGGGAGAGTCAAATAGTATGGACGTGTTTCAGGAAAAATCCACTATCTAACTCCATTAAGTTCCTATTCATTGATTCTTAATACATAATGTGATAAGATTGCATTTGAATGTTTTGCAGGATCAGTGAAAAGAGAGGAAGCTTGATGAGAAAGCAAGATGAGTCTAATCACGAAGAAATGGATCTCGATCGCATGGATTCGAAGATTAGATTTGAGCTTAGAAAGTTATGATAGAGTTGTTAGGGATATTTGATTACATAGTTTTCAATTGATTTTGCATTGTAAGGACAAATATTTTCCGCTTTTTTATAAAATAAATTTTGATTTGACTCAATTGTTTATTTATTTATTTCCTTGCAATGAAATCATTATGAAAAATTGATGTTTGCATATTTCTACAACAAATGGATGTGATTCTTAATTATGGAAATGTCATGAGTTTACCAAATAGGGAGATTTTCTCATCGCCCAAGTTTCAATTGGACAGAAACTTGGAATCATGCAACTTGGTTGCACGATGAATGAGAAATTTCATATTTGGAAATTGGACTAAGTCGTTGACAAAATGTCAAGTGAAGGACTTGGAGATCAAGTACACAAAGTTGTGTGTTGATCAAGTCCACCACAAGAGTAACAAAGATATTCGTCATGATTTACTAAGGTTAAGTAAATATGATTACACTTATGAGATTAAGTATAATTCTTAGTTGATTGAAATAGTTTAAATCAATAGAAGAATGAATAAGAAGAATCAAGTAGGCAGAAAGATAAAAGTTTCTCTATTCTAAGAAGAAGGGAAAGTACCTTTTTTGCTTTATGATAGGTTTTAATGATTAAGAACCATATCTCGATTGATCCTCTAAGTGAGTCTTAGTGCAATTGTATGTCTAAGAAGAGGAATCGAGAATTGAAGAAATGGTTAAATCAAGAAGCCAATCATAATTCATTCCATAACAAGTCTTGAAGTTAAGATTGTGACATTAAGTGACAAGTCTTAAGAAGGTTTATAACATTCATGTAATGTAGAATTTGGAAAAAGGTTTTCTTATTCTTGAACATTTGAAATTGGAAAGTTGTGATGTCTTGTATAAGACAAATACCAACTAGGACCAATTTATGAAGTGTTTTGTCTTGATAAGAGCTACACTAACTCTTGAATATTTGTTTGTCAAGAAATGCTTATTGACAAGAGAATCTTGTATGTCAAGGAGTCAGTGGGAGTCTTAATGGTCTTGAAAGGATTCAAGAACTAATCAAGAATAAACCTTATCGATCATCACTAACACACGAGTTGAGGTTTACAACCTATCGTGTTGACACTATCTTGTTTCTGTACCGTTCCAATTGAATTAATTATGCATGTGATCCCTATGAGTTCTCATTTGAATGCATAAAAGACAAGGACCTTGATCAATGAAAAGTACATTGATAGGAAAGGGTGAGCTGCTTAACTACTTGGAAGACATGGTGGGCAGCCGTGTTACCATAAGGCAAGAAAACAAGATTCAGAAAGTTCGGTCCATAAGAGTTTGGATTTGTCGCAAACTTTGGTTTTGGACAAATTCACATGGATAAGAACACATACACCATTAAAATCTAAGTGTCATAAGTTTCCCTCCTTCATGAAAATTACTGTGAGGAATGCTTTCACTAAGAAAGTCTTTAAGAAGATAGTGATTGTGAAAATTGCATTCTCGAATTCTATTATGGTTACGGTATCCCATTCCATCATTCGAATTGTGAGATCTGGAAATTAGTCTAAATTGTTTAAGACACACACATGAACTATCTAAGGCAAAGGTGTATAAGTTAATAAAGCCTTGATAAAAGATTATCAAAGCATTGGGTATTAAAAATATGAACTTAAAGAAATTCAACAGGCATTGTTTTTTTGAAAGGTAAGTTGTTTCTGAATACATGTCAAAGCTAGTGGGAGCATAAGTGTTATGTTTATAATAATCATCATGATAGTGGGAGCATAAATGTTATGATTGTATGATTATTAAGGCAAGTATTGCAAGTTAGCAATATTAATTATAGAAAAACAAGAGTTATACCTTGCAAAGTCGTAAGGGTTGTAAAGTTGTTTTGCTATAATTAAGGGAGAGAATATTGTACTTCATTTCAAAACTAAAGGCTTAGGTTACGGAATGTTAATAAACTTAGTCAAGGATACATAGTGATTTCTTAAATTTCGATTATGATTACGACATTCCTCTTCGTAATTGAATCATAAGAACGTGACACATAAGATATTATGGCAGAAGATTGATAAAGTATCAAATCTTTATGTAAGACATTATGCATCGTGTCCCATAGGCTTCGGGTATAGGATAGATTGCAAATGCTATAATATTTAACCATTCTAAAATTTTCCAAATGTCTAGTGCATTTAGAGGGAAAAGCACAAGAATCGGTTTTGACTAAGATAATTAAACAACTATCAAAGGACAATCCAAAGTTCACCAAGGATTGATCGCTTGTGAGTAGTTGGAAGTATAGTATTGGATGGACCATATCGAAATTATTATCAATAGAAAAGATTCTATTAAGAATGAGTTTTCATATGGTAAGTATGGAAAAGTTTCCATATTGGGAGTTGGATATTAAGAATCTATGACTAGATTAGAAACTTTTATGCAAGAAGGATGTTCAAAGGAATGTACTTTGAGTGAGAGACATCACATCTATAGAATTGTCTTGTAACAATTTCCGATAGAGAGCTTTGTAATTCATTGGCAATAGTCATTGTCACCTTAGTGCAGTGACATTACAAAAGAATCATTGCATAAAATGTTAGAATCTAGCATATTCCATAAGTAGCAAGAATTTGATATTCTTACACTTATGAAAAAGGATTAGGAGTTGTGAAATGAGTAGGATTGGTAATGTGTTCATTTGATCTATTTCACAAAGTAAGAACCATAGGTAAACATTGTGTGCATGCTAAGAGCATGGGACAAGTGTGGTAATAATTCAAGTAAGAAGTTGATTACCCGAAACGACAAATAATGAGTAATCGATATGGTGATAAATAAAAGGTGTTTTATTTATACTCAAAGGTTTGAGGCCATATGGGATTAGTATTATTCTTGTGTTTCACTTTGCATGTTTTGACTTCCTGAATAATTTAATTGGTTAAGAACAGTAAAATTATTCGAACGGGCCACAATAATTCATATGTTGGAAGTAGATATAAAAGAAGACTGTCGTGAATTGGTGTATGGATTGTCTAAAGAGTATTAGACATAAGCAAATGTTTGCTGCAACGTTCATGAGTGCTTATGAATATGAGTTTGAGCATTGGATTAAACCCACGCTCACTTGGATCACTTCATGGATTTTTATCACGAGTGATTAGTGAGACGATAACATCTTATATTCTTGAAACCGAGATGTGTAAGTTGTATCTTGCGAGTCGGTTGCACATTGATGATATGTAAACGCACCAGTAACTTGGTGTTATAAAACATATTGTTGTGTGTAATTCGGTAAGTGAGTGCAAGAGAGCATTGAGTCAAAGTTTATCCGTTCCTTTTATCCAAAGTAGGATAAAAGCGATATTTTTTGGCCCCTCGATGATTAAGTGATGGCACCTAAGCGCTTGGCCAAGCCGGGACTAAATTGATTTGTTCAATTGTAGTCTGTTGTCAATCGTCATAAATCTGATTTCTAGAAATAGCACATAGACAGAGAGAATGATTTAGATCCATGTCTCAGTCTATATGATATCAAGAATGGAGGAATATATGATCCCTTATCTAAAGGACACGCGTATCTGATAAGATCAGAGTTGACAGCGGCTTTAGAAAGCTACGATTGCAGATCAGGATCTGAAGTCATACGCGGAATAGTTATTAGACTTATCCAAGTGGGAGACTGTTGGATTAGTATCTAAGTCCATAACTATTTTGGTATGTACTTGACCTGATGGTGCATGGTCCTTTTGGGTTGCCTTCACCAAAGCAACTTGATAAGATGAATTATGGAGAGAAAGGATTAAATATGATTTATTAATATATTATGAGAATAATATATTAAAGGAGAAATCATATTGTTTAATTAATATTAGTCAAGAATTAATAAGAATTAAGTCTGTGGCTAAAAGACATTAGTTAAACTTAAGGGACTAGAACTGCCAATTGTGTGATAGTTGAATATTGGACTAATGGACTTCATATTAAAGGGGTGGACGAATTCTATGGGGAAACCCATTAGAAAACGTCCAAAAGCCTTTAAGAAAGGAGTACATGGGTTGCTTAGGGCCTAAGCATCCAAATTAGGGTTTCCTTGTTAGATAACCCTAATAGCCTCACTATTTAAGGAACCCTTAAGCCCCAAAAACGTGGGGAACTAATTGGTTAGGGTTTCCACACATTTTGGGCAGCCTCCTTCTCTTCTCCTCTTCATCCTTTTGCTCTTGGTGTTTGTGAACCATTAGAGGAGTGACATTTGTGACTCTAAGCTTTCTAAAGTCAATACAAGAAGGATTTGAGATTGTTAATGCTACATAACAATCAAGGTATGATCTAAACCCTAATTTATACGTTATATTGATTATCATGTACTAGATCTAGGGTTTATAGTCTTGGATGAATTGCATGTACAATAGAGAAACCTAGATCCAAGCATTAGGGTTTGTATGAGCACATAGGATGTTCTTATGGCTAAAACCCATCAGATCATGGGCCTGTTTATCGCTGAAACTCTCGAAAACTACTATGATCGTATGAATGAGCTTGTTTATCGCTACAATAGGTATGGAATCACAAGGTATCTCATGGAATTCAATCTAACATTCATCATGGGCCTTCGCAAGGAATGGCGAAGTGTGAGTATGATGATAAAGAATCAACAAAGTTTTGATACAACCAGCTTGAATGATCTCTACAACCAGCTGAAAACACACGAAAGTGAAGTTACAGAAATGTTTGAAGAATCAAAAGAAAGTCTAGGAGGTCCTTTGGCTTTTGTTTCAAAGGTTTCGGAGGTTGACACTAATGAAACAGATGGTTCAGACAATGAAGGCTTTTTAATGAACTATGATGGTGAAGATGTTGCATTCTAGTCAAACAACAGAGTTAAGAAATTTCTCAAAAAGCCTTTCAATCCAAAAGGAAAGTCAAATGATGCGAAGAGTGGTGTCGCAAAAGCTGTAGGTGAGGAGAAGAAGAAATTGGAAAAAGATTGATGAAAAGCACTTCGTAGCTGATTGCATGCTGAGAAAGAAAGAGGAGAAGAAGATAAAAATTCAAGATGAAGCCTACTATTCCGAAAAGCTCGAAGAAGTGCGTGCGAAGGCGTAAGGAATGTCATTAGTTGCAAAAGGAGAGTCTGATGAAGAAGAGAGTGGAACATATCAGATCTGGTCTTCAGGATCTGATGATGAAGAAATAAGGCATCTAACTCATGGTGCAATGTTCGCAAGCTTTGAAGACAATTGCGAAGAGAATGTTGCAGGATGATGTTTTGTGTCCAAATCCACAGAAAAATCTCCAATGACCACCAAGGTACGTGCTATTCTTGAATCTTTTAATATTCCTTTATCTGCTTATGATGCTGAAATTACTTCATTTGATGATACTGTGGCTTATTTTGACTCTGTTATTGTATCTGCTAGTACTAAAGCTCAAAATTTAAATATGCAACTAGTTGAGACACGGAGAGAATTAGAAATAAAACGAAGCAGAGTAGACAAACTTGAATTGCAGATCAAAAATGTAAATGGTGATAGGGACAATCTTGGAAATGAAGTTAGGTTGTTACTAGCACAAAGAAATATCTATTGTAACTCCGCTAAGCGTTTGTATGCAAAAGTAACTGCTTTACATCATTCATCTGAAATTAGCAAAGAACAACATAGGAAACTTTTACCTTTTCTTGAGTATGAACATGAAAAAGTTGATGTTGTTTCTTATGATTGCGAAAACACAATTGCACAATTTGACAAAATACCTGATGACAGATTCGCATATGGTATTGTCAAAATTGATGAATTCTTGAATGCTGATGAGTTGGTTAGTATTGTCAATGAAAGTTTGACAAAGAATGAATAAGTGAAAATCTTAAAGAAAACATAAACTTCAACTCTTGACTCTCAACTCAATTATGCTGATGTCAATGACAATTCAGATAATGTGAGTGAAATCAGTGAGATCGAAGAGGAAGAAGAGGTTGATTGTTCTCAATTGTCAATCATTAATATCACATCCAAGATCAAAGGTAAAGAAATTATAGTTGATTCAATAGTAAAGGACGAAAATGATAAACCCTCTACTTCGCAACATTGTAATTTTGATAATGTGGAAGTTGAAAGCTGGAAGACTGATGAAAGTGATGAAGACAAAGAAGATGTGAAGGTTTCAAATGTGACACGTCAACGAGTTGTTGTTGATTAAGTGTTTGGTGATACAAAAGAATTCAAAAAAATTCTTAATGACAAAGGTGCAGATTATTTGGAAACTAACACTATGGTTTATCCAAATTTTACACGTACAGATAACACAATCTTTCCAAATCAAGTCTTTGTCACAACAGGAAATGTTGAGAAAATTAAACCTGAATTCAACAAAATGGTCGAAAATGATAATCAGAGGTCAACTATTGAAGGTTTCTTTGCAAATCAAAATACAATAGAAAACAATTTGACACAAAATTCTTATGTTTTTCAAGGTCAAAAATCATCACAAAAATGGGTGGTTAAACGTGAAAAAGAAAACAAGGTTTTTGAAAAAGATGAAAAATGGAAGTGAAACTAAATTCTCATGAATTCAAATTGATGGTTGCAAAGTATTCAACAGAAAATAATGTTACAAAAATAAATTCAAATTGGTAATGTGTCTAACGATAAACCAAAAATGGAAAAAGCACAAATTTCAAAGAAAAAATCTTCAAAATTTCAAAAAGATACAAATTTTCACAAACCAATATATTTTGTTGACAAAATTCCAATGAAAAATAATGATAAATTTGTTCGGACATATGACAACATTAGAAAATTTGAGACTTCGTAAAAATTTGTGAATAATCATAAATTTAATAATATTGGAAAATTAACGAATAATTCATCAACTTTGAATGTCAAAACTGAAGCAAAACCAAAATTTTCACCTAAACTACCAAATTTTCTAAATCCTTCGATCTCAAAACCGACCAAAGTTTCATATACAAACGGAAAATCTGATGTTTATACGATCAACCGTTGGCTTGAAGGGAAAGGAAAACAATATCAAAATGGGAAGTTTTCAGAGCAACAGATAAAGACTGCATTTGACAAGTTCGTCAATAACTCTTCTACTGGTAGTTCATCATCTCATGATTCGCATGTTCCAGTACAAAAATGGAAACCAGTTATCAAAGTTGCGAATGCTGTGAAGGATGAGATGAAAGTTAATAGAAATCCAAAACTGTTGAACAACTATATTTTAATATCTAGATCTGATGATGTTGATTTAATAGATAGTGTATCAGACAAAGTGAAAACATGGTTTTTAAATTCAAAGAATTTGTAAAAAAAAAAACTACTAATGATGGACCCAATAAGTTTTGGGTTCCTAAATTTTTTCAATAAATGCAGGTGATATGTGACGAGCAATATGATGCGAAATGGTATATTGATAGTTGTTGCTCTCGTCACATGACTGGAAGAAAGGAAAACTTGCGAGATTATAGAAGCTTGGAGAATGTTGGAGTAGTCAAATTTGGAAATAATCACAAGTGTCAAGTGAAAGGATATGGAAAAGTCACAAATGGACAATTCACAGTTAACAGGGTTGCTTATGTTGAAGGTCTTCAACATAACTTGATTAGTGTTTCACAACTTGTTGTGGGTACTGGAAATCAGGTTGTGTTTAATGAAGAAGGAAGTATCATTTCAAATGCGAAGACAAATGAAGTACTTCTCAAATCCAAAAGATATGGTGATATGTTTACACTGGACTTCAAACCAATCGTGGGCAAACCTGCTATGTGTTTACTATCAAAGGCATCTAATGATGTTAGCTGGCTCTGGCATAGAAGATTGTCGCATTTGAACTTTCGCAACATTAACAAACTTGTCACTGAAGATTTAGTTCGAGGTTTACCTATACTAAAATGGAGCTAGACTAGTGGTTAAAGGCTATTCGCAACAAGAAGGAATAGACTACGAAGAAACATTTGCTCCTGTTGCAAGACTCGAAGCAGTTCGCATATTTTTAGCTTATGCAGCTCACAAAGACTTTGACGTTTTTCAAATGGATGTTAAGTGCGCATTCTTAAATGGAGAACTTGAAGAAACAGTTTATGTTGAACAACCACCAGGATTTATAAATGAGGAACATCCTGATCATGTCTACATGCTAGACAAAGCAGTTTATGGGTTAAAACAAGCACCAAGAGCCTGGTACGCAACACTTACAAATTTCTTGAAACAATCTAAATTTAAACAAGGATCAGTTGACCCCACTTTGTTTCGCAAGAAAGTTGGGAATCATCTCATGTTTGTTCAAATTTATGTTGATGATATTATTTTTGGCTCAACTGACCCAGCATTGTCAATTGAATTTGAAAATCTAATGAAGAGTCAATTTGAAATGAGTATGATGGGAAAAATCAATAATTTTCTTGGTTTGAATATAAGACAGAACAGGGATGGAATTTTAATCAATCAATAAAAATACACAAAGAACTTGCTTGAAAAGTTTGGAATGACCAACAGCACGAAGCTGAGCGTACCTATGGCAGTGGGAACAAGACTAACTCCTTCATTAGATACCCCAGCTGTTGATTTAACTCTTTATCGAAGCATGATAGGGTCTTTGTTGTACTTAACTGCAAGCATACCTGATATTATGTTTTCGGTATGTAATTTTGCTAGGTATCAAGCTAATCCCAGAGAACCTCATTTAACTGCAGTGAAAAATATTTTTCGCTATCTTAAGGGAACTGTTTCATTAGGACTTTGGTATCCTTCAAAATCGGGATTCTTCATTCAAGCTTTTTCAGATTCTGATCTAGGAGGATGTACTTTGGATAGGAAAAGTGCAAGTGGTGGATGTCAACTATTGGATGGAAAATTGGTGAGTTGGCAATCGAAGAAGCAAACTTGTGTTGCTATATCAACTGCTGAGGCTGAATACATTTCAGCTGCTGCTTGCACTTCGAGAATCATTTGGATTCAGAGTCAACTTCGTGATTATGCGATAAATATGAAAAAGATTCCCTTGTATTGTTATTCTCAAAGTGCAATTCGCATTTGTCATAATCCAGTACAACACTCAGAGACAAAACACATAGCTCTTCGATATCATTTTATCAAAGATCATGTGGAAGATGGGCATATTGAAATTCATTTTGTTAAAACCACTGAACAACTTGCTGATATTTTTACTAAACCTTTTGATGAAAAATAATTTGTAAGAATTTTAGCAGGTTTGGGGATGATCGATGTGAATTCAGTTTCAAAATCTCAAGAATGAAAGGTCCATTCAGCAGCTCTGAGTCGGAATAGTTCAGAAGTTACTGTGCATTCAGAGGCTTCGCACCGCTTCGCATCCGTACAACTGGTAACTAAGATTAAATATTTTTTTTATAAAAACTTGAAAAATCAAAAATATTTTTTTTTGTTTTGTTTTCATTTTCAAAAATACAAAAATCCAAAAAGATTTTATTTGTTATGTTTTTATTTTCAAAAAATTCAAAAATCACAAAAATATTTTTTATTGTTAACTTTGTTCTTTAAGTATTGTGTGTTTTTAGTTTAGTTCAGAGCTTAATGCGAAGAGGTCATGCTTGTATGTTTCTATGGGAAGGTATTATCTCTTTCAACTTTGTACTAGTTAGGATGTCCCTAGAAGCATGTTGCATGTTGACTCAAGCCTCGAATGACTCTATGTGTAAGAAACGAAAGCCTTAATAAAATTATCACATGAAAATTTCTTCCCAATAAGGCTTGTATTCGCATTAGTCAAAAGAGCTACCTTACTCTTCTCATATGAGTAAAGAGTTTTCTGTTTGGTCCACATATAACAGAGGTACATTCGATCTTATAACCAATTTTTTTCATCACAAAATTCTTAACACAAATCACACACAAAGACCTATGTCCGAGAGGTCTCTGATCAAACCCATTGAGACCTAGATATACAAAAATTTTGTGTTAATGATCTGACATCATGAGTCCGTCATGAAGGTGAAACCCAAACATCTTACAACATAAGGAAATGACGGGGAACATTGTTCCAGATATTAACGAAACTTTTGTTTCAGTACCTAAAATTCGAAACTCCAAATCATATTCAATTCACATGCGTGGTCTTGATCAAACATTCGCAACCCACGATGTTACCCAACAAGATCCAGTACAACAATTTTTAAGAATATGATTTCAGTGTGAGTTTCATTCGCATATCCTAGTCATGATAAACATTTTCAAAAGCCGACTTGTCACTGACTACACTGGTCATACTAGTAATTTCAGTTACAATTTCTCACCTTATGTTTAGGTTGATATGTAACAAAATTTTAAACCAACCCAAAAATCACTTTTAAAAGAAGCCCTTTGATACATATCCAAAAGTATTCGATTGTAATTCACGGGAACATACACAAGTTGTTGATCATCTCTCTTGATGATTAATGAAGAAACCTTTGCCTGGGGTTTAATTGCCTTCGTGTCAAATTGCATTTTTGACATCACAGAATTCCAAAAAAAAAAATTACTTGCGTCTTATCTTATTTCTTTGGATCACTGCACTCACGAAATCCTTCAGGTTCTAAGTAATACCAACTTAGACTAACGATTTCGCAAGTCTGGCATATGACTTCGCTTTTCATCCCAAAAGTGAAAGAGCCTTGCCTCCATGCGAAGGGTTCTAACGGTTACAATTCAATAGCGGGAATATTGACAGGCTGTGTATACGAGACGTATGCTATTTTGCCCGGTTTTCTAGGCGATGTGATAGTTGCTTTTTGAAACATGGCTAACTTTTTGCAGTAATGGTCTGATTTTTAAGGTGCCACGTCGGATATCATTAAATGCATCCCGCTTCAAATTCAAATCAATCAGGGTAATGTATAAAAGGGGGTTCAAGATTGTGTTATACAGTTACGCGATCCAACACAAAAATTCCCAAATTCTCTGATTCTTCATCTTCTTCAAACCCTAACAATGGTTGCTACTCAATCCAACACAGACCAAGTTGTTTCACAATCACTAATGAAGATTCAAAGCACAAACTACCAAGTTGATCCTAATGTTTCGTCCTACCCAGAAGAATTGAAGATGCTGGTTGTTGCACTCAAAAGGCCTCCATTATCAACCGCAATGTTCAGTTCTTTTCCGGTTCCCATAACATGGTTGTCCATGGCGGATTCATCTGCATCCTACAATTATGCCACTGATGTTATCACCTTCAACATGATGAACAACAAGCGGGTTCGTCATAACAAGAAGATGTTCATTGACTTCTTGAACATTCCCAATAACCCTTCCTTCTTTAAACCCACCAATTCACAGATTATCTTCATGTTTAATGAGATGGGACATCAACCTACTCTTGAAAACATAAGTGATTTTAGAAAATCAAGTTTACCCTGCATGTGGAACTTTCTCTTTGGTATTTTTCTAAGGTGTTTGACAGGGAGGACTGTTGGTCTCGACAGGGATCGCATGGAAGTATATGTGATGGTGATGGGTCTATACTATGATATTAGTGTTGATTACGGAACTCAATTATCAAAGGAGTTTGTCAAAAGTCTTGAAAACACGAATGCTGAGAAGGGTATTTCGTGTGCCCGGTACTGGAGTTTAATTCTTGAAAAGGTGTATGAAAAAGAAGATATTCAAGTTCCAGAAGATGGAGAAGTTGCAGAATTTTCATTCTATCAATTCCCAAAAGTTGTTGAAGATGATGGAAATATCTTCACCAGTGTAGCTCGCATTCCGGATGCGATGCTTCGCAAAGTGCACTCAACTCACAAAGTTTTGGTTCGTTATATGAAAACTTTTGATCCAGCTGTACAAACTGGAGTCTTACTGGAAGTTACCGGAGAATCCTCAAAGAAGAAGAAGAAAACACAAAAGGAAGAAAAACTTCAGTCTTCTAAAGTCTCACAAGTTGAAGAGGTTGAGAAATAACAGATTTCTACAAAAAAAAAAAACAAAGGAGATTATACCCTCAAAATCTGGGGTATTAAAGAAGCTTCGCAAATCTTCGCAGACAACGACTTCTTCTCCTAATATTCGCAAGACAGAGGTCAGTAGTAAGGAGGCAATGTTTCGAGATGTTCCAGCTCCTGTTTCTCCTGGTTCCAAGCGCAAACGAGCTCAAGAGGTTGTGAAACATATAAAACAAATGATTTCCAAGAAACGCAAGATGATCATTCGCAATGAATCCTCCGATGAAGAAGTTGTTCCGGAGACTCCACCTGTTTCCTTCTCCACTGTAGTAGTAGTTTCCATTCCTCTTACTTCACAAATTTCTACCAACACATCTATTCCACTTGAAGTAGTCACTACCAAATCAGTACCCATTTCTTCTACGAATGTCTCTACTTCATTACCACCATTTTCTCTTCCAAACACTACAATCACTACTTCATCAATTTTTGATCATCCTCTACAACATCCATTTACCACCTTATTTCCATCACAATCACCCGAAACTCCTCAACCTTCTCAACCAATGTCTGATGATGAAACTGAAGGAGGAGGTTTTGGAGGGACTTTTGAGGCCCTACATTTTGCTTCGGAAGAGGAGGAGATACCTGATCATATGCATATGACAGGTAAGCAATTTAAAAATCTGAACCGAAAATTGAATGCCGTTATTCAGTCACAAGCGGATTCCGGTACAAAGTAATCCTTGTCGGGATTGGAGGTGGAATATCTTATCAAAGAAGCTGAGAAAAGAATACTTGAAAAAGTTGATCAATCTGACAAGAAAAATGAGCTTCGCATTCAAGCTCAAGGAAAATCATTCAATGGAGTTGTTTCTAAGTTGAAAACTGTTACAAAAGAATGTCATGTTGTTTTTTTGCAAGATGTCAAGAAGGTCAGAGAGGATGTGAATTTTAAGGTTGAAGAATTAAAGAAGGAAATTGCGAAAGAGCTTCAAGCCATTAATTCTCAACATTTGGAAGTCCAAAAGAAGGTTGATGTGGTTGCAACTGATCTTAATAAACTTCTCACTGATTCTCAATCTCCTGCTCCAATTCTCGAAGCCAACCAAAAGGAAAACAAGGAGCAGTTTGATAAATTAATTCAGTTGGTGACTGAATTAAAAACATTGGTTTCGCAAACTACTCATCAGACAATTTTGACTCCTAAGTTCTTGTCTCTCAAATTCAATACCTTCGAACAAGCTATTCAGAAGGCATTGGCCCCTATTGCAAACTTTACTTCTTTGTTACCGAAGAATGCCCCACCTGTTTTCACAGGGGTGCAAGGGCGAGAGAGAAAAGGAAGTAAAGGTGATGATGCGAAAACAGTGGGAAAGGTGATTTCTACTCAACTTAAAACCACTCTGCCAGTGTTCATAATGCCGATTTCCTCGACTATAATGACAACAAGACCAATTGCCAAAGGAATTTCAATTGGGTCAAAAGAAGGAGAAAGCTCAAGTGCAAAACCTCTAACAGATGATGTTGATGAAGGGAAAGGGATTCTATATGAAAAATCAAAGGAGGAAAAGAAAGCAGAGGCAAAAGCTGAAATGGAAAAATTAAGACATGTATAGAGTACCATGAGGCAAAAAGCAAGTGACCCACCAACAATGAACAAAGGTGATCCAACGAAGTTATATTCGTATGAAAAAAATGAATCCAAAGTGGTGGGGAATCACTTATATGAGTTCGAGAAAAAGGCAAGGAAGAGTTATGACGTTGCGAACTCAGATAGAAGCAAACTTGATTTTCCGATAAACGAAATGATGTTTATTACAACGTAGTACAAGATAAGTGAAAAGTTTGATAATGTTGATGAATACACTTATTTGAAGATAAGATTTCATGTTGTACTTGCGAAGGATCAAGAGGAGGTGTGGTCTTTAATGAAGATAAAGAAAGTTTTAACAATTAAGAAGGATGTGGTGTTCGAAGATATGCTTCAAAACTTTCGATATTTTGTGGTTCGAGCAGACAACAAGGCATTCGACTTCACCATTGCTGATTTTCCCTTAATGAATCTAAATGATCTCATTCAAGTGACATCCATTCTCAAAGACATGCAAGAAAACAAGCTGAAAGGACATGATACTGATGTGTTCAGATTTGGTTTCGCACATATCAAAATATTCATAGATAACTACTATGATTTCTTGGCGTTGACTGATGAAGAACTTGTAGTGGGTCTTGGAAGAAAAGTTACAGTCGCCTGGGAATCAACCTTACCTCAAATAGAGTTAAGGAAGTATGCTGATGGAGAAATATGCCTGAAATCTTTTGGAATGGTTTTCGTAGGGAAAGATACGAAAGGAAAGCCCAAGAAATTTTTGTTTAAAGTCTCAGAGATTGAAAGATATACTTCTTCGCAATATACGAATTTTATTGTTCGTATGAATAACTACAAGAAGAACAATGAAGGAGACAAGAAGGATCTTAAGAAGATAACTACTTGGTATTCTGAAATTCGAAGAACGATGCACTCAGCTATTCAACATCTTACAAACTGAATAGTTTCGACTGTTTACAAATGGGGAGAATGTAGAGTCTAAAAGTTGTAAAAAGTCGAAGTGTTTGTTTCTTTGTTTTCACATGTTAGTTACTTTACTAAGTCATATTTTGTGCGAAGTGTATTGCTCTAGACTTAGTATATTTTTTGTACACTCAAGTCTCCTATAAATAGGGACTGAGGTTAGAAGTAGATCATCGAATGCACGAGTGATTAATTTCTAATCATTCGCAATTTCTCTCTACTTATTTTGTAATCAATTCTTTATCAATATAAGATCTGATTAATATTTACTCTCTGTGTTCATACTTTTCATTCATTCAATCATGATTGCTTTCTAAATCTCATTAACAATTCTCTTCAAATGTAAAATACTTAGATAAATTTTACGTACCAGGATCCAGGTGCTACAAATCTCCCCCACTTATTTTAGACTTCGTCCTCGAAGTCTGCTGCTCGATCCTGAAACAGCTCGGGGTAATGCTCCATCATTTCTTCCACCGGCTCACAAGTCCATTCCGAACCCTTTCGATGCTGCCATTGCACCTTTAGTAATTCCACCCTCTTGTTCCTCAGATCCTTCGACTTCCGGTCGAGGATTGCGACTGGGCGCTCAATGTAATTCAGGCTGTCATCAACTTGTATATCCTCTAGCGGCACCACCGTTGAATCATCCACTAGGCACTTCCGCAACTGGGAGACATGGAAGGTGTTGTGGATCTGACTGAGCTCGGCTGGCAGATCCAGCATATATGCCACCTTGCCCACCCGGGCTACAACCCTGAACGGACCAATGAACCTTGGGCCCAACGTGCACCGCTTCCTGAATCGAATGACGCCCTTCCAAGGCGACACTTTCAGGAGAACCATATCCCCAACCTGAAACTCCAGGTCTTACCGGCGCTTGTCGGCGTAACTTTTCTGCCGACTCTACGCAGTCTGCAGCCTGCTTCGAACCTGCTGGATTCTCTCGGTCGTCTTGAGCACCACTTCGCTGCTTCCCATGACCCTCTGGCCAACTTCACCCCAACATATTAGGGTCCTGCACCTCCGTTCGTACAACATCTCGAATGGGGGACGGTCAATACTCGCGTGGTAGCTGTTGTTGTACGACAACTCATCCAAGGGAAGACAGGTATCCCAACTACCACCGAAGTCTAGCACGCATGCCAACAACATATCCTCTAACGTCTGGATGGTCCGTTCGCTCAGACCATCCGTCTGCGGGTGAAAGGCGGTGCTAAAATGCAGACGAGTGCCTAACTCATCATGAAACTTCTTCCAAAACCTGGAAGTGAACCGCACATCTCGGTCTAATATCACTGACACTGGCACCCCGTGCCGCGCCACTATCTCCCTGATATAGATATCGGATAACTTTTCAGCCGAAATACTCTCCTGAATCGGAATAAAATGGGCGTTCTTGGTCAACCAATCCACGATGACCCAAATCAAATCTACTCTACGCGTCGTCCGGGGAAGCTTTGTGATAAAATCCATCGTAATATCATCCCATTTCCACAACGGGATATCCAACGGCTGCATCTTGTCATGCGGTCTCTGATGCTCGTCCTTGACCTTCCTGCAGGTCAAACACCGCTCGACGTACCACGCCACATCCCGCTTCATGCAGGGCCACCAATAGTCTAGACGAAGATCCCTATACATCTTCGTCGCCCCTGGATGGATAGAGAATCGGTATTTGTGCGCCTCCTCCATCAAGATCTGGCGCACTCCTCCCTGGTACGGTACCCACACCCTATGGTGTAGTGTCAATAATCCTCGGCTATCATAATCGAAGGAGGTGACTTGACCCACTATTCGCTCACTCTTTCGATGTTCCTCCTTCATAGCCTCCTGCTGAGCTTCCCGAATCTGCTCTAACAGTGGAGTCACCACCGTCATCCTCATACACACATCCCTGATCGGTGCCGCCTTACGGCTAAGCACATCGGCCACCACGTTGGCCTTCCCCGGGTGATAAAGGATCTCGCAATCATAGTCCTTCACCACGTCCAACCACCGACGCTGCCTCATGTTCAGATTCGGCTGATCCATGAGGTACCTCAAACTCTTGTGGTCCGTGTAAATGGTACATCGAACCCCGTAGAGGTAATGCCGCCAAATCTTGAGGGCGACGACCACCGCCCCCAACTCTAAATCATGTGTCGGGTAGTTTTCCTTGTGAGGCTTCAGCTGCCTCGAGGCATAAGCGATGACATGTCCCCTCTACATCAATACTGCGCCTAAGCCCGAGATAGATGCATCATAGTATACCACGAAATACTCTACACCCTCCGGAAGGGCTAAGATTGGCGCCTCGCACAATCTCTGCCTCAGAATCTCGAATGTTGCCTGCTGCTCAGGCCCCCATCAAAAGACCACAACTTTCCTAGTCAACCATGTCAGGGGTACGGCTATCTTGGAGAAATCCTAAATGAATCTCCGATAGTAGCCTACCAATCCTAGGAAACACCGAATCTCGGATGGAGACTTCAGAACCTCCCATCCCATCATGGCCTCCACCTTGGCCGGGTCTACCGAAATCTCGTTCTGGTTGACGAGGTGCCTAAGAAACTGCACCTCGTGCAACCAAAACTCACATTTGGAGAACTTGGCGTACAAGCTCTCCCTCCTCAAGGTCTCCAAAACCTCTCTCAGATGCTCCTCGTGCTCCTCCTGCGTCTTGGAATAAACCAAGATGTCATCAATGCAAACTATCACAGACCGATCCAGCATCGGTCTACACACGCGGTTCATGAGGTCCATGAACGCGGCAGGAGCATTGGTGAGCCCAAACGGCATCACCACGAACTCATAATGGCTATAACACGTCCGAAACGTTTTCTTCTCTACATCCTCCTCTCTGACCCTCATTTGATGATAACCTGAACACAAATCGATCTTGGAGAACCAAGATGCTGCCTGTAACTGGTCAAAGAGATCATCAATCCTCGGGAGTGGGTAACGGTTCTTCACCTTTACCTTATTCAGCTCCCGGTAATCTATACACATCTGATGCGACCCGTCCTTCTTCTTCACAAATAGGATCGGGGCTCCCCAGGGTGAACTGCTTAGACAACTCCTGCATCTTGGGAGGAGCCAACCGATAGGGTGTCTTGGCTATCGGAGCCGCACCAGGAACTAGGTCGATCCTGAACTCTACCTGACGCTCCGGAGGTATTCCAGGAAGCTCCTCCAGGAACACATCAGCGTAGTCTCGCACCACTGGAACCTCGCTCACCGTTGCCTTACCCGCATCTCGGGTATCCATAACGTACGCAACATATCCCGCGCAACCCTGCTGAAGGTAGCGCTTAGCTCTCGCTGTTGAACACACTGTAGGTCCATGTTGTGGCCTCTCGCCGTGTATCACCAACTCTCCCCCACTTGGGGTCCTGATCCGCAAAAACTGTTGTGCACAATCTATCACCGCCCCATTAGGGCTCAACCAATCCATGCCTATAATCACCTTGTTCCCCCACAAAGGGATGGGAACCAAATCCACCAAATAGCACTCCTCAAATAACCTTAGGACACAATCCCTGAGTACTGTTGACGCTCGCACCGATCGATCATCGGCGATCTCTACTTCTAAAGGGCAATCCAACATGCCCGAAGACTCAGTAAACCTCTTGCTAAGCGCAACGGAAACAAATGATGGGGTGGCACCCAAGTCAAACAACACCTGAACAGGAATGCCGTTCACATGGAACGATCCTAACGCATATACACAAAGCACAGATCAATATCATAACATCATAAAAATAAGATAGAGGGAAAGAATCATACCCATCACCACATCGGCTGCGGCGCGAGCCTCCTCATTAGTCAGCTGAAATGCCCGGCTCCTCACCACTGGAGCCTCTGCCTTAACCTGCCGGGCATTTGTAATCCAAAGGGTAGCTAGAGTTGGCGCCTTAGTAGGCGCTGATGTTGTCAACTGGGGGCAATTAGCCTTCTTGTGGCCCCTCTAGTTGCAATGGAAACACAGCAACTCCGATGTCTGAATCACAGGTGCAGGGGCGGTACAATCCCTCCTAAAGTGCCCCGTCTTGCCATACTTATTATAGCCCGACGATCCCAGCCTACATGCCCCCTCATGAGGCATGCCGCATTTCTTGCAGTGGCTCGGTCCTGACTGGCCTTTCCGCCTACCATTTGGTCCCTTGGGCTTCTTCCCCGAAGCCCCTCCTTCCTGACCCTCCTCCGTCTTCCTCTTCCGGATGTGCTCCAGATCTATCTCCCTCTCCCTTGCCCTGGCAATCATAGAGTCTAGGGTACGGCAAGCTGAAAAACTAACATGCTCCCGAATATCAGCTCGTAGCATGTCATGATAGCGGGTCCTCCTCAAATCCTCATCACCCGCGTACTGGGTCACCAGCAACGCCCTCTCCCGGAACTTGGCGGTGATCTCCGCCACAGTCTTCATCGTCTGTTTCATGAACTCCCTGGCCAGCTGCTGAAGCTCGACAGTCGGTGTAAACTCCGCCCTGAACCTAGTCGCGAAGTCCAACCAAGTCATAGCCTCGACAGCTGAGGCTCCCAACGAGTCACCCACGGACTCCCACCAATCCCTAGCTCGATCTCGTAAACACCCTACTGCAAAACTCATCTTCGACCCCTCAGGTCAGAAGCTAATCATCTGTGCAGACTCAATGTCTGCAATCCATCCTCTGGCAGCTATGGGGTCCTTCGCCCTGTGAAAATCCGGCGCACCACTACCCTGGAAGTCCTTGAAGGACAGTGTGCGAGATCCCGACTGGCCAGATGCCATGTCGCTCCTAAATGCCCTGAGGCGATCCTCCATCAACTCCAATACCCTTCCTTGATCGACCCGAAGATAATGGGGGTCGACTCAAGGATGCCTCTGGTGATCACTGACGTGATGAACTCGTATAGCCCCTCATCTACTGGCTCGGAACCTGATCCCGAACCCGATCCCTCTCCTGAACTGCCAACTGCTGGCCTCAAGCGTAGTACCACCATTTTGAAAGACAAAAATAATAATTATTAGCGATACTGATACCTCTGGAGGGATCATACCTACTACAAGTTCCATGGTCTTATCTTGGCCTTCCTTAGTTCAGATACGGATCCTCTGCTTTCAGTAGTACGGGCCGATACTACCTTCCACATCTATCCGTACCTTCTCCAAGGACTGCCTTGACTCCACCAGGTCCCCTTCACTACCGCTGATCACTGCTATACTCATCCTAGGCTTGCCCCAGGAAAATCTCTAACTCCACCCTACCCGATCCTCAGCTGCTGAAGGCCTCCTTGTAATGCCAATTAGTCATTACCTAAATACCATCACATGTGGTGAGGCTCAGATAATCCTTCGAGTAACAGACTCGGCTCTACACGGTTAGACTCAGGCAAAAGCCGCGCAGTAAGGCCAAATCCAGCACTCTAAGATTATTCAACCCTGATCACATGTGACGTAACGTATTCATCAAATTTCTAACTCCCATCACTCAGAGTCCCACGAAGCACAAAGCAAGCAGCATTCAGACACAAGGAAACAATCTCAGGCAAATTCGTCCTCATAGAGAAAAGCTGCA
Source organism: Lactuca serriola (assembly GCF_051521515.1). Taxonomy (NCBI): domain Eukaryota; kingdom Viridiplantae; phylum Streptophyta; class Magnoliopsida; order Asterales; family Asteraceae; genus Lactuca; species Lactuca serriola. The sequence goes on from NC_136411.1 coordinate 331,933,741, forward strand.
CTAGCATACAATGCTAAACTCATACTATCAGGCATAACCCTAACAGGCTATCCTACTGCTGTCTACTCAATTCTAGCATGCAATTTTCATACACTGAAGCACATAAATCAGGCACGTAAGGCATCACTCCTAGATCCTTAGTCCTATTCTAGCATGTTGTTCTAATGAAACTGATAAACATAACATAAGCTGGTATGGGTACTTTGGGGAATACTTACTTGAGCTCGGCCGGTCGCGCACATCACACACTTCATTCCTTCTTAAAACTCTTTACTTAGCTTTTCGGAAAATATTTTCTTCTTTAAAATCTTTTAAATCCCTTTATTTGAGTTCAGACACCCCCGAAGGCGTGTCCGAATCCCTCAAACCAGGGCTCTGATACCAATTTTTAACGTCCCAAAAATACGAGCAAAAAATTTCATTTTTAAAACATACACTTTGCAAAACATTAGAAATAAAACATTCACTGATCATATCATTTCATAACAGATGTTGCTTGTCTGGAAACCATTTTATAAAACTTAATACTGTCAGAGTACAAATCCCCAGGAAGATCCCATAGTGCGGAATACAAAGCGTGTGTGTGATGTACCGCTACCGTGCCGGCTCCTTCCCCTTTGAAGAAGAGGTAACTGAAACCAAAACTGAAAATTGTAAGCACGAAGCTTAGTGAGTTCCCCCATCTTACCACATACCATACAATCACATATCATGCACACTGCCGGGCAATTCTGGGGTGCCCGACGTACCCGGCACGGCCATTCTAGGGTGCCGACCTACCCGTGTCAAGCCGTTCTGGGGTGCTGACTACCCATGTCAAGCCATTCTAGGGTGCTGACTACCCATAGGTCCAAACAACTGATCCTCGGGGACTATTTCACCCCTACTGCTACTATCACATATATCATAACATAACATATTATCAGACATATTTGGGGTGTCCGATCTACCCTTCGATCCTAACGACCGAACTTGGGGACTATTCCCCTCCTACTACCACTATCACATATAACATATCATGCCAGCATATAAACATATCATCACATACTGTCATACATATCTGGGGTGTTTGACCTACCCTTCGGTCCTAACAACCGAACGCTACTACTATCAGATATACGTATCATGCCAGCATATAACATATCAGGTAGTAGCAAACCTACATGATATCACAAAGACAATCATCTAACATACAGCTCCTACTGGTGGGCCGGCATTGTGGCCGTAGACCCACCACTACTGAAAGGTAACTCACCTCAAAGTAGCCGCTGATCTGCATGGGAATTGACTGTCTTCTGCTGCTGTTGTCTCGGAAGACCTCCGGCTAAAATCCCCACAAAACACCCAGTCAAATACTGCTAATCGACCTCAGGGTAAAATGACCATTTACCCCTAACCGAGCCAAGAGACAAAGTCAAAATCAACTTCCAGTTGACCCGATTCGCCGAGTTGGCCTGCCAACTCGCCGAGTCCCCATCCCTTTGTCTGACCATAACCCCGTCTTTACTCGTTGAGTTAGGCGTTGACTCGACGAGTTTTCCTTTTAATCCAAGGACCAATAGTCCTTCATCCTACTCGCCGAGTTGTATGAACAACTCGCCGAGTTCATCTTCATCCAAAGAACATGCTATGCTGAGACTCGCCGAGTTGTATGAACAACTCGCCAAGTCTGTTCTTGAGGCAAGAAGATTGCCTTGGACTCGCTGAGTCAGGGCATTGACTCGCTGAGTTCCTTCATGGGTGAGTCTGGCTTCCGACTCACTAAGTCACACCCCATGACTCACTAATCCACTCCGCAAACACAAAAAGGGAAAACTCGGGGACTCGCGACTCGACTCGCCGAGTCTATCGCATGCAAATAATGGCGCCATATCTTGAGGGCGAACACTACTGCCCCCAACTCTAAATCGTGGGTGGGATACCTCGTCTCATGAGGCTTCAGCTTCCTCGATGTGTATGCTATCACATGCCCTCTCTACATAAGCACCGCAGCCAGCCCTGATATAGACGCGTCACAGTACACCACAAAATCCTCCATTCCCTCTAGATGGGCTAACACTGGGGCTTCGCATAATCTCTAGCGAAGAGTCTCAAATGAGGTCTGCTGCTCGGGACCCCAAGTAAAAGCAACGCCCTTCCGGGTCAATCTGGTGAAGTGAACGAAAATCTTGGAGAAATCCCTAATAAATCTCTGATAGTAGCCGGCCAACCCTAGAAAACTCCTGATCTCGATGGGGGATCTCGGCACCTCCCAACTTATAACAGCCTCAATCTTGGCCGGATCGACCAATATCCCATTCTGGTTAACGAGATGTCCTAAAAATTGGATCTCTCGTAACCAGAAATCACACTTGGAGAATTTGGCATAAAGCCTCTCCGATCTCAATACTCCAAGAATCTCCCTCATATGCTCCTCATGTTGCTCTCTGGATCTCGAATACACTAGAATATCGTCTATGAACACAATCACCAATCGTTCCATCATTGGCATGCATACTCGGTTCATGAGATCCATGAATGCTGCTGGTCAATTGGTGAGCCCAAAAGGCATCACCACGAGCTCGTAATGTCCATAACGAGTCCTAAACGCCGTCTTTTAGATATCCTCATCCTACACCCTCATCTGGTGATATCTAGACCTCAAGTCTATCTTGGAGAACCAAGAAGCTCCCTGCAACTGATCGAACAAATCATCGATCCTCGGTAGTGGATAACAGTTCTTGACCGTCAATTTGTTCAACTCCTGGTAATCAATGCACATCCGGTGTGAACCATCCTTTTTCTTGACAAAAAGGATCGGCGCTCCCCACGAAGAGCTACTCGGTCGGATGAATCCCTTCCCCAACAGCTCCTGAAGCTGCGAGGATAACTCCTGCATCTCCGGTAACGCAAGGCAATAAGGTGCCTTGGCAATAGGCGCCGCCCCCGGAACCAAATCGATGTGAAACTCCATCTGCCTCTCGGGAGGCACACCCGGCAACTCCTCGGGGAAAACATCCGAAAACTCTCGCACTATCGGAACCTCACCGACAGAAATCGGCCTCTTTGCGGCAACTCGTGTATCCATCACATAGGCTACAAACCCTCTACAACCCTGTTGTAGACTCTGTCTCGCTCTGGCAGCCGAGCAAAATGCTGACCCAGATCGGGTACCCTCACCATATACCGTAAGTACTCCCCAACTTGGGTCTCGTATGGTCACCAACTGACGCTCACAGTCAATAACAGCTCCGAGCCGGCTCAACCAGTCCATGCCCACGATGACACAGACATCCCCCATCGCAATCGGTACCAAATGTATCGGAAACTCAACACCAAAAATCTCGAGTACACATACACGAATCTCATCAATAGCAAAAACCCCTCGCTCGTCGGCTATAGAAACTCACAGAGGTCGACTCAATGCTTGTCGTTGGATACTGATGTGCTGACTAAATATTAAAGACACGAAAGATCAACTCACACCCGAGTCAAATAACACCAAAGCAGGTACAGAATTCACAAGGAAGGTACCAAAGCATACAACAATATAAGCATAATATCTCAAACTCAGCATAACTAAATAAAAGAATACATATCGGCAAGGACATCGGGCGTTGCGCGGACCTCCTCCGCTGTCAACTGAAAGACTCTCTCGCGAGCCTTCGGTGCATCGGCCTTCACAGGTCGGGCCTCGGTGTCTCTAGTAGCAGCAGGTGCAGATCCCTGAGCTGATCCCTGAAGTAGCTGTGGGCACTCGGCCTTCCAATGGCCAGTCTGGTTGCAGTGGAAGCAAACTGCAAACCCCTTGGGGCCATCCCTCTCGAAACGCCCCTCCATGCCACACTTGTAGCACACCCCTGCTCTACACACTCCCTCATGGCTCTTGTCACACTTCCCACAAGTGCGGCCCTTCGGTCCTCCAGATCGTGAATCAGCGGGCTTTACCCGCTTGGCTGCCGGCTGAGACTGTGTCGGCCGCCTATCCCTCCTCTGAGACTTGGCCTCCTCCCTGGCCTGAGTCTCTAGCTCGATCTCCCTCTTTCCGGCATTTTCCTGGAGCTCGTCAAATGTCCAATATGTCAAGTTTGCCATGAACTCATGAATGTCTCTCCTCCATATGCTCAGATATCGACTCATACGTTCCTGCTCAGAAGACACACGCTCAGGGAAAAACAACGCCCTCTCGTGAAATATCTGTGTAATCACAGTCACGGACTCCGTCCCCTGCTTGAGGGAAAAGAACTCCTGGGCTAGATGTTCCCTCTATACAGAGGGAGCATACTCATCTCGAAACATGGTGGTGAACCTCTCCTAGGTCACTGCCGTAATCTCCGCGGGAGTAAATTCAGCTGTCACAAACTTCCACCAATCCTTCGCTCCCAAGAGAAGCTGGTTCAGCGCGAATCGTACCCTCAGATGCTCAGGACATGAGCATGTGTAGAAGCATCCGTTAATGTCAGAGATTCACTTCATCATGACTATCGGATCCTGAGTCCCGACAAACTCTGGTGGCTTCATGTTGCTGAACTTTCGGTACAGCAACGAGTCACCCACCTATGGCCTAGCGGCAGTGACAACTGCAGTGGCTGCAGCAGCAGCCGCCTCAGTCAGAGTAGCATATCGCTCGTTGAATGCCTCAATCAGTGTGGTCTTGATAGACCCAAACATCTCCGGTATCTCAGCCCGAATGGCTGCGGCCACCTCCTCGTGAATCATCCTACAGATCTCCTCATCACTAGTACCACTGGTACCACTACCTCCTGGGTTGTGGCGTGTTCCCACCATGATGCTTCTGACATATGACATAAAATAATCAGATACTCAACCGAGATTACTCACACTCGATCAACCGTTCCTACTTGTTCCTTAGCACCCTAAGGATTCTTACTTGGGATGTTTACCGATCAGGTGCTTTCAGTAGTACGGGCCCAATACTACCTTCCATACCGTATCCATATCCACACCAAGTCCTCCTTGTATGATCCCAATTCGCAAGTACTCTATACCCCCTGAATTCTGCCTACTCTCAAGCAGACTTCTCACAAGCTACTCTCTGCTACCTACATGCACTAAAAGCAACTCACAGTAGCATAAACTCCTAGGCTAAGGCATCATATATCAGTCCACCCTAGTCCTAAGATATGATTTACCTAGCCCACTCTAGCATGCATAGCACATCACATAATATCTCATAACACATAATGTAAGTGTATTTTGGGAAATCACCGTTCAGGCACTGGCTGATCGTACACACTTCTCCTTTTTTCTTTTCTCAAAATCCTTTACTCTTGTTAGAAAAATTGGTTCTTTTATGAAAGATTTTCTCAAATCCTCAGTTTGAGTTCAGATACGCTCGAAGGTGCATCTGAATCCCTCAAACCAAGGCTCTGATACCAACTTGTAATGACGTGAAAATTTAAAACATTTTTTTTCATTTTTCAAACATAACATGTCTCATACAAATCATGTCGGCGTCTTCCTGCGATCCTCGCTGGTACCTGAAACACATATCACATAACACGGTAAGCATAAATGCTTAGTGAGTTCCAAAAAATACACATACAGCACATAAGCCACTCGAGGCTATAAATCGGTATGATCCTCCGGTCAATGTGTCTCATCGAGACCCTCCAGTCCCGTAGCTCGTTGGACCTTCCGGTTTAGTCTAGCTCATTGGACCCTTCGGTCCGGTCTGATTGAGGACCCTTTGGCCTCATGAGTCATTGGACCCTCTGGTCCGGACTATATAACGCATAGCATACATATAACACAATGCACATAAATCTCAAACATACACATACACATAAGACCCTCTGGTCTACACATAGATACCATTCAAGGTAATGTATAGTGAGAAGATTCACCTCGTATGATGTCTAGTAACTCACGTGCTCGATATCCCCAAACTCGAAACAATGACCTAGCTCCCGCCTAATTACATCAAGTAATTATCTCAAATCAATAACGGCTCTCAAGGTTAGACCAATCCCTTCCAAAGTTCTCTCAAAAGGCTAAAAGACCATTTTACCCCTCTAATGGTCCAAAAGTCCACACGTTTACCAAACCCTAAAAGTCAACGAAAGTCAACTGTAGGGATTTACATTGTGCGTACCGGCTCTGTACATGGGGCGTACTCCGCGGTCATCCAGAATCGGGGTACTCGACCCCCCTATGCGGCGCATACTAGGATTACGCCTAACGTAAGTCCCAGTTTCATACTTTAGTAATTTTGGTCTGAATAGATTAAGACATAAGCTCATATCTCAGATCCAAGCACTCTATTGTCTCTTAAGCCATAAAGTCGAAACCTTTAAGTCTTTTCATGGCTGTAAAGGTCACCAATCACTTCAAACACATATCCTATTTCCCCATTAAGCCCTAATCTCATGCATGACTTGATCTTAATGTCCAAGATTGGATTTTTATGGATCTACAACACAAAATACACTAAAATGAAGTAGATCAAGGTCCATGGAGTTCCTTTGCTCAAAAATTCTCCACCTTTGGGATTTAAACCCTAAAAATGCTCCTATATGAAGTTCATAACCAAAGAGTGGTAAAGTTTGAAGCTTTTTACCTTTAAGAGAAGCTCCCCACTCAGTTGAGCTTAGATCTAGAAGCTTGGACTCCAATCTTTCCTCTTCAAGGCCCTCTCTTCTTCTTCACAAGCACACAAAGAAAATTTTAAGCTCAAAAACACACACACACACACACAAGCATAGAACGAAGGTTTAGTTCTCTTAGGGTTTCACTCACTGGAAATGGTGGCTGGGATGGAGGCTATAGCATTCCTTTTATAGTGCTCAAGTCTCATTTAGGGTTTCATATCTAAGCCCAGTACGCCCAGCGTACTGGGTAGTATCCGCGTCAAGAGCACGCTCATGAGTACGCACAACGTATTCTTCAGTATGCCCAGTGTACTCATTTCCTACAAATTCCTTCCATGGGCTAGTTTTGACAACTTGGAAAAGAAAAGGGATTAAATTGAAATAACTGATTTCTGGATGTTACACCTTCACTACATCCAACCACCTCCTTTGCCTCATGTTTAGGTAAGGGTGATCCATAAGATATTCCAGCCTCTTATGGTCTGTGTAGATGGTACATCGAACTCCATAAAGATAGTGGCACCAAACTTTTAGAGCGAAAACCACCTCCCCCGATTCCGAATCATGGGTGGGATACTACACCTCATGAGGCCTTAGCCTCCTCGAAGCGTATGCAATCACATGTCCTCCCTACATCAAGACAACACCCAACACTGAAATGGATGCATCATAGTAGACCACAAAAATCCTCAACTCCCTCGGGGAGGTCAAGCACTGATGCCTAAAAAAGTCTCTGACAAATTTCTCGAATGACGTCTACTGCTTAGGCCCCCAACTAAACACAATGTCCTTATTCGTCAACTTACTAAGAGGAACTGTAATCTAGGAGAAATCTCGAATGACTCTCTGGTAATATTCTATCGGATCGAGGAAGATCTAAATCTAAAATGGAGACTTCATCACTTCCCACCTCAACACCGCTTCTATCTTGGCTCGATCAACCAAAATACCATGTTGATTGACGAGATGCTTGAGAAACTAAACCTCGCACAACTAGAACTTACACTTGGAGAACTTGGCATAAAGTCTCTTCATCCTCAAGACCCCAAGAATCCCACGCAAATGCTCCTCATGCTACTCTCTGGTCTTTGAAAACACCAATGTGTCATCGATGAAGACAATCACTAACCGATCCAAAATAGGCCTACACACCCGGTTCATGAGATCCATGAACGCCTTCGGTACGTTGGTAATTCTAAAATGCATCACCACGAACTCATAATGCCCATAAAAAGTTTGAAAGGCCATCTTCTGAATTTCCTCATCTCGCACCCTCATCTGATGGTAGCCAGACCTCAAGTTAATTTTGGAAAACCAAGATGCCTCATGTAACTGATTAAAGCGGTCATCAATCCTACGTAATGGATAACGGTTCCTCACCATCACCTTGTTCAACTCCCGGTAATCAATACATATACGGTGTGAACCATCCTTCTTCTTAACAAAAAGGATCGGTGCTCCCCATGGAGAACTGCTCGGTCGAATAAACTCATTTCCTAACAACTTCTGAAGCCGAAAGGATAACTCTTGCATCTCAGTAGGTGCAAGATGATACGGTTCCTTGACAATTGGCGTCGCACTAGGGATCAAATCGATCTGGAACTCAACTTTCCTTTTAGGAGGCACACCCGGCAACTCCTCTGGAAAGACATCAAGGAAATCACACATAATAGGAACATTAGAAATAGAAACCAATATCTTCTCGTCAACCACTGTATCCACTACATATGCCAAATAACGCATACACCTATGCTGTAAACTTTTCCTCGCTCTCGCAGCAGAAAAAAAAAGTTGATCCAAACCTGGTACTCTTGGTGTAGATGGTCAGCACTCCCCTGGTAGGATCTCGAACCATCACCAACTACTGATCACATTCAATCAGAGCCCCAAATGGGCTAAACCAATCCATACCCAGGATAACACAGACATCTCCCATCGCATTAGGGATAAGATATATCAGATACCCAACACCAAAAATCTCTAGCACACAACCCTGATTGATGCCAGTAGCATAGACTAGGTACTCATCAGGTATAAAGACTCTCAATGGCCTGCTCAAGGCCTCCCATGCAATACTAAAACCATGACAAAAATGATGACACAAAAGACTGACTCATACCCGAGTCAAACATAACAAGTGTAGGTACAAAATTCACAAGGAAAGTACTTATCATGAGCAATATCATAAGCAACATAAATAACTAAAGAATACAAACCAGCCACGATGTATGGAGCGGATCTGGCCTCCTATGTTGTCAACTGAGATGCTCTCCCTTGAGCCCCTGGGGCCTCGGCCTTCCCTTGCCGGCCAACAGTAATACGCATGGTCATGGGGGCCAGAGTCTAAACCGCCCTAGATGCAAGTTGTGGACACTCGGCCCTCAAATGACCCGTTTGGTTGCAAATAAAGCAAACTCGAAATCCCTTGGACCAATTCTTAGCCATATGCCCCTCCATGGCACACATGTAGCAAATAGCCTCCGACTAACAGGTTCCCTCATGTACCTTACCGCACTTGTTGCAAGTACGGCCCTTCTGGCCTCCAACTCTCGAGTCAACAGGCTTTGGCCGCTTAGTCGCCAGCTACGACTACACTGGTCTCATATCACTCACTGGAATATCTCTGTCCTCTCTCACTTGTGTCTTCAGCTCCATCTCTCCCCTCCTAGAATTGGTCTACAGCTCAGCTAATGTTTGATACGAGGTGTTAGCCACAAAATCATGGATATCCCTCCTCGGAATACTCAGATACCGAATCAAACGTTCCTGCTCAATCGACACATGCTCAGGGAAAAATAGATCCCTCTCATGAAACATCATGGTGATCTTAGTCACCGTTTCTATCTTTTGCTTGATAGATAGTAACTCCTCGGCCAACCTATCTCTCTCTCTCTCTTTCTCAACCATTAGTACGAACTCATCTATGAACATCTTAGTAAATCTCTCTTAGGTTACTACAAAATTCCTTGCAAGAGTATAATAATCTTTCACAAATTTCCACCAATCCTCCGCACCCAAGCGAAGAAGGTTTAATGCGAAATGAACCCTCAAATTTTTCGGACAAGATCAAGTGTAAAAACAACCCTCCATATCAGAAATCCATCTCATCACAACATTCCAGTCATAGGTCCCATCAAACTCTAGCAGCTTCGTGTTGTTAAACTCCCGGTACCACAACGAATCACCCCGTTATGGTCTCGAAGCAGCAACGGTTGCGGTAGCAGAAGCCTCAATAACAGTGGCATAGCGCTCGTCGAAAGTCTCAATCAGCATGGTCTTAATAGATCCAAACATCTTTTGTATAGCTCTTCTGATTATTGTGGCCACCTCGGCGACAATAATCCTACAAATATCATCATCACTGGTACTCAGCTTATCGAGGTTGTTGGAGCATGAACCTTGGGTAACCACCATATTGAAACACACAAGAAAACCATCAGAATCATGCTAAAGAGCATACATAAAAACCCACACATTCCTACAAGTTCCTTAGTTCCTTAAGATTCCTTCTTGAGCCACATATAGATCCAGTGATATAAATAGTACGGGCCCAATACTAATTTCCACACCAACCCATACTCATCCCAAATCGTACTCCTAACACCCTATGTCACGAGAACTCTATTTCTCAAGATCAGCTATATACTCGCCCTGCTGGATCCTCTGAACCACTATTATGCATCTAGGTACTCATTCTAAGCTTCTCCCCGACACCGCTTCGCCTCATAAGATCTTCGTTATCCTCGCCATTTGCTTTATGCATGCCAATCGTACACGACACGTGACTCGATAGACAGTCGAATAAAAGAATATACCTCAAGTCCACAACCAAGCAAGGAATAGGAAGAAAGGCTAAACCAAGCATTCTAAGCCTATAAAACCCTAACTATATACAATCATACAGCATACACTAAGCAAATAGTAGTGATAGATTCAATCAAATAAAGGAACCTCCTAGGCCAAAGGCATCACAATTTAGGCAACCCTATCACACTTTTCTTGTAGGATCCTTAGCCTACCACTAGCATGCAGTTCTATCAGTTCATAAGATATCAGCTCTACACTACTCATAAAAAAATATAGACATTTTGGGAAACTACCGCTTGGTCTCTGACTGATTGTACACACTGGTACATTGGGTTTAGAATTCCATTAAAGTTCATCCAAATCCCTCAAACCAGGGCTCTGATACCAACTTGTAACATCCAAATTTTCAAACCTAATTTTTCATTTTAAAATCCATAGAAAAACAGGTTTCATAAAAACAATCCCAAAAAAATCATAATGTCAAATACAATCCCACATCAAAATATCAGAGTGTCCTAAAATATCCAATAACAACATCTCCAAGCGAATGTGTAAAATAAAGCCTTCTCTTTCCCAAGATCCTCAGAAGTACCTGAAACACATTAATCAACAACTGTAAGAACAAAGCTTAGTGAGTTCCCCAAGATATCTTAAACATCACAACACATAAAACAACTATGTGTTATCAAAAACCCTAAAGACTACCCAAAGTCTCAATGGACAAATAGCACGCCCCCTGGGTTATTAGCAACCATGGAGACTACCCAACATCTCAACACATATAAACAACACATACACAGTAATAGCAATTAGACCCAACTAGGCATCACATGTATGTGTGTGTGTATATACACATATAAACCACACATCCAAGCTTTGGGACAAAAGAACCAAAATGAAGAGTAAGCAAGATCTATTTAAATAAGCTCCAAGATTTGAAATGTATACCTTGAAAAGGTACACAATAGGATGAAGTCTCAGGATCTATAAGCTAGATTGCACCACCACTTCTTGAATGATCTTCATCCTAGCACCAAACGCTCAAGACTCACTTTCGAAGCTTCAAAACTCTCATACACAAGCTAGGGTTTGGTTATAGGGTTTAGAGGGAGTAGAGGTTGGATGAGAGAATGTCCAAAGGAGGGAATATATGCTTAAATAGGCATCACACTCTAAAATTTTGGGTCTAGCAATTGTACGAGTACGCCCGACGCACTCATAGGTACACCCAACATACTCCCTCCCCTACCTTGACTTCGTCAAAGACTTATGCTCGGCGTACAAGGCTAGTACGCCCAGAGTAAGTGACCAAAATGCAACTTACAACAACTTCAAAGGCTGAAAAACAAAATACCTAACAAAGGGTGTTACAATTAAAATCAAGATACATGAGTGCTTTTTCTCTACAACTTTGTTATACATTGGTTTGCTCTAAAATTATTCGTAACTGGCAGTCATACAGAGTATGTCCATCTATAACATGGTGAGTAGATATAAATGTTTAGTCAAAGTTTATTTGTTCCATTTTTATTAACAGAAGAATAGATATTTATGGGTTCCCTCGATGACTTGGTGCAAACAAATAAAGTGATTGGCCGAACCCTAACTAAAGTTGATGTGATTAATTTATCGAGAAATATAATCTTGAACATTGAGGTTGAATCTTATCCATGTCTTAGGTCCATACATATATCTAGAACAAACGAATAGTTGATCTAAGGGTTGAATCCTGATTTGATCAGATTTCGACAATTGAATTGGATGACTTACTCTCTATGGATTATTTGAGAAGTATTAGACCTCGTATAATTGATGACTTTTCCAAATGGAAGACTCATGGAAAGAGTTGGTCATTAGCTATTGATAATATTTCTAATAATAACAACATCCTTTTGGGTTACCCTCATGACCCAATTGAGAGAATAAAAGGAAAAGGGATTAAGGATAAAATTAATCTATTAATTTATCATAGATTGATAAATTAATTAAAAAAACTATTTTTGAGTTAATTAGAAATTAATTAATTCAAGGAGTTAAATACTAATTAATTAAAAGTTAGTTAGTTGGAATATTCAAAAATCCCTAAGGGATAATGTGTTTGACAAAAATAAGGTTTATCCCACATAAGATTGGAGTTGCTTCGAGACTAAGCAATTGCAGCCTATAAATAGCGTGATAGGGGTCAAACCCTTTCACTTATTCCTTGGCGTAGAATTTTCAGCCATTCCATTCTTCCTCTCATTGGACGATTTCTTAACGTTTTCTAGGGTTTGTAGAAATTGATCTTTCTCCTAGTTTTCTTTTGATCCTCTTTTTGGTTTACTTGGGTGTGAATCATTAGATGGATTCTATTTTGGATCCTCCCACCCAAAGCAAGGTGGAAAGGACAAAATCGCAAGTCATAAAGTCTCTAGATGCCAGAGAAGTATGTTATTCTATCTATTTAAGTAGTTGTAGTAATAGATTGAAACCTAGATCTTTATAGATTACATAAACACATAGGGGTTGTCTAAGTCTTCCGCTATTATATTCATGTGTTTAAAATGCCCTATGACCTAACAAAATATCTGGGAGTACAATTAGGAACTGTTGATTCTAGTTATGTTGCGTCATGGGCTTATGTTTTGTATCCGGATTGGGCCTGTCCATCTATGATTGTCTAGTAGGGTTTTACTATAAATAATGCATGCATTAGAGATAGTCGTGATTATCATTTTATTATTTTGTAACCCTAAGCACATCTACAGTCGAAGTTCTTAATCGAGCTCTTCTGAGGTGTTGAAGTTTAATCATACGACATATTTAAAGTCATTCTTGTGTTCATAATTACGTTCTTAATTGTTTGTCTGCATAGAATCTATCGATCCTAATAGAACTTAGTTCTAACAATTGGTATCAGAGCAGGAGACTGTGTGATCAATACACATTCCTTATGTGTTAACAATTCTTTAGGGTTTCCGCTTTTATCGAATATAAAAGAAGTCGTCTTCTTCCTGTCGACGGTCTTTTTTTTTTTTTTGAAAAAACCCTAATCTCAAGTTACAGGTCTTATTCTAGCGGCTCACCATGTCTCTCGAAGATTCTCAAACAAATCCCATCAACATCTCTAACAGTATTGGATCCACTACCAAGATTCCCATTTTTTACACTCAAGACTATGAAGTATGGGCGCACCACTTTGAAGATTATGTGGTCGGATCTAAAGCTAATGGTTATCTCATCTGGGAAGCCATCATGCTTGGGCCGTTCGTTAATTCTGGAACGAACACAACTGTTAACACTCAAAAAGAATATAACAAGCTGGTGGCAGACGAAGACAAGATGCCATAGGATGAGAAGGACAAGTTGCTAAGTAACGTGAAGGCCATGAGAATAATCAGATTTGCCTTGCAATCTAACACTTTTCGGTTAGTTGGTTCATGCACGACGGCCAAAGAAATCTGGGATTGATTGAAAGAACTTTACTCAACCGATGAAGATCTGCAACACACCATTCAAACCTTGTTGCTCTCCGAATTTGGATTTTTCGAACAGAAACCGGAAGAAAAACTAATACAAACTTTTGATCGATTCAATCATCTCCTAAGTAAGATGATCAAGCATGGAATAGAAAGAAAGTTGATCGAGCAGAAGGTAACCTTCATGAACGGTCTGAGACTAGAATGGATGGATGTGGTTTCAACAGTTAAAGTTCATGAACAGTTTAAATCTTACTCACTAGCGAAACTTGTGGGAATACTTAAATCCCATGAAAGTGTTGTAACCAAGGAGGAGAAAGTTGTTTCGGGTATGGGATCGTTATCCCTTGTCTCAAAAGGAAAGAGTATCGCAGAAGAAGAAGAGGAGTCGGATTTATCTGAGTGTGACCTTACAAGTGAAGAATATGCTATGATGGTCACCAATCCAAAGAAGTTTGCACGAAGAAAATTTCCTATCAATAAGAACCGAAATTGGCAGGTAATATAGTTCTGAGAAGGTGAAAGATGAACCGAAAATTACTTCTCAAAAGTATGATGACAAAAAGGAGAGCAAGCTTACAGGAGACTCTGGGTTCGACTGCAATTACTGTCATGGCAAGAACCACTTTGCCAAAGATTGCATGCTAAGGAAAATGGCTGAGAAATGAGATAGTGAAGACGATGAGGCGTACTACATGCGAAAGTTGGAAGAGATCAAGAAAAAGAAGGCTTCTAATAGTTCTATGAATGCCTTGATTGTGCAGGAAAATGCAGAAGAAGATGAGTTCGGTGGTGTTGAAGTTTGGTCAACCGATTCTGAAGATGAAGAGGTGAGAAAGCCTACTCATGGAAAAGCTTATGTGGCAAAGGATGCAAGTTCGGCAGGAAGATGTTTGATGGTCACATCTGGTGGATCAACCGAAAGTCCAAATAAGGAGTCGAACCAAACTGAGGACAAATGCTTTGCAGCCAAGCCCGTGAGCGAGAAGATCAAAGATTGTGATCGGTTGATCAAAATGGTACACTCCATACTTGAATCACTTGAAGTTCCAGTAACGATTATGAAAAAGAATTAAATGAATTTAAATTTAAATTTTCTAACTTAAGTGGTAGTCTCATACAAACTCGCTTAGCAAATTCTAACCTAACTGACCAACTCAGCAGGGTGTCTTCAAAAAGTGAGGAGAGAAGGATGTGGATTGAGCTGAAGGAGGCGGAGTTAACTAGGGCTAGGGATGAAAGTATTTATTTGCAATGAGACAATTTAAAATTTTTGAAATAAAGGAATGTTTTTTGTTTAATTGCTAAGCGCTTATATACTAATATTGCTCAATTGCATTTAAGTTGTGAAATAGGGAAAAAGATTCATAAGATGATCTTACCCTTCCTTGAATTTAAGGAAGATGAGGTTATTGTTGAGTGTGAATCAATAGTGTCCTCAGAAGAGACATCCAATGCTTACAAAATTGGACTGGATAAAATAGAGACCTTCATTGACTCTAAGCAACATAAATGTATGCTCAAAAATCTTTTAGATGAAAATGATAAGTTAAAAATTATGTTCGAAACTATTCAATCATTTGACTCGTCCAACGCTAAATTAATTTCAGAAAATAAAATGAACGTAGAAAATACGTCTGAATTTGATGAAGAAAGTGAGATGAGCGAAATCTCAGTTGAAGACGTGGTTGATTGCTCTGAGTTCATGAAGAGTGAAACCGAAAATGAGAAACCCCTCATTTCTGAAAATTCGGTGGAATACGCTCGCCTATAAAAGGACAAGCCACATAAACTGAAGGAGAAGGCAATGGTTTATAATAAGGTTCAAACTATGCCGAATCAAGTCTATTCTGTTACAGGAGTCACTGCAAAACAAACAACAGAGTTAAAAATCTTAGTTGACAAAAATAATGTTGAAGGATGCGACGATTACTTCTGGTCGGCCCCTATTGACAACGCAGACGAAACCATTGGCTTATCTAAGCAAACTTCATGGAAAGTTAAAGGAAGATATGTTGTTGAACCTATCAACAAACCCTCGAGTTTCGACAAACCAAGCACAAGTGGAACAAAATAAATCCCTGAAGACCAATGAGAAAACCAGTTGTTCCAACTAAGACAACCGAAACTCAAAAGAAAAGGCCAAAATCAAGTTTTAACATTCACAAATCTCAGAAGGAGTTAGCTGAACAGAAACGCCAAAGAAATCAAAGATACAATAAAAATCTGAATGAGCAAAAACGTTATTGGCAATCTCAAAATCCCAACTACCTACCTCCTAAGAAAGAATCAATTAACAAAGGAAAGGAAAAGAAAATTTCAGTCCAAATTCCTACTATTCCAATGCTCATAACCGAATGTCTAGTTTCGGTCCAAACGTCAAGACTAACAACCAATCGTCTACTTTTGGTTCCAACATCAGCACTCAGAACCGAAAGTCAAGTTTCGATCAAAAGTCTAGTTTCGGTCCATCCAACTCCCAAAGAAAATTCAATTCAGTGAAGGACATCATAGGAAAGAGAAAGCTTGATTCTGATTTTGATATCAATAATAAGAAAAACTCAGCTAACCGTAGAATACAAAAGAAAACACCAAAACCATCTAACAACACACCATTGAATACACTAAAATTTAAACAAGATAAAACCAAAATCAAGGTGTATACCATCAAAAGAAAAGATCAATCCACTCTAATAAAAAGAACTTATTTGGTTGATATTTCTACTACAATTCCTTTTTCTATGAAAACCTCACAAGGACCCAAGAAACTTTGGGTTCCTAAATCTGCTTGAATGTACAGGTGATAAGTGACGAGCAGTTGGATGATGAATCGTATATAGACAGTGGCTAGTCACGTCATATGACAGGAAGGAAGGAAGAGGTGAGGGAGTTTCGGTCCCTAAAGGATGGTGGATGTGTGAAGTATGGAAATAACTCATATGGGACAATCAAAGGATATGGTATGATAACCAGCGGAGACTTCTAGATTCGAAAAGTAGCGTATGTGGAAGGATTGCAGCATAACCTCATCAGTGTGTCACGATTAGTTGTGGGAACAGGCTTGAAGGTTACATTTGATGATGAGGGCTCTGAAATAATTAAGATGCAATCCAAAAAGGTTCTATTAAAGTCTGAATGCAAGGGAGAGATGTATCCTTTGAATCTCAACCCAGTTCGAGGAAAACCAACAATATGCTTGTTATCAAAGGCAAACACTGATGAGAGCTGGTTGTGGCATCGACGCCTATCGCACCTGAACTTCAAAGACATTAATAAGTTGGTTCTTGGTGACCACGTTCGAGGCCTTCCACTTCTCAAGTTTGATAAGGAACATCTGTGTGCAGTATGTTAGATGGGCAAACAAAGCAGAAAAAGCCATCCTACACGAATCAACACAAAGATAGTTGAAGCTCTTGAACTTCTACACATTGACTTGTGTAGACCTTCGGCTATCGAAAGCTTCGGTAGTAGTAAATTCATTCTTGTTATTGTAGATGATTTTTCACGCTTCACCTGGGCTTTATTTCTTAAACAAAAATCAGATGCGACACCCAAGTTGAAGACGTTCATCAAGCAAGTGGAAGTATAGCTGAGGAAGCTTGTGAGAAACATTAGAAGCGACAACGGACTTGAATTCCAGAATAAAGAGTTTGAGGATTTTCTGGCTGAAAAGGGGATATCTCACAACTTCTCGGCCCCTTATACCCCACAACAGAATGGGATTGTTGAAAGACGAAACTGTTCCCTATGTGAGGCAGCCAGAACCATGCTAAGTTTCGCTTCTCTTCCGCTATACTTTTGGGTTGATGCAGTTGCAACCGCATGCTACACTCAGAACCGATCCTTGCTCAACAAAATATTCTCAATCACTCCATATGAGATTATAAACAATCAAAAGCCCAATGTTAAATTTGCCAAGTGTTTGGTTCAAGGTGTTTCATCTTTAATTCAAAAGAAAACTGCAATAAGTTTGATGTTAAAGCTGATGAGGGAATTTTTCTTGGTTATTCACTCACTTCAAAGGCATACAGAGTTTTGAACAAACGCTCCAAACGAATTGAAGAAACATATTATGTAACCTTTCATGATAATTACATGAAGAAAGTTCAAAGGAGAGAAAGTGCCTTGGGGGAAATATTTCCTGAATCAGGACAAGTCTCGGTTCCAATATCCAAGTTGTTTGAAGAATACATTCAGCTATTTGATGAACCAGAGAAAACAGCACATCCAGAAGCAAAAGCAGCAGACAACAAAATCAACAATCTCAAAAAGATCATAGATAAAGCTGCCAAAGAAATGGAAAGTGGACCTCCTAAACCGATAGGTGCTCAACCCTCCAACGACTCTCCAAACAACGGCTCAATGTTCAACGGGGAGAGTTCATTAGCACCAAAGATAATCCAAATGTCTTTCGAGGGGGAGAATCCTATTCCATCCCCAACTCATAAAGGTCCAAGCGAGGGGGAGCATACAACTCCAAACCCACCCAATAATAGTCCAATTGAGGGGGAGAATCCGACTTCCACAGAGGATGAAAACTCTGATCCTGACACAGGTTATACTTCGCTAGTCGAGGGTGAGAAAGAGAATACAACTGACGGAGATGATTAATTAGAAATTGAAGAGGAAGTAAATGCAGAGTTGGATCCAGCCTATGACCCAAATTATCCTCCTTTAGTAAAATGGACCAAGGATCATCCCAAAACACAAATCATTGGTGAATCATCTGAGAAATTTCTCACTCGATCTCAATTGAAAGCGAAACAAACTGCATTATTCTCTAAAGTTGAATTCTTTATGTTTAATTCGTTTGTCTCCAAAGTCGAACCAAAAATAGTTAATGTTGCATTTGATCATTCTGATTAGGTACAGGCAATGAAAGATGAGCTCCATGAGTTCGAACGCAATCGAGTTTGGAAACTGATTCCCACACCAAAGGATGCTTCAGTGGTTGGCTTGAAGTGGGTCTTTAGGAATAAATTGGACAAAGAGGGGAACGTCATTAGAAACAAGGCTTGGTTGGTAGTAAAAGGATATTGCCAAGAGGAAGGGATAGACTATGAGGAAACCTTCGCTCCTGTAGCAAAGTTGGAATCAGTTAGAATGTCTCGGGCATATGTTGCTCATAAAAACTTTGAAGTTTTCCAAATGGATGTAAAATGCGCATTCTTGAATGGAGAACTAGAAGAAACAGTGTATGTTGAGCAACCACCTGGGTTCGTGAACGAGAAATTTCCTGATCATTGCTATGTGCTGGATAAATTTGTATATGGTTTAAAGCAAGCACTGAGGGCCTGGTATGAAACTTTAACTCGCTTTTTGAAAATGTCGAAATTTAAGCAAGGTTCGGTTGACCCGACCTTCTTTCGAAAGAAAGAAGGAGAACATCTAATGATTGTTCATATTTATGTCGATGGCATCATCTTCGTCTCCACGAATCCTAGCTTAACTGCTGAATTCAGGAAGTTGATGGAGACTAAATTTGAAATGAGCGCAATGGGTCCGATTAATTTTTTCCTTGGTTTGAATATTAGACAGGGACCAGAAGGTATATTTATCAACCAGGAGGCCTACACAAAGAACTTGCTGGAAAAATTTGGTATGACGGGAGATTCGAAAGGAAAGGTTCCTATGGCATTTTGCACTAAGTTAACACCTTCTCTGGAAAAACTTTTTGTTGACATAACACTATATCGACAAATGATAGGGTCCCTTATGTATCTAACAGCTAGTATACCAGACATTATGTTTTCTGTTTGTTATTGTGCCAGGTTTCAAGCTAATCCAAGAGAGCCTCACATGGTGGCAGTGAAAAATATTTTTCGTTACCTGAAGCGAACCTCATCTCTCGGTCTCTGGTACCCTGCTAGATCTGGATTCTTTATTCAAGCTTTTTTTGATGCTGATCTTGGAGGATGTGGTCTGGACCGAAAGAGCACAACTGGTGGATGCCAATTCCTTGACAGTAAACTTGTTAGCTGACAGTCCAAGAAGCAAACTTGTGTGTAACTTTCAATAGCCGAAGCTGAGTATATAGGGGCAGCATCTTGTACTTCCAAAGTAATATGGATACAAAGTCAACTAAGAGATTATGGGTTGAGTATGAGGAAGATTACTCTCTATTGTGACTCAGAAAGTTCAATAAGAATTTGTCACATTCCAGTGCAACACTCAAAGACTAAGCATATTGCACTTAGATATCATTTCATCAAGGACCATGTAGAAGATGGAAACGTGGAAGTACATTTCGTTCGGTTCTCTGATCAACTGGCTGACCTATTCACTAAAGCCTTACCTGAAGCAAGCTTCAATAAAATTTTACAAGGCCTGGGAATGATGGAAGCAGAGTCGGTACAAAATCCTCAAATCTTTCACTGAAAATCAGACAAGCGAAATAGAGCGAACGCTCGGTCTATTTCGGTTCCGGATTTTTTGGGAACCGAAATGAACCGAACGCTCTGTCTATTTCAGCTCCATAGTTTTCGGGAACCGAACGCTCGGTCTATTTCGGCTCTGGAATTTTTAGGAACCGAAATGAACCGAACGCTCGGCTTATTTCGCTTCATTATTTTAAGATAAGGTTTCGGGTGTACATTTTTCTTATTCTTTTAACTATATTTTTTTATGTGATGTGCCACTTTATTTCCGTTTTTCTGTTTTTCTTACTTTTCAGAAAACTTTAAAAATCCAAAAACATTTTCGTTTTCTGTTTTTATTATTTTTCAGAAAATCTCATAACTACAAAAATATTTTTTTACATAATTTTTTGTTTGTTTGTTTTGTTTGTGTGGTGTTTTTGTTTGCTTGTTCTTTTAATTAGGTCCCAAGTATACTAGTACAACAGAATTTGGAGCTAAGGCAGGTTTGATTCTTTCTATTTGAACTAGTTAAGGGTCCCTAGAAGCATGCTGCTGCATGTTGACCAAAACCTCTACGACTTAGAGAAAGGCCATAATGATTCGATCTATACCTATCGTTTCTTCCCAATCAGGCTGATAAAATGAACTCAAGTCCAGAGCTACCTTACTCTTCTTAAATGAGTTAAGAGTTTTCTGCTTAGTCATGATAATATAGCAGAGCTACTTTCGGTTCTTTAACCCTCCTCCTTACATTCTCCATTAACTTTCGGTTCACCATTGTAACCCTCGAGACTCTCGGTCTTTACCACTGAGGTTTATGGTTGCACAAAAAATTTGTGTTTGTGATCTTAGATACGTACAACACATGCTAAGTGAAACCCAAAAACCAACACCTACAATGAATTGACGTTGAATCATTATATTCAAGATCTTACTTGTTACCTAATGAAATCTCTTTTTATTTTTGAGTGGTCTTTTATGAAATTGCCTAACACCAAGGCTTTTCTTCCCAAAAAGATCCAGTTTATTTTTGTTTTTGAGATTTCTATTACATCTTAAGTCACTATAAATTATATCCAACCTACTTGTTTAACAGACCACAATGGTCTCACAAGTACTTCTTCCAACGTTCGGTCTTATGTTAAGAATCGACGTTCGGTTGAAGATAAGCTACCCTTAGCCTATAGTTTAAAAGAAGCCTTTCAATGTTTCTCTACAAACACTTGATCGTATCTTCTCGGGAAACCACACAAACACTTCAAGTCTCTCTTGACTTTGAAGGAAGCGATTTTTGCCCGGAATCATCTGTCTTATGTCTTCTAATAGACATCACTCACATCTAATAGACATTTTGCTTTATTTCTTTATCTTTTGTCACCGTATTGCACAAAAAATTTTTTATTTTCTAACATTCTGTTTGTTGTTGGTTCAATTGTTGTTTATCTTTGGAGCAACAGAGGTTATCCTAAATTTTGGAGCGACATTGAATTTCAAACGACGAATTAAGGATAAGCTTTTGGGCACGTGAATTTGAACGGTCCCTAAACCCACGCGTGTTGACGTATACCTAGGAGATACCACCCTGTCACTTCACGCTTTTTCAGGCGACGTTTTAGTGATCTCATAAATATCATGATGATTCTTTCTCTCTCCTGGCAACGGTATATAAAGGGTTTCTAATTCTATTTGTCTCTTTTACCTGCAACAAACTATCTCTATATACACGGCGATTTGCAACTGTTCATCTTCATCCTGCACTCAACAATGGCGATTTCATCATCGGCTCACAATCAAACTACTTCGTCTACATTGATCTCGATCAAGCCAAACCAGAACATGATCATCGAACTCAACCCTTTTCTGTATGAATCGTACATGTTGAAAGTGGTTGAGTGTTTGAAGTACTCACCTCTGGTTCTAGCCCTAACACAGGTTGAATCCGTCCCAATGTCCCTCCTATCGCAAGTTTACACTACCGCCTCGTATGATAAGAACAAGGAGAGGATCTACTTCCAAATCTTCTCTCACAAGGCTTGGATTTCTAAAGGGAGATTATGTTCCCTCTTGCAACTTGCTGTGGATTCGTCTGTGATCTCACCGGACTTCATCACCACTACACTACTGTTCTCAATGCTCTACGAGATGGGCTACACCGACGTACTTACCACTATTACGAAGGTCAAAAAGTCATGCTTGTAGCCCAAGTAGAATGGATTGCTTACTCTTCTCATCAAGAGTTTAGCAGAGAGGAGTGGTGGGTCTGATGGTACGAACAAGGGTTTTCTGACTCTTCTATATTGCCTTTATAATGGTATCAATCTCGACTATGGTTCGATTATCTGGTCACAGGTGGTGCAAAGCCTCAACACTTCAATGAGGCACTCAGAAGTTTCGTGTGGTCGATTTTGGACTCTAATTACACGAAGGGCAATTGATACTCTGCAGGTTCCGGTTATGAAGGATGCCTTAGTAGCTTCTGTGGCTACTTTCCACACCAAGAAAATCATTATTTCTGATCCTACGAAGTTCCCTCACAATGGCTCTATACCTGAGACCATGTACAGGTGTGTTTCAGCTGAGAGTAAGCTCATTGATGAATATCGCAAGATTCCTCCCAAGGCACCGAGAGTCCTATCTCCTGATCAGCAGGCTGCCTTGGATGCTATGGATAAGCCTAGAAACCAAGGAAAAAGGGCTACTACCAAGAAAGGGACAAGCGAGGATGATAATTCAAAGTCTAAGAAGGGAAAGTCTGAGAAAGGGGATTCTTCTAAGCCAACGAAGATCAAGAAAATGGTGAAAAAGTCCAAGAGTCCCTCTCCTTCCAGTTCAGAAAACGATAAGGAGGATGCAGAAAAGGAAATTCAGCATGTATCACCGAGAGGCAACACACCTCCCGATCCCCCACTCCAACCGAACCTCCTCATGACAAACTTCCAACACCACCTGCATCACCGAAACAGACAGTTCCTATTTCGGTTACTCCGGTTCCCCCACCTACCACATCTCCAACAACAACTTCTATTCCACCACCACCACCACCAGTCACTACCATTCCTGTTTTTACAACTCCAATCCCTACTCCTATTATTTCCCAATCAACTTCCACTACTATCCCACAACTTACAGTAGAAGTCAACATATCTGATATGGGGGCGACTACTGAGACTGAACCTCCAGTTACTTCCAAACCACTTTCAACCTCACCTTCAACTGATTCTGGTGCCACTCTCGGTGGTGCTAATGATGAGTTTGATTCGATCTTCTACAGTCCCTATAGACTTCCTACAGATGATGACGATGAGGCTCCAGTCACACACAAACAATTGCAGAGCATTGACGAGAAACTCGATAACCTGCTTAATGCCAACAAGTCCTATAGTGATGTTGTGCTCAAAGCTTTCTTGGATACTGCTCTTGAGAAATATACTGAGTCTATTGACAAATCCACAAAGGTTGTCAATGAGTCTACTTCTTCTTGCAAGAAGGCCATTACTGATGTTGAAGAAATTGTTCACAACACTCAGATCTTTCTTTATTCGCTCAATAAGCATGTTGATACAAGTGAAGCCAAGGTCAATGCCTCTGTGGAATCCTTATCTAAGTCCATTCAAGATGAGCACACACAGTTTGAGGTTGTTCGTTCTTCAATACAAGCAAAGAACACCTCCCTTATTAGTTCTATGACTTCTCGGCTTGACTCTCTTCACGCTGATTTAGCTAAGGAGATTGCTCTAAAGGAAGAACTTGCACGCCAAGCCTCCACAATTGAAGTTCAGAAGGTACAGCTTGCTCAAGCAAAAAATGAGATTTCTTTGTTGAAGACGGAGAGAGCTGTCTTTCGAAGTTGTGCTGGTGATGTCAAGGATATGCTGACCAGTATCCTTGGTGCTTATGATCCTATTCTCACTTTGACTATCAGGAATCATCTTACTTCAAAATTTCTTCCTGCTCTTGCCTTGTTACACGAGATGAAAGGTGTTTCAGAGAAATTCATATCTCCAAAACAAGGGGGAGAAGGTGCTCAACCGAAGGTCATTGTGAAAACCGAGACTGAATCACCCCAACCGAAAGTCGATGTTACAACTGAACCGAAGGGTAACGAAGCTTCGGGTTCTGGTTCTCAAGATAAAAAGAAGGGGATTGATGGTGATAGTGATGATGAAGAAGAAGAAACTGTTGTTGAGGCCCTTATACGAAAGAAGAATAGAGAGTTGGATGAAGCCTTGAGAATTGCAAGGGAAGCTGAGGAAAGGGAAAGGAGGAACAAGGAAGAAGAAGAAGCGTTAAACTGCAAGAAGGCCTTGTTTCCCCTCTGGACTAAAGAAACATTGATCAATGAGGCAATAGAGTTTCCAAGCGTCTACTGGCTGGAACCTGTCGCTTCTTTTGATTGTGACAATTCTAAGGATTCACAGTTGGACATATCGATAACACGAAAGGCATTCACGTTTCATTGGTTTGATTCGACTGTTGAACTTCCTTTCCCTCATCTAAAAGTTGATCGTGAGCTTATCGACTTTTATCTGCAGTATGGTCAACCGCAGTACTTGACATGGTGCCCACAGAAGATAGTTACTGTCAAGGTACTGAAACCTACGCCTGCTGGGAAGTTCGTAAATGTTAATTTCAAAATTACACGAGGATCAGCAAACTCGGTGTTGATTATTTCCCTGGCAGATCTTCCAAATCTAAATCCTCATGACTGGATCCTGTTGTTTAACATTTTGCTCACCAATACAAAAGAATATGAGCCGATATTGGATCATTTGAAGAGGATGTTGGCCTCTTACATCCATGAGGTGGCTGCTATGGATCAGGAGATTGCAAAAGTAATGAACAAGAAACCGACTATCAAGACAACACCGAAACCAGGAGATGTGAACAATATGAATATGGGCCAAATCGATTCTACACATCTTACTGTGATGTTCACAAGAGGCGAGAAATGATATCATGAAAAAACCGTGAAACTTTTTATGTTTCAAGAGAATTTTTGAACTAACCATTAATTCTTTCCCTTAAATTTGAAATAAAATTGTTAGATTTCATAGTACAAATGTCTAATCCCGCAATACAAATATCAGATTTCGCAGCACATGGATAATTGGAAAAAAAATACTTGCTTTCGTTAGAAAAGATGCAATTTTTCAGATGACATTTGCAGAATCACAGATGAGGTTTGAAAAATCTTTTTCGTAAATTTCATTTGAGAAAAAAGATTTATCATACTATATTCCCAAAAGAATATCACAAGAGATTTCGTTTCGCATGTCATCTATGAAATGCAAAATCCTCACGATTACATATTACAAACATATTTCCATAGATGTCAGGGTGATACTATACATATTCTCTCATTCACATAAATTGTCAAATAATGGGGTATACAAACATTATTTCACTCACCAAAATAGGGTAGATGTAGCAATTTAGGGGGTACATATACGGGTGGCAACTCTCGACCCAACATGTAACCCGACACGAAAATAAATGGGTTAGGGTTGACATTTCTGACCCGCCAACCCGTTTATTTACTAGGTTAGGTTGGGTTACCTATTTGGGTTCGCGGGTCAACCCGCCTAATATATTTAATTATCTATTTATTTTAATTTATAACAATCTAAGATCATATTATACTATTATTTTCTATTTATCATATCCTTAAATTTTCATTTGGTATTCGTTCGTATCATCAGCCATATATTTGTATCATATGTTTGGGTAATATGGCATTGTGGGCTACTGGGCTTGTGTCTCATGATCCAGTCATCCATCTAGCTTTAACCTTGACTCCTTGAGTGTTGAGTCCTTGACTCCTTGTGCAGCTAGCCATTGCGTGCCCTAATAAAAAAATGTCGTTCCTCACCCGCTCCAGTATCCACATTCACGAACGATTGAATGAAGGATAAGGAGTGAAGGACTGATCTT
Source organism: Lactuca serriola (assembly GCF_051521515.1). Lineage (NCBI taxonomy): Eukaryota > Viridiplantae > Streptophyta > Magnoliopsida > Asterales > Asteraceae > Lactuca > Lactuca serriola. The sequence continues at coordinate 331,959,886 of NC_136411.1, forward strand.
CGAAGGAAGAAACATAATGAACTCAGGATTCAATCACTCATCGGGCCGCTCCTTACCCGCTCCTCATCAGCTCAACGTCGTTCTCACTCACTCTTGTCAGCTTCGACGTTCGAACCACCTTCTTTTCTCTCTACGGTAAGTAACAATCTACATTATATAATTCCAATTTGAAATTTCTTCCACATTTGGATTTTGGAGTACATATCGGCTAAAGCAAAATAAAATTCTGATTTGAATGTTACAACTATCTCTCATTATATCAACTCCAGGAAGATATAATTCTTCCACATTGTGTATCTTTTACCCACTATCTTAATTTCAAATATGATTCTGAGCAGTGATTGATTCCTTAAATCGAGTAGTGATATTGATTCCTGATTTTGACTTGTTTTACCCACTATTTTATAATTTTCATTTTGAATTATTTACTGAAAATATGATTTTGAACCTGTTTTACACTAATGATATATTGTTTGTGTAGTGTTAAACTGATTTTGACTTGTTAAACTGATTTTGAACCTATTTTACACTGATTTTAATTTTGACTTGTTTTACCCACTATTTTATAATAAGTAGTGCTTCTTTTTCTGTTAAACTGTTAATTTTTTTCTATTAAACTGTTAAACTATTAATCATTATATTGTTTGTATAGGTCGATATGGAAGATGTTATTGTTGACAATCATGTTGAGGTTGACAATGAAGAAAGTGAAAGTTATGATTCAATTGAAGAAGTTGAAGCACCAAATGAATCACAAGGAGTTGAGAGTACTTCTTAGAAAAAAAGGAAAAAAAGGACATTAGCTTCAGATGTTTGGAAAATCTTTACTAAACTACCAAGAAAAACACCAAATGAAACCCTACATTGTGTGTGCAACAAATGTGGTAAAAAATATAAAGCAGGAAGTGAAAGTGGTACCGGTAATCTACATCACCATCGAAGGAGATGTGAAGATAATAATACTAGAGACATTGGTCAATATATGATTTCCGATAGCAAAGGTGTAATGGATTTGAGAAATCCAAAGTTTATTCAAGAAAGACTAAGGGAATTGTTGATTGAAGTTATTATTAGACATGACTTGCCATTCTCCTTTGTTGAGTATGAAGGAATTAGAGATATTTGCAAATATTTGGAACCAAATTCCAATCATATTTGTAGGAACACCGCAAAGGCAGACATTAAAAAGTTACATGCAAGTCATTGTGTTAGACTTCATGGCGAGTTGCTTAAATGCCCAAGTAGAATAATACTTAACTTTTGATGCTTGGGCATCAATTGTTACAGATGGTTATTTGAGTTTGGCTGCCCATTATGTTGATAGCAAGTGGGTCTTACAAAAGAGGATTTTAAAATTTTCTGAATTCCCTCTTCCACATACTGGTGTTGCTATTGCTGAAAAGCTTAGTGGCTTGATCAAAAGTTGGGGAATTGAAAGGAAGTTGTTTTCTATCACTTTGGATAATTCTTCCTCTAATGATATTTTTGTTGGATTGCTTAAGAATCAATTTCGTATGATGAATTCTTTAGTATATGATGGTATGTTGTTTCATCTGAGATGTTGTGCCCATATTCTCAATTTGATTGTTCAAGATGGGTTGAAATAAATCGATGTTGTTGTGGAAAAAGTTAGGGAATGTGTGAAGTATGTCAAAGGATCTTCAGCAAGAAAAACAAGGTTTTTCAATGTTGCTCACAAAATCTTTTGGACTCCAAAAAGGCTTTGATGCAAGATGTTCCTACTAGGTGGAATTCTACTTATATGATACTTTCTTGTGTACTTTATTATCGACTAGCCTTTTCGCATCTTATTTTGAGTGATTCTAACTTTCAAGATTGCCCGTCCTCTGATGAATGGGAAAGAGTTGAGAAATGTGTAGCTTTCTGAAAGTGTTTTACGATGCAACTCTTCAGTTTTTAGGATCATTTATCCTACTTCAAATTTGTATTTCCCTCAAATATTTGGAATACATTTGAAAGGTCCCGATGAGTATATGAAAAAAATAGCTACCCAAATGTGGAATAGGTTCAACAAATATTGGGATGATTTTAATGTTTTGTTAGCTATAGTCGTGGTGTTTGATCCTAGATATAAGTTACCGTTTGTTGACTTTTGTTATAAAAAAAAAACTCTATGGAGAAGGTTCATCACAATTTAAGGCTATTGAGAGTGCCTTTTATGAACTTGATGATGAATATGTGCAAGCTTCAAAAAATGCAACAACATTCGACTCGACATCACATCAAGGGAGCAAGGACAACATTAGACAAAGTAATGTTGGGGGAGAGTTTAGTCAAAACAACATTCTTGAGGTAAATCATATTTTCTAATTACTATTAAATTTGCTTTTATAGTTGTTTAGTTTTTAAATATATTCAATTACTAATTCGTTTTTTATATATATTATTTTTTATTATAGGAGTTTGACGAATATGATAACGATGATTTGGGTTCCAACACAACAAGTCAAATGTATTTATACCTTCTTGAGCCACGAGCTAAAAGAACTTCTTCCATCAACATGCTTGAGTTTTGGAAAGCCCAACAATATAGGTATCTTGAATTAGCTAAATTAGATATGGATATACTTTGCGTTTCCGTTTCAACAGTAGCATCAGAATCGGCTTTTAGTCTTGGTAGAAGAATTTTAAATGAATATCGAAGCGAAGTTCCATGAAGCCCGGTGTGGTTGAAGCTTTGGTTTGTAGTCGGGATTGGTTGTTTGGAGAAAAAAGTAATATTTCATAATTTTTGGTTTTTTCGTGTTATCTAAAATTTTGTATTAATTTTTTTTCTTTTCCTTATGCAGTTGATTTGAATGTAGCTATTGACAACCTAACTCAAAATGTAATGAATTTGAACATCAATGAAGACAATACGGAGGTTACAAATTCGAACATACTTTAAGGTGTCATTTGGTGAGTTCTTTTTAGTACAAATATTTATGTAGCTTTCATAAAGATCGTAAATTTGATTTTTCATATTATTTCTATTTGAAGGTTATCTTTAAAAAGTTGGTTTTGGAGGAAGAAATGGGAATTGTAGTATGAATGAATTATCACATTTGTTTTTGGATATGTTTGAACAATTACACCTTTCATGAATGTTTTGATTTTTATAATTTTATTTGGATGTTTATGACTTTATGTTTAATGTTTATTTTGAATGTTTATGACTTTATGTTTACTGTTTATGACTCAGACTTCATTTTATTTGGATGTTTCAATTTCATCTTAAAATGTGTTGCTTATTAAATGGGTTATACAGATTGGGTTCGACCCACTGACACGTGAATCCGCCAACCAATATATTTACACGTGTTATATGGGTTGAGTTGGGTTGATGTTTCCAACATGTCAACCCATGACCCGCCAACCGGAACCCTACCCAATTGCTAGGCCTATTGATTTACCATATTTAATTTTTGATTATTTTAAAAAGAATGATAAATACAATTATTTGATTATTTGAAAAAAAAAATGATACATATAATTAATTATAACTATTTGTTTTTTTCTCCTTTGTCAAAGTTGTACGATGTTTTTTTATTCAAGATAGTTTAAGACACGCTTATTTATGACTTAAAAATAAATCAAAAAGAAAAGAAAATCAAAAGAGAACAAAAGCTAATCGTAGTATATAAATAAACAAATAAGGGGATACTTTGTAGTTACTTGTAATTGACATCAAGTGGCCCCTACTTAAAATATCTTTACAAACAAAAGGAGATAAAGTTAACACTATCTACCAAGATTTTTCCATGCTTCATTCGTTTAATTTAATATAAAATTTGAATAATTAATGAAATGAAAAACGACTCAAAAGAGACAGAATGATACTTTTCATCTTCTTATATGCTGATGAACAAAACAGACAGTGATATTTTTCATCTTGTAATATGATATGAATTTCAATTTTGGAATTTATGATATTACTATTCGACCATTATTCATAAAATTTTAATCTTTAATTCCAAAAAAAATATATTATCAGATCAGGACAAAGTAAATGTGAATTGTGGAAAAAGGAAGCGAAAATGAACTTGAATAGTAGTTTACAGGACCAGTTTAAACCTTGGTCCATCACCATTTATGGATTCCTGTTCTTCAACCAGAAACTTCTGTAAGAAACGTATGCAGATTAACAAATCTGATGAAAGCAATTAATAGACTTATTATCGGAATCAGAGAGAGTATATGCTCGTTAAATTTCGTTCAAATTTCATAAGAGTTGTAATTAATTTGAAGAAATGAAGAAGAAGAAGAAGAAGAAGAAGAAGATGAAGAAGACGTTTAATTCTATGAATTTTAATCAAGTAAAGTATAAAAATATGTATATACAGAGGAAATTAGTTTGACAGAGTGATAACTACGTGAGGTGGCTTCGGAGTCTTCTGAACTTCTTCTACAACGATCTTCTCTTCTCTCTCCGGTTCACACGGACACGGCAATGCGATGAATCGAGCAATCCGATCTCCGGGCATCACCACCGGCAAACTCTGATTCTCATTTTGCAGCTTTTCCTGTAAACGTTTCAAATCAAATCAATCAACTCACTTTCATCGAATAAGGATCTATTATCATTCTATTAAGTATTGCGAATTCTGAATCAACTTACGGAGAAGGTAGGTTTAGGTTTGGACGGCGAGTGAACGTGATCGTCGTTATCGTCGGCGGCGGCGTCGGTGAAGGAACCTCGGAGGTGACGGAGCTTGTCCCAGTGATAACAGCAAGAGAAGATACCGCTGAGGCTGAAAATCACGATGAGTAGTAAGGCGGTGCCGAGAGGAAAGCCTAAGGTGGGGCGAGATGAGTCGGAGTGGTGTAGCGGCGGTGGCGGTGGGTAGTAAGTCGGAGACTCCATCAACTTGATTACAGCTTCTGCAACTTGTGGAACAATTCGATTTCGATTCAGTGATCTCTGATTTATGGTGTTTTTGATTTGGAACTTCTACTCCTCTCATGAGGGGTGGAAGACAACAATGGCGAAAACGAGAGAAAAAACTGTGATCGATGGAGGAGTGTGAAAATGTTAAATGTGGGTGAAGGGGGGAGTGGTGGGGGTGTATTTATAAAAGAAGAAAAGTGGAGGGGGTGGAGTGAGTTGGGGTACAGCTGTTTGTCCCCGCAATGGTACGGAGAAAAGAGGGAGGGGTTATTAGTTATTACTTAATATTTATTAATTAAATTAATAAAATATTAAAATATTCAATATTTTATTTCAAATTGACCAATTGTATTATTTTGCGTATAGCTTGATTTTATATCAAGAAAGAGCGATTTAAAAATTTGAATATTTTAATTAGTTGAAACTTGAAATGTTTTTATTTGTAGGTTTTAATATGGAAAAGAGAAATTTAAAAAAATCTTATAAATTTATTTTACGATTTAGGTAAAAGTTAAGCAAAAGAAAAATCCTAATGAACATATTTTTGCAAAATTGGTTATATGAGTAAAATGGATAGGATTTAGGATTTACCCATCTATTTGAACCTTAAAAAAATATATTAATTTTTCTTATTTTAATTTTCACAATGGAACAAAAAAACACTTTGAAAAAATGGAAGAAAAAAAGTATAACTGCATGATTGAGATTAGTGAAACGTTTTATTTTTTTTTTATCGGTCTTCATTTAAAAAGTATAGTATTAAGTTGTGCAAAAAAAAAAAAAGAAAAAAAAGTTAGTAATTTCGCTAGTGATGATCATAGATCTAAGATAGTTTTTTTCGTAGATCTGACATTTACACGATAAGTTATAGGAAAAACACAAGTTGTTTATGAGAAAAGACAATATTCTCATAGTGGATAGATGGTGTTTTTGCAGACTTTTCTGTAAAAATAAGATGTTTTCTCATGTGTTCTTTCGTATCTGTTTTTCTTTTTTCTTTTTTTCATTTTATTACATCATCTTAACAAGGATTTTAAAACGAACCTCAAAGGAGTCGCACATAATGCTCATAAGATTTCAAAACTCCTTACTCCATAAATACCTATAATTTTTGAGACGACGTGTTTTGGACCCAAAGTTCATGGGTACGAATTACTTATGCATACTATGATGTTACACAATGTTTGTCCCCATGAATTTTAACCACAATGAGCAATTAAGATTTTCGATAATAGTTGCAAGCTATCTTTTGGAAGACTGGAGTTTTGTCTTGTCACTAGATTCCGATTCAGACGTATCCCTAAAATATCAATTATACTGTTTAAATTCCAATCGCATGTGTTCAGTGATAAAACGGATAAATCATTGTGGTTAAGTGAGTTTGAGACATTTTTATAAGCCAATAATTTTTATTTCATTTTTGTTGAGGATGGTAGTATGTTTTGTTTCATATGTTGAATAACTAGGTGTGAGATCTGTATATTACACGGGCTGATTTAAAAAAAATTAAACATTAAATTAAAGTGTAAAATAGAAAATATTTAATGTACAACTTTAAAATAAGAATGAAATAAACGTATTTATTTGCAATTTAATATATATATATATATATATATATATATATATATATATATATATATAAGTATATAATTTTAATTTTTAAAATTAAAACAAACCAAAAATTAACAAGTGAATAATATTTATTTGAAAAAAATAAAATAAAATGACAAGTGTCAGAACTAATGAGATATTGACATATGGCAAAAAACTTTCATTTATTAGGGATGACGTTTTTTTAGACGGTTACTCATCCAAGATTTTGATGATTGAAATAGGTACCAAATTTAAAATATTTTTTTTTATTTTTCAATAAATATTGTTATTAATAAGTTGTTTTTGTGTGATGGATATCTTTGGGGGCAACTGGACATACACTTACGTGCAAATATTTATCATATTTAAGAAAATAAAATATTATATAGAGGCTCATAACTTTTAAAAATGAAGTAAGATTTCTTGGAATTTACGTTCCTTTGTAAGGTATCGTTAAAATTATAATTTAATACTATTTGTTAGTATATATAATAATAAATTACTAATTACTTAAATATTAATTTGTTAAGTGTGGATTTGGGGATGTTTCCGTACTGCTAAGAAGGATTTGTAAGTCGCGTTGAAACTAAAATTCCTACGATGAGAACATGGCGGAAGTTGATAGGGATGAATTGGAAGCATGTACGTGAACTATTTAGGGTGTCATGGGTTCTTTGTACTTACATTAACTTTATTCTTTATATAAAGAAATATATGTCATTGTAATATTAATTTTAGGGTGGACGATGCTAACAGATAAGGAACTTGACATTTCCTATTATAGAAAGTTCACCTACTCCGTAGACCATTTTGAGGTGCCTTCCCCAATGAATTATACGTATAGGAGTGTGGAGGTTAGGCCCCTCCAATTCAAGCAACCTCACAACTTGGTGTGGCAAAACCTCGACCAAAGGCATTGTGCGAAATGTAAATCCATATCGATAAGGTTTAGTGAAACATCCATTGCATGTGTCTATTTAAACTAGTCTTTAATTAAATCTTTAAATTAATTGGTAAAGTTTTGAGTTTTCATAAAATAGTCTGAAACATTATGCGAGAGTCTAACAATCGAATCAAAACAAAGGTTTAAGAAGTCATTACAAGTCAAGAGTCTTCTAATATCCAAATGTTATAAATCATCTAAGTTTCTGAAAAATACTAACCTGCAAAATTATTAACGTAGTGAGTTAGGCAACATGGATCATAATGAGTACAATCTTAAGGTTAGACATTATACAATAGAGTATGAGTGAACACTCAGTTCATACACAAATGTACAAACTTGTACCTTCTCAAAACAACAGAATACAAAATACTTAGTGGTTAAATTTGCAGTAAAAACATTACAAAGATCAAAGTATGTTGTCATATATGACAAATCTCTTATAAACTTCATAAAAAAATAAACAATACCAAGTAGTTATGCCTTATATAAGCACTTCTCATAAACCAATATTTAAAGAAGGTCGGATAGATCAAAACTTTTTCATGTGAGTTATAACGATAGGAACTCTATTTTACTAAACTCATGGTTTCAAAACAAACAAAAACATATATGACAATTTCGGTTTAATAGCTCAAAATAAAAAAATAAGGGTCTTATATTCCCAAAAAAATTACTTCTTGTTTTCCAAAGATTAATTAACTCCAACAATATATGAACATATAAAACACATCATAACAATGAGTAAGATGCAATGCATGCAATTATTCCCATCGCATGTCAATCTTATAAGTCCAAACGCATAAGAAAACGTTGGATGTGTCATGCTCAGGACAACCAACACTATCAACTTTTGCACTAACATCCGATAACAAGGGTTGATGGTCATATCTGAAAACCTCATGACAGACAAAACTGCCACTTTTTTCCCTTACATTCACAAACAAACACTAGGGGTCATCCACCTAAGCCACACAAGGGGTAGGGAACATTACATATGCACATGAGGATTATCTAGAAATTTACTCATAACAAATAACAAAGTAACAAATAGTTGTCCATTTTGGTACTTGAGTTTAAAAAGCCACATCAATCCTATCATTATATGCACAATTAGGATGATTAAAACATCTTCAAAGATCTTTAATCTCTTTTGATTTAAATATCAAAACATTTCAAAATTTTCATTTCATAAATGCACATATTGTTAAATGACAAGGGTTCAGTAGGGAATGTGTGTTCCAGGAGGTTTAAATAAGAAGTCCATAGTATATGAATCTTTAATATCAAAGAATAAGACAACCCCCCCCCCCCCCCCCCCAAATAAAACATTTATAAAAAAAATATCATGCATTCATTTTAGGATATCCTCGAATTATAATATAATATCAAATGAAAGGAAACACATAGTGAACATAACGAATCAAAACAATATTTACATACACATATTGTTTCAAAAAAGGAGAAAACACATGTAACATAATCATATAGTATGGACAAGTTATTTAAGCTAAAAGTACTCACCTTGATCCAATGCTAGAAACAACTAAAATCTTATATACTTGAATTACACCTCTTCAAACTTGTACATCTAATCAACACCTAGTATCATCATTATCAGGTTGTCAAATGACTAATATGCCTCTCTATGGGTCCATTCATCATTCTAAGATCAAAATACTCCTGAAGTATACCAATATGACTTATGGAAATCAAAGGATACCAAATGAATGAATCAGACCCAACATACAAGTATATTGCAAATCACAAAACGGGGAAGAGTGTCCCATGTATTTCATCTAATACAAGGATGTATCAGGTTCTCTGTGTTGTATGAAGAATTATGGAGCTTCAAATATATGTTATAACACTCCAATAGACATAAGATATGATCCTCATATACTCCATATTCTTGGAATGGAATTTAAACGTCTAGATTATAGAAATAATTTTAAAGATGAATCAGAATCTAAACTCCAAAAGAGAAAGAATTAATCCAAAAGAACAATTGATTTGATTCTACACATACTAATATACATAATAAGACCATTTTGATATGGAAAAAAGGATTTCATAAAAAATAGAACTTTAAACATAACTTAATACTAAGTTCCACGTCCTTAGGAATTCTATAAATCATTTGAGAAAAAAAAAACTTATGAAACTAGATGATTAATTTTCTATACAAATCATAAAATAATGATAGATTATCAAAACTAGACATGAAGATAAGATTGTACCAAGAAATTGAGTTTGGAACATAGTTCCATAATCAACAAGGTTAAGTATCCCTAAATTATATATCATTAAAGTATGGTTTTGTACAAAACTTCAAGATCTCACCGTGAGACAAGGATTTCCAAATGAATCATTAATTTGAATGGAAAACATAATATAGAAAAAACATCAAACTCATATCATTGTTTGGAATTATGAAGCTTGATTTATGACACTTATGGTCTGAGAATTCCTAAATCATCACACGGTATCTAGACTTGAATCAAACTATATGATATCTCACCATTAGTCATGAATTAACAAATGGATCATATATTAGAAAGGAAAAGGACAATCTAATCAAAATTTCAAGCTCGTATCATTTCTTGGTACATAAAACTCGGATTTGAAGGACAAGGGTTTGAAAATATTCAAACTCACAAATCTCACAACTATTTATTAGTTGGAGCTTGTAAATAGATCAAGTAATGAAACTACACCAATAATCTCATATGAACAACATAAATGGAGTACTAGTTTTGGATTTGAAAAAGAAAAACACATATAAACGCTAAATGAAGTTAAAGGGAAAAGGGAAGAAAATTGCCTTCCAAGAAAGGAGATGAAAGGATTTGAGCAAGGCTTCATCTAATAACTTCAAGCTTCAAGTTTCCATGAGATTTGAAATGATATGATCGAGTTTAAGTGGGTAAAGAAGACAAAAATCGATTTAGAAAGAGGGTATAGAAATAAGAAGAAAGCTAATTAAAAACTCCAACAACTCTCTGGCCAGAATTAGAAACATGGTGCGTCTCCCCCCAAGGACACGGCGTGTGGACTCACAAATGCGAAATTGTCACTATTGGTCCTTCTCTAAATTATTTTCAAAAATAGTCACCACGTAGCCTAAAATATATATATATATATATATATATATATATATATATATATATATATATATATATATATATATATATATATATATATATATATATATATAAATAAGCTCACCTATGGTCCTTCCATGTCATAACTTATAAAACTTGGTTCAAGATATATATTTGGTGAACTCTTGAGTTAAACAAAAGTTTCTCTAATTTTGCACAATTGGTCCCTAACTATAAAAGTTTTATTTTAATGCCAAAAAATCTATCATATTTTAATTTAAACTAATATTAAAGTTTATTATTGTTATTTTCTAAATCATTTAGTTATTTATTTCACTTTAATTTATTTTATTTAAATTACAGAAAGTTTTTTTTATTTTATTTACCAAAATACCTGAACCTTCTATCAAAAATAGAATGTTATAATAGTATAATTTTGTAATGTCCTAAAAATTGATGGCAAACTTATCATTTTAAAACAATAAACCATACAAACGAGGTGTTCCAAAACCGAATCAAAATATATAATTTAAACATCAGAGTAAAAATCAGAAGTAGCCAATGCGGAAACTCTGGGAAATGTTGTGCAGTCACGTCGGGCCCTTCCCTTTCGAACCACAAGTACTTGAAACCATAAACATGAAACCATAAGCTTAAATCTTAGTGACTTCCCTATAACACTTCATACCATACCTACAATAGAGATTGCTATGTGTCATCCATAGTCTTTCCATTATGCCATGAGCAGTATCATGGTCTTTCCTTGCCAGGTCGGAGGCCAAAGCCCGGGTCTTACAAATAAGTACGAAGAGCCACCTCCTGGTCTTCCATACAAGTGTCACAAAGACAAATGGCCTTCGAAATATATCTAACAGGGTCCAGTCCCCGGTCTTGCACATAATTTGTTGGGAACCCCCTCAAGGTCTTTCATACAAATGTCAGGGCTACCCCCTGGTGTTCCTATATAATATAAACCAATGGGGCGGAATTGGTGCCTTCGACCTACAAATACTACGAGGAGACTAACCCGAATCACAATGCTAACTAAAACCTCATGCAACACTGCTCCGATCGTAACCAACAACTATCATTGCTAAAATATGGATACTAAACAACTCTTAACAATCCACACAAGGAAAATCATAATACCTTCTAAAAATTGGAATTTGACTAAAAGTCAACCCATGCCAAAAGTTAACAGTCAAAGTCAACGACCAATCGTTGACTTTAGTCAACTACCACATCATGGCCTTCCTTGGCCACGTCGTGGCCCTCATAAAACAAACTGACGGGAAAAACTAAGTCGCCACGTCGTGGTATCTATGGTCACGCCGTGGGCATTGGGTTTCCAGCAGCTTAATGGATTAAGTTGCTTTCTTCGATTCCATTAGCTACAAAGCTCAGATCTGGTCCATACTATGGCTAAATGGATAAAGTTTCCAAGTTTATCCATTAAGACACCCAAAGAGATCAAGATCTATAACCCTAGGTCCAAATAAAGCCAAGACCCATAATGTCATAACCATTAAGTGTTGAGAGAAAAACTTTGAGACACACTTGAACAAAATGGTTAGAACAAGTATATAGCGGAATAGTTAATCTTGAAGGATCTGTTAGCTCAACGATAATATTAATAGTTAGAAGTTAGTGAGTTAGATGAGGAAAGTAAAGTAATGTAAATGACAGCAATTGTTATATCAAGAATACACATAAGTTGATTCATAACTTGGAATGCATTCAAACCAATGTTAGTAAGTGAGATCAAACTTAGTGAATAAGTCACAAGGACTTGCTCCGAAGAGAGATTATGATCAGATATGATAGTAAGAAGTGAGAAAGGAGAGAATTTCTAAGATAAGTAGTAAAGATACTTGAAGATGCGTATTTGATTCAGAACAAGTGAGTTCCATTTATTGAGATTCAAGCATTACAAAAGATAACTCTCTAGATGTAGCCATGCAAGGCATACTAGAAAATAGAAAGTGTAAAGAAAAGAAAAAATAGACTAAGTACAAAAACTTGCTGTCTTCTGACTTTGGATGACTGCGGTAGAAGCTTTCATTGCGGTAGTAAGTTGGCTGCAGTTCCAGGAAAGTTCAAGAGGGTCACTTTCAGTGTTCTAACAATTTCCCCCTAAGTGACCTCTTTAACTTTTATCACTTATCAAGATGGAGATGCTTGACTAGGATCCACCAAAACTTTCTGACACTTTCTAACCAAGTGATCCTCCTTAGAATTTCATACATGACTTCCGGAGTAGTATATTTTGACTTTTCAACTGCGGTCCGATAGATGTCAAGCTGCTTCTTTGTTAGACGATGTATATCAGAGGTAGGGATGAAATATTTCACATTATCAGTTTTCCTTTTGAAGATGACACCGAGTTCAGGGAAGTTGGATGCACCTAAGGGTCTTTCTTCAAAGCCTTCGGAGGGCATCGATGCTGGATCAAGTAGAGGTAATTCATACTTCTTCGCAATGGTGGGATAGATATCTACATCGATTTTAGCAAAATCGCATACAATATCCATCAGAAAATTGTTGAATCTATCAAGTGCAATTTGCATCTTCGGATACTTCTCAGACTTGCCCTGGAACACTCTTGCAATGAGGAAAATCTCCTCCGGCTTCATGCAGGAAAATCAGCTTGGTTCCGGACATAATCTTGTTCCCTTCGGGTCAGAGTGTACTTGAAAAACTCTGCCTTCATGAATTTTCTGACTTTATAGTTCACAACTGCGGATGGTCGATCATTTGACCATATGTGCTCAAAGGAAGAGGCATGCTTTGCTTAGAATTGAGATAGTCTCTCAAATTCCATAGGCAATCGTTTGGCATCCGGAAGGCTTTGATCAAATGGCTCAAATATAGTGAAGTAATTGGCATTGGGTGAGATGGGGATATCCCAGTAACCATCAGTAGGAGGCTCAGCATATGTAAGATGAGGAACGTAATCTTCATCTAGCAGTCTTCGGTGTGGATTAACCCAAGAATTGATAAGAGTTTCATCCATGACTGTGTCAAATCCGCATAGCCTCCAGATCTCTTCACAAAGTTTGGCTGCTCTCCAGTCTTTCTTCCTTTAGACGGTGGTAGTGGAATCTGTTGAGCTTGGAGATGACATATGTTCCTCAAGATGTTTGAAGTGTAGGGGAGTTTCAAGTTTCTCCGGAATGTGAGGCGCAGTGTGAGATGATGGCTGTGGTGAGGGAACTTTGCCAGTGATGATGGGGAGGGGGGGTTTGATGTTGTGAAATTAATCGATGAGATTGATGAACTTGATCTGATTGATGAGATTGATGGGCTTGATCATCTTCACTTCCCCCTCTTAAGGAAGTCAAAACCGGAGCTTCCTCAAGCCATTTCTGAAGGCCATGAATTTTGGAGAAGGCCTCCTGAAATTAAGCCTTGATAGCATCTGTAAGTTGTTGATTGGTTGGAGAGGAGGATTTGAACAGCAGGCGATGAATCTCCTTAGTGAGTTGAAGGATTTCAGGGCCATGAAAGTTGGTTGTTAAGGATCGTTGAAGACGGTTGATGGTAGAGTGAAGAACCGAGATGGTAGACTTATAAGCGGTATGAGTTTCATTTATTAACTTCTGAGATTGAGAGGCTTGATCTTTGATAGTGGTTTGAAGATCATTTTTGATTGTGGTGACTTCTGAGATAAGACGTTCAGTGGCATCCATGAAATCTTTGTGTTCTGCTTTGCGATTGTTGTCGAGGGACCGGATTCCCATTTTGAATTTTAAAGAGATGCGCTCGCATCCAGTCATTCTCTTGCTTCTATTCTTTCAATCCTTTCTATCAATGATCGTGGTCCAGGGACATCCTCTGGTTGCGATTGAGTTGGCTTGACCGCAGCCGGGATTTGATCGACTTTGGCCTGGAGAGATAGAAACTCTTTTCTTGTTACTGCGTTCTTCTTCTTCTTTTTGGGCTTGGAGGTGGAGTGGTGAGAACCACTTGATTCTTCACCTTCATCGAACATCATTAGATCGTCGTCAGAAGGAGAGGTTTTGTTTACCTCTTGTACCTCGTCATCATCAAGACTGAAGGTAGGAGTTGAGCTGATTACGATCTTAGGACCTTCGTCTTGTGATGTTTCAAGAACCGTAGTGGGGGGAACTTAGGAGGTATGTTGGGCCGTAGATGCTGCTTGAGCTTTGAGGAGTGAATCGACCATCTAAGACATCCAGTCTTGAATATGAAGAATCCCTGATATAGTATAAGCATTGTTGATTGCATCAACCCAATACTTAGCAATCATCTGAAGTTCTCGTTCATTCTGTTGTTGCTGTTTGATTTGTTGATCCTTTCGGGCTTGGAATGCCCTTCGAAAGGCAGCATATTTCTTGATTTCAGCATCAGTAGTTGGTTGATACTGACTCCATGAATCACTTGAATCGTCTCCGTCAATTCTTTGAGTGCACACCAAGGTGTCCCTTGGGTTCACGAATCCTTGCACATGTGTGCTCATCGTGCCTAAACCACCTGTAAATGATGGAAGCAGAGTAGGATTTCTGGAGCTTCCTTGGTCTCCGTGACCCATGGTCACATTTGTCCTCGGCTCCGTTCTGGAAAAGGCTGAAGAGGTGCCCTGCGGATGGTCAGGTGTTTAAAGTGTTTGGGATATGTTGAAGAGGATGGAGTCTAACTCCTCGGTAGAAAAGAAATGCAATCGAGAAGCACTGGAGACCTTAGGGCGATGACCAGATTTATCTACTTGAGATATAACTGGGGGGTGTCTCCACGTTCAAATGATGATGATGATGAAACATGCTCACTTGATGAGCTTGAGTGGAACTCGATTGTGGTGTAGAATGGATTTGCGGGTATCCCAATGACTCCTGAAGCCTTTTGAGAGGCTGAGGTATGAGTCGGTTTACACTTGGCTAGAGGTTTCGGTTGTTTTTTTGTTTATTGAGGATAGAGATTGGTTGCATGTCCTCATCAGAGTCACTGATAGATATGGTTTGGGAAGGTTTTGTTTTACGTTTCTTAGAGGGTGCGGTTGATTTGGAAGCATCCTTCTGTGGTGTTCTTTGTTTCCTTTTGGATGCCAATTTCTTTCTTCTTTGAGAAAGATTGGATAAGGTAGTGGTAGAGGTGACTGCGGCACCTTCAGGGTTAATGGCTGTGGATGGAAGAGGTAGGGTAGAAGGGTATGGGGCAATACCCTCCGTAGCCTCAATATGGTCTGAGACATCAGCAGTCTTAGGACCAAGAGTAGAGAGAATATGGGTGGGAAGCCTGCAGATTGGTCCAAAAAGAGTTTGATCGGATGAAGGAGTGTACCTTTTGAGATCTTTTGTAGCAAAAAGATTGGTGTCGTTGCTCATGGTGATGCCTACATCGGCGTGAAGATCCAGGATGCACAGTGACCATAACCTAGCAAAGGTAAGTTCTGTTGGGTTTTCCTTGCGGTGTTCCTTAGGGATGTATTGAAGGAAGTCATCCCATAGGATTTGCCCGTAATTCACATCGTGCCCTATGAATATGCTCCAAACCAAATCAAGGAGCTTAAGCCCCATATTGTCGGTTCCTCCGGTTCTGCCGGATAGGCTTCGGATGATGAAGTGGCACACATATTGCCATACTGCGGGTAGTTGATTTTTCTTGAATTCACCAATACCCTTGATTCTTTCTGGTATCCCATTTGGTATAGAGAAGCAGTGATATCCGCCATTGATGGAGAGAAGAAATTGATCGACGGATGAACTAGTAGATTGATGGACCTTAGAAATTTCTCCTTGTTCAAAATGACCAATGCGTCATTCACGAGATTGAGATGCACTTCTTGAGGGTTTTGGAGTGGTCGATATGCCAAGAATGCACATTTGAACAAGGTTGAAATTGGTATGATTTCTGTAAATGCATCAAAAGGTCCAAACAGAGGGTGATTCTTGAGGAACTTGATCATGAGCTTGATGGGAGCATTGTATGAAGGATGATCTTCAAATACAGCTCAGAAATTGCTTGAAGCGATTGAAGGAGAGTCTGAACCTGTTGGATTCACTGAACCAGAAGCCTTAGATTGTTTCTTAGATACTTATGTTTTCACCATTGTTGAAGATTGAGGGTTTTTGAGGATGAAGAAAAGACACAACGTTCTTGAAGGTTTTGAGAGGAATTGATCGATATTCAGAAAGCGTAAGGTGAAAAAATGGGTTTATAAAGGGAAAAGAAAATAACCCTGGGTAAAAGGATAGAATAGGGTAAAATGTCGATTGGGTTTTTAGGGGGAATCTATGGATTTTAGAGTAATCTCAGCCACAAAATTGGAAATGGTTTAAAAAGATTTTGGAGATTTTCCAAAAACAGCTTTCATTAAATAAAGGGGCAGATGTAGGTTATCACGTCTGGTAAATGTGTGGAGGAAGAAAAAGTTGGTTCAATGGATGGGACAATTTGGGTATAATGAAAGGATGGGTTAAGGTTTTAAGAAAAAAGTTCTTTGTGTCATCATACGTAAAATAGGTCTGACACAAAAAGTTTTAAGAAAGAAGATGCGACAGTTTCTCAAGGAATGTTTTTTTTACTTAATGTAATATACAATGACAAGTCATTAAATAGCACATCATTATTCAAACATTAAATGACACACCATCTTTGCGGATTGGAAATGGTAGTGCGGTTGGACCCATTGTTGAGGTTGAAAACTTCATTTCGGTTGAGAACGTCATTGCGGGTAGGAGAATAACTGCAGCAGAAAGAACTGGGGAGAACACTTGAACAGAGAGTTAGTAAGACAAACAATAGGGACCAGTGAAAGATAGATGTTATATGTGGTTGTGGTGCATAGATTGCTGTGCAATGTATGCATCGAGACCACTTATTATAAGTGTCTATCACTCAGAACCGTAATGGGGATCACAGAGGTATGCGGTATCTGTCAATTCAAGAAGAATTGAGGATCCGGGTTCATCATTCCTAACATTTGTAAGAATGTGTTGAGTCTTGTGAAGTCGAGAGCTTTTGTGAACACATCAGCAATCTCTTCATGAGTATGGACAAAGATAAGTTCAATGTTACCTTTCAAGATGTGATCTTTGATGAAATGATACCGTAGTTCAATATGTTTGGTCTTGGAGTGTTGAATTGGATTATGAGAAATAGCAATGGCACTTTCAGAGTCACAGTAGATGGGTATCCGCAGAATTCTATAACCGTAGTCTAACAATTGTGTTTTCATCCAAAGGACTTGGGAACAGCAGCTAGCTGCGACAACGTATTCTGATTCTGCGGTAGATAACGAAACACAACTTTGTTTTCTCGAGGACCAGCTGACAAGTCTTCCTCCTAAGAATCGGCATCCACCAGATGTACTTTTTTGATCAAGTTTGCATCCGGCATGATCCGCATCAGATAATGCTTGAAGACTGAAGTCATTGCCTGCGGGGTACCATAGACCCAGAGATTTGCTTCCTTTTAGGTACCGAAGAATTTGTTTGGCTACGGTCATGAGTGACACTTTTGGGTCAGCCTGGTACCTTGCACACACACACCGGTTGCAAAGAAAATGTCAGGTATGCTTGCGGTGAGGTACATTAGCGAACCAATGATACCTCTATAAGTCTTGTGATCCACAGATTCACCAGAGGGATCATCAGAGATCTTATATCCAAAGGCCATAGGGACCTTAGCAGAAGAGCAGTTGTCCATAGAATATTTCTTTAGAAGTTCAGTGGTGTATTTCTCTTGATGAATGAATATTCCTTGCTGAATTTGTTTCACTTGGAGACCTAGAAAGAAGTTAATCTCTCTATTCATGCTCATTTGAAATTTGTTTGTCATGAGCTTAGCAAATTCATCCACCATTCCTTGATCAGATGACCCGAAGATGATATCATCCACATATATTTGTACAAGCATAAGGTGATTCCGTTTGCTTTTCCAAATAGTGTGGGATCAATCACTCCTCTTTTGTATCCTGAAGAGACTAAGAATTTAGAAAGATTTTCATACCAAGCTCTAGGGGCTTGTTTCAGACCGTAGACAGCTTTCTGAAGCTTGTAACAATGATCAGGGAACTCGATACTTTCAAATCCAGGAGGTTGTTGAAGATAAAACTCTTCTTTTAATTCCATCTTGAGAAAAACATTCTTAACGTTCATTTGGTGTACTTTGATGTTTTTGTGAGAGGCATATGCTAAGAAGATTCTGATTGCTTCCATTCTAGCTACCGGAGCGTATGTCTCACGTAGTCAACACCTTCCAATTGGCTATAACCTTTAGCAACTAGCCTTGCCTAATTTCTGATGACTGCACCAGATTCATCTAGCTTGTTCTTGAAAACCCATCTTGTACCAACAATAGTATGACCTTGTGGGATGGGAACAAGTTGCCATACTTTGTTTCTTTCAAATTCTTCCAGTTCTTCTTGCATTGCAGAAATCCAATCTAGTTCCAATAAGGCTTCTTTGATAGATCGAGGCTCGACTGCGGACATAAATGCTGCATAGTGACAGTGATCAGATAAATATTTGGCAGATCTAGTTTGGATACCTGCGGACGGATTGCCAATAATTTGACACGGTGGGTGATGCTTCGTCCATACATGTAGACGAGGCATCAGATGATCAGCAGCTGTGGTAGAAGGAATGTTTTCAATATTAGAGATTGCTTCGGATGGGGAAGGAAGTTCCCATTGGATTTGAGAACAGCCTGCTGAGTGATCCTGACTAGTTGGAGTGAGAGAGACATTTTCTTTGATAGGTTCCCCCTGGATTGTTGAAGGGAGTCTATCTGGAACCTGAGAGGGTTCCCCCTGGACTGTGGATGGGAGAGTGAAAATTCTTGGATCGGTTCGAGTATCAATATTCTCTATGAGTTCATCATCTGAATCCGAAGATACATTTGATGGTAATGCTTCTTTGTGGGCATGAATGTGAACAACATCAAGTACTGGAACCTTGATGGTTGCGGCTAGATCTGGAGTAGAGCTTTCCCCCTCAACCGAAGAGGTGAAAGTATTGAGAGATACTGCTTCGGATGGAGATGGTCCAGGAATGTCAGCATGTTGTTGTTGGGCTGCTGGAGACACAAGAACTTCTGATAGTTTTTCTGTTTCAACAGGTTCGAAGAGATAATCATAATTGACTTCTACTAGATTTAATGGACCAAAAGAGGCAGGAATGTCACATTCCATGATTATGGTTGTTTCAGTGGATGAAGGGGCATCGCAGATGTGAGAATCATCGAATTTCACATCGAAGCTTTCAATGATCAGCCTTGTACGTCTGATGAGCACTCGATAAGCAACCTTGTTAGTGGAATAACCAAGGAAGATGCCTTCATCAAACTTAGGTGCAAATTTATTAAGTTAGTCTCTATTGTTTATCACGAAACATCTACACCCAAAGATATGAAAGAAACGAACATTCAGCTTGCGGTTGTTAAGACCTTCATATGGTGTTTTGTTGAGATGTTTGCACACAATGCTTCGATTTTGGACAAAGCATGCAGTTGCTACAGCTTCAGCCCAGAAGTAAAGAGGAAGATGGGCGAAGTTAAGCATGGATCTGGATGCTTCTACTAATGTGCAGTTTCTTCGTTCGAAAACACCATTTTGTTGCGGAGTGTAGGGTGATGAGGAGTTGTGAGAAATACCCTTGGACACCAAGAAACTGTTAAGAAGATGATTAGTGAACTCGGTTCCATTATCACTGCGGATGCGTCTGACTGGAAGCTTGATCTGAAGTTCTATTTATTTGATGAAGTTTATGAGAATCTGCGATGTTTCTGATTTGAGTCTGAGAAAGAAGACCCATGTGAAGCGAGTGAAATCATCAACAACAACCAGTATGTATTTCTTGTGGTGGAGACTGGCTACAGTTGAAGGACCGTAGAGATCCATGTGTAATAATTCCAAAGGTTCTGAAATAGACGAATCCATTATCAGAGGGTGACTTGCTTTGACTTGTTTTCCACATTCACAAGCTGGACAGAGAGTATTGTTGCTGAATTTGAGAATAGGGAGACCGCGGACAAGTTCTCCAGTGACCAGATTGTTGATGTATCTAAAGTTGAGATGAGCTAGCTTGCAGTGCCATAGCCAGCTGACTTCGGATACAACTTTAGAAAGAAAACACAGCTGTGGTTTACCAATGATGAGAGAGATATCCAGAGGATACATTGTGCCTTCGGAGCGAGACTTAATTAAGCAAGTGCTTCTGTCACCCGTCATTATGTAACAGAATTGATCATCAAATTCCACTCGATGGCCTGCTTTACATAGTTGGCCAACACTGATGAGATTGTGTTTAAGGCTTTCTACATAAGCAACCTTCTAAATGGAAAAGTTCCCTGTGGTGAGAACACCGTAGCCTCGTATGATGCCATTCGCATTGTTTCCAAAAGTGACATTTCCACCATTGCATATAGGCCTGAAGTCCCGAAGGTACTCTAACCTTCAGATCATGTGCAAGGAGCAGGCACTGTCGATTAACCACTCTTCTTCTTGATCCTCCTTGCACAATGCCTACAAAAATCAAGTGGTTAATTTGGGCACCCAAGTGAGTTTGGAGCCCGAGGTCACATACGATGTGTTAATCGATGCATGATGCGAGGTGGCAGGGACAAGTTTTAAGTCAACTTTCAAGCCTAGTCCTGGGTATTTCAAGTTCTTTGGAGTTTTGTGAGATTATGAGTAATTATGAGTACTTTTGAAGAGATTAGGATTGACCCTGAAATCTTGGGTGTTGGAAGTGCTTTGAATTCTTTTACATTGACATTGACAAGAGAACTTTTTGTCATTATTCCTGACATTTGACCTGTTCTGAGTTTTTGAAGAAAAAGTATGTTTTTGTCCATTCCGAGGATTGTCATATTTGACCTTTTTGTTTGTGTGTTTTGAAAAGATGTTTTGTGCAGGTTTGGTAGGTGTGAAGGCATGTGCAGAGCTTTTGTGATGTGATTTCTTAAACATTTGAGATGACCTTTTGGGTGCCGGAGTTGGCAAAATTCCTTTCCATTTTTGAGACTTTGACACCGAAAAGGTTGGAGTAGGTAAGATACCTTTCCATTTTGGATCATTGATAGAATAGATTTGAAATCCATTTGAATGAAAAGACTTATCCTCATGTTTGGATATTTTTTTGAGTATTGTCAGAAACAGTGAACTCCTTTCTTTTTGTTTTCTTGGAAATAGTTTTCTTGAAATGATAATTTGAAAAAGTAAACTTCTCAGGACTTTTTGATTTAGGACATTTCACAGATTTCTTAACTTTTGAGAAAATTTCTCGTTGCTTGCCACGAGAGCGAAATTCTTCTTTAAAAACTCTTTTTGCTTCGGTCTTAGGAGAACCGCAGTCAGTGATATTTAATTGCGGTTTCCTAGAATCTTTAGAGGATTTTGAAAAATAGTGACTCGATTCATCCGAACTTGAGAAGTTAGGACTTTGAGAACATTGACCAAATTCAAAATTTTCAATTGGTAATTCATGATTAATTGGCTCAATGGTCACAAAACTCTTGACTTCGATCAGTGGAGTAGTGCTTTGGACTACCGTAGAGTAAGTCTTGGTGAATACTTCTTTGGGACAATTGATATTAGGTAATGGGACAGATTGCAGTATGTGACTACAGTCAGAGACATTGCGGTCAGATGGGAAGTCTAAAGAGACTTTAGGACTTTCAATAACAATCTCCTCATCAACTACGGATGATGTCTGAGAATCTGTGTTGTTGACATGGGTAGAAGATTCAGGGAGAATTTCTTCCATAACACAATTATTACTCAGATCATGAATTTTTCGAAAGTGAGCTTAGATATTCTCAGGAAATGTTTTGTCATTGACTGGAAATAAGAAGTTGTGGTCTGGTGGGACATAGGGACGTTCCGATGTGAACCGAGGTGATGAGTCCGTTGCGGTTGGGTAACCATTGGACCAACCCGAGTTAAAAGTGTTATCAACATTCCCATTATTCACAAGATTCTCAATGGCCTCAGTTTCATTAAAAAACTTTTCAATTAAAAGATTTAAACGTACAATTTCATTTTGTGCTAAGTCTCTTTGATTTAAGGCTATTTCTAATTGAGTTTCACTAAGCATTCTAGCATCTTTTTCTAACATTAAATCCTTCTCTAACATTGCCATTTTGAGTCTCTTATTGTCCAAACGTCTTCTAACATGGAACATCTCCTGCGAAGCAATGTTCTTCTCATCTAGGGCTTTATTGTAGTCTGTAAGGACGGCAACACAAGTGTCATTGAGTGTGTCTATGAAAGGTTGACAATCATGCATGTTGTAATTTAAAGTTTGAATCATGAGTTTTACTTGTTCCATAATGCTGAGAATTCCATCTTTAAGCCATATAGCAATGTTTCTTCTTTAGATTGATTGAGCCATCTTCATCATCAGTTGCCACCATACAGATCTTGCCTTTCCCTTTGCTAAGGACTTCTTCATCTTCATCTCCTGATGACCACACTTGATGATTCCTTTTCACTTGAGCAACGTAGGCCTTTCCCTTTTCTTTATCTTCCAGTTCTTGAGCCATTCGAAGATAGACGGCTCTATCTTTTACTACATTTGCCTTGCAATCTTTGGCAAAATGGTTTTCCTTATTGCATTTGTGACATATGATGATATCACTCTTGTCTTCTATAGAGGTACCAGATTCAGTTGATTGGGACTGCAGTGGTACTTCTTTGGACTGAGTCTGCTGAGAATGCGATGGAGGGAGAGGGTTTTTGGTGGAACGGAAGTGATTGTTTTGAAAGTTACGGTTGAAAGGTGGTCGATTGAACTGTTGGTTTTTGCGAAATGAAGGTGGTAAGCGATTGAATTTCTGACTGATAAGAGCAATGGAATTCTGAAATTCTTCTTCGTCGTCATATTCTGAGTCAGCTTCATATGATTGTGGTGGAGAGTCATATGAGGTGGGATAGGTTTGAATGTGAGGTGATTGGGCTACTAATGCGAGTGGTCCTCCGAAGTCTGAGCAGTCCTTGAGTACAGTTGACTCCTGAGCTTGCAAATCTCCATAAAGCTTATAGAGAGATAAGGAGTGAATCTTCCTGTCACCTTGTACAATCATTTTGGCTATTGTCCAGTGTCTTCCTAACCCATTAAGAAACTGCAAATTTGTTTTATGATTGCTGCGGATGGTACCCGCATTGGACAGTTTTTTGACAATCAAGTTGAACCTTTTAAAATAATCTTCCAAACTTTCACCGGAGTGGGCTTTGAAGTTATTGAATTCGTTGAGTGCTGTAGTGAGCTTCTTGTCTTGAGCCTGCTTTGAACCTTCATACAAGTTTTTGAGAACATCCCAAATTTCCTTTGTTGATTTGCAATTTATGATGATGTCAAAGTTGTCAGGAGCAACTCCACAAGAGATTTCATAAAAGGCAATAGCATCACTTTCCATTTTGTCTAGATCATCATTTGTTGGACGATTCAAAGATGGTTGACCTCCTCTGAGCCTTGTTGTGGCTCCATCGGTTTGGACAGGGGTAAGGACTGGTACATGGGGTCCTTCCTCTAAAGATCTCCAGACATCTCTACCAAGTCGTCTGAGATATCTCTCCATCCTCTGAGACCAGTGATGATACTCATTTGCAACCAGTATTCGGGCTCGATTGGAACCACCAACACTATTGGAAACATCCAGTGATAACGATTGTGTCATTAGAGATTTTTTGTTTAGAAATGAGCTTCAGTGGTATAGAGGGCTCTTTGAAAACTCAGAATTCCGATTTTCAAAAAGCAACCACTCTGGATCTGATACCAATTGTTGAGAGAAAAACTTTGAGACACACTTGAACAAAATGGTTAGAACAAGTATATAGCGGAATAGTTAATCTCGAAGGATCTGTTAGCTCAACAATAATATTAATAGTTAGAAGTTAGTGAGTTAGATGCGGAAAGTAAAGTAATGTAAATGACAACAATTGTTATATCAAGAATACACATAAGTTGATTCATAACTTGGAATGCATTCAAACCAATGTTAATAAGTGAGATCAAACTTAGTGAATAAGTCACAAGGACTTGCTTCGAAGAGAGATTATGATCAAATATGATAGTAAGAAGTGAGAGAGGAGAGAATTTCTGAGATAAGTAGTAAAGATACTTGAAGATGTGTATTTGATTAAGAACAAGTGAGTTCTATTTATAGAGACTCAAGCATTACAAAAGATAACTCTCTAGTAGTAGCCATGCAAGGCATACTGAAAAATAGAAAGTGTAAAGAAAAGACAAAATAGACTAAGTACAAAAACTTGCTGTCTTCAGACTTCGGATGACTGCGGTAAAAGCTTTCATTGCGGTAGTAAGTTGGCTGCAGTTCCAAGAAAGTTCAAGAGGTCACTTTCAGTGTTCTAACATTAAGCTCTTAATCCGAAAAAGTCCATAACCCAACTAATCCAGAAGGGTTTCTAGTACCTGATCTATCGTAAAGGTGGAAGCTTTATAGAAATGTATATTCAATACATGTATAAGATCCATTTTAAGTCAAATTTGAGCTCTAAAGACCAAAAATTAAGCAATGACAAGAACTTTTATCAAAGAATAGATCCATAACATATAATACAATTGGGACTCAAAAGAGTCATAAAGTTGCAGACTTTATGAGTCCCTTCCCTCCAAACATGCTAAAACATGTGGAATATGGGATAATATACAAGATCTAACCACCAAGGACATAAAGAAAGGAACTTAGACACTTACAAAGGTCCAGAGACAATTTGAGGTGATAATAATGTTGATTCCTTGCAAGCTCCACAAAAAGATCACCTTCTTCTTCTTCTTCTCTTCTTCTTCAAGTCAAGAAAGCTCCAAAATGCTCACGAATCAAACAAGGAACGAAGCCTAGGGTTTTCTAAGGTGAGTGGGGGGTGGAGGCTGATAATGAACCCTAAAATTGGTTTAAAAGGGTTTAAATACGAAGGGAACCCTTAAAGAGTCATGGCCTTGGGCCTGAGCAACTGCCACGTCGTGGCCTTCCTTGGCTACGTCGTGGTGGTCCAAAAACCACATGATCAAATAATTATTGCCACATCGTGACCTTCCTTGGCCACTTCGTGGCACATAATTTTCTCCAAAACTCCATCTTTGGTCCTTGATACAAGTAAGCTTAACTAATATGGAACACGGGTGTTACAACTCTCCCCTACTTAAATTAGATTTCTTTCTCGAAATTGCTTCTTACTACATTCTAAGAAACCCAGATAATGCGGTTAATTCTTCCAGATCCCTGATAAATTCGATTTTAACATACGATGGCCTTCCAAAAATAATAATCAAACCCAACCTTAGCAAGACCCACATATTGACGAGATCGAATCCTTGCCCTGCTAACCTTAACCAATGAAGAATAACCACCACTACTCAGCTCGAAATCCATTAATCCAATACCTTGACTAACTTCCCAAAATAAAAAACCGCTCTGAATCACTACTAATATGACCCCACTTCGCATCCCAAAGAGAACATAAACCCTTTCGACCCTGAATCATCTTGTTGATTCCACTGGGAAACAGAATCCCTGACCATTCATCACTACAGAAAACCTTTCACTTGATAAAAAAGGAGAATCCCATCTTGAGTCTCAATCATTGGTACCATCTTAGGCTCATCTTACTGTCCTATAATCACATTTTTTATCTAACCTAGACCTCCCTGGCCTCGTACTTACCTTCCAGTTAATTGAAATATCGGATTTCCAACTGGTTGCTAAGACTGATAGCCTCACGCACAATCGCACCATGCGACATCGAACGAGGGTCTATCTGGAAAGAGTTATCCTAGCATGCTTGCCATAATGGCTTCAACAGCCCTCCTAATCCAACTAGGGATAACATAACCAACCATTACACCGATGCAACATAATCTACTTTCCTATAAATGAATGCTACATGCTCAACCGTAGTCTTACATCACAACCGACCCTAAATTCTCATCAACCTTCCTCAATCCTACAAATGACATGGCCTTCCCATAGTCTTAAGCCCATCATGTCAGGGTCTAACTATACCTAGAGAAAACCACGAGCCAAGTCATAGATTCAAAACACCCTCACAGTTGTTCAATGCAGGGGAATACTATGGGCCACCCCATAGTCTTACAAAACCACAACCATTACTTGCCAACCTAGTGAATGTTACGACCACCCGGAGTCTTATAACACTTCTACCACAGTTCGCCAACCTAGTGAATGCTACGACCACCCTGCAGTCTTACAACACTTCTATTACTACATGCCAACCTAGTGAATGCTACAAACACCTCGCAGGCTTACAACACTTTTAACATACCTTCTAACCTAGTGAATGTTGCGGCCACCCAACAATCTTGCAACACTTCTAACACTACCAAGGTCCCGAATGTTGGCGAGAAGCAATACAATCTGGAACTCCAATCTATCGAATCTCAACAGCCAATCGGGTCGTGCTTTGAGCCTCAAGGCCTTTATCAGACAAGAACAGGCAGAGAAGTCCTAACACAACCAAGCTCACTTATAAGGGAGGCTAAGGTGGGCATGTTCATAGGGCCCAAAAGTTTTAGGGGCCCAATTTTTTTATATTATATTCATGAATTCTTCTAATCGATCGGTCCATACACAAAGGCAAAGCTAGACACGATTATTCAAGGCTTTAAGAGAGGGTCTATTAACGATCATAAGACGATCGATAATTGGTCATCCACTCCTGCAATCCTGCTAATCAGCTAATTGATCATTCATTCATACATTCACACAAGTTATGGAACCTCATTATTTTTACAAGAAACGGTTTCGCATTCATTTTTTTACTAATCCTCTTTATTGGATAACTTTTAGCCTTTTGAATGTAAAAACCCTAATGTCATTTTACTGTAAAGATATGCTATTAGATGTAGGTTTTTAGAATTTGAAGGACAAGTCATTAAACTTCTGTAGCTAGGAAATATATTTATGAAGGAGATGGAAAAGTTGGAAGGAGACTTACCTTCAAATAATGAAGAATGTATAGATCTCGACTTATATTTTCTTTGCCTTTTATCCAAAAGTTGCTAATAAAAATATAGTATGTAGCTATTAGTTTGCAAATTAAGTAATAAATAGCTAGGTTTGTCATGAAAAAAAAGTCAGCTGGTGCTTGGAAGTGCTTATAAAAAGAAGATTGATGCATTTATTAGATAATATGGTAGGTGTTAGAAATGAAAAGCGTATATACACAAATATGGATATCAAAGTAAGTACTTCCGATTGACATTAATTAATTTGTTTTCAACCTTTTTTCTTCCTATATAAAAATTGGTTAACATGGGTTTTTCTCTTGTTGTTTCTTCCAATAATATGTATATTTTTTTCAAAGACATGCTTGATCATCTCTTACATGTCTACGACTCTATGTAGTGAAACTTTTTTGGTATATAAATAGGGATGCAAAAGTAGCTATTAGACACCCTAGGTAGCTAGAATGTATAATTAATGATGTATCTTGTTAATATGATAGTGTGGTAGGATGAATGATTTCAAATTCTAAAGTTTTGTATTCGTAAATAAAGTATTATACTGCCTGTGATGTTTATACATGTTTATTTGAATATGAGCTTCTTCTAGCTATTTGATTGTTTAGAAGAGCATTAACTTTGTTATAAGATTACAAAGTTAATTACTCTTATTAACAAGGGAGACCAAAAAATGTTTTGATTTATAGTTAAATATCTTAAATGCTCTCCATTAATCACCGAATAAGAGAATCTTGTAGATAAAGAGATATCAGTTATTTATTACATTTCTATGATAACATATTTGTTGTGAGTTGTGAAGTTGATATTATCGGTTATTTATTACTTTAGTTTATATAATTTAAGTTGTTACACGTTAGAGCCTAAGGGCCTTTTTCTGTCTCATCTTAGGCATTTAAATCCTCAGGACCAGTCCTAAAAACAACCCTCAGCCTAAGACTATACATGAATCCATAATGCATTACCACAGATACTCTACATTCCTGGGGCAACATAACCTAAAATTTTATCCTATGCTTTTCTGATAATAGGGATGGTAAAAACACCCGAACCCGACGGGGAAACCCGATTCTCGAAAATTTCGGGTCAGGTTGGGTCTCTTTTATCGAGTTTCGGGTCGGGTAACGGGTCTTTATTAGGTATTCTATCCGGGTTTAGGGCAGGGAGTGGGATATCGTGCCCCGACCCGCCCTGCCCCGAATATTATGTATGTGTGTGTGTGTGTATATATATATATATATATATATATATATATATATATATATATATATATATATATATATATATATATGAAATTGCATTGCTGCCCCTTGAAGACTTAACCCTAAAATCACGTTTCCACTCCAGTATCCTCCTTACACTTCTCTTCGTTCTTCAACTCTAGTCGACACACCCAAAAATCGAAATTACTCTTATTTCCTACGCGTTTGTTTTAAATTTTAAAACAAATTTTTGACTTTTAACTTCTCTAAAAAGTTGGAAAAATGAAAAAGTTGTTTGGCAAAGGATAAAGTGCTTTTAAAACTAACTTTCACCAAAGCACAAAAAATGGCATTTGCAAAAGTCATACATCCATGACTTTTTGTCTTTTTGAACTTTTAAGGCTGGAAAAAGCAAAAGTAATCTCAAACACTTTGTAAACAACATCTTTTGGAAAAAGCTCTTTTAGAAAAAGTCCTTTTACAAAAAGGACTTTTCACCTTAAAAAGGAATCCCAAACACCCCCGAAGTAGCAAGTAGCAAGCAGTGGTAGCAAAGCTGCGATGCACCATAAGACATCCATCCTCTATTCCGACGCAACAAGGAAGTCACGAGTCAACGGTGGACTCCGAAAGCAGGTTGACAAGTCGAAGGCGACCTCTGATATCAGGTAACATTAAAACTTTTTTCTTGCAAATTTTGTTCGAAATCCACCTATTTTTGCATCCACTTTAAGCTACAAGGACTCCAATTTCACCCTTGTCAGCGATCTCATCGACGATAGACTTGAAACTCCGATTTCTACACACTGACATAGCAAGGCAGTGACGACCCACTCTGGATTTAGGTAAGATTAAGTTTTTTTTTTTTTTTTTTTTTTTTTTTTTTTTTTTTTTTTTGCAAATTCGGTTCGAATCACACATGTTTGCAATCTCGTTGATTTGAGCCTCAAGTTTGATTAGCTTGTTGATTTGAGCCTAGAATTTTGTTTGCATCTACCCTTGCTGTTGAGAATCTTGATTTGAACATCTTCTGCTGATTAGCTTCTTGTATCAGATATTCTTGTTCAAATACACATATGGTTACTGATTCTTGATTCAAATGGACATATAATTAGTGATTCTAAGTCAAGCATGTATCTGATATTCTGCTGGTTAGTTTATTGCATCTATGTTTCTATTTATCTGTTGGTTCAAAATTGTTTGTTGATTCAAACTTGTTACTAATCCACACCTGTTGTATTCCACCTCTCCCTGTGATTTGAACCTCAAATCTAATTAGTTTGTTATATGTGTCTAATTTATGACTATGTATATGATATTCTAATTCAAACTTGTTGCGTTCCATGTATATGCTTTTGATTTAAAATCTAAAACCATTTATATGTGTTATTGACTTACTGTGTATCTGATTGCATAAATATGGTTTTTTTTTCAGGGTATAAGAGTGAAAACAATCCTCATAGTAGTCGACTTCATGTAAAGACAGTGGAGGCTTTAATGTGTGCTCATAGTTTGTTGCTGAATGAAATTCCAGGGATGATATTTGGATGATTATAAGAGTTTTAATGTTTATATGTTGTATACTATCATGATGAATTTAGTTTTTCATATTTTATTCCATTGCTGCCATGGTTGGTTGTTTTTGTTATGATATTAGACTATTATTAATTTCTATTTAGTTCAATGATGTTAAGAACTTATTTGATATTGTAAGTTTCTGTAATGTTTTAAGTTCTCATTGTTCAGTTGTAGTTTTTTTGCAAAAAAAGCATAGATTTCGGGTTTTGGGTTCGGTTTTCAGGGATATATCGGGTTTTGGGTTTAGGGTCGCGTTCGGGGAAAGTTTCACACTCGACGGGGCGCCCTGATAAGAAACCCGTCGAGTATCGGGTCAGTGTCGGGAATAAATTTAGATATCGAGTTCGGGGATAGGATTCTCTGACCCGCCCCGTTGCCATTCCTATCTGATAACAACAAACTACTTCACATAAACACTTGAATAGACCTCAAATCAATCTACCCTCAGAACTGGCCCTCCACTTACCTAGGGGATGGAACCCTTCTTGTTTCACTCATGGAATTATTCCCATTAATCCAAACGGTTCTCCCCCACTCGATTGATCTGCACTTTGCCAATCCCATAATTGTTGTATTTCCGGACCATCTATGAACCCTAACTGACGGTAAAAACGACTAAACTCTTTATCGGATAACGAATTCAACAACTCACTTACTGAAATATCGATGCACTCAAAAGATTGTCAACCGGTACAATTTGAATTCTGCCGACAATCTCATTGGTTAAAAAGAACCCATGCAAACAAAGCATCACCCTCACCCAAGAGTGATAGGTCGCCACCGTTCATACCCTACTAATGGTAGCAATTGACAACCTAGGCTTACAATAACTTGCATTCCTTGAACAACCAACCCTAGTGTACACACAGACCTTCCAAAATTATATGAATACACCCCAAAATATCAACAAACTTAATATCCTAATGCATCTCCCACTGAATGCACTTCAAAATTCTTGAGCGACCTTAACTGATAACGAAGAACTACCAATATTACACCGATGATCATACTAATTCTTCATTGCATCGCAACTACAAAAGATCCTTGAGTCCTACACCCAAATTCAACATATTCACCTTGCGGATTCCTTGGATTCCTTGTTGAAACCATCGAAAATCGAACCAGTTGCTGGTATTCCTCCACTTGAGGTTTATTTTGTCGTTGGTCAATGTCTCCTACATCGATGTCCTAAACTGGCTCACCCAAATATCCTATAAGCATGGCTCTCAGTATGCAAAATGGCGTATGAAGATTTCTAAAATAAAATGTCCAGACCACCATGAGGAAAATTTTGATTTCCAGGTGGAGACTTAGATAAACCACACATAACGTCTCACACACAAACACATAATTATAAACACAATAATAATAAGTGCATGATAGAGATGAATCCAAAACATACATGTGGTATTAGCTGATGAAACTCGGATCTCCTCGGCCTGTGATTGCAACGCTCGGCTCCTCACCACAGGAACATTCACTTTGTCCTCGTAACCATCAGTAATCCTCAGAGTGGCTGGAGTAGATGCCCTTACTGCTCCCCTCATCAACTCCGGACAGTCGGTCTTCTTGTGGCCTACTTGATTGCAGTGGAAACATAACTTAGTCGTTTCCTGGGGACAATATCTGTTGACATGACCAATCCTGTCATACTTGTAGCAGCCCATACCCCTAGATCGACAAATCCTGTCATGCAGTTTCTCGTACGTGTTGTACTAAACTCGGACCTACTGACCCCTCATCCACCGATCAGAAGTCTTGGGTTACTTTGCATGTAACACTGTAAATTTTCATAAAAAAAATTCATTTTTAAACCCACACAAAACACAGTTAAACATCTCATAGTCAAATTATAATTGTTTCAAAACACCACCACAAAAACTGTTTGTCACATATCCCATAATCCTCAAAACATAAATCAACAAGCTGATGTGTACAATCATGTCGACGCCTTCCTACGATCCTGAGATGCACCTGGAACACATTTCACACAACACTGTAAGCGCACAACTTAGTGAGTTCCCCAAAATACCACACACAAATAATTAGCCTCTCATGGCTATATCTCGATAAGGATCATCCGGTCATGTGTCTCAGTGAAGAACCTCCGGTCTCACGGCTCGGTTGGACCTTCCAGTCCTGTATCTTAGTGAAGACCCTCCGGCGTCACGACTCGGTTTGGACCCTCTGCTCATATCTCCATAAAAGCATAGAATAATATACAACATAAATCACAAAGACAAAATGCATAATATCACATATCTCACTATAAGCACATTAGACCCTCCGATCAGTAACTCAAATATGACCCTCTGATCGCACAATAAATACTACTCAGGTAAGTATAGTGAGAAGACTCACCTCGTAAGTAAAGCAAGTATGTCTTGTATTCAAACTATCGGTCTTGACTCCGCCTACATATATCACAATCATCTCAAATTAACAATTTCCATTAACAACTCCCAAAGATGTTAAGCTAACTCCTCTAATAATTCTCAGAAAGGGTGAAAGACGATTTTATCCCTCCACAGTCTCTAAAGTCCACAATTTGACCAAACCCTGAAAAGTCAATATAAGTCAACACTCAAGTCAATAGTCCATGTTGACTCAACTCGTCGAGTGTATCTATGCGACTTGTCGAGTTCCTTCTTTTCTTAGAAAATCGGGAACATTCGAGTCAACTTGCCGAGTTGTCTCACCAACTCATCGAGTTTGCATAGTGTCCAGAACATCGGGGAAAACCCTAACCAACTCGTTGACTTCGTTCAGCTCCTTCTCTCATTCAAACCCTTTTAAGCGAGAATAAGGCCCCAAAGTCTAGATCTAGCTTTCTAGGGCTGAGATACCACGTAAAGCTGAAAACTTTATGTCCATGCATGGCGTTTAAGGGCTAACTATGCCAAAACAAGGCTCAAAAAGGTGTTTAAGGCATGAAGATTGGCCAAAGCTTGAGTATTTAGGCCTAAAGGGACTATTAGTGTCCAGATCTAAGGTCTTAGCTTCAAAGCATGCTCAAAACCAATAATAACTCAAGATGAAGCTAGAAATGGTCTTAAACTCTTTAATGGAGAGATCTAATAAATAAGTGATCAAGGTAATGGATTTTTACCTTCAAATGGCTGCTACAACTGAATGGATGTCGGATATATAGACTCCTTTTTTCAATCTCTTTGCTCTTCAAGGAAATCACCAAAACACACACTCTTAGCCTTAACACACTCTCAAGATAGAAGGTAACTCGATTAGGGTTTGTCTCTGGGTGATAAGGTGATGAGGGAGGTGGGGTAAAGGACTTAAGGTCCTTTAAATAGGGTGCAAACCCTAAAAATTAGGGTTTTCATACTCAGCTCCAACTCGTTGAGTTGAGTCCACCAACTCGTCGAGTTGGTTCTAAAGTCACGTGGCCAATCTCAGTCTCTACTTAACGAGGTGAGGCCTCCAACTCGTCGAGTTGCCTTATCAATATGCATATATTAAGCATTTAACTTTATACCTGGGAGTCGGAATGTTACATTTCAGACCCCTAGCTATCTGAACCTACTCTGCCTTCATTTTCCCGAGGTTCTCCAAATCAATCTCCCGCTCTCGGAATCTAGCTATCATGTCCTCTAAATTCGACAAGTTGAAAAGCTAACAAACTCCTTGATATCCTCTCATAGCATATCATGGTACCTTTTCTTCTTCATATCCTCATCCGCAGCATAGCGCGAAAACAACAAGGCCTCTCCCTGAACTTGGCGGTGATCTCCATCACCGTCTCAGTCGTTTGGAGAAGGTCCTGAAACTCCCTTGCCAACTGCTGCACCTCAATAGCATGTACAAACTCTACCCTAAACCAGGTCACAAACTTATCCCAAGTCATCGTCTCAATGGCTTCACCTCCCAAAAAAAATCTACCTCCTCCCACCAATCTCAAGCTTTGTCTTTTAGAAGACATGATGCAAATCCGTCGTTCGACTCCTCAGGGTAGAAGCTCGTCCGTAAAGCGTTCACCACATCCACTAACCACCTCCTACTAGAAATCAAATCATTCACCCTGAAGAACTAGGGATCTCTACAAGCACAAAACTTGTTGAAGGAAAGATTGTGAGCTCCCATAATAGCCATAATCTCTCTGCAGAACGTAGCCAGATGCTCATCCAAGATCTCCATGATCCCCTCCTACTTGACCAAACCAAGGATCATAGGATTCTTCTCCAAAATACCGTGGGTGATCTCTGATGAGATGAACTCCTGCATTTGCTCATTAATCTACTCATCACCAACACATGAGCTTGAACCAGAACCATAACCTCTTCCATGCGTGATCATCACCATTCTAAAAAACAATCATACAAATGATCAAAACATACCCAAAGAATCCTCATCCCACAGGCTTCCTAGATTATCTGTGACTTTCCATGAGTCGAGTACGAATCATGTAATTTTACTACTATGGGACCAATACTACCTGTCATACCTATCCATACTTTCCTCAATAATCATCTTGAATCTATTAAGTTACCTTCTCGAACTAGTACTTAAAATACCCGCTAAACAACACATCTAAACCCATCCAAACAACAAAGTTTGATCACAAATTTATAATTAAAAATGTAATTAGGTATTAAAAAAATAATACATAAATAGATGGAAATAAAATTTAATTTTAAAATTATGATTTTCAAAAGTTTCAATTTACTGTTTTCAAAATAATACATAAAATGGATGGGAATAAACATTAATTTTAAAATTATAATTTTCAAAATTTTCAATTTTCTATTATTCAGTTAAATCATTTAAAAACTAACTATAAATATTTTTTTTCCAAGATATGATAATATTGAATTAAATGTTTTTTTATAAAATTTGGCTCAAAAGAATGTAAGATAATATTAGGATTATTTTTTAAACTTATACAAACATCTCCAATGACCATCATCGTAATTAAATCTTCGATTATAAATTTGGCACAAAATACATGGTCCTGCCATCAAACTATTATTTTTGAAGTATTGTAACTATTTTTTTTACAAATTGTCTAAAATAGATATAGTTGGCATAAATATAAGTCTTAAATATCTTTTTCAAAAATAAAGGTATACATGTTTTTTAGGTTAGACGATGTATAAATATATTTATTAGAATACTCTAGTGCATATCTATATAAGAGGACAACGTGCATACATTTTCAGGTTCGCAATCTTCTAAAAAACAAATAATCTGCAAAGACTAATTTCGGCGCATGATCTTCGCGGTGCAGACAAAAATGGGCAAAAAGATCTACTAACAACATACAAGCACCACCTTAGTAAGTTCAAGTTATCATTTATAGATTTTTACTGAGTACATTATATATATATATATATATATATATATATATATATATATATATATATATATATATATATATATATATATATATATATTAAAGCCCACAAATTTACTTAAAATGTTTGGTTATGCCTAATGTCAGTTTTTTGGTGCGTTAATTCCTAACATTTGGGAAGACTTGTTGATTTTTACCCTTTATCCGGTTTTTAACTTCTACAACTGGTCACCATAGCCTATATGTCGCTGATTGGACATTCCTGCTAACATGACTGCTACGTCATCATGTGTTGCTTGAAAATTATTTGATATATATATATATATATATATATATATATATATATATATATATATATATATATATATATATCAAATAATTTTCAAGCAACACATGATGACGTAGCATCCATGTTAGCAGGAATGTCCAATCAGCGACATATAGGCTATGGTGACCAGCTGTAGAAGTTAAAAACCGGATAAAGGGTAAAAATGAACAAGTCTTCCCAAATGTTAGATATTAACGCACCAAAAAACTGACATCAGGCATAACCAAACATTTTAAGTAAATTTGTGGGCTTTAATATATATATATATATATATATATATATATATATATATATATAGAGAGAGAGAGAGAGAGAGAGAGAGCTAGGTTAAGGTATTTAAAGTAATTATTGTGTTATTGTATGCTTAAAGTGGACCAATCAAAATTAAATAAAAAATTAAATAATTAAATAAATAAATAAGGGCAATTTAGTAATTTGTTTATTAACTTCCAAAAATAATCTCTATAATCATGGTATTGACTTTTAACCTAAATAAATATGTGTGTCTTCCTCAATCTTCCACCCGACGCTAACATAACCTAGCTCATCATCTATCTATCGTCTTCTCGCGAACGCCGTAAACAATACCCTATTCACTGTCGTTCCTTGCTTCAAATCCATATCCATTCCCTTTACTCCTTCCATCGTCGATGCTGTTCCATCTCAGATGAGGCAATCTTTCGCCGTCGCTGCTCCATCTATGGCGGCAAACCTTCTACGAGCACTCCTCCTATCTATCGTCGATCCATCCCTACTTCATCGATCATCGCCTGACCAATCAATCACCGATGCTTAATCCACTTACTGCGATACTCCACGACCACCATCGGTACTGCTCCACAACCGACATTGGCACTTCTCCATCTTCTGTCGCCGCCCACATCGTTGTCCACATGTAAACATAATTTGATTTGTTAACACAAAAAATCAAAATTGGCTTGAACTTGTAGTTCACGAATGCTGATTTCTCTATTTCCCTTGGGATTTACTTTTGTTGGTCTGTGGTTTTCTGTTTGTACTTTTTGGAGTTTAGAATCTTAGATCGATATAGTTGTATTCTTTTAGCTTATTGTTTGAAATCTTTTATTTGTCAATGTAGATTGACTGTTCAGAATCTTGATTGATAAAGTTCTAATCTTTTTGTTTCTTGTATCCAGATCCTATCAAGAAAAGTCGCCCACAGGTAAACATAATTTGTTTTGTTAACACAGGAGTTGAGTTTTTAGTTGGGTTACTGAAATATTTGGGTTTCAAAACAATGGCTATGTTACATTACTCTCTTTAGTGTTATGAACACTTTGGTCGTGATTAGTTGATGTTGTGAACACTTTGGGCGAATTCTATGAATTTTATGAATATTGTGTTGTAGGGATATTTTCTTTATTAGTATAAAAAACAAACAACACCTTAAATTGGGATTTTACTTCTACAAGTGGTTGAGAGCCGAAATCAACTAATTTCTGAACATAGAAAGTTAAATGTTGCTAATGAAAATGAACGAGTTTCTATCTTTGAATGTCTAACAGTATCATCTAATTAAATTGTTTTTTTACTTTGGATATTTTCCAAACAGAATGCATACCGTAATTGAATCTTGAATTCCAATTCTATCATAATGGAATCACAAATTCCAATTCTGTTGGAATGGAATATGGATATTTTCTCACTAATTTGTGCATTTGATTTGTTTCCACATAAACAGCTGATGCTTGAAGAATGGACCATGAAATTGAAAGTGATTCTTATCAACATTATTCTTTTATAATGTATTAGTGTCTTGGTTAGATTTTGATGTTTTTTTTTCCCGATTTGAAAGTTTTTTTTTAGTTTTATTCTTTAACAATAAATGTAATTTTTAGCAATTGTTACTCGTATTCTATAAGAATTAGTGTAATATTTATTTTTATTCTTCAATTGATGGTTCAAGAATTTGTTAATCTCCAAGAAGTTTTTAAAGTTATGATCAAGAAATAGGTTCAAAAATATTTTTATAATTTTATGGTTCAAGAATATTTTTATTTTTGATAAATATATTCTGGCAGAATATCTGAGAATTATCATCACTACAATCAGATTTTTATAGTTAATACAATCTATTATCCCTTAAAATATGCAATTTTCCTTTTTTGAATTTATGTTAATTGACTAAAATACCCTTAAAATGAAATTAGATGGTATTTTCTAATTATCTTTAATTTAATAATATGTAATATTCACTTTCTTAAAATAAGTAAAATTGATTGGCCCACATTTATGCATACAATAACACAATAATTACTTTGAATAGAATAACCTAAGCCTATATATATATATATATATATATATATATATATATATATATATATATATATATATATATATATATATATATATATATATATATATATATATATTGTAACGCCCGTGTTTTTAGGCTAAGAATTAATGATCATCTAATAGTCTAGGTTAACCATTTTAACCCATTTTAAAGTAATAAAGAAGAATTACTTGAATATTATGTGAATTATGTGCTTTTGTGTGCTTATTACTTGTTTATAATAATATAATAAATACATGATAAAAATAAGCGTCCAAAATAAAATATTAGATAAACCCGATATCTATAAAGAACGCCGAAATTCAAGTTATAACGAAGAAGTTATGGTCTGTAGAAGTTTCGCGACAGAACTGGCACGACACTGCGTGACATAAATAGTGAATTTACGATACAATGCGTGTTAGCCTTAGCAATCTAAACGAAAGTCGTAGTGTTCGTTAAACCGATAGCTTTCATAAAAAGAACGCCCAAATCTGACTGCGTATGAGGAAATTATGATTTTTCTATGTTTCGCATCGGCAGTGCACAACCCGAAGTTCGAATATTAGATTGGTCGTTTATTGGCCGACACAAACTAAACAAGAATCGAAGATCTCGTTAATAGTAGCCCAACAGTAAAAAGACAGAAGAAAACGAACAGATACAAACATTTTCACCAGACATATACAAACATTTTTACAATACATATAAAAACATTTTCATGAAACAAATGTAAACACTTGACACTAAAATACTTACGAACTCACCAACTTAAATGTTGATACTTTCTTTCAAAATAACTTGTATTCTCATGTCACTAGTAGACAGGTACAGTGGACTAGGTTTTGAGAAGACGGAGCACGTACAAGACTCGTCTTTTATTTTGATATGTTTTTGGTGCCTTACAACTATACACAGAACACACATGTATTAACTATTCTATTATCGCAATGGATGTTGTTGGTTGTTTTACTATTGTGCATTGTTATGATACTGTACATGACGTCCTCCGCCCCTGAATGTTTTCGCCATCTTGGTGTGGGGGTATGACACACACACACAGGGAGAGAGAGAGAGATGTTGAAATGTCCATGACAACTATTGTGTGCTTGTATGCACCAATGAGAATTTAGGAAATAATAAAATAATTGAATAAATAAATAAGGGTATAATGGTAATCTTACTATATCTAGTTACGGTGAAAGAATAATTCAATTAATATATCCTAAAATAAGGGAATACGTTAAACACTACAAAACCTGCATCCCTTTTTCAATTGTCGACTAAAATATCATCACGTATCCTTT
The DNA here is from genome assembly GCF_051521515.1 of Lactuca serriola. Lineage (NCBI taxonomy): Eukaryota > Viridiplantae > Streptophyta > Magnoliopsida > Asterales > Asteraceae > Lactuca > Lactuca serriola. Next base: position 331,999,394 of record NC_136411.1, read on the forward strand.
CTCAAAACCCTATGGCCCTCCAGTGAAGGTCTAAAATTACAGAGATTCGTGGTCGAAGCTTGACACTTTTGAAACCCAAACTACCCCATATGTTGTTCATTATCGTCCCTGATTTGAATGGTTCACTTCAACATGAAATCAATGTGAGAAGTTTACCTGCATCCCTCCTTCACTCTAGTTCCTGTTATGGTATGGCTACAAAGAAGCATTAGTTTATCCAATGGAATGCCCAAATCGATTCTTTGGCTTCCATTTCAGAAGTCGAGAAGGTATTATCGGGATATATGGAAAAGGTGAGCCTTGTTCTCTTATTATTATAATTTCTAGTTTTTTTTCCTGTAAATCTAATTGTTATTTTACATGTGTTTCAACCGAGGTTTTCAATCAATTCTTACACTTGGTTTTTTATATATATTTTGGCTTGTTTGAGGATAATGCCTACCAAGTGTTTGTTGAAATGCTTGAAAGGGAATCTAAAGAATCTAACCATGCGATGTGCATTCTTTCAGAATTACTAGCAACACATGTTTTATTTCTAGTTTTCTTTATGTAAATATAATTGTTTTTTTACATGTGTTTCAACTGAGATTTTCAATCAATTCTTACACTTGTTTTTTACATGAATATTGGCTTGTTTGATGATAATGCCTAACAAGTGTTTGTTGAAATGCCTGAAAGAGAATCTAAGGAATCTAACAACGTGGTATGTTGTAAGAATGTTATGTTAAATTTTACTATTTTTTCAATTGTACAAAAATTTCAAGATTGTTAAATTGCAAATTGTTGGTTTGTTAAGTTTCATCGTTTAGAAATGCGATTCCAAGTTGCAAGTAACATGTTTTTAATTCTTTATAGTGGCAATTAAAGCTATAACTAGCAACAATGTATTCTATGTATTTTGTTAGAATGTATTCTGCTAGAATGTATTTTTATATAATTTGTCAGAATATATATAGTGATAACATGTTTTTTTTGAACCATTCTTAGTTTTTGTTGTATTTGTGATATGAATGGTTGAAAAAATGTGTGGAAGACCTGATAGGAATAACTTGAAGAATGCATAATAGATTGGTCACACTCATAGTTTAAGAATGTTATTTTTTAAGAATATTATTCTTTTTTTATATTCTTTTAGAATATGTATAATTATATTAAAATGTATAAAACTATTAGTTTGTAAGAATATGTATGTATTTATATTTAAGTTCAGATATATAAGAATATATTAGAATGTTGTTATTCTTCAACTGAGGATTCAAGAATCTGTAAATCTTTAAAAATATTCTAATCGCAAAAATTATAAAAGAACATCAGTCTAACAAAAACATTTTGAAAAAATAAAATCGGTTATTTTTACAAACTATGTTAAAATTAAAATAGAATTAATTTTAAAAATTAATTACGAGAATTAATTTTAAAAATTAATTAGGAGAATTAATTTCCCCTAAAAATCCGAAAATTTCATTTTTTAAATATAGTTAATTGTCCAAAATACCATTATATTGAAATTTATGTGATTATATGATACATGTTATCCTATTATAATATCATATACTCTAATATCATGATCATTGATTATATTCAATCCATTGGTCCATATTTGTTCTTACAATGACACAATAGATGATTGGAACACATGAAACTAGCCCTACACACACACACACACACACATATATATATATATATATATATATATATATATATATATATATATATATATATATATATATATACACACACACCATCATATAGAGAAAACCCAACAGAAAGGATAAAAATCCTACAAACCATGGACTGCAAAGTATTCATAAGGATTTCCATTTGGAAACTTGTCACATATCAACTCTGATACATAAGGGTACACGCCTTTTCTAGGTTCAAAAACTTGTTGATAAACACACTTATTCTTCAACATAATAGAACCTAATTGTCAGGCCAATGAAAAGGAATTGAGGCATTTGATTTTCGATATTATGGTTAGTAATCAAAGTAGAGTCTAGTTGAGTCATGAAATAATTCATGATTTTAATTCAAAGCATGTAATTAATATCTTCTACAAACAACCTTTTTGGATAAAACAAGAGGTACTCAAACTTATGAGGTATGATGGGTCCTAAGAAGAATCATTTTCACGTCTCCTTGACTATTGTTACAAGAGAAACATAATCTGGGGAGCGTCACGTACAAAAAATAGATAATTGTAACAAGCTTGAGTTCACTTTCCTCCTGGTTGGTTTCACGGAAAAAGTGATTTTTTATATTTGCATTTGTGGGTATAATATATCATGAAAATAGTATATTGTAACATGTTTCTAACTTTGTGTAGCTATAAGTGTTCTATAACTAACGTAACTAGTGATCATATTACATAAAAACAAACTATTCATCATAGAAAATTTGAATTCATACAGTCGATCCATTTATGTTGGTACCATATATCCTTCTTCGCATGGCGTATGAACCCATCAAATTTATAAATACAAGTCTTATAATAGCACATCCATTACTTTGCGTCCATATTTTCTTATTGACCACTTCCTCATTCTCATTCATCATCTTTTATGTCAATTTATGTTTATCTTCAATTTCCCGGAGGAGAGCATCTCATATTTCTTTGTATGTTTTTTGATCTCATCTTCTTGTTTACGAATTTTAACTTTTTTTATTCATCCATCTTTGCGTACTTGCAAATAACAACATCATCAGATGAGGTTGAAAATCGTTTTACGACTTAGCGTTGGAAGTAAATTCTTTTGCATTGTGAAATATTTATACTGCACGTAAATTTATATGGAAACATTTTTCCACCATACTGCAAGATTTGACCACCGTACTATAAATACCACCATCACACTATAAAACTGACCACCATCCTATGAAATCGGACTACCATACTATAAAATCTAACCACTTTACTTCAAAAATTGACTAAAAGACTGTGAAACCTCTCCTAACTATCACATAATCAATGTTTGTTGATAAAATATAAAACATATATTGGATTACTAACGGTTACATAATATTAATATGAGAAATTAAATTGGTTCCTACTTTTTATGCTTACAAATGTTCATACTCAATAAAATTATGAAAAGTGTCATCATTCCATATTTTGTTAACTAACTCATTAAGACTATCTTACGAATATATTAAATAAAATAAAATTGAATGGTGATTTGTCATAATTTTGGTGGGTATGAATAATTGTAGGCATAAATAGTAGAAGGTAATTAATATATTAAAAGAGACAACATAAAATTACTAAATAAAATAGAAATTGATGAGAATAAATCTCAGATTGTTTAGATCTTTCACAGGTATAAAGATGAAGAACAAACAATTCAAACACAATATGATTATAAACACAATATGGAATCAATGTAAAGCTTATGATTCAATTATAGTCATGCCTCAGCAGAGCTCGATGAAGAACTTCCACTGTAGAGGCGAGCTAGGGTTTAGAAAACTTAATAAGAAATATAATGAAATCGTTACCAACAAAGGATGCATGCATGCACCTTAAATACTAAAACCCTAGTGTAAAATAATGCACGGTTGGACAGGCCCAAACCGGCAACCAAAAACTGGGCTAAGGACCGAGCTCATGACACAATACAATAAACCCAACAATCTCCCCCTTTGCGTCAAATGAGGCGAGAGATTATTTCTTTTGAGTAGGCTTCACTGTCTTCACAACCTTGAATAGCGAAGGGATGATAGCAAGAAGTGTCTGCCGAAATTGAATGTACCATCTCAGCATGTCAGTAAACAACTTCTTGTTGGCTGCTGAGTTCTGATTACACCTCTGAATAATCTATAAAATATGCTCCAACCAAGCAGTTGAGAAGAGGTGCTTTTCAACAAGAGTAAACATGCATTTTTTACCTTCGCCCCTGATAAACATCAGAGTGTGATATTTTGAGTCGATTTTGCCTTTGATCATTGTATTCGCATCGCCTGCTCTACCCATCGCTTTGTGGTTCGCTTGTGAATTGCAGAGGTGATCTCTTGATCCATTGTTGCTACTTCATGAATGTAGCAAACAAGCATTCACTTGATGTGATCTATAATCGGCTGATACTCCTGTGGATTCGACAGCAAAATGTTTTTGAGGAGTATCCAGTCGTGAGGATTGAGGTTCGGCATATCAGCAAGAGAGAAGTTATGAACCGAGCCTTCAGAGCCTCAAGTCACTTTGAATTTGACATTGACTAACTTCCCGGCTGAATAAGGCTTCAGTACCTTGACAATAGTAATCTTCTGTGAGCACCAAGTCAGGTACTGTGACTGAGCAAACTCCAGACAGAACTCTAACAGATCCCTATCCACCTTCGGGTCCGGTGAGGGGATAGCAACAGTTGAGTTGAAGCAGTGAAAGATAAATGCCTTTCTGGGGATTGGCATGTCAAACTGTGCATCCTTGGAGTTTTCAAGGCCAAAACGACATGACCGGTTCGAGCCAAAGAATACTTGGTTCATCAATAGCACTCCTTTGAAGCGAATCTATAGTCCACTCTGGAAAAACAGACTTCTTTTTCTCCAAGAGCTCCTTTTCTTTTTGCTTCTTCTCCAGCTCAGCCGTTTGCTTCTTGATCTTTTCTGCAAACTCTTTCTCAGAAAGTTTTGTTTTCTGATAAGGCTTATTGGGAGTTTTACCCAGAGTATCTTCATAATCACCTTCATCATCTGTATCATCTTCACCAATCTTCTTTTTCCTTTTGCTGACCGAAGCTTCTTTATCCTTCAGTTCTGCTGTTGGCTTAGGTTCGGGAGGAGGTTGAGTTTTCACCTTTTCTGCCCCTTGTTTTGGCTAGACACCGGTCAACGAAACACCTTCAATACGACTAAGGATGTCCAGTGCAGGTCTGAGTTTTTCATCCAAATGTCGTTTGATGGTAATAGTCATAATGGGATCATGGGCATCAAGGAGGTGAAGCAAAATGGAATGAACGTCACCAATAGAGCTTCGAATGACCTCCCTTTCAGATTTCAAATCATTAAGCTCGTTTGTCGCAATGCGAAGCTTGAGGTTTTGCATCTTCAGCTGAGAAGTTCGTGTGTCTAGCTCATCCATGATGCGATTTTCGACAGCCGACTCTGCTTCCAGTTGAGTCAGACGATCAGTGACATTATCGTGTAGGGTGGCATTGGTAGCTTCGATGGCCTGACGAGCAGCTTCAAGATTAGACCTTTCAGCTTGAAGAGGACGCTGAAGGTTATCAACCGAAGCATTCACCGTTTGAGAGTTCTTTTGAGCAGCCGCCTGCAAAGAATCTAAAAATAGATGAGCCTCAAAAATTAGTTTATTGACTTTTGCGGTCGCATCTTTGCATTCCTTCTTGGAAGCTTCAACAGCAAGAGAGGCCTTTTGGCATTGGGAAGTAGAGGCATCAATGGCCTTTGCTGTAGCAGAAAGAGAAGCATCATGTTCTTTGACAACCGATGAGAACAGAGCTTTGAGAGCAGCATCAGAATATGCACCAGTGGAAGAGGAGGAAAGCAGCTGATCAAGCTTGTCAGTAACTGCCTTGAGATGGCGCTTGGTTACAGGAGCATCTTTGTCGTCGTCACTTTGGACACGGTAGGGACTGAAGTAAGAGGAATCAAACTCCAAGTCCTCACCGCCATGAACGGTGTTGGTTTCAGTAGATTGGGTAGGAGATAAGGGTTTTGTAGTGACGATAGGTTCCGTAGATACTGATGGTTCAGTTATTATAACTGAAGGTTCAGTTGTGACTAGAGGTGGGGGTGCTGAAGTACGAGCCCCCGTATCAGATACGTTGATTCGAACTCCAGTAGTGGTGGTTGTTGTCACTTCAGTAAAGATAGGATCAGGGATGGGAATAGTAGTTGATGGTTGAGATGAAGTGATGGGAAAAATAGGAGGAATAAAGACGGGTAAGGAAACGGGTGGAGGAGAAGGAGGTTGGGAGCGAACCGGTACCTCTGGGGTAGGCAAGCGAGGCGGTGTATCACCACGACCCGAAGCTTCCTCTTCAGAGCTTTCGCTCTCTGAGTCTGAGTGAGTAGAAGGTTTGGAAATAGGAGGAACATACTCAGAGTCTGAATCGCTTGAGGATTGAAGAATCAGTCTCCAAGCTGGCTTCTTCTGCTTCTTCTGCTTAGGCTGTGAAGGAGCAGCCTTGTCTGACTTTTGCTTCTTAGGGGTTTGACCCTTGGTTGATTTAGTGACTTTCGCCTCCTTTTGTGTCTCCGGTTTCTTTCCCCTCTTAGATGGTTTGTTAGCTTCCTCTATGGAGCGAATCATGGTTGGAGTGAGTTCTCTTGGGCCCGAAGAAGGATGCTTCTTGTATTCTTGAAGAACATTGCTTGCGTCAGACACGCATGCATACATGGCTTCTGGGATCGATCCAATGAAGGAAAACTTGGTTAGATCTGTGACAATGATCTTCCTGGTGTGAAAGGTTGCAATAGAGGAAAGAAGAGAATCCACCATGATTGGAACGTGGAGACGATCCATTTCCCACTTGTAATAATGGACCAGTACCTGCCACATGAAATCTCTGAATGTCATGATGAAGAATAAAAGCTTTGAACCAGTTGTTGCTAGATGACTGTCCCATAATCCAAATTAATCCCGTGATATAGCCCATAAAGCACAGTCATAAACGACTTGCTTGCTCCGTCTGAGCCGGCGCTTCGTTCTGATAGACCTTTGAAAAGAAGAGTGAAAAGGCCATTCCATTGAGGAGGAAGGAAAGACTTCTCGAATTTGGTAACTGTGGTTAGGGTTTCAGTGTACCCCATTTGATAGAACATGGAGAACAGTTGACCAGTAGTAATCGAGTCGGGGTTTACCAGATTTGGTTCTTGAGAAAGACCAATTAGGGAACAGAAGCAAGTCTTGGAGATGGAGGTCTTCTCGTTGTGAATATCAAAGTAAATCCTTTCAACAACCTTGTCGTAGTAAGCGGTTGAATAGATGTGTGAGATGCAGGCCATTGGAAGAACTTCGACCTTTGTAAGAGCATCGATGAGAGGTGAGTACTTGAGACATTCGACGACATATAGCATGTAGGGTTCATAGATAAAGTGTGTAAGATCAATGATGAGGTTTTGTTGAGGTTTGATGGTGAGAAGGTTAGAGCGAGCATATATATCGTGAACAGAAGAAGAGTCTACCATTGATGAAGCTTGAGAAGAAGAAGATGAACAGTGAGAGAAATCTCCCTTCATTTTTTTAAGAGAATTTGTTGGTGATAAAAGGGTAAAGTGGAGCGTGCCAAATCCTTTTATACGTACAAGTAGGAGAGAGAAATATTCGGCTGAAATCTTGGATTAATTAGAAACCGTGCCTGATGTCACAGAGTGAATTGTTGGCATGCCCAATGATGACGCAGGAAAGAGAAAGGACATTTCCTTTTTACACACCATTCCATAAATAGTGCCTTTTTCAAATCGGCAAAACGATTGGATAACTACTGACTCAGCCTTAATTTTATTCCAAACGTCACCCACATATTTTACATGAACCGTCATCTCCTTTTAACTTTATCGAGCATTGGAATACTTGTAGAACCGAAGCTATAACAAGTAGGTCATCATTAATAGAACTAGATTTTGGAAAATCAAAGATTTTCGTGTATAGAGTGTGAAAGATAAAGAAATAAAATAAACTGTTTGTGGGTTTTTGTGATGTCTTGTTGAGACATAAAGCTACTGATTCTGGGCATGAATCTCTTCCTTCAACGTCAAGAGAGACTTCAAAGTGTTTGTGTGGCTTCCCATTAAATAACGATCAAGTACTTGTTAAGAAGTATTGAAAGGCATCTTTATAATTAAAGCTATGAAGGTAGGCTTTCGCTTCAATTCATGATTTCGATACTTGATATAAGACCGAAACTGAACGAAGTACTTGTGAGACCAATGTGGTCCGTTAAACAAGTAGGTAGGGAAGATATTCATTGACTTGTAGACAAACAAGAAATCTCAAAAAAAAAACTTAATTGGATCCTTGGGGAAGAAAAAATCTTGGTAATAGAAATTTTCAGAAGGATCACTCAAAATAAAAAGAAATTTCATATAAGAACTGTAACATAGTGATGTTGTACCGTCAATTCATTAATGGTGTTGAATTGTGGGTTTCACTTAGTACGTAGTGACACAAAACTAAGATCATTAACATAGATTTTTGTATAAGCATAAACCTCAGTGGTAAATGTTGAGAGTCTCAAGGGTTATTTTGGTGAGATGAAGTGTAATGAAGAAAAATGATATAGGTGGTATAAGAAGCAAATGTACCCCTGCTATAAAAGAAGGACCAAGCAGAAAACTCTAAACTCAATATGAGAAGAGTAAGGTAGCTCATGATTAGAGTGAATGTAACAACCTAGTTTGGGAAAACATGATTTGTATGTATCATGTTATTAAGGCTTCACTCAAAATCTGTAGAGGCTTTAGTCAACATGCAACACCATGCATCTAGGAACACTTAAGAAGTTTATAGAAAAGAGGTTATTCCTGATGGAGCTTCATCATTGAGAGTAACACTTATACAAAAGAAAGCATTAGATAAAAATAAAAGATATTTTTGTATTTTGTGAAAATTTTTAATTAAACAAAAAAGAAAAATATTTTTGGGTTTTATAAAAATAAAAATTGAAACAGAGAAATATTATTGGAGTTGATGAAAAAAAATAAAAAAAATGAAAAGAAACATAAAAAGGAGTATTTAAAAGAGTGTACAAATGAATACAATCAAAATGCCTTGATATGAAAAAGAAGCGAACGAGTTCAGAAGGACCGAACCCGAAATAGACCGAAAATTCGGTTCATTTTGGTTCTTGGTCGATCCAAACCCGAAATAGACCGAACCCGAAATATACCGAGCATTCGGTTCATTTCGGTTCGCTCTATTTGGTTTCTTACGTTTATGGAAGCGAAGGCGATTTTGGTACAGATTCTGCTTCCATCATTCCTAGGCCTTGCAAAATTTTGTTGAAACTTCCTTCAGGTAAAGCCTTAGTGAATATATCTGCAAGTTGATCAGTTGTCCCTACGAAGTGAATTTCCACGTTTCCATCTTCCACGTGATGTTTAATGAATTGATACCTCAGTGCTATGTGTTTTGTCTTCGAGTGTTGCATTGGGTTATGAAAAATCCTAATTGCACTTTTAGAGTCATAATATAGTGGGATTTTCTTCATGTTCATCCTGTAATCTCTAAGCTGACTTTGTATCCATACAACCTAAGATGTGCATGATGCAGCAGCGATGTATTCAGCTTCTGCCGTGGAGAGAGAAACACAAGTTTGTTTCTTTGATTGCCAGCTAACCAATTTACCATCGAGAAATTGGCATCCTCTAGTGGTGCTTTTATGATCGAATCCACAGCCGCCTAAGTCAGCATCTGAGAACGCTTGGACAAAGAAACCTGAGTTGGCTGGATACCATAGACCAAGAGAGGAGGTTCGCTTTAGATAACGAAAGATGTTTCACACGGATTGCATATGAGGTTCGCGTGGATTAGCTTGGAATCGGGCACAATAACAGACTGAAAACATGATGTCGGGTCTGCTGGCTGTGAGATACATTAATGACCCAATCATTTGACGATAAACCGTCATGTCAGCGGCTGGCTTCTCCAACAAAGGTGTAAGCTTTGTCCCAAAAGCCATTGGAAGTTTAACTTTGGAGTCTCCCATCATGCCAAACTTAGCAAACAATGTCTTTGTATATGCCTCCTGATTGATAAAAATGTCTTCGGGTCCATGTCTAATGTTTAAGCCAAGGAAAAAGTTAATTGGACCCATTGAGCTCATCTCAAATTTAGTTTCCATCAACTTCCTGAATTCAGCTGTTAAGCTGGGATTCGTGGAGCCGAAGATGATGTCATCAACAAAAATTTGGACTATCATAAGGTGGTTACCTTCTCTCTTATGAAAGAAGGTTGGGTCAACCGAACTTTGTTTAAATTTAGACATTTTTAGGAATCGAGTGAGAGTTTCATACCATGCTCTGGCAGCCTACTTTAGGCCATATACCGCCTTGTCTGGGATGTAACAGTGGTCTGGATGCTTTTCGTTAACGAAACCTGGCGGTTGCTCAACGTACACAGTTTCTTCAAGTTCTCTGTTGAGAAAGTCACACTTGACGTCCATCGGATAGACTTCAAAGTTTTTGTGTGCAACATAGGCAAGAAAGATTCGAACTGACTCTAATCTTGCAACTGGAGCGAAGGTCTCTTCATAATCAATACCTTCCTCTTGGCAGTAGCCTTTTACAACTAACCGAGCCTTGTTATGAATCACATTCCCCTCCTTATCCATCTTATTTCTGAAAACCCACTTGAGACCGACAACTTAAGCATCCTTTGGAGTTGGAATTAGACGCCATACTTTGTTTCTTTCAGACTCATTTAACTCGTCTTGCATGGCTTGAACCCAACTAGAATGGTCAAGAGCCGAATTAACAGTCTTCGGTTCAACTTTGGAGACAAAAGAGTTGAACATGCAAAATTCTACTTGAGAGAATAGTGCAGTTTGTTTCGCTTTGATCTGTGATCAAGTTAGTACATTTTCTGAATATTCCCCAATTATCTGACTTTGAGGATGGTCTTTGGTCCATTTGATGAGAGGTGGGTAATTTGGATCACAAGAGGGATCCAATTTTGCATTGACCTCTTTTTCTAATTCCGATAGAATATCATCATCATTAACATGTGTTTTCTCCCCCTCGAATGATGATACAAGTTCAACATCTAGATTAGAGTGTTCCTCTTCATTTGGACTTTCGGTTGAGCTAGATGTTAGTGACGTTGAATTTTCCCCTAGAATGAAGGACCTTGATCCTTTTGTAAAGACGGACCTTGCCCCTGGACAGAAGGATGGTCACCAGAAGGTTCACTTAAGCCAGACGTTTTGGTTGCTTTCGGTTGATTATCAGTCATCTTTTGTGCAACATCGTCAATGACTTGCTTTAGACTGTCAATTTTGTTATCTTTTGCCTTGGATTCAGAATCGATAGCCTTTTCTGGTTCATCAAAAGGAAGCATATATTGCTCAAAAAGATTTGAGATAGAAGCTGTAACTTGACTGGTCTTTGGAAAGATTTCCTGCAGTTCACCTTCAGATGTCTTCATCTTTTTGACATAGCTATTGTCAAAAGTGACATAGTATGTTTCTTCAATCTTCTTAGAGCGCTTGTTTAGAACTCTATATGCCTTTGAGTGCAAGGAGTAACCCAGAAATATTCCTTCATCAGCCTTAGCATCAAACTTGTTTCGATTCTCTTTTGAGTTGAAAATGAAGCATCTTGAACCGAACATATGAAAGAATTTCACATTCGACTTGCGATTGTTCAAGATCTCATAAGGAGTAATGGAGAATCTCTTGTTTAGATATGATCTGTTCTGAGTGTAACAAGCAGTAGCAACAACATCAGCCCAGAAATACAGAGGCAATGAAGCGAATCTTAGCATAGTACGAGCTGCTTCGCACAGAGATCGGTTTCACCTTTCAATGATTCCATTCTGCTGTGGAGTATATGGGGCCGAGAAATTATGAGTCTTTTGCTTGTCAGCTAAAAAATATTCAAAATCCTTGTTCTTGAATTCCAAGCCATTGTCACTCCTTACATTACGAACCACTTTCCTCAGTTGAACTTCTACGTGCTTTATGAAGAGCTTGAGCTTAGGAGTAGCCTCTGATTTTTGCTTCAAGAAGAACACCCATGTAAAGCGAGAGAACTCGTTGACGATGACCAGAATGTACTTTCTCCCACCAATGCTTTCAATAGAAGAGGGACCACATAGATCGATATGTAACAGCTCCAGAGGTTTCTATCACCTTTGTGTTGATAATAGAAGGATGACTTTGTCGACTTTGCTTTCCCATTTCACAAGCTACACATTAATGCTCTTTGTCGAATTTGAGAACTGGAAGACCTCGAACGTGATCTCCTAAAACCAGCTTGTTGATATCCTTGAAATTAAGATGAGAGAGTCTTCGATGCCATAACCAGCTTTCGTCTGAGTGAGCCTTCGTTAGTAAGCAGACTGCTGGTTTCCCTCGAATTGGATTGAGGTTTAAAGGGTACATTTCCCCCTTTCTCTTTGATTTCAATAGAATGTTATTTGACTTCTTTTCGACTATCTTTGAGCCTTCATCATCAAACGATACCTTCAATCCGGTTCCAACTACCAGTTGTGATACACTGATAAGGTTGTGCTGCAATCCTTCAACATATGCGACCTTTCTTATTGAGAAATCACCATTCGTAATCATTTCGTAGCCTTTGATAGTACCATATGAATTGTTGCCGTATTTTACAATTCCACCGTCCTTGAGAGACCGAAACTCTCTCAGTTCTTCCTTTCTTCCTGTCATGTGACGCGAGCAGCCACTATCAATATACCATTCTTCGTTAAATTGCTCGTCACTAATAACCTGCAAAATATTAAGCAGATTTAGGAACCCAAAGTTTCTTGGGTCCTTGTGAGCCTTTTACAGGACAGGGAATAGTAAGAGAAATATCAACCAAATAAGTTCTTTTAATTAAAGTTGTTTCATCCATTCTTTTTATTGTGAAAAATTTAATTTTGTTTGGCTTTGATTCATTAGATGTAGGGTTTGAGATTTTGACGTCTGCTTTCTTTTGGATCTCTTTCGGGCATCTGTTATCTTCTGGAAAGAGCTTTCCTTTTCCCTTTAAATATTTTGAAGGATAAGAATTCGAATGAGAATGAGAAGAATAGGGTTTAGATGAGACATTGGACCGTTGATTATCACTCTTTCTTGGTTGATAACGGGAACACTCTTCTCTTCTGTTCTTATGATTTAACTTAGGACCGAATCTATTCTTTCAGTTGCTATTGTGTTGAGGACCGAAACCGTTCTTTCGGTTGCTGACGCTCTAAGGACCGAAGCTCTCCTTTTGGTTTCTTACTTGCTTTGGACCGAAACTATCCTTTCGGTTCCTTGCTTGCTGTGGACCGAAACTATCCTTTTGGTTCCTTGCTTGCTTTGGACCGAAACTATCCTTTCGGTTCCTTCCATTCCAAGGATCGAAACCCTCCTGTCGGTCGCTTCTTGATTCTCCTGCAGACTTATTCGTCCTTTCTAACCTGACATAATGGGGGGGGGGGGGGTTTGAGATCTCCAAAACTGTTTTCTTTCTGAAAGATTCTTCTTGTATCTCAGATTTCGTTGTTGTTTTCGATCTGCCACCTGTTTTGGATTTTTTTGAATGTTGGCCTTTTTCTTCGGAAATCGAGCATGGCTTTCGCTCTTTGACGAAGATGTCTCACTGGTAGTTAGCATTGGTTCACCCAAAGATGTTTTAGTGCCACTTGTGCTTGGCACATCATATCTTGTAGGCTCATTAAGTGGCTCCGGCACGTACCTACCCTTCATTCTCCATGAGGTTTTTTGAGACAGGCCTTTTGTTTCGTCAGCATTATCTATTGGTGCTGACCAGAAAAATTCTTCACATCCAGCTGCATTATCTTCTTCTACCATAGCAGTCAGTTCTGTTGTTTGTTGAGGAGTGACTCCTTGAACAGTGTAGACCTGATTGGGAGTGGTTTGAACTTTTTGATACACGACAGACTTTGCCTTGAGAATTTTGGTCTTGTCTGTCGATGAGCGAGCGAACTCAACGGAATTTTCAGAAATGAGATTTTTGTGAGTTTCGGGTTCGCTTCTGACAAATTCGGAACAGTCCACCACATCCTCTACAAAGATTTCACTCAGATCATCATCCTCATTAAGTTCAGATGCATTTTCAACATCAATTTTATTTTCTGAACTTAGTTTGGCATTCAATGAGTCAAAATTCTGTACAGTTTCGGTTCTTAACTTCAATCTATCATTTTCATCTAATAGATTTTTGAGCATGCCCTTATGGTCTTTGGACTTTATGTATGACTCTATTTTGTCAAGACCAATTTTGTATGCATGAGAGACTTCATCAGAAGATACAACATTTTCACAATTGTATGCTTCAACATTGACTTCATCCTCCTTTAACTTAAGGAAGGGTAAAATCATGCTATGTATCTTCTTTCCTATTTCACAATCGAGATGCAATTGAGTGATATTAAAATAAAGTCTTTTAGCAATTAAACAAAAAATATTTTGCTGTTTTAAAAGCTTAAGATTGTCTCGTTGCAAATAGATTGATTCATCCTTAGATCTAATTAACCCTTTCTCCTCCTGCTCAATCCACATCCTCCTTTCCTCACTCTTCGACGATATCCTGCTAATTTGATCAGTCAGGTTAGAGTTTGTGACACGGGTTTGGTTAAGACTACTACTTATACTAGAAAATTTAGATTTTAAGCTGTTCAGTTCCTTTTCATAGTTAGTAACATGTATTTTTAGAGAAGCAAGAATATTTTGTACCTTCTTGATCAACTCATCATATTCGTTGATTTGTGCACTGACAGGCTTTGCAGCAAAACACCTGTCCTCTCGCTCCTTCTCATCTTCCAGTCCACCATCCGTAGTATATCCTCTAATCTGAGATACTCCTTCTATCACCATCAAACACCTTCCTGCAGGAGGTTCTTGTTTTACCAACATCACCTTGCCATGAGTGGGTTTTCTTACTTCTTCATCCTCTGAGTCCGTGGACCACACTTCCACTCCACCGAATTCATCACTGTTACCTATATCCTGTACAATCAAAGCATTCATGGTTTTATTGTTAGCTGCTGATTTTCTTTTCTTGATCTCCTCCAATCGTCTCAGGAGGCTCGCTTCCTCATCATCCTCATCTATCTTTTCTGCCTTCTTCTTCAGCATACAATCCTTGGCGAAGTGATTGTTGCCTCCACAAAAATGGCAATCAAATCCTGAGTCACCACTTATCTTGGTCTCTTTCTTGGATTCTTCTGACTTCGAACCTATCTTCGGTTCCTCCTTCACCTTTTCCGAACTGTAACTTCCCTGCCAATTTTGGTTCTTGTTGGCTGGGAATTTTCTTTTGATGAACTTTCTAGGGTTGGAAACATCAAGGCATACTCTTCACCGGTTAGATCATAGTCAGCAAGATTGAATTCTTCTTCTTCTTCTTCAACAACAATTTTCCCTTTTGAAACAAGAGCTAACATACCCAAACTGGAAACCACGTTCGTTTCCTTAGACAGTGCACTTTCATGGGACTTCAGAATTCCCACCAGTTTCGCTAGAGAATACGATTTAAACTGTTCGTGTGCCTTTACTGTGGACACGACTGCCATCCATTCGGGTCTAAGACCGTTCATGAAGGTAACCTTTTGTTCAATAACCTTCCTTTTCGATTCCATGCTTTATCATTTTACTTAAAAGATGATTAAACTGATCAAAAGCCTGAACAAGTTTCTCATCGGGCTTTTGTTTGAAATCACCAAATTCAAAAAGCAGCAGAGTTTGTATCGAATGTTCCAGATCTTCATCAGTGGAATATAATTCTTTCAACCTGTCCCATATTTCTTTAGTAGTAGCGCAAGAACTGACCAATCGAAACGTATCTGACTGCAAAGCAAACCTAATCATTCTCAAGGCCTTGATGTTGCATTGAAACTTCTCCTTCTCTTCTTGAGGAATGTCTTTCACATCATTCACAAGCTGATTGTACTCCTTTTGAGTTTTGACAATCTTTGAGGTGCTTGAATGAGCAAACGGGCCAATTGTGATTGCTTCCTTGATCAAGTACCCATTATCTTCTGAGCCGATCACATAATCTTCGAAGTGGTGCGTCCAAACCTCATAATCCTGAGTGTATAAGATTGGAATCCTTGTCGTTGATCCGATACTGTTGGAGATGTTAATTGGATTGGTTTGTGAATCATCCATGGACATTGTGATGATGTTTGATCGATAACCTGTTTAAGATCAAACTTGTAATTTATCGATAGAGTAAGATCGACAATTAATGAGATACTCCAATATGGAATGACGGCTCAATTAATATCAATTAATTTGGAATAACCCTAATAACTTCTTCAACAGAAGAGATGTGTATGAGTTACATAGTCTCATGCACTGATACCAATTGATGAGAATAAATATCAGATCGTTTAGATCTTTCACAGGTATAAAGATGAAGAACAAACAATTCAAACACAATATGATTATAAACACAATATGGAATCAATGTAAAGCTTATGATTCAAATATAGTCACGCCTCAGCAGAGCTCGATGAAGAACATCCACTGTAGAGGCAAGTTAGGGTTTACAAAACTTAATGAGAAATATAATGAAAGCGGTTACCAACAAAGGATGCATGCATGCACCTTAAATACTAAAACCCTAGTGTAAAATAATGCATGGTTGGACAGGCCCAAACCGGCAACCAAAAACTAGGCTAAGGACCGAGCCCATGACGCAATACAATAAACGCAACAGAAATTACTACTTGTTATACTAAGCAAAAAACGCACTGCTACTCATATGCAAAAATAGTAAAAAAATAAGTTGTAATGAAATTAATGAAAGTACAACTATAATAAGTAATCCTTTAATAATAATACATATGTAAATAGTATGTAAAATAAAATTCCTATAAATATTTCAAACCATAATAAAATGGTATAAAATATGTAATATCAGCCTATAAGTATGATATATACAACTATTATCAACATTACCCTCAACGCGCATATAAATCATCACCCTTAAGGGGCATATAAATCATTAATGTTTCAAACCATGAACAAATGGAATAAAATATGAAATATAAAGCTATGAGTATGGTATCCACAACAATTATATAAAGAAATATCTATCTATATTTTCATTTATTAGGTTTCCTAGTTTGATAATTCTTAGCTTATGGTTTATAATTTATCTTTTCATAGTTTTACTCTAACTTAATATCTCTTGTATTTAAGCTGTTTTTAATCTAATGAAATCTTAAGCCTTTGCATCTATAGATTTCTATGTGGTATCAAAAAAGGGTTTCTTAGACCTGTGATAAACCCTACTAAACATGATCGGAGAGAAGACCAAAAAATCAAAATATGAAGGATGAGTTTACGTCGATGCCAACTCTCACTACTATATTAATTCATCAGATTTATCAAAGGCAGATGCAAGTCAAAAATGCATTAACAGACATCAACTACAATGATTGAGCACAAGAGATGCATAACTTTCTTTTCACCAAAAACAAAATTGTTTTCAACAATTGGATGATAGAGAGACCTAAAGAAACTTGCAAAATTATATGTTATGGATGTGTAGCTGTTAGACATATAATCTTAAACTTATTGTATTTATTTTTATTCTTTGTGTGGTCTATTGTAGCATAGCCAAATTCTTATACCGTGTATATATTTGGTGATGGAATACAATTATCGTTCATGGGAAAAATATGGTGCCTAACATGGTATCAGCCTAATATCTCTAAACCCTAGTCGATCCTCAGAGCAACGGTCTTTCTTTTCTTCTCATCTCAACTTATATCTCTTCTCCATCATGACTGTCTCAGAAGGCTATTCCAAAACTAAACCTACTGATAAAATCTTTGGCATCGCAAACATAAAGTCATATGTCCATCTTCTACTTGATCTTTATCACATGAACTATGATACATGGAAAGAATTATTCAAGACCCATTGCATTGGGTATTCCGTCTATGGTCATCTTGATGGTTCATCTATAAAAGCCGATGTACCTCAATGGGAAAAAGTTGATAATATTGTCAAACAATTGATGTATGGCACTCTCACTTAACCTCTCCTTCAAACTATTCTCAAACCTGATGCTAGAGTAGCCAAAGTCTGGAAGTCTATTTAATCTCTTTTCCTTGAAAACTAAGAATCCAAAGCCATGGAACTTGATGATGAACTTTGTTGCATTACTATTGGTGACTCAACGATCGTTCAATATTGCACTCGTATAAAGTCAATTGTTGATATTCTTTCCAACACCGAATCCCCAGTTCCAGAACATAATCTTGTTATCTATGCCATTAGTGGCCTCTCTCCAAAGTTTGTTCATGTGGTTACCACCATTCGAAATCAGAAACCATTCCCGACCTTTCTTGAAATACGGTCGATGTTAACGCTTGAAGAACGTTCTATGCTTAAGGAACAAAACCGTGTGCTACCATCTATTCATCAAGATCATGCTTCAGCCCCTACTATCGTAAATACCACGCATGAAAACCGCAATCATGAAAATCAGCCTCCAAATAATCACCGAGGATCTTCCTTTAATGGCAGGGGTGGTGCCTAATAGTAGCGATGCAATGATCAAGGGATGGTTGACCACAACCATGGAAAAGGAGATATGGGAAGATTCTGGAGAAAGATTCTGGAAGGAAGCACTCCGAGGGCCTGTGAATTAAAGCAATCCCTCATAGCTACACGAAAGATGGTGCCTTCGTTTCCACTTACTACATGAAGTTGAGAAGTATTTGGGACGATATACAATCTGTCTCACTCGTTCCTTATTACACCTATTCCCATTATTCTCGTGGCATTGAAAAAATATTAAATGAGCTCAAGGAGAAAACACAATCTCTTTGACGAAAAGACCGGTGGTGGTGGCAACAACTTTCCAAACCTACACACCTGGCCGAAAAGACACCAACACCGATTATAACCATCTAGGGAAGAATATCGTACAAAGAATAGAATTGTGTAAGTAACGACGAACCGGAGCACTATACTTTTTGTGGAAAAAATGGTCATAATAAGGACGATAGCTTTAAAAGGATAGGGTACCCGGATTTGGTAGCCAAACAAGACGAAACAAGAAAAGCGGAAGACGAGGGATGCTTGTATTGATACTGTAATAAGTGCAATATCGGGGTTGTATAATGATAAATATCACAACCTCCTTAATCTTTTCCCTAAGATTAGGTCAAACGAAGATGCTACACTGACAATTAATATGACCGGTACGGTTGAGGTAGATAATGCATAGGTTATTAACTCGATCATAACTTGCAAACAAGAATTACTTAAAGATAAAACTAAGAATTTCTTTGGAAACTCCTATTATAATGAAGTTGAGAAGTCTTTGGGACGAAATACAATCTGCCTCACCTTGTTCCCGTTGATGGAAAAAGGAGTTGAATGTTGCAAAAGAGGATTGAAACTGAGAATGCTTTGCATATTCCTAGCTTCATTTTCAACTTATTGTAAGTTACTTGCTTAACCAAAGATCTAGGTTGTGATATAACATTTCTTCGTGATTTTTGCTTCATGCAGTTTCTACACTCGAGGAACATGATTGGTGTGGGTGAGTGCAAACGAGGTCTTTACCGAACATGCATGACGATGAGACAAAGGCAAGTTATGATGACAATGGTGGATGTTGAGTTGTGGGATAAGAGGTTGGGTCATGATTCCAAGTAAAAGTTATGTCAAGTTAGTTTCTTAGAGATTTTTTCAAATAAAATAAAAGATAGAGTATGTGGTTCTTGTGTTAAAGCTAAACATATTAGGTTACCTTTTCCACATAGTTCAATAAAAATGAGTGATTGTTTCGAATTATTACGTGTTGATGTTTGGGGAATGTATCGTGAACCTTCTCTTTCGGGTGCTAATTATCTCATAACCATTTTGACGATTACAGTAGAGCTGTTTGGGTTTACTTACTCAAACCAAAAAATGACACACATTATTACCTCGTTGATTTCCATGGAATTATAAAAACTCAATTCAAGAAGAAGACTAAGCGAATTAGAGTCAACAATGGTGGGGAATTTATATTAGGTTCAATGAAAGATTTTTTATACAAAGGAAGGAAGAGTTTTAGAACCTACTTCCCCACATACCCCTCAACAAAATGAGGTTGTTGAAAGAAATTGTAGACACATCCTCGAAATTGCTCGAACATTGAAATTTGAAGCTAAACTTACTGTCATGGTTTGGGGGAAGTGTGTGCTCACTGCAACCTACATTGTAAATCGGTTACCGTCAAATGTTAGCAAACAAAAAACCTCTTGTAAGATCTTTTTTGGATGAAAACACGACTATAATTACATGAAAGTCTTTGGATGCTTAGTGTATGTTAGAAACACTAAAACCAGAGGAAATAAGTCTGAAGTGAGAGGGAGACCTGGTGTTTTCATTGGATGTCCTCAAATTCGGATGGGATATCGAGTATTTGATATAAAAGACAAGAAGATAATCGTCTCTAGAGATGTAAAGTTTGTTGAAAGTGTCTTTCCATTCACATGTTCCGCACCTTGTAACAATCAAGTTGAAGACATCGAATTTTTGGATAAAACATTCCAAGAAAATATTGCAAAATCATATGCAAATGTAATCGATGATACATTTTCATTTGAATATTTTGACCAAACTATCTTGGATCCAAACATTCGAAGCGAGCAAAATGAGACCATAATACTCGACAATGATTCTTGATAGCCGACAAAAAGTGCACAAGAAGGTGCTGCAGATAATGAACATTAAATGGAAAACCAGAGATAGAAAACACACAAGCCAGTATCTAGACATCTGGTTGATTTTGTCATTAAATTGCCCCTTCAGTTGACCATGCATCACCTTCATCAAATTAGAAGTCCTCGATGGTACATCCTATTGCTAACTTTATTTTTTATGGAAAAATTACCGATTCACATAAAGCTTTTTTTTTTGGTTAGCTCGAATGGCGGACAATAATTTTTTGAACAGACAGTAAAGGATGTTAATTGGAGGGAAGCAATGCAAAAGGAATTGAAAGGCCATGAAGAAAATGGCACGTTATCTCTTGATGAGTTGCTAAGTAGAAAGCATGCAATAGATTCCAAGTGGGTCTATAAAATCAAGGATCACCTGGTTGCAAAGAGATTTATTCAGTTAGAGGGTGTATATTTTCATGACACTTTTGCACCAATAGCAAAACTTGTTACTATTCGAAGCTTACTTGCAGTGGTAGTAAATAAAGATTGGATGATGCATCAGTTCGACATTAATAATGCCTTGCTACATGGCAATTTAGATGAGGAGGTATACCAGAACATTCATCATGGCTTTTCTAAAGAAGGAGAAATTAGAGTTTTCAAATTACAAAAATCATTGTATGGGCTAAGACAAGCGTCAGACAATTGGTTTCACAAATTCACTACAACTTTATTAAGGATTAATTACAAGCAATCACATTCACATCACTTTTTATTCATATACAAGCGACATGGAAGTTACATAGCCGCATTTATCTATGTGCATGACGTCATACTTGTAGGCAATGATGCACCAAAAGTACAAAAAACAAAGGATTATTTGAATAAGGCATTTAACATAAAAGATCTTAGTCTGATAAAGTACTTTCTGGGAATTGAAGTAGCACGGACTGCATATGGCCCTATTTGAAGTCAATGCAAGTAAACATTGGATATTTCTAAAGATTGTGGATTAGAGGGATATGGACCAATCCATTTTGTAATGGAGCATATTCTAAAACTAGACCAAAGTGAAGATAGCCCACATGTTGATCCCAGCTAGTACCGATGTCTGGTTGGTAAGCTTCTTTATTTTCAAGCTACTCGAACAGACATAGCCTACTCAGTCAAGTTACTCGAATAGACATAGCCTACTCAAGCCAATAGCCAATAGACATTTGAAGCTACTCGAATAGACATAGCCTACTCAGTCAACATGTTGAGTTAGTTTTATGATGGAGCAGAATCTGAAACTAGACCAAAGTGAAGATAGCCCATGAGTTAGTTGGTAAGCTTCTTTATTTGCATGCTACTCGACCAGACATAGCCTACTTAGTTAACATGTTGAGTTAGTTCATGTTAGACCTACGACAACAACACATGGATGCAACCACTCAAATTCTAAGATACTTGAAGGACACATCAGGGTAGGGTTTCTTCTTTCCAAAGCAAGAGGAATGAAACTTCTTGCATATTGTGATGCTGACTGGCTTGGATGTTCTTTCACAAGAAGGTCACGCACAAGGTACTTAATTCTTTTTTGGCGGTGCCCAATCTTTTGGAAGACAAAGAAACAATCCGTAGTATCACAATCTTTCATAGAAGCAGAATAAAGGGCTATGGCAAGATCCGTCAATGAAATTCTTTGGTTGCAAATTGTGATGGATGCTAAAAGATCTAGAAGCACCTCCAAACATAACAACACCTATTTGTTGTGATAATTAAGGAGCTAGACACATCACTAATAGTCTCGTTTTTCAAGAATGGACGTATCACTATGAAATGGATTGCTATTTTGTTCGAAAATGGATGGAGTCTCATGAAATCCTACCTCTCCGCGTTGATGCAATGCATCAAGTTGTTGACTTATTTACCAAAGGTTTGAGCACTCCAAGACATTTTTTTACTAGGCAAGTTGGGAATTCGAAACTTACATGCTCCAACTTGATAAGGAGTAAAGAAATCAAATATATCTATCCTTATTTCCATTTATTAGGTTTTCCTAGTTTGATAATTCTATGTTATAGTTTATAGTTTATCTTTCCTAGTTTAATCCAATTTTGATTCTATTGTATCTAAGCTATTTTTAATCAGTAAAAGCTTAAGCTTTTGCACACACACACACACACACACACACACACACACACACATATATATATATATATATATATATATATATATATATATCTCTTTATTTTAAACATTACCCTCAATTAGGAGTGAGCACGGTGTAGTTCGGTGTGGTTTTTAGACCAAACGAACCGCAAACTGCAAGTTGTGGTTATCTATAGTGAAAAATAGAAGTTTGCGGTTTTTATTCGGTGTAGTTTTGTTGGTTTTCTTGCGGTTATTTCGGTGCGATTTCGATTTTTAACCGCATTCATTTCATGGTTTTAAGCATTGTTTTTATAACCGGCCGGCGGTCAAACAACCATTTGTTTTTTAATTCGTAGAAAACTGGTCAATTTAAAGAAAATTGATTAAAACCACTTCCGGTTAAACCAAAAAAAAACCTAGTTTTGTATAAAACATGTCATTCGGCTACTAACAGGTAGAACACATGCGTGTTTCCTTTAATAAAGGATATCATGTATATATATGCGGTGCATTTTGGTTTTTTGCGGTTTTTGCAAAACCAAAAAGTGTACCGTTGATTTTTATTTCAGTTTCGGTTAATATGGTTTTTTCGGTTTGCGGTTTGTTTTTTGCTCACCTTAAATGCACATATAAATCATCATCCTTAACGGGCATATAAGTCATTACCATTCATAGGTATGTTTCACCATTTTAGGTTTGTTCCTAAAATCATTTTCATACAATTCCCAATAACCAATACATATGTGTTTAATATAACGTACAAATATCTTTCAAAGTGTTTTCCGATAATAATAATTTTCATACAATTCACATCATTGCGCAATGACCAATACATATAAAACTCCGTCTGTTTAACCCTCAACGGGCATATGAATCCTTACCTTTCATAGGTATGTTTCACCATTTTAGGTTTGTTCCTAAAATAATTTTCATACAATTCACATCAATGCGCAATGACCAATAAATATAAAACTCCATCTTTTCGTGTATTTAGATTGTGGATGAGGAATGTATTTTATGGACCAAATATCCACAATATGACAATATGATCATTATGAATATGGATCAATATTTGCAAGTTAGTACCACGTCATATTTAGAACATCAGATAAAAATATTTTAGAAACATTACAATTCATGAAATTGTAAATCAACACTTATGATAAAATTTATGTTTTTTTAAGTTTTAAAATAAAATAACAAGAATATCGCCATGTGATTAAACATAACATATGCAAATTTTAATTCCAAATTATAAATAGTTTAGGCAAATATCCTTTTCATTTGGGTTAAGTGCACGTATAAATAAAACCAAAACAAACTAATCACATCAAAATTTCAATAAATGAAAATGATTTAATTTAGTGTGTATGCATTCAGTGGCTAAATATAAAGTTTTCAATCAGAAAATATGACAAACATAATCATATTTTTAACCATTTTAAAAAAAATTAGCCATAAAAATAACAAATCCCCTCAATCACAATGTATTTGTTGTGGATACATAGGTGAAAGAACCCAAACTTTCATACTAAAGACATTATTATTACTCCAAAACATGTTATATATATATATATATATATATATATATATATATATATATATATATATATATATATATATATATATATATATATATATATATTCATAAAATAATATTTTACATTGATAGTTTAATTAATGGATTGGATATAAACTGACTAAATTTTAGTATATTACATAACTACTCAAGATATTATAATTTTTATACAACATAAACCCAAGTACAAAAGTAATAGTATAAACTATTCTAAATCTTCCAACAGTATATGACTATACTGGATTCTCATTGCGTGTAATTGTTAAACACTGAGAGGGGTAAGGGGTGACGTTTAAAGAGTTCAATAATAGATACAATATAACATTATGTCATATATATATATATATATATATATATATATATATATATATATATATATATATATATATATATATACCAATACGACAGAAACAAATGGAGCAAGGAACAACAAAGGCATATGTGAATCATGCGACAAGCTTTCCATATCAATCAATAAGACATAACAATTTCAATACTTGATATACATCAATAACGCTTCGGCCCAAATGACACAGAAGACATACAATTTCTGATTAAACATTGTGGTAGATTTCAGGCTTTTAGCCCTGTCTAACCTTCTACCAATGTCATAGAATAGAAGTCATTTTCTTACGAGAAATGCTCTACATGGCTAGAGGCTACATACCAAGTCCTTTCACTGATCACATGGTCAAAAGTACAACTTTGCTACCATAATAGCGGAAATAATAACACGAGATGATAACACGGAAAAACACATAACACATATAAGGCCGGACGGAGTGATGCGGGAAGAGCGTGCGGGACTCATTCCCGCTCGGAGGAACACCGCACCGGCGGTGCGGGATAGGAGGCGCAGGGAGAAGGTAGGGGGAGGGGTTGCCGCACTCTCTCTCTCTTCTTGTGAGTGGCTGATTTTTTTTTTTTGAGTTGCAGGTTTTAACGAGGAAGAAGATGAATGTTTCTGGAAATGGCATATTTGGACCGTATATTTTTGTATTATGGCAGAATACACCCAACTTTGACTTCTCTTCACAAAAATAGTTTTCGAAAATTATAAAATAGACCCTATTTTATAATCGGGCTTTACTCGGGCAAAGTTTCGACATGAAAATACGATTTTCTCGGGAACTTCGGAGCGTCGGGACCTACTTCGGGTTCCGGGGATGATACTGGGACTTTGGGGGGTTAAAAGTAGGCTAAAAGGGAGTATAGAGTGAGAGAGGAATGAAAAGTATCAACCATTTCCGAAGGGCTTCGCTTTCTATTTATAGGCTGAATTTCGAGGTTCACGACGTGAATCATGCTTGTTCACATCGTGAGTTTGATCCCGATCATCCCTTAGGCTTGCCGTGTGTTTTCTAGGCTCGAAAGGTTTCTTTCAAGTAGTTCACGTCGTGAATGCAGTCAGGCCTCAAAATTTGTGCTCTGAACTTCAAAAATCCATATCTTTTGCATACGAGCTCCGTTTTTTGACGTTCTTTATATCCACGCGTAGGTGAAACTATATTCTACAACTTTCATTTTGACTCCGTCAGCTAATTTTGAATTTATTTTTAATATTATATTATTTTAACGGGTCGAGACAGGAAAAAGTCCCTTAAAATTTCATAACTTCTTCACCTGATGTCCGTTTTCTTCTGTCTTTTTACCGTTGAATTACAATCGATGAGATCTTTGATTCTCGTTTAGGTTGTGTCAGGTAAAAATCACTCGGTATTTCAAGTTTTTAGCTGTCAACTGTTATACTTAAACTTAGAAAAATCATAACTTCCTCATACGAAGTCAGTTTTAGACTTTATTCTTCTGAAAATTCTCGGTTTAACAAATACTACGACTTTCGTTTAGATCACTAAAGCTAAAAAATAGTTTATCGAAAACTCACTTTTTATGTTATAAGGCGTTGTGTCGGTTATGTCGCAAAACTTCAATAAGTAATAAGTTCTTCGGTATAACTCGGATTTCGATGAGGTTTTTCGCCTAAATGTTTCTTACGAGATTCTTTACAACTTTCATTAATATAATTTTACTTATTTTTTTACTTTATATTTTCGTTAATTTTCAATATTTGACTTTTGATTGGAATCTCATAAGACTTCCAATATTTTCCGAGTAATTCTAAACATAGTTTTACTTCATTTCTAGTAAAAACTATCTGTTAGAACTCAACGGTCAAATTCATATAATATTTCATTATATTTTTCACTTTTAAAATTACATAACACGATAACTGAACGTTTATGTTACAAATACTTCCTTCTTTTGAGGATTTCGTCCCTGAAATCCTAACGATTTAAACAAATGGTGATATTTTGATTAATTACGAATTCACAGATTTCATACAGTAATCCTTCCATGAATAATTAAATTTTAATCGTCTTCCTAACTGGTAGCATCTCTGGCTAATGATTGCTCAATCCTTTAATGACGATCGTTATATTTCTATCGACTACCTTGACCATTTCTTTCTTCAATTCTCTAACTGAAATTTCGTCACTACATGAGACATGGTTCTCTGAACCAATCAATTCACTTCACAGATCTATATTAGTCGGACTTGATTCTTTACGGCCATTAAGGTCTGATCAAAAATCATATTCTTAGTCATCACCGAAATGAAGGTAATGACATACTCGAGCAAAAACGGAATCAATTTCTATTTTCTTGGCAACCTTGTGACTTTCCTTGATCTAAGTGTGAGTCTTGTGCTTCCGGTAGTATAGGCCTCTACTACCATTCACACCTACTCATACTCGTTCCAAGAATTGTCTCGCAGTTCCCAAGTGACCATATCAAGAATTTTTACAAAGGAACTTATCACACATGAATGCGTTCACACAACTACATACAACAATTTCTCCTAGACTCAATTAACGATTTTGCGTTTCTATCAAACATATCTTGGATTTGTTATACTCGCCTTCTAGAATCCTTTTTACGCACATGCTTGATTTATTATATCCTAATACTTTTCCTAGATCGATAGTAATTTCACTTCCAAATTCTTCATATAAATTCTTCCTCGGGTAGTGTCTACTCTGCAAGACATACTACACCAAAATCCAAATTAATTCTTCATATAAATTCTTCCTCGGGTAGTGTCTATTCTGCAAGACACACTACACCAAAATTTATTCTAACAGTGTGGAGACAAACGGTTTCCAACTACATGTATCATCTTCTAACTCATGTAAGTCATCATGCACATTTGTTTATTTGATTAGCCTTCTATGACATTGTCATTCCTGTATATGAGTAAGTCTTCTTCTCATGGTTGTATCTTTTAAGTCTTCTTCATAGGAGTCTATCCAAAGAAGTCCGCATTATAGCTGCATCTCCAACTTGTCTCTCTGTCATTCCTAACTATAACATCTCTTCTCATAAATGTATACCGTCTTCAACTAAGTACTCTACCTTACTCTAACAAGTAAGTCCCTCAGCCTTTTTCACAACCAAATAACCTATTTCACCATCCTAATCATGTATGTTAAATTTGTCTTAACACACAATGGAACTTCCATAAGGATGTGATAGAAGTCAATTGTCACTCAGTATTATTATTAAATACTAAGTTTGAACATCATGTATAGGGTTACTACTTGAACTACATACTACATCAAAATATTTAGGCAAAGTCTTGGCCTATTGAGTCTAAAAAATTCAGTAGCCTTTCCTTTGATCTTCATTTAATTCTTCTAAATCTTGCAGAACATCAATTGCGATACTATCGAAGTATTGATCACCATCTTCAGCTCTTCTGACTCTATAACCAATCACTGCTTCAATCTGGACAACAGTGGAACAACTTCATGGATTGCACCAACACATTTATCTCGCCCAAAATGTGTTTCAAACCCACATCATTCTTCCAAAGATGTTATTATTTCATCAAACATACTTTAAATGTACAATACCACTCTAAAGGTATTAATACACTATATACAATAACACTTCATAAATATTATTTTACGATATGCCTCGATCGTTTATGTATAAAATTATCGGTGTCGACTATCATAATTCTTTTAATCACTTCGAAAAGTTTCATATCAGTTCTAATATAGAAATATTTAAATCTGGAATACATAAAATTTCCTCTTCCATACTATGGTCTGTAACAGACCTTAATCTTTCTAAAGTAATAGCAATATAGGTAAGCAACCTAAGGCACACTATATACATTTATCGTTTAGCACATATTAGAATATAAGGCATATCTCCTCTAATATTCTAGTGTTTGTCCATTTAGGTATTCAACCTAAAGTACACTAGATACACATCGTATCATTGTCCCTTAACAATCCATGTTTAAGCCAAGAAATTCTCAAAATTCCTAGTTCACTTAAACTAATTCTCTGAAAATTTTTAAAGTAACTTAATATTTTAGAATACTAGGGTTTATCACTACCCAATACTCCACTTAAATCTTTCATATGGTTTGTATCCATATACTTACAAATGACTCCGTTCATATATTGAACGTTAGACAGTTTAAGTCTAAATACCAATCCGTGATATTTAGTTCGCTTAAAGTAGTGCTCTGATACCATGATTGAAAGAACCCAAACTTTCATACAAAAGTAATTATTATCACTCCAAAACATGCTACATGCATATTCATAAAACAATATTTTACATTGATAGTTTAATTACATAGACTGGATACAAACCGACTAAGTTTTAGTATATTACATAACTACCCAGGATATTATAATTTTTATACAAAATAAACCCAAGTACAAAAGTAATAGTATAAACTATTCAAAATCTTCAAACAATATATGACTATACTTGATTCTCATTACCTGCAATTGTTAAACACTGAGAGGGGTAAGCGGTGACGCTTAGTGAGTTCAATAATAGATACAATATAACGTTATGCCATATATATACCAATATGATAGAAACAAAGGGAGCAAGGAACAATAAAGGCATATATGAATCATGCGACAAGATTTTCATATCAATCAATAATACATAACAATTTCAATACTTGATCTACATCAATAACGCTTCGATCCAAATGGCACAAAAGACATACAATTTCTGATTAAACATTTTGGTAGATTTCAAGCTTTCAGCCCTGTCTAACCTTCTGCCAATGCCATAGAATAGAAGTCATTCTCTTATGAGACATGCTCTATATGGCCAGAGGCTACATACCAATACCACTGTGAATCTAAGTCCTTTCACTGATCACATGGTCAAAGGTACAACTTTGCTACCATAATAGCGGAAATAATAACACGAGATGATAACACTGAAAAGCACATAACACATATAACACATAACCTACAATTGTTCCTATATATTGAACGCACCGTGAAATAACCGGGGATTACTTTGGGCAACACTTTGCCTCTAAAAATGACTTTCTGTGATGAAACCGACGATTTTAGTTGAAAATCGGGCCTTACTCGGGTAGAGTTTCGACTTGAAAATACGATTTTCTCGGGAACTTCGGAGCATCGGGACCCGCTTCGGGTGTCGGGGATGATACTGGGACTTCGGGGTGGGGGGTGGGGGGTTAAAGTAGGCTAAAAGCGAGTATAGAGTGAGAGAGGAATGAAAAGTATCAACCATTTCCGGAGGGCTTCGCTTTCTATTTATAGGCTGAATTTCGAGGTTCACGACGTGAATCATGCTTGTTCACGCCATGAGTTTGATCCCGTTCATTCCCTAGGGTTGCCGTGTCTTCTAGGATCGAAAGTTGTCGCTCATGTAGTAGACGTCGTGAATTTCTATAATTCACGTCGTAAATGCAGTTAGGCCTCGAAGTTTGTGCTCCGAACTTCAAAAATCCATATCTTTCGCATACGAGCTCCGTTTTTGACGTTCTTTATATCCACGCTTAGGTGAAATTATGCTCTACAACTTTTATTTAGACTCTGTTGGCTATTTTTTACTTTATTTTTAATATTATATTATTTTAACGGATCGAGACAGGAAAAGTCCATTAAAATTTCATTACTTCTTCATTTGACGTCCGTTTTCTTCTGTCTTTTTACCGTTGAACTACAATCGTCGAGATCTTCGATTCTCGTTTAGGTTGTGTCGACTAAAAATCACTCGATCTTTATTTTGAGTTTTTAACTGTCTACTGTTATACTGAAATTTAAAAAAATCATAACTTCCTCACACGAAGTCAGATTTTGACTTTCTTCTTATGAAAATTCTCGGTTTAACAAATACTTCAAATTTTGTTTAGATCACTAAAGATGAAAAGTAGTTTATCGAAAACTCACTTTTTACGTCATAAGGGATTGTGCCGGTTCTGTCACGAAACTTCAATAAGTCATAACTTCTTCGTTATAACTCGGATTTCGATAAGGTTTTCGCCTAAATGTTTCTAACGAGATTATTTACAAATCTCATTAATAAAGTTTTACTTATTTTCAACTTTGTATTTTTGTTAATTTTCAATATTTGATTTTTGATTGGAATCTCATAAAACTTCCAATATTTTCCGAGTGATTCTAAACATAGTTTTACTTCATTTCTAGTAAAAACTATATGTTAGAACTCAACGCTCATATTCATATAATATTTCATTATATTTTTCACTTTTAAAATTACATAACACGATAACTGAACGTGTATGTTACAATAGGCCATGCCAAATGTGTGCCCCTGCAAAATTTCAATTCACACCCTTAACAAATAATTCATCTCTTGTTAGAGCTTAAAGGCTTAGAATAAAAATAACTTGGATAGCTTCTTGGATCGTTTTGGAAATCATTTTTCAAAATCTGTAATCCGACCCTTATTTATGTGGTTACATGAATACAAACTTACAAAATAATGTTGGATTTTATTGAAAATATGGTTTCAAAAGTCACTAAAAACGGCAACGAAAACTTTTAAACTATGAATAAACTTAAAACCATTTTAACACACCAATGATCATTCTGCAATCATAGAAAGAATAAATCAACCATAGAAAATAAAAAGTTACAACCTTTGAAGTCTTTGATTCTCTTGGGAGATGAAAGTTGATGAGGTGATGCATGAAGCTCCAAAGTAACTCTCTAGAGGTATCCACCAAACAAGAGTAAACACTAAAACATGTTAGTCTTCACTTGTATTATGAACCTTTTAACAATTAAAGAACTTATACCAAATATGTCTTAAAATAGAAGCAACATAAATACCCAAAACTCCACTACACCATCCAAGAGAGATGAGAGAAAGAGAGAAAAGTTGCTCTCAGATTTCAAATGGAAAAGAAGAGTGAAAGAATTAGAAAAACTAGCTTGTTTTTCCTCCT
This sequence comes from Lactuca serriola, assembly GCF_051521515.1. Classification (NCBI taxonomy): domain Eukaryota; kingdom Viridiplantae; phylum Streptophyta; class Magnoliopsida; order Asterales; family Asteraceae; genus Lactuca; species Lactuca serriola. The sequence goes on from NC_136411.1 coordinate 332,030,681, forward strand.
AATAGTCCTTTTATATGCTTACATATAATTATGAAGCACCATACTTCATTAAGTGTACAACTAACACCATGTAAGAAGGTGTGGAGTGACATAAGAAGTCAACACTCAAAGACCCATAATCCCTTTGATGCTCATGACGATAAGAGAGATGGTAGGGTCTTGATGTGTATTCAATTCAAAATTCTAACTAGCTACATTCAAATTCCAACTAGATGATTACTCAAAGTGCCTAAATAATTGTACATGACACACACACACACACACACACACATATATATATATATATATATATATATATTCATACTTTATGAATATAACTAGTTATGGTTCTTTTATATTATTATTTCTTAGAAAAAATAATTCCTAATGAATTGTTAAAATATTACTTTCAAAAAATAATAATTTTCTAATTAAATATAAATATTGATTATATTTATTAATAATCAAATTACTCTAGTAATAATCAATTGGTAACTTTCTATAAGGTGTTATCAGGGATATGATGATACATCATTAGAAAATATCATTCTATAATGACTCTTGGGCATAAAGATCTTTCAGTCTCCCACTTACAAAAGACTCATCATAGATTCATATAGATAGTGGTGAACGCCTAACAGCATTTCACTGGCCCCAACAATACTTGACGAAGAATGCCATTCGTTAACATTCAATTCCTAAAAGCTCAAAGCTTTAATAGATGTATAAGCTAAGTTTATCAATTATCCCTCTCTTACAAACATCATGTTGACCATGAGATTTGGATTGAAATCAATATCATATGATGTTCAACTTTGGTTAATGCGTGTTAGAGGTCTAGTTCTCAACACATAAGAGGAATAAATCTCATCTTGATTATATAAGTCTATTGTATAGTTCATACCACACCTGACAATAGCCTTTATAACCACCTGTTAAAAGATCAACATTTAACCATGTCAAAGTACAGTCCTCCATACACGTCAGTCCCAATTTGCATCTCATGTATTAAGGATATATACAAATATAGTACCTTTTTTTTTTATCAAGAATCAATCATTATTGCGATCAATGACATGATCTTGATGTGCGTCATGTCCAATACTAGTTCTCCGATAAGTACCTATCAATCTTGGTTATAACCTATTACATACTTTCATCTTATGCGAGTCAACCAATCCAATTCATATTATTCTTACTTCATAATTTCTCCCATAATTATAACCGACTATTATTATAAATTATGATCAAATAACAAGATAAATTGTAGAGTAAAGAAAGATATGAGAGTGAAGAAAGCTTTTATTTCAATATTTGTTATGAAATCATCAACTTCCTAATACATTTGGCTCACTATTTATACTATCAAAATAAGAAGAAAGATGAGTTATACTATGAATGCATATTATGATGGTGCATTATTACATTCATAACACACATTGAAATGGTTGTTACTAATGCTAAATAATGACAGGGAGTTATTGGAGAAATGGATAATGGTCATTCACTAACTAATATTTCATAACACTCCCCTTGAATGAAGATTGTATCATGCCTCGTTAAAGCCTTAATAGGTAAAACCTCAAGGGAAAATCCCTTTATTAAGGAAAAGGAGTAAATGATTAATAATAGATATTGGGAATAATTGCCTCGTTAAAAAATTTGCTAAGAAAACCCAGTAGGAAAAACATAGCTAAGGAAAAGAGTACAATATGTTTCCAACTCCCCCTGATCATCACATCACTTGATTTCCTTAAAACACCTCATTCCAATGTTTTGTACCATGTTTTCAAATTTGGATGTAGGAAGCGCTTTAGTGAACAAATCTGGCAAGTTCTTACTTGATTGAACTTTTTGGATGTTGATGCCACACTCTTTTTGAAGTTCATGTGTGAAAAAAACTTTCGTGATATATGCTTGGTTCTGTCTCCCTTGATAAACTCTTCCTTGAATTGGCCTACACAACATGTATTTTATTCATATAGTATGGTTGGAACGTCTCTGTTAGAAGTTAGACGGCAATTCTCACGAATGTGATGAGTTAAATTTCTTAACCAAATACATTCACGGATTGCCTCATGAATTGCTATAAGCATGGTTAAAAGAAGTATCAAGTAAATTTTGTTTAACAGAATGCCAAGAAATTGTGGTACCTCCACAAGTAATAAATAACCTTTTTGGGATCGAGCTTTGTGTGGATCAGACAAATATCCAACATCTACATAACCAATGAACTCCATATTTGATGAATTTGAACAATATAAGCCCATATCCATATCAGACAAATATGCCAAGAATGTGTTTGACTCTATTCTAGTGTATTCTTGTTGGGTAAGATCTTTACCCTACTAATAAGTGTAGGGTGCGAAATTTCTAGTGAGATGTCGAAAGTACTTTTGGTCTGAATAGGTACGAAGTCTAGTACTTTGTTGTGTAAGTATTTTGCAAGGCATTTTTGTATGTCGAAGTTGAACATCTAGTCCTTGCATACTTTTTGAGAGTCTGTATCAATCTATAAATATAGTTAGTATAGAAGTAGAGAGAAGTTTTTGGGCATGTTCATTCTCATTCTCTCTCTAGAATTTTTGTATTGATTCAGAAAATTAATGAGCCAAACAGATATTATTTACGATCGTTTTCTTAATGATTTCTGTAATTGATTTCGTTTTCTAAGCTTGATTTGAACACTCTTCAATTGGTATCAGAGCAGGATACATTCAGTCAATACTAGTTTTCTCATATTTTTTCAATAGTTTTGAATCGCTCTTTCTGATTTAAAGTTTTCCGCATTATTGATTAAGAAAACTTGTCTTAATTGATTGATTTGTTTCGATTTTGCAATCAGTTTGTTAGATCGAGTGTTTCATGGTCTTTTTCTAGTTGATTCATCCGTTAGATCACTTTTCTGAAATCAATTGTGACTTTTCTCCGTACAAAAATGGTGAATTTCAACATGAATACCATGTCAAGCTTTTCTCACTTGCTTGGATCTTCCACGAAGATTCCAATGCTTATTCCGGAGTATTATGACTAGTGGGCAAATCGTATGGAGGATTATCTCAATAGAATCGACAAAGAGCTCTGGCAATGCATTACAAGTGGAAATTATCGTCTTGAAAGGCTTGATCAAGTTGGAAATGCAGGTTCATCTACTAGTATGGCAACACAAAATGAGAAACAAGAGGCTAATGATAAGAAATGCCTCCGTTAACTACATAGTGCGCTTCCACCGGTTGTTTACAACTGTGTTCCAGGATGCAAGACTATGAAGGAGATTTAGGATACTCTGAAAGAAAATATCAAGGAAGTGAAAAGACCAAGAAGAGTTCTCTGAAACAATGCTTGTTGGAACTAGGCGAATTCAAGAAGAAAGATTGCGAAACCATTGAGTTGTATTATGATCGCTTGAATGAGTTGATATTCAAGTGTAATGACTATGGTGTTACTCGTTCAACTCTTGAGTACAACCTTACCTTTCTGATGGGGATGCAAAAGGAGTGGAGAAACATAAGTCTGATGATACAAACTCAACAGGGTTTTGATGCATATTCATTGGGTGATTTGTACAACATGCTAAAGGCTCATGAAAGTGAAATTAATGAGATAGCTGAGGAAGAAAAGTTGGGCATTGGTGGACCTTTAGCATTAATGTTGAAAGTGAATACAAAGGACTCTGAGATCGAAACCAGCGAGCTAGATAATTCTGAAGAAGAAGGGTTTTTAGTAAATTCTAAGGATGAGGCTATTGTTTACTATTCTAACAACAAGGTGAAAAAGTTTTTTAAGAAGCCATTCAATCCAAAGTACAAAAGTAATAGTGATTTCAAAGGGAACAAATCATTGGCAAAAGGTGTGAAGGTGGATTTGAAGGAAGAAGAGATGGATAGTAAGAATTGTGCTGAGAAGAAGCAATTGAAATTGAAAGGTGATTCGAGGTATGATTGCAACTATTACAATGGTTCGAACAACTTGGCCAAAGACTGCATGTTGCGAAAGAAGGAAGAGAAGAAGGATAGAGTAAAAGATGAAGCTTACTATGCTGAAAAGATAGAGGAGATAAGGCTAAAAACCAAAGGTCTTTCATTGGTTGTGAATGGAGGAAGCAGAAGTGATGGAGCTTATCAGATTTGGTTATTTGGATCTGATGAAGAACATATGAGGAATCCAACTCATGGAGAGATGTTTGCTCAATATGAAGAGGAAAGGTTAAAAGATGAGGACGCCACGAGAAGATGTTTCGTATCTACTGGGGCAGATAAGTCACCCATGACTTCGAAGGTACATACTCTTCTTGAATCTTTTAATATTCATTCAAGTTCTTATCTTATACTTTTATGTGATTTTGATGATACTCTATCATATGTTAATGATATGTTGATTTCTGTTAGTAGTGAAGCTGAACATTGAAAAACATTATTGTTTGATGTTCAAAATCATTTGGAGATTAAGAAGAGTAAGATTGAGAATCTAGAGCTACAATTGAGAACCTTAACTTTAGATAAAGATTCAGTGAGAAGTGACAATATTTTGTTAATTAAGCAAAGAAACATTTATTGTAATAGTGCTAAAAGTTTGTATGCGAAACTTACAGAACTACATCACTCATCTGATATTTGCAAAGAAAAACATATAAAATTATTACCATTCTTATAATATGAAATAGAAAAAGTTGATGCCGCTTCTTATGATTGTGAAAAGAAAATTTTTGAATTTGATAATTTGCCTAATGATCTATATGCTTACGGAATAGTGAAAATTGATGAATGCTTGAATGTTGATGAGTTAGTGCATATAGTTAATGAAACTCTCACTAAAAATGAACAAGTTACATGACTAAGAATTCGACATTAGACTCTCAACGATATTTTGCTGATATCGAAGATGATTATGATAATATCAGTGAAATTGAGGAAGAGGAAACTATTGCTTGTTCTAAATTATCTGTTATTAATGTCAATTCGATGGAAAAAGGCAAAGGAATTTGTCATGATTGAATGGCTAAGGTTAACAATGATCAACCTTCTTTATTGAAAGTTTGTGATCATGTTGATCAAGTTGTAGTAGAAGACTATGAAAGTGATGAGGATGATGTTTCGAATGAAACAACTATTCCACGAGTTATTGTCGAACAGGTCTATGAAGAAATAGAGCAGTTCAAAAAGGTGCTGAAAGATAAAGGTCCTCATTATCTTAAATCAAATTCAGTCATCTATACATCATTCAAATTCTCAGATGTTGTTGTATTTCCGAACCAAGTGTTTGTCACTTCTGGAAATGGTGACAAAGTGAATCCTAAAATAAACAAACTTGTTGAAGAAGACAATAAAGATATGAAAACAGAAGTTCTTTTCGAACCAAAGCACAGTTGAAATGGACTGAGCAAAAACTCAAAAACTTTTCAAAGACAAAAACAAAAACGTGTTTGGGAAGTACAAACTAAAAAATCAAAAGTTGATAATCAAACCTAAGAAACTGTTTCGAAATCCCAAAAGACAAAATCACAAGTTTTCAATGAAAGTGTTGAAAAAGCTGTGAGAGAATAAGGCATTTTGACTTCAAAAGCTCGAAAGAAAGTTTATTGGAAAAATGTCAAGGATTTTCAAAAACAAAAAATTTTTAAGAAAAAATCAACTGAAAAAGTTAAGACATTTTCTTGAAATAAGACATTTGTTCAAACCAAGTTGTCCCAAAAGCAAAATGGTTTTCCAAAAAGTCAATCTAATGTTAAAAAACAAGGTTGACCTCAAAATGTTGAAAAGAAAGGAAATGGAAAATTTGTTCAAAACCAACATCCAAGAAATTTTCTTCCAAAGCGTGAAAACGAAAGGTTTGCTAAAAAGAAAGATCAAAGGAATTTTGTTCGAAATAATGAAAAAAGAAATTTCAATCAAGCTCATGATCACAGACATTTTCAACAAGGACAAAAGGTTTTCAGTCGAAATGTTGTTGGTTATAATAATCAATATCAAAATCGTTTTCAAAATTCTCCAAAACTATCTTTTCCAAAATGAAACTTTGAAAAATTGGATGTTAAAGAGAAGAAAAAAATGAGCCATCTAAGCCCACAAACCCACACTTTTCAAATCCTCGGTCAAAGTAGAAAGTGAAAGCGTCGTTTACGAAAGGAAGAAATGATATGAAAAATATCAATCATTGGCTCGAAGGTAAATAGAAGCAATATCAGTCGGGAAAGTACTCTCATGAGCAAATCTAGTCTGCTTATGAAAGATACTTAAATTATTCGCTGAATGGTAGTTCTTCATCATAGGAGGGTGACAGCGGAGCAGGAGTAGAAGACCAAGTACCCGATCCACGAGACCCATAATGCTTATGAAGCTGGGTACTCTGAACTCCAAAAAACTATTAGAGGGCTAAGAAGAGTAGGCACGATAAGGGAAACAATCGACGACATCCAAGTAGTCACCAAAGATATTCTCAACTACATTAAAAACCCAAGCCTGATGACAATAAATGAGTTAAGCTTGCAGATGCTCAACAGGTTTTGCCGCTCCTACAAGCTACTAGTGGAGGCAAAAATAGTGTTTGAGGAGAAGGGAATGCCATCTTCCTCAAAATGGGGAAAGACCAAACAGTTGAACTTAACTATTCATCCAAAATCTCTAAGTTTCTCTCACTGCAAAGATATAAAACTCCCTTTAGAGACAAAACTCCACCACAATCTCCTCTGAAGTCTCCACCAAAAGAAAAAGCTCCAACTCCTCGTCAATCTCCAAAGAATAAAACTCCACCACTGACCTTACCATTCAAGGAAGCAACTCCAATACCATCCATGTCTTCAGAAAAAAAAAACAGATGATTCCCCTGCCACTCAGCAGAGAAAAACAGACTGAAGAACTGCTAAATTTACTTATTACATCTGGATGGAACAAGGGATTGACATCCAAATGGATGATACTTTAATCCAGTCACGGATGAATCCAATGCGAAGAATGTTAGATATAGACTATGCCCCTTATCTAACGTATGTTGAGCCTCCTACCGATGGATATTGGGATATTCCTCTATCTCCCATTGCAAAATACTTCCCAGTCTTCAAGCCATTTGATCTTCACATTCCAAACGAACGTAGACTTCCAGTGGAGATTGAAAGGTTGAACTTGTTTCACAACAAGCATGGAAAGAAAATTGAAGAAATTTGGTCGAATGATGCTCCACAAGTAGTCAAAACATTCAAGTCTCGCTCATTCAAAACTGCAACATATTATCAATACACACACTCTCTCTTTCTCTCTCTCTCTCTCTCTCTCTCTCTCTCTCTCTCTCTTCAATAATGAATACCACTGTATTCAAGCATACTTCATCTTCATGAATCCTGAAGAAATCTTCGCAATCTCAAGGGTATTCAAGAACAAGATAGAAAAACATCACAACATGAAACCTATACATGCCAGAGCCTGTGACTTCCTCAAAGCTCTTGTATGTGACTTCGCGATGATTGATGCTGAGATACTCTTGGTACTTGCCAAAAAGATGATTTTGACTCGTTTTGAATATGCTCTGGTTATTACCGAAGGAATTCAAGATCTAATCCTCAGATCCACAAGTCATCCTACACTTGGCATCGTTTTTTAAATCTCCAGAGATAGTGAAAAAACACTTCATTCATGCCACTGTTTTCATCAGTGCTCAAAGAAACAAATGGAAGATAATATATATTTTATTGAAAAGTCTAAGTTCACCACTAATGAAGTAAAGATTCAAATAACAATGGGAATCAAGTGGATTTTTGAAGTCAGGAAGTTTTGGTGGCTCATCATTAAGTTTCTCAAACATAATCGATTAAGAGGATGGTTGCGAGGTCATTTAGGAGGAAACTGTTGATACATGAAAGTGACCATGGGCAGCTATGGGAAGTATCTCGAAGCGAAGACCTATTTTGAGTAGTGAATAGTTCTAGAAGAGAAGTGATAGTGATGAGTTGATTGCCTAGTCCTGACTGAAGACTTAAAGACCGAAGATAAGAAGACGTGAAGAGTAGAAAATCTTTTCTTTGTTATGGATACCGAAGTGTCAGAAAAGTAATGATCATTGTTACTGACGTTGTGTGTTAGGTTTGGTTTGCCAGTCCCAAGCGTCGAAAGCATGGCGGTCTAGATCATGAATGTTTTTGTAATATCTTATTTAGTGAAATGTACTATTTCTTCCTATAATTATATAGTCTTGTAAACGTCTTAACGTATGTCCGGTACCGTCCTTCTTGTAACCTTATGATATCAAATCTAAGTCTCCTTATTTATCTTATATGTTTGTTCATACTTAGTTGTTCATCACATAATAAGTTGTGTTTGCCTGCAAATCAAGTTATGATTCAACAAATATCCATTTAACTTGCTTATATTTGATGATGTATATTGTTGTTATGTTTCCTTCATAACTCCGCTATCTTTTATTGTTGAGCTTTAAAAAGATCCATGTGATTAACTTAAATTTTGCACCATAATCTCTTTATCATTAAGTTCTTCTTTCAATACGTCATTTTCAAGTGAAAGGATGTAAGGGCCCTGTGTTTCAGTAAAACTGATTTGCGGTTTATATTGCATAAGTAGACCCTTATGTTTAACGAATTCTTAATATTACGACCCAATTCATTTTGACAAGGAACAATTTCATCCATTACACATGGAATCTCATAATATTCTTTGGATTGAAATACGTACAATCTGGAATCTCACTACGTATCTCATGGTCATTCGACCTTGGAGACCGTGAACCATTTGTTTGTCTCTTACCCGAGATTTTAATCTTTGGCATCTTTTTTGTAGACGGATTGATATTCAATGTCCTTCCGATCAAGTTGGTGGATACTGTGCAAGTTAACGATGACCAGATAAAATGTTTTTGACACAGTCATAATCTCTATCATTTGGGTTTTTTTGGATGTTTAAACACTTGTCTATCTTTCATGATATTATATCCTTTTTTTTTCTTGGATTAACAACAGGCTTAAGACTTGCAATTTTAGTTGGATTGAGTGTCTTCTAAACCCACGTGTTAGTTCTATGACTTTATAATTCTCTTTGTTAATAAATACTATTTTCTAAAGTAAATGTAAAACTATCTAAATATTCTCGACATTAGTTTTTATATTACATCTAGTTATCTGGTTCTATTTTATAATCCAAAGTTTTCTTTTGGTTAATGCTAATGAAACTAGGAACAATAATGAAGTAAATTTAAGCATGTATACTATGAGTTATTATAAAAAAGACATATTATAACCAAACGTAAACTATGCATTAGTAGTTAGTTTATGACATCTTACGGATTAATAGAATAAGATTTTCTATATCAAAAATAAAATCTTCGTACATGAAAGTAGGACATCGAGAACAGCTTATACCAAACTAAGGATATAATTTGCTAAATTAATACGTTCGATTGTTCTATTACGCAACATAAACAAATTGAACATTTGCTTATACCTTTTTTTTGTTTTTTATTTTATGTTTTTTTGTTTTTTTTGTTGTGGTGGTGTGTTATATCAATTTGGATTCGGTCAATATGATGCATGTACCTAATCTAAAATATCAAACAAATTAAGTGGTTTATGTAGAGCGTGTTCGGCACGTAACGTTTGAGAGCTTCTGGCTTCTAGCTTTTAAGAAAACGCTAGTAAAAAAGAAAAAGACTCGTTCGGTGACAGGAGTGTTTAGTTTTTAACCTAAACAAAACGCTGCAAAATCAAAAGCTATATGGAGTAGCTTTCAAAAAAACGCTCCAAAATCAAATGCTAACTGCTACCAGCTAGTTTTGCCGAACACGTCTGTAATAGATTCGTGTATTTAAGTACTTTAACAATTGATTCGGCGAGTGATTCGACCAAGTATGTATATATATATACATATATATATATATATATATATATATATATATATATATATATATATATATATATATATATTGATTTTCAAAACAGGATACGAACAATACTAAAAATGTATGTAAGTAAAATATTGTCATAAATATGTTTGAGAGTTGAAGATACCAAAGAAATATGAAAGTTGGAACACGAGATACAGGAGGAAAGCCCTTAATCATTCTGGATCTCAGACATAAACCCTCGGAAGATGGCTAATGTCACTCCGCCTTAGAATTCTTATTATACCCAAAGAGTATGTTTATAGGCACAAGGTGATTGTGAGCAATGATTCTGAGAGCTAGTAAGGGTGATGAAGTGTATGTATGTACAAGGGTAAACCGATTTGTCTTTTTTACATTGATGATTTAACTAAGCTAAAAATATAGGATCTTTGTCTGTCTTCTCTTGACCATGTATTTTGGGAAGACTCAACATCTATTCTTGTTAACCACAAACCCAATTGAGTGAGTATTTTTCACATAGAATTGAGCTTTAAACGTGCATGCCAAAAATAAAAAAAGTATGGTGGTGGTACCAAGATGATGGTTGCTCATGATCTTGGACCACTCAAGATATTAGTCTATATTCAAGATGTTGAGTATAATAAAATAAAAGTAGAAAATGCCACCCAATACAATTTCCCCTAAAAACTTCCCTTCCAAGATCTTGGAAGATGGGGATTTCTAGAGTTGAAATCATGTCGCTAGGTGGTGCTAGGACGTGCCAGTTTTTTCAAGATTAGATCCTATTCGTTTAAGTTCTTGGTTGTTTTTCTTGCTTTACTTACAATTAGAATATCCTTCCATATCATAGGTTAAATTTCATGCTATCTCTTTTATTGTTCTTATTCGTTTCTTTCACCATCATGGGTAAAAAGCTCACCAGGATGAAAGATAATGTTGAAGAACCTGTGTTTGAAGATTTCACTAACTTGGATAATTTGCCCAAGGATGAAAGTAAAATGTTGCCTTCTCTGATTCTGAGATTGAATAACTTAAAATAGAGATTGAAAGTAAAATGTTGCCCAAGGATGAAAGTAAAATGTTTTTACGGCAGCTGACACTCGTACGAAGCCTAATTTTATGTCTCATACCTAGGTATGTTTTTATGAGTTCCCTTTATCCATGGGACTCACATTTCCTTTTCCTCATTTGATCTTAATTTTTTTTAGTTACTAAGTTCTGTTACACCCAACTCATGCTTGTTGTTTGGCGTATTTTGTTATGGTTCATCTATCGTAACAATTCTGAGAACCTGGATGTTGGTTTACCCAAGATTTCTAGTGTTTATGACCTCTATACTTTTGGTTCCTTTCGAATTATCCATAAGATAAAAGCTGGGAAAACTCTTCGGAAGATGTTAGTTGGAAAGGGAAATACTTCTTTGTTAGCTAGATATCTCTTGTTCATGGGGATCTTTTGCCCACAAATTGGGTTACCAATAGTAGGATTCTTACTTTTACGGTTCCATAATTTTCCTTCTAAAGATAACACTGTTTTTATTTGTCTTGAATGGTTCTTGTATTTGAACATTTGTTTCCACCCGAGGTTACTTAGGACAAGGTTCAAAGATTCTTAGCAATTTTTGCAGAGAACATGAATTTCATGGGCATTTTAGAGTGTTCTTCGAAGGAGGATCGTATGACTTCTTTTGTTATCAGAGATCCAGAGCCCATTAGCAAGTCTATCGATATACTAATTTGTACCTTACATGCTTCTAGATATGTTTTTTATATAGTTCTATTCTTTAGGTTCCAGACTCATTCAATTAGGTTCAACATTTTCCTCTTTAAATGTCGAGGAATTTCTTTCTACTAGTGCTCTTTTAATAATCGAAAAGGTACCTGCTCTAGGTCCGAGAATGGTGGAGGTGAGCCTACAACTCTTGACCTTAAGAAAAGGAATCTCACTTTGGATATTGGTCAAGAAATCATTGACGATTTAGGCCATTTTGAAATAAAATAGAAGATAATCACACTCGGTTAAACAATAAGTTGTATATATGTAACATCCCAAAATTCGAGACCAAAAATTTCATTTTTAATTAAGTTATTATAAAACCAATAGTCTAAAACATCCATAGTGTCATCCCATGTCAAAACCAATATGTCGATAATCAAAACATGAAATAATAAAACAACACCAGAGCATAACTCCCAAAGATCTCAAGTACAGAAATCATTGTGTGCTACGCTGCAATCATGTCGGATCCTTTCCTTTCAAAGAAGAAGTACCTGAAACCAAAACTACAAACCGTAATCACAAATCTTAGTGAGTTCCCCCAGCATACCACATACCATACAATAAACATATTGTCAGGCATAACTGGGTGCCCTACCTACCCTGCTGAGCATACATGGGTGCTCAACCTACCCATGTCAGGCATACTGCGGTACCCGACCTACCCCTTTCAGGCATATCTAGGTGCCCGACCTACCTGCCAGACATTTCTGGGTGCCCGACCTACCCTCTGGTTTATCTCAACCAGTTACGGGGTCTATTTCACCCATACCACCACCACATACTAACATTATATAAGCATATTGTCACGCATATTTGGGTGCCCGACCTACCCTCCGGTTTATCTCAACCGGTTACGGGGTCTATTTCACCCCTACCACTACCACATAATAACATATCAAAACCATATTTTCAGGCATATCTGGGTGCCCAACCCACCCTCTGGTTTATCTCAACCGGTTACGGGGTCTAATCCACCCCTCCTACTATCACATAATATCATAGCATACTAGCACATAAAGTATAACAGATAATGGAATTACAAACAATTATCACAAAGACAATCATATATGCTATAATCAACTACTAGTAGGTCAGCATTGATGCCTTCGACCCACTTCTACAACAAGTTAACTCACCTCAAAAGTTGCATAGAACTTGCTAAGACCTGACTCCATGTAACACCCATAAAATTCAAGCCAATTTAAAACTTTTTAAATCATTCAAAAACCAATAATTATTACAAATTTGTTTTCAAAATGGTTTCATGTTAGAGTATCCCAAAATCAAATCATAAAAACATAAGGAGGTACACGATCACGCCTTCGCCTTCCCGCGATCATCAAAAGTACCTGAAACATAATCAATAACTGTAAACTTGAAGCTTAGTGAGTTCCCCTAAAATACGAACGCCATACAAATATAACCATTTCATAGTAAACAACATGCATAATGAGCCATCAGCCTGACTGGACCGCCTCGCAGGGCCATCAATCTATCTAGACCGCTCTTCGATCCATCTGAACGTTTGGACCGCCTCTCAGAGCCTTCAGCCTATCCGGACCGCTCGTCGGGCCTTCGGCTTGACTAGTACGCCCTAACTGGGTCTGCAGTCAATCCGGCCTGCCCTGGGTATGTTGGCACAATAACAAACCATGATCGCCTCAACCCAACCCCCAATCAAACATTCATGTGCACATAAATATCATACGCTAGCTAGCATGTATAGATAGTCATACAGATCTAACAGATCACTAACATAACATCATCCTATTACTAGGATACCGATCTAACAGATCACCAACATAACATTATCCTACATACCAGGATACCGACCTAACCAGTCACTAACATAGCATTATGCTATATACCATGATACCAACCTAATAGGTCATTAAGCATATCATCATGCAATAAACCTGGATACAAATCCGAAAACGGTCGGCATTGGTGCCTTCGACCCTGTTAGTATAGTGAGGACAACACACCTCACAAGTAGCTCAGGATGATAATGTCAAACTCCCCAAGTACAGCTCCAAACTCAAGCACCTACATCTACCAATGATCCACTTCAATAAATTTCCAAATGACTAAAATACACCCAGAAGTCAAACTGGTCAACCCTTGGTCGAAGTCAAAGTCAATGGTCAAGATCAACAGTCCATGTTGACCCAACTTGTCGAGAGTAGCCCACTGACTCGTCGAGTTCCTTCAAAACTCGAGAAATCATGAAAACCCTAGTTGACTCAACGAGTATCCAGACAACTCGTTGAGTCACGGTGGTGTCTAAATTTTGGGAAAGCCCCTAACTAACTCGTCGAGTCCATGCAGAAGCCAAAAACGGCCAATCTTCTTCCTACTCGTCGAGTTGACCATTCAACTCGTCGAGTTCCTTCAGTCCATTTCTCATTCAGATGCTTTTACTTGAAACCGAAGCTCCAAATTGTAGATTTAGACTCCTAGGGTGTTGTTATCACGTAAAGTTGCTAACTTTACATGCATGCAAGGCTCCATGAAGCTAAAACACTTATGACTAGAATTTGAAGGAGGTTTTGGACATGAAGGAGGGCCAAAGCTTCATAAAGCTTGAGGCTTTATGTGCATAAGGTCCTAGAGGAGTCCAGATTTGAAACTATGCCCTTGTGATAAGCTCAAATTTGAAAGTGACTGCATTCTGCACAATAATGCCCATTTTCTCACATAAGAAGAGATCTAACAAATGGAATGCCAAGGTAAAGGATTTTTACCTTCAAATGCAAGCCAAGACAGTGTAGATACTGGATCTACCTACTTCTTCTCGTTCCAAGCTTCTAAAACTCCAATCTTCTTCAACAAGTGAACAAATAACACAATTTAGCCTCTCAAACACTCAAGAATAGGGTTTAGACTGATTAGGGTTTCTTCTGGCCGTCAAAAGGTGGTAAGGGGCTAAAGGATAGGACTTTACGTCCTTTAGATAGGGTGCAAGCCCTTAAAATTAGAGTTTCCATGCACAAAATCTACTCATCGAGTCGGGGTCCTCTGACTCGTCGAGTAAGAGTCATAAACCACGTAGGCTAACTAGGTTCGACATGACGAGTTGGAGCCTCCAACTCGTCGAATTCCCTCAAAAAAATGAATATAAAGCTTTCGAAAATTATACCTGGGAGTCGGGATGTTACAATTCTCCCCCACTTGAACTACACTTCATCTTCGAAGTCTGCTGTGGTAAAGAACTCTGGGTAATGCTCCCGCATCTTTGCCTCCAGCTCCCAAGTCCACTCGGATCCCCTCCGATGCTGCCACTATACCTTTACTAAAGGCACTTCCTTGTTCCGCAGAACCTTCACTTTCCTCTCCAGAAGGGAAACTGGCCTCTTCACGTAATTCAGGTGCTCGTTGACATGTATATCATCCAATGACACCACTTCCCCCTCATCTAATATGCACTTTCACAACTATGACACATGGAATGTGTCATGGATCTGACTAAGCTCCTCCGGGAGATCTAGTCTATACGCTACTTTACCAACCTTGGAAATGATCCTGAATGGCCCGATGTATCGAGGACCCAACTTCCCCCCTCTTCCTGAAGCGAATCACAACCTTCCAGGGTGAGACCATCAGGAGTACCATGTTATTGACCTGAAACTCCAACTCAGATCGACGTCTATCGGCGTAACTCTTCTGCCGACTTTGTGCGGTCTGCATCCGCTGTTAGATATACTAAATCCTCTCGGTGGAATGCAGGACTACCTTGGTCCAACTGTAACATCCTGTTATTTTCTACTTGTAAAGTCAATCCTAGTAAGCCAAAGTCAAACTTTTGTCAACTAAAATCCCCTTTATTGTTTGGATTTCTATTAAGGTTAGAATATACTTGTTACATGTTAAAAACCTTAGAAGATTTTTCGTAGAAAACACTTGAAAAACCGAGAAACTTCACATCTTTTCTTCTTTCTTTCCTTCGGACCGCGAACCTCGCATGGGCCGTAAACCGTTTGCTGTCTTCGGACCGTGAACCGCCCTTCGGCCATGAACACTCGCAATTCATGAACCCTTCTCGGTCGTGAAGTCGAAGGTCTTATCTCCTCAGGATGTGTTCACTGCCGAAGACTCTTAGGTATAAATACAAATGTGACTGATTTTTTCTCTCATTACACACACTCCAGCCGCAAACACACTCTTCTCTCTTAAGTAGCAAGGGCCGAAAACCTCCTCTCTCCTCAACAACATCAAGTATTCTACATCTTTATCAAATAATCACATTCCAATCTTCATATACTTGGGCCAAAAACACTTTAATCTTCAAAGTATTTTTCAATTCATCAAGAGTATCAACCAAAAATCCAAAAAGATCCTTACTATTGGGCCGTGAACTCAAGAACACCAAGTGTTCTTGGTCCGTGAACACCCCTCCTGGCTGTGAACTCCTTGCAGCCCCCATTTTAACTTCTAACACTCCTATTTGTAAGTTATACTTACAAATTAGCCCAATTTCCAATCATTCCTATGATTATATTCACTAATTGGTTGCATATATACTATACAAATTGCTATATAGGGCTTGTTTTTCTACGGGATTTCACTCGTGGAAGTAACATCCTAAATCAAATCTTCAATCAAATCACCCACGAAAGGTGAGTTCATACACCTACATTTTTATAATTTTTAACTATTTTCCGGGGGGGGGGGGGGGGGGGGGATACAAGAGAAAGACAATAAAATTGTGTTAATATCTCAAAAGATTTATAAATGTTTTAGTATTTTTTAAATAGTTATAATTGTTAAACATTACATATTTATATCTATGTGGTTTATATAATTTGGATTTAGAAGATTTAGAATACGTAATTTGACCCCATTTCCTCTTCCTTGTTTGGTTATAGGCTTGGGGTAAAGTTATTTAATCGAAGATCTAATTAATTACAATTATATAAATATTACACTTATATAAATATAAAATCGTTTTCAAACTGTTTGATACTACATGGGTACAAACAGAGAATTTCATGGAATAACAGTATTACATATTTTTACAGTAAAACAAATAGCTAAACTATAATAGGTATAGTTTAGAGGACTCATTCATTAGTTTCAAGTTTCAAAGTACATAATAGGAAAACAAACGTAGTACATAACATAAAACAAACATAGTATATGACGGAAAACAAGAAGAGAACATTATCAGAAAACAAACAGAATACTTTACTGAGAAACAAACACATAAAACTATATTTTATATAGTTTATGAAACTTACTTTCAGTGTAGTTATTACAAAGTAACTTTTCATTAATCTACATGTAATTATCAATATAGCACTTTTGAGACATGCTTCAAGTACTTCCTTAAGTATAAAACAAAAGTCCTAAAAATTATAACTAAAGTGTCCTTGTAGGAGAGCGTGACAATTGTGTATATATCTATACGGGATTGTCAATCCCGCACCAGAACTGCTTGCAACAGCTAGGTCGACAGACCTGTGGAGACAATTGTCGTACCACATTACAACGACTGAAGAACGTCGTGTTTAGGCGAACCTAGGTCATCAAGCATGGTTATGATAACTCACAATTTGGTATTGAACAAAATGATTAGTTTATGAATAAGCAACACTTCAAATAGTTTTAGTTAATTATAAAACTATAATACAGTATCTTACAAGAATAAACATGGAATACTATTTCAATTCAGAGAAAACATACTTTTCAAGGTTTTATGAGAACTAAACTACATTTTACAAGTTGTTGTTACAACAATCATTATACATTTTGCTTACAGTATTACATAGCAGAAAATGTAGGATTTTTTTGGGAAAAACATGTTCACTTTATCAATACATAAGAAAAAAGATTTCGGTTGCAAACATACTTATGAACTCACCAACTTAATTGTTGATACATTTTCAAAAACTATTTGTATTCTTAGGGAAACAGTAATACTGGTACAACCACACCTTTTGGGAAGAGGGAGATCTATAAACTCATGTCTTTTAAACTTGTACTTTTGAGTTCAGATACATTATATTTTGAACACAGTTACAAAACTTATAACTTAATATCGGTGCACTGTAGAGAGCTTGTTTTAATTTCAGATACATTATACAATGGTTGTTGTTGTACTTTGATTACTATTATGCATTGTTGTGATACTTTACATGAAGTCCTCCACCCCTAAATGTTTCCGCCGTTCTGGTTTGGGGGTGTCACAGATTGGTATTAGAGCGTTGTTTATAGTGAACTAAGTATATAAACCTATAAAAAATATACAAATTATAAATGCTATGGGACTGAAGCGCTCTGACTACAAGTAAACTTTTAAAATTTAAGTATTTTAAAAGAAGTATACTAACATACCTATTGTAACATACACATTTTGAAATCGTTTATTAGGTAAATAATATTATGAAATATTATGTGAATTTGAATCTTGAGTTCTAACATATAGTTTTTACTAGAGTTGAAGTAAAACTATGCTTAGACACATTCAGAAAGTATTGGAAGTCTTATGAGATTCTAATCAAATGTCAAATAGTGAAATTTAACGAAAATATAAAATTTGGAATAACTAAAATTTTATTATTGAAAGTTGCAGATAATCTCATTAGAAACATTTATGCGAAAACCTCATCGAAATCCGACTAATAACAAAGAAGTTATGACCAATCGAAGATCCGCGACAAAACTAGCACGACGTTGAATGACGTAAAAAGTGAGTTTTTGATAAACTACTTTTTAGCCTTAGTAATCTAGATGAAAGTCGTAGTATTCATTAAACCGAGAAGTTCGATAAAAAGAACGCCAAAATCTGACTTTGTATGAGGAAGTTATGATTTTTCTATGTTTCAACTAAGCAGTAGACAGCTAAAAACTCGAATTTTAGATCGAGTGATTTTTAGCCAACACAACCTAAACGAGAAATGACGGTCTCGTCATTACGAGTACAACGGTAAAAAGTTTGATGAAAACGGATGTCGGATGAAGAAGTTATGAATTGTTAACGGATTTTCCCATCACAGTCTGTTAAAAATAATAATATTAAAAATTAAACAAAATTAGCCGACGAAGTCTAAACGAAAGTTGTAGAGGATAATTTTACCTACTTGTGCATATAAAGAACGTAAAAAACGGAGCCTGTATGAGAAAGTTATCAATTTTACAAGATTGGGCACAATTTCGAGAAAATTCGCAAGGAATGGTGCTGGTCACATGATCCTCGCATGCTTACCTCGTCCCGACTCGCGTGTTGCATGCTGATTCCGACGCGCATCGTAGTTGTTGCTCCGTGTCCGAGGTGCTCGCCCAATCTGAAGCCGGCACGTAGCCTCCTCGCACCCGAGCCTCGCCGAAGCAGCCAGCTGGTCCGAGCCTTGCAGCCACCTGCCCTCTTCCCCTCGCTTTGGATCCGAACCTCGACCCTATATAAGCTGGTCCGAGCCTTGCAGCCACCTGCCCTCTTCCCCTCGCTTCGGATCCGAACCTCGACCCTATATAAGGGGTGCGAGACCTCCCGGGTAAATGTTAGAAAATTGCTACTTTTTACCCTAAACTTATATTTCTTCTACTTCAAATTCCCCCGAAGCCCCAGTTTTATTTTTAACACCCGAAACACGCCCCGAAGTGCGCGAAAAGCCCGAAAAATTTATCTTTCTGGTTTTGAGGCTCTACCTTCGCAGAGCCCGGTTTTCAACGATGAAAGTTATATTTAGAGCCGAAGTGCTGCCCAAATTAATATTTTAGCCCCCGATTATTTCACGGTGAGTTTAATATATAGGAACAATTGTATGTTATGTGTTATATGTGCTACGTTCTTTTCAGTGTTATTATTCTGGGTTATTTTTATTCCCTATTTTTAATAGCAAAGAAATACCTTTGTCCATGTGATCAGTGAAAGGACTTAGATTCACGTTGGTACTGGTATGCAGTCTCTGGCCATGTAGAACATGTCTCCGTAAGAGAATGATATCTATTCTATGGTATTGGCAGAAGGTTAGACAGGGCTATAAGCTTGAAATTTACCAAAATGTTAATTTGAAGTTGTATTTCTTCTGTGCCATTTAGGCCAAAGCTTTATTGATGTATATCAAGTATAGAAATTGTTATGTCTCATTGATTGTATATCTTTAAATCAAATCAATGATTGATATGGAAAGTTTGTCACATGATTTACGTATGCCCTTGTTGTTCCTTGTTCCTCTTTGCTTCTGCCATATTGAGGTATATATATATATATATATATATATATATATATATATATATATATATATATATATATATATGGCATAACGTTAAATTGTATCTATTATTGAACTCACTAAGAGTCATCGCTTACCCTCTCAATGTTTAACAAATTGCAGGAGATAAGCATCCAGTATAGTTATATACTGGTAGAAGATTTTTGAATAGTTTGAAACTATTGTATCGATGGAAGCTTATGAATAGTTTGAAACTATTGTATTTTGCACTCCCATATGTATAAAACTATAGAATCCTGTGAAGTTATGTAATATATAACACTTTAAAATAGTCGGTTTATATCCAGTAGTTTGTAACCTCTTTATCAATGTAAAATATTGTTTTTATGAATATGCAAGTAGCATGTTTTGGAGTAACTATATTGTCAAGTATGAAAGTTTGGGTCTTTCATAAATACGAAAGTGAGGTTCTTTCAATCATGGTATCAGAGCGGTAGTTTAAGTGAACTAAATTCTAAGGATTAGTATTTAGGCTTAAACTATTGGAAGTTCAATATATGAACGGATTCCTTGTAAATATATGAATACAAACCATAGGAAATATTTAAGTAAAAGTATTAGGTAATAATAAACCCTAATGTTTTAAAATACAATGTTACTCCATATTGCAGAACAATGGCTGAACAGGTTACTAGCCATACCCCTGAGATTGGTGGAGGTCCTCAACCCGAGGAAGTGAATACTCCAGTATCTCCTCGTGAGGAGCGAATCTTGGGTAAACTTACCGGTGTTATTCGACAGAATCTCGAAGAACACAAAATGAATAGTGATAGGGGAAAAGAGAAAGCCACTGGAGAATTTTCAAAAGGAGAGGTAAAGCGTCCCTCATTCAAAGATTTCAAGAGTAGTGGTGCCATAGAGTTTTCTGGTGTTCTTAATCCCATTATTGTTCATACTTGGATCCAGAACACAGAGAAAGTGTTTCGTATTTCTGATGTGGATAAGAAGACAAGGCTAATTATGCTTCCGCAACGCTCATCAGAGAAGCCTTGGTCTGGTGGGAAGCAACATATGAAGCTCTCAACGGGTTTGACCAGGAGAATTTAGCGTGGGAAATGTTTAAAATTCATTTGCTATAGAAGTATTGTCCTCTAGACATGAAGAGGAGATTGGAGAAGGAATTCCTCGAGCCTAAACAAGGAGGAATGACTGTGAATGAGTATGAAACTCAGTTTAATCAAAGAGCAAGGTTTGCTACAAAGTATATTCCAACTGAAGATGTGAAAATTCAGTTATTCATGGAGGGACTACGACACGAAATCCACGATTTCGTTACCAATCGAGAAGTTTTGTCATTCGATAAAGACGTTGAGTATGCTCGAAGACGCGAGCATGACTTAGAAATACGTGGTGCCACTTTTACTGCTATGAAGCATCCACGTACTGAAAGAACTATTCCTGGTCCTTCTTTTCTATCAGCTCAATCCGTTCGGACTGAACCTGGTAATCAAGTTCAAACTCTAAATGCCTCTCGTGGATGTGGTATTTCACAATCTTTTTCTATTCAATCGCCTTCATGTCGTGTTTGTGGAAGGATTCATCCGGGCCAATGCAAAATAGACAAGGAATCCATTGTCTGTTATGGATGTGGAGAAAAGGGTCATATAAAGCCAGCTTGCCCAAGAAAGGATGTTACATGCTATGCATGTGGTATTACTGGCCACACGAAGCATTTTTGCCCTACTCTTACTAGTCAGAGAACGGGAAGTTAAGCTTCTATTCAACAACCGGTGAGAAGCCAAGTCCCTGTTCAACAATCAAAGGGTAGTCCAACTAGAAAGGAGGAGGTGCCAAAAGCCAAGGGCCGTGCATTCCAGATTACCTCAGAGGAGGCATGCGAGGACCAGAATGTTGTGACAGGTACATTTCTTGTCAACTCTAGACCTGCTCACATCTTATTTGATTCTGGTGCCTCAAATTCTTTTGTATCTTATGAATTTGTGCATTCCTTTGAAATTGCTTGCTTTGTACTCGCGTAACCATTTCACGTAGATACTGCGGGAAGATATCATTACTTGCTGATAAAGTCTATAGGGATTGTGTAATAGAAATTGAAGGTTATAATTTTCTTGCTAACCTGATCCTTATCTCCTTGCCCAACTTTAATATTATTCTCGGCATGGATTGGTTATCAAAGAACCACGCAGAACTCTTGTGCTATGAAAAGATAGTACTCATTCCTATTGAAGAGGAGAATCCTATCTATGTCTACGGTGAACAAAGACTCTTAAAAATAATCTCTTTCCTTAAAGCTCGTAAATTCATATCGAAAGGGTGTTCTATCTATCTGGCCTACACAATTAATGTCTCAAAAGAGGAGAAGAAAACTATAAATGATGTTCTCGTTGTTAACGAATATCCTGATGTTTTCCCTGATGACTTGCATGGCCTTCCTCCGGATAGGCAAGTAGAATTCCGAATTGACCTTGCGCCTGGTGCTGCTCCGATTGCAAAGACTCCTTATCGTCTTACGCCAGCTGAAATGAAAGATATGATGATCCAACTGCACGAACTACTTGACAAGTGTTTCATTCGACCGAGTACCTCTCCCTGGGGTGCTCTGATACTATTTGTCAATAAGAAAGATGGATCGATGCCGATGTGCATTGATTATCGTGAGCTGAATCAGGTGACTATCAAGAACAAGTACCCACTACCTCGCATCGACGATTTGTTCGATCAACTTCAGGGTGTTAGCAATTTCTCAATGATTGATCTAAGATCTGGCTATCCTCAGTTGAAAGTTCACGAGCAAGATGTATCGAAGACTGCTTTTCGTACTCGATAATGGCATTTTGAATTCCTTATTATGCTATTTGGTTTAACAAATGCTCCTGCTATATTCATGGATATGATGAATCGGGTATGCCGCCCAATGCTCGATAAATCAGTCATCGTATTCATTGACGATATTCTAATCTATTCCAAGTCTGAAGCTGATCATGCCATTCATATTCGTGCGGTATTAGAACTTCTTCGAAAGGAGAAACTATATGCTAAATTCTCGAAATGTGAATTTTGGCTTCGCCAAGTTCAATTTCTTGGCCATGTTATTTCTAGTGATGGTGTATCCGTAGATCCTATCAAAATCGAAGCCATTCAAAATTGGAAAGTGCCCCGTAATGCTTCCGAAATTCGTAGTTTCTTGGGTCTCGTGGGATATTACAGGAGATTCATTAAAATCTTTTCTCGTATAGCCGTACCTCTCACGAGTCTTACATGGAAGGAAGTGAAGTTCGAATGGGGTGAAGCCCAAGAAAAAGCTTTCTCAACTCTAAAAGATCTTTCGACTCATGCTCCAATCTTATTACTCCCAGAAGGTGATGATGATTTCTCCGTATATAGCGATGCTTCAAGATTGGGACTCGGTTGTGTGTTGATGCAACGTGGCAAAGTGATAGCCTATGCCTCAAGACAACTGATAGATTATGAAAAGAATTATCTCACTCATGATCTCGAACTCGTTGTAGTGGTATTTGCCCTAAAACTTTGGAGGCATTATCTTTTTGGTACAAAATGCCAATTATTTACCGACCACAAAAAGTCTCAACTACATATTCAGTCAGCAAACTTTGAATATGAGACAACAACGAGCCACGGAGCTGATCAAAGATTATGATTGTGAAATACTATATCATCTTGGAAAAGCCAATGTAGTTGCCGATGCACTTAGCAGAAAGGTTTATCTCAATAGTATGTGTTACGCTATTACTCATACTACAGTAAAATTCACTATTTTAGATGAACTAGAGAAATGGCAAGAAGAGGCCCTAAAGCCAGAAAATGTGAAGAAAGAAGGGATGATACATTATAATGATGCTTTACTTGATGATCCGTGAGGATTAAAGGTATTCAAGAATCGGCTGTGGATTCCAAATATTGGTGGATTAAGACAGAAAATTTTAGATGAAGCCTATAAATCTAAAGTGTCAATACATCCTGGTACAAGTAAAATGACCTATGATGTAAGAGTTGATTGTTTGTAGCCTGGATTAAAGAGAGACATTGGAAGATATGTATAGGAATGCTTAGTATGCTTACAAGTCAAAGCAGAGCACCAAAAGTCTTATGGAACCCCAGAAAGTGTTAGTGTTCCTATATGGAAATGGGAAGAACTATCCATGGATTTCATTACCGAATTGCCAAAGACTGCTAGACAGCATGATAGCATTTGGGTAATCGTCGACCGCCTGACTAAAAGCACTCATTTTCTTGCCATGCGTGAAAAGGCTCCAATGGAGAAATACGCACAAGTATACTCGGATGAAATTGTTGGAAGACACGATGTGTCACTAAAGATCATTTCCGATAATGATACTCGCTTCACTTCTCACTTTTGGGCGAGTGTGCAACATGAATTGGGATCTCAAGTTGCTCTCAGCACAACATATCATCCCCATATATATGGTTAGACGGAGAGAACAATCCAAACAGTTGAAGATATGCTTCGTGCATGTGTCTTGGAGTTCGGTGGTAACTGGGATAAATACATACCTCTTGTCGAATTCTCGTATAATAACAGTTACCACGCTTCAATCAAAATGCCACCATACGAGGCATTATACGGTCGCAAGTGTCGTCCCCCATTATGTTGGCGAGACATAGGACAGAAGATCCTTGGAGGCCCTGAAATGATTCAAGACACCACCAACAAGATTCAAATTGTACGAGAAAGAATGAAAGCAACCCAGGATCAATAGAATTCCTATACAGAAAAGAGGAGACGACCCATAGAATTCCAGGTGGGCGATTTCGTAATGCTAAAAGTATCCTTGTGGAA
Source organism: Lactuca serriola (assembly GCF_051521515.1). Taxonomy (NCBI): domain Eukaryota; kingdom Viridiplantae; phylum Streptophyta; class Magnoliopsida; order Asterales; family Asteraceae; genus Lactuca; species Lactuca serriola. Next base: position 332,055,293 of record NC_136411.1, read on the forward strand.
AGGCATTATGCGATTTGGGAAGAAAGGAAAACTAAGCCCTAGATTTGTTGGTCCTTTCAAAATCATCCACAGAGAGGTGGTAAACAAGCATACCACTTGGAATTACCGGAAGACTTGGAAGGTATTCATGATGTGTTTCATGTGAGCTATCTGCGCAAATGCTTGAGCGTCAATGATGAGACAGTTCCATTATTCGAGGTGAAATTGGATAATAAATTAAGATATGTAGAAGAGCCGGAAGAGATCGTGAATGAAAGAACAACTAATCTACGTAATAAAGAAGTAGAGTTGGTGCTTGTCAAGTGGAAACACCATCGAGGCTCAAATTATACTTGGGAAAATAAGAATGAGATAAGAGCAAAATATCCGCACTTATTTTAATCAATGTAATTTCGGGGACGCAATCCTCAAAATGAGGAGGTATTTGTAACATACACGTTTTGAAATCGTGTTTTAAGTAAATAATATTATAAAATATTATGTGAATTTGAATGTTGAGTTATAACATATATTTTTTACTAGAATTGAAGTTAAACTATGCTTAGAATCATTCAGAAAGTATTAGAAGTCTTATGAGATTCCAATCAAATGTCAAATAGTGAAATTTATTGAAAGTTGTAGATAATCTCGTTAGAAACATTTAGGCGAAAACCTCATCGAAATCCGAGTTATAACGAAGAAGTTATGACTAATCGAAGATCCGCGACAAAACCGGCACGGCGCTGAATGACGTAAAAAGTGAGTTTTTGATAAATTACTTTTTAGCCTTAGTAATCTAAATGAAAGTCGTACTACTCGTTAAACCGAGAAGTTCGATAAAAAGAACGCCAAAATCTTACTTCGTATGAGGAAGTTATGATTTTCTAAGTTTCAGCTTAGCAGTAGACAGCTAAAAACTTGAATTTTAGATCGAGTGATTTTTAGCCAACCCAACCTAAACGAGAATTGAAGGTCTCTTCATTATTAGTACAACGGTAAAAAGTCTGACGAAAACGGATGTCAGGTGAAGAAGTTATGAATTTTTAACAGATTTTCCTGTCCCGGTCTGTTAAAAATACTAATATTAAAAATAAATTCAAAATTAGCCGACGAAGTCTAAACGAAAGTTGTAGAGCATAATTTTACTTACGTGTGCATATAAAGAACGTCAAAAACAGAGCCCATATGAGAAAGTTATGGATTTTACAAGATTAGGCAAAATTTTCGAGAAAATTCGCAAGGAATGGTGTTGGTCACGTGATCCTCGCATGCTTACCTCGTGCCCGACTCGTGTGTCGCATGCTGATTCGACCGAGGGTGTGGTCCAATGAACTTCTAACGCGCATCGCAACTGTTGCTCCGTGTCCGACGTGCTGGCCCAATCCGAAGTCGGCACGTAGCCTCCTCGCACCCGAGCCTCGCCGAAGCAGCTAGCTGGTCCGAGCCTCGCAGCCACCTGCCCTCTTCCCCTCACTTCGGAGCCGAATCTCGACCCTATATAAGGGGTGCGAGACCTCCCGAGTAAATGTTAGAAAATTGCTACTTTTTACCCCTAAACTAATATTTCTTCTACTTACACTTCCCTCGAAGGCCCAATTTTATTTTTAACACCTGAAACATGCCCCGAAGTGCCCGAGAAGCCTGAAAAATTTATCTTTTTGGTTTTGAAGCCCTACCTTCACAGAGCCCGGTTATCAAGAAAACTCATGGTTTTCAACGAAGAAAGTTATATTTAGAGCCGAAGTGCTGCCCAAATTAATATTTTAGCCCCCGTTTATTTCACGGCGAGTTTAATATATAGGAACAATTGTATGTTATGTGTTATATGTGCTACGTTCTTTTCAATGTTATTATTCCGGGTTATTTTTATTTGCTATTTTTAATAGCAAAGAAATACCTTTGTCCATGTGATCAGTGAAAGGACTTAGATTCACGTTGGTACTGGTATGCAGTCTCTGGCCATGTAGAACATGTCTCCGTAAGAGAATGATTTCTATTCTATGGTATTGGCAGAAGGTTAGACAGAGCTATAAGCCTGAAATCTACCAAAATGTTAATCCGAAGTTGTATGTCTTCTGTGCCATTTGGGCCAAAGCTTTATTGATGTATATCAAGTATGGATATTGTTATGTCTCATTGATTGTATATCTTTAAATCAAATCAATGATTGATATGGAAAGTTTGTCACATGATTCACATATGCCCTTGTTGTTCCTTGTTCCTCTTTGTTTCTGCCATATTGAGGTATATATATATGACATAACAGTATATTGTATCTATTATTGAACTCGCTAAGCATCATCGCTTACCCTCTCAATGTTTAACAAATTGCAGGAGATAAGCATCCAGTATAGTTATATACTGGTAGAAGATTTTTGAATAGTTTGAAACTATTGTATCGATAGAAGCTTATGAATAGTTTGAAACTATTGTATTTTGCACTCCCATATGTATAAAACTATAGAATCCTAGGAGGTTATGTAATATATAACACTTTAAAATAGTCGGTTGGTATCCAGTAGTTTGTAACCTCTTTATCAATGTAAAATATTGTTTTTTATGAATATGCAAGTAGCATGTTTTGGAGTAACTGTAGTGTCAAGTATGAAAGTTTGTCTTTCATAAATACGAAAGTGAGGGTCTTTCTCCTATATTCAGGAAACTATGTCACTGCAAGAAAAATACAAAAGTATTTGGATGTTGGACACTACAGTTAAACCTGGACAGTTATGTAATCATATCTGGGATCAATATAGCCTGATCAACTACATTTATTTGAGATATGACCAACATGTGTTTGGGAGTAATAGTGGTGTTGCAACAAGTCTAAAACTTACCTAAGTACCAGAAGAACTCTAGAATCAAACATAAAAGGTAAAATATTATAGGAGTAATTCATGACATCATAACGTAAAGACAACAAGATACAAGAGAGTGATCCTTACTAGAAACAATCATGTGAAAGCAAAGAATCATTTTGGTAGAGCTATAAATATTAAGTATATATTTTGTTATATAAAATTAAGGTTTTATAGACTTAGAATCTATGATCTAGCTTTATTTCATGTTCCTTGTTCGGTTGTGGACTTAGAGTAGGATCATTTATTTGAAGGTCTATTCTACCCAGGTTATATATAATTAGTATACACTTTGTAGTTATATAATTACCAAGTACGAGTCATGCCATACAAAATACATTAACTGTTAACTATAAGTTTCTTATATGGAAACTTTAAATTGTTTATTTGGGCTTCTCAAATCTATTAAATGTCTCTTACCTCCCTATTCTCAGGTAGATAGCATGGTTGGATTTCATCTACCGGGAGATTCGTACTTTCCCAATCAAGTGAATGGAGGATAGCTCAATGTTGAACCAGAGGATGATCCTGCAGACCCAATAGAAGAGGATTTTCCTGAAGCTTCTGATTCGAAATCAGGAGCCTATAATCCACCTCAAGTTGCCCAAAATCCCAATCCTCGACAAAATTTTCATGGTCCGACACCTCAGTGGGCAGTAAATTTAGATAGGTGGAGTCATGAGCAGGGCCAGGGTTGTCCTTATAATGGAGACCGAAGGTTTTACAATCTTGACGAAGGAGGCTCAACATACAAAGCCCATCTTGTGTTAGTTCGTCGGGTTGCGCGTAACGATGAACAAGGAAGATCTGCTATCGACGGAGTTGTACAAGTTAATGCTACCAAAAGAGTTAACACAGTCCGTCTTCACCACCTGGTTAGAAACCATGAGACAACAAGGAATATTAATGAAACCTTACAAAGGGAACTAGCTGCAAGCTGAACTGAAGTTAGAGAACTTCGAGAACGTCAAGCGATACTAGAAAGGCGTATGTATGCCACTGAACACCAGTTGGATAGGTTCATGCCTGAATCTAGTAGGAATCCGAACCGTACTCCTCACAAGTAGAGCATACTCTACTTACTCTTTTGGGATGTACTCTAGATATGTGTATATACACTAGTGATGTTTTCATGTACATAGTACTAACTCGAAATTTTATTTTTGACTGGTCAGTATGCTGTCAAATTTTCAGTTAAGTTGGTATATTGTAGACCTACTACAAGGTCAAATTTTCCGAATTCTATGTATTTAATAAACCAATATATGACAAGCATCTTATTTCCTTTGAAAAATCACTATCCAACTTCACATTGTCATTTTACAATTTATTCTTTATACTGGACTACTATGTAAACTTTTCCTGAATACATGTAGAACTAATGTAACTAGTTCAAAGACATTTTATTTTATTATCACTATTTATGTCTTACTACCTTTCCATTTTTATACTTGAAGCTAAAGATGCCTCCCAAAAAGTCAAACAGAAAGAATCTGAGACATGTCAATGTCAAGGAATAACCGACACCACCTCCACCGCCACTACCTCCTCCACAATTTGATGTTGTTGTCTTTTTAGCAGCAATGGCTGCTGCTGTGGCTGCTGCCATGAAACAAATCAACTCCACTGTAATAGTGGGACAGGTAGTGGTGCTCCAATTTCCGGTCATGGCGAATGGCTTGGGCACCCTCATGAGTGTTCATATAAAGACATTACTAATGCAAATTCCATAACTTTTGATAGCACCAGAGGTGTCATTACTCTGACATGTTGGTTCGAGAAAATAGAATCAATGTTTGAAATCTATGCATGCCCTGATGCAAGAAAAGTTAAGTTTGCAGCATGTGCCTTCCTAGACAGTGCCCTTTCCTAGTAGAATGTCTATGTCAAATCCTTATCCCTTCCAGTCGCCAATGCTATGGGCTGGGATGATCTAAAACCCCTGATGCTAGCAGAATATTGTCCCTGTGGCGAAATTCAAAAGCTAGAGGAAGAACTTTGGAGTCTGACGATGAAAGACTCCAATATAATTGCATATATTGCCAAGTTTAGTGATCTGGTTATTCTGTGTCCAGGGATGGTTCTGTTGGATTAGGTGTCTAAGCCCATAACTATAATTGGTATGTACTTGAATTGATACCAGCACAGTCCTTTTGGGTTACCCTCAAACCTAGCAACCGGACAAGGAAATTATGAAAGGAGAGATATTAATTTATTATAAGATTAATAAATTAATATAAATATGTTAAAAGATTAATATATTAATAAGAAATCATTTTGTTTAATTAATTGTTAGCCATAAATTAATTAGAATTAATTTTGGGGTTAAAAGAATTAATTATAAAGTGCAGGGACTAGTTTGCAATTATCTAATAGTTGAGTGGAAGGCTCCAGAACCTCCTTGGAAGGAGGTGGACGAAATCTATAGGGGAAACCCTAAGGATTTCGTCCAAGGGGGCTTGGATAAGGCCTTTGGCTTTGCTTAGGCCCTAAGCAAGGAGCATTAGGGTTTTTCCTAAACCCTAGATCCCTCAACTATATAAGGAGCCTCCTGGTTCACATTTTGGTCAATCTTTCTTTGGAAGAAACCCTTAGGTCTGAAAATTGCATACTCCCTCTCTCTCCTTCTACTTTCCTTCTTGCTAGTTTGGGTGTGATTCCATTAGAGGCATTACACTTGTGGTGCTAAGCATCCAAGAAGATCAAGATCAAGATCAAGGGAATTATCAATTGTTTACTATAACAATTGAAAGGTATGTAATTACTAAACCCTAGTTTGTTAATTTTGATATTAGCCTCTCTCCTCTAGGGTTCTTTTTTTTCAATTCAAAGTTGTATGTTCAATAGATAAAACATAGATCCAAAGTAGGTTGCATGTGAACTTAGGAATTGTTTTTCTAGTTTATTTGTTTTACCTAAAACCCATCAGTGGTATCAGAGCCATTGTTGTTTTCAATTGAATTGCTATAATAGTTGAATTGCAAATTAGGGTTTATAGCCATTAAACCCTAAAGGCCAAAATTTTCGATTTTAGGGTTTTGGTGCAAAGGGCTATCGAAAACCCTAGCCTCCATGAACCCTAGTCGAAATTAGGGTTGGGGTTTCCAAAACCCTAGCCTCCTCCCCTTGTAATTTCGAAATATGCTCCCCCTTTTAAGGTTTCTTTGTTTTGGATAATAGTTGCCTTATTGGATAATTGAGATAAATAAGGAAATTATCCTATCCCCATATTTTCGAGATCTAGAAGGGATATGGATTAAGATTAAATTAAGTGTTTGATTTAATTAGATAATCCTTAATAGATTTAATTAATTAATTAAAAGATAATTAATAGACAAATATTAAATCTAGTTATTTGGTTGAGAAAATTAAGGAAATTATCCTATCCCCATATTTTTGAAATCTAGAAGGGATATGGATTAGGATTAAGTTAATTGTTTAATTTAATTAGATAATCCTTAAAATATTTAATAAATTAATTAAAAATTAATTAATAGATAAATATTAAATCTAATTAATTGGTTTACTTAAATTTAAAATTTAATAGTTTAAATTTTGAAAAATTTATATAAACCCTTGGAGTTTTAAAATGTTTTAAAACACACCTTATATGTATATTATAATTAAAAGTTAAATATTATATATGTATAAGAATATGGTCAGTCAAATCGCTAGTATGCCTCATTCACGAAGCTAATCTATAAGGGGGGTATAAGGAAACTGCCTATAAAATGGTAGTTGAATGGGTGTCCACTCTCACCCACCGCTTCCTTGATTAGTGGAGGGTCGTTAGCAGAACGGATTTGATAGGACAACTACATCTCATTAAAAGTATAATGTTATTAAAGAAAGTACTAGAACATTATTTTACAAAATCCCAACTCTAGTTACTTTAGGAGAAATGTGAAAAGTATGTTAATCCATGAAATTGCACATTATGCTTTATTGGTCGTTAGTGGAGCGTGTGTGGTTAACTGGCACACTAAAAGGCACTAATAAAGAGTAGTAATGGGTATCTCATAATTGTCATTTTGATGGAGCGTGTGTGGTTTACCGGCACATCAATAGTTAATGATAAAGACAATGAGGTTACCAAGCACATTTGCATGGTTATTCACATCTTGTTTGTGATCCTCGGCATCCCAGTCACAAATAGAAGAGCATAATCCGAGATTAAAACATGCCATTGAATAGTTTCAATGTATCTCAAAGGATCTAGGAGTTTCCAATACATTTAAAACTTAACTTTTTTGTTTTTCATGGTGGAAATTGGTAAATCGTCATTTATCTACCTTCAAATATTCTGCAAATTGGATTACGGCATCCCTCTTCCAATTTGTGGAATGTTGTGTTGGATCCTAGCCTCGATGTTTCATTTGGGTGTTACATCAAGGATTCTTATTAACTAACTTGAATTTTCTCCCGTTTTGTAGATGTCTGAATCTAACCATGGTCTTCCCGAATCTTAAGGAAAAAGTATTCCTGCTCAAAGTCTGTTCCACTATGAAGGTGAAAGATCAATCCCTACCATGTGGACTAACTTGATTCCACTTCCTCCACCTCCTACCGTTGTTCTCCCAAACCCACAAGTTCGAAGGCTTGAAAAGTTCAAGCTCACTCAAGCCCTTTTGGCAAGTAAACACAAAGATGGGAAACCTGTGTGTGCACACGTCTTAGAGATGAAGTCACACATTGATAGGTTAAGCATGTTTAGTGTCGAGATTTCAAGTGAGTTGGCTGTTGACTGGGTTCTTCAGTCACTTCCTGAATCATATAGTGAGTTCGTTAGAGAGTACTATATGATGGATCACGACGTGACCCTCATTGATCTCACCTATTTGCTTATAGTTGTTGAATCATCAATGATTTGGCGTGCTGATCAAGCAAATTTGTCTGGTGAATCAAACTCCCAAACTTCAAGGGACATTGAAAATGATGACATTGGAGATCTAGAAAAGGTAAACTCTGAGATTGTTCCTTGTGTCATTCCAAAAGAGTCCATTTGCTTTTATTGCCAAAAGAAGGGGCATTGGAGACGAAGCTGCCCTATCTACCTGAGAGATCTAAGAGATGGGAGAGTCTAGTGTTATGACTCCTCCTTGGGTATAAAATCCACTATCTAACTCCATTAAGTTCCTATTCATTGATTCTTAATACATAATGTGATAAGATTACATTTGAATGTTTTGCAGGATCAGAGAAAAGAGAGGAAGCTTGATGGAAAAGCAAGATGAGTCTGACCACGAAGAAATGGATCACCGTCGCATGGATTCGAAGATCAAATTTTGAGCTTAGAAAGTTATGATAGATTTGTTAGGAATAAATACATAGTTTTTCAATTGATTTTGCATTGTAAGGACAAGTTTTCTGCTGCTTTTATGAATAAAATAAAATTTTTGGTTTGAATAATTTTATATATCCTTGCAATGAAGTCATTATGAAAAATTGATGTATTGTTATCAATAATGGATTTGATTCTTAATTATGTCATTTGTGGAAATGTCGAGAGTTTGTCAAATGAGGAAAGATTCTCATCGCCCAAGCTTCAATTGGACAGAAACTTGGAGTCATGCAACTTGATTGGGTGATGAATGAGAAACTTCATATTTGGAAATTAGACTAATTCTTTGACAAAGTGTCAAGAGAAGGACTAGGAGATCAAGTACACTAGGTTGTACATTGATCAAGTCTGCCACGAGAGTAATAAAGATATTTGTCATAATTTACTAAAGTTTAGTGAATATGGTTATGCTTATAAGATTAAATATAATTCTGAGTTGATTGAAAGAGTTTCAATCAATGGCAGAACGAACAAGAAGAATCAAGTAGGCAGAAAGATAAAAGTATATCTATTTTAAGAAGAAGGGAGAGTAACTTTTATTGTGTTTTATGATATGTATTAATGATTAGGAACCATATCTCAATTGATCCTCTGAGTAAGTCTTAGTACATTTATAGAGGAATCGAGAATTGTGGAAATGGTTAAAATCAAGAAGCCAATCATACTTCGTTCCAGCATCAAGTCTTAGAGTTATACTCCAAGATTGTGAATTGAGTGATAAGTCTCTAGAAGGTTTATAACACTCATCAAATGTGGAATTTGGAAAGGTTTTCTTATTCTTGCACATTTAAAATTTGTAAGTTGTGATGTCTTGGATAAGACAAAGACCAACTAGGACAAATTTTGTGAAGTGTTTTGTCTTGATAAGAACCACACTAACTCTTGAATATTTGTTTTGTCGAGGAAAGTTTCCTGACAAGAGAATCGTATATGTCAAGAGGTTAGTGGGAGTTTTATTGATCTTGAAAAAGGTTTCAAGAACTAATCAAGAATAAACCTTATCGATCATCACTAGCACACGACTTGAGGTTTATAGCCTATCGTGGATGACATACTCTTTTTCTATGCCATTCCAATTGAATTAATTATGCAAGTGAGTTCTATGAGTTCTCATCTGAATGCATAAAGACATAGCACCTTGATCAATGGAAAGTACATTGATAAGTAAGGATGAGTTGATAAACCACTTGGAAGACATGGTGGGCACTCGTGTTACCATGAGGCAAGAAATCGAGATTGAGAAAGTTTAGTCCATATGAGTTTGGATTTGTCACAAACTTTGGTTTTGACAAATTCACATGGATAGGAACTTATACACCACAAAATCTAAGTGACATAAGATTACCTCCTTCATGAGAATGACTGTGAGGAAATGCTTTTCACTAAGAGAAATTTTAAGAAGATAGCAATTGTGGAAATTGTATTCTCAAATTCGATTATGGTTACGGCATCCCTTTCCATAGTTCGAATTATGAGATTTGGCAATTAGTCTGAACATTTGGGACTTAGTGACATAAGTTCTGAATTTGTCTAGACACACATATGAGCTTTCTAAGGCAAAGGTGTATGATTTTAAGAAGCTTTGATAAAGGCTTATCAAAGCATTAGGTATTAGAAATATGAACTTAAGGAATTCAATAAGCATTTTTCTCTGGAAGTTTAATTGTTTTCTGAATACATGTCAAAGCTAGTGGGAGCATAAGTGTTATGCTGGTAAGAAAATAATCATCATGTTAGTGGGAGCATGATTATTATGGTAAAGTATTGCGAGTTAGCAATATTAATTATAGAAAACAAAGATTCACTTTGCAAAGTTGTAATGTTTGAAAAGTTGTTTTGCTATAATTAAGGGAGAGAATATTATACTTCATTTCAAAATTCTAAAGCTTAGATTGAGAAATGTTAATAAATTTAGTCAAGGATATATAGTGCATTATCAAATTCGATTATGATCACGACATCCCTCTTCATAGATCGAAATGTGGGAACAGGACACATAAAATATTATGGCAGAAGGATGATAAAGTATCACTTCTTTATGTGAGACATTATGCATCATGCTTCGGGTATAGGATCAATTGCATATGCTGTAATATTTTACCATTCTAAAATTTTCCAAATGCCTAGAGCATTAAGAGGGAAAAAGGAAATAGAATCGGTTTTGACTAAAAATAATTAAACAACTATCAAAGGAAAATCTGAGGTTCACTGAGGATTTGTCGCTTGTGAGTAGTTAGAAGTATAGTACTGAATGGGTTATATTGACATTATTATGAATAGATAAGATTCTATTAAGAATAAGCTGTCATATGGCAAATATGGAAATGTCTCCAAATTCGGAGTTGGATGTTGAGAGTCTGTGTCTAGATTAGAAACTTTTATGCAAGAAGGATGTTCAAAGGAATGTACTTTGAATGTGAGACTTCACGTCTATGGAATTATCTTGTAACAATTTCCGATAGAGTACTTTGTAATTTCATTGGCCAAGTCTTGGTGACTTTTGTGCTATGACTTTGCGAAAGGATCGTTGCATAAAATGTTAGAATCTAGCATATTTTAGTAGTTGCAAGAACCTTGTATTCTAACACTAATAATAAGGATTGGGAATTGTGAAATGAGCATCATTGGAAAGGTTTTTCAATTGATCTATTTCACAAAGTATGGACCATAGGAAACCAAAGTGTGCATGCTTGGAGCATGGGACAATTGTAGTTATAATTCAAGTAATAAGTTGATTTTCTGAAACTATAAGCAATGAATAATGAGTAATCAATATGGTGTTTAAACAAAAGTGTTTTTATTTACGCTCAAAAGCTTTGGGGCCATATAGGATTAATATTATTATTGCATTTCACTTTGCATGTTTTGACTTCCCGAATAATAAGATTATTCAAACTCCACAGTCGCTCGTACTTTTGGAAGTAAGTAGTGAATCAAGACTGTCATGAACTGGATTGTAGATTGTCTAAGGATAGACATGGCAATAGATTTGCTGCAACGTTCATGAGTACTCAGAAATTGAGATTTGAGTATTGGATAAACCCACGCTCAGAGTATTACTTCATGGAATTCATCACGAGTAATACTGAGACGATAATATCTATGATCTTGAAATAGAGATATATGAGTTGTAATTTGCAAGTTGGCTATACATTGGTGATATGAAAACGCATCAGTAACTTGGTGTTATAAAACATATTGTCATGTATGGTTTGATGAGTAAAAGATACAAGCATATGAGTCAATGTTTATTCGTTCCTTTTGCCCTAACGGGAAAATCGATATCTGTGGGCCCCTCGATGATTTGGTGTTGACTTATGCGTTGGGCCCAGCCAAGACTGAATTGATGTGTTCGATTAGAAGTCCTATATCATCACAAATCAGAAATCAGGAAACATAGATTCTGGACAAAGAGATTGATTGTATTCCATGTCTTATGTCTGGGGATATCTTGCAGAACGAAGGATTATATGATCACTTATCTTAGGACTCGTAACTGACTGGGTCAGAGTTCGACAACAGCTTTTTGGAAGCTACAATTTGCTAGTCAAATTTAGAAGGCATACTAGCAATTATAGTTACAGACTTATCCAAGTGGGAGACTGTTGGATTAGGTGTCTAAGCCCATAACTATAATTGGTATGTACTTGAATTGATAGCAGCACAGTCCTTTTGGGTTGCCCTTAAACCTAGCAACCGGACAAGGAAATTATGAAAGGAGAGATATTAATTTATTATAAGATTAATAAATTAATATAAATATGTTAAAAGATTAATATATTAATAAGAAATCATTTTGTTTAATTAATTGTTAGCCAGAAATTAATTAGAATTAATTTTGGGGTTAAAAGAATTAATTATAAAGTGCAGGGACTAGTTTGCAATTATCTAATAGTTGAGTGGAAGGCTCTAGAACCTCCTTGGAAGGAGGTGGACGAAATCTATAGGGGAAACCCTAAGGATTTCGTCCAAGGGGGCTTGGATAAGGCCTTTGGCTTTGCTTAGGCCCTAAGCAAGGAGCATTAGGGTTTTTCCTAAACCCTAGATCCCTCAACTATATAAGGAGCCTCCTGGTTCACATTTTGGTCACTCTTTCTTTGGAATAAACCCTTAGGGCCGTAAATTGCATACTCCCTCTCTCTCCTTCTACTTTCCTTCTTGCTAGTTTGGGTGTGATTCCATTAGAGGCATTACACTTGTGGTGCTAAGCTTCCAAGAAGATCAAGATCAAGATCAAGGGAATTATCAATTGTTTACTATAACAATTGAAAGGTATGTAATTACTAAACCCTAGTTTGTTAATTTTGATATTAGCCTCTCTCCTCTAGGGTTCTTGTTTTGCAATTCAAAGTTGTATGTTCAATAGATAAAACATAGATCCAAAGTAGGTTGCATGTGAACTTAGGAATTGTTTTTCTAGTTTATTTGTTTTACCTAAAACCCATCAGGTTCCCACTGAGAGCAAGAAAGTTGAGAGGTATATATGGGGACTCTTTCCTCAGATACAAGTAAATGCTATATATGTGCTAACCTTCTCACCTTTAACAGTGCCAAGCATTAAGCACAGACATTAGTAGACCCATGAGTTCATCATGGCTCTATGGTACCTATCCCGGAGAAACCCAAGGAAGGAAGCGGTATGAAGAAGAAATTTTGGAACAAGCGAAAAGTGCAATCGTCTCAAGAGCCCTCAAAAAAGAAACAAACAGTGGCAGCACATGCTTCCATTGTTCCTACTGTTGTTCCAACTACTGTTCGTACCACTTTGTCTACCACTCCAGCAACCCCAAGTAGATATGTTGGATCGTCGCCAAAGTTCAATAAATGATACTTCCATCATACTGGAGCTTGCAGAGAAATGCACTGCAAGAATTGTAACAGGAAGGGGTATACTGCCCGTTTCTATAGGACACCAGTGCAGCCTATTTCTCAAGTCCCTACTGCAGGAGTGAGCCAAGCATGCTATCAATGTGGGGAAGCCGGACATTTCTAGAAAAATTGTCCTAATTTAAAGAATGTTGATGGTACCGGAAGAATCTTGGCGATTGGTTATGAAGAAGCAATAGCAGATCCTAATGTGGCGACCGGTACGTTCCTTCTCAACGATTCTTACACATACATTCTTTTCGATACCGGTGCAGAGAAAAGTTTCGTAATCCATAAGTTCAAGCATCTTCTAAAACAAAATCTCAAGGCACTGAAAGATATATTCACCGTTGAGATGGCTAACGGAAAAACCGAAAGTACCAATGACATTTACATAGGATGCACACTTACTCTAAATAGCTATTCATTTCAAATTGACCTTATGTCCGTCTCGATTTAAAGTCTTGACATCATAATCGGCATGGATTGGTTAAGTCTTCACCGTGCTGATATCCTGTGTTGCGAAAAAGCCATTCGTCTTAATCTGCCAAGTAACGAATCTCTCGTTATTTACAACGACAAATCTAGTGCGAATCTTCAAATCATTTCTTGCGTCAAGGCTCAGAAGTATCTTCGTAAAGATTACTACGCCTTCTTAGCTCACGTTGTTGATAAGACACAAGAAGTGAAAAGCATCAAGGATATCCCTAAAGTCTGTGATTTCCCTGATGTGTTCCCTGAAGATATCTCAGGAGTCCCTCCTCAACGCCAAGTCGAATTCTGAATCGACTTGATTCCCGGAGCTACCCCTGTAGGTAAAGCCCCGTATTGTCTTGCACCTTCAAAAATGCAAGAACTGTCCAGCCAGCTGAACGAACTACTTAGTAAATGCTTCATTAGACCAAGCTTCTCACAATGGGGAGCGCCGGTCTTGTTCGTGAAAAAGAAGGATGGATCATTTCGTATGTGCATAGACTACCGAGAATTAAACAAACTTAATGTAAAAAAATCGATACCCTTTCCCACGGATAGATGAACTCTTTGATCAACTCCAAGGAGCTAGTTTCTTCTCCATGATTGACCTGAGATCAGCATACCACCAACTGTGAGTCTAGGAGTAAGACATTCCAAACACTACTTTCAGAACTCGCTACGGTCACTACAAATTCATAGTGATGCCCTTTGGTCTAATGAATGCACCTACAATATGGATGGACCTTATGAATCGAGTGTGTCGACCTTACTTGGACAAGTTCATCATAGTCTTCATTGACGATATACTAGTCAAGTCTTAGAGTAAGGAAGAACACATCCAACACTTGAGACAAGTTTTGGAAACTTTGAGAGCAGAGAAATTGTATGTGAAGTTCTCCAAATGTGAATTATGGATTCAAAAGGTGGAGTTCTAGGTCATGTAGTCAGCAAGGATGGAATACATGTTGAGCCTTCCAAGATCAAGTGTATTGAAAGTTGGCGACCCCATGAACTGCAACAGAAATTCGATAGTTTTTAGGTCTCGCTGGGTACAACAGGAGATTCATTTAGAACTTCTCGAAGATTGCAAAGCCACTCACCACCTTGACTCAAAAAATGCGTTATTCGAATGGGAGGAGAAACAAGAAACTGCTTTCGATACCTTAAAACAAGCCCTCTACAGTGCACCGATCTTCTCCCTCCTAGAAGGGACGAAAGATTTTATAGTCTACTATGACGCGTCTAATCAAGGGTTAGGTTGTGTTCTTATGCAACGAGGAAAGTTTGTATTCTATGCCTCAAGACAGCTTAAGTACCCCGAAATCAAGTATACTACGCACAATCTTGAACTGTGAGCAGTGGTTTTTGCCTTGAAGATCTGGAGACATTATCTATATGGTACAAAGTGCATAGTCTTTACTGATCATAAAAGCCTTCAGCACATTGTTGATCAAAAAGAACTCAACATGAGAAAACGACGATTAGTGGAGCTACTAAATGATTATGAATGTGAGATTCGTTATCACCCCAGCAATGCCAGTGTGGTAGCAGATGCCCTTAGTTGGAAACAGTATTCGGGCCGCCGAGTAAAGTCTCTGACTATAACTATCCATTCCCACTTATCCGTACAAATCAAGGAGGCTCAGTTGGAAGCCTTGAAACTTGAGAACATGACAGGTGAAGCCTTGAGGGGAATGGAAAAGAATTTGGAAATCAAGGGTAATGGAGTTCGTTATTTCATGAATCGAATTTGGACACCGATGTTCGATGGCTACAGAGATGTTATCATGAATGAAGTCCATAAAACTTGATACTATGTTCACCAGGGTTCAGACAAGATGTATGTGGACATGAAGAAACTCTATTGGTCACGATACCATTTGGGTTATTGTCGATAGATTAACCAAATCCGCCCACTTTATGCCAATAAAGAAACAGATAAAATGGAGAAGTTAACAAGGACGTACATAAAAGAAATAGTACGGTTGCATGGTGTGGAAATATCTATTATCTCTGATCGAGATAGTAGATTTACCTTGCGGTTTTCGCAATCATTGCAAAAAACCTTGGGAACAAATCTTGACATAAGTACAGCGTACCATCCTCAGACTGATTGGAAAAGTGAGAGAATAATTCAAACGCTGGAAGACATGTTAAGGCCCTATATGATAGATTTTTATAAAGCTTGGGAAACCCATTTATCACTTGTTGAATTCTCCTACAACAACAGTTATCACACTAGTACTAAATTTGCACCCTTTGATGTTCTCTATGGCCATAAGTGCATATCCCCTCTGTGCTAGGCTGAAGTAGGCGATATGCAACTAGTAAAGAACCAAATACATGATAGTAGGCTAACCGGTCCTAAGATTATTCGTGAAACTACAGAGAAGATAGTCCAAATCCAGGAACGGTTGAAAACTTCTCGAGATAGACAGAAGAGTTATGCGGATAAACGATGAAAACCATTGGAATTTCAGGTTGGTGACTGTGTTCTATTGAAGGTCTCACTCTGGAAAGAAATGATATGTTTTGGTAAACATGGAAAACTAAATCCAAGGTACATTGGACCATTCCATATCATTTCTAGAATTGGTCATGTTGCTTACAACCTCACTCGACCGCATGAACTCAGTAACACTCATCCCGTATTTCATGTCTCAAATCTCAAGAAGTGTTTGTCCAACGAGACTCTTGTTATCCAACTCGACGAAATAGAATTAAATGAGAGTCTCAACTTCATAGAACAACCTGTAGAAATCCTAGATAGGGAAGTCAAGAGAAGTAAACAAAGTCATATCCCAATAGTGAAAGTTCATTGGAATGCAAAACGAGGACCTGAATTCACTTGTGAGCGAGAAGATCAGGTGAAACAAAAGTATCCACATCTCTTTCCCTAGTCTTAGTGTATTTGTATAATTCTAAATTTCGGGACGAAATTCTCTCTAACGGGGGGATAATTTAACATCCTCTTATTTTCTACTTGTAAAGTCAACCCTAGTCAACCAAAGTAAAACTTTTGTCAACTAAAGTCCCATTATTGTTTGGATTTCTATTAAGGTTAGAATAATACTTGTTACATGTTAAAAACCTTAGAATATTTGTGGTAGAATTTAGAAGCAAAACACTTGAAAAACCGAGAAACTTCGCATCTTTTCTTCTTTCTTTCCTTCGGACCGCGAACCTCGCATGGGTCTTGAACCGTTTGCTGTCTTCGGACCGTGAACCGCCCTTCGACCGTGAACCTCCGTAAGCCGTGAATCCTTCTCGGCCGTGAAGCCAAAGGTCTTATCTCCTCAGGATGTGCTCACTGCCGAAGACGCTTAGGTTTAAATACAAATATCACTGATTTTTTCTCTCATTACACACACTCCAGCTGCAAATACACTCTTCTCTCTCAAGTAGCAAGGGCCGAAAACCTCCTCTCTCCTCAACAACATCAAGTGTTCTACATCTTTATCAAATAATCACCTTCCAATCTTCATATACTTGGGCCAAAAACACTTGAATCCTCAAAGTATTCTTCAATTCATCAAGAGTATCAACCAAAAATCCAAGAAGATCCTTACTATTGGGCCGTGAACTCAAGAACACCAAGTGTTCTTGGTCCGTGACCACCCATCTTGGCTGTGAACTCCTTGCAGCCTCCATTTTAGCTTCTAACACTCCTATTTGTAAGCTAGACTTACAAATTAGTCCAATTTCCAATCATTCCTATGATTATATTCACTAATTGGTTGCATATATACTATACAAATTGCTATATAGGACTTGTTTTACTACGGGATTTCACTCGTGAAAGTAACATCCTAAATCAAATCTTCAATCAAATCACCCACGAAAGGTGAGTTCATACCCTACATATTTATGATTTTTAACTATTCTTCAATTCTTAAAAGATTTATAAATGTTTTAGTAAATTTTAAATTGTTATAATTGTTAAAAATTACATATTTATATCTTTGTAAATTATATAATTTGGATTCAGAAAATTTTGAATATGTAATTTGACCCCATTTCCTATTCCTTGTTTGGCTGTAGGCTTGGGGTAAAGTAATTTAATCGAATATATAATTAATCACAATTATATAAATATTACATTTATATAAATATAAAATGGTTTTCATGGAATAACAGTATTACAAAATTTTACAGTAAAACAAACAGCTAAACTATAATAGGTATAGTTTAGAGGACTCATTAAGTAGTTTCAAGTTTCAAAGTACATAACAGGAAAACAAACATAGTTCATAACACAAAATAAATAAAGTACATAACGGAAAACAAGAAGAGAACATTATTAGAAAACAAACAGAATACTTTACTAAGAAACAAACACATAAAACTATATTTTATATAGTTTATGAAACTTACTTTCAGTTTAGTTATTACAAAGTGACTTTTCATTATTCTACATGTAATCATCAATATAGCACTGGTGAGACACACTTCAATTAGATATTTACATATAAAAAAAAGTCCTGAAAATTATAACCAGAATCTCCTTGAGGGGGAGCGTGACAATTGTGTATAGATCTATACGGGACTGACAATCTGTGACAACCCGAAATTTCTATCTTGTACAGTCAATCAATTCAATCAGAGTCAGAATTATTTTTGCTATCTTTTAGCACGGTTTATGGTCTATTTGGGTGTTCTAAGCCTAGTATAATCTTGGTATGGGTCTTGGGATGAGTATTTGGAAGTGTAATACCTTGCAAATGAGCCAAACACACCAACACAAGGTGTGTGCGGCCGCACACACGAGTGTGCGGCCACACTCCCATCCCAACCACACACCCAGCCACAAATCCATCCCAACCACACACTCCCATGTATATATATGGTTCTTGGTCATTTTTGAACACTTTTTCCACTTCTTCTAGTCTAGAACTCATTTTCTCTCAAGTATCATCCATCTTTTATCTTCAAATCTTCAAATCAAGTAACTGTCGCTTCCTTAAATCATTAATACAAGGCCTTAACTAGCCTTTCCCTTTGATTTGATCCATGAAAACACCTATTTGGTGTTAGATATTCAAAAACACCAAGAACACACTCTACTTTTTGGACTTTAACTACACTCTTAAGCCACTAAATCGGGTATGCACTTGCAATAGCTTGATATAAGCTAAGGATCCTTGAAGTTATGCATGAAAAACGCCATTTCATATGATCTTCAAGTGTGTACGGCCGCATACACCATGTGTAACCGTACACACCCTTATAAGGGTCCAAAATAGCAACAAACTTCCATTTTGGCTAAGCAATGGTCAAAACACCTTCCCTAGAACATTCCTAAGGCTTGGAAACATTTTTTTGACACACTTCATAGGGAGTGCGCGGCCGCACACTCACTTGGCCGCACACACATAAAACCCTTGGTTTTGTGGCCTTACACTCCAAATTAGGGCCATAGACGCCTTATATGCAACCATAGGTGTCGGTAACACTTAATTCTAAGTGTTTTTATGTCCCTAAGACATGTCCCTATCACCAAAGTGGATATATATACATTAAATGTATTCATATACGTGTAATTATATGTTAAATAGGATTCGTTTGTGCTCACGACTCCAATTGACACTGAGCAATCCTATAACAATCTTTCATTCGAGTTACTCACTACTGGTGAGTTCATACCCCTGAATCTACCTTTTAAATGATTTTAAATGCTTTTATGAAGTTACATTCCAAATCAGGTATGCTGTATGGACCCTAATCTTTGGGCGATTGTCAATTTTTGGTCCCTAAAGGAAAAGAGTGGATGACGGGTACGCGGCGCGTACTGGGGTGTACGCTCAGCATACTCATGCGCATATTGATCGTGGAGGATTGCCCGGTACGCGACGCGTACCAATGTGTATGCAGGGCGTGCCCGCCTAGACATGAAACCCTAATCTTTTTAGAGCCAACTATTTAAAGACCATTATGGCCTCTTTTCTGGCCACCATTTCCAGGGACTTAACCCCCAAAACCCTAGATCTCGTTCATATAGCAAGAGAGTGAGTTGGAGGGCTTGTTGGTGCATTCTTAAACTTTTCAGTGAAGAGAAAGCTTTGGGAAGAGGAGGAGTTAGAGCTCAAGCTTTTGGATCCGGGTTTAGCAGTGGGGAAGACATCTTTTGGAGGTAAAAAGCTCCAATCTTTCTCTCTTTTCTGTTGTGTTTCGTATGGGGATGTTTTAGGGTTTTTGTCCCCTAAGTTGATAACTTTTTGTGTTGATGAGCTACTAGAACCCAAGATCTGTCCCATATTAGCTCATTATGGGTTGCTATGTCACAAAAATCTAGTCTTGGTCACTAAGAGCCGACCATGATTGAGTTATGGGCTTTAAAATGTTGGAAATAGAGTGATTTGGGTGTTGGTGACTTTTACAGCCATGCAAAGGCTTGAAGTCACCGACTTTATGGAATAAGAGGCTTAGGGACAATTAGATCTGAAAGTTGGATGTGCGTGTTAACCGTTTAAGACCGAAAATCAAAAGGAGTATGAAACTAGGATTTACGCGGGGAGTAATCCTAGTACGCGCAGCATAGGGGGTCATGTTCCCCGATTCTGTGAAGTCGCCGGGTACGCCCAGCGTACAGATTTGGTACGCGCAACGTAACCCGAAGGGTTGACTTTTGTTGACTTTTAGGGCTTATTCAATGATTGGTTAGAGTAATTATTCCATGTGATTAGGCGGAGGCTAGACCAGTGTTACCGAGTTCGAGATTTACCGAGTTACCCGAGGTGAGTCTTGTCACTATACTTTACCTAGAGTGGTCATTAGAGTTATGTAACAGAATATGTTCTATGCTATTTATATGATGTGATATCTATGTGATTCTGTGCGATGTGTGATTTAGAGTTAACAGAGTCAGGACCTAAAGGTCCATAGAGTTAGGACCAAAGGGTCCACAGAGTTATGGGACTGGGGGGTCCCACTGAGACACGTTGACCAGAGGGTCATACAGAGTTATTGCCTCGAGTGGCTAGTATGTGTTGTATGTGGTATTTTGGGGAAACTCACTAAGCATTTATGGTTACAATGTTATGTGTTATGTGTTTCAGGTACTAGTGACGATCACGGGAAGGCGTCGGCATGATCCGTACACACAGATAGAGGATTTTATTTTTGATCTTGGGACATGTTTTGTTTGATGACAATTGTTGAACATGAGATTTGAAAATGTCGAATGAGTTTTTATATTGTTGAAAAATGAAAAATTCTTTTGAAAATTTACGTCGTTACATATGGGGGGAATACAATTTGAAACATTATAGTTATTATATCAATCACATGTGATTAATAACTACCAAACAATGGATTTGCTATACTGTTAGTTGTTTTATCAATCAAACTACTTCAAAATGTTCATCAAACTCTTTTACATGGTAAACTCTTTATCAAACTTGTTCTTACATGACAAACCTTTTCCTTTAACTCTTTTACACTTATATATATTGTCAAAACCATATCTAGTGCATATATAGGTACATAAGTAAGGTTTGAAGGACTTAGGACTGATAACACACTTTACTTCCTGTTCCTCATTTGGTTGTGGACTTAGAGTACCATGTTGTTTGTCTGAGTGTCGTTTGATCCTTAGTTATATATTATGTATATATGTAAAAGAAATAAAAGATTTTATCTCAGTTAAAACATTCAGTTATACAAACAATTCTACTAGTAAACTATAATAGGTATAGTTTAGGAAGATACTACTCGTTACTTCAAATAAAATGAAGCATACAAAGAGTCAGTTCATACATGAGTCAGAACACACTATATTTGAAACATAACATACTATATGAGAAACAGAACATACTATATGAGAAACAAAACATACTATATGAGAAACAAAGAGAACATACTACAAACTAGACAGAGAGAACATACAATACTCTAGTACACACAACACATATACAAGTATACTATAACATAAATGTGAACCATTATTCGGGGCATGGCGTCACTGTCATGGCCCGATTTGTATCCAGAGTCTCCTAGAGGGAGAGTGTGAGTTTGTGTATAGATCTATACTAGATTGACTATCCTACACCTTGTTGTTCGCTACAGTGGGACTTGCAAGTCTATGAGTGACAAATGTCATTTCTTTCGACGTCTATCATCGTCGTGTTATTAGTTGAAAGTATGGTGCAACCATTTCACATTATACCTTAAATAACAATTGGCTTAAGGTAGTTAATACAGCAGTAGTTATTATAATACAACACTATAGTACTTTATTATTTCCCCATTGCATTCACATTGTGATCTTCTCACATAAAGGATAATGTAAAAACTATATTGTTGGTTAATGATAGTCACACTTGGGAAATTACACACTCTTACAAGAAAAAAACATACAGAACATTTGATGCCTTGGTAAAAGGCTACGTTTAGTATAAAATATAGGGTTTTCTTGGAAATACAAACAATTACTACAAACATTTACAAACTTATACATCAAACACTTACAAACATTTTCATACAAATAATGACACTAAAATGCTTATGAACTCACCAGCTTTATAGCTAATAAACTCTTTCAAAATAACTTGTATTCTCAGGTCATCAGTAGACAAGTACCGATGCCAGGTTTTTGAGAAGATGGAGCTCGTTCAAGACTATTCTCTTATTTTGATCTACATTTTTGGTGTCTTATAAACTTCACAGAACACATATTTATTAAATTATATTATTAATGAAATGGATGATGTTGTTGCTTCTTTACTACTATGCTTTGTTGTGATATTGTACATGACATCCTCCACCCCCGAACGTTTCCGCCGTTCCGGTTTTGGGGTGTGACATAATCCCGCACCAGAGCTTCTTGCAACAGCTAGGTCGGCAGACCTGTGGTGACAATTATTGTAGCATATTACGACGCCTGAAGAACGTCATGTTCAGGCAATCCTAGATCATCAAGCATGGTTATGGTAACTCACAATTTGGTATTGAACAAAATGATTAGTTTATGAATAAGTAACACTTCACATAGTTTTATTTAATTATAACACTGTAATACAATATCTTACAAGAATAAACATGGAATAATATTTCAATTCAGAGAAAACATACTTTCAAGGTTTTATGAGAACTAAACTACATTTTACAAGTTGTTGTTACAGCAAGCATTATACATTTTGATTTCAGTATAACATAGCAGAAAATATAGGATTTTCTGGGAAAAACATGTTCACTTTATCAATACATCAGAAAACAGATTTCAGTTGCAAACATACTTATGAACTCACCAACTTAATTTTTGACACTTTTTCAAAAACTACTTGTATTCTCAGGGAAACAGTAATACTGGTGCAGCCACAGCTTTTGGGAAGACGGAGATCTATAAACTCGTTTCTTTTAAACTTGTACTTTTGAGTTCAGATACATTATATTTTGAACACAATTATAAAACTTATAACTTTGGAAATAAAATGGTTTTTGTTGTAGTTTGATTACTATTATGCATTGTTGTGATACTTTACATGAAGTCCTCCACCCCTGAATGTTTCCGTCATTCTAGTTTGGGGGTGTGACACTAACCCATCACCCTGTGACCAACCTCGCCCCAACAGACTGGCGTGCGGCATCTCCGTCTACACCACAGCTCATAAGTTGGATCACCAATGCTTTAGTGATAGTTGTTGTTATAGGAAAACTCTACAAGGGTATGAATGGTCTGCTTGCTTTGGCCGACAGTCTGCAGATGGTATGTGGTACTGAAATGACGCTGCGTGCCTAGTTCCATGTGTAACTTCTGCCACAATCTGAAATGATAGAGACCAGAACCCCATGGCGAGCGAAAATCTCATGTATATACACATCGGCCAGCTTCTCGGCCGATGAGCTCTCCTGAATGGGAAGAAAATAGGCACTTGTGGTCAATCGATCCACGATGACCCATATAGTGTCGAAACCCTTTGTCGTTCTCAGCAATTTGGTGATGAAGTCCATCGTGATCTGCTCCCATTTCCATATGGGAATCTCTAGAGGATGCAACTTGCCATGCAGCCTCTAGTGCTCGGCCTTAACCATCCTACAGGTCAAGCCCCTCTCCATGTACCAAGCGATCTCTCGCTTCATGCATGGCCACCACTAACTCAAGCTTAAATCCCGGTACATCTTAGTGGCCCCCGGGTGAGTAGATAAGTGAGACTTGTGAGCCACCTCCAGTATAATCTGTCTGGCCCCACCAGACATCAGAACCCAGACCCGACCGCAACGGGTCAATAACCCCGACTATCCTGCACAAATTGGGTGATCGCGCCTCTAATCCTCTCCGGCTTCCAGTTCTCCTGTCGTGCACCCTCAATCTGAGCTTCCCTGATCAAGCTTACAAGTGGAGAATCCACTAATATTCACATACATGTCACTGGAGTAGAAGATCTAGCTGACTTTCGGCTCAGGGAATCCGCAACCACATTCGCTTTACCCAAATGGTAAAGGATCTTGCAGTCCTAATCCTTGACTACGTCCAACCACATGTGCTGCTTCATATTCAGGTTCGGCTGATCCATGATGTGTCTTAGACTCTTGTGGTCCGTGTAAATGGTACAGCGGGCCCCGTAGAGATAATGTCTCCAGATCTTTTGAGTGAATACCACTGCTCCCAACTCCAAATCGTGTGTGGAGTATCTCATCTCATGTGGCTTCCACTGCCGCTTTGCGTAGGCTATCACCCATCCTCTCTGCACGATGACCGCTCCCAGTCCCGTGATGGATGCATCACATAACACTACAAAATCATCAACTCCCTCTAGGAGTGTCAACATTGGCGCCTCACAAATTTGCTGTCTGGGGGTCTAAAATGCCCTACACAGCTCAGGGCTTCACAGGAAATGTACCCCCTTCCTCGTCAAACGAGTGAGGGGTACCGCGATCTTGGAGAAATCACGTATGAATATCTGGTAGTACCCAACCAATCCTAAGAAGCTCCTAATATATGAGGGACATTTCGGAACCTCCCACTGCATAACCGCCTTGATCATGGCCGGATCGACCAAAATTTCCTCATGGTTAACGAGACGTCCAAGGAACTGAACCTCTCGTAACCAAAACTTGCACTTCGAGAACCTGACATAAAGTCATTCTCGCCTCAAGACTCCCAATAGCGCCCGAATATGCTCCTCGTGTTGCTCTCTGGTCTTGGAGTACACCAAGGTATAATCTATGAATTCGATGACCGAGCAATCGACCATCGGTCTGCAGACCCGATTCATTAGGTCCATAAATATTGTCGGCACGTTGGTGAGACCAAACAACATTAGCACGAACCCGTAATGCTCATAACGAGTCCGTAACGTGGTCTTCTCCACGTCCTCCTCCATAACCTTGAGCTGATGGTACCCGGACCTCAGGTCTACCTTGGAGAACCAAGATGCACCCTACAATGGATCGAAAAGATCATCTATCCTGAGGAGTGGATAACGGTTCTTCATTGTCAACTTGTTTAACTCCCGATAGTCAATGCATATTCGGTATGAACCATGCTTCTTCCTGACGAAGAGAATCGACGCTCCCCACAGAGAACTGCTCGGACGAATGAACTACTTGCCCAACAGTTCCTTTAGTTGTCATGA
Source organism: Lactuca serriola (assembly GCF_051521515.1). Lineage (NCBI taxonomy): Eukaryota > Viridiplantae > Streptophyta > Magnoliopsida > Asterales > Asteraceae > Lactuca > Lactuca serriola. Next base: position 332,080,384 of record NC_136411.1, read on the forward strand.
CAGCTCCTGCATCTCTAGTGGTGCCAATCGGTATCGCGCCTTGGCGATATGGACCACACCTAGCACAAGGTGGATCCTAAACTCGACCTGTCTCTCTGGAGGCACTCTGGGTAACTCCTCCGGAAACACGTTAGTGGACTCCCTGACTATTGGAACCTCAGAAACCAAGGTCTGATCCCTAAACCATGTATCCACCACATACGCTTGATAACTCGCACACCCGTGCTTAATGTACTATCGAGCCATGGCAGCTGAGAGCAAAACCCTGATCCCAACCTGGTACCCTCTCTGTAGATAATTAGTTCTCCCCCACTTGGGGTTCGAACTACCACTCGCTGACCATCACAGTTTATCATGGCACCGAAGCGACTAAGCCAGTCTATACCCACAATCACACATACATCCCCCATGGGAATTGGGATCATGTCTAACGAGAAAGATACCTCGAAGATCTCCAATACGCAACCCCAAAAGACCGAATAAGCAAAAATCTTGTGTTCGTTGGTGATAGAGACTCGCAACGGACACTCTAGCTCCCTTACTGGCAAACCGAACTCCCTACTAAATGACTGAGAGACAAATGACCAAATCACACCCGAGTCAAATAATACCAAAGCAGGTAAGGAGTTCACTAAGAACGTACCTAATCATACGTACAAACACATAAGCATAAAATAGATATAACTAGTAAGATAAAGGGTTGAAACATACCAGCAACCACATCTGGTGTTGTTGTCACACCCCAAAACTGGAACAGCGGAAACGTTCGGGGCTTGAGGACGTCATGTACAGTATCACAACAAAGCATAGTAGTAAATAAGCAACAACATCTTCCATTGCATTAATAATATAATTCAATACTAGTGTGTTCTGTGAAGTTTATAAGACACCAAAAATGTAAATCAAAATAAAATATGAGTCTTGAACGAGCTCCATCTTCTCAAAACCTGACATCGATACCTATCTACTGATGACTTGAGAATACAAGTTATTTTGAAAGAGTTGATCAGCTTTAAAGTCGGTGAGTTCATAAGCATTTTAGTGTCATTGTTTGTATGAAAACGTTTGTAAGTGTTTCATGTATAAGTTTGTAAATGTTTGTAGTAAATGTTTGTATCTCCTAGAAATTCCTATATTTTCTACTAAACGTAGCCTTCTACCAAGGCATCAAATGTTCTGTATGTTTGTTTCTTGTAAGAGTGTGTATTTTACCAAGTGTGACTATCATTAACCAAAAATATAGTTTTTACATTACCCTTTATGCGAGAAGATCACAATGTGAATGCAATGGGGAAATAATAAAGTATTGTATTTTTGTATTATAGTAACTACTGCTGTACTATCTACCTTAATTCGACTGTTAATTAAGGTGTAATGTGAAATGATTCCACCATACTATCGACAAATAACACGACGATGAAAGACGTCGGAAGAAATGACATTTGGCACCTGTAGACTTGCAAGTCCTACTGTAGCGAACAGCAAGGTATAGGATAGTCAGTCTAATATAGATCTATACACAAATTCATGCTCTCCCTTCAGGAGACTCTGGATACAAATCGATCCATGGCAATGATGCCATGCCCCGAACAATGGTTCACATTTATGTTATTGTATATTTGTATATGTAATGTATGTACTAGAGTATTGTATGTTCTCTCTGTCTAGTATGTAGTATGTTCTCTTTGTTTCTCATCATAGTATGTTTTCTTGTATAGTGTATAGTATGTATTGTTTCTCATTATATTATGTTCTCTTAGTTTATCATAATAGTATGTTCTCTTAGTTTCTCTTAATAGTATCTTCTCTTAGTTTCTCATAATAGTATGTATTGTCTCATGTATGAACTGACTCTTTGTATGTTTCATTTTATTCGAAGTAATGAGTAGTGTCTTCCTAAACTATACCTATTATAGTTTACTAGTAATGTTGTTTGTATAACTGAGAGTATTGGATTGAGATAAAAAATTTTATGTCTATACATATATACATAATATATAACTAAGGATCGAACGACACTCGGACAAACAACAGGGTACTCTAAGTCCACAACCAAACAAGGAACATGAAATAAAGTGTGTTATCAGTCCTAAGTCCTTCAAACCTTACTTATATAACCATATATGCATTAGACAAGGTTTGGACAATATATAAGTGTAAAAGAGTTAAACGAAAAGGTTTGTCATGTAAGAACAAGTTTGACAATCATTTTGAAATAGTTTGATTGATAAAACAGCTAAAAGTATAGCAAATCCATTGTTTGGTAGTTATTAATCACATGTGATTAATATAATAACTATAATGTTTCAACTTTTATTCCCCCCCCCCCCAATAAAAGCATTTAAAATCATTTAAAAGGTAGATTAAGGGGTATGAACTCACCTATAGTGAGTGGTTTGGATGAAAGTGCTGGATAGGATGCTAAGTGTCAAGTGAAGACATGAGCACATACGGATCCTGTTTAACATATAATGACACATACATGTATCTAATTAGTGGCTTAAAAACTATTTAAGAAAGTAAAGACACCCTAGGACATGGAAAACACTTTGATTCAAGTGCTAGAAGTACCAAGGGTTGCATCTAAGGGAAGTATGGCCTCACAAAGGAGTTTATGGCCAACATGGATGTATCACATGAGTTTACAGCCAAGGGGTTCACGGCCCTATGAGTTTAAGGCCGTAAACTCATGGTATTTTGTACCAAGTTGTGTTATAAGGTCTTACAAGTCATTAGGAAGTGTTCTAGGTTCAAGTGTAAGCCTTAAGAAAGAGTGGTGGCACAAATGCACCCTAAACACCTTATGTTCTTGAGGTTCTTGATGTTTTCTAGTTGTTTAACAAGTGATTTAAGCATATAACAAGCTAAGGGTAGTGTACTTACTTATAAGAAGCTTGTAATGGTGTTTAAGGTCCAAGAACTCTAGAGTGTTCTTGGTGAAATGAAGAACACTTGAAGATCTACCAAAATGAAGAAATTTCATAGATGAAATCATGTCCAATCACTAGATGAGGAGATGTAACAACAAATAAAGAGAAAGAAATCTTACATTCTTGTAGATTGGGATGAAGATCTTATGGTACTTGAGAGAGAAATGGGGTTTCTTGGGTTTTGAGCAATCTAACACTCCTAAGTGTACATGCAACCCTAAATACCTTGGATCTATGTTTTCTCTATTATACATGCAAATATCAACTTTCCAAGGTATTGTTCTATTCTAGCATACAAAATTTTGAATAACACAAGTTAGAATAACATACCTTTTGTTGGTGCTTGTCTTCATGAAGCTTGAGTGCCTAGTGCCCCAAGTGTGACACCTCAAATGGTTCACACAACACCATAAGCACTTGGAATATCTTAGAGAGAAATTAGAACACTTCAAGAAAACAGCTTGCCCTCCATGTATATCTAGTGGCCGATTCTCACATCAATAAGATGCTTATATAGTTGTTACAATTAGGGTAAACCCTAATTGTCATGGCTTTCCATTTCCTTGGATCCATGGGTTCAAATACACCATGGAGCATCCAATGGGTTTGAGCCCAACTTGATAATCCATGGAGCATTAGCCCACTATATAAGTATGGATGATTTACACAATCAACCCATATATTTAATTAGTCTTCTTTTGATCACTTAATTAATTCTAGATTAATTCTTGATCAATACTAATTAAATAATCTCTATTAATATATTAGAACTTATAATACATTAATAAACCTTAAGTGTTATTTCTCTCATTTTAGTCTATCCAAGTGCATGATGTCATGCAACCCAAATGGACCATGCCGGGTCGGGTCAAGTCTTACAAATTATAGTTATGGACTTAGACATTAATCCAACAGTCTCCCACTTGGATAAGTCTAAAACTATTATTGCAAGTATGACTTCAGAACCCGACTAGCAATCGTAGCTCTCAAAAGCTTCTGTCGATCTCTGACCTTGTCGATGAACTCTGACCTTTTTCAATGACTTGTCCATTAGATAAGTGATCATATATTCCTCCATTCTAGATATCATATGGACTGAGACATGGATTATAATCATTCTCTCTGTCCATTTGTTGTTTCCCGATTTCTGATTTATGACGACTGGCTAATTGAACAAATCAAATTAGTCCAGGCCCGGTCGAGCACTTACTTTTGTCATCACTAAATCATCGAGGGGCCGACAGATATCGCTTTTATCCCGAAGGTAAAAGGAATGGATAAAATTCGACTCATATGCTTGTACTAACTATTTTTTGAATCATACATAAAGGCACGTTTTATAACATCGAGTTACCAATGCGTTTACGTGCAATCAATGTATAACCAACTCATAGTCAACAACTCATATCTCTAGGTTTGAAGAATATAGGATATTATCGTCGAATGATTCACTCGTGATAAAATCCATGAAGTGAATCCAAATGAGCATGGGTTGAATCCAATACTCAACCCTTATGAGTACTCATGAACGTTGTAGAAACTATTGCATTGTCTAAAACACTTTAGACAAATCATACAAGCCAAATTCATGACAGTCTTGATTCATATCTACTTCCAACATAGACCGACTGTGGATGGGTTGAATAACTTGGTCGTTCGGGAGAAGGACCTAGTTATTCTAGAAGTCAAAACATGCAAAGTGAAACACAAAATAATACTAGTCCTATATGGCCTCAACACTTTGAGCATAAATAAAACACCTTTTATCTAAGCACCATATTGATCACTCATTATTCATGTTTCGATTAATCAACTTAATACTTGAATTGAATCAGTAGTGATGCCATGCTCCAAGCATACATACTATGTTTCTCTAAACAATAGCTATGCCATACTCCAAGTATGCACACTATGTTTACATATGGTCATCTCTTTGTTAAATGTATATCAATTGAACATGACTTCAATGTTTCTCATTTCACAATCCCAATCCTTATTGTAAATGTAAGAATACCAAGTTCTTGTCATTTACCATTATCTATGCAATGATCCTCTTGTAATGATATTCACACAAGTCACAAAGACTTGGCAATAAACATTACAAAGTATTCCAATGGAAAGCAATTCCATGGAGATGAAGTCTCAAATTCAAAGTACATTCCTTTGAACATCCTTCATTGCATTAAGTTCTTTAATCTTACACAGATTCAAAGAATAACTTCCACCTATGGAAACAATTCCATATTCCCATCTTGACCATCACTTTTGAACAAGAGTTGCCTCTTTCCAAAATATGTCAATATTATCCTTACTCTATACTTCCAATTGTCCATGAGTAACCAAACTTTGGAAAACCCCAAATTGTTCTCGACAATTTCTTAATCATCTTAGTCATATCCAGTTCTAATCCATTTTCCCTTCTTAACGCCCTAAGCATTAGGAAAATTTAGAATGGATGAATATTATAACACATGCAACCGATCCCATATCCGAAGCATATAGGATACGATTCATGCTATAATATTTGTATTTGCCATGTTCTCATAATTTGAACTATGAAGAGGGATGTCGCAATCAAAATCGAATTTTGAGAAAGCAACATATATAGAAATTCCTTATGTTGAACCATTTCAACATAACATTCATATATATTCTTGACTAAAGTTGATTAAAATCTCAATCTAAGCTTGTAGAATTGGAATGAAGTATAAATTTCTCTCCCTTAATTATAGTAAAACAACTTTTTCAACGCGAGTTGAAACTTTTGTTTTCTATAATTAGCATTGCTAACTTGCAACATAATCATCATACTCCCACTAGCATAATGATTATTATCTGACTAGCATAACACTTTATGCTCCCACTAGCTTTGACATGTACCTAGAAATCAGTTAGATTTCTTATACGAGATTGCCTTGATAAGACTTTATCAAATCATACACCTGGAGTCTAAACCTTTCCTTAGATAGCTCACATGTGAGTCTAAACCTTTGCCATTGTCATTAGTTAGTGTGCCGGTTAACCACGCATGCTCCACTAACGACATGAGAATGCAAACTTCACACTTGCTATCCACTTAAATCTACTTAGTGAAAGAGTTTCCTCACTATCATTTTCATGAATCGGAAAGAAACCTTATGACACTTAGATTTACTGGTGTATGTGTTCTTATCCATGTGAATTGTCAAAACCATAGTCACAAGACAAGGATAATGACAAATCCAAACTCATATGGACTGAACTTAATCTAATTTCTTGCCACCTGGCAGCTCAAGGGTCTGCCATTGCTTCCAAGTTGTTATGCAACCAGTTGAGAACTCTTGGAACTCCAATGCAAAACCAACTTTAACTGGAATGGGCACAGAATATGTCAACACGATAGGTTACAAACCTCAAGTCGTGGTCTAGTGATTAACAAAACTCTTGATTAGTTCTTGAATCTATCTTAGGATCCTTTTAAGACTCCCACTGACCTCTTGACATATAAGATTCTCTTTGTCAAGAACCATTCCTTGACAAAAACGAATATTCAAGAGTTAGTGCAGATTCTTATCAAGTTAAACACTTCTCACAATTGGTCTTAGTTGGTCTTTGTTTTATCCAAAACATCACAACTTACCAATTTCAAATGTACAAGAGTAAGAGCACATTTTACTCTACATTTAACAAGTGTTTTAAACCATTCTTAAGATTATGTCACTCAAGGCTTAATCTTGGAGTATGACTCTAAGATTTAATTTTGGAATGAAGTATAATTTATCTTTTGATCTAACCATTTCAACAATTCACGATTCCTCTGCTTAGCCACACAAAATGAACTAAGGTGTCCTTAGAGGATCAATTGTGACATGGTTTCATAATCACTAAGATAATCATAAAACAAGATACTCAAGTTCTCTCCCATCTCTTCAGATTAGAGAAAGTTTTATCTTTCTGCCTTATTTGATTCTTCTTACTCATTATGTCTATCATTGAAACTTCTCCAATGATCCAGAACTATACTTAAACTTGTAAGTATAACCGTATTTACTAAACTTTAGTAAATCATAATGAATAATCTTATCAACTTTGTGGTGGACCTGATCAGCGCACACCCAAGTGTATCTGATCCCTTTGTCCTTCACTTGATTCACATATACATGTGAACAAGGAATTAGACTTAATTTCCCAAATATATAAAAAATTCTCATGATCATACAATACAAGTTGCATGATTCCAAGTTTCTATCCAACTGAAACTTGGGTGATGAGAATCTTTCCTTATTTGGTAAATTAGGACACTTCCACTAATGAAAGAATCAAATCCATTTACCCATATTGCTTATCAATGGAAACATATAATCAACAATTTTTCACATATGCCATTGTAAGGATACTTAAAATAAATAAAATCAAACCCATTTTTCTTTTATTTTAAAACTTTGCGGAAAAATTTATCCTTACAACCCATATGGAAAACTTGTTGTTATCTATTCCTAAGCAATATATCATAACTCTTAAGTAACAACTCAAAATTCTGATCACCGAACCATGCGATCGAAATCCATTTTCACGATCAGAATCAGCATATACTTCCTTTAAGTTTCTTCACTTTCTCTTTGATTCTTAAAACATCAACATGTGACCTCGTCACATTATGCAATAAGAATCTCAGAATAGAAACTTAATAGAGTTAGACAATGGACTTTACCTGAAGTAGAGTCAAACCTATTGACTTTACCATCCTTAAAATGTTTCAGGTAAATTTAGCAGCTTCGCAACCAATGTCTTTCCTTTGGCAACAGAATCATATGGACTCTTTGGAAATGGTACATGGGACTATCACAGACTTAACCTTTCTCTTTACCATTTGGTCAACCGAGTTGACTATGGACGATCCCTTTCCATTGGGAAGAGAAAGATTTTCCTGGACTTCCAATGTCACCATTTTCAATGTCCAAATAGGTTTGGAAAGTAGATCTTCCAATTCAATTTGCTTTACTAATGCTCCAAATCACTGCTGATTTAGCATCATCAAGCAAATAGGTAAGATCATTAAGGGTCTTGTCGCGACCTGTCATCAGGGAGTGACTAAAGAACCAAGTCAGTAGCCAGCTACCTCGAGACTTCGACACCCGACTCTCCCGACTTGTCAATATGTGGCTTAATCCCCAAGATCTAAGCACATATAGACTTTGCTTGCCAATAGGGATTGAGTGGCTTAGAACTTATCAAGTCTTAAAACTTGTGGGATAGGGAGATTTATTGGAGGTGGATGAAGTGAAGTATGATTTCTAGTCCCACAAATGCCCAACAAAGGGATTGATCTTTCACCTTGATTGCCATTTGGGATATCATCTTCATTAAGAAGCTTGTTCCTAAAGAATTGGGAAGACCGTAGCTGTCTAAACTAGACATCTATAATGGGAGAAATTCAAGTTAGTTGATTTAAAGTCCTTAATATAACACCCAATATGAAATATTAAGGCTAGGACCCAACAACCTATTTATAACTGGAAGAGGGATGCCGTAATCCAAATTATAAAATAGTTGAAGGTAGGCAAATGACGATTTACCAATTTCCACCATGAAAACGAAATATTTTATTATTAGGTTTTATTGGTTTTGAAACTCCTAGATCTTTTGAGATACATTGAACTTTTCAATGGCATGTTTGAATCTCGATTGTGCCCTCTCAAATTTGTGACTGGGATGCCGAGGATCACAACCATGGTATGAATAACCATACAAATTGACTTGGTACCCTTAACAATATTACCTAATCGATGTGCCGGTTAACCACACACGCTCCACCAATCTATAATAAAGTCGAGTTACCCTTTGCGACTCTTACTAGTCCATGTTAGTGTGCCGGTTAACCACACACGCTCCACTAACGACTTGGTAAGGTACAAAGTGTAATTTTATGAGCTAGCACCTTTTCACATTTTCCTAGGTAACTAAGATTGGGAATTTATAAGTGTTTAGTTACTTAGTATTTTTTTCGTTATACTTTTAATGAAGGGAGAATTATAGTCCATTCCTACCCGTTCGGCTAACGACCCTCCACCAGTCAAGGAAGCGGTGGGTGAGAGTGGACACCCATTAAACTGCCATTTTATAGGCAGTAACATTATACCCCCTTATAGACCGGCTTCGTGAATGAGGCCTACTAACGGTAAGATTGACTTCCTCTTATACATATCTATATAATTTAAAATTATAATAATAGTATAAGGGTTGAATTTTAAACTTTTTAAAATTTCAATGTTCAATTTGGAATTAAAGTATACATGAGGAGTAACTTTTCAAATTCCAAAACTTGAGGGCAAGTTTTTGAAACTATTTCAAGACTCTTTAAATCATGACTTATGAGATTAATGGTTCATTAAAAAGAAGACTCTTCATTTTAATGTAACCCCTTATTCTGTAAAAACACTTTACAGAAGTGTCTCTTCAACATCCATAACTTGAGGACAAGTTATGGAGTCATTAAACTATTTAATGGAAAAAACTCTGACATTTTATGTAACCTACAAAACTTTTATGAGTTTTTAAGATTCATAAATATGACTTTTCACATAACTTGAAGACAAGTTACAAAAACATATTTTATGAACTTCTTTTAGACTAATATGGATTGAAAACAACTAAAACATAATTTTTTCATTATCAATCTAAACTAACTCATAAATCAAGGAAGCATAAAATTCTTGAAAAATTCATAACTTGAGGACAAGTTATGAACTCCATACAATTTTCAACAAGATCATGAATTATATCAACAAACAATTTGCACGCAATTCCTATGATCTAGCAAAACTCATAAGCATGATACCACTGTTGGGTTTTGAGAAATCTAACACTCCTAAGTGTACATGCAACCCTAAATACCTTGGATCTATTTTTTCTCTATTATACATGCAAATATCAACTTTCCAAGGTATTGTTCTATTCTAGCATACAAAACTTTGAATAACACAAGTTAGAATAACATACCTTTTGTTGGTGCTTGTCTTCATGAAGCTTGAGTGCCTAGTGCCCCAAGTGTGACACCTCAAATGGTTCACACAACACCATAAGCACTTGGAATAACTTAGAGAGAAATTAGAACACTTCAAGAAAACGGCTTGCCCTCTATGTATATCTAGTGGCCGATTCTCACATCGATAAGATGCTTATATAGTTGTTACAATTAGGGTAAACCCTAATTGTCATGGCTTTCCATTTCCTTGGATCCATGGGTTCAAATACACCATGGAGCATCCAATGGGTTTGAGCCCAACTTGATAATCCATGGAGCATTAGCCCACTATATAAGTATGGATGATTTACACAATCAACCCATATATTTAATTAGTCTTCTTTTGATCACTTAATTAATTCTAGATTAATTCTTGATCAATACTAATTAACTAATCTCTATTAATATATTAGAACTTATAATATATTAATAAACCTTAAGTGTTATTTCTCTCATTTTAGTCTATCCAAGTGCATGATGCCATGCAACCCAAATGGACCATGTCGGGTCGGGTCAAGTCTTACCAATTATAGTTATGGACTTAGACATTAATCCAACAGTTTCTAGCCTTGAAATTGAAGGGAAATTAGGAAAATGATGTAAACTCATGTAGTAAACATGAGTTCACGGCCAAATTCATGAGTTTATGGCCCAAACATGAAGGTTTGGCCGTAAACTCCATTTAATGGGTTTAAGGCTTGATTAAGGTACACTGGACTCAAGCAGATACTTCCTAACACCCGATTCTTGAATATACTAGGCTTAGAACACTGAAACAGACTTTAAACAATGCTTAATGATAGCAGAAACAAGTCTGACTTTGATTGGATTGATTGACTATACAAGATAGAAATTTCAGGTTGTCACATCATCCCCCCGTTAGAGAGATTTTGTCCCGAAATTAGAGTTTAAGCAAATAAGTAGTTACAAATAAGATGAGGATATTTCGGTTTCAATTGATCCTCGCGCTCCCAAGTGAATTCAGGTCCTCGCTTGGCAATCCAACGAACCTTCACTATCAGGATACGACTTTGTTTCGTTTGCTTGACCTCTCGGTCCATCATCTCTACAGGTTCTTCCACGAAGTTGAGGCTCTCATTGATATCGATCTCGTCGAGTGGGATTACAAGAGTCTTGTTGGAAAGACACTTTTCAAGTTCGAGACGTGGAAAGTAGAATGTACGTTACTGAGTTCGCGGTGTAGATTTAGTTTGTAAGCTATAGGGCCGATTCTAATGAGAATCTCGAAAGGCCCTACGTATCTTGGATTTACGTTTCCACGCTTTCCGAAGCGTATCAAGCCCTTCCAGGGTGAGACTTTCAAAAGAATGCGGTCTTCCACCTGAAATTCCAAAGGTTTCCTTCTGTTGTCAATGTAGCTTTTCTGTCGGTTTCTAAAGGCTTTCAATTGTTCACGAAAATGAACGATCTTCTCTGTCGTTTCCCGAATGATCTTTGGACCTGTGAGAGTGCTTTTAGGAACTCTTCCTTTAGCTAACTAGGTGTCACCCACCTCAGCCTGGCACAGAGAGGATCTGCACTTTCGGCCATAGAGGGCTTCAAGTGGAGCAGCCTTTGTGCTTGTGTGATAACTATTGTTGTAGGAAAACTCGACAAGAGGTAAATGAGTATCCCATGCCTTCCCAAAGTCGATCACACAGGCTCACAACATATCTTCCAAGGTTTGAATAGTCCTCTCACTTTGTCCGTAGGTTTGCGGATGGAAGGCTGTACTCATGTCCAACCTCGTTCCAAGGGAACTTTGTAGCGACTGCCATAACCTCGACGTGAATCTAGTATCTCTATCAGAGATAATGGATATGGGAACACCATGCAGTCGTACTATATCTCTAATGTATGTTCCTGTGAGCTTCTCCATCTTGTCAGTTTCCTTGATGGGCAGGAAGTGTGCGGATTTGGTTAACCTGTCAATGATCACCCATATGGTATCGACACCACCCATTCTCTTAGGAAACTTGGTTATGAACTCCATCGTGATCCGCTCCCACTTCCATTCAGGTATCTCCGGTTGCTGAAGTGAACCTGATGGTTTTTGGTATTCGACCTTAACCTTTGCGCAAGTAAGGAATTTACTCACGAAGGTAGCAATCTCTGCTTTCATGTTAGGCCACCAGTATAACTTTTTAAGATCCAGATACATCTTATCTGAACCTGGGTGTCCAGATCCGATCCATGAAATATAAATCTCTACCACCCTTCACTTCAAAGATCTTATCCATCCCTCTCAGGGATTCACCCGCCACATTTTCAGGTTTCAAAGCGTCGAGATGAGCCTCCTTAAATTGTGTGGACAAGTGTGAATGGATAGTCATAGATAATGATTTGACTCTATGACCAGAGTATTCTTTTCGACTTAGGGCGTCAACTACTACGTTGGCCTTGCCGGGATGATAACGAATTTCACATTCGTAATCACTAAGTAGCTCGACCCACCGTCATTGTCTCATATTAAGCTCCTTCTGGTCGAATATATGTTGTAGGCTTTTGTCGTCTATAAAGATAGTGCTTTTCGTACCGTACAGATAGTGTCTCCAGATCGTCAGAGCAAACACAACTGCCCCTAACTCAAGATCATGTGTGGTGTAGCTGACCTCGTGTGTCTTCAGCTGTCTTGAGGCATAGGCAATGACCTTACCTCTTTGCATTAGAACACAACCGAGCCCTTGATTTGATGTATCGCATTAGACTACGAAGTTTTCTATTCCTTCTGGGAGGGATAGTAACGGTGCGATGCATAAGGCTCGTTTCAGTGTTTGGAATGCTTTCTCTTGCTTCTCTTCCCGGTCAAAGGCCACACCCTTCTGGGTCAAATTCTTAAGTGGTTTCGCAATTCGAGAGAAGTTCTGAATAAACCTACGATAGTAGCCAGCAAGGCCTAGAACTTGACGAATTTCTATAGGCGTCTTCGGTGCTGACCAGTTCTTAATGGCTTTGATTTTAGAAGGGCCCACATGAATTCCCTCTTTACTAACAACGTGACCCAGGAATTCGACTCTTCGAATCCAAAACTTGCATTTAGAGAACTTTGCATAGAGCTTCTCTGATCGTAACGTTTCCAAGATAAGACGTAGATGCTTACTATGCTCTTCCTTACTACAAGAGTAGACAAGTATGTATTCTTTGAAGATAATGACAAACTGATCCAAGTAAGGACGACATACCCTATTTATTAAGTCCATTGTGACAACCCAAAGTTATTATGTTACATTACCCCGTTACCGTTAACGGAATATTCCACTGTATAAAAGTTCCATTAATAAGAGGTCGTCAAATAAATAAATATTTTATTTATTTATGTTTTATGTCGTTATAGTCGTAATAAAGTAAATAAAAACACTTAAATTACATTTCCATAGTAATTTGGAAAAAGTAAGTTTTTATTATTACGACCACTAAATCGGGTGCGACCAAAACCCCATATAACGACAGTATCGGGTAGATTCCCACTGAGCTTCAACTCCGACCCCTATATAAGGGAGAGTAAACTCCATTTCCACCTTTTTACTCTCTCTCTAAACTCTCTCTACAAATTTTTCCCGAGCCAAAAATCGTCCGTTTCGAGCCCCAAACGAGTAGGTAAACTATCCTAACTTGTTGTATAACCTATCTAGCATACAAATTCGTGTTTAAATCATAAAATAGGGACAAAATGATCTGTTTACGGCCCAAGAACACTCTTGGGCCATGAACACCATTTAATGGGGTTTTTAAGCCCCAAAACCCCTCCAAATTGTCCCTAAGGCTTAGATATGACTTGTAGGCTTATGGAATCGGACTTAGAACACCTTAAACTAGCATTTTGGGGAGTAAACATGAGTTTACTGCCCAAGAACATGCTTGGGCCGTAAATTCCTCTTCATGGGGAGTAAACTCAAGATTTTGTGCTAGAAATGCCCTTAAACACACCAATGGCCTTGGAAAAATACCTTGAAGCAATACCACCATTGTAGAAGCCTTAAACTTCAATAAAACTAGGGGAGTAGGAGTTCATGGCCGTGAACTCCCATAGGGGTGGTTCATGGGCCGTAAACTCCCAATTTGTGCCCAAATGGTGCCCTAAACTCCCCATTTGACTTGGAAAAATGCTTAGGAATTTACCCTCTACCACTTAAGCCCTTAAAACACCAAAAGAAAGAGTGTATAGGAGCTTACAGCCGTAAGCTCCCTTGCTTAGGGCCATAAGTTCCCTTGCTTAGGGCCGTAAACTCCTCAAAGGGTCCATTTGATGCTTTAAACCCATTCACACATTTGATATTTGAGTCTAGCAAAATTCCACGATTGATATGAGACCTTTTAGCACCCTAGAACACCCTCACCATGAGTTTACGGCCGTAAACTCATGGGGAGTGTCCCAGGGCCATGAACTCTATGTATAGAGTTTACTCTTGAAGAGTAAACTCCATTCCCAAGTCATTCAAGCCCTTAGATGTTACCCGGGACACCCCAAACACTTAACCAAAGTGTTTTCCGCTCCTTAGGGTGCGTATACTTGCTTAATTAGTATTATATATACTAATTGTATGTGAACATATGTTATCATATGTTAAATAGGTCACTAAGTGTGTTCAAGTCTTTATTTGACACCGAGCACCCAACCGACGCCTTCGTCGGATCCACTTACGCCAGGTGAGTTCATACCCCTGAATGAACCTTTTAAATGTTTTGACATGTTTTATAGGGGGGAATACAAGTTAAACATGCCAGTTATCATATCAATCACATGTGATTGATAACCCGCATGCACAAGGATTTACCACACTGTTAACTGTTTTACCGAGTATGATACTATAAATGGTTTTCTAAAATGTTTTCACTTATTCAAATCTTTTACTTATATTGTTTTATCAATGTTTCATTTAAAACTGATTTATGAGAGTTTTCCAAAGGATTTCCAAAGGTTTTCAAACTTATTTTACAAAAGATTACCCTGTCGTGATTTTCTCAAGAATAAAAGTTTTCTTCCATGTTTTAATACTCCTTCTTAGTTAAAGTTCCTACTTGATAATGCTTTCACTTTGTGATGCATCTATACCTGTTATTACCTATACTTCGCTTATACTTGTGATAGCTTATACCTGTTAGACGCTCTTACTTCACTTGTTGTTGCTTCCACTTCGTGATACACTTATACCAGTTAACGCTTATACTTCACGATCCGGTTATTCCACACTATACGCTTATACTTCATGATCCGGTTATTCCACACTGTATGCTTATACATCACGATTTGGTTATTCCACACTGCTCGGTTATACATCACGAGTCGGTTATTCACACTGTATGCTTATACTTCACGATTCGGTTATACTTCACGATATGATTCCACTTGTTATACACACTCAAGCGTAGTTAGATGTATGTATGTGCTTGTTTAGATGCATATAAATAATGATTGAAGGACTTAGGAAGGCTTGTGCACCCTATTTCATTTTCTTCGTTGAGATGTGGTCTGGTGGGATCGGATGTCCATCCGAAGGTCGTTTGATCATTAATTATATATTATGTACACAAGCATAGACATACTGGTTTACATTAGTCAGTTCAGTTAAGAGTCTCTACCACCAGTTCAACACTTACATTGGAAACCCTCTACCCACTATTTGGGATGCATCTTCGGGACACGGCCTTCTTTTTCGTCTAGTTGGTAACCAGAGTCTCCTGTAGGGAGAGCGGACATTGTGTGTATAGATCTATACGGGATTGACACCCCCGCACCCTGACTGCTAGCTACAGTCCACACCCTACCAAGCCAAGGGGTGACAAATGTCATATTCTCTAGACGCTTGTAGGGCGTCAGGTACTCTAGTGTCGGTTAGTATGGTTACGAGTATCCCTGGTTACCTTATAATTCATGGCTTTAAGGTAATGGTTTTTCACCAGCAATTTACACTGTATGTTGGAACCCACTCTCGGAGTCACATTGTTTTAGACCTTGCTAGACGTATCATTCATTTGATATTGTATGGGGTCTGTGTTCACTGTATTCACTGTATTCATTTTATTCACTGATTTAGACCTTGCTAGACGTATCATTCAGTTAATACTGTCTGGGGTCTGTGTTCACTGTTTTAGACCTTACTAGATGTACCTTTCATTTGGTACCGTCTGGGGTCTGTGTCTCTTTCTGTTAGACTGAGCCAGGCATGCCGTTCATTCGATACCCTCCTGGAGTCTATGATTCCTTTTGCCTTAGTCAGCAGTCCTCACTGCTGAGGCATATGTTATTTTCCCTGATTCCTCTTGCTTTCTTCAATAATCAAATTATGTATTTTTTTAATGATAGCGATTAAGGGAAAAACTACTTTTTATCACATAACTCCGTCCAGCCTTGGTAGAAGACTGCTTTTATTAAAGAAAATATAGGATTTTCTGGAAAAGACACTAATGTAATAGATACACTGAAACTACCACTTTTATTAAAGTTATTTGGATAAAATGCCACTAAATACTTATGAACTCACCAGCATTTGTAAAAATGCTGATACTCGCTTTTCAAATAACTTGTATTCTCAGGTTAGCATTAGACAGGTACATCCCCGGAGCTGTTGATGAAGATAGCTTAGTACCATGTTGTACTTACTTATATTTACTTGTATTACTTTGATGTATTGTAATGTAAACTATGTAAAACTATTACTATTAATGCAATGGTTGTTGTACTTTGATTACTATAATGCATGTGTTGTGATACTTGACATGACGTCATCCACCCAGAACGTTTCCGCCGTTCCGGTTTTAGGGTGTGACATCCATGAATACTGCGGGCGCATTGGTCAATCCGAATGGCATCATTACATACTCGTAGTGTCCATAACGAGTTCGGAAGGCTGTCTACGGGACATCCTCCTCTAGCACTCGCAACTGGTGATACCCGGATCTCAGATCTATCTTCAAAAAGTAATTCTCCCTTTGAAGTTGGTCGAACAAATCATCTATACGAGGCAGAGGGTAACGATTTTTAATGGTAAGCTTGTTGAGCTCCCTGTAGTCGATGCACATATGAAATGATCCGTCTTTCTTCTTGACGAACAAGATCGGTGCTCCTCAGGGTAAGAAGCTTGGTCTAATAAAGCTCTTGCTGAGCAGTTCGTTAAGTTGACCGGACAGTTGTCGCATCTCTGTAGGTGCTAGACGATAGGGCAATTTGCCTATAGGGGTAGCCCCTGGAACTTACTCAATTCTGAACTCGACTTGACGTTGTGGAGGTAATCCTGGGAGTTCCTCTGGAAAGATGTCGGGAAAATTGCGTACTACCGGAATGTTCTTAATGTCCTTCATCTCTTGGATCACATCGACATCATGAGCAAGGAATGCGCGACATTCCTTTCACAAGTATTTATGGGCTTGAATACTCGAGATGATATGAAGGTTCATGTTGGGTGTGTCGCCATAGACTACTAGAGTTTCGCCAGACGGCAGATTAAGGCAAACAGCCTTTTCATAACAAATGATGTCGGCACGATGCACACTCAACCAATCCATGCCGATAATGACGTCGAAACTTTTAATTGAGACCGACATGAGGTCGATTGTAAATGAATGGTTATCTAGAGTTAGAGTACATCCAAGGTATATACTGCTAGTGCTCTTAGTCTTTCCGTTAGCCATTTCTACAGTGAACGGTTCTTTAAGTGTTTGTGATTTTTGCTTAATTATTTGAGCAAATTTTTGGTTCACAAAACTTCTCTCCGCTCCAATATCAAACAGAATGCATGCATAAAAGTTATCAAGGAGAAACGTACCAGTGAACACTATGGTGTTGGCAACTGCTTCCTCGTGACCTACAGCCAAAACTCTTCCTACACTACCAGCAGTCCCTGCCTTTGGGCAGGTCCTTTTGTAGTGGCCCACCTCGCCACAACCGTAGCAAGCCTGGCCCACACCAGCGCCAGGGACTTGGGTGATTGGCCTCACTGGAGCTTTGCAGAAATGGGCAGTGTGCCCCTTCCTGTTGCAGTTAGCACACTGCATTTCCCGGCAAGCTCCTATGTGATGGAAGTTCCATTTGTTGCACTTGGGCAAACTTCCATCGTACTGCTTTACTGGAGCAGCAGCGGCAGGTGCTATCGCAGCATGAACGGCCACAACCTGCTGCTTTTCGGCAGCTTTCTACTTCTTCTTGTCATCCCAAAACTTCCGCTTGTTGGAAGTGGCTTTGGAGGGTTCTGAGATGGATAGGGTTGTTGTTGTTGATGACGGGGTAAGGACCCCATGGTCAATGAGCCGTTGTGCCAATCGCTTGGCACTATCGAATGTAATGGGGTTTGAAACTAAAACATTCCCCTGAAATGGAGGTACCAACCCCCAGATGTACCTTTCTATTTTCTTTCCCTCCGTGTGTGCCATGTTGGGACATAGGGCCACCAGCTCGCTGAATCTGGCGGTATAGGAAACTATGTCGGAGCCCTTCATGCTTAGGCACCATAGTTCCTGTTCTAATTTCTGGATTTCGCCCCTCAGGCGGTATTCTTCAATCATGAGCTCTCTCAGAGCTTCCCAACCTATAACATTCGCCACTACTAGAGTGAGTGACATGACATGGCTATTTCACCATGTTAGGGGTTTTTCCTCGAAGGTGCAAGCAGCGAACTTGACCTTGCTCCCATCTGGGCAGGAGCAGATTTTGAAGACCGATTCGGTCTTCTCGAACCATTGCGAGAGGGAAATGACTCTGCCAGTCCCTTTAAAGGACTTTGGCTTGCAATTGGTGAATTCCTTGTAGGATCACTCTCTTGAGCGAACGAGGACCTCACCTTGAGTAGAATGAACAGGCGTTCCACCTCCGCTGGCACTGGTAGAATGATATTGAGCCATGGCTGTTTCCATAGCCACAGTTACTGCAGCATTTAGAGTTGCCGTATCGATTTGTGGAGGAGGTGGTGGTAATGGAGTTACCCGAGGATCGCGTCTCGTTCATCGATGCGGAGGCATCTTTTAACTAAAAGTTTACAAAGATGACGATACTGGTAAGAATTTAATAGAGAGAACTGATGAGAGTGACTCATGGACTAACTCTCCATAGCCCAACAACACTATTGAATAGTATGAGTGAATGTAGATCTAGTACTAGAAAGATGATAGCATATGGATAATAATTTCCGTGGGATTAGATATCTGTCAATAATACTGGTTTTACAGATGTAACTAGTTCGGGAAAAATGACCTAGAAGTAGGTCTTACATCAAACCAAGATGGGAAAATTTTGACAGAAGTATGACCTAATCAAGACTTAACATATCCAAAGTCTTTACAAAGATAGGAAATTAAACTAGAGTTTTTACATAAACTAAGTTATATCCAAAAAAGAGAGTTGGGTTGGCTCTATCTACGATGAGAACCACTAGAATGAGTCCTTGACTCTGACAGACGGCGCTCCATGTCTCTCATGCGCCTTTCAGACATTTCCTGCCGAGCTTGAAGTTCCCTGACTTCAGCTTGGGATGCAGCTAGTTGTAGCTGCAGAGCCTCATTGGTTCTCCTAGTCCTTTCCATAGCTGCTTCGAGATGGCGAATGCGGACCATGTGAACGCCCAAACTGGCATCAATTTCCATGACTCGGTCGATGGCTGCCCGACCTTGCTCAACATTTCAGGCAATCCTACGGACCATGATGGGCAGGACTCGGTCAGCTGAGCCTCCCTTGCTTAAATTGTAAAAGCTTCGATCTACATTGAAGGGTAAGGGATGACCCTGCTCATCACTCCAACGGTTCAAGTTTGTCGCCCACAAGGGTGTGGGACCTTGAAATGCTGGTCGGGGGTTAAGGTTTGGGATTGGAGCCTCTTGTGGTAGGTTGTTGACTTCTGGCTTGTTGTCAGAACTATCAGAAAGGCCTTCAGCGTGGTGACCGTCCAAAGGGATTGGATGATCATTTTCTGGCTCTTCTACAAGCCATCCAGCATTGCCTTCGTTTGGAAAGTACTGGTCGTCGTGGGGATGGAATCCAGCCATGTTATCTATGCGAGAAAAGGGATAAAGAAATAATTAATAGACGTACTAATTAGATACTTATAAGATGATCTTTATCAGTTACTTCAATACTTGTATAGTGCATACTAGTCATATGTATTCAAAACAGGATAGACCTTCGAATAAGTGACCCTTACTCCAAACCCACAACCAAACAAGGAACAGGGAGTAAAGCAAAGATTACAGATTCTAAGTCTATGGCATCCTAGTTACATATAACCTTATTGTATCCATTTAGCAACTATTGACTTACTAATAAAGACCTTTTTAGTTCTCAGATAAGAATTATTGTAACACAAAATACTTCTATAAAATTTTAGGTTTATGTTCTAAGGTTTTCATTGTACGAGTATTGGTAAGTTTTTAGACTAGTTGCACGTCACAACCATTCTCGGGCACATGCTAATCGCTTCACGGACCAACATAGTTGATCAGGCTATGTCACTCCCAGAACCGACCATACATCCCCGAGTCTACTTGTGATGCTCAACAATCGTAATACTTTTGTAGTGACACTGATTTTAGTTTGAATACCTGTATGTATACTTGGTTTAAATATTTTAGTATTTAAAAGTATAAACTCTTGATCAGAGTATTTTAGTCCCGCTGGGTTTATAGTTTGTATATCTTTTATGGGCTGGTATACTCGATTCACTATAAACAATGTTGTGATACCAATCTGTCACACCCCAAAACCGGAACAGTGGAAACGTTCAGGGGTGGAGGACGCCATGTACAGTATTACAACAAAGCATAGTAGTAAAAAAGCAACAACATCATCCATTGCATTAATAATATAGTTCAATACAAGTGTGTTCTTTGAAGTTTATAAGACATCAAAAATGTAAATCAAAATAAAATATGAGTCTTGAATGAGCTCCATCTTCTCAAAACCTGGCATCGGTACCTGTCTACTGATGACCTGAGAATACAAGTTATTTTGAAAGAGTTGATAAGCTTTAAAGCCGGTGAGTTCATAAGCATTTTAGTGTCATTATTTGTATGAAAACGTTTGTAAGTGTTTCATGTATAAGTTTGTAAATGTTTGTAGTAAATGTTTGTATCTCCTAGAAATTCCTATATTTTCTACTAAACGTAGCCTTCTACCAAGGCATCAAATGTTATGTATGTTTGTTTCTTGTAAGAGTGTATATTTTCCCAAGTGTGACTATCATTAACTAAAAATATAGTTTTTACATTTCCCTTTATGTGAGAAGATCACAATGTGAATGCAATGGGGAAATAATAAAGTATTGTAGTGTTGTATTATAGTAACTACTGCTGTACTATCTACCTTAATCCAGCTGTTAATTAAGGTGTAATGTGAAATGATTCCACCATACTATCGACTAATAACACGACGATGAAAGACGTCGGAAGAAATGACATTTGGCACCTGTAGACTTGCAAGTCCCACTATAGTGAACAACAAGGTATAGGATAGTCAGTCCAATATAGATCTATACACAAATTCATGCTCTCCCTTCAGGAGACTCTGGATACAAATCGATCCATGGCAATGATGCCATGCCCCGAACAATGGTTCACATTTATGTTATTGTATACTTGTATATGTAATGTATGTACTAGAGTATTGTATGTTCTCTCTGTCTAGTATGTAGTATGTTCTCTTTGTTTCTCATCAGAGTATGTTCTCTTCTATAGTGTATAGTATGTATTGCTACTCATTATAGTATGGTCTCATAGTTTCTCCTAATAGTATGTTCTCTTAGTTTCACATAATCGTATATTCTCTTAGTTTCTCATAATGGTATGTATTGACTCATGTATGAACTGACTCTTTGTATGTTTCATTAAACTAGAAGTAATGAGTAGTGGCTTCCTAAACTATACCTATTATAGTTTACTACTAAAGTTGTTTGTATAACTGAGTGTATTGAACTGAGATAAAAGCTTTTATGTCTATACATATATACATAATATATAACTAAGGACCGAACGACACTCGGACAAACAACAGGGTACTCTAAGTCCACAATAAAACAAGGAACATGAAATAAAGTGTGTTATCAGTCCTAAGTCTTCAAACCTTACTTATATAACTATATATGCATTAGACAAGGTTTGGACAATATACAAGTGTAAAAGAGTTAAAAGAAAAGTTTTGTCATGTAAGAACAAGTTTTATACAGAGTTTAACATGTAAAAGAGTTTGATAATCATTTTTGACGTAGTTTGATTGATAAAATAGCTAAAAGTATAGAAAATCCATTGTTTGGTAGTTATTAATCACATGTGATTGATATAATAACTATAATGTTTCAACTTGTATTCCCCCCCCCCCCCCCATGAAAGCATTTAAAATCATTTAAAATGAAGATTAAGGGGTATGAACTCACCAGTAGTGAGTAGTTTCGATGAAAGTGCTAAATAGGATGCTAAGTGTCAAGTGAAGACTTGAGCACACACGGATCCTATTTAACATATAATGACACATATATGTATCTAATTAGTGGTTTAACAACTAATTAAGCAAGTAAAGACACCCTAGGACATGGAAAACACTTTGATTCAAGTGCTAGAAATACCAAGGGTTGCATCTAAGGGAACTATGGCCTCACAAAGGAGTTTACAACAAACATGGATGTATCACATGAGTTTACAGCTGTAAACTCATGGTATTTTTTACAAAATTGTGTTTTAAGGTCTTACAAGTCATTAGGAAATGTTCTAGCTTTAAGTATAAGCCTTAGGAAGGAGTGGTGGCACAAATGCACCCCAAATTAGGGCTTACGGCCCAAGGTGATTGCCTTGGCCGTAAACACCTTACGTTCTTGAGTTTCTTGATGTTTTCTAGTTCTTTAACTAGTGATTTAGGCATATAACAGGCTAAGGGTAGTGTACTTACTTATAAGAAGCTTGTAAGGGTGTTTAAGGTCCAAGAACACTAGTGTGTGTTCTTGGTGTTCTTGGTGAAATGAAGAACACTTGAAGATCTATCAAAATGAAGAGATTTCATGGATGAAATCATGTACAATCACTAGATAAGGAGATGTAACAACAAATCAAGAGAAAGAATTCTTACATTCTTGGGAGATCGGGATGAAGATCTTATGATACTTGAGAGAGAAATGGGGTTTCTAGCCTTAAAATGGAAGGGAAATGAGGAAAACGATGTAAACTCATGTACTAAACATGAGTTCACAGCCAAACTCATGAGTTTATGGCCCAAACATGAAGGTTTAGCCTTAAACTCCATTTAATGGGTTTAAGGCTTGATTGAGGTACATTGGACTCAAGCAGATAATTCCTAACACCCGATTCTTGAATATTCTAGGCTTAGAACACTCAAACAGACTATAAACAGTGCTTAATGATAGCATAAACAAGTCTGACTTTGATTGGATTGATTGACTATACAAGATAGAAATTTCGCGTTGTCACAGCTGTCCTGGCCTCCTCGATTGTAAGCTGGCGGGCGCATCCCCGAGACTTCGGAGGCTCTGCTCTACCCTTCCCCCATCAGTAATCCTCAATGTAGTCGGCGTTGGAGCATGCGCCAGCCTGGCAGCGAGTTATGGATAGTTAGTCTTCACGTAACCAACCTGATAGTAGTGGTAGCGAATCCTCATATCCTGAACCGGGGACGGCTGGCGGAAATCCCTCGCAAAGTGCCCCTCCTTGCCGCATTTGCGGCACACATTACCAGATCTACAAACCCCTAAGTGAAGCTTCCTGTACTTGCCACAAGTGAGGCCAAGCTAGCCTCCCGACCTAGAATCAGCAGTCTTAGACTGCTTTGACATCGGCTGTGAATGCGTCGGGACCTGCCTCTGCTCCCGTAACTGTAACTAGATCTCAATCTCACGCCGCCTAGCAGCCTCCTGTAACTCCAGCAGTGTATCGCCACATTGGGAGGCAATAAAGTGAAGGATTTCGGTTGTGAGCATGCTCAGATAATGTGTCATCTAAGCCTGCTCAGAAGAAAACTTTGGGCAAAACATCTCCCTCTCAGTGAACATACGGGTGATCCTTGTCACCATCTTAGCATCCTGTCTCAACTCCAAGAAGTCCTGAGCTAACCACTCCAGCCGGAACCGCAGAATATAGCGAGTACGGAACATATCCCTAAACTGCTCCCAAGTAACCTCAGCTCTCTAATCATTTGTATAAGACCCTGTCATCAACCCCCATCTGTCGTTTGCCCCGGACCTGAGCATGTTCAGGGCAAATCTGACCTTCTGGTCAGTAAGACATGAACATGTGAAGAAACATCGCTCCACATTTGACAGCCACCTCATGGCTACAATCGGGTCCTGAACCCCATCAAAAGCGGCAGCTGTCTCATCAAGATCTACATAGCACTCATCAAAGTACTCCATCATAGTGGTCTTGATAGACCCAAACATATCCGACAACTATGCTTGGAACAGAGTAGCAACCTTATCATGCATGATCTCTCGAATCCTGGCGTCCAACTCATTCGACCTCATCTAACCAATGACCTCAGGCACTGCTGGTCCCTCCTAACCTCCATCTCCTGATCTTGATCTGAATCGAGTCACAAATCGTCTAGTAACCACCATGTTGAATATATGCTAGGAAGATATCAGTCATTCCATATAATAATTCGGGAACCAACTCCCAACAAAACCCTAGGGGTTGTGACTTCCTTTCTACGCATAAAGGTCTTGTGCTTTCAGTAGTACGGGCCCATACTACCTTCCACACCTACCCATATTTGTCTCACCTATCATCACAACGCCCTAACACTAAATGTAAGCATGGAGTGCGCTCAATCCTCACTCGTAGAGGAAGGCTAAATATATCATAATTGGCCGACTGACCCCGCACAACCCACTCATGAAATTTTCACCAACCCTACAGCACTCGTGTATGCTAGCCATACATAACGCTGGATCCTATAGACTTTCGAATACCTGATCCTACCCTAACCCTTTATCATACAAGCACAGGAAATCAGGCCAAACCAAACATTCTCAGGCTATAAGATCTTAATTATGTACAACTGTGATGCATACACTAAGCAAATACAGTAATGATGTCATTTCATATAGGGAAAAAACCTAGGCTATCAGGCAACATATAATCAGGAAATTCTATCACGTAATTCCTGAAGATCCCTAGCCTAGTACTAGCATGTTGTTCTAACATATCACAAAATCAAATAATCCCTAAGGTATTTTGGGGTCTACTTACTGTTGGATTACTGTCTAAGCACATAACTATAATTGGTATATACTTGACCCGACTCAGCATGGTCCATTTGAGTTGCATGGCATCGGAACAATTTGGATAGACCTTTTATGAGAAAAGGATATTTGTGACATATTAATATATTATAAGTTCTAATATATTAATATGAAATCATATTATTTAATTAGTATTGATCAAGAATTAATTTGGATTTAATTTAGTGATCAAAATAGACTAATTAAATATATGGGGATTGATTGTGTAAATCATTCATTCTTATATATTTGGGCTTATGATCCATGATTCCTTATGTTGGATTTCACCCATGTGGTGATCCATGGATACTCCATGGAGGTTAAAACCCATGGAGCATAAGGAATGGTTAATGTCATGAGTTACATAGTGTAACCCTAATAGCCACACAATAAAAAGACCCCATTGGTTGGTGAAATTGGAACTAGTATATACACAAGAGGGCAAGCCGATTTCTAAGAGTCAAGTATCTCTTCTCATGGTTATTCCAAATGTTCATGATGGTGTGTGAACCATTTGAGGTGTCACATTTGGGGCACTAGGCTCTTAAGCTTCATGGAATCAAGCTACAAGAAAGAGGTATGTAATTCAACTAGAATTTATATTACATGCACTTTATATTATTCTAGTTAGAACAATACCATGGAAAGTTCATATTTGCATGTATAATAGAGAAAACATAAATCCAAGGTATTTAGGGTTGCATGCACACCTTAGGAGTTTTAGAATGCTCAAAACCCAACAGTGTTATCAGATCCTAGGCTTGTTTTCAATTATACTTGATTCTATTTGCAAGAAAAATCGTTTTTTTGGAATCTGCAAGTTCACCCCGAGGTGGTAAAATTTACCACGAGGTGGTGACTGTTCAGTGAAATTTTTTTTTAGTTTTTTTGGCCTATTTTGGATTAGAATCATTACCATAAAGTGTTTTTGTTCATAAAACTTGATTTTGATGTTATGGTAATGTGTATTCTCATCCAAATAAATGATAATTGTTAAAGTTTCAAGACTTGTTTTAGTTTATATGATTAGCTAAGTTCTAGAAAATTTGTTGATATGAATTATCTTAACTTATGAGTTTAATCTTGTTCATAGAAAAATTACTTGATTATTATGTTAATTGGTAATATGATCTTAATGGTTTTTATGAACTCCATAACTTGTCCTCAAGTTATGGAAAATGAAGAGTTTTTCTTTTAAAGTGTCATTAAAAGTCATAGGTTACAAAAATGAAGAGTCTTTTTCTCATAAAATAGATTTTATGGACTTCATAACTTGTCCTCAAGTTATGGATGTTCAAGAGTTTCTTCATTAAAGTCTTTAAAGCTTTAATTAAACTCATAAGTTATGAAAATCCAAGAGTTTTAAAAAGTTTCAATACTTTCCCTCAAGTTTTGGAATTTGTAAAGTTTTGCTTATGAATGCATTAATTTCAAATCAAACCCTAGAATTTTAAAAGTTTAAAATTCAACCCTTATACTATTATTATAATTTGAACTATATAGATATGTATAAGATAAAGCCAATCTTACCGTTAGTAGGCCTCATTCACGAAGCCAGTCTCTAAGGAGGGGTAAAAGGTTATTACCTATAAAATGACAGTTTAATGGGTGTCCACTCTCACCCACCGCTACGTTGACTGGTGGAGGGTCGTTAGCCGAACGGGTAGGATAAAAACTATAATTTTACCATCATTAAAAGTATAATGATAAATACTAAGTAACTAAACACTTCTAAATTCCCAATCTTAGTTATCTAGTAAAATGTGAAATGGTGCTAACCCATGAAATTACACTTTGCACCTTTGTTAAGTCGTTAGTGGAGCGTGTGTGGTTAACCGACACACTAACATGGGACTGAAAATGTGTGGTGAAGGGTAACTTAAGTTTATCATAGATTGGTGGAGCATGTGTGGTTAACCGGCACATAAATTAGGTGATAAAGTTGAGGGTACCAAGTCAATTTGCATGGTTATTTACACCTTGTTTGTAATTCTCAGCATCCCAGTCACAAACTTGAGAGGACACAATCGAGATTCAAACATGCCATTGAAATTTCAATGTATCTCAAAAGGTCTAGGAGTTTCAAATCCAATTAAAGCTTAATTATATTTCGTTTTCACGATGGAAATTCGTAAATCGTCATTTACCTACCTTCAACTATTTTATTGCTTGGATTACGACATCCCTCTTATGGTTATAAATAGGTTGTTGGATCCTATCCTTAATATTTCATATTGGGTGTTATATTAAGGACTTTAAATCAACTAAACTTGAATTTTCTCCTATTATAGATGTCTAGTTATGACAACTATGGTCTTCCCAAATCTTTAGGAACAAGCTTTCCTATTGAATATGATATCCCACATGACAATCAAGGTGAAAGATTAATTTGTTTGATATGCATTAATGGCACTAGAAACCATGATTCACTTCCTCTACCTCCTCCAATTATTCTCCTTATCCCACAAGTTCAAATACTTGAAAAGTTCAAGGTCACTCAATCCTTATTGGCAAGCCGGGAGAGTCGGGTCTCGAAGTCTCGAGGTAGCTGGCTGTTGACATGGTTCTTCAGTCACACCCTGATGACAGATCAAGACATGACCCTTAATGATCTTACCAATTTGCTTGATGCTACTAAATCAACAATGATTTGGAGCATTGGTAAAGCAAACTAGACTAGAAGATCTACTTCCCAAACCTATTTGGACATTGACAATGGTGACATTGGAAGTCCAAAAAAACTTTCTCTTCCCAATGGAAAGGGATTGGCCATGGTCAAGTCATTTGACCAATGGTAAAGATAAAGGCTAAGTCTGAGACAATCAAGTGTACCATTTCCAAAGAGTCCATATGTTTCTTTTGCCAAAAGAAGGGACATTGGTTGCGAAGCTGCCGAATTTACCAAAAAGTTCATAAGGATGGTAAAAGTCAAAAAGATTGACTTTGCTTTAGGTAAAAGTCCATTATCTAACTCTATTAAGTTCCTATTTGGATATTCTTAATACATGATGTAATTACATTTTGATGGTTTGGAGAATCAAAGGAAGCTTAAAGAAAGAGTATGCTAACTGTGATCGCGAAAATGGATTTCGATCGCATGGTTTGATGATCAAAATTTTGAGTTGCTGCTTAAGATTTATGATAGATTGCTTAAGGAATAGATAACAACACAGTTTTCATATGTATTTGCATTGTAAGGATAAGATATTTCCGCAAGTTTTAAAATAAAAGGAAAAAAATGTTTTGATTTATTTATTTTTAGTATCCTTACAATGACATTTGTGAAAAATTGTTGTTTATATGATTTCATTGATAGCAATATTGGAAAATGGATTTGATTATTTCATTTGTGGTAGTGTCATAATTTACCAAATAAGGAAATATTCTCATCACCCAAGTTTCAATTGGACCGAAACTTGGAATCATGCAAGTTGTATAGTATGATGAATGAGAATTTTCATCTTTGGAAAATTAAGACTAAGTCCTTGTTCACATGTATGTGTGAGTCGAGTGAAGGACTAAAGGATCGGGTACATTAGGTTGTACGTTGGTCAAGTCCACCACAAAGGCTACTAAGATTATTCATTAAGATTTACTAAAGTTTAGTAAATATGGTTATGCTTATAAGTTTAAGTGTAATTATGAAACATTGGAAAGGTTCCAATGATTGGCAGAATGAATACGAAGAAACAAATTAGGAAGAAAGATAAAAGCTTCTCCGGTCTAAAGAGATGGAGAGTACTTGAGTATCTTGTTTTATGATTATCTTAGTGATTATAAAACCATATCACAATTTGTCCTCTAAGGACACCTTAGGGCATTTGTTTGGATAAGGAGAGGTATCGTGAATTGTGCGAATGCTCAAATCAAAAGATAAATCATAATTCGTTCCAAAAGCAAGTCTTAGAGTCATACTCCAAGATTGTAAGTTGAGTGACATAATCTTTAGGATGTTTATAACACTTGTTAAATGTAGAGTAAGATGTTTCCTATTCTTGTACATTTGAAGTTGGTTAGTAGTGATGTTTTGGATAAAACAAATACCAACTAAGATCAATAATGAGAAGTGTTTAACATGTTAAGAATCAGCAGTAACTCTTGAATGTTTGTTTTGTCAAGGAATGGTTCTCGACAAAGAGAATATCATATGTCCAGAGGTCAATGGGAGTCTTAAAATATCTTGAGAAAGTTTTAAGAACTAATCAAGAATGAAACCTATTGTTTAATCACTAGCACACAACTTGAGGCTGTAAACCTATCGTGTTGACATATTCTTATTTTTGTGTATATTTCAGTTAAAAGTTGACTATTCTTATGAGTTCTATGAGTTCTCAATTGTTTGCATAACAACCTGGAAGCAATGGTAGGCCCTTGTGCTGCCGGGTGGCAAGAAAATGAGACTAAGCAAGTTAAGTCATATGAGTTTGGATTTGTCACTAACCTTGTCTTGTGATTATGGTTATGACAAATTCACATGGATAGGAACACTTACACCATAAAAATCTAAGTGTCATAAGGTTTCTCTTCGATTCATGAAAATGATGGTGTGGAAACGCTTTCACTAAGTAGATTTTAAGTAGATAGCAATTGTGATATTTGCATTCTCATGTCGTTAGTGGAGCGTGTGTAGTTAACCGGCACACTAACTAGTGAGAATGGCAAAAGGTCTAAACATTATGATTACGGAATCCCTCTTCATAATTGTTTAGACACACATGTGAGCTATCTAAGGAAAAGTGTATAGTTTCGATAAAGTCTTATCAAAGCATCTCGTATCAGAAATCTAAAATTTGGTAAGAAAGTCAATAAAGTATTGATTTCTATAAGTCCAGTTGATTTATGGGTACATGTCAAAGCTAGTGGGAGCATAAGTGTTATGCTAGTAAGATAATAATCATTATGCTAGTGGGAGCATGATTTTTATGATTAAGTGTTGCAAGTTAGCAATGTTAATTATACAAAACAAAAGTTTCAATTCGCTTTGAAGAGGTTGTTTTGCTATAATTAAGGGAGAGGATTTTATACTTCATTCCCAATCTACAAGCTTAGATTGAGATTTTAATCAACTTTAGTCAAGGATATATATATATATATATATATATATATATATATATATATATATATGAATTTTTTTTATGGAATGCTTCAACATAAGAAAATTCTATATATTGCGTTCTCAAAATTCGATTATGATTACGACATCCCTCCTCATAGTCAAATTTTGAGAACATAGCAAATAAAAACTTCATAGCATGAATCGTGTCCCATATGCTTCGGGTATAGGATCAATTACATGTGCTATAATATTTATCCTTTCTAAAATTTCCAAATGTCTGGGGAATTAAGAAGGGAAAAGGTCTAGAATTGGATATGACTAGAATGATTAAACAGTTATCGAGGATAATCTAAGGTTTACCAAAGATTGGTTCCTCAGGGAATGTTGGAAGTATAGTGTTAATTTTGGAAGGACCATATTGACATATTCTGAAAAGAGGCAACTCTTGTTCAGAAGCGATAGTCAAAATGGGAGAATGGAAATATACTCATAGGTGGAAGTTATTCAATCTGTGTAAGATTAGAAAACTTAATGCAAGAAGGATGTTCAAAGCAATGTACTTTGAATATGAGACTTCGTTTCCACGGAGTTGATCTCCATTGGAATACTCGGTAATGTTTGGTGACAAGTCTTTGTGACTTTGTGCATAATCATTACAGAGGATCAGTGCATATAAGTTTAAAATCTAACAGATTTCGGTAAATGGCAGGAATTTGGAATTCTTACATTTTTCGATAAGGATTTGGGAGTGTGAAATGAGAATCATTGGAATTATGTTCAATCGATCTATTTCACAAAGTAAGGATCGTAAACGAACATAGTGTGCATACTTTGTGTATGGTATAACTGGTGTTTAGAAAAACATAGCGTACATGATTGGAGCCTGGGACAACTAGTGTTTTTTAAATTCATGTATAAAGTTGAAAAAATCGAAACATCTAATAATGATTAATCGATATGGTGTTTAGATAAAAGGTTTTTATTTACTCTTAAAGTGTTGGGGCCATATGGGATTAGTATTATTCTTATGTTTCACTTTGCAAGTTTTGACTTCCAGAATAACTAGGTAATTCTTCCCAAATGACTAAGTTATTCAACCCATCCATAGTCGTTAATACATTGGAAGTAGGTATTAAATCAAGACTGTCATGAGTTGGCTTGTAGATGTCTAAGATGTGGGACATGGCAAGATATTAGTTGTTACTATGAATTGGTTATACATTGATTGCACGAAAACGCATTGGTAACTCGATGTTATAAAACATGCCTTTGTGTATGACTCCATAAGTTGTAGAACAACCATATGAGTCAAAGTTTATCCATTCCTTTTACCCTTAAAGGGATAAAAGCAATATATGTAGGCCCCTCAATGATTTAATGATGACACTTGTGAGTGCCTGGCCAAGCCAGGATTGATTTGATTTGTTTAATCAGTCAGTCGTCATAAATCGGAAATCAGGAAACAACAAATGGATAGAGAGAATGATTATAGTCCATGTATCAGTCTATATGATATCTAGAATGGAGGAATATATGATCCCTTATCTAATGGACACGTCATTGATTTGTTCAGAGTTCAACAACGGCTTTCAAGAGCTACGATTGTTGGTCAGGTTGGAGTCATACTTACAATAATAGTTATTAGACTTATCCAATTGGGAGACTATTGGATTAGTGTCTAGGTCCATAATTATAATTGGTATATACTTGACCCGACCCAGCATGGTCGATTTGGGTTGCATGGCATCGGAACAATTTGGATAGACCTTTTGTGAGAAGAGGATATTTGTGATATATTAATATATTATAAGCTCTAATATATTAATATGAAATCATATTACTTAATTAGTATTGATCAAGATATAATTTGGATTTAATTTAGTGATCAAAATAGACTAATTAAATATATGAGGATTGATTGTGTAAATCATTCATTCTTATATATTTGGGCTTATGATCCATGATTCCTTATGTTGGGTTTAACCCATGTGGTGATCCCTGGATACTCCATGGAGGTTAAAACCCAAGGAGCATAAGGAATGGTTAAACTCATGAGTTACATAGTGTAACCCTAATAGCCACATTATAAAAGACCCCATTGGTTGTTGAAATTGGAACTAGTATTTACACAAGAGGGCAAGCCGGTTTCTAAGAGTCAAGTATCCTTTTTCATGGTTATTCCAAATATTCATGATGTTGTGTGAACCATTTGAGGTGTCACATTTGGGGCACTAGGCTCTTAAGCTTCATGGAATCAAGCTACAAGAAAGAGGTATGTAATTCTACTAGATTTTATATTACATGCATTTTATATAATGCTAGTTAGAACAATACCTTGGAATGTTCTTATTTGCGTGTATAATAGAGAAAACATGGATCCAAGGTATTTAGGGTTGCATGCACACCTTAGGAGTGTTAGAATGCTCAAAACCCAACACATATTGGCTCCGGCTGATCATACACTTGCATCCACCTTTAGTATTTTGAAAACCATTTGAAAAATCATTTTAAAATCATGTCCTTAGTTTGATACTAGATACACACGACTGTTTCTTCCAATTCACTCAAACCAAGGCTCTGATACCAACTTGTAACACCCATAAAATTCAAACCAATTTAAAACTTTTTAAATCATTCCAAAACCAATAATTGATAAAAATTTGTTTTCAAAATGGTTTCATTTCAGAATATCCAAGAGTCAAATCATAAAAACATAACGAGGTGCACGATCACGCCTTTGCCTTCCTGCGATCACCAGAAGTACCTAAAACATAATCAACAACCGTAATCTCGAAGCTTAGTGAGTTTTCCCAAAATACCAACGCCATACAAATATAACAATATCATAGCAAACAACATGCATAACGAGCCATCAGCCAGACTGGACCACCTCGCAAGGCCATCAGTCTATCTGGACCGCCTCTCAGGGCCTTCAGCCTATCCGGACCGCTCGTCGGGCCTTCGGCCTAAATAGTACGCCCTAACTAGGTCTCCAGACTATCTGGTTCGCCCTGGGTATGTTGGCACAAGCACAAAGCATGACCGCCTTAACCCAGGCCCCCAATCAAACAATCATGTGCACATAAATATCATAAGCTAGGTAGCATGTACATATAGTCATACAGATCTAACATATCACTAGCATAACATCATCCTATAACTAGGTAAAGGTCAACAGACCATGTTGACGCAACTCGTCAAAGTCAATGGTAAAGCTCAACAGTCCATGTTGACCCAACTCGTCGAGTGTAGCCCACTGACTCATCGAGTTCCTTCAGAACTCAAGAAATCATGAAAACCCTAGTTGACTCGCCGAGTTTCCAGACAACTCGTCAAGTCCATGTGGTGTCCAAATGTCAAGAAAAACCCTAACTAACTCGTCGACTCCATGCAGAAGCCAAAAACGGCCAATCTTCATCCTACTTGTCAATTTGACCATGCAACTCGTCAATTTCCTTTAGTCCATTTCTTATTCAGATGCTTTTACGTGAAACCAAAGCTCCAAACTATAGATCTGGACTCCTAGGGTATTGTTATCACGTAAAGTTGCTAACTTTACATGCATGCAAGGCTCCATAAAGCTAAAACACTTATAACTAGCATTAGAAGGAGGTTTTGGACATGAAGGAGGGCCAAAGATTCATAAAGCTTGAGGCTTTATGTCCATAAGGGCCTAGAGGAGTCCAGATTTGAAACTATGCCCTTGTGACAAGCTCAAATCCGAAAGTGACTCCATTTTGCACCAAAATGCCCATTTTCTCTCATAAGTAGAGATCTAACAAATGGAAGGCCAAGGTAAAGGCTTTTTACCTTTAAATGCAAGCCAAGACAATGTAGAGACTGGATCTACATACTTCTTCTCGTTCCAAGCTTCTAAAACTCCAAGCTTCTTCAACAAGTGCACCAGAAACACATTTTAGCCTCTCAAGCACTCAAGAATAGGGTTAAGACTGATTACGATTTCTTCTAGTCGTGAAAAGGTGGTAAGGGGCTGAAGGAAAGGACTTCATGTCCTTTAAATAGGGTGCAAACCCTAAAATTAGGGTTTCCATGCACAGGCTCTACTCGTCGAGTCGGGGTCCTCCGACTCGTCGAGTAGGAGTCATAAACCATACGGGCTAACTAGGTTCGACACGACGAGTTGAGGCCTCTAACTCGTCGATTTCCCTCAATAAAATGAATATAAAGCTTTCGAAAATTATACCTCGGAGTCGGATGTTACACTCTGTATATCAGCTCTCTACTCAATGCCTACATTCACCAAGGGATCATTCCCTTAAAATCTCGAAATACCCAAACTGCCCCCAGAATTCAAATTGGTCAACCATGGTCAACAGTCAAGGTCAACAGTCCATGTTGATCCAACTCGTCGACTTTATCGATCAACTCTTCGAGTGTGACAACCCGATATTTCGAATCAATGTAATGACCTAAAAGGTCAAGAATTGTAATCTCTTTTGATATAATGAAACAATCGTCAAAAATAAAATGTTCAAAAGCCTCTACTGGATTTCACAAATGATAGATATCGTGTCAAGGGTTTCAGAAATATAAAGAACACTAAAATCTGAGTTATAACGAAGAAGTTATGACCAACCTAAGATTCACAGCAAAAACAGTCAATGTGGTTAAACGTAAAACATGAAGTTTCAATACAATAATTTTTATCCTTAGGTATCTAAATGAAAATTGTAGATATCATTAAACCGTAAACGTACATGAAAAGAACATCCAAGTCTGACTTCGTATGAGGAAGTTATGATTTTTTCAAGTTCCGGATATAGCAGTAGACAGTTAAAAACTCGAAATAGAGATCGAGAGACTTTTGGCCGAAACAACCTAAATGAGAATCGAAGATCTCAACAATAGTAGTGCGACGGTAAAAAGTCTGACGAAAACGGACGTCAGATGAAGAAGTTATGAATTTATGACAGAGTTTTCGTGTCCCTGATTGTTAAAAATAATTAATTAAAAATAAGGTCAAAGTTAGCCGACGAAATCTAAATGAGAGTTGTAGAGCATATTCTCACCTACGCGTGCATATATAAAACGTTGAAAATGGAGCTCGTACACGGAAGTTACAGATTTTACAAGTTCGAGACACAAAATCTGAGGCTGTCAGGCTGGCCACGGCGTGGCACAGATGGCCACGACGTGGTACTGTGACAGATGGGTGCCAAGGTTGTCAGCAGACGTCACGTCCATGGAAGAGGATAGGATCAACACCACGACGTGGTGAAGAAAACCATGACATGGCGCCCAAAAATAGGGCTACAAATAGAAGCCGATGGTTTCAGGTTTAGGTGCTCATTTCTCCTCTTTCTCGTGTCGAAACTCTGTGTTTAAACCCTCGAAGCCATCCTGAAGCCCCAGTCTTCACATCCAAGTTCCGAAGGAAGGTTTTACACTCCTGAGATTCACGAGATTCTCGAGAATCCCGAGAAATCAACTTTCTCAAGTCGAAGTTCTGCTCGATTTTCGCCTGACCTTCTTCAATCTATCAAGTGAGTTCATACCCCTATAACTACGTTTTCAAATGTTTTGTAAATGCTTTTATACACTTTTAGGGGGGAATACAAGTACACACACGGTTATCCTCGTGTGAAAAACATCAATCTTTTGCTATACTTTTGTTATATAATAAATTATATGTGATTTATAACTATCATACAAAAACGTTCTTATACAACATATCACGATAACACTTTGTATTTTTGGAATGAAACATGTTGTTATATAAATATCAAACACTTTATTTATATTTTGAGTATAAATGTTGAATAATGTTATTACAAATGTTATACTTTACATATAAAGTTGACACTACACTAGGGTTTATCATACAAACGAATCACACATTTGGAAAAACTATAATAGGTATAGTTTACTAGATATTCATGAGATTTTACATACTATTAGTACTATATCAAGGAAATACTTTCATATACAAGAACAAATGGACTTTTCATACGTAAATCTATTTGATACTAAGTTTTGTGAGACATTCAACTTCACGTACTTTCAAGTATGCAGTTAAAGTCATGTGCTATATACTATAATCTCTTCTAGGGAGAGTGTGATACTTGTGTATAGATCTATACGGGATTGACAATCCTGCACCTAAACTGTTAGATACAGTTAGACCGGCAGGTTTGGGGTGAAAAAATTCATAACATTCCAACACCTGAAGAAAGTTGTTACAGGCAGTCTATGTCAATAGTATGGTTATAAAACTCACATGGATTATTAAAAACACGTTGATTTACGGGGTTATCAAATGCCTTAGTGATTTTATAGATACATAAATCTAATATTCTAGGCATGAAAAACACTATTGAATTACAGTTTTGGAACTTTTAAACTACCACACACTTATGGAAAATATTGGATTTCTAGAACCAAACATTCAAAACAGTCGGGTTTTGGTAGAAGACAACTTTTATACTACCAGGAAATATGGGATTTTCTAGGAGTTTTCAAACATCTACAAACAATTTCATTCAAATTTATACAAACATTGACATTAAATACTTATGAACTCACTAGCTTAAATGCTGATCTACTCTTTCAAATCTACTTGTATTTCTCATGGATTCAGTAAT
Source organism: Lactuca serriola (assembly GCF_051521515.1). Lineage (NCBI taxonomy): Eukaryota > Viridiplantae > Streptophyta > Magnoliopsida > Asterales > Asteraceae > Lactuca > Lactuca serriola. The sequence continues at coordinate 332,117,178 of NC_136411.1, forward strand.
ACCGGTAAACTTCAACTTTTGGAGAAGTGACGCTAAGGCGTCGGTTTAAAACTCATTTTGTCATCATATTGTAATTTGTTTTTTTGAAACAAGTATCATTCAACAATGTATCTTTTAAATTATATATATATATATATATATATATATATATATATATATATATATATATATATATATATGATGGTTGTTTTAATTTCTTTACTATGTATTCAACTGTTACGATACTACATGAAGTTATCCGCCCTCGAACGATTTCGTCGTTCTGGTTTGGGGGTGTGACATCGAGTTCCTTCAGTCTTCAGAAAAACCGAGAAAAACCTAGCCAACTCGTCGAGTCATCTCTTTAACTCGCCACCTTTTCTTAGTATTCAAAAAGGTCTAGGGTCCACGATCCAACTCGCCGAGTTGGGTAAACAACTCGTCGAGTTTTCCTTAGACTTAACTCATTCAGTCACTTCCAAGCGAGTCTAACGTCTCCAAACCATAGAACTGGTCCCATTGGGCTGAGATACCACGCAAAGTTGCTAACTTTACGTCCATGCATGGTATCAAGAGGCTAAAAATAGTAAAACTAAGCTTCATAAGGCACCTAGGGCATGGAGGAGGGCCAAGACTTGATAGAGATGGCAACTTTAAGTCTCAATATGCCATTAAATGTCTAGAACTGAATTCATAACTTCATAACATGTTCAAATCCATGAATGATTCAAAAATAAGCTACTAAAGGCCATAAACTTCTCAAAGAAGAGATCTAGCAAATAAATAGTCAATTTATCGACTTTATACCTCCAAATGGTTTCAACAACACTGAAAATCCCAGATCTAAAGCTTCTCCCTTCAACTTTACACCACCAACTTCACACTCCTTCAAGAAAAGCACCAAAAAACTCTTTAGGCCCACACACACTCAAAATGGGGAAAGAGGCACGATTAGGGTTTTCTATGGACTGGGGGGACGATGAGGGAGGCCACAATGAAACATTAAGGACTTTAAATAGGGTGAAAAACCCTGAAAATTAGGGTTTCATTTTTGCCAGCCTACTCGTCGATTTGAGGCCTCCCAACTCGTCGAGTAGGTTTCTTAACCCGCGTCCCAAATCATCTCTACTCGATGAGTCAGGGGCTCTCAACCCGTCGAGTATCTCTATAAAAGTGCATAAATTATGATTTTAAATACATACTTGGAACCAGGCATTACAATTCTCCCCCACTTGTCTCATACTTCGTCCTCGAAGTCTGCTATAGCTGGAAATAGCTCTGCGTAGTGCTCCCTCATCTCATCCTCCGGCACCCACATCCATTCCGAGCCCTTGCGGTGCTGCCACTTCACCTTCACCAACTCCAACCTCTTGTTCCTCAGATCCTTCATCTTCCTATCGAGAATGGCTACTAGTCTCTTGATATAGTTTAGGCTGTCATCCACCTGAATATCCTCTAAAGGCACAAATGCGGAGTCATCCACTAAGCAATTATGCGGCTGGGAGACATGAAAAGTGTTGTGAACCTGTCTAAGTTCTTCTAGAAGATCCAACCTATACGCCACTTGGCCCACCCGGGCTATAAACCTGAAAGGTCCGATATACCTGGGGCCCAGCTTGCACCAATTTCTAAAGCAGATGACACCTTTCTAAGGTGACACCTTAAGAAGGACCATATCCCCAACCAGAAACTCCAAGTCCGATCGAAGTCTGTCGGCGTAGCTTTTCTGCCAACTCTGGTTGTCTGGATTCTACTCTGGACCTAGTGGATCTTCTCCATCGTCTTAAGAACCACCTCGATACTCCCCATGACCCTCTAAACAACCTCACCCCAACATATTGGGGTCATGCACTTCCTCCCGTAAAGCATCTCGAAGGGAGGCTGGTCGATACTGCTGTGGTAGCTATTATTATAGGAAAACTCTACCAATGGAAGGTAGGTATCCCAGCTACCACTGAAGTCTAGAACATAAACTTGCAACATATCCTCCAATGTCTGGATTGTTCGCTCGCTCTAACCATCTGTCTACGGGTTAAAAGTCGGGTTGAAGTGCAAACGAGTACCCAAATTGTCATGAAATTTCTTCCAGTATCTAGAAGTGAACCGCACACCTTTGTCAGAAATCACGGAAACTGGCACCCCATGTAGAGCTACCACCTCTCTGATGTAGATGTCTGTCAGCTTCTTGGCCGAAATACTCTCCTGAATCGATATGAAATGGGCGCTCTTGGTCAACCGATCCACAATGACCCATATCGTGTCAACTCCACGCGCCGTCCGAGTGAACTTCGTAATGAAGCCCATGGTAATATCCTCCTATTTCCACACACGCATATCTAATGGTTGCATCTTGTCGTGAGGTCTCTGGTTTTCGGCCTTGGCCTTCCTGCAGGTCAAGCACCTTTCGACGTACCAGGCTACATCCCGCTTCATGCAGGGTCATCAGTAATCAGGACAGAGATCTCTATACATCTTCGTCGCCCCGGGATGGATGGAAAATTTGGATTTGTACGCCTCATCCATCAGGATTTGGCGCACACCCCTCGCGTACGCAACCTACACTTTATGATGGAGTGTCAATAGTTCGCAGCTATCATAGTCGAAGGAGGAAACCTGACCCACAATATGCTCACTCTTCCGGTGTTCCTCTTTAATAGCCTAATGTTGAGCCTCCTGAATCCGCTCCAAAAGCGGAGTCACTATTTTCATCCTCAGGCAGATGTCTCTGATCAGAGCCGCGAATGCCTTGCAGCTAAGTGCATCAGCCACAACATTGGCCTTCCCCGGGTGGTAGAGTATCTCTCAATCGTAATCCTTCACCACATCCAACCATCGTCCTTGTCTCATGTTCAGATCTGCTTAGTCCATCAAGTACCTCAAGCTCTTGTGATCCGTGTAAACGGTACAACGGACCCCATAGAGGCGGTGTCGCCAAATATTGAGGGCAAAAACAACTACCCCCAACTCCAGGTCGTAAATTTGCCTCGTCAGGCTTCAACTGCCTCGATGCGTAAGTGATGACATGCCATCTCTGCATCAACACTAAGCCCAAACCCAAGATGGATGTGTCACAATACACTACGAAATCCTCAATGCCCTTTGGCAGGGCTATGATCGGTACCTCGCACAAGTCTCAAACGCTACCTGCTGCTCAGGCCCCCAGCAGAATGTCACCGAGTTCTTGGTCAGTCAGGTCAGTGGAACAGCAGTCTTGCAGAGATCTTGGATGAAACTTCGATACTAACCGCCAGAACAAGAAAAACCTGAATCTCGGATGCAGACCTCGGAACCTCCAATCTCATCACGACCTCTATCTTTTCCGGATCGACTAGTATACCGTTCTGGTTGATAAGGTGCCCTAAGAACTGCACCTCGCACAACCAAAACCCAGACTTGGAGAACTTTGCGAAAAGTCTCTCCCTCCTCAATTTCTCTAGCACCTCTCTCAGGTGCTCCCCGTGTTGATCCTGCGTCTTGGAGTAAACCAAGATGTCATCAATAAACACTATCACAGACCAATCCAACATCGGTCTGCATATGCGGTTCATGAGATCCATGAACGCGGCAAGAGCATTGGTGAGCCCAAATGCCATCACCATGAACTTGTAATGACCATATCGAGTCTGAAACATTGTCTTCTGCACATCCTCGTCTCTGACTCTCATCTGATGGTAACATGATCGCAAATCAATCTTGGAAAACCAAGATGCTCCCTGAAGCTAGTCGAAGAGATCATCAATCCTCAGGAGTGGGTAACGGTTCTCTACCTTTACCTTATTCAACTCCCAGTAATCTATACACATCCGATGTGTCTCGTCGTTCTTTTTCACAAACAGGATCGGGCCTCCCCATGGAGAACTACTCGGCCTGATAAATCCTTTATCCAACAGCTCCAACAGCTGTGTAGACAACTCCTGCATCTCGGGAGGAGCCAACCGATACGATGCCTTGGCTATCAGAGTCGTACCAAGAATTAGGTCAATCCTGAACTCTACCTACCTCTCCGAAGATACCCCAGCCAAATCCTCTGGGAACACATCCAGGTACTCCCATACGATTGGTACATCATCCACGGTCGCCTTACCCTTATCCCGAGTATCCATAACATAGGCGACATATGTAACACCCATAGATCAGGGCTAGTCAATTTAGAGACGATATGCGTCAAAAATGACTTTTTGATAGAATATTATTTTGAAGGAATGTTCTTAACTAAGTTGTAGTATATGTTAAAAGGAATACGTACATATAAAGAACGTTGAAATCCGAGTTATAACAAAGAAGTTATGACTTGTCGAAGTTTCGCGACAAAACCGGCACGACACAGCGCGACGAAAATAGTGAATTTATGTTAGAGTGATATTTGGCCTTAGTGATCTAAACGAAATTCGTAGAGTTCGTTAAACCGTGAGCGTGCATATAAAGAATGCCCAAATCTGACTTCATATGAGGAAGTTATGATTTTTCTAAGTTTCAGCTTAGTAGTATGCAGCCCGAAACTCGAATTCGAGATTGAGTGATCGTTGGACGAAAAAATCTAAATGAAAATTGAAGATCTTGTTAATACTAGTGCAACGGTAAAAATCCAGACGGGAACGGACGTCTGATGAAGAAGTTATGAATTTATAACAGAATTTTCTTGTCCCGCCCTACTAAAAATAAATAAATAAAATAAATTTGAAATTAGCCGACGGGGTCTAAAAGAAAGTTGTAGAGCTTAGTCTCACCTACGCGTTGATATAAAGAACGTCGAAAACGGAGCTCGTATGCAAAAGGTGTTAATTTTTGAAAATCATGGCACGCATACCAAAGCTTATCCGAAGAGAGCCTAGGGATGCTAGGTACGCCCAGCGTACGGGATAGGTACGCGTAGCGTACTGCTGTTTTCCTCGGTCCAGAAGAGGCCACGTTCCCCCACCCGAATTTCGCCATGTGGAAGCCTTATCCGGAGTACGCCTAGCGTAGGGCCTCGGTACACCCAACGTAGTCTGAGGTCTCGCTGCTATTAAAGGGCATGCGAGGCTGCCAATTTCTTTGCGAAAATCCTTTCTTTCTCTCCCCAATTTTACTAATTTTGCGTGCCAGTTATGTCCCGAAGCCCCGGTATTAATCCCGAGCCCCGAGGCGAGTCCCAAAGCCTCGAACATCCCGAGAAGTAAAATTCCCGAGCCAAAGCTCTACCCGCGACAAGCCCGGTTTTTAGAGAAAACATCTCGGTTTCGTCGGAAAAGATTATTTCAAGAGACGAGGCATTGTCCGATCATCTTCTGATCAAGTGAGTGTGTTGTCACTTTCTTCATACACATAAATATGAAGTATTTTATAAAATACATGCTATGTATATATATATATATATATATATATATATATATATATATATATATATATATATATATATATATATATATATTGTTGTTTATATGTGTGAGTGTGTAGTTACTTTCTTCTACCGCATAGATACGAAGTATTTGCTATGAAGTACGTGTTATGTGTTTATACATTGTTTGCTTATTTGAGATGAGTGTGGAATGGACGTTTATATAGTTTTTAAATGAGTTAAAATGTATATGTATTTTATATCTACAAATATGTTGTGTAGAACATGGGTAGATGAGATAGTTGGTATGTGATAAAATGAGGAGGTATGAAAGATGATTAAGAATGATATTGGCAGATGAACCAATTAGAGAATGTCATAAAACTAGCAGATACGCTGAAGAATAATATCGGTAGATGCACCAAGTAGTGAATGTCGTAATCCTGGCAGATGCACTTATAGGATAATGTCGGCAGATGCGCCAAGATTGTCATAATACTAACAGATGCGCTTATAGGATAATCCTGGCAGATGTGCTTATAGGATAATGTCGGCAGATGCGCCAAATAGAGATTGTCATAATACTAGCAGATGCGCTTATAGGATAATCCTGGCAGATGTGCTTATAGGATAATGTCAGCAGATGTGCCTAAAAGAGAATGTCATAAACCTGGCAGTCGCGCCACATAGTTTATGACGTAATCCTGGCAGAGGCGCTTAAAGGATGATGTTGGTAGATGCGCCTTATGTAGCAATAGATTTTGTATCAATTCTTTAGGTCAATCCTTAGGAATGAATGGATGACGGGTAGTTGAATTCTTAGAGTAAAATCCTAAGAAATAAAGAAGATAATTGGGAGGGGGAATTGGGGTGATTGTTTGATGGTTGTATATAATAATTATATTATTGTGGGTTGAAAACCCTATATGCTCACCAGGCTCCCAAGCCTGACCCACTCAGTTTTCTTTGTATCACAGGAATAAATGCGAAGACATATTTTACTGAGAGATTAAAGGATATGTAAATCATTAGTATAAATAAATGTAAGTTCTTTTTATGCTTTTGGTCTGTATCGGAACATGACATCCCGAGATTTTGTTATTTAATGAAAAATGCATTTCTTTAAAGAAAGGCTTTGATAAATTTTTATCACATTTTGTTTTGGGACGAATTCCGCAACTTATCTCTTTAAAATATACCTCTGATTTTGAAAACAAACCGGTCTTTTCTTGCCGTGTAAATGGGGATGTCACAGTTAGTATCAAAGTGTTAGTTTAAGCGAACTAGGAATTTGTAGGAAAATTCTAGACTTAAACTTAGAATGCTAAGTAATGATCGTGAGGATTGTGTCTAAAATATGTTAGGTAGTACACCTAAATCGACACAAGCACTAGTTTATTTTAGGAATGATGCCTAAAATGTTTTTATGTGCTAAATGTTTTGTGTGATAGCTATATCGATGCTATTATTTGTTCGGATCCATGGTCTGTTACCGACCGGATCTGGAAACCTTATGTGTGTAGGATTCTAAGCGTACGATTATGATATTAGAACTAGCATGTAAACGTTTCGGATTGATAAGGATGATTTAAATATCTACAGTGAATGAGGATCTAAATTCACCTTATTCGGTGTATAGATCAAAAAATGGAAAGAACCAGAAGTGGAGCTGGAAACGCAAATGAAAACAGGAATCAACCACCTGTGATTGAGCGAGTGGCTGTTATAGCAGCAGCACCTGAGCCAATAACAATGGCCGATGTACAAATGATGATTCAAACAATGTTGGATCGTCAGTTGGAAGAAACGAGACGTCTGCTTGGGCAGAATCATGAAGAACTGTCAATTCAAATGGAAGAGCCCGAAGTGAATGGAGGGCATTCGGAGGGAGGTAACTTCAGCGGGACTATTGTTCAAGCCAACCCACCGTTAGTTAGACAAAACCATCGGGAAGGAGGAATTTATGGACTTGGATGCAAGTACAAAGACTTTTTGACTTGCAAACCATCGACTTTCACTGGGAAGGAGGATTCGATTGGAGTCATGGATTGGATTTTCGAAATGGAATTAGCCTTTATGACATGTGGTTGCAAGGTCAAGTTACAAACCAGATTTGTAGTGCCTCAGATCAGAGGTGGCGTTGTTCGCTGGTGGAACACTCTGAGGAAGACCCTAAGTCCTAACGAGCCACTATAACTGTCTTGAGCAGAGTTTATGGTGCAATTCAAGCGCAAGTTCTGCTCGGCCCAAAACCTGCTATAGTTGGAGAACAAATTTCTGATATTGAGGAAAGACAGCATGTCAGTGGATGAATACACTAATTCCTTCACAGACAAGATGGATTCTGCTTTACGCATCGTCCCAGACGAGCTGACAAAAGTCGACCGGTACGCAAAGGGACTCCCATGGGAGTATGCGTTGCCAGTGCGACATGCACATACTCTAGAGGCAGTTATTTGGGCTGCCAAGTCCGTCGAGAATATGATCAAGGGGAGGACCTCCAGCAAGGTAGAAATTGGTGAGAAAATAAAGTTGGACGGAACTTCAGGTTCTAATGAGAAAAGAAAATTCTCGAAGTCTGGAGGAGGAGGAAGAGATGAAGCAAGGTGGTGCGATAAATGCAAGAAGAAGCACTCGGGAAAATGTGGCGCGGAGGTGACATGTTTCAAATGTGGAAAGCATGGGCACTACGCAGACGAATGTATATTCAACAAAAAGGTGTGTTACGAATGTAACGAAGAGGGGCACTTCAAGCAAGACTGCCCAAGGAAAAATCAAGCAGCAAGGCTAGAGGCACCGCCAAAGCCAAAGGCAAGAGCATTTCAAATGACCCTTGATGAAGCAGATGGCAATGCAAGGAATCAGGAATAAGGATTTTATATCTAAAGATCAAGTTATAAAGTAGCGATGTGAATAGTAACATGTGGTGTGTAGGATTCTAAGCGTATGATTATGATATTAGAACTAGCATGTAAACGTTTCGGATTGATAAAGATGATTTAAATATGTACAGTGAATAAGGATCTAAATTCACCTTATTCGGTGTATAGATCAAAAAATGGAAAGAACCAGAAGTGGAGCTGGAAACGCAAATGAAAACAGGAATCAACCACCTGTGATTGAGCGAGTGGCTGTTATAGCAGCAGCACCTGAGCCAATAACAATGGCCGATGTACAAATGATGATTCAAACAATGTTGGATCGTCAGTTGGAAGAAACGAGACGTCTGCTTGGGCAGAATCATGAAGAACTGTCAATTCAAATGGAAGACCCCGAAGTGAATGGAGGGCATTCGGAGGGAGGTAACTTCAGCGGGACTATTGTTCAAGCCAACCCACCGTTAGTTAGACAAAACCATCGGGAAGGAGGAATTTATGGACTTGGATGCAAGTACAAAGACTTTTTGACTTGCAAACCATCGACTTTCACTGGGAAGGAGGATCCGATTGGAGTCATGGATTGGATTTTCGAAATGGAATTAGCCTTTATGACATGTGGTTGCAAGGTCAAGTTACAAACCAGATTTGTAGTGCCTCAGTTCAGAGGTGGCGTTTTTCGCTGGTGGAACACTCTGAGGAAGACCCTAAGTCCTAACGAGCCACTGTAACTGTCTTGAGCAGAGTTCATGGTGCAATTCAAGCGCAAGTTCTGCTCGGCCCAAAACCTGCTATAGTTGGAGAACAAATTTCTGATATTGAGGAAAGACAGCATGTCAGTGGATGAATACACTAATTCCTTCACAAACAAGATGGATTCTGCTTTACGCATCGTCCCAGACGAGCTGACAAAAGTCGACCGGTACGCAAAGGGACTCCCATGGGAGTATGCGTTGCCAGTGCGACAGGCACATACTCTAGAGGCAGTTATTTGGGCTGCCAAGTCCGTCGAGAATATGATCAAGGGGAGGACCTCCAGCAAGGTAGAAATTGGTGAGAAAATAAAGTTGGACGGAACTTCAGGTTCTAATGAGAAAAGAAAATTCTCGAAGTCTGGAGGAGGAGGAAGAGATGAAGCAAGGTGGTGCGATAAATGCAAGAAGAAGCACTCGGGAAAATGTGGCGCGGAGGTGACATGTTTCAAATGTGGAAAGCATGGGCACTACGCAGACGAATGTATATTCAACAAAAAGGTGTGTTACGAATGTAACGAAGAGGGGCACTTCAAGCAAGACTGCCCAAGGAAAAATCAAGCAGCAAGGCTAGAGGCACCGCCAAAGCCAAAGGCAAGAGCATTTCAAATGATCCTTGATGAAGCAGATGGCAATGCAAGGAATCAGGAATAAGGATTTTATATCTAAAGATCAAGTTATAAAGTAGCGATGTGAATAGTAACAATTGGTGTGTAGGATTCTAAGCGTATGATTATGATATTAGAACTAGCATGTAAACGTTTCGGATTGATAAGGATGATTTAAATATCTACAGTGAATGACGGTCTAAATTCACCTTATTCGGTGTATAGATCAAAAAATGGAAAGAACTAGAAGTGGAGCTGGAAACGCAAATGAAAACAGGAATCAACCACCTGTGATTGAGCGAGTGGTTGTTATAGCAGCAGCACCTGAGCCAATAACAATGGCCGATGTACAAATGATGATTCAAACAATGTTGGATCGTCAGTTGGAAGAAACAATACGTCTGCTTAGGCAGAATCATGAAGAACTGTCAATTCAAATGGAAGAGCCCGAAGTGAATGGAGGGCATTCGAAGGGAGGTAACTTCAGTGGGACTATTGTTCAAGCCAACCCACCGTTAGTTAGACAAAACCATTGGGAAGGAGGAATTTATCGACTTGGATGCAAGTACAAAGACTTTTTGACTTACAAACCATCGACTTTCACTGGCAAGGAGGATCCGATTGGAGTCATGGATTGGATTTTCGAAATGGAATTAGCCTTTATTACATGTGGTTGCAAGGTCAAGTTACAAACCAGATTTGTAGTGCATCAGTTCAGAGGTGGCGTTGTTCGCTGGTGGAACACTCTGGGGAAGACCCGAAGTCCTAACGAGCCACTGTAACTGTCTTGAGCAGAGTTCATGGTGCAATTCAAGCGCAAGTTCTGCTCGGCCCAAAACCTGCTATAGTTGGAGAACAAATTTCTGATATTGAGGAAAGACAGCATGTCAGTGGATGAATACACTAATTCCTTCACAGACAAGATGGATTCTGCTTTACGCATCGTCCCAGACGAGCTGACAAAAGTCGACCGGTACGCAAAGGGACTCCCATGGGAGTATGCGTTGCCAGTGCGACAGGCACATACTCTAGAGGCAGTTATTTGGGCTGCCAAGTCCGTCGAGAATATGATCAAGGGGAGGACCTCCAGCAAGGTAGAAATTGGTGAGAAAATAAAGTTGGACGAACTTCAGGTTCTAATGAGAAAAGAAAATTCTCGAAGTCTGGAGGAGGAGGAAGAGATGAAGCAAGGTGGTGCGATAAATGCAAGAAGAAGCACTCGGGAAAATGTGGCGCGGAGGTGACATGTTTCAAATGTGGAAAGCATGGGCACTACGCAGACGAATGTATATTCAACAAAAAGGTGTGTTACGAATGTAACGAAGAGGGGCACTTCAAGCAAGACTGCCCAAGGAAAAATCAAGCAGCAAGGCTAGAGGCACCGCCAAAGCCAAAGGCAAGAGCATTTCAAATGATCCTTCATGAAGCAGATGGCAATGCAAGGAATCAGGAATAAGGATTTTATATCTAAAGATCAAGTTATAAAGTAGCAATGTGAATAGTAACATGTGGTGTAGCCTCTTAGAGGCATAGTATAGGGTGAAGTTGAACTTTTGTGTAATAACTTCAAGAATTAATATAAACCCTAGTTTTGTTATATGATGTGTTGAATGGTTGTGTAATTTTCTTACATGGTGACTTGGTCGACTGCGGGACAATACTTGGGACAAGTATGAGTAGGTGTGAAAGGTAGTAGATGCATATACTACTAGAAGCACAGGACTCGCACTTAGATCAGGGAAAGTCACAACGTTACCAAGAAGCTAGTGATTGATTACGTTTTATTCTGGTATGTCATTACCATTGTTTCGGTAATGACTAGTAAGATGGTTGGTTATTCCGACCCTAATGGTCATATCCAATTGGAGTCCGACTACGGAGAGTATGTTATGGGGTTTAGAGAACCAAGTTCGATGTAACATCTGACGTAAGTCAGAAGATTGAAGTCAATGCGATCATTGGTATCGTGCTCGTAGTTAATAAAGTTTGTAGTTAGAGATGCTACATGCTGAAATGTGATTATATCACATTAGAATATGAAGGTATATTCCTTTCTGTAATTTAACTTTAAAAAGAACGAGTCTAAGCGTCACATCGTGCGATGAGAGGTCAGTAGAGCACGAACCATCGGTCTGTTACAATAGATAAAGGAAAGTATTTATCCTAAGAAGAAGAAGGAGTCACAATAAGCGCTTATTTGGTAACTAAGAAGAAGAAGGAGTCCACAATGAGGAGGTATGAAATATGATTAAGAATGATATTGGCAGATGAACCAATTAGAGAATGCCATAAAACTAGCAGATACGCTTAAGAATAATATCAGTAGATGCACCAAGTAGTGAATGTCGTAATCCTGGTAGATGCACTTATAGGATAATGTCGGCAAATGCGCCAAATAGAGATTGTCATAATACTAGCAGATGCACTTATAGGATAATCCTGGCAGATGCGCTTATAGGATAATTTCGTCAGATGCGCCAAATAAAGATTCTCAAAATACTAGCAGATGCGCTGATAGGATAATCCTGGAAGATGCGCTTATAGGATAATGTCGACAGATGCGCCTAAAAGAGAATGTCATAAACCTGGCAGTCGTGCCACATAGTGTATGATGTAATCCTGGCAGAGGCGCTTAAAGGATGATGTTGGTAGATGCGCCTTATGTAGCAATAGATTTTGTGTCAATTCCTTAGGTCAATCCTTAGGAATGAATGGATGAAGGGTAGTTTAATTCTTAGGGTAGAATCCTAAGAAATAAAGAAGATAATGGGGATGGGTATTTGGGTTGCTTGTTTGATGGTTGAATATAATAATTATATTACTTTGGGTTGAAAACCCTATATGCTCACCAGGCTACCAAGCCTGACCCACTCAGTTTTCTTTGTATCACAGGTATAAATACGAAAACATATTTTACTGAGAGATTAATGGAGATGTAAATCATTAGTATAAATAAATGTAAGTTCTATTTATGCTTTTGGTCTGTAGTGGAACATAACATCCCAATATTTTGTTATTTAATGAAAAATACATTTTTTTTAAAGAAAGGCTTTGATAAATTCTTATCACATTTTGTTTTGGGACGAATTCCGCAACTGTTCTCTTTAAAATGTAACTCTGATTTTAAAAACAAAGCATAAACAAACTAGTATTTTCTGGCCGTGAAAATTGGGATGTCACAACAGAACCTACACAACCCTGCTGAAGGTAGCACCTAGCTCTCACTGCTGAACACAAGGTCCGCCCATGTTGCGGCCTCTCGCCCTGAATCACCAACTCTCCCCTACTTGGAGTCCTAACCCGGACTAACTCCTGGTCACAGTCGATCACCGCCCCATTAGGGATCAACTAATCCATGTCAATAATGACCTTGTTTCCATGCAAAGGAATGTGAACCAAATCCATGAGATAACGCTCGCCATACATCCTCATAACACAATCCCTATAAACCTCTGAAACCCGTACGAATCGATCATCCGCAATCTCGACATCTAAAGGACAATCCAATATGCTCATAGACTCGGCAAACCTCTTGTTGAGTGCAAGGGAAACGAAAGATCAGGTATCTCCCGAGTCAAATAACACCAACACTGGGAAATCATTCTCATGGAACGATCCTAAAACATAATACAGGGAACATAAATATCAAAACTGAAATATAATGGAAGATAGGGAGAAGAAACATACCAGTCGCCACATCTGGTGCGACACGCGCCTCCTCGGATATCAGTTGGAAGGATCAGATCCTCACCACTGGAGCATCTATCTTGCCCTGTCGGCCATCTGTGATACGTAGGGTCATTGCAGCTGGCGCTGCAATTGGTGCTCTTGATACCAATCTCGGGCAGTTGGCCTTTTTATGGCCCCTCTAATTGTAATGAAAGCAAATTAGGTCTGATGTCTGAATGGTGGGGGTAGGGGTAGTACAATCCTTGCTAAAGTGCCCTTTCTTTCAGCGCTTGTAGCATCCCGATCCCCCAGCTCTGCACATTCCCTCATGTGGCCCGCCGCACTTCCCATAACGGCTCCAGCCCTGCTCTCCTTTCGACCTCGAGTCGAATCCCTTGGGTTTCTTCACCAAAACCCCAGTCGTCTGCCCAGCCTCCACCTTCCTCTTCCTAACATGCTCTATGTCAATCTCCTTCTCTCATGCCCTGGCTATCATATCATCCAAAGTCGGGCACGCCCAATAGTTGACATATTTCAAAATGTGAGCTCACAGCATATCATGCTATCGGGTTTTCTTCATCTCCTCATCACCTATTTACTAGCGCACCAACAAGGCCCTCTCCCTAAATTTGGTGGTAATATCTGCCACTGTCTCTGTAGTTTATCTCATATCTAAAAACTCTCTGGCCAGCTGTTGAACCTCCACAACTGGCATGAACTCCACCCAACACCTGGATACAAAATCCGACCAGGTCATGCCCTTAATGGCTAGGACTCCCAAAGTATCACCGACTACCTCCCACCAGTCTCTGGCTCGCTCCCTCAAACAACCAACACCGAATATGATCTTCAACCCCTCAGGGTAGAATCTCGTCACTTGTGCCGACTCCATGTCTGCGATCCATCGCCTAGCCACAATGGGGTCTTTCACCCCGTAGAATTCTGGTGCTCTGCATCCCCTGAAATCCTTGAAGGAGAGTTTATGAGTCCCTGCCTGGCCTGGAGCCATGTCACTCCTAAATACCCTAAGGCAATCCTCCATCAGCTCAATGATACCCTCCTTTATTGACCCGAAAATCACAGGAGTCACCTCAAGGATGCCTCTCGTAATCTCGGATGCAATGAACTCACGCAATCCGTCATCAACTAGTTTAACCCATACCCGAACCTGACCTAGAACCTGAACCTCCTGCTCCGTGACGTGTCATCACCATTCTGAAACAAACCACAGGATCATCAGAGTCATACATAATATCGAGAGACCTCATGCTCACTACAAGTTCCCTGGTTTAATCTCAATTCTCCTTGACTCGAGTATATATCCTCTGCTCTTAGTAGTATTGGACCATACTACCTTCTACATATATCCATACTTTCCTTAACGATGGCTTTGACTTCACTAAGTCCCTTTCACTACTACTGCTCGCTACACTAATCTCATCCTATGCTTACCCTAGGGTAGTCTCCAACCTACTCTCTGTCATCAATTGCATAATAATTCCCTACTATCACTCCCTAACTAGCTCCCGAAAACCACTACATATCACTAAAACCAAATAATTCTTCGAATGAGAGGTCCTACCCTACAATGGTTGGACTCAGGCAAGAGCTGCGAAATAGTGCTAGACTAACCTTCTGAAATTATTTAGTCCTCATAATATGTAACTTATCGTATTCATTTACTAGTTAAATAAATATAACTAGAACTCCTAAAAGCACAAATCAAGCAGCATTCGAGCATTGAGTAACCAAAACCATGCATATCCTAAACAGGCCATCATATCACTGACTAATCAGTACTAACATGCAATTCAACAAGCATATACAGTAGGCATACAGGGCATCCTTCTTATATCCTTGGCCCTAATCTACCATGCAATTCTCATAATCATATCATATATCATAGCAAACATATATAGGTATCTTGGGGAGAACTTACTTGATCTCGTCCGATTGCACGCATCACACTCCTTGTTCTTTCTCAAGACCCTTAATTTTAATTTTAGAAATTTTATTTTCATTGTAGAAATCTCTCAAACCCTCGATTTGAGTCCAGACACCCCCGAAGGTGTGTCGGAATCCCTCAAACCAAGGCTCTGATACCAACTTGTAACATCCCAAAATTCAAGACCAAAAATTCCATTTTTAATTAAGTAATTATAAAACCAATAGTCAAAACGTGTCATAATAAAAGAACATCAGAGTATAACTACCAAAGATCTCATGTGCGAAAGTCATGGTTTGATGTGCTGCAATCATGTCGGCTCCTTTCCTTTCGAAGAAGAAGTACCTGAAACCAAAACTAGAAACCGTAAGCACAAAGCTTAGTGAGTTCCCCCATCATACCACATACCATACTATAAACATACTGTCAGGCATATCTGGGTGCCCGACCTACCCTGTTGAGCATACCTGGGTGCTTAACCTACCCATGTCAGGCATACTGGGATGCCCGACCTACCCCTGTCAGGCATATCTGGGTGGCCGACCTACACTGCTAGGCATATCTGGGTGCTCGACCTACCCTCCAGTTTATCTCAACCAGTTACGGGGTCTATGTCACCCTTACCACTACCATATAATAACATATCATAACCATACTGTCAGGCATATTTGGGTCCCCGACCTACCCTCTGGTTTCTCTCAACCGGTTACGGGGTCTATTTCACTCCTTACCACTGCCACATAATAATATACCATAACCATACTATCAGGCATATCTGGGTACCCGACTTACCCTCCAGTTTATCTCAACCGGTTACGGGATCTAATACGCCCCTCCTACCACTATCACATAATATCATAGCATACTAGCACAAAAAGCATAACAGATAGTGGCATTTTAGACAATTATAACAAAGACAATCATCTCTACTTCAATCAGCTACTAGTGGGTCGTCATTGGTGCCTTCGACCCATTTCTATAGGAAGGTAACTCACCTCAAACGCAACACAGAACTTGCTAAGGTCTGACTCTGTACATCATCTCTCTACTCAATGCCTACATTCATCAAGTGATCAATCCATCAAAATCCCAAAATACCCAAACTGCCCCCAGAAGTCAAACTTGGTTAACCATGGTCAAAGTCAAGGTCAACAGTCCATGTTGACCTAACTCGTCGAGTGCATCCATCAACTCGTCGAGTTCCTTCAGTCGTCAGAAAACCGAGAAAACCCTAGACAACTCGCCGAGTTTGCTCAGTAATCAAAATGGTTGGGGGACCAAGATCCAACTCGTCAACTTTTCCTTAGTCTTAACTCATTCATTCACTTCCAAGCAAGTCTAAGGTATCCAAACAATAAAATTGGTCCCCTTGGGCTGCGATACTACGTAAAGTTGATAACTTTACGTCCATGCATGGTATCAAGAGGATAAAAATACTAAAACTAAGCTTCATAAGGGACCTAGCGCATGGAGGAGGGCCAAGACTTGAAAAAGTTGGCAACTTTAAGTCTCAATAGGCCATGAAATGTATAGAACTGAAGTCATAACTTCATAACATGTTCAAATCCATGAATGACTCAATAATAAGCTACTAAAGGCCAAAAACTTCTCAAATAAGAGATCTAGCAAATAAATAGTCAAGGTATCGACTTTATACCTCGAAATGGTTGCAATAACACTGAAAATTATGGATCTAAAGCTTCCCCCTTGAACTTTACACCACCAACTTCACACTCCTTCAAGAAAAGCACCAAAGGACACTCTTTAGGCCCACACACACTCAAAATGGGGAAAGAGCCAGGATTAGGGTTTAGTTTGGACTGAGGGGACGATGTGGGAGGCAATAATGAAAAATTAAGGCCTTTAAATAGGGTACAAAAACCTGAAAATTAGGGTTTCATTTCTGCCAGCCTACTCGTCGAGTTGAGGCCTCCCAACTCGTCGAGTAGGTTTCTTAACTCGCGTCCTAAATCATCTCTACTCGACGAGTCTAAGGCTCCCAACTCATCGAGTTTCTCTATAAAGTGCATAAATTATGATTTTAAATACATACCAGGAACCAGGCGTTACAATTCTCCCCCACTTGTCTCAGACTTCGTCCTCGAAATCTACTACTACTATAAATAGCTCTGGGTAGTGCTCCTTCATCTCATCCTCCAGCTCCAACTTCCATTCTGAGCCCTTATAGTGCTGCCATTGCACCTTCACCAACTCCACCCTCTTGTTCCTCAGATCCTTATTCTTCCTGTCAAGAATGGCTATTGATCTATTGATGTAGTTCAGGCTGTTATCCACCTGAATATCTTCTAAAGGCACAACGGCGGAGTCATCCACTAATCACTTCCATAGCTAAGAGACATGAAAAGTGTTGTGGATCCGTCTAAGTTCTTCTGGAAGATCCAACCTATACGCCACATGGCCCACTCAGGCTATAAAACTGAAAGGTACGATATACCTGGGGCCCAGCTTGCCCCGTTTTCTGAAGAGGATGGCACATTTCCAAGGTGACACCTTCAGAAAGACCATATCCCCAACCTGAACTCCAAGTCCGATTGGCATCTGTTAGCGTACCAGGCTACATCCCACTTCATGCAGGGCCACCAGAAATCAGGACAGAGATCTCTATACATCTTCGTCGCCCCGGGATGGATGGAAAATCTGGATTTGTGTGCCTCCTCCATCAGGATTTCGCACACACTGCCCGAGTACGAAATCCACATTCTACGATGGAGTGTAAATAGTTCACGGGTATCATAGTCGAAGGAGGAAATCTAACCTACGATACGCTCACTCTTCCGGCGTTCCTCCTTCATAGCCTCCTGTTGAGCCTCCTCAATCCGCTCCAAAAGCAGAGTCACTACTGTCATCCTCAGGCAAATGTCTCTGATCGGAGCCATGAATGCCTTACGGCTAAGTGCATTGGCCACAACCTTAGCCTTCCTCAGGTGGTAGAGGATCTCTCGATTGTAATCTTTCACCACATCCAACCATCGTCGATGTCTCATGTTCAGATTTTTTTCGACCATCAAGTACCTCAAACTCTTGTGATCTGTGTAAATGGTACAACTGACCCCATAGAGGTAGTGTCGCCAAATCATGAGGGCAAAAACAACTGCCCCCAACTCCGGGTTGTGCGTTAGGTAATTCGCCTCATGAGGCTTCTACTGCCTCGAGGGGTAAACGATGACATGCCCTCTCTGCATCAGCAATGCGCCCAAACCCGAGATAGATGTGTCACAATACACTATGAAATCCTCAACGCCCTCTGGCAGGGATAGGATTGGCGCCTCACACAACCTCTGCCTCAAAGTCTCAAAAGTTGCCTGCTGCTCAGGCCCCCAGCAAAATATCACCGACTTCTTGGTCAGTCGGGTCAGTCGAAGCTTGGTCACTTTAAGTGCATAAAGTTTAGATCTTAAAACTTTGGTCACTTAGATGTAAACATTATCCATCTAAACATCATTTTAATTCAGACCTAAAGGTTATAGAATTGGACTTAAAGGATTAAGTTGATAAAGATGCACATTTGGGTCCTTTTGAGACTGAAAGACTAGATCTTGTTTGTTAGGATCATTCTAATGGGTAAAGTTGGAAACTTCATCCATTATGGAGCTATTATGAACCATAAAAATGTGATCTTGCCTTTCTATCCCTTCCATTCAAGAGTTGTAATGTCTTATTGGGTTAAGAACGTAGGATTTTGGACCTTAAGCACTTTATAGCCATGCAAAGTCATAAAGTTGGAAACATTATGACTTAGGAAATCATTTTGCGCTTGGATCTGAGTTTCACACGTAAGGGCTTAATAAAATAAGCTCTTAATGGATTTTTGCAACTGGGCTACGTATGTTATGCGTACCTGGTAGTACGTTGCACGTACATGGACAATGCCCAGGTTTTGGTCAAAATCAGAGTATGTTGGGCGTACTCTCTTGGTACACAGGACGTACTCCGTTGGGAAGAAATATTAACTTTTGGACCTTGACCGTTGACTTTGACATTGACCAAGGCTGACCAAGTTTGACTTACGAGTATTTTGGCTATTTTGAGAAATAGTTGAGTATTGGTATGTATCTGTTGAATAGGTGACCTGTAGAGCTGGTAACTGGAGCAGTTTAACATCCACCTCTTCGTCAAACTCTGAGGTGAGTTTTCCTCACTGTACTTACGAGTTGAAGGCACCAAGGCCGATCCATTAGATTGATATCAGGTTTACCACATGTTGCTATGTTGTATTGATCTTTAAGATTTGTATCTTGGTATGTAGCATGTTGCTATGCTGTAGTCATCTGTTAGATCAATATCCTGGTATATAGGATGTTGATATGCTATATTGATCTATTAGATATGTATCTTGGTATATAGCATGTTGCTATGCTATAGTGATCTGTTAGATCTATATCCTGGTATGTAGGATGTTGCTATGTTGTAGTGATCTGTTAGATATGTATCCTGGTTGTTGAGATTAAAACCCTAATTGTGATTTGATGAACAAGATGCGGAAAATAAGAACAAACACAAATAATGAAGAATATGTCGAATGATCACTCGATTTATTGAAATATGAGGAATAAATTACACTTAAAGCATAGACTAAAGAATCTAACACTACATAAGAAACCTCACGTGGCGGCTACATTTTGCCTCCCTCTCTTAACCCTAATTATGAATAATACATGACTATTTATAGGGAAAAGACAAGTCTTGGGCTTTTAACCTAGAATTCATCAAAGGGGCCCATTGCCATCATCCATGGAGTGCTTTGAAACACTATAATCTCCCCCTCAAAGTATGGAATGGATGACAATGCTTTAACTTCCAAAACAAGCATCTAGCAAATAAAAAGATCTGCAACGAGGAATATATGAAGCAATCCACGAATCTTGATTCTTCAATAGTCTTCAAACACGAGCTCTAGGATATATAAATCAAGCACTGAAGGAATGTCTTTAAACTTCATTTTCGAATGTAATCCCAAAGAACCTTCATGAAAACCAAACCCGCCATAAAAACCCATTTCAGAACAAAGAAACGGAATCACTTCTTGTCTTTGAAGAGCTCCCCCTCCAAATCACAACGATCTTCAAATAAGCTAATGATATAAGCCATCAAAAAATATCATGTAACAACCCAAACTTTAAGATTCGTAACGCCACTTGATCGAGAAAATACAAGAAGTCGGAGATATAACAAGTCCTTAGCAGAGCTCGATGAAAAACTTCCGTCGTAAAGGATACTTCTCTGTAAAAGCTTTAGTAGAGCTCGATGAAGAACTTCTGCAATAAAAGCTACCTTCATAATTCTACTACAAGCTTTATCAAAAATCTTCAACTTTGAAAAGTCACAAATCTAATTTCGAATGGCCATACCAAATTCTCCCCCGATTTATAATCAAAAACATGATTATAAAGCATTCAAATGGTCATGAAAATGATCTTGAATGGATAAAAATTTACTAAGCTCCCCCGTGACAAAATGATATTAACGATGAAGTATAAAATCCGAAAAAATCGTGAAAATTTGACGTTATCACGAAAAACGACTTTCCGAACCGCCAAGACTTGATGGAATCCATAATTTTCTGTTCACAAAAAAATATGTGCGTTAAAGAATTCAAAACTGTTCACCAGCCCTCAAATTTGTAAACTTTTCAAAATATAGGGCAGAAACTGTCATTTGCTGAAAGTCACGGGACTGAAATGGTAATTCAGCAACATTATCCCATTGATTTTGTAACAAATTCGAAAAGGGATGAAAATTGTCAATATGCTGAAGTTATAGGGACCAAAATTGAAGCTTAACACCTTCTTCCTCATTTACCCCTGATAAATTAACGTATCCTCACACCAGGTAGCGAAAACACGAACTCCGAATCCAAATTGCAATCCTCGATCAATCGTTTATTCCGTGCACTCTGATGCGACCGAATCTAATTTCATTCCAAGATCGTGAATTATTCACCTGAAGCGAACCCAATTTCATTGATACAAAAGCAAAACCTAGCATCACGATTAGAATAATGAGCGAAACCTTAGCCAAGCCGAACCATAGGGTCGCTTTCGGTCCTACCCACTTTTGTTCCAAGTGCTTTCGTTCCAATGTTCACAGTCAATTTTAACTTTCCGTTTTGACCCCTGTTCATCCCAGTTGAGATACGATATCATTTGTTCGCAGGTAAAGGCTTTCACAACAATTTTGAGTTTTCTTGTTTGACAATTCAAATCGAGATACGGAAAATGTATCTGTTTCGATTCCTTCATTTTGATTGCGTTCATAATCCATTCCTTCCGATCACAAATAGACACCCTTCGTTCAGATCGCCTGCGTCCAATTCCAAGCATTCAATTTCATTATCCCTGCGAATTCAAACAAAATTTTCACAATTTCGATTAAGTCTCCAAATCGTAAATCAAATCAGATTCCTTTATTGAATCTTGAAAAACGTTGGCCATCGGAACCCAATACTCGACAAACACCAAATTGATTTTCACAAATCGATTTAAAGATCAAACATCACTTCAATCGAATTTATCACCATCTTCATCTGTTTACGATAGTACTTCATCAGTTCTTTAAACTCAAAAACATCGGACGACAATTCTGGACCACAAAATCCCAATCGATCTTAACAATAACAAGAGATGATTCACGTTTAATAACATCTAGAAAAATCATTATCAATTAGAAAACAAAATCGATGTTAAGACAGGGTGGATTGAATCAGATCTAAAATCTCGAATGTGAACGATTCATGATCAGATAGATACATGAAACCAGAATTAAGAACAAATAAATTGGTCAATCGAACAAGATTCGAGAACATGTTATCAAGCAGAAGAATCGCTTGATTTGAACAAAGGATTTTGAGATGTCTTGACTTGCGTGATTCAGAACTAACGATTTCAAAGAACAATAGATGGGCTTAAACATATGAACTGTACAGTGACAATACTGGGCTCATGAAACAATATAGGATCGGCTGAAGAATATGAATAAAAAATCGGGCTAGATGATTTGGTTTAGGGTACGAATTCAGATTAGATCCAAAGACAAATGAAAAATAACAGGAGAATTGGATCGAGATTATACCCAGATGAACAGTAGTTGAACAGCATAAATCCCCATGAACAGTAAGTTGAACAGAAATCTTGATTCCAAACAGCCAAAACACCAAGAATCTTCAATAACTTGTGCAGAAAATCATCAAATCAAGAACCGATACTTCAAAAATCAATAGATCTTCAAAGACCCGCTCTGATACCACTTGTTGAGATTAAAACCCTAATTGTGATTTGATGAACAAGATGCGGAAAATAAGAACAAACACAAATAATGAAGAATATGTCGAATGATCACTCGATTTATTGAAATATGAGGAATAAATTACACTTAAAGCATAGACTAAAGAATCTAACACTACATAAGAAACCTCACGTGGCGGCTACATTTTGCCTCCCTCTCTTAACCCTAATTATGAATAATACATGACTATTTATAGGGAAAAGACAAGTCTTGGGCTTTTAACCTAGAATTCATCAAAGGGGCCCATTGCCATCATCCATGGAGTGCTTTGAAACCCTACACTGGTATATAGGATGTTGCTATGTTGTGGTGACCTATTAGATATGTATGACTGCCTATATATGCTAGCTACTGATTGTTATTTATATGTCGGCATGTTATGGTTGGTTGGGTTGAGGCGGTCATGATTTGTGCTGTAGGTCAAGATACTCGGGGCGGTCCGGATAGACTGTAGGGCCTACGAGGCGATCCAGTCAGGCCAAAGGCTCGGTGAGCGGTCCGAATAGGTTGTAGGCCTTGTGAGGCGGTCCGGTGATGTCAAAGGCTCGGAAGCAGTCCATATAGCTTGTAGGGCATGCCAGGCGGTCCAGTCAGGCTATAGGCTAAGTTATGTATGTTGTAGGTTGTTATATTTATGTGGTAGTACTTTACGGGAACTCACTAACCGTTGGCTTACAATTTCATTTTTGTTTCAGGTACTTCTGAGGACCGTAGCAAGGCGAAGGCTTGACCGTACACATCCTCAGTTTTTATGCAGATGGATCTTCGGAGACTCTGAATCAGAAAATATTTTCAAAACAATGATTTTGTAAACACTTTTTAAGTAATGGGTTGTTTTGAAAAGTCTAAAATTGTTATGATTGTTGAGATGTTTCAATTTGGTATCAAAGCCTTGGTTTGAGTGAATTGGAGGAATATCCACATGAATCCAGTCTCAAACTAAGGAACTGCAAAACTTTTAAAAATGATTTCCAAATTGTTTTAAAAAATAATCAAGAAAATATGTGATGTGTACGATTAGACGAAGCCAGTAAGTATACCCTAAGTTACCCACACTATTATTTGTTATGATATGGTAGAATATTATGCTTGTTGTAGGATAGAGATTTTTAAGAATTGCATGATAGAATTACTTGTTGTATGATGCCTTATTCCTATAGAGTTTTCTTGATTATTTTTATAGGACTCTCTCGGGTGTGAATTAACTATTAACTGAATACATTAACTCACATGTTGCATGGGTTAAATATTTTTTGAGTGAAGGATTTGGTCCTATAGTGCAGCTCTAGTTTGAGTCCAACCGTTGTAGGGTTGAATCTTGAAATCAAAAATTATTTTAGTTATGTTGCATGTGGTTGTATCCATGCAGTAGTTAACTGGTACCAAAGGGAGTCGTTTGGCAGTTAATGATAGGGTGAGGTGTGGATCCTAGGAGAGCTTGGTAAGTGCTTTAGTGTGGTTGCTATGCTGTTTAGCGGGTGTTGGAAGTACTATTATGAGTAGGTAAATAAGAGGACTAAGGATGATTCTTGATGAAAGTATCGATAGGTGTGGAAGGTAGTATTGGGCCTGTACTATTGGAAGCGCAAGACCCATAGTTGAATCAAGGAAGTCACGAGGAATCTAAGGAGTTGGTTGAGGGTAGATAGCATGGTTGGATAAGCATGACTCATGGCAGTTTTTCTGTATCTATCAATCTTGTGGTTATAGTTGTTCAGGCTGAGGATGAGTTTGGTGATTGTTGTGCTTTAGTGGCCATGTCAGTTTTGGGTTTGAATGGTAAAGACCTAAGTGAGTTAGTTGATTTTGAGGTCTCAAGAGCCTTGCTCAAGTAGTGTTATTTGGGCCGCAAGACTAAAAAAGGAAGTAGTGATCAGGAGCAGATCGAGAATTCGGCCAGAGGATGAGTGATTGGCAGATGGATTGGAATGTCAATATCTATGGCAATGGTTACGTCCTTCCAATTTTCCGAGTTCGAAGAAGGATTGGGCAGGCTTGTGACTTTCAGAGTTGGAATGTAAACCCAACATGGGGCTAGTTGGATACAGTGTTTGGAGGCTATATGACAGCATGAGAATGTGCATGAGGATTGTTGCGGTATGGATGCCTTGTGATGAGACAAAAGGTCCGCTTCTTGGGATATATGCAAGTCAGGTGGTAGCTAATGGTTTCAGGTGAATCGGGAGAGACAACTTTTGTTGTCTTCGATGTATTACGACTATGAGAATGTTGTCTTTTGGTATTTAGGAGCCGGTTTGAGGTATGGTTTAGTTGCAACACCAATGGGTGGTAGTTCGAACCCTAATTAGGAAGAACTAGGTATTCTGCTTGGAGGATCATTGATATGTTTGAGTTTGTGGTGTCAGAAGAATGGTTCATAGGGATCTGAGATGCGGGTATGCAAGATTTCAGTTTAAGATTTGGTCAAGTCATTGGTGTAGAGCAAGTAGCTATTGGATGTATGTGTTTAGGAAATGCACAAGTTGTCTCATAACAGGAAGTAGTTTTTCAAGGAGCTTGTTGTATCCATTGGTTCCTTTTTGGGATATCAATGAACAGACGAGGAGGCGTTAGGATCACTCAAGTTGAGTATTGGTTGTTGAGGGACTTTTCAGCTCGTTCTATGTATTGGTATTTACAGTCAAGATTGGGCAGTTGTCAATCGGTAAATCAGTTTCAGAGATGGTTATGCTCATCTCCACATGGGTCTTGGTTCACTGGATTAGGTGTCGATACATTCTTGATCATTGTTCATTTCATTCATCATCAAAGAGGATATTCTTTGGAAGTTTTGAGTTGTATCAATTGAAGTTCAACAGATTCATCAACCTATCGTCAAGTTCGAATCTAGTTTGGAAGATGTCCTTGGTTATTGGGAGTGCAGAAAGTGTTGCTAATTTTTCTAAACGGGACATTAAATCTGCGTGGAATCTAATTGTTTGCATGTCGTGCTAGAAGGGACAGTATTTGGATGGATCTGACTAGAGTCTTAGCAGCATTTGTAGATAACTTTAAAAGTTTTATCGAGATAGTTATATATTGTTGGATTTGTTCAGTCTCAAACAAGGTATGGGGTCTTTTATTGGATCGATCACCAGGATATCTTTTGTTAATGTTTGAGGTTCATCATTTCGTTAGAACTCTAGTGCTTCCCCCTTTTTGGGTAAGGTTATGGGATTCCTAATGAAGTGTTTTGTGGCAAGTTCATTTGATATTGTCGTGAGGAATGTATGTGGGCCCAGTGATCATGATTATTTATCTTTTCTACATGTGGTACTTTCGGTGTTGGTGCATTGTTGAAAGTTGGGAGATTCACGAACCAGCTGGTTTGGCTAAAGTGAGCAGTTAAGGGTTGTTAGGAGTATCAGTCCTGCATCAGAAAGTCTCCTGCAGAGTGTTTGCTTCATAAATCTTGTTTGCTCGCGAGCTGTCATTAGGGATTTGGTTACCAATGTTGGGATCAACTATGGAGTCTCGAATCATGAAGTTCATTATGAACGTATCGAGTGATTTCCCACGTGGGGGTACACCTGTGTTGATAAGGGTTGGATGCAATGTGAAAATTCTTGGATACATCTTTCCTCGTAGGAGCAGTGGTTGGTAATGGCGTGTTAGGGAGTCAAGGGTTTATTTAAGGTTTTTGGTAAATCTTATGGATATGGAACTGGTTGAAATTCACGATCGATGTGTTTTGAGTAATTCATTCCACGTGTTTGGTAGTGTTCTTAGTCAAATACAAGGGGTACTTTCATCGAATGGATGAATATCAGTCCTGGAATATGGGTTTTGAAGTTTAGATCTGATGGGTTCCCGGTCTCGGGAAGCATATTTTTAAAATTGATTCGGTGGATGTAGTTCTGAGAGTCCTCGACTCTGTTGTTCTCACCAGAAGTTCGGTCTTGTAGCTAGGAAGTTGTGGAATATGTTGGCGTTGTACGTGCTTCTTTGCAGCGGTTACATAGATGAGATTCGCTTTGGGAGTCGCCTTGGTTTTGAATGGAGGTTTCAAAAACAGTAAATAGTAAGGGGTTCTATTTTCTAATTGGTTCCCGTTGCGATTGTGCACCTATGTGCGGGATTAGCATGAAGACGGTTAGCCAAGGAGGTTTAGAGCCGATCAAATCTGCGGGTTTTTGGCTAGGGTTCCATCATGAAGCGGAAGCTAGAGCTGACTTCGAGGACGATATCTAATTTAAATGGGGGAGAATTGAAACATCTTGTTTCCTGCCATTTCTGAGCCATAGACCAAAAGTCAATTGTTTAATGTTTTGGGCCTTAAGGAGGCAAACTTTAGTCCTTGTGGAAGGAGGTAATGATAGTTAAGAGATTTTACCCTTGAATTGTGTTTTGGGTCAAAGGGTAGAAAGGGAAACGTCATAGGTCAGGTTATTGCCTGAAATATGGATTTTTGTTCGAGAAGTTTTTTTTCCAAGATACTTGAATAATATTGTAGAGCTCTTCAACACCTTTCTGTTGATATAAAGAACGTCGAAAACGGAGTTGGAATGAAGAAGTTATGATCGTTTGAAGTTAAGGTGGTTTTGGGTTGAGTTGCGTACGCTGGTCGTACTCAATATGCATGCTGAGCGTACTAGGTCATCCCTAGTACGTTGGGCATATATTGAGTATGATGGACGTACGTGATCAGTGTCCAACCCTATTTTCATGGTTTGAGCCCTATTTA
The DNA here is from genome assembly GCF_051521515.1 of Lactuca serriola. Taxonomy (NCBI): domain Eukaryota; kingdom Viridiplantae; phylum Streptophyta; class Magnoliopsida; order Asterales; family Asteraceae; genus Lactuca; species Lactuca serriola. The sequence continues at coordinate 332,144,310 of NC_136411.1, forward strand.
AGCTCCTTAACTTCCTCAAACCCATTCCATTCTCATCCTCCACCTCTCCAACACCCTCTATTGAAACCCTAACCCTAGATTGAGACTTATGGACAAAAAGAAGGTGTTTATAAGTACTTTGGAGGGTTCTTGGTGCACCTTGGAGAAGAAGGAACTCATTGAAGAAGTGTTGGTTGAATTAGAGCTTGTAAATCCCGACTTTGTTCACCTTGATATTTCTTCCAGGGGTATAAAATTTAAATATGGATGATGAAATTGTTATGAGCTTTTGGTTACTTTAAGTGTATAAAGTATAGATCTTGAAAGTTTGTGACCTTGTTATGGATAAAGTTGGAAACTTTATCCATCTAAGCATCATTTTAATTCAGATATGAAAGTTGGCGACTTGGACTTAATGGAATAAGTTGAAAAAGATGCACTTTTGGGTCCCTTTGAAACTTAAAGACTAGATTTTGTTTGTTGGGACCATTCTAATGGGTAAAGTTGGAAACTTTATCCATTATCGAGCTATTATGAACCATAAAAATGCGATCTAGGACTTTCTATCCCTTCAATGCAAGAGTTGTAATTTTATTAGGTTAAGAACTTAGGGTTTTGGACATTAAGCCCTTTATAGCCATAAAAATTCATAAAGCTGGAATCTTTATGACTTAGGAAATCATTTTGGGTTTGGATTTGAGTTTTGTACATAAGGCCTTAATGGGGTAAGCTCTTAATGGAGTTTTTTTACTAGACTACGTATGATGGCCGTACCTGGTGGTACGCTGCATATACGCGGTCAGCGTCTTCATTTTGGTCAATATTAAAGGACGTTGGGCGTTCTCTCTTGGTATCCAGGGTATACTCCACTTGGAAAAAATATTGACTTTCAGACTTGACCGTTGACTTTGACTTTGACCAGGGTTGACCAAGTTTCACTTATGGGTATTTTGGGTATTTTGAGGAATATTTGAGTCTTGGTATCTATCTGTTGAATAGGTGACCTATAGAGCTGGTAATTGGAGCATTTTATCATTCAACTCTTCGTCATACTATAAGGTAAGTTTTCCTCATTGTCCTTATGGGTCGAAGGCACCGAGGCCAACCCATTGGATTGATATACCGGTTTACTGCATATTCCTATGATGTAGTGATATGTTAGATATGTATCCTGGTATGTAGCATATTGCCATGTTTTATTGATCTATTAGATCTGAATCCTGGTATATAGGATGTTGATATGTTGTAGTGATTTGTTAGATCTGTATCCTGGTATATAGGATGTTGCTATGCTGTAGTGATCTGTTAGATATGTATCCTGGTATGTAGGATGTTGCTATGTTGTAGTGATATGTTAGATCTGTATCATAGTATATAGGATGTTTCTATGCTGTAGTGATCTGTTAGATCTGTATGACTGCCTGTATATGCTAGCTATTGATGTTATGTATATGTCGACATGTTATAGTTGGTTGGGTTGAGTCGGTCTTTCTTTTTGCGGAAGGCCTAGATACTCGGGGCGGTTCAGATAGACTATAGGCCCTGCGAGGCGGTCCAGTCAGGCTAAAGGCCCGGTGAGCGTTCTGGATAGGCTGCAGGCCCTACGAGGCCGTCTAGTTATGTCGAAGGCTCGAGAGCGGTCCAGATACTTGGTAGGCCCTACGAGGCGGTCCAGATATGTTGTAGGATTAGTTATGCATGTTGTGGGTTGTTATGTTTATGTGGTGGTACATTGGGGGAACTCGCTAAGTGTTGGCTTAAGGTTTCAGTTTTATTCTAGGTACTTTTGAGGACTGTGGCAAGGCAAAAACGTGACCGTACACATCCTCAGTTTTTATGTTGATGGATCTTGGGAGATTCTGAATCGGATAATATTTGAAAACAATGATTTTGTAAACACTTTTTAAGTAATGGGTTGTTTTGAAAAGTTTAAAATTGTTATGATTTTTGAGATGTTACAATATATATACATTACCTCTCATTAGCACAATACTAATCATTTTTTTCTAAGACACTAACCTGATGTTGAAGGGTACCAAGGAGTTCAACCGGGATCTTGAAGTATCAAAGAGACAACTGGATGTCAAGTTGTTTGAGAAGAAGAAAGACTAGAATAAGAAAGGTAAAAGATCTTGGCCTCAAGGTCAAGGATCTTACATTCAAGAATGAAGAGTTATCTAAGAAATGTGCTAAGTTATAGGCGAATATTGATGAGATCACTATAAGGCCAATAGCTTTACTGTGCACTCAGTGTTGGAGGCAAGGTTGAAGATGATGGACGATCTAAATAACGATAATGAAGCTTCTTCGGATCAAGAGAAGTGGGAAAGGTGATTGAAGATATTGAATATAGACAAAGATATTGGTAAGGAGACTAAAAAGGTTGATGAGAACATGCCTGAAGGATGAGGAAAAGAGAATCAAGAAACTAAAAACTCAAAAGGTGGGGAGGGTGTTTCCCATTAGGGTTATGTTTGATTTTAGCTTTTGATGATTTTGTTTGAAAAAAAAACTATTTGTTGATGTTTGAAAACAATAAATTTTGTAGGGTTTTAAGAGATAAACCCTAGGGTTTTAGTATGCTCATGTCCGGCATTAAAATCTTTATAGCAAATGTATAGTTGCTTTTTATATCCTGAGTTAATATTTTTTAAATGACTTTGACAAGATGTTTAAAGCGGAAATGATTTTGAGATGGGATACATCTCTAAAATATCTTTTAATTTGGGAAATGATTTACTTTTTTGGGAATAGTATACACGATCTTCATTTTAAGTAAATCTTAAAGTTTATTGGGAAGGTTTTATTTTATTTTTTTATTTTTTTTAAGAAATTTCAACTTTAATGTTTAATGCCTCTTTGGGAAAACTTTTATAATGAATGTAATAGATTTGAGAAACATAAATATTTTTTAATCTAAGTTATAAAAGAATTTTAGGGTAGCTCCAAGATCATGGAAGAATTTAAGAAACGAGGTAAATTCAAAAAAGTCTTTGTTTGTATCTTTTGAGAAATTTCAAGGTTGACATTTCAAGATGCTAAATAATATCCATGGAAAAATATGTGAATGATAAGTGTAGAATATAAAGTGCCTTGATAATGGTCTCGAATCTTCAATATTTTCCTGAGTTCTTGAGAATTGTACTGAGATTTGATCTCAAACATCTTGCATCTTGAAACGTCTTACCACTTGTAGATATATTTGGTATTAAAATATGTTTATGTTGAATACTTAGGAATCTTCCTATTTCCTTAGGATTTAAAGCTTTTGGAACATGATTATGTTTGTACATATAAAATGTTGTGTAGTTGGGGTACTCTATATTTTTCAAGATTTAAAAATTTTCTGAACATGATTATGTTCAGCATTTGGTGCCCTCGCCATATACTATCGAGCCCCGGCAGCTACATAGAACCCCGACCCCGCTCTGGTGCCCTCGCCATATACTATCAGTTCCCCCCCCCCCCCACTTGGCACTCGAGCTACCACTCGCTGGCCCTCGCAATCTATCATGGAACCAAAATGGCTAAGCCAATCTATACCCACAATCATGCATACTTCCCCACGGGAATCGGAATCAAATCTATCAGAAAGATCACTCCGAAGATCTCCAACCGACATCCTCGGTAGACCGAAGAAGCAGAAACTCCATGTTCGTTGTCGATAGAAACTCGCAACGGACAGTCTAGCCCGTTAACTGGCACGCCAAATCCCCTAATAAACGTTTGAGAAACAAAAGACCGACTCATCCCCGAGTCAAATAATACCAAAGCAGGCAAGGATTTCACTAAAAACGTACCTAAGCACAGGTACCACATATAAGCATAACGCAGATATAATAAAAGAGGTAAAGGAGAGAAACATACCAGCAACCACATCCGGTGCTGCTCTGGCCTCCTCTGTTGTAAGCTGGAAAGCACGCCCCTGAGCCTTCGGGGGCTCGGCCTTAACAGACCTCCCATCCGCGATCCTCAAAGTAGCTGGTGTTGCAACCTGCGTCGGCTTGGCGGTTAGCAATGGGCAATTGGCCTTCACATGGCCAACCTGATCGCAGCGGTAGCATAACCTCATACCCGAAACCAGGGCGCCCTGGCAACAATACTTTGCATAATGCCCCTCCTTGCCACACCTATGGCAACCACTACGCGCTCGAAACACTCCATAATGACTCCTACCGCACTTCCCACATGTGCGGCTCTACTGATCCCCAATCCTAGAATCAGCGGTCTTAGACCGCTTCGGCGCCTGCTGGGACTGTGTCGGGGTCGTATGCTGCTCCCTCAACTACAGCTCGATCTCCGAATCACGCCGCCTACCGGCCTCCTGCAACTCCAAAAGAGTATCACATCGCTGAGTAGACACAAACTGACGGGTGTCAATCTTGAGCATGCTCAGATAACGAGTCATCTGAGCCTGCTCGGAAGCAAACTCTGGGCAGAACATCGCCCTCTCTGTGAACATACGGGTGATCTCCATCACCGACTCTCCGTCCTGTCTCAAACTCAAAAACTCTTGAGCTAACCGCTCCCGCTCCACCCGTGGAACATAGCAGGCACAAAACATCTCCCTGAACTACTCCCAAGTGACATCAGCTCTCTGATCATTAGTGTACAATCCGGTCGTTAGTCTCCACCGATCCTTGGCCCATAGCCTCAGCAGGTTCAAAGCACATCTGACCTTCTGGTTAGTAGGACATGAACACGTGAAGAAACAGCCCTCCATGTTAGATAACCACCTCATAGCTCTAATCACATCCTGAGTATCATCAAATGTCGGGGGCTTCGTGTTATCGAAGTCCCATTACTGGAAACCCCGTCCATCACCACCTCCTCCTGCCGCTGTTACAGCCGATGCAGCTGCGGCAACAACCGTCTCTGAAAGGTTTGCATGACGCTCGTCAAACTACTCAACCATAGCGGTCTTAATAGACCCAAACATCTCCGGCAGCTGAGCCCGGAACAAACTGGCAACCTCATCATGCAGCACCTTTCGAATCCTAGCGTCTAACTCATCCGTCCCCATCTGTACCACAGGCTCAGGTGCTACCGGCACCTCCTAGCCTCCGTCCCTTGATCTTGATCCCGACCCGGATGCAGTCACAAAACATCTCGTCATCACCATGCTGAAAACACACCAACAGATATCAGATGATCGCATAACAATAGGGGACTAACTCCCGACTAAACCCTAGGGGTTGTGACTTCCTTGTTACGCGTATGGGTCCTGTGCTTTCAGTAGTACGGGCCCATACTACCTTCCACACCTACCCATATTTGTCTCAAGTATCACAACAACACCCTAACAAAATACATATCATAGCTAGCGCCTAACCCTCATTCCTAAAGGAATGCTAAACTATCGCACGATTGGCCTAACGGCCTCTCACTACCCATCCATCCATGAAACTTCCATCAACCCTACAGTGCTAATATATACTAGCCATACATAACGTTGTTCCCTATAGAATATCAAATATCCGATCCTACCCTAAGGTCGAATTAAACATTCTCAGACTATAAGATCTTAATTATATACAGTTTTGATGCATACACAAGTAACTACAATAATGATGTCAATCTCATATAAGGAAAACCCTAGGCTAGCAGGCATCATGTAATCAGGCAATTCTATCATGAAATTCCTCAAGATCCCTAGCCTAGTGCTAGCACGCTGTTCTAACATACCACATAATCAAATACTGTATGATATTTTTTTGGATTAGTGTCTAAGTCCATAACTATTTTGGTATGTACTTGACCCGATGGTGCATGGTCCTTTTGGGTTGCCTTCACTAAAGCAACTTGATAGGATGAATTATGGAGAGAAAGGATTAAATATGATTTATTAATATATTATGAGAATAATATATTAAAGGAGAAATCATATTGTTTAATTAATATTAGTCAATAATTAATTGGTAATTAGTTTTGTGACTAAAAGAGATTAATTAAACTTAAAGGACTGGAATTGTAATTATAAGATAATTGCAACTTGGGCCATGGATTGCCTTATATTAAGGATTGGACGAATTCTATGGGAAAAACCCATGAGGAAATCGTCCAAGGCCTTAAGGAAAGGGGTCCATGGGTTGCTTAGGGCTTAAGCATCCAAATTACGGTTTCCTTGTTAGATAACCCTAATAGCCTCCTATATATAGATCCCTTATGACCCAAAAACGTGGCTAAGCATCCTTCTAGGGTTTCACACGTTTTAGGGCAGCCTCCATCCTCTCTCCTCTTCATCCTCTTGCTCTTGGTGTTTGTGAACCATTAGAGGAGTGACATTTGTGACTCTAAGCTTTCTAAAGTGAATACAAGGAGGAATTGGGATTGTTATTGCTATATAACAATCAAGGTATGATCTAAACCCTAATTATATGTTATATTGGTTATCATATTCTAGATCTAGAGTTTATAGTCTTCGATAACTTGCATGTACAATAGAGAAACCTAGATCCAAGCATTAGGGTTTGTATGAGCACATAGAATGTTCCTATGACCAAAACCATCAGTGGTATCAGAGCCTAGATTGGTTTCTATTGTATTGATGCTTTGTATGTTAATAAAATTCGATTTTTGTGTTTATGGGGGCTGAACTCGCCGAGTTCATGCTAAATCGACGAGTCCATGCCTGTCTCGACGAGTCGGCTAGTCAGTATGAGGGAAAACCGGGATTTCTTGCTGTTTTTGCTTGAGGATACTTGCCTTATCATATTAGATCAATATAAATCCGATTTTTTGATATATATGACTATATTCTTGATCTAATTGAAGATATTTATCAATTAATAAAATATTTGTTTCCTTATGTGATAATTGATTAATTATTTTGATTAAATTGGTAAATTGTTTTGCAAGAAATCATTAAATAAATCAAATATGGATAATTATGTGATTAATTGTTAATTTAGATTATTTGTTATTTGATCCTTGTGTTATGAAAAGTTTCACATTTTCCCCTTTAGGTTTTATAGTTTAAATTTGACCTCAAAAGTTTTGTTGTTTTGAAATTTAAATAGTTGAAACCCTATTGTTTTGAAAAAGGTTTCAAAACTTGCCCTCAAGTTTTGGAATTTAAATTTTGATTAATTGTTTAATATTGATGTATATTTAAATTCTAAACCCTAATGTTTTGAAATGTTTCAAAACGTGCCCTCAAGTGTTGGAATTTAAAAGTTGATTAAAGGTTTAATTTAGGAATGTTAAATTCTAAAACCCTTGTATTGTTTTTGAAAAGTTCAAATCACACCCTTATGGTTTTATTAATTAATTAAGGTGTATAATTAAAAGAGGTTTAATAAATCCATAAAGTTTTTGGTTTAAAATTTAATTGAATTAAAAGTATAATTGTTAAATTTGACCACCTAATATTTTAAAAGTGTAAAATACACCCTATACTATATATAACATTAAAAGTCTAACATTATATATGTATGAGTAAAAGTCAGTCTTACCGTTAGTAGGCCTCATTCACGAAGCTGGTCTATAAGGTGTGTTTAAGGAAATTACCTATAAAATGGCGATTGAATGGGTATCCACTCTTACCCACCGCACTCTTGACTAGTGGAGGGTCGTTAGCCGAACGGGTAGGATAGGACGAAACCTTCCATTATAAGTATAATGAATTACTAAAGTAACTAAATATTTTTTTTTTAATTCCCAATCTTAGTTACTTAGGAAAAAGTGAATTGATGCAATTCCATGAAATTACACTTTGTGCCCTTGCGAAGACGTTAGTGGAGCGTGTGTGGTTTACCGGCACACTAAATGGTTCTAAGCAAAGGTAGCAAAGGGTGACTCAATGTTTGTCATAGTTCAGTGGAGCGTGTGTGGTTTACCGGAACATCGAATAGGTGACTGTAACATGTGGGGGCACCATGTAGTTTGCATGGTTATTCACACCCGCTTTGTGATCCTCGGCATCCCAGTCACAAACAAGAGGGGCATATCGAGATTTAAACATGCCATTGAAATGTTCAATGAATCTCATAGGATCTAGGAGTTTTCATAGATTTAAAACTTAAATTTCTTTTTCGTTTTTTCATGGTGGAAATTAGTGAATCGTCATTCACTTACCTTCAAATGCTATGCAATTTGGGTTACGACATCCCTCTCCCGAGTTGTACAATATTGTGTTAGGTCCTAGCCTTAGTATCTCATTTGGGTGATTTACTAAGGACTCAATCAATCAACTAACTTGAATTTTTTTTCTCCTGTTTTGTAGATGTCAAAGTTCGACAACTATGGTTTTCCCAAATCCCGTGGAACAAGCATTCCACATGAAGATGGTATTCCACGATTTGATCGAGGAACAAGAAATCATGCTTCACTTCCTCCACCTCCTCAAATTGTTCTCCCTAACCTACAAGTTCGAAGACTTGAAAAGTTCAAGCTCACTCAAGCCCTTTTGGCAAGTAAACATAAAGAAGGAAAGTCGGTGTGTGCACACGTCCTAGGGATGAAGTCTCACATTGATAAGTTAAGAATGTTGGGATCCGTTGTCTGTGAGGAAATGGCTGTTGATTGGGTTTTTCAGTCACTTCCTAACTCATATAGTGAGTTCGTAAGAGAGTACTATATGATGAACTGCAACGTGGCCCTTATAGATCTCACCTATATGCTTATTGTCGCCGAATCAGCGATGGTTTGGCACAATAGAAAAGCAAAGTTGATTGGTGAATCTGCCTTAAAGACCTCTATGGATATAGACAATGGCAACGAAAGACATGCTATGGTCGAAAAGTTTGATCATAAGAGAAAGGCAATGTCTGAAGTAGTTCCATGTCATGTTCCAAAAGAGTTAATTTGCTTTTATTGCCAAGAGAAAAAGGCATTGGAGACGAAGCTGCCCCATTTACCTAAGAGATCTAAGAGATGGGAGAGTCGAAACGTATGGCTCTAATATAGGTAAAATCCATTAACTAACTCTTTTAAGCTTCTATTCTACATTCTTAATACATAATGTGATAAGATTACAATTGATGTTTCTTAGGATCGAAGAAAAGAAAGGAAGCTTATGGGAAGAAGTGAGAATAATCTAACCGTGAAGAAATGGATTTCGATCACATTTCTCAAAGATTAGATTCTTGAGCTACTACTTAGAGTTAGAATAAGATTGCTAAGAAAGATGTATTAGCATAGTTTTCAATAAATTGCATTATAAGGACAATTTTTTTCCGCAATAAAATAAGTTTTGATTTTATATTATTTATTTATCCTTGCAATGGCATGCATGAAAATTGATGTTTGAAGGTTTCTAATATTAGCAATAATGGATTTGATTCTTAATTATGTTGTTTGTGGAAATGTTGAGAATTTACCAAATAGGGAGAGTTTCTCATCGCCCAAGTTTCAATTGGACAGAAACTTGGAATCATGCAACTTCGTTGCACGATGAATGAGAAATTTCATATTTGTAAATTAGACTAATTCATTGACAAAGTGTCAAGTGAAGGACTAGGAGATCGAGTACACAAAGTTGCGTGTTGATCAAAGTCCACCATAAGAGTAACAAAGATATTCGTCATGATTTACTAAAGGTTTAGTAAATATGATTATACTTATAAGATTAAGTGTGATTCGGAATTGATTAAAAAGGTTTTAGCAAAACGAATAAAAAGAATAGAGTAGGCAGAAAGATAAAAGGTTCTCCATTCTAAGAAGAAGGGAGAGTAGCTTTTATGCTTTATGATAGGTCTTAATGATTAAGAACCATATCTCAATTGATCCTCTAAGTGAGTCTTAGTACAATTGCATGTCTAAGAAGAGGATTCAAGAATTGAAGAAATGGTTAAATCAAGAAGTCAATCATACTTCGTTCCAAAACAAGTCTTAGAGTTAAGATTGTGACATTGAGTGATAAGTGTTAAGAAGGTTTATAACATTCATCAAATGTAGAATATGGAAAAAAAAAAGGTTTTCTTATTCTTGCACATTTGAAATTGGTAAGTTGTGATGTCTTGGATAAGACAAAGACCAACTAGGACCAATTTATGAAATGTTTTGATAAAAACTACGCTAACTCTTGAATATTTGTTTGTCAAGAAATGGTTATTGACAAGAGAATCTTATATTTCAAGGAGTAAGTGGGAGTCTTAATGGTCTTGAAAGGTTTCAATAACAAATCAAATAAACCTTATCGATCATCACTAGCACACGAGTTGAGGTTTACAACCTATCGTGTTGACATTATTTTGTTTCTGTGCCGTTCCAATTGAGTTAATTATGCATGTGAGTTCTATGAGTTCTCATTTTGAACGCATAAAAGGAAAGGCACCTTAATCAATGAAAGGTACATTGATAGGAAAGGGTGAGCTGCTTAACTACTTGGAAGATGTGGTGGGAAGCTGTGCTACCATAAGGCAAGAAATCGAGATTAAGAAAGTTCGATCCATATGAGTTTGAATTTGTCGTAAACTTTGGTTTTAACAAATTCACATGGATAGGAACACATACACCGTTTAAATCTAAGTGCCATAAGATTTCCTCCTTCATGAAAATGATTGTGAGGAAATGCTTTCACTAAGAAAGATTTTAAGAAGATAGTGATTGTAAAATTGCATTCTCAAATTCGATCATGGTTACGGTATCCCTTTCCATGATTTGAATTGTGAGGTTTGGCAATTAGTCTTAATTGTTTAGATACACATATGAGCTATCTAAGGGAAAGGTGTATAAGCTTAGATAAAGGATTATCAAAGCATTAGGTATTAGAAATATGAACTTAAAGAAATTCGATAGGCATTGTTTTTCTGGAAGTTAAGATGTTTATGAATACATGTCGAAGCTAGTGGGAGCATAAGTGTTATGTTTATAATAATCATCATGATAGTGGGAGCATAAATGTTATGAGTGTATAATTATTAAGGCACGTATTGCAAGTTGGCAATATTAATTATAGAAAACAAGAGTTATACCTTACAAAGTCGTAAGGGTTGAAAAGTTGTTTTGCTATAATTAAGGGAGAGAATATTATGCTTCATTTCAAATCTAAAGGCTTAGGTTGTGGAATGTTAATAAATTTAGTCAAAGGTACATAGTGTGTTCTTAAAATTTCGATTATGATTACGGCATTCCTCTTCACAATTCGAATTTTGAGAACATAGCAAATAAAATAGTATGGCAGAAGATTGATAAAGTATCGAATCTTCGTGTAAGACATTATGCATCGTGTCCCATACGCTTCGGGTATAGGATCGATTGCAAATGCTATAATATTTGACCATTCTAAATTTTCCAAATATCTAGCGCATTTAGAGGGAAAAGGACAAGAATCGGTTTTGACTAAGATAATTAAACAACTATCAAAGGACAATCCAAAGTTCGCCGAGGATTGGTCGCTTGTGAGTAGCTGGAAGTATAGTATTAGAAAATATGGAAATGTTTCCATATTGGATGGACCATATCGACATTATTATGAATAGACAAGATTCTATTAAGAATGAGTTGTCATATGGAAAATATGGAAACGTTTCCATATTGGGAATTGAATATTGAAAATCTATGACTAGATTAGAAACTTTTATGCAAACGGATGTTCAAAGTAATGTACTTTGAGTGAGAGACATCATATCTAAGGAATTGTATTGTAACAATTTCCGATAGAGGACTTTGTAATTTCATTGGCAATAGTCTTTGTGACTTTGGTGCAGTGACATTACGAAAGGATCATTGCATAAAATGTTAGAATCTAGCATATTCTATAAGTAGCAAGAATTTGATATTCTTTCACTTATGGAAAAAGGATTTGGAGTTGTGAAATGAGAATGATTGGAAATGTGCTCAATTTGGTCTATTTCACAAAGTAAGATCCATAGGAGCATGGGACAAGTGTAATAATTCAAGTAAGAAGTTGATTACCCGAAATGAAAAATAATGAGTAATCGATATGGTGATAAATAAAAGGTGTTTTATTTATGCTCAAAGGTTTGAGGCCATATGGGATTAGTATTATTCTTGTGTTTCACTTTGCATGTTTTGACTTCCAGAATAATTGAGTTTATTAAGAATAATCGAATTATTCAAACGGACCACAGTTAGTCATACGTTGGAAGTAAGTATGAATGAAGACTGTCATGAATTGGTTTGTAGATTGTCTAGAGCGTATTAGACATAGCAAAGGTTTGATGCAATGTTCGTGAGTGCTTATGAATATGATTTGAGCATTGGATCAAACCCACGCTCACTTGGATCACTCCATGGATTGTATCACGAGTGATTGGTGAGACGATAACATCTTATATTCTTAAAACCGAGATGTGTGATTTGTATCTTGCGAATCGGTTGCACATTGATAATATGTAAACGCACTAGTAACTTGGTGTCATAAAACATATTGTTGTGTGTGATTCGGTGAGTAAGTGCAAGCGAGCATTGAGTCAAAGTTTATCCATTCCTTTTATCCAAAGAAGGATAAACGTAAATGCTCGATCGGGCTAGGGCTAATTTGATTTGTTCAATTAGTTAGTCGTCATGAATCGGAAATCAAGAAATAGTACAAAGAGAATGATTAGAAATCATGTCTTATGATATCTAGAATGGAGGAATATATGATCCTTTATCTAAGGACACGCGTATCTGATAGAATCAGAGTTGACAGCGGCATTGGAAAGCTACGATTGCAGATCAGGATCTGAAGTCATACGCATAATAGTTATTAGACTTATCCAAGTGGGAGACTGTTGGATTAGTGTCTAAGTCCATAACTATTTTGGTATGTACTTGACCCGATGGTGCATGGTCCTTTTGGGTTGCCTTCACCAAAGCAGCTTGATAGGATGAATTATGGAGAGAAAGGATTAAATATGATTTATTAATATATTATGAGAATAATATATTAAAGGAGAAATCATATTGTTTAATTAATATTAGTCAATAATTAATTGGTAATTAGTTTTGTGACTAAAAGAGATTAATTAAACTTAAGGGACTGGAATTGTAATTATAAGATAATTGCAATTTGGGCCATCGATTGCCTTATATTAAGGAGTGGACGAATTCTATGGGAAAACCCCATGAGGAAATCGTCCAAGGCCTTAAGGAAAGGGATCCATGGGTTGCTTAGGGCTTAAGCATCGAAATTAGGGTTTCCTTGTTAGATAACCCTAATACCCTCCTATATATAGATCCCTTATGACCCAAAAACGTGGCTAAGCATCCTTCTAGGGTTTCACATGTTTTAGGGCAGCCTCCATCCTCTCTCCTCTTCATCCTCTTGCTCTTGGTGTTTGTGAACCATTAGAGGAGTGACATTTGTGACTCTAAGCTTTCTAAAGTCAATACAAGGGGGAATTGGGATTGTAATTGCTATATAACAATCAAGGTATGATTTAAACCCTAATTACATGTTATATTGGTTATCATATTCTAGATCTAGAGTTTATAGTCTTGGATAACTTGCATGTATAATAGAGAAACCAAGATCCAAGCATTGGGGTTTGTATGAGCACATAGGATGTTCTTATGACCAAAACCATCAATTTTGGGGTCTACTTACTGGCTCCGGCTGATCGTACCCCCTGCCTCCTCCTGTACTTATTTTGAAAACCATTTTATAAATCATTTTGGAAACCTTCCCTTGATTTGAGACTGGACTCACATGAATATTCCTCCAATTCACTCAAACCAAGGCTCTGATACCAACTTGTAACACCCATAAAATCAAGCCTATTTTAAACTTTAAAAATGCTTTCCAATTCAATAGTTATTACAAAACATGTTTCCAAAATATTTATATTAGAGTATCCCAGAAACAAAATCATCAAAACGAGGAGCGGTACGATCACGCCTTTGCCTTGCCACGATCACCTGATGTACCTGAAACAATAAATTGAAACTGTAAGCCCAAAAGCTTAGTGAGTTCCCCCAAAATATCGATACCCATACAATCCATATAACCATATCAGCAACATCATAACATAACAATTGAACAGCATGTAAGGGGTCCACAGCTTAACAGACTGGATTACCTCCTGGCCCACAGTGTGACTATGGATTGCTTCCGGCCCATAACTCACATCTGGCTTGCCATCGAGCCCACAGTACGAGTCTCCCTTAGCCCGTAACTGGAATGGTCCCGGGTTTGTTGGATTACCAAACGAAACAGTCTTACCTCAACCCATCCCACATAACATATCAACATATAATGACATAACTACTGAACATGCGGATAACATATAACATATCATAACACAGGTAGTCCTACAGATCTAACACTGCTAGGATAACATATCCAATGGGCCGGCCTTGGTGCCTTAGACCCCTTAGTATAGTTAGGATAAATCACCTCGCAAATGCTGACTCGGTAGATAAACTCCAACTCTCGGATCACTGCCACAAACTCCACCACCTATTATCATAATATAACCATACTCGTAAGCTCCCAACCTTTCAAGGTACCCCATAAGTCAACTAATCAACCCCTGATCAAAGTCAAAGTCAACAGTCAAGGTCAAGAGTCCGTGTTGACCTTGACTCGCCGAGTATTCTCGACTACTCGTCGAGTTCCTTGAGCACTCGTCCACTCGCCGAGTCACCGGGGTGGCTCGTCGAGTTCCTAAGGTCCGCGATCGAAGCTCTAAGGCCACTCATCAGGTTTTCCCCTTGCAACTCGACAAGTTCACATGCATCCCATCAATTAGGGAAACCTTAACCGACTCGTCGAGTTGTTCATCCAACTCGTCGAGTCTACGGCAATCTTCATTGGACTCACCGAGTTGTTCATCCAACCCATCGAGTTTGATGCCCATCTTCATATGACTCGCCGAGTCGACTATGCGACTCGCAGAGTCCCTTCAGTCCCTTAACCATGCAGACACTTTTTAAGCCATGCCAAGGCCCCAAATTGCAGATCCAGCTTCCCTAGGCTTGCTCATCACGTAAAGTTGCAAACTTTACGTGCATGTATGGCTAAAAACGCTCTAAATGACAAATCTAAGCTTACAAAGGGGCTTTACACTCAAGTGAGGCTTCATACGTGACCAAGCTCGAACTTTATGAACCTAAAACCCAAGAAGGGTCCAGATCTGAAGTTACAACTTCAGATCTAGCTTATACACTACAATATCATCATACCCAAGCCAAAATAACCCTAAATCTCACCCAAAAGAGGCCTAGAAAGAAATAAGGTAAAGGTGGCGACTTGATAACTTTAAATGATGCTAATAGAGGTAGATTTCTGATTCCCCACACTTTCCTTGCTTCTAGCCTCTTGCCCTCCAAGCTCTTCTTTCCAAGGATTCACTTTTCAAAGCTTAAAACACGCAAGAATGAATGACCACACGGATTAGGGTTTTATGGACTCTTAAGGGGCTGTAAAGATGCCAAAGGAGGCATATGATTCTTTAAATAGTGTGCAAAACCTTGGGATATAGGGTTTCATCTGCCAGATCCTACTCGTCGAGTCTCTTCTTGGACTCGGTGAGTATGTCACTAAAACACGTGGACCAACCCGCTGCTACTCGACGAGTAGGGCAACCAACTCGTCGAGTAGACCCAAAGACCAAAAAGATTCAACATAATTCAATACCTTAGAATCGGGGCAATACAACTCTCCCCCACTTGAATTAGACTTCATCCTCGAAGTCTTGTGCGATGAACAATGTTCGGTAATGCTCTCGCATCTCTGCCTCCGGCTCCCACGTCCAATCAGATCCCTCCCGATGCTCCCACTGTACCTTAACTAAAGGTATCTCCTTATTCCGCAGAACTTTTGTCTTCCTTTCAAGTATGGCCACAGGCCTCTCCACGTAATTCAGGCGCTCATCTACCTGAATATCATCCAATGGCACCATTGCCTCCTGATCCACAATGCACTTCCGCAGCTGCGAGACGTGGAAAGTGTTGTGGATCCGACTAAGCTCCTTCGGGAGCTCCAGCCAGTACGCCACCTTGCCAACCCTGGCAATGACCCTGAACGGTCCAATGTATCGGGGACCCAATTTCCCCCGCTTCCTAAAGCGAATCACACCTTTCCAAGGTGAGACCTTCAGGAGCACCATATCACTCACCTGAAATTCTAACTCAGATCGACGCATATCGGCGTAACTCTTCTGCCAACTCTGAGCGGTCTATAGTCGCTGCCTAATATGTTGGATCTTCTCGGTAGTCTACAAGACTACCTCCATCCGTTACATCACTCGGTGCCCAACCTCACCCCAACAAACCGGGGTGCGACATCTGTGCCCATACAATAACTCAAAAGGTGGGGCGCCAATGCTGAAGTGATAGCTATAGTTGTAAGCAAACTCTGCAAGAGGTAGGTGGGAATACCAACTCCCACCGAAATCAATAACACACGCCCTCAACATATCCTCGAGGGTCTGAATGGTCCACTCGCTCTGACCATCTGTCTACGAATGAAACGTTGTGCTAAAGTGCAAGCGTGTGCCCAGTTCCTCGTGGAACTTCTGCTAAAAACGGGAGATAAATCTAACATCTCGGTTTCGAAACAATTGGAGATCGGAATCCCGTGGTGATCAACGATCTCGCGAACATATATGTCGGCCAACCTCTCGGCCGAAGAGCTCTCCCGTATCGCTAAGAAATGAGCGCTCTTGGTCAACCGGTCCACGATGATTCATATAGTGTCGAACCATTTCGCCGTCCTCGGCAGCTTTGTGATAAAATCCATCGTGATTTGTTCCCATTTCCACATGGGGATCTCCAGAGGTTGCAACTTACCATGCGGCCTCTGATGCTCAGCCTTCACCATTCTACAGGTCAATCACCGCTCGACATACCAAGCGATTTCTTGCTTCATACATGGCCACCAGTAACTCAAACTCAGATCTCGGTACATCTTGGTGGCCCCCAGGTGTATGGAAAAATGAGACTTATGAGCCTCCTCCATCATTGTTTGTCTGACTCCACCAGTCATCGGAACCCAAACTCGACCACATCGGGTCAATAACCCTTGGCTATCCTGAAAAAACCGAGCATTTTCTCCCTTGATCCTTTCTACTTTCCAGTTCTCTGGTCGTATGCCCTCGACCTGGGCATCTCTAATCAAACTCACCAGTGGGGAATCCACCGCTATCCTCATATACTTTGCTGGGGTGGAAGACCCAGCTGACTTGCGGCTCAACGCATCCGCAACCACATTCGCTTTACCAGGGTGGTAAAGGATCTCTTAATCATAGTCATTAAATACATCTAACCACCTAAGATGTCTCATATTCAGGTTCGGCTGATCCATGATGTGTCTCAAACTCTTCTGATCCGTGTATATGGTACAGCGGACCCCATATAGGTAATGCCTCCAAATCTTGAGAGCGAAAACCACTACTCCCAGCTCCAGATCATGTGTAGGATATCTCGTCTCATGCAGATTCAACTGTCGCAATGCATAAGCTATCACCCGTCCCTTCTGCATGAGGACTGCCCCTAAACCTGTGATGGAGGCATCACAAAACACCACGAAATCATCAACTCCCTCCGGGAGTGTCAAAACTGGAGCCTCACACAACCGCTGATGGAGGGACTCAAACGCCCTTTGCTGCTCGGAAGTCGGAACCCCACCGGAAATCCGCCCCCTTCCTCATCAGGCGAGTGAGGGGTACTGCAATCTTAGAGAAATCATGTATGAATCTCTGGTAGTAACCTGCCAATCCCAGAAAGCTCCTGATGTCTAAGGGAGATTTCGGAACCTCCCACTGCATAACTGCCTTGATTTTGGCCGGGTCAACCAAAATCATATCTTGGTTAACGAGGTGCCCAAGGAACTGGACCTCTCGTAACTAAAACTCGCACTTCAAGAACTTGGCACATAGTCGTTCTCGTCTCAGAACTCCCAACAACTCTCTGGGATGCTCCTCGTGCTGCTCTCGAGTCTTGGAATACACCAAGATATCATCTATAAACACGATGACCGAGCGATCCAGCATCGGTCTGCAGACCCGATTCATCAGGTTCGTAAATATTGTCAGCACGTTGGTGAGCCCAAACGGCATCACCACGAACTCGTAATGGCCATAACGAGTCCGAAACGCGGTCTTCTCCACGTCCTCCTCTCTGACCTGGACCTGATGATATCCTGACCTCAAATCTATCTTGGAGAACCAAGATGCCCCATGCAACTGATCAAAGAGATCATCTATCCTCAATATGGGTAACGGCTCTTCACCGTCAACTTGTTCAACTCCCTATAATCAATGCACATATGGTGCGAGCCGTCCTTCTTCCTGGCAAAGAGGATCAGTGCTCCCTATGGAGAACTGCTAGGTCGAATGAACTGCTCGCCCAGCAGTTCCTCCAGCTGTGAAGACAGCTCCTGCATCTCAGGTGGCGACAGACGGTACGGCGCCTTGGCAATAGGAGCCGCACCCGGCACCAGGTCGATCCGGAACTCGACCTGCCTCTCCGGAGGTATCCCAGGAAACTCCTCCGAAAACACGTCGGAATACTCCCTCACCACTGGAACCTCTGAAACTGAAGTCTGGTCCCCAACCCGCGTATCTACCATGTATGCTAGGTATCCCGCACACCCGTGTTGGATATACTGTCGAGCCCTGGCAGCTGAACAGAACAGCGACCCCGCTCTGGTGCCCTCGCCATATACTATTAGTTCCCCCCCCCCCCACACTTGGGGTTCGAACAACCACTCGCTGGCCCTCGCAATCTATCATGGCACCGAAACAGCTAAGCCAATCCATACCCACAATCATGCATACTTCCCTCATGGGAAACGGAATCAAATCTATTGGAAAGATCACTCTGAAGATCTCCAACCGACATCCTCGGTAGACCGAAGAAGCAGAAACTCCATGTTCATTGGCGATAGAAACTCGCAACGGACACTCTAGCTCGTCAACTGGAATGCCAAATCCCCTACTAAACGTCTGAGAAATGAAAGACTGACTCATCCCCGAGTCAAATAATACCAAAGCAGGCAAGGAGTTCACTAAAAACGTACCTAAGCAAAGGTACCACATATAAGCATAACACAGATATAATAAAAGAGGTAAAGGAGATAAACATACCAGCAACCACATCTGGTGTTGCTCTAGCCTCCTCTGCCGTAAGCTGAAAAGCATGCCCCTGAGCCTTCTGGGGCTCGGCCTTAACAGGCCTCCCATCCGCGATCCTCAAGGTAGCTGGCGCTAGAACCTGCGTCGGCTTGGCGGCTAGCAATGGGCAGTTGGCCTTCACATGGCCAACCTGATCACAGTGGTAGCATAACCTCATACCCGAAACCAAGGCACCCTAGCGACAATCCTTCGCATTATGCCCCTCCTTGCCACACATGTGGCATCCGCTAACCGCTCAACACACTCCTGAATGACTCCTACCGCACTTTCCACATGTGTGGCTCTATTAACCCCCAGTCCTAGAATCAGCGGTCTTAGACTGCTTCGGCGCCGGCTGGGACTGTGTCGGGGCCGTACTCTGCTCCCTCAACTACAGCTCTCTCTTCGAATAACGCCTCCTAGCGGCCTCCTGCAACTCCAATAGAGTATCACATCGTTGAGTAGACACAAACTGACGGATGTCAATCTTGAGCATGCTCAGATAACGAGTCATCTGAGCCTGCTCGGAAGCAAACTCTGGGCAGAACATCGCCCTCTCTGTGAACATACAGGTGATCTCCATCACCGAGTCTCCGTCCTGTCTCAAACTCAAAAACTCCTGAGCTAACTGCTCCCGCTCCACCCATGGAACATAGCAGGTGCAAAACATCTCCCTGAACTACTCCCAAGTCACAGCAGCTTTCTAATCATTAGTGTACAATCCGTTCATCAGTCTCCACCAATCCTTGGCCCATAGCCTCAGCAGGTTCAGGGCACATCTGACCTTCTGGTCAGTAGGACATGAACACGTGAAGAAACAACCCTCCATGTCAGATAACCACCTCATAGCTCTAATCGCATCCTGAGTACCATCAAATTCCGGGAGCTTCGTGTTATGGAAGTCCCGATACTTGAAACCCCGTCCAGCTCCACCTCCTCCTGCTGATGTTACAGTTGATGCAGCTGTGGCGGAAGCCGTCTCTACAAGGGCTGCGTAACGGTCATCAAAGTACTCAACCATACCGGTCTTAATAGACCCAAACATCTTCGGTAGCTGTGCCCGGAACAAAGTGGCAACCTCATCATGCAGGACCTTTCGAATCTTGGCATCTAGCTCATCCGTCCCCATCTGTACCATAGGCTCAGGTGCTACTGGCACCTCCTGGCCTCCGTCCCCTGATCGTGATTCCGACCCGGATGCAGTTACAAAAAGTCTCATCATCACCATGCTGAAAACACACCAACAGATATCATAGGGTCGCATAACAATAGGGGACTAACTCCCAAATAAACCCTAAGGGTTGTGACTTCCTTGCTACGCATACGGGTCTTGTGCTTTCACTAGTACGAGCCCATACTATCTTCCACACCTACCCATATTTGTCTCAAGTATCACCACAACACCCTAACAACATACATATCAAAGCTAGCGCCCAACCCTCATTCCTAAAGGAATGCTAAACTATCGCACGACTGGCCTCACGACCTCTCACTACCCATCCATCCATGAAACTTCCATCAACCCTGTAGTGCTAGTGTATGCTAGCCGTACATAACGTTGGACCCTATAGACTTTCAAATATATGATCCTACCCTAAGGTCGAATTAAACATTTTCAGGCTATAAGATCTTGATTATATACAGTCGTGATCCATACACAAGTAACTACAGTAATGATGCCAATCTCATATAAGGAAAACCCTAGGCTAGCAGGCATCATGTAATCAGGCAATTCTATCATGCAATTCCTAAAGATCCCTATCCTAGTGCTAGCATGTTGTTCTAACATACCACATAATCAAATACTGTATGATATTTTGGGGTCTACTTACTAGCTCCGGCTGATCGTACCCCTTGCCTCCTCCTGTACTTATTTTGAAAACCATTTTAGAAATCATTTAGGAAACCTTCCCTTGATTTGAGACTGGAGTCACACGAATGTTCCTCCAATTCACTCAAACCAAGGCTCTGATACCAACTTGTAACACCCATAAAATCAAGCCTATTTTAAACTTTAAAAATGATTTCCAATTCAATAGTTATTACAAAACATGTTTCCAAAATATTTATATTAGAGTATCCCAGAAACAAAATCATCAAAACGAGGAGCGGTACGATCACAACTTTGCCTTGCCACGATCACCTGATGTACCTGAAACAATAAATTGAAACTGTAAGCCCGAAAGTTTAGTGAGTTCCACCAAAATATCGATACCCATACAATCCATATAACCATATCAGCAATATCATAACATAACAACTGAACAACATGTAATGGGTCCACAGCTTAACAGAATGGATTACCCCCTGGCCCACAGTGTGACTATGGATTGTTTTCGGCCCATAGCTCACATCTGGCTGGCGTGCCATCGATCCCACAGTACGAGTCTCCCTTAGCCCGTAATTGGAATGCTCCCGGGTTTGTTGGATTACCGAATGAAGCAGTCTCACCTCAACCCATCCCACATAACATATCAACATATAATGACATAAATACTGAGCATGCGGATAACATATAACATATCATAACACGGGTAGTCCTACAGACTACCCGACTGGCATAACCACTAGCATGCAACACTAACTCATGCTCAAGATCTAACACTGCTAGGATAACATATCCAATGGGTCAACCTTGGTGCCTTAGACCCCTTAGTATAGTGAGGATAACTCACCTCGCAAATACCGACTCGGTAGATAAACTCCAACTCTCGGATCACTATCACAAACTCCACCACCTATTATCATAATATAACCATACTCGTAAGCTCCCAACCTTTCAAGGTACCCCATAAGTCAACTAGTCAACCCCTGGTCAAAGTCAAAGTCAACAGTCAAGGTCAACAGTTCGTGTTGACCTTGACTCGCCGAGTATTCTCGACTACTCGTCGAGTTCCTTGACTACTCGTCCACTTACCGAGTCACCGCGGTGACTCATCGAGTTCCTAAGGTGCGCGATTGAAGCTCTAAGGCCACTCGTCGGGTTTTCCCCTTGCAACTCTACAAGTTCACACGCATCCATCAATTAGGGAAACCTTAACCGACTCGCCGAGTTGTTCATCCAACTCGTCGAGTCTACGGTAATCTTCATCGGACTCATCGAGTTGTTCATTCAACCCGTCGAGTTCGATGCCCATCTTCATTTGACTCACCAAGTCGACTATGCGACTCGTCGAGTACCTTCAGTCCCTTAACCATGCAGACACTTTTTAAGCCATGCTAAGGCCCCAAATTGTAGATCCAACTTCCCTAGTCTTGCTTATCACATAAAGTTGCAAACTTTACGTGCATGCATGGCTAAAAAGGCTCTAAATGACAAATCTAAGCTTACAAAGGGGCTTTACACTCAAGGGAGGCTTCATACGTGACCAAGCTCGAACTTTATGAACCTAAAACCCAAGAAGGGTAGATCTGAAGTTACAACTTCAGATATAGCTCATACACTACAATATCATCATACCCAAGCCAAAATAACCCTAAATCTCACCCAGAAGAGGCCTAGAAAGAAATGAGGTAAAGGTGGCGACTTGATACCTTTAAATGATGCTAAGAGAGGTAGATTTATGATTCCTCACACTTTCCTTGCTTTTAGCCTCTTGCCCTCCAAGCTCTTCTTTCCAAGGATTCACTTTCCAAAGCTTAAAATACACAAGAATGAATCACCACACGGATTAGGGTTTTCTGGACTCTC
The DNA here is from genome assembly GCF_051521515.1 of Lactuca serriola. Taxonomy (NCBI): domain Eukaryota; kingdom Viridiplantae; phylum Streptophyta; class Magnoliopsida; order Asterales; family Asteraceae; genus Lactuca; species Lactuca serriola. The sequence continues at coordinate 332,166,984 of NC_136411.1, forward strand.
AAGGGGTTGTAAAGAGGCCAAAGGAGGCATATGATTCTTTAAATAGGGTGCAAAACCCCGGGATTTAGGGTTTTGTCTGCCAACTCCTACTTGTCGAGTCCCTTCTTGGACTCGGTGAGTAGGTCACTAAAACATGCGGACCAACCCACTGCTACTCGACGAGTAGGGCAACCAACTCGTCGAGTAGACCCAAAGACCAAAAAGATTCAACATAATTCAATACCTGAGGATCGGGGCGTTACAAATATTTTTGTTAAGATCTTCAAATTATGAATTCTGGAAATACTAGATCTTCATTGAAAGGTGGGTATTAGCTTAGCTGACACCCCGACAATGCTTAAGTTAGTATCAAGATTCAAGGCATACAAGGTAAAATTAAGTGAGATTTGAGGGAGAGAATGTACTTGTATGTCTCTTAGTCAAGATGTTGACTTGCATGAAATAGGTTTTAATATGTATAACATTCAATGATCCTCACAAAATCTTGTCATCCATGTTGGATAGCCAACATTCCTCCTTAGATGACTTAGAATCTATTAGGTAAGGGTCTTCATGTTTTGGTGCTTCTTTTCCTACACTATTTTTTATAGTATGTTAAAAACCTTTTTTAACTACAAGACACCTACCTAGAATCTTATTAATATGATATTTTTGTGTATGACCTTGCAATCCTCTGTTGATATGTTTCAACTCTTATCTTGGCAATATCTCGGATTTTATAAAATGTGTCAAGATCTTGGATAAAGATATTTTCACTTTCATTTTCTTCTGAATTTTGTATTCTCATTCTGGTAGTGAGGATCATTACTTTTTGGGGGTGCAACGAATTATGTTCTAAAAAACAAATAATAGAGAGTTTGTTTGGTTGACACTTTTTTTGTGGTTTTATTTTCTCAAAGAACTAGGGGTAGTTCTTCAGCCCATATTCCTCTCTTCATGTGAGGGTTGAACCAAAACTGTTGCATAAACAAGCCTCTTTTAGGTGCAATTGAATGGTAATGATTCCCATCCTTTCTTTGTATTGTGATATGTGCTCTTCAGATTTGTAGTTCCATCATAGGGTTTCATGGTGGGAGTTTGGAAGCATTTTGGAACTTTAGTGTCAGCTATTGAGAGAGAAAATCTCGAGATTTTATGGCTAGCAGGGGATACCTCAGGTATAGGTTGAACTACTACTGGTACACTCGAGATCATCATCCTTAGTCACTGATGATCTTTGTTTTAAAGGTATTATTTTCCAAGAAGTTTCCATCATCTTTTTTTAGGAGTAATGAAAGTTGTGTCATGATCCTGGATCACAGGAGCTTGATTGTTTAGGATTACACCCCAAGTTGAAACAACGCCAAATTTTGGAGCTATAGTCTCCTGACGATTCCTTGATGATCTTGTGCTATCAAAATTTGGGATCTTGGATTGCAAGATCGAGGGTGCTGCTTCATGGGGTTTGCGTATCTTTGTTGTTATTCTTTCCATATCCTTCAGAAATTTTTTGTCGTTGTACTATTATTGAATCACTTATTGCTTCAACATCTTCATCATGGAGAAGAGTTCATTGTTGGAAATCAAAATAAGAGGATCCTGGAATCCCCCAGATCTTAGACTTCCATGGCTAGTGATCGGAAAGGTACTCTTCTTAGAGGTATCATAAGTTTTCTTCTGATTAGGAGGCCTTCTTTGAGGTGTTGGGAGACTTTTAGAAGAAGTGGGAGGAATAGAATAAGAAGATAAAGTTATATGTGTAGACATGATTTTTTGAATGTTATGAACACCATGGCCCCACGGTGGGTGCCAAATTGTTTTGGTCAAAGAACGATCAAGAGAATATCAACTAAATTATATTAGAGGTTGTGGTGTTGCAAACAGTATGAATGTGAAAATGAAAGCGACACTAGTGATCTTACAAGGAAACCCCTTGATCCTTGCTAGGATCTCTAGCAAAAAACCTTGGGAGGTGATAATGATCACGCGCTTTGTTTAATCTTATTAATCAAAATGTAAATTATAGAAATGTGTTTGAGAATGCGAGTACAAGTGATTCAATCACTCTAGGTGTCTGTTGTGCTATTTATATATGTGTATTTATAGCCTAGGTTGACTAACTAGATGACCAATATTCTTGGGATCCAGTTGAACAAGCTTTTGCAAGTTGCCTTGACTTGGTACCTACGAGTTTTAAGCTTGACTAGAGCGATTATTCAGTGTAGACGTGTCTTGTGTTTACTATATTTGAATAATAAATAAGAATATATTCCTTAATCCCATTAGGAAATAATATTTGTAATATTCAGGATCCTGACTCGTTAAGATATATGTTTCAAGATCCTGATTCCACTTTAAGATCTGAGATCCTGGACATGTTTCAGGATCTTGACCCTTAACAACCAGTAGATACTAAAAACTATAAACGTCAAGCTGATACGTATCCCAACAAGAATGCCAAAGATAAAAATATAAAGACGAAAGACTCAACCGAAAAAGAAAAACAAAAAAAAAAAAAGATAGATCAACACTATAGGAAGCAACATCTAAAACTTGAACTTCGTCCATGACATAGAGTTTCCTTATCCTATAACCAATCCCATTTAATCTCTAAGATTGTGGGCTATATACATAACAAATAAAATCAGAAAAGAAGACCTAATAGCCAAATTTATGTAACTGACTAACTAAATCTAGGTTTAAAGCAAGTTGGGGAATATATTAGATATCAGTGAGAGAAACATGAAGATTAACAACAGAAACCACACGCTTCACTTTCATTAATGTGGTACTGGAAGACATAACAATAATAGTGGAACCAAAAGACAAAGAAACAAATGATGAAAAACATGGTTACATGTGTTCAGATGCATCAGAATCCAAGATCCGTAAGGAAGAAGGGATACTTGAAGTACTTGATCAGGACATACCTGAACGGAACATAAAGGAAAACATGTCAGCTGGATTAGAAGCCACATGTTGTTTGAAACCAAAGTATATAAAGGAGTGATGGCAGCTTGGTTATCAGTCTTTATAGAAGGCGCAACAACAAAAATAACTTGTAGTGGACGTGGTGCCCATGACATGGGACGAGAAAGGCATGGTTGAAATTGTCTAGACAGTCGATTTTGTTGTAGTGGAATTTGTTATTGTTTTGATTAGTTAATTAATAGTGGGCATCGATACTTATAATGGTTCTTTTGTTTGCAAAATGCACATTCATCAAAGGCAACTTTAGGAGCAATTCATGTCTTATATTTCAACAGGGGTCGTGATGGAACACAAAAAAAGTGTACCGGAAACTTCAGATCATTTATCAATATGAGTTTTGATATGTGTTTCTTCTACAATCATCTCATTAACAACTGAGTCAATTGTGGAAAGAAGGGTACAATGGAGAATTGTTTAAAATATGTATTCAAACTCAAATCTTAGTGCCATCAAAAACTACACCAAACGTTGCTCTTCTCTTCTTGGAATATAAGGTCTTAAGGCTGTCAATACATCATATTCTGTGAGGGCCAACTGATCCCAGAAACCAGAAATAAAAGAATAACAATCTTCAACACTTAAGGTGTTCTATTGAAGGGCTCGGATATCAGTCTTTAACCGATACTATTTAGCAAAGTCATATTGTACATTCTTTTAAACTATTCCCAAACTTCATGTGTTGTATCATATTTTGCCAATTTGGTGTCAATTGACTGAACTGTAGATTTATTAATCCAAGTCATAATTTTGGAATTATCAATTTCCCAATCATCAAGTAACATTGAATAATTAGCAGCTTTTTCATTTGTCTGTTTTCTTTTGACACCCGTAACAATACCCCACATCAGTTAACCCTTCAGAAAAATTTTCATTACATAACTCCAATAGGCATAATTTTTGTCATTCGGTTGGGTGTTAATGGACTACAATGAGTCATCTTTGGGAGTCATATTGATAGTTATCAACCCAAACAAATCCAATATCAAATACAAAAAAGAAGAGGACGAACAAACAACAAATAGCAATCAACGAATTCCAACAAAAATGAAAACGAACCAATATCAATCAATCGAACGAAGGAAACCATGAATTACCAAAGCAAAAGAACAAAACACATCGTTGACCGGTACACAAATTTTTTTTATCTGTGCAACCAATGACTGCTACATCATTCTCCACAATTAACAGATCAAAAAGGAAATGATCGAATAAAGCTCGTATACCATGTTGAATTAATAACAAAGACGTCAGAAAAGTGGCTAGGTTTATATTATGAAAATAAAAGATAAATACAATACAAAAGAAATGACGACTATATATATAATATATAGAAGGACTATCTAGGATTAATCTAGCTAAATGACTAACTAAAAGTCCAACATAAAATAAATCCAATGCTTAATTATGCTAACACATGATTTGCCCAACTTCGAAGACGTTATTTGTCATGGTAGTATGTTGTGCTTTTGTGGTCCTCTTTAGTAACCTAGAAAGTTAGAGATGGCGTTTCAGTGGTTGGTTTATAACCATTATATATGATTATGAGTTTTGATGATATCATTAATTTGAATGATTTTGGTTACAAAGAAACTAAAAAGCCAATTCCTGGACATTGGTTCTTTGAAATCATTACAAGAATAACATTTGATGATAACGAATATAATTTTAAAAGTAAAGCCTCATAGGTTATCCCTATTATACCTATTTGTAAAGACTCGTATAACACATATAAGGATTTAACTTGATCGACTTGACAAAGTGAAGTAACTTCATAGATTCTTGCGAACAGTTCATTTTGTCAACTATCAATTATCAAATTGGCATTTCATTGAAAAAATAAAAATATTTTTTTATAAGTTGACATAACAGTTTAATGTTGATTTTAAAAAAAAAAATGCGGCAAGTTGCAAGTGGAATATTGGGTTGATAGTATCAACTATCAACTACCAACTGGGTTATGAACAAATCCTACTAGGGATGAGATCCTTGTCACACCACTTCCTGTTGCCAAAACAGTAATCAAACCTTTTAACTTTGACTTTTATTCATAACTATTATTTCTTTATATAACGTATAAATAAACACTACATTAATGTATAGATAAATGTAGTGTAGTGTTCTAGGCTAAAAGGTCCGGCTTCGTCGTTAAATTTTGGTCGACAAGTATATTACCGGCATATTTGAAATTTGATATTTTATCGAAGATATTCGAGATAAAGTTCTGGATAGGAATAAATATAATTCCATCAGTTGGCTATAATTGTGCCTGAATATGAAATTATCTCTATATTCTTGCACTGATTATGAGCATATTCAAACTCTTTTTTTTTAATAATTAGTTTAAAATTCCGGATATGAATTTTAGACGAATATTTATTAATTGGGTTTAACCTTGTTTAAAATTCCGGATATGAATTTTAGACGAATATTTATTAATTGGGTTTAACCTTGTTCAGTTCCGTATAGTGATGTGCTTATTGCGAGAAGTAATGATAGGTTTGAACTTGTTTTGTTGAGAGTTTTTATTCACTTGATGAAAAGGTAATACCAATGTAGGGTATTTATACAAGTTGCCAAAGTATTCTAGAAGGAAAGGATAAACTATCAATGAGATAAACATAATAAAAGATAAAGTAATAAGCAAGAAATTAAATTAAATTCAAATTCCTTCACTCCCTCTCAAATTGGACCATGAAGATTCCAAACGCCCAACTTATCAAGTAAAAACTGAAACCGCTTTGTCGAGTGGGTTGGTGAAAATGTTGGAAACTTGATCTTTGTTGCCAATATAAACAAGCTTGTCCTAGGATTCGATGTGTTCACACACAAACAAAAAAAATACATTTCTACAAGCTTTTTGTGTTCATGGGTGATCGGGTTGTCGGTAATGAGACGAGGTGCCTGATTAGTGCAATAAAATGAAGTGGGTCCCATGTGAGATACTTCAAGATTATTGAGCAACTAACGTAGTCGTAAAAATTCAATGACAATTGTAGCTTTGGTTTGATATTCGACTTCTGGAGATGATGAGTAGACGACAATTTTCTTTGTCTTCCTGAAAGCATGGGTACCTCGTAAGTTTATAAAATAATTTGTCTTAGAATTAATGTAAAAGAGACATTTCAATATGCTTATTTTTTTCAAAATAATGTAATGTTTTAATATGTATTTAATTTGTTATATATATATATATATATATATATATATATATATATATATATATATATATATATATATATATATATATATATATATATATATATATATATATATATGCTTCTTTATGTAAAGGAAGTACTTCACATAGATATTCATTGCATCGGTGTTCAAACAATCTTATCCCTTACTTATTTGAAACATTTGGAATGTCAGAAATGATAAAGTCTTCAAGAAAATGTGTGTACCCCCAACAAAAGTTGTCGATAACATTATCTCCTTATCCTACATGTGGAGTAAATACAGAAGCAATTCGGATTGTGGAACTTGGGTCGAAATTCGGATTGTGGAACTTGGGTCGATTGAAGTTTTTCGCCTTTTATTAATCTATCCTAATTATCTCATTTTCATTGTTTTTCATTTCTTCTATTGTACTGTTCTTTTGTTTCGCCTAACTTCTTGTTAGCGTGTGCTTTAATGATATTTGTCATTTTTAAAAAAAATATCTTATTCCTTACTAAACAATAATATACAATAACTTTAGTCCTAACATAACCACAAAATTGGTTGCTCTACTTCCTCTCTAGTGTTAGTTCATGGACCACCACAACAAGAATGAACAAACGTTTAGCAAGCTTTGATAAAGTTGATAGTTTAGCGGTTGTCTGGATTGACTTGTATGGATATGCATAGTTGCAACATATCTTAATTGTTATCTCTTACTATTCAAAGATTCCAATTCTTCAACGTCATATGGTTGGAATTAGTTGATAATCATTGTCTAATTGGATTCGTTATTCGGGTTAATTTTTTTAAAATGGTATTTTTTTACAGTAAAATTAGTTTTTCTAATAGGTACTTGAATCCTTCAAAGTCTAATAGTGTATATGAGCCACATCTACTTCTAGACATTATTATCACCATATTATGATAACTTGATAGTTTCTTCTTCGTGTTCTTGATGAAAAATAGTTAAAATTTTATAATTTATATAATATTGATCTTGAAAAACGGTTTGTATATAATTTTGTTTTAGAAATTGTAACTTTTTAATAGATTAGGTGCATCCTCCCTAATAAATGAAAATAATTTTGACACATGTCACTTTCTCATTAACTTGGACACATGTCATTTTTTGGTATTTTTGAATAAATGTTTCTTCCATGTGTCATTTTCTCATTGTTTATCTTTTTTTAATTAACACATCATATTTAAACCTCAATTATTAATTGCCTTATTTGAAAATAATAATTAAATTACAATATTACAACTCATATTATTGAATATGTTTCATTTTAAATTCAAATTTTAAATTTTAAATTTAAATAAATTTTTGTTTAAACCATCATATTTAATTTTTTTGTTTTATCCAACCCGTATAACATACGGGTCTCACAACTAGTAATTTAATAAAGAAAAACATTAAAGCGTTGATTAAGAGGAATTCGTTGTTTTTCCCAAATAGTTTGTGTTTTAATGTTCATGGTTGTTCTTAATAACTCTTAGGGAGGAGGGAGTCGTTCCCATTGAACCCACCGAACCCACTGAACCTACTGTCACATCAGCTTTTCTCTTTGATTTTTCTTCATCTTTCCAAACTCACAAAACACGGAAATCCTATCTTTCTCAACCCACTCAACCACTTAATTAAAAAAATTACAAAATAATCAAGGTAAAATCTTAATTAGCAATAGAGTTTTCGCCGGTACCACTCCCTCTTTGGCGGGTTGTTTAATTGGTTTCACGAACCCATTTCATCCTCTCTTTCTACTTTCTCTCTCTCTCATTTTCTCTTGTACCATATGTTTTAAGACTTGTACCTTAGTTGTTTAGTATTTTTTTTAATTGAGTGGGTTGAAAAAGATAGGATTTCCGTGTGTTGTGGGTTCGGAAAGATGAAGAAAAATCATAGAGAAAAACATGATGTAGCAGTGGGTTCAGTGGCTTCAATGGGAACGACTCCCTCCTCCCTTATGCTTAAAGACTATCATATCATTAAATTTCTAACCAAAAAAATGGATATATATATATATATATATATATATATATATATATATATATATATATATATATATATATATATAGTAAAGTCCCAATATTTTCAACAATTTGACAAGAAAGTCTTAAACTTTATTTTTTTTTTATAGTAAAGTCCTAATTTACGATTTGACAAGAAAGTCTTAAACTATATATTTTTGACAAAAAAATCTCAATTACCGGCAAAAATGGGTAAAAATGTCAAAAACCGTCAATGGTTAGGACTTTACTGTCAAAAAAATAAATTTTAGTACTTTCTTGTCAAATCGATGAAAATATTACAGTTTTACTGTATATATCTCATTATTAAATTATAATGGTTTGGTTTCACGATTTTGGAAGATGTTTTTAATTAGAAAATACTACAAATTTAGTCCTTGTGGTTTGCAAAAAACTTTGGATAGGGTCCAAAAAGTTTTTGACTTGCATGGACGGTCTAAAATCAAAACTTTTCCTTGAATTTGGTCCAAATAAATATGAAAAGACTATTTTGCCCTTATTATTTCTTTTTTACATTTTCTTTGTTTATTTTGATTGTTTTAATATAAAAGAAAAAAAAGAAACGCGCATGACCAGTTGACTACACAATACCCATCCCACATATCGCTCTCTCTTACTCATCAAAAAGACTTCCATGATCAATTCGTTTCCATATCTATCACCTTCCTTTCCCGTCAAGATGCCCTACAACAGTCGTCTACCCTTCTCGCTGGTAAGTTTCTTACCTCACACTGTCTCCATTCCCCTTTATTCTTCTCAAGCCAATGGGTTTAAGTTTTGGAGCTTGAAGCCTGCCATCTAGACTGAATCCTCGATAAATTCGACAGCTTGAAACGTGTTAACTTCTGACAGCCTACTAATCTCTTTCCCTCAGTCATCGAAATCTTTTAAGGTTCCATTTTAGATTTGATTTTGTGTTTTCTGAAAATTTCTAGGTTAGCTTAGAATTTTGATTTTCAATTTCTACAATTCATGTTTATTATTATGTGGGTAGGTGTAGATTTTCTGGTAAAGAGATTTTCTAGGATCCATTCATTATCTCAAAGATTTTGTGAGTTTCAATTTCATCAAATTTTGTTCAATTTCAGCAATTCGTGTTTATTAGTGAGGAATTGGGAGTTTTATGTGAGATTAAATTGATGAATGCAAAACTGATGGATTGAAGATTTTAAGGTAAGTTTTTGTTGGTTTTTTACAACTCGATTCATTTGAAGGAAACGTAAAACCGATGTCCCTGGAACATTTGGAGATTGATTTTGAATATGTAACGGTGGGTGTTTTTGATCCAGTTGTAGGTTAGAGGTGGCAGTCCCCAGTGGGTCTTTTTTATTATTATTTTGTTTAGGTTTTCCGACAAAGAAAAGAGGATGGAGGAATAATTGGTTGCAATGTAGCTTACACTCAATATTGAAGTGGATTTGTGTTTTGTTGCAAGTTTTAAAGAAGAAGAAGAAGAAGAAGAAGAAGAAGAAGAAGAAGAAGAAGAACAACAAGGAGGAGGATTAGGAGAGAGAGAGAGAGAGAGAGAGAGAGAGAGAGAGAGAGAGAGAGAGAGAGAGACGATATGGTGGGGTGTATATTTTTTTAAGAAAGTGAGAGAGAGAGAGAGAGAGAGAGAGAGAGAGAGAGAGACGATATGGTGGGGTGTATATTTTTTTAATTTCGTTTTATTTTGTAGTTATAAAAACATTATAAATAGTGAAAATAATGTAAAAAAGAAATTAGAAGGGAAAAACCGTCATTTCAGGTCTTCCAAGGATCAAAACCACAAGAATCTTCTAATTTTAGGACCAAAATCACGCAAAAGTTTTGATTTTGAACATTACATACAAGTCAAAAACTTTTTAGACTCTATCCAAATTTTTTAACAAACCACAAGGACCAAATTTACAGTTTTGTCTTTTAATTATTTCTGAAGTTCTGTAAGTATTTTATATTATTTATAAATTGTAAATTACGGCTCCAAGACAGAAACAAAATACCTTAGTAGTTGTTGGACCAAACAGCTTGGAGGAGCTGGCTAGACTTCCTCAGTCGAACGCCTTCTCAGCCCAACAACCACTCGTCGTGATGGTCCACTGTACTCGTGAAATGTATCATTTTATGAAATTGCTTTGTGCTTTATTAATTTGGTTATTTATTGATGGCTTAAGAATTAATTTATTAGGATCCGGCTTGGGCAACGTAATTTTATTTTTTCAATGTTAATAACGTGTGTAGTTGTTTCTTTTGTGAAACAAATTAACACATTAAAATTAGGTTTCCGGTAGAAAATATTTTTAATTAAAACTTCAACTAGCATTGTTTTAGAATTTAAAATTGTTTTAAAATAGAGTGTTGACAACTCAATTGTGTGTATGCAATTTATTGTCACACTAACTTTCTAATAACAATAATATAAAATTTTCAACACCATTAATATCAATTATGCCATCCAAGAATTGGAAAAACTTGTCGCTCCATCTTGAACGCTTGTGAAACCTAAGCCATAGGCCATTAAAGGTGAATTTCTCTGTCCTAGTCAAACCTAAGCTATAAGTTCATATGTTCAAATTGGATGATATAACCGTCTCCCCACGCAAACCTAAGCATGAGGCAAAGTAGTAACCAAGGAGTTGAAGAGAAAGATGAGAGAAGACTAAATTTCGGCCCTAACCCTTGTCGAGAAGGCATTGGACAAAAATCAAACCCTAAATGGGTTTATATGGGTGATAGGAAAATATTAGATAAGGCAGGTATCTCTAAGATAACTCTAATCCATTAACCTCCTCCCTAAGGCATCCAAGACACCTTTAATGTCCAAGGAAACCCTAGATAACATTCTAGAATTCGTCCCCTCTCCCCCCCCCCCCCCCCTATGGGAGGTTCTAGAATTGGTTAATCTTTAACTATTAAACATTGTCACTTTTAGTCCTCCTACTTTTACTTAATCCAATTAATCCCAAAATTATTTCCAATTAATTTCTGATCAATTTTTAATTGTATAATATGATTTTGAATTAATATATTATTTTCATAACATATTAATAAATCAATTGTTTCAATTTATTATTCAAATAATAAATTAACTGTTGGATTAGTGTCTAAGTCCATAATTATCTTGGTATGTACTTGACCTGATTATGAGCATGGTCCTTTTGGGTTGCCTTCACCATAGCAATGTGTAGGATGAATTACGGAGAGATAGGTTTAATTATGATTTATTAATATATTATGAGAATAATATATTAAAGGAGAAATCATATTGTTTAATTAATATTAGTCAAGAATTAATACAGAATTAATTTTGTGGCTAAAAGAGATTAATTAAACATAAGGGACTGGAATTGTAATTATAAGATAATTGCAATTGGGCTATGGATCACCTTGGAATAATATGTTGGACGAATTCTATGGGGAAGTCCATTAGAAATCGTCCAAGGCATGTTCCAGAAGGGGTCCATGGGCTGCTTAGGGCTTAAGCAGTCAAATTAGGGTTTCCTTGTTAGATAACCTTAATTACCTACCTATTTAAAGAACCCTTGAGACCCAAAAACGTGGCTAAGTGTTCCTTTAGAGTTTCCAGTCGTTTTTGGTGCCCCCTCTCTTCTCCCTCTTCATCCAAGTTGCTTGGTGGTGTTTGTGACTCCATTAGAGGTGCAACACTTAAGGCACTAAGCTTTCTAAAGCCAATGATTAATTGTTATTGCTATATAATAATCAAAGGTAAGATCTAAACCCTAATTTCAGTTATAGTTTATTAGATCTAGAGTTTATGGCTTTGGATTATCAATTGCATGTTCATTAGACAAACTAGATCCAAAGCTATTAGAGTTTGCATGTACACCATAGGATTGACGTGTTGCTCAAAACCCAACAGTGGTATCAGAGCCCGGGGCTGTTTGTTTGATGTATTTGATGCTATATTTGATTATTCAAGCTTAAAATCGAAAATTTTGAGTTTCTGGGGGTTGGACTCGCCGAGTCCATGGTTGAACTCACCGAGTTTACTATGAACTCGACGAGTCTAGTGCTGACTCGACGAGTCTGAGACGCAGAATGTTGTTTTGGCGGGATTTTGACCTGTTTTGGCTGTGGATAATTACCTAAAACATTTTTTGTCAATAAAATTCGAATTTTATCCATATTAACTGATTATCCTTGCCAAAATAGAAGATAACTGTCAAAATTTAGATAATCATTTGTTTTATTAGATAAAGATTGATTATTTGTAATTTAGATTTGAATTATCTTGATTACGTCAAATTTAGATAATTATTAAATTAATTGTTTAATTTTAAATTATTTGCAATTTGATCTTGTATGCTTTGAAATGTTTCAAAACTTTTCCTCAAGTTTTGGAATTTAAAATTTTAATTAATAGTTTAATTTTGTAATATTTAAATTATAAAACCCTAGTATTTTGAATAGCTCAAATTACACCCACATGGTTTTGTTACGTTAATTAAAAGTTTAATTAAAAGAAAAAGTTAATAAAACCATCTAGTATTTTAAAAGTATAAATACACCCTATACTATATATATGTAACATTAAAAGTCTAATATATAAATATATATATATATATATATATATATATATATATATATAAGTAAAGAGTCAATCTTACCGTTAGTAGGCCTCATTCACGAAGCTGGTCTATAAGAGTTGTTTAAGGAAATTGCCTATAAAATGGCGACTGAATGGGTATCCACTCTTACCCACCGCGCTCTTAACTAGTGGAGGTTTGTTAGCCGAACGGGTAGGATAGGACATAAACCTTCCATTATAAGTATAATGAAGTACAAAGTAACTAAATTGTAACATCCAAAGTCTTGAAAGTCCAGAAAGTAAAGGAAACCCTAGATTTAAGGGGGACTCGGCGAGTCCAAGGAGGAACTCGGCGAGTCGGAGCGGGATCCGGGTCGAGGAGTAAGTGACCAACTCGGCGAGTCGGCCAAGTGGACTCGGCGAGTCTGGTCTGTGCGAGGAAAACCCTAAATCCGGGGCTTGGAGCCCATTTAAACGTCTCAATCTTCTTCCTAGGGCTCCTTTACTGTCTCTCACACCCAGAACGCCGCACCCTAAGCCTCCATTGTGTTCATTCAAGCTTTTAGCCATTTTTGAGTGGTTTTAAGGAAGAAGAAGAAGTGGGAATCTCTGAAGCATCAAGGAGTGGCCTTGGATCCGAAGTTTGGGGAGCATTTCAGAGCATTTGAAGGTATTAAGTCGTTTCTCTCCTCCAGATTTTCCTTGGTTATGAGTTTTGGAGCTTGTAGGCCATGTTTAAGATCAATCTTGAGCTTGAGGTCCAGATCTGAGGTTGCTACCTCAGATCCATGCTTGTTGTGGTTTTGAATCCCGTAAAGTATCAGCCATTGAGTGGATTATGGAGCCTCTTGGTCTTAAACCCTAGTTTTTGGTGCTTTTTGCCTAGATCTCCCTCTCTACACGTAAATTTTGCAACTTCACGTGGGGGATAGGCTTGGGAAGGGTAGATCTACAGTTTGGAGTCCATGCATGACTCGAAAGTCCTCTGCATGTATGTAGATCTGAATAGAATCGGCGAGTCCTTCGAGTGGACTCGGCGAGTAGCTTGAAGATGAGGAGGAACTCGACGAGTGGGATGAACAGCCCGTCGAGTCGGATGAAGATAGGAATGAACTCGGCGAGTTGGATGAACAACTCGGCGAGTTGGTTGAAGATTGTCGTGTGCTCGGCGAGTCTGTTCGTAGACTCGACGAGTCAGGTCGCGTGGTCCCAAACCCTTCGAGTTAAGTCTCGAGTCAGCGAGTCGAGCCAGGACTCAGTGAGTTGATCAGGTCAGGATTCGGGAATCAGTAGAACTCGGCGAGTCAGTAGGTGGACTCGGCGAGTAGGGTTGACTTTGACCAGGACTTTGACTTGACCAGAGTTGACTTGGTTGTCTGTCAGGGGTCAGTTTGACTCAGTGTTGTATTGATATTGGTAGCTCGGGGAGCTAGTGGAGCAGCAGTTCGGAGTCAGTGGTCAGGTAGCGGCCAAAAGGGATTAGTAGCAGCAGTTCAACAGTATCATGTGAGTTTCCCTTTGTATGAATGGGTCTACGGACACAATGTCGGCCCATGTAGTTATGAGTAGAAGACCCGGAGGTTAGCCCTAGGCACAGTATGCTAGTATGATATTCGGACGAGGTCCAATGATAGAGGGCGGGTGCCCAAGGAATGGTTCATGCGATAGTTTATACTTGTTGTCTGTGTGATACTTGTATGTGCCTGGTAGGGAGGTGAGGGTGGGCGAGGTCCCGTATCTCACCAATAGCAGAGTGTGGATGGTGTTCCACATCTCAGTAGCCGTAGCCCAGGGGCGAGGCCCAAGTTAGGAAAGGAGTGAGGGAGGGCTGGGCCCGTATCTCACTATCAGTAGGAGTATGGACGAGGTTCCATGACTCATCAGTAGCAGGACACGGGCGGGGCCCAGAGATAGGCGAGGCCTTAAAGCAAGAGCTGTTAGTATATGTTTAGCTTATGTGATGTTATGTGATATGTTTATGTGCTATAGTATGTTAGTGGGCGAGGCCCTGTGACAGGCGAGGCCTAAGTGAAACAGATCTATATCCAAGCGGGGCTCGAAGCCAGGCGGGGCCTGGAGCGGCGGGGCCGTTGTAGCGGGCAAGGCCTGAGGTAGAGGGCGGGGTCCAGGATAGCGGGCGTGGCCCAGTATTTGCAGTATGTGTTAGTTGTAGCTAGCTAGAGGGCGTGGCCCAGTATGTGCAGTGCGCAGTTATGCGCATGGTATGTGGTAGGGTGGGGAACTCACTAAGCTTCGTGCTTACGGTTTTCAGTTTTGTTTTCAGGTACTTCCGGTAGCGGAGGGAGGAGCTCGGGGTGATCGCATGGCACACACCATAGATTAGTCAGCCTGGGAATGTTCACTCCGATAATAAACATGTGTTTTGAAAACTTATACTCTGATTATGTTCTGGAATGATGTCTTTGCTTATAGTAATGTTTTATTAAAAAGAAATTTTTGGTCTTGAATTTTGGGACGTTGCAAGTTGGTATCAGAGCCTTGGTTTGAGGGATTCAGACATGCTCTCGGGTGTGTCTGAACTCAAACTGAGGAATTGGTATAAAAGTTTTCAAAATAGAAAGATAGTTTTGTAAAAAAAGAGTTTTGAGAAAGAAAACAGTTTTAGAAAAACAAAAAGAATTCAGAAAGAAAAGAACTTTGAAAAGAGAAAGGAGGTGTGATGCATGCAATCAACCGAGCTCAAGTAAGTACCCCAAAATACCCATACAAGTTTATGTTATGATTATCAGTTGATAGAACAACATGCTAGAATAGGACTAAGGATCTAGGGATGATGCCTTACGTGCCTGTTATTTGTGCTTTTGAGCTGTATAGTAGTGTTGGGTAGATAGTAGTAGGATAGCTTGTTTAGGGTATGCCTGAGTTGTGAGTTTGTGTTGCATGCTAGTTCAGATTCTTGCTATGTGGATATGATTGCTTGAATATGTTATGGTTAGATTTTTCCCTTGTTCGAATGTTGCTTGCTTTGTGCATTGTGGGATTCTGAGTGATGGGAGTTAGCCATTAGGTGGATACAACACGTCACATGCGATCAGGTTGAATAATCTCAGAGTGCTGGATTTGGTCCTATTGCGCAGCTCTTGTTTGAGTCCAACCGTTGTAGGGACGAGTCTTTTACTTGAAGGATTATCTGAGCCTCGTCGTATGTGATGGTATCCAGGTGATGGCTAATTGGCATCACAAGGAGACCTTCAGTAGCTGAGGACTGGTTTAAGTTGAGTCAGAGGTTTCCCTAGGGTAAGCCTAGGATGAGATAGTGTTGGGAGCAGTATTAGTGGATAAGGGACCTGGTGGAGTCAAAGCAATTCCTGAGGAAAGTACGGATAGATGTGGAAGGTAGTATGGGCCCGTACTACTGAAAGCAGAGGATCCGTACTCGATTCGGGAAGGGCAGAGACAAGACCGGGAACCTGGTAGGGCATGTTTGGTCTCGCATCAGTGATGAGTATTCTGATAGTGGTTGTGGTATATTTTCAGCATGGTGACATTGCGAGAGAGACCAGCGGGCGGATCAGGCGTCGGAGAGGGATCAGGCTCGGGTTCAGGGACCGAGCAGCTCGAGGAGCGGATGAGAGAGTTGATATCAGCTGAGGTTACGCGCAGTATTCTAGCTCAGACTCCTGTGATCTTTGGCACGGTCAAGGAGGGTATACTGGAGATTTTGGATGAGAGGCTGGGAGCCTTCCGTACTGAGATGATGGCATTGATGGGAGAGCGTACCTTGACATTTCGAGAGTTCAGAGCCTGCGGGGCACCAGATTATCATGGGGCTAGGGACCCCATTGCTAGCAGCAGATGGTTGGTGGATGTAGCCAACGCTTTTCGTACGAGCAAGTGTCCCGAGGGGGACAAGGTTAGACTCGCTTCCTGTCTTCTGAAGGACAGGGCGAGGGATTGGTGGGAGGAGATTGGTCATGCTTTGGGGGATGATGCCGCGTTGGACGCGATGACTTGGAGCGATTTCTCGGCCAGGTTCAGGGCGGATTTTTCGCCGATTATTGAGGTGCAGCAGCTGGCACGAGAGTTTCAGGATTTGACGCAGACTACTAAGACTGTGGCGGAGATCACCGCCAAGTTTAGGGAGAGGGCTCTTCTTGTACCGCAATATGTCGCGGATGAGGAGATGAAGAAGGCCTGATACCATGAGATGTTGAGAGCCGACATCAGGGAGTTCGTGAGCAGGTCCGGCGTTAAGACGCTGGAAGATATGATTTCTCGGGCTAGAGAGAGGGAAATTGATTTGGAGCAGATCCGGAAGAGGAAGCCGGACGAGGTTCACGTAGCTACAGGTACGGGTAAAAGGCCCAAGGGATCGGATTCGAGATCGAGGGACTATCAGGACCGCAGTCGATGCGGGAAGTGTGGCAGGACGCACGGGGGCGTTTGCAGGAGTGGTAGCGGTGGTGAGTCTGGCTGTTTCAGGTGCGGTCGGCCTGGTCATTTCAGTAGGGATTGTACTGCTACCACCGCACTGGGATCCGATTTGTTATGTTTTCACTGCAACCAGCGGGGCCACAAGAAGGCCCAGTGCCCCAGTTTGTCTTCAGCAGGACGGGTGGTGGCACCCGCCCCTGCAACCTTGAGGATCACGGATGGCCGTCAGGGCCGGGTAGAGGCACTTGCAGCAGGGAGCAGGGCTTTTCAGATGACGACCTTGGAGACGCGAGCATCTCCGGACGTTACAGGTATGCAATTTCCATTTTCAGTTCTTTATTTGTGCATGATTATATTGTTATGGTTCTGCATCATTAGCGGTAAAAGTAATTTTATTTTGATTGGTTGATTGTGATCGGGTTATATTCCATCTGTATACCTTGGATATTTGTATGGTAGTAGGGGATGTGCTCTATTGAAGAAGGTTTCAAAGGAAGCAGTAGCTGTAGCATGCGTGGAAGGGATTTGGTGTGTCTTGTTAGTTCGGAGTGGTTCAGGGATAGAGATGGATTGGTGAAATCCCTAGCTATGGCGGGTTTGGGTTCCTCAGTAGATGGATTAGGGAATGGTAGCAAAGATCGGGGTCTCTTTTGAGTTTTGAGCAGCAAGGGGTAAGCAGGATCGAAGTGGGGGAGAATCCTTCGAGCAAGCCAGGGGAGGAGCACGCAGACCCAGATTGAGTGCGTGACCTCCGAGAAGGAAAAGAAGTAGCTCAGTGTTTGATGGTTTGAGGATTCGGGGTTGGGAGTTTGAGAAACTCCCCATCAGTTAGTGCGTGTGTTGGTAATGGTTAATGCGTGATTTGGAATTCAGGTAGGGATCAGGAATGGGTAGTGGATGAGAATGATAGGGAGTTGCCTGTATAGCCCTAGAAAGGTGAGACCTTGGGAGAGGCCGCTCCAGGATATAGTTGGGTGAGACCCGTGGGCGAGGCCCGTATGAGATTAGCAGTGTAGATGAGACTTGGGAGCAGGGTTGCTCAGTAACATTGTTGGGTGGGACCCGTGGGTGAGGCCCAAGCGAGAGTGAATAGACCAGAGGGTCTAGAAGGATAGAGGCGAGTGGGACCCGTGGGCGAGGCCCGTGAGTTTTAGCAGCGCAGGTGGGACCTGGTAGGGACCTTAGTGCTAAGTTAGGGGATCGGGGACCCTAGGTTTGTAGTGCCTGAATGGCAGAATTGATTGAGCAGTTATAGGTGGTCGAGGTTTCCTTTGGAATTCGCTGAGAGCGACCAGGGATGGTGTTGGGACTAGCTACCGGTGGGAGCCGGTAATCCAGATATTGATAGGTTGGTAAGGACCAGAGTGGTCTCAGATCATCCGGAAGGCAGATGAGGAATGGCAGGAATATCTAGTCAGTAGTAGTGCGGGAAGGCGGGTTATTGTGGAATTCAGTTGGTTGAGTCAAGGGGTGCTCGGCACCAAATTTTGGCAGAAAAGAGTGTCAGTGAGTACTGACGGTGATGACCCGTTCTGGGAATAGCGGGGGTGATGGAGTTAGTGAAGGATAGGACCTTCACAGTGTCAGAGGAAAAAGTCGGTTATGAGGCTTTGCCTTGGGGAGGCAAGGAAATTGCGCAAGGAAAGAAGTGGAGAACCTCTACGGGTTCAGTGCAGCACTCGGTGAGTACCAGAAGGAATGTCGGTTGAGTAAGTCGTGTTTTCAGAATGTTCAGGGTCAGGGTTAACCCGAGATGATTATCCGCAAGGTTTGATGCTAGTCAGAATGATCAGGCGGTGGGCCATAGCAAACTTCGAGGACGAAGTTTAGTTTAAGTGGGGGAGAGTTGTAACACCCAAAGTCTTGAAAGTCCAGAAAGTAAAGGAAACCCTAGATTTAAGGGGGACTCGGCGAGTCCAAGGAGGAACTCGGCGAGTCGGAGCGGGATCCGGGTCGAGGAGTAAGTGACCAACTCGGCGAGTCGGCCAAGTGGACTCGGCGAGTCTGGTCTGTGCGAGGAAAACCCTAAATCCGGGGCTTGGAGCCTATTTAAACGTCTCAATCTTCTTCCTAGGGCTCCTTTACTGTCTCTCACACCCAGAACGTCGCACCCTAAGCCTCCATTGTGTTCATTCAAGCTTTTAGCCATTTTTGAGTGGTTTTAAGGAAGAAGAAGAAGTGGGAATCTCTGAAGCATCAAGGAGTGGCCTTGGATCCGAAGTTTGGGGAGCATTTCAGAGCATTTGAAGGTATTAAGTCGTTTCTCTCCTCCAGATTTTCCTTGGTTATGAGTTTTGGAGCTTGTAGGCCATGTTTAAGATCAATCTTGAGCTTGAGGTCCAGATCTGAGGTTGCTACCTCAGATCCATGCTTGTTGTGGTTTTGAATCCCGTAAAGTATCAGCCATTGAGTGGATTATGGAGCCTCTTGGTCTTAAACCCTAGTTTTTGGTGCTTTTTGCCTAGATCTCCCTCTCTACACGTAAAGTTTGCAACTTCACGTGGGGGATAGGCTTGGGAAGGGTAGATCTACAGTTTGGAGTCCATGCATGACTCGAAAGTCCTCTGCATGTATGTAGATCTGAATAGACTCGGCGAGTCCTTCGAGTGGACTCGGCGAGTAGCTTGAAGATGAGGAGGAACTTGACGAGTGGGATGAACAGCCCGTCGAGTCGGATGAAGATAGGAATGAACTCGGCGAGTTGGATGAACAACTCGGCGAGTTGGTTGAAGATTGACGTGTGCTCAGCGAGTCTGTTCGTAGACTCGACGAGTCAGGTCACATGGTCCCAAACCCTTCGAGTTAAGTCTCGAGTCAGCGGGTCGAGCCAGGACTCAGTGAGTTGATCAGGTCAGGATTCGGGAATCAGTAGAACTCGGCGAGTCAGTAGGTGGACTCGGCGAGTAGGGTTGACCTGGAAGGTTGACTTTGACCAGGACTTTGACTTGACCAGAGTTGACTTGGTTGTCTGTCAGGGGTCAGTTTGACTCAGTGTTGTATTGATATTGGTAGCTCGGGGAGCTAGTGGAGCAGCAGTTCAGAGTCAGTGGTCAGGTAGCGGCCAAAAGGGATTAGTAGTAGCAGTTCAGCAGTTTCATGTAAGTTTCCCTTTGTATGAATGGGTCTACGGACACAATGTCGGCCCATGTAGTTATGAGTAGAAGACCCGGAGGTTAGCCCTAGGCGCAGTATGCTAGTATGATATTCGGACGAGGTCCAATGATAGAGGGCGGGTGCCCAAGGAATGGTTTATGCGATAGTTTATACTTGTTGTCTGTGTGATACTTGTATGTGCCTGGTAGGGAGGTGAGGGTGGGCGAGGTCCCGTATCTCACCAATAGCAGAGTGTGGATGGTGTTCCACATCTCAGTAGCAGCAGCCCAGGGGCGAGGCCCAAGTTAGGAAAGGAGTGAGGGAGGGCTGGGCCCGTATCTCACTATCAGTAGGAGAATGGACGAGGTTCCATGACTCATCAGTAGCAGGACACGGGCGGGGCCCAGAGATAGGCGAGGCCTTAGAGCAAGAGTTGTTAGTATATGTTTAGCTTATGTGATGTTATGTGATATGTTTATGTGCTATAATATGTTAGTGGGCGAGGCCCTGTGACAGGCGAGGCCTAAGTGAAACAGATCTATATCCGAGCGGGGCTCGAAGCCAGGCGGGGCCTGGAGCGGCGGGGCCGTTGTAGTGGGCGAGGCCCAAGGTAGAGGGCGGGGCCCAGGATAGCAGGCGTGGCCCAGTATTTGCAGTATGTGTTAGTTGCAGCTAGCTAGAGGGTGTGGCCCAGTATGTGCAGTGCGCAGTTATGCGCATGGTATGTGGTAGGGTGGGGAACTCACTAAGCTTCGTGCTTACGGTTTTCAGTTTTGTTTTTAGGTACTTCCGGTAGCGGAGGGAGGAGCTCGGGGTGATCGCATGGCACACACCATAGATTAGTCAGCCTGGGAATGTTCACTCTGATAATAAACATGTGCTTTGAAAACTTATACTCTGATTATGTTCTGGAATGATGTCTTTGCTTACAGTAATGTTTTATTAAAAAGAAATTTTTGGTCTTGAATTTTGGGACGTTGCATAAATGTTTTTTCAAATTCCCAAATCATAGTTACTTTAGGCAAAATGTGAAATTGTATGCTAATCCATGGAATGACACTTTGTACCCTTGCCGAGACGTTAGTGGAGCGTGTGTGGTTAACTGGCACACTAATTTGGGTTTGGCATTGGTAGCGAAGGGTGACTCGATGTTTATCATAGATCAATGGAGCGTGTGTGGCTAACCGGCACATTGATTAGGTGATAGTAGCATTTAGTGCACCACATGATTCGCATGGTTATTCACACCTTGTTTATGATCCTCGACATCCCAGTCCAAAATAGTAGGGCATAATCGAGATTAAATATGTCATTGAAAAGTTCAATGAATCTCAAAAGATCTAGGAGTTTTAATTCATTTAAAACTTAAATTTTCTTTTTCATTTTTCATGGTGGAAATTGGTAAATCGTCATTTACCTGCCTTCAAATATTCTGCAACTAGATTACGGCATCCCTCTTCTAGGTTGTAGAGTATTGTGTTGGATCCTAGCCTTGATGTTTCATTTGGGTGTTATATCAAGGATTCTAATCAACTTAACTTGAATTTCTCCTGTTTTGTAGATGTCTGAATCTAACTATGGTCTTCCCAAATCCCATGGAACAAGTTTTCCAAATGAAGATGATATTCCACGATATGATCGAGGAACCGGAGATCATACTTCACTTCCTCCACCTCCTCCAATTATTCTCCCTGGCCCAGAAGTTCGAAGGCTTGAAAAGTTCAAGCTCACTCAAGCTCTTTTGGCAAGTAAACACGAAGATGGGAAACTTGTGTGTGCACACGTCTTAGAGATGAAGTCACACATTGACAGGTTAAGGATGTTGGGTGTCGAGATTTCAGGTGAGTTGGTTGTTGACTGGGCTCTTCAGTCGCTTCCTGAATCATATAGTGAGCTCATTAGAGAGTACTATATGATGGACCATGACGTGACCCTCATTGATCTCACTTATTTGCTTATAGCTGTTGAATCAGCAATGATTTAGCGTGCTAGTCAAGCAAATTTGTCTGGTGAATCAAACTCCCAAACTTCAATGGACACTGGCAACATTGGAAGTCCAGAAAGGACTAAGTATGAGATTGTCCCATGTGTTGTGCCAAAGGAGTCCATTTGCTTTTATTGCTAAGAGAAGGGGCATTAGAGACAAAGCTGCCCAAACTACCTGAGAGATCTAAGAGATGGGAGAGTCAAGACGTATGGCTCTACTTCAGGTAAAATCCAATAACTAACTCTATAAGTTCCTATTCTTTGATTTTCAATACATGATGTGATAAGATTACATTTTCATGTTTTGTAGGATCAAAAAAAAGAGGAAGCTTAAGGGAAGAAGTAAGTTGAATCTGATCGTGAAGAAATGGATTTCGATCGCATTGCTTGAAGATTGGATTTTTGAGCTACTACTTTAGAGTTAGAATAGATTTCTTAGAAATTGAAATAGCATAGTTTTCATTTGAATTGCATTGTAAGGACAAGTTTTTCCGCAATAAAATGAATTTTGATTTTGACTTATTTATTTATCCTTGCAATGATATATGTGAAAATGGATGTTTATGTATTTCTAATTTTAGCAATGTTGAATTGGATGTGATTCTTGATTATGTTATTTGTGAAATGTCAAGAATTTACCAAATAGGGAGAGTTTCTCATCGCCCAAGTTTCAATTGGACAGAAACTTGAAATCATGCAACATGCATTGTGTGTTGAATGAGAAACTTCATATTTGGAAATTAGACTAAATCTTTGGCAAAGTGTCAAGTGAAGGACTAAGAGATCGAGTACACTAGGTTGTACGTTGATCAAGTCCACCACAAGAGTGATAAAGATATTTGTGATTTACTAAAGTTTAGTAAATATGATTATACTTATAAGATTAAGTGTAATTTTGAGTTGGTTGAAAGAGTTTCAATGAATAGCAGAACGAATAATGAAGAATCAAGTAGGCAGAAAGATAAAAGTTTCTCCATTCTAAGAAGAAGGGAGAGTACCTTTTATTGTGTTTTATGATAAGTCTTAATGATTAAGAACCATATCTCAATTGATCCTCTAAGTGAGTCTTAGTGCATTTGTATGTCTAAGAAGAGGAATCGAGAATTGTGGAAATGGTTAAATCAAGAAGTCAATCATACTTCATTCCAATATCAAGTCTTAGAGTTATACTCCAAGATTGTGAATTGAGTGACACGTCTTTAGTAGGTTTATAACACTCAACAAATGTGGAATTGGAAAAAGTCTTCTTATTCCTGCACATTTGAGATTGGTAAGTTGTGATGTCTTGGATAAGACAAAGACCAACTAGAACCAATTATGTGAAGTGATAGTCTTGATAAAAACTACACTAACTCTTGAATATTTGTTTTGTCAAGGAATGTTTCTTGACAAGAGAATCTTATATGTCAAGGAGTCAGTGGGAGTCTTAATGGTCTTGAAAGGTTTCAAGAACAAATCAAGAGTTAAACCTAGTTGATCATCACTAGCACACGACTTGAGGTTTAAAGCCTATTATGGATGACATACTCTTTTTATGTGCCATTCCAATTGAGTTAATTATGCATGTGAGTTCTATGAGTTCTCATTTGAATGCATAAAGACAAAGCACCTTGATCAATGGGAAGTACATTGACATGAAAGGGTGAGTTGCTTGGAAGACATGGTGGGCATTCATGTTACCATGAGGCAAGAAATCGAGATTGAGCACATTCGGTCCATATGAGTTTGGATTTGTCGCTAACTTTGGTTTTGGCAAATTCACATGGATAGGAACACATACACTTTAAGATCTAAGTGTCATGAGGTTTCCCTCCTTCATGAAATGATTGTAAGGAAATGCTTTCCCTAAGAGAGATTTTAAGAAGATTGCAATTGTGAAAATTGTATTCTCAAATTCGATTATGATTACGGCATCCCTCTTTATAGTTCGAATTGTAAAATTTGACAATTAGTCTGAACATTTGGGACTTAGTAACATAAGCTCTGAAGTTGTTTAGACACACATGTGAGCATCCCTCTCCATATGGTTTCTTGATAGTCCTTTGTGAGAGGCGTTGGGGTCAACGTCAATTATAATGGTGGCTAATGGTGAGAAAGCAATGGATAAGAAAGGTCGAATAGTTATAATGGTGACCGATGATGAAAAAGAAATGGATAAGAAGGGTCAACAGAGGGGAAGGATCCATGAAGAAAATAAGATAGAAAAGGAAGAAAAAGCTAAATATTTAGCTCCGATACAATAAAAGATATTATTTTCTCATGAAAATATTTGCATTGATTCATAAAATATATACAAAGTATAATAGGGCTAAATGGGCTATATGATATGGACATGCAAGTTGGCCTAACATAATATAACTACATAAAATCTCTATACACTAACAAACATATCGCACAACAGTACAAATAGAAAAATAAAAAAAATAGTAAAATGCATGTAAAAATCAACATTACAAAGTAGAAATAGCAATACGAAAGTTCTGTGACCAACCTATCCAGTTTGGTTGAACTTTTTGTTTCTAAAAGAAAGAATAAAAAATAATCTTATAAAATTGATCCGCATATTTTAGTTTAGCTGCTCAGACAATGAAAATATTATTAACTGACCGGATTAAAAAAGATTGTGTCCAAAACAAAATTAAAACGTCAAATTGTGAGTAATTTTGAACTATATGATCCAAATCAATAACATATAACTCAGTGATGTTTTAAGTTTAGTTAAGAATAAAACATAAGTAAAATATAGTTGTCTATAAGTAAAAAAAAAAAAACAAAAAAAACAAAAAAAAAACATCAATCCTTGTATGATGGTGCTCAGTTTATATGAATCATTTCAAAAGAAAATTGACTCGAGTTCTAATCTTATAGGCTTTAACTTTATGGTAGCGTATTCTTCAAAAATAAATCTAGTAAACTACATGGGCACCAATGTATTTTAGTGATGATCACTTAACAAATTAAGCATTTTAACATGAGTTGTTCCATGTTTTGATCCTACGGGGTTAAATTTTGAGGTGGTTAAAAGACCATATAATTTGTCATAAGGCTACAGGAAGTAATAGCATCCTTAGTATGTTTTCACATAGGATTTTTTTTAAACCATATAAGATAAGATGATGATAACATGAAGTTGTAAATTTATAGGGAGTGGTAACAACTAAATATTATTTTATTTTATTTTGTAAAAAAAAAGAGCAGTTAATTAGAGCCTATTTCTCTTCTCTTTATCTTCTCTTTCATCTCTGCTACCCAGTAGCACACCAATCTTAGCGAGCAGCCTAACATGTTTATTGGGAGTGGGTTTGACGTTCATAGTGAGCTGGTGGCGAGTTCCACTCCCTCCGGCCTAAGCTTTAATTGTTTGGCACAAAAATTTGTCTATGTTTTGATTTTATGTTAATCTTTTTGAACAATTTTGTTAGATACTTAGGGTGAGGGTGTTCATCACTCCCAACTCATTCAACTCAGTATTTTTACTCATCTCTCTTCCATCATTTCAAACCCGTAATATATGAAAACTTTATATTTCTCAACTCACCCAATTAAGAAAAAAAAATACAAAACAACATATGGTACAAGTCCTTGATCATGAAGAGAGAGAGAGAGAGAGAGAGAGAGAGTTGAAGAACCCGCATGAGTCTCTTCTAGTGGTACCAACTAAGGCGCGCATTTGTAACCCTAGCGGTATCGCCGCCTACCCATGGGAGCCCGAGCACGACTCTGTGCACCCTTTAGAGTCTTGGATCAATGATTACAACAAGAGGATCCAATCTATGTAATCAACCCCATTAGGACTAACTCTAAGCTAAAAATATTACTATAACTCAATTACTATAACTCAATAAGTTTGAAGGGGCCCAAGAAACCATATGAAAAACTTTCTTACCGTTTGTTTATTGTTGATTTTTGATTATTTATTAAAGGAATAATTTAGATTATTTTAAAATTTTAACAACTACGTAAACAGGTCTAATGATGCATCGTTACAATTAAAGAATCAAACTTTTTGAAAATCCCTACTTTCAATATGGAAACTACATAGTACACTCGAAAATGATACTACATTGTTATTCAAATCCTGTACAACATTTACAAACCGATGAAGAACAACTAAAATTTTTACAAATCAACAACTTTACAAAACACGTTTTCAAGTAAAACAAACTCAATAATCAAATGGATCAACCCGTTTGTTTATCCGGGTCTCAATACGAATGGATACGCGATCCCTATTATTCTTCTTTATTGTCACCTTTAATTTTCTCCTTCACTCAAAATCTGGTTTACTTCGGTGAAAGTTAAAAAGCCCACTTCAGATTAAGCCCAACAGCTACCTCTTCTTTGACCCACTATTAGTTTCTGGCAAATGACACATTAGCACATTATCAGCAACATGTTATTAGACGAATATGGATTCAACATACAACAAAATAATAACAAATTAAATATGACAAAGGTGAGATTGCTTAGTTTATTAATAAATTTCGAAAATCCCTATTTCATAGTCATGTGCCAATAATTTTGGAAATGATTTTTATTAAGTTACAGAAATTTTTTTTGGTCGATGTGGTCAATACAATAGTACATCTTCAATATATGTCCCATGTCTATCCTAATAAATAAAGATTTTTTTTTCAAATGTCATCTTCTTATTGAATTTGACAAATGTAATTTTATGATTTTTTTTTTAATTTTAAATCCACGTGTCATTTTATGGTTTTTTTAATTAAATTCAATTAATATGCCACATTTTTTTTTGAACCGGCAATTCTAATCTACTTCTAAGCTAACAACACCTATTCCACCTATGTTCACGACGGGACTTGAACCCTCGACCTTAAAGAGGGAGGACACCACCTGATACCGCTGGGCTACAAGCCCTTTGGTAATTAATATGTCACATAATATTAATATTTATATATGTAATTTATTAAATACATTGAATGTAATAATAAATACAAAATAAATACATACATACATATATATATATATACATACATATATATATATATATATATATATATATATATATATATATATATATATATATATATAATGTATTAAATACATTGAATGTGATAATAAATGCAAATAATTTTAGAAAAAATAAGATGAAAAAAGTCCGGACAATAATTATTGTAGTATTCTTGATGGTATATGTAAATTTATATCTATATATAATTGTGTTTTCTAATGTTACATGTTAAAAGACTAATTGTTGAAGAAATATAGAAAACACATATTTAGATGTATTTTTTGGTGTATCTTTACACAATCACTATTGTAATGTTTATATTTTAGAAAAAAAAAATATTAAGTTTCGATTTGAGGTGAAAAGTCGTTTCTTTGACACATTTATAAGTTCAAAAATCTCATTATTTAAAATTTATCCATCAATTCTTCAAAGTTCTCATATTTACTAATTACATTTAATTTTAGCCAACAAAAACCCAAAATTTATGATTGAATTATTGCAGGAGACATCACATATGTACTTTTATATTGGTAGATCTTTTACCAATTAAGACATAATTAATGTTGGCTACATCATTTATATTAATTTTGCAGCAAAAAGAATGATTTTTCGGGCCTTTTGACTATTTATTCAAATGACAATGATCATATCAACAAGTTTGTGATCTTTTTAATCTCTGCATGTTGTCTCACTTCTTAATAATTGTGTAATGATTCCAAACATCCAAAAATATTATAATTTGGTTCATAATAACAAATAAGGATCATTTAATTTTTATTTCCACAATTAGTGTTAATTTCATTTATAAGGTAAAAAAGTTGAATATTTATATGAACTTGATAATGCACAATAGACCATTTCATAGTTGATGTGAATACGTAAGCATAGTTTTCACCATATGAAGATGATATGGGAAGTGAAACGACCACTTACAATTTCATGATTAATAGATTGATTTAGTTTAAGTTATAGCAAACTATGGTTGATGCTTCAATTATTTGTTTTTATTAAAAGTACTTACTAATTCCTCATTTCATGATTACTAGAGTAATTTCGTTGCCAATGTGGGACTAACCCAATTAGTAGAGACTTTTCATCTTAGATTGGAGATCCCATGTTTTAATATGGACGTTAGCGAATTCTTCTAACTCGGGGATACTAACTTCTAACAATTAACCAGCCGTTAAAAAACTAGAGTGATTGGTTAAAGTTATTGCAAACTATGGTTAACGGTTCAATAATTTCATTTTCTTAAAATACCTAATAATTCCTTATTTGAGTAAATTCCTATTGAAATATATCATTTTAATATTTGCTAATTTTTAATCCTTATTTTTAAATTTTGCTTTTTTAAATCAACATGTGTAATATACGGGGTTTTAACGGAAGTAGACTAGACATTGTGAATGTTTCGTTAAGTTCTTCCTACATGTAGTCAAAATGCAAAGTGCTAAGATTAACAAAAAAAAAACATGATGTTAACTATTCAAACATCTCATATTGAAGAAATAACAACATTTGCAAACTAGCTATTAGATATAAGAGAAGGGAATGTTGGCAGTTTAAATGATGGCAAGACAATTATTTATATTCTAGATGATCTTCTCAATAGTGGTTCTTGTGATCCTAATGATGGCAAGACAATTATTTATATTCTTGATGATCTTCTCAATAGTGGTTCTTGTGATCCGATTGGTTCGTTAGTTGAATATGTCTATTTATTTCAAAATTTTACTTTAAAAAAATGCTTAATATTTATACTCAAATATTTAACTTTTTTTTAATCAACTTGTGTAGTACACGGATCTTACACTTAGTTTTATAATAATTGAAATCAAAAGTTTTTCTTATGGTGACTATATGGAGTATAAGAAGAGCTCGTAATGACGATATCTTTATCAACGCAAAACCATGTCAACATAGACTAATGTATTTATATATTGGCCATTGTTTTCTCATGAAAAAATTTAGAGAAAAATTTCACAGCTTGTATTCGGAAGTTTGGTACAAATCATGTAATGTCCCAAATTCCAGAACAAAATTTTCATTTTTAAAATAGAATAAAGATCCATTTTTATAAAATTACATTAAGTCAAATCATTTATTCAAAAACCATAATTCAAAATCAGAGTTATAAGGAAAATAATGCGGAATCTCGAATCATAAAACCATTGATGTGCGTGTGTACAGTCCCACTGTCGCAATCCGAACTTCCCTACTGGGGAAAAGGTTTTAGATCCAGAACTTCCCCACTTATTGCAGTCTCTTTGACGTATAAAGTTTGTACCTTGCTTCTTCATTGATTATATCTCTTCTTTTGGGGTTTTATCTTGATTATTGGATTATTTGATGGATTGTCTAAGGATTTGTGTGTTTCATGGGTTGTCATTTTAGATCTGGTCATTTTGTGGCCTTATTTGGCTTAAAGTTGCAAGCTTTATGAGGATTTTAGTGTTATGCATGCATTAAGTCAATTCTCTAGTCCATTTTAAGCTTAAGAGCTTCATTTAGACATGCATGAACATAAATTTGGCAACTTTACGTGGTTTTCCAGCTCGAGGAAGTCAAATCTTGGTTTTAGGGTCATGTCCATATGGATTAAGTGCTTATAGTATTAAGTTGTTGGGTTTTGAGCGGACTCGACGAGTTGGAGCGGTTTTTCCCGACTTTGTAGTTAAATGGAAAAACACGACGAGTTGAAGGAACAACTCGGTGAGTTGGGTTAACTCGGGCCATTGACCTTGACTTATTGACTTTTGTCTTCGACCAAGTTGTCCTAAGCGGGGTACTTAAGGTAACATGAATTGTAATAAAGGAAATTATGGGCTTAGGATAAGACTCATATGAGATTGGGCCCAATTTAGAAATTTGGGCCACTAGTAGTTCTTTATGGATCTTTGGTTTTGGACCTTTTGGTTAATGGAATTAGGCCTCAGTTTTGGTTCATGTTGGGTCAGGGGTAAAATGGTCATTTTACCCCAAATATGGATGGTGGGCCTTAGAATGAAACCCAATTACTAATTAGGTGTTACTTTGATATGATAGATCGGAGGTGTCGTTGGGGCAGTAGCTAAGGATTCTTACAGTGAACTTCAGTATTCGAGGTGAGTTTTCCTCACTGTACTTTCGGGTCGAAGGCACAAAGGTCGGCCCTTTGGTTTGATAACCTGATATTGTTGATATGTCAAGTATGAAATAGATATGCATGCTGGTCTTGATAAGCTAGCTTGGTAGATCCGCAGGACTACCTGTGATACTGTCTGTTTATCTGTATATCATATTATTTATTATATTTCAACATATTGTGTGGGTTGGGTTGAGGTTGTACTACTTTATGTTGTAGCCAACAAACCCTAGAGTATGTCAGATATGTGGTGAGGGCCAGGGAGGGCATTCCAAACTCATATTAAGGATTCATTAGCATTCTAGATATGAGATGAGGGTTGGGTAGGGCAAACCAGACTCATACTGAGGTCTCAGTAGCATTCCAAATACGAGCTGAGGACCGGGTAGTATTCCAGACTCGTACTGAGGGCTACTCATTGGTATTCCAGTCCAAGGATTGAGGGAGTAAGCGAGACATAAGTTTCGGGCCCAAGGGCAAGCCAGACTTATGATGTGGGCTCGAGAGCAAGCCAAATATGAACTGTGGGCCTGATAGGCAAGCTAGACTTATATTGTGGGCTCAAGGGGTAATCTAGTGTTTTAGTTGTGGACCCAATACATGCTGTTATTTGTATATGTTATCTATTTGGGTGTTGGTACTTTGAGGTAACTCACTAAACTTCGTGCTTACAATTTTGGTTTATGGTTTCGAGTACTTCAGTGGATCGTGTCAAGGTGAAGGTATGACCGTACACATCCTTGCGTTTCGAACTTATGATTTTTAGGAAACTCTGATAATGTGAATGTTTTGAAAACTATGTTGAAAGCGATTCTGATTTTTAAATAATGTTTTGGGAACAATGGTTTTTGTAAAAAATTCTTTAGAAAAAGGGTTGTTTTGAAAAGTTTAAATTTTTATGGATGTTACAAAAATCCTCAACAACAAAATCAATTCTCTTGTAACACCGTAAATTTTCAAACAAATTTTTATTTAAAAATCGCATACTTTTCGTAACATATTGTATAAAATCTCGTTTATTCAACTTACAAAACACAACTCCATTAATAATCTAGGATCATCATAACTGTTTCTCTGGTGTGTAGAATCAAGCCGGTGCCGTCCCGCGATCCTAAGAAACCTGAAACACATAACACATACACGGTAAGCACAAAGCTTAGTGAGTTCCCCAAAATACCACATACAACAAATTAGCCACTCGAGGCTATAACTCTGTATGACCCTCTGATCAATGTGTCTCAATGGGACCCTCCAATCCCATAACTCTGGTGGACCCTCTAGTCCTAACTCTGTGGACCTTCCGGTCCTAACTCTGTAAACTCTGAATCATACATAGCATAAATCACATAGAAATAATGCAGTGTATCACATCATACAAATAACACATAAGACACTCTATCATACAACTCTGATTACTACCCTAGGTAAAGTATAGTGAGAAGACTCACCTGACAAGCAGCAAGTAAAAACCTCGCTCCCGAATCTCGAACTAGCCTCCGCCTAATCACAAGGGATGAATATTTCTAAGTGATACTCTAATCACAACTCTAATGACCAAAGGCTATTCTTCCTCTCTTTAACACTCTGAAGTGGATAAAAGACCATTTTAACCCTCCATGGTCTCTACTACTCATGTTGATCAAGGCCCCAGAGTCAACAGAAGTCAAACTCGAGTCGACAGTCCATGTTTGACCCGACTCGCCGAGTGCACCTTTGTGACTCGTCGAGTCCACTTAATTTTCTCAGAAATCTCATGACAGTCCTGCTTAGATCATCGAGTCGACCCCCAACTCGTCGAGCTATCACATGATTCAGTTCTTCGGGAAAAACCCTAACCAACTCGTCGAGTCGGCTCATTGACTCGGCGAGTTCATTCAGACCAAATGTTCTTTCAGACGATTTCAATCAGATCTATCACTCTAAACACTAGATCTATCATCCCAAGGCTCAATAATCACGTAAAGCTTTGATCTTTACGTTCATACATGAGGTTATTGCTCCAAAATGCTAATATATGCCTTTCATGAAGGATTTAGCTCATCAACCCTCATTTGAACGACTAAAGCAAGGACACCTAGATTCTAAGGAACTTTAGGAGGTCCAGATCTGAGGTTTCCAACCTCAAACCATGTCTCATTCAAATAATAGATTCAAAAGGATGGAAGCAAAGCCCTAAAACTCCCAAAATGAGATCTAGTACAAGGAATGAGCAAGATGAGGACTTTGTACCTTCGTTTAGCAGCTGAAGCACTCAGTACCACAGATCCACTGCCTTCCTTTGCTCCCCATCATGAAGCTCTTCATCCTTCTTCATAGAAATGCACCAAGATTGCCCAAAATGGTCACACACTCACTTTACCAATGTTAGAACGGTTTAAGGGTTCTCTCAGGATCTCAAGGGAAAGTATGACCGCCAATGAAGGCCATAAGGGCCTTTAAATAGGTCACAAACCCGGACAGTTAGGGTTTCTTTGCCCAGTACCTACTCGGCGAGTCCCTCCTCTGACTCGTCGAGTCCACTCATTAAATCCACGCGATCAACTCGACTCGACTCGGCGAGTTGGTCCCTCAACTCATCGAGTCCCTCTTTCAATCTCATGATTAACATACACAATAATGTTCCTGAAAATCCGGATGTTACATCTCTTCTTCAAATACAAGCAGATACTGGGGGAAGGAATTTTGTTACTGGAGTAGAGATGGAGTAATTGTTGAAGTCTCAGGAGAATCGTTTTAGAAGCTTGGTTGAAAGCCTTGAACATAAACAGGTCGAAAGGTTGGTTGTTCACTCCAAAAGCTTTTATTATGAAATTCAGAAGCTTTGTGATGTGGCCAAGGAGCGTCATGATATTGTCATTGAACAAATAATGAAGATGAAATACTTTGTGGATCTTAAGGTGGTGGAACTCAAGTCGAAGATGGCTAAATAGGTTGAAAAGATGGAGAAGAATTACACTTTGTTGCATAGCAAAGTTGATGTTGTTGCAACTGCTATCAAAAAGTTGGTTGATGATAATATTGTCACACCCCAAAACCGGAACGACGGAAACGTTCGGGGGTGGAGGACATCATGTTTAATATCACAAGACATGCATCATAGTAATCAAAGTAATGAACAACCATTTCATTAGAAATAAAGTGTTTACAAAGTATGTAGTCACATAACATAGACTAGACGGTAAATAACAAAATAAGACTTGAAGCTATACTGCTCCATCTTCTGAATCCCAGTGCGCGTACCTGTCTACTGGTCTCCTGAGAATACAAGTTATTTTGAAAGTGTAGTTCAACATTTAAGCTGGTGAGTTCATAAGATTTTAGCGATGTAAGAAGTTGTAAGAAAGTTGTAGTAAGTTGTAATTTCTGTTTAGAAAGGTTCGCCTGTTCCTCCAGAAAATCCTATATTTCCTACTTTGTTGAAAGATAAGTAAAAATGACTCTACAATCCTTTCTATGAGTACTAAATGGATACAAGTTATATAAAACTCAGGGTAAACAAACAATCAGTTGTGTGTATCTATCGTAAGCCCACAACCAAACAAGGAACAGGAAGTAAGGCGGAAGACACACATCCCATTGTTTGTTAGATCATTGTTGTATATAACCCTGGCGTATTCACTTGGTACTCACGGAGTTAACTATAATAGTTCTTTTATATTTAAAGAAAAGATTCTTTAAGAAAACCCTTATTTCTTATAATAAAAATAGTAACCAAAATGGTTCCTTCTATAATCACTTAGTTTATACTAGCTATATATAATCTAATATCGAACATATAGTTAATTGTGTGGATCTACCCTAAGCCCACAACCAAACAAGGAACAAGGAATGAGGCGGAAAGCACACATCCAACTACCTATCGGATTTTAATTATATATAACCCTAATGTATAAACTAAGTTATTATAGAGTTAACCACCTAAGGTCCTTTAAGTTTATACTGGTTTAATAAAATTGATTAAACCCTTTACTGGTAAGTTTCTAGTTTTGTCTACCAAATGTTCTATTTGAAAAATATGTTTTGTACTAGAAAACGGTGTATTGAATTTGTATACTATGACCTGGCCCATACCTGGTACCCCTTATGATTACTTGGTGTATACGGAACATATATGTAGCTAAGATCGGATAGATAGTAGGTTGGGTGAGTCTGCTCTAAGCCCACAACCAAACAAGGAACAGGAAGTGAAGCGGAAAGCACACATCCTACTACCTGTCGGATCCGATTAATATATATCCCTAATGTATACACTAAGGAATCATAAAGTTAGCATTGTAGGCCCCCTTTCTACTGGATGTACTAGACTCAATTGTTCTATTTGTCGTTTGTAAAATGTAAGTTTTCCCTAGTTTATAACTATCTTAACTCGAAAATAGTTTGCATTATCTTTCAAGTGGGACTGTCACAATATGAAAGCAACGGGAAAATGTAAGTACCCAGTTGTCTTTTGAATTGACATCCTGACGTACTGATTACCTTAAAACATGTATGTTTTATTAAGGTAATAATATGATGGATAGTACCCATACTATACGCTCTCCCTGCAAGAGATTCTGGGGACCAAACACGACTTCCGCAAACAAATTGCTAGGCCACGTAAATTCACATTAAAGTTATATGATCATGTATACCCAATTTACTATCACCTTTTGTTTAAAACAATGAGTTAGTGATTATTGGTATAGTTAGATCCTGTAGTATTATCCTGCTATAGCATTTAGTATTTTCGTTCTGTTATAGTAACTTAGTATGTTCTTTGTGTTATCAGGTATAATGTATAGTATGTCTCTCTGATGTATTGTATCTACCTCCCTGTTTCTCTTTATAGTATGCCCTAGTATCTAGTATGAACTGAACCTCTAAACTATACCCCTTATAGTTTACTAGTCTTTTACTTGAACTGTTATTGAAAAGATTCATTTTACTACTAAGTTATGCTTGTACTTTAAAAACGGAGTTTTGTTAAACTATAAAGTATCGTAACTTTAAAAGAGCTTTTGAAATGTTTTGATAACTTATAAATGACATAAGCAATCTTTTGAAAGATGTTTATAACAAACATTTACACAATTATCATTGTGTTCAACTTGTATGCCCACCCCCCCCCCCCTTAAAAGCATTTAAAACAGATAAAAGATTTATTATAGGGGTATGAACTCACCTTATGTAGGTGATTCAAACGAATATGCGCGTAAGGATGAGAAGTTCCACGAATGAAGTCCCGAGACACAAATGAGTCCTAAATGACATATAATGGAATATATTGGCATGAATATAGTGTTTAGAAGCAACCACGTGCAAGAAAATACCTTGAGGGACTAGGAAACACTTAGACCAAGTGTTAGAATCACATGTGATTCCTCTAAGGGGAGTGTACGGCCACTTTGAGGAGTGTACGGCCACACACTCATGGTAATGAGTGCACAATAACATTTTCCAAGGGTAGGAAGGCTTGTGGGACGATTGCTCAACAAGTGGTGAAGTTGGAAATGCATTGTGAAGGCCCTTTAAGGGTGTTTTGAGGGGTGTATGGCCACACATGGGTGTGCAGCCGCACACACCTTGTGTTTATGAATTCTGGGCATTTTAAGGTGTTAATCTAGTTTTCTTAACAAGATCTAAGCTTAGGGAAGGAGTACTTACGATCCGAAGGCTTAAGAAGGCTCAAAATCACCAAGAACAAGTGTGTGTTCTTGGTGTTCTTGGTGAGATTTGAAGATCTAGTCTCAAGATGATTTCTAATGGATAAAATCAAAGGGTGTTACTAGGTTAAGAGGAATAACAACAAATCAAGACGGAATAAAGCTTACATTCTTGAAGATCGGGTGAAAGATTCGATGATAGTTGAGAGAGAAATCGATGTTCTGACTTGGAAACTGATCAAATGGCTTGGAAATGGAAGGGTAACACTCTTATGGAGGGGGTGTATGGCCAACATGGGTGTACGGCTACACACATGTGTACGGCCGCACACTCATGTGTACGGCCATACATTCCCTTAAATGAAGTGTAGGGCTTGATTTTGGTGCTAGAAGTGTACGCGACCCAATCCTATACTCGAGGCTTGAATGTACTGAGCTTTGAACCCTTAAACAGACTCTAAACATGGCTAAAAAGTAGTAGAAATGAGTCTGACACACTAATGGATTGAATGGCTGAACTTACAAGGCAAAGATTTTCGGGTTGTCACAAATATTGATTATTTGAACAAGCTGGAAGCCAAATTGGAAAAGGAGTCAATTTCGAAAGTTGATATTTCGAATCAATCATCAGTTTCTCAGGAGTCAATTTCTTAATTGATTTCGACCATTGAGACTAATATCAAAGAAGAGGTTGCTCCCATCCTTGAGTTGGTTCTTCGATTACCAACGGATGCTCCACGTGCTGAGCAAGTGTCACAAGGAAGAGATAAAGGATGTGGAGGTGTTGGGTCTTTGAAAGATTTTGAGAAAGGAGTTGTTGTTGGAAAAGTGATTTCAACTCAAATACCGACTTTGCTTCCTATTTCGATGACCACAACTTCAACAACAACAACAACAAGACCAATAACAAAAGGTATCATAATAAATGAAGGAGTTGGAGGTTCAATTTCAAGTTCTGTGCCACCACCTTCGAAACATGACCAAGGTGATAAAGGAAAAGATATCTCAGTGGCTCCTTCAGAAGAAGAGCAAAAGAAGCAACAAGCTCTAGAAATCGAAAAGCAAAGGAAAATTAACAGCACAATGAGGCGAAGACAGAATGACCCATATGGCTTGAATAAGGGTGATCCCAACAGGCAGTGGTGTTACGAAACGATAGAGGAGATTGTTTTGATTGGGTTGGATGACTATTTTTGCAAAGTGCCTAAGAAGATCTATGATGTTGAGAACACAGATTTCAATCAACTTGACTTCCCAATAAATCATATGGTGTTCACATCTTCCTAGCTCAAGATAGATGAAAACTTCAAAGATAAAGAAGAATTTAAAAGATTGAAGATACGCGTTCATGTAGTCTTGGGGAAAAATGAAGAAGAAGTATGGTCATCATTAAAGATTGTGAAGGTGATGACTATTATGCGAGAAAATTTGTTTGAAGGCATTCTGCAAAATTTTCGATATGTGGTCTTAAGAGCAAACAATGTTGTTTGTGAGTTCTCGATTGCTAATTTCCCACAGATGAACTTAAATGACTTGGTCACTGTGACAAGGATTTTAAGTAATGTGGATGTTTCGAAGTTGACAGAAACCAACAAGGATGACTTTATCATTGGTTTTGCTCATATCAAGGTTTTCATCGACAACTATTATGATTGCCATGCAATTCCTAATATTGAGTTGGCTTTAGTTGTCAATAAGCCTTCGAAAGTTCCTCAATCTCTGTTGAAGGGGAAGATCAGTATTGACAAGTATGAAGATGGGGAGATTAGACATCAACCGCTTGGGGTTATATTTTGTGGGAAGAATAAGAATGGAAGGTTGACAAAAATCTTGTTTCAAGTTAGTGATTTAGAGAGGTATATGAATGTTCAGTATACCAATCTCCTTATTTGAATCAACAACTGCAAGAGAAATGAAGTTGAAGAAAAGTTAGAGATTTAAAAGACAAGTTTATGGTATATGGAGGTTCGCAATGTACTTCTACAGACTTTGAAGCTTATGGCGTAATTTCGACTACTTTCACTAAAAGGGAGATTATAGGGGTCGAAATGTAGATAGTTAGGAGTTGAAATACATTGAGTCTGTAAGGCTTCGAAATCCAAGTGGTTTCGACTCTATATGTATTTACAAGGCACATTTCGAATTAGAATCTAGAATATATAGTCCCTGTATTTTTTGTAAGTCTGTAATACCCTATGAATAGGGTAAGTATTAAAGTCGATTTTTTTGGTGATCTTCAAGTTTGTAAACACTCTTAAACTCTTGTACTCTTTAGAGACTAAATACGAGACAATCAGATCTTATTTACACAATGTGATCTTTTTGTTTTATTTGATTGATTACGTATTCGTTACTCGATTCTAACTCACATTATTGATAGTGTTCTAGGTGTTTATCCCAAGGAAATAAAATGAGGGCATTTCTACTGATTAGAACGTAAATCATACCAAGTAAGATTTAATTCATCCTTTATTATCATTAAGGCTTTAGAGAGTTTTTACCAGTTTGTATCTCAACTTTATATTTCAAAGTTTCAACCAAGATTTCAGAAATATGCTTTACCATATAAAATATAATTATAACTACTGTAGTTGTTAATAAAGTTGATTTCGTGTCTTGTGCTAAATTCAGACATTCATTAGAAGGGAAGTCAGACATCACAGTGTATAGTCCCTTAATAATTTATTTTCTCTACTAATTAGTGAAAATATCATTAGGAATCTTTTATATATAAATAATATTCGCATATTTCAAATAAACTACATTATTTGTCTTCAAAGATCCCTTTCTTGAAGTTAGAATATGTGAATGTTATACATATAATAAAGATAACAATATTAAAGATGAGTTCAATTCAAAATAAGTTTAAGTCAAAAGTACTTTGCATATAGAATTTTTTATTTATAAAACATTGATAGTTTTTAGGATCCAAGTTGCAAAACAAATAAATGGTTAGGTATCCTTTATCCCATCCACTTGAATCCAACTCGATAGATATCTATTATCAATTATATCTTACGTATATAATTCCTAGATTTATGGGATTGCAAATAATAAATTTAATTAGATATGTTTGATCTCATCTATGCATCAGGACTCTTTTGCTTAGGTATCCTTTATCACAAAAGAATTCCCATCGAATCATCCAATTTGAAAAACTTATGTAATCGACCTATAACTTGGTTATAGAAATCACGAAGACACCTCGGCCATCAAAAGATAACACTAAGCGGTAATCTATCATTTATCTCACTAGTGCATACACGAGATGTGCGAGTGTTCTTCAAATTGGATTGCATAGAGTTTGTATAAGTTACAAAAATCACCATTTTAAAACTTATAATTGAGTATTTAAAAATTTGTCGTTATTAACATTTTTATAAAACTGATTTTTATTTTAAAATAATAACTTATTACATCTTATGTTCACATTATAAATTTTGAAAACTAAACTTCATCTGATGTTTATTTTGTCCAAAATTATTTTAGCATGTGAAAAACTAATTTATCAACCATGCATAATAATTGCATAAAAATAAACAAGACAAGCATGCATAAGACATATGTGCATAAACATAACCAACCAATCATATTTATTTCAACCAACACAAAAGATGTTAAGTCCATTCCTAAAGGAACATTTAAAGGGACCAAAAATCATATATTAATGGTGTTGTAGAAGCTCCCATTTGAGAAAACATTCATTGCTTGAAAAATATTGGAAAAACTTCTTGAATGTAATAATTCAGCAACTGTCGCGAAAAGTCTAACCGCCCTTAAGGAACAACTTTAGGGACAGTTTACAGAAAATGTCACTAATTTCCCCAGCACACTTATTAACTTCGAAAATTGTCTTTTTGTCTTCAAAAATGGGTCCATCTTCATTTCTTTTTACATTTTTGTACAAATAAATTATTTCTAAAAACTAATCTATTACTTATAAAAATAAACCAAGAAAACTAATTTTTTACATACCATATGAATAAATAAATTATTGCAACCATTTTTAACAAAACAACAAACACAACAACACAAAGGTTCCTTAGCTAGTTTATGCACATCATACATATCAACAACATACACATAAAACAACCTTTGTTTTTCTAAGACAATTTTAAATGAAAAAATATGCATGAAAACTTTTTTCATTAAAGTAACTATTATAAAGTTGTCATAGAAAATATATGTATAAATTCATTTTCTTACAAAAACAAGTTATCCATATTTTCCGAAAACTATGATCTCCAAAAATCATAAAATCTTACCAAACTTGCAAGGTGGCTCTGATATCAATTATTGCGTTTTTTTTATTCAAAATTAGTTTCAAAAACACAATTTTAGCAACGGAAGACTTGAGTATTTTTGAACAATTATAAACTAGTTATAACCCACCAATGATCTTCTTGCAAAGTTTAGAAAGAAAAAAACCAAAGAAGAGGAAGAACATAACAACCTTTGTAGCCTTTGAATCGTCAAGAGGAGGTTAGGAAGTTGATGAAGAATATATGAACCTTTAATACACCAACATGAAACCAACTTGATGTAAGATCCTAGTCTTGTAAAACTCTTAAGCTCTTAAGTTTTAAGTTCATACCCAAGTATGGTTTGAGGAGAGCATGTTGAAGTAAGTTCTAACATTTGGAAACAAGAGAATTAGAGAAAAGAAAGTGGATGATATGTTTTTTCAAGTATATGAAGAAAGAGTTCTTGAAAGCCCCTTTACATGCATTCCTTGTCCATAAGGTCTTCACCTTTTTGTCCTACCATGCTCCTAGCTCTTTACTTTAATCATATTGTCCATACATGCCTTTTTATATGTGTATTATTTTCATTAATTATCAAAATCTAGGATCCAAGTTGCAAAACAAATAAATATTTAGGTATCCTTATCCCATCCATTTAAATCCAACCCGGTAGATATCGATTATCAATTATATCTTACTTTTATAATTCCTAGATTTACAGGATTGCAAATAACAAATTTAATTAGATATCTTTGATCTCATCTATACATTGAGACTCTCTTGCTTAGGTATCCTTTATCACAAAAGAATTCCCATCAAATCATCCAATTTGAAAAACTTATGTAATCGGCCTATAACTTGGTTATAGAAATCGCGAAGACACCTCGGTCATCTAAAGATAACACTAAGAGGTAATCTATCATTTATCCCACTAGTGCATACACGAGATGTGCGGGTGTTCTTCAAATTGGATTGCACAGAGTTTGTATAAGTTACAAAAATCACCATTTTAAAACTTATAATTGAGTATTTAAAAATTTGTCGCTATTAACGTTTTTATAAAACTGATTTTTATTTTAAAACAATAACTTATTACATCTTATGTTCACATTATAAATTTTGAAAACCAAATTTCATGTGATGTTTATTTTGTCCAAAATTATTTTAGCATGTGAAAAACTAATTTATCAACCACGCATAATAATTTCATAAAAATAAACAACACAATCATGCGTAAAACATATGTGCATAAACATAACCAACCAATCATATTTTTTTCAACCAACACAAAAGATGTTAAGTCTATTCCTAAAGGGACATTTAAAGGGACCAAAAATCATATATTAATGGTGTTGTAGAAGCTCCCATTTGAGAAAACATCAATTGCTTGAAAAAGATTGGAAAAACTTCTTGAAGGTAATAATTCAGCAACTGTCGCGAAAAGTCTAACCGCCCTTAAGGAACAACTTTAGTGATAGTTTACAGAAAATGTCACTAATTTCCCCAGCAAACTTATTAACTTCGAAAATTGTCTTTTTGTCTTCAAAAAATGGCTCCATCTTCATTTCTTTTTACATTTTTGTACAAATAAATTATTTCTAAAAACTAATCTATTACTTATAAAAATAAACCAAGAAAACTAATTTATTTAATTTATTACATACCATATGAATAAATAAATTATTACAACCATTTTTAACATAACAATAAACACAACAACACAAAAGGTCTTTAGCTAGTTTATGCACATCATACATATCAACATACACATAAAACAACCTTTGTTTTTCTAAGACAACTTTAAATGAAAAAATATGCATGAAAACTTTTGTCATAAAAATAACTATTATAAAGTTGTCATAGAAAATATATGTATAAACTCAATTTCTTACAAAAACAAGTTATCCATATTTTCCGAAAACTATGATCTCCAAAAATCATAAAATCTTACCAAACTTGCAAGGTGGCTCTGATATCAATTATTGCGTTTTTTTATTCAAAATTAGTTTCAAAAACACAATTTTAGCAACGGAAGACTTGAGTATTTTTGAACAATTATAAACTAGTTATAACCCACCAATGATCTTCTTGCAAAGTTTAGAAAGAAAAAAACCAAAGAAGAGGAAGAACATAACAACCTTTGTAGCCTTTGAATCATCAAGAGGAGGTTAGGATGTTGATGAAGAATATATGAACCTTTAATACACCAACATGAAACCAACTTGATGTAAGATCCTAGTCTTGTAAAACTCTTAAGCTCTTAAGTTTTAAGTTCATACCCAAGTATGGTTTGAGGAGAGCATGTTGAAGTAAGTTCTAACATTTGGAAACAAGAGAATTAGAGAAAAGAAAGTGGATGATATGTTTTTTCAAGTATATGAAGAAAGAGTTCTTGAAAGCCCCTTTACATGCATTCCTTGTCCATAAGGTCTTCACCTTTTTGTCCTACCATGCTCCTAGCTCTTTACTTTAATCATATTGTCCATACATGCCTTTTTATATGTGTATTCTTTTCATTAAATAAATGAAAGCCACATGCCTCTTATTCTCTCTCTTATTCAAGGCTAGGAAGAGAAAAAAAAGATGACAAAAGTTTATACAATTTGTAAACTCTTTTATAAAATATAAACTTTGGCTTTTGGCTAAAAGACAAAAGTCTTTCTAGTCCAAAATGTTGTACATGACTTAATAAATCATACCATATAAATTATATAATGTTATTTGCTAATGAAAATTATTATTTTCATCAAATAAATCATTTCCAATTTAATTATAAGTCATATTTAAGCATCTAAAACATTCTCAAGATTTCTCTCTCTCTCTCTCTCTCTCTCTCTCTCTCTCTATATATATATATATATATATATATATATATATATGTGAAACAGAAAATGTTAGTATTCACAAAGTTTATCCAACTCAAGTTTTTCGAATCTACTTAACAAAGTTCCTTCATTTTCTAAAGCATAAAAGTCACATTAGTGCTAAAGGACCTTGTTATTATAAGTGATTGGATTAGATTGAAACTTTAGTATTTGGATATTAGAACAATATAAACAACATATATTGTAGTGAGTTGATATATTGGATATAGTTGTTTCATTAAATAATTGATGTGCTCTATTTTAGCATGTTTAATCCTTGAATAACAGGGTTATTCTAAATGTTAATAGTCTTTCATAGTTGTGGGAGAACTTATGAGGTAAGACTAATATGAATGTATTGGTTGATTTTTAGGGAGATGAAAATAGCAAAGAGCTGCTACCAACTTCATAGGTACTTGATTACAGAATAAGTATTGGGCATGATCCACATCAAGATCACTTCATGGACCGTAGTCATGACTAATGTTTAATAAAGGTAGTATCCTTGTATTCTTCGACCTAAGATACATATTGGGGACTTAAGTATAGGGAAATATTTTGTTTTCACATGGTTCAACGTTTTTCGTAAATACATAACTATAAAGACCATTATTGGGTACAATACGAACTATG
This sequence comes from Lactuca serriola, assembly GCF_051521515.1. Taxonomy (NCBI): domain Eukaryota; kingdom Viridiplantae; phylum Streptophyta; class Magnoliopsida; order Asterales; family Asteraceae; genus Lactuca; species Lactuca serriola. The sequence continues at coordinate 332,210,631 of NC_136411.1, forward strand.
CAAGAGGCGTATGTAGTCTGAAAGGGATTTTTTCCTCTTATTCGTTGAGAGTTAGACATCTAATGCCTTACTAGAAGTTGAAAACCATACGAGATTGAGTATGATATATGTCCCATGCTCAACTTGATCTTTGTGACAAAGTAAATAATTGATACCAAACTGATATGTGTATTTTCATATATATTTTTATACACTTTATCTTAATATTTTGGCCTTATTTATTCTATTTTAGAACTAAAAAGTACTCATAATGCTTTGAATTATGTTTTGCAGCTATTCGTTGCCGATGAACCACAAAAGAAAAAACTAAAGCGGAAGCCGGACTTAGAAGCTAAAAGAAATCAAAGTTGCTGAAAAAGTGAGTACGCCCCGCGTAAGGAAATAGTACGCGCCGCGTACACCTTTGCACCGGATAAACTTGATCGCGTGATTATCTTGAGTACGCGCTGCGTAATTCTAAGTACGCCCAACGTACTTAGGTCGGCCACAAAGATTATAAATATCGATTTTTAGCTAACCAGGGAAGAGGATTCGATTTCTAACCTAATTTAGTCGACAATTAACTTCTGTTAAGCCGTTTTGAGGGTCTAGAAGGCGGCCGGAAGGCCGTTAAGCTAACGGGAGCAGAGATCGGAAGGATTCGAGAGCGGATACATGTTGATTATCATATGGTTTGCTGACGTGACCATGTTTAGCATTCTATTGTGGTACTTTTCTGTATTTAGTTTCTGATTTAGGTGTAAAAACCTTTTACTTTGTGTTTATGATTGAATGAAGCTTTGATTATTAGACTAATTGCTATATTAAATAGTTTATTTGTGTTTAATTTATCTTGTCAAGCTTGTTTAAAGATCCTCATGTGTTAATGATGATTATTTTCTGTTAATTGTTAAGTGAATTGAGTTGCTTGAACATCTGCTTGATTTGCTTGTCTCTTATGATTTTTGATGACCATTGAGATTATAAGACTAGAGATAACGAATGTGAAACTAGAATTAACTTGAGAATAAGTAAGTTAATGTGTGAGCCTTGTTTGATGACCATCAACAAGAGGTTGATTAAATTTCTACATTGATTAACTATATTTACAAGTCTTGCTTGATACGAACTGAACACTAGGAAGCATGTTAGTTTAATCAACTGATCACTGTTTGAATTGACTTGTTTGCTAAAGGATTAGTTATAGTGAACGCGAATCTAATCATTTTAGGAATCGGTGAACATTGAATAAATGAATTTGTGTATGCAATTGTCTATGTTTTAAGGTGTAATTTATCTAAACCCAAGTACCTGAAGAAATGTGCTTTCCTGTTAGTTTATCGAGAGTTGTTAATTGATTTATTAAACCATTTTATTATTTTCGTGTAACCTGTAACCTATAATCAAATATATTAAATTAATCCACCGTTCCCTGTGATCGACACCCGACTTACCTAAGCTATACTGTAATCTGACTAGGTACACTGCCTATAAGTGCATAGATAGTCTAAGTTTGTTAGGTTATAAATATTAAAATTAGTGGGTACTTTTGTGCACATTAAGTTTTTGGCGCCGTTGCCGGGGAACGACTTGTCATTAATTTATTTTATTTGATTATTCGTTATTTGTTTTTTTAGTTAGTTTTTAGTTAGTTTTTATTTTTAGTTTGATTTTCGATGATATCATTTCACTTGTCGGGAAGGTTCTTGTTTTTATTTTGCAGGAATTTGGGATTGTACACATTGCTTGACTTTACTTTTTGCATGGGTTTCGGGAATGAAAGCGACTAGGGAATTCTTGACCTGCTTAGCCTACTACTTTGTTGATTTGTCCAACTCAATCCATGAGGCGTAGTATAGCAAGGCGTATTGTGGTGGTTAAGTGGAAGACCGAGCTCTTGCTGTTCTTGACTAGTTAGGTCACTTCTTGTTCCGCTTTTAGCTAAAGGTGCAAGGAAAACAAAGGAAATATTCTAACGGGTCCCGAAAGTGGGTGTTTTCGCAAACCAATTCTTGCATGCAAAAGGTTTTGATCAACCATTGTTGTTTGATCTTGACAAAGATAAGTGATTATGACATCTCAATTTTTTTTTCACTCATCGTGAAGTCATCATTAGCTTAAGAAATTAAAAAGAAAAAAAAATACATAGGTTTTAAGTCCCTAGATGAAATGATTAAAAAGAAAAGGAAATTCAATTAAAAGAAGAAAGGAAAATTTAATTACGCCCCGCGTATGTTTAATTACGCCATGCGTAATAAGACCCGAATCGTGGATGAACATCTCAGGGTGTTGGGGTTACGCCCCGCGTACCCTTTTGTTACGCCCCGCGTAAAGCAACGACCAGGTATATCTCTTGACCCGTTGACTTCTTCTTTATTCTTTTCACATCCCCTATCTCGCACACGAACTGTGACGGCAACTCCCTTCCAATAATCTCGATTCTTTATCGTTTCTTGTCAAATCCAACACACAAGTAAGTATTTCAGTTACTCTATGTTATGGATTTGTGTTTAATCGATGGAATAAGCTGCATTTAGCTTTTGCTTGAAATCTAGGGTTTATATATTTCTCGAATTAGGGCCGATTTCGCAATTATATGTGTTGATTAGGGCTTGAATGGACCGATTTCAGTTAATAAACTAAATCCTAGGACCTAATTTAGTCTAATTTCCGTCCCACAATGCCGGTTTAAACTCGGGAACATACGCCTAGCGTACCCCTGTTGACTGCGAGATCTTGACTGATTTCGAGTTCTTTGACTACTTTATGCAGTTTCCCTGATTAAGTGGTTGTTAATTTTAAATAGTTACGAGATTATGGGAATGGATTTCTAAAGATGGTCCCGATTCTAGCTTACAGCCTTTGGACCACGACATGTTAACATTCTGTTGCCCCTGCTGTGTTTATTTTTAAGTTGGGTTATGATTTTAGCACAAGTAAAGTAACCGGGACGTAGATCTGTGGAACCTGGACGTACGCCCAGCGTAATGTCCCTACCCAGCTTCATTTTTTTTTGGTTTAAAAATCTATTAATGCTGCCATATTTTGTTGGTTTTGTGTTATGTGTTAATGTGTGTAGATTATGGCTCGAAGGGCACAAAGAACCAACCCTCCCGAGGATGTGACCGATCATCGTTTTTTACAATTTCCGCAAACGCTGAACGATGCTACCCGGGCGCGTTATGTCACCAACTTGAGCTTGCTTCTCACAAAGGAGATTGATATTGCATCCTCATTTGATTGGGAGTTGGCTACCAGGACTGGACTTGTTGCATTGATCCAGGAGTTTTTGCAATATACACACTCGGACGCGAGTGGTGTGGAATTGTTTGTGTGTCAGGGATGGGCGCGTTTGTTCAGGATCCAGGAGCCTGTGTATCGGGAGTTTTTGCTGGAGTTCTACGCTACAGTTTCCTATGATCCTAGGAAGCCACTCGATGACAGGACAGCCTTTGCTTTCAGACTGGGAGGAGTGAGCCGGGAATGCAGCGTGATAGAGCTTGCGACTCGGGTGGGTATTTACACAGCCGACGAGACGAGGAGTGTCCACTTCCCGGCATTCCTTGCTGACTGTCTCACGGAACGGCCAGCGGACTATAATGAGAACACATTTTGGGCCGAGATTACGGGAGGAGTTTATACACCATCTACCGCTCGAGGGGGGATGATTCGGTCCACTACATACCGAATGTTGCACCGGTTGATTTCTATGTCTCTCACTCATCACAAGAATAGTGAGAGAGTGCCTTCGACAGACCTGTATTTCCTATGGGCACTAGTTACTCCAGGGAGGCACCTGAACCTTCCAGTTGCTTTAGCTGCATACTTGGGACGGAGGGCCAGGGGACTTAGGGGAGATAGCCCGATATGCGGAGGGCATTTTATCACACGGTTAGCTCGATCATACCAGTTGATGACACGTGAGATCATGAGATCGATGGTGTTTCACGACATGAGGCCGATGAGTCTTCAGCTATTGGATTCGATGCGCGTATTAGAGCGGGGTGGTGATGGTGTTTTGAGGGTTCGAGCAGATGATGAGGCAGATGAGGAGGGTGTTGCCGAGCCACAGCCGAGACGGGTCCAGCGGCGTCGACCTGCTCCTCAGGGAGCGCAGCAGGGACCTGAGCGGGAGATTGATATGCGCTATCTGGCTCAGGGCATTGACCGTCTTAGCGAGTATGTTGCACATGTGGACATGCAACAGCGGTGGTATGGGAATGCGTTGAACGCATTCTTTGCCCATCAGGGGTTTCAGTATTCGGTTCCCTTTCCACCACCATTCCAGTCACGATTTCATGGGGCCGCTACTTCTGGGACACAGCCACATGATGATGGAGATGACGAGTGATCCTTTTTATTTTGTTTTATTTGTTTTGTGTTATTTTTAGTTTAGTTTAGTTTTTAGTATTTGGTATGTAATTAAACTTTGATTTAGTTTGTTTTTCATGTTGATGCTCTTTGGTTGTTTAGATTTCTGCAGAATTTTCGCCCTTAGGAAGCTGGCAGTAAGTTCAGCAGCTAGGTCCGACTGTTGCTAGAGAGAGCGGTATGAGAGTTGAAGATTATAGTCGAGACCCATGATTTGTCATAAGTGTGGGGTGCATATTTATTTCGTGAGCAATCGTTTTGAAGATTGGCATTGTTACGATGTTTTGACTCTTATGATATGGATGAGCAGTTTCCATACTATAGAGTTTTATTTCGACGCGAGGAAGAAGTATCGTCCCGGTTGCCATGACATGGTTGACATTTTCCTATGTCATGGGGGATTTTTCATCGCGAGTAGAGGATGTCATTCTCGACGAGACGACGTGGTCGACACTTTCCCACGTCATGGTTACTATACTTTGCATTTATTTGCAATATTTTGCACCACATTTTTGAAGATGGCGGTCTTGATTTTATTTTTCGGCAAAATTTGAAGCAACTTGTAGCAGCCCCATTCGATCTCGCCACAACTATCCAGGGGAGTCTGTTCCTTTTTCTCCTTTTTTATGTTCTTAATTTGTTTTAGCATACAATGAGGGCATTGTATGAAATAAGTGTGGGGTAGGGGATCGGTAAAAGTAAATTAAAATTAAGAGAAAAAAAAATGAAATTGCTAGAATTTGGAAAATTTAAAAATTTTAAAACTTGAAATAATAGTTTAATTTAGAAAAATCTAGTGATAATGTTGCTAATATTGTATGAAATGATCCGATGAGAACTCAAATGTTTAGTTGAGCCAATATACGTTATAGTGCATTTGTGGTCTCCCTTATTTTAGTGAAATCATGGAACAAAAACACAACCCCGCTTGGTTTGAGGAATGCAATATGTTTAGCAGCCTAAACCTGAAATGTATCCAGGAAAATTATTATCATTAACCAATAAAGGTTGAGGTTGAGCGCCTCTGCTTAAGCATGTAGGATTTGAGTGAAAAAAGTGAGTTACATGAAAAAAAAAAAAAAAAAAAAAGAGAATTACGGAAAAAGTTTGAAGAATTTTGGAGCAAATAAAGTAAAGATCAAAAGATCAAAATCCTGAAGAAATTCAAAAAGTTGAAGATACCAGAAATCAATTCAAATAAGGTGTTGAATTCAAAAAAATCAAAGATCAAATTGCCAAAGAAATGAAGAATTCAAATAAAGCTCCATAGTGGTATCGGAAAGTTGTAATTTTCTAGAATATGTATGCTTAGGTTGCTCAACTAAAAATACCTTGAGGTTAGGAGGTTTTCTGCGGATGGATTCGGAGGGTTGCATAAAATGAGCATTGTTCGGAAAAAGTGGGTGAGTGTTTATGAAGATTGTGAGTATTTAAAATATGGGGGGGTACTTTAGGAAAATATTAGACACAAATGTACGCGTTGAGGTCTTGGCATAATGGCTGAGTTTTAAATGGATTGTTTAGTGCAATATTGGTAAAATAAAAGCAAATTTGCTTGGGGGCAAGCAAAGGCTAAGTGTGGGGTATTTTGATATGTGTATTTTCATATATATTTTTATACACTTTATCTTAATATTTTGGCCTTATTTATTCTATTTTAGAACTAAAAAGTACTCATAATGCTTTGAATTATGTTTTGCAGCTATTCGTTGCCGATGAACCACAAAAGAAAAAACTAAAGCGGAAGCCGGACTTAGAAGCTAAAAGAAATCAAAGTTGCTGAAAAAGTGAGTACGCCCCGCGTAAGGAAAGCATCAATTGTAGCCTTGAGCTCCGACAATTCGTTGTTGATAAGATGACACTCCTTTGTGTGTTGTTAGGGGCAATAGTCTATTGCTAGACGCCAACTACTGTCTATTTCAATTTGTAATGAATCTTTTGCAAGTGGGAAATTGTTGGATCTATATGCTTAAGAGACATTACGGAATGACATTTACTAATAACATATGATCTTATGGGGCCACACCTTAATAAGGTTGGCACATATTGGATATTTATTATTAATATGATTATTGATAAATATATTTAACTCTTGTATTTAATTAGGAAAAATTATAATTTTATGAAAATAATATGTTTAGGGGTTATAACTAGTTATTGAATCATATTGTATGATATAATATGTAATATACAAGTTTTTTTAGCATATTGGATATCACTAGCAATCATAAGCTATTTAAAGAAGAGTGTTTAACACCTCATGGTCCCGCCATGGACAACCTATGACCATACCCACCCAAAGCATGGTTATGCTTGCTTGTTTGACCTTTATTATACATGAAAAGCCTATTACTTGCCATACCTTAGTATTAAATGAAAGTATGGTCTCTAGGAATTGTATGTGTATATATAAGGAGCTAAAGGTTTCCATTTGTTGGTTGCTTGTTCCTTTGGAGAACCAAAATTGTAGCCTCTCTTTCGCTCCCCCTTTTTCTCTCTTTTGAAGGCTAGTTGCAAGTATAAGTGGTGTAGAAGTCTTTTTCCTTTAGTGTGTAATTGTGTTAACTACCTAAAGGCTTAAGAAGTCTCATATACAAAAGGGAACTAGCATTCCAAAAGTGTCTTACTCTTAATGGTGGATACTTGTAGACACGTTTAGGCTTCTTGTTCTTTGTTATCTTCATCAACTCCCAAATTTCAAGTGGGATCAAAGGTTCCAAAGGTTGTCTTCTTAACATCCTTGTGCTGTCATAATATTTCTAATATCGTGTAAATGGATCATTGGTGATTTTGTTAAAATGATCATAAAATAAACTAGTTATTTTTAAAGTCTTTCGTTTGCTGCATAAAATTATTTTATAAAAAAGATCATTTTTAGATTCTCAAAACCCATCAATTAAAACTTGTCAATTTAGTTCTTTCAAAAGTATTTAAGTAAACAACTAGGTTCACAAAGCTTTCTTCCTAAACTGGGTTTGTTGAACTCATTTTAGATGTAGCAAAGCTTTCTTCTAAATTCACTCGAATGTAATGAAGAAATGATGAAAGCAAGGGATGTATAGTGAAAAAAATTATGAAATGTGTCTCTGGGATGTAATTTATTTAGTCCAGAATGTATGATGACATTCGAAAATGTATGAAGTCAATTCTAAATAGATCTGACTCTTATACTGCCAAATTTTGGAATACATTTACATCAACTCTCAAACTCTAGAACATGTATCACTAATATGAAATAACATGTTTCGGAGTAAGTGATTATTTTTCAAATTCCATAAATAAAAGATTATTTTTATTAATTAACTCGTTTATATGAGTAAGTTTAATCAATATCTCTTTATTTAATTATAAATTGTTGCTTATTTGTAATTAATAAGAAAGTATATACCACTTTCCTTTCATATGTTACATATTTTCAACCTAGAAAATTTTCAAACTCAACAACGTGATGAATCTTTAACGCAAACACTATATTATCAACATGCCTCTTTGTCAAAGTAAATATCGACAAAGTATCTGATACATTATCGTAGTACTTGTAGAAGTCATCGACAAATACATTATTAGATGAACACTATCGTTGAACAAATTATTAATATTGGCAAATAAATATGAGTTTGAATATATATATATATATATATATATATATATATATATATATATATATATATATATATATATATATATATATATATATATATATATATAGAGAGAGAGAGAGAGAGAGCTAGGTTCAAATATTTCTAGCAACTATTGTGTTCCTAAATGCACCAATCACAATTTAACAAATAATTAAATAATTAATTAAATCAAAAAGGGTATTATAGTAATCTTTGTATAATTCATTATGGAAGATATTTAATATTCCTGATATCATGCAAGGGACGATGATAAATTTAGAACATTAGCCCTGAATCTGATCCACCGCTTCTGCTTCTTCTTCTACAGTCGGCGGATCCAAAAGGGGGGATAGACTCTCATCTCACAATCGATGATGGACTCTGGAGTTCAATGAGGCTGAAGAAGGGGATGCGGAGGAGCAGTGGCGCTGCTGTGGGGTCTGTGAATGCGAGTGAGAAGTGAGGAGCGAACGGGGAGGGAATCTGGTGGTGTTTGTGATGGTCGGTGCTTGGTGATGTCTTTTGATGGGGAAGAGGTAGATGAGGGCATCACTCCCGGTGATTGCAGGTACGTGGACGAAGGTATGCTCCGACAGCCTCCTGTTCTTCTTCCTTTGGTCCGGTAATCCAACAACTAGGGGGAGAGAATGGCAACAAAAGACTGAAATTGGGAAGTGTTTGTTTTTCTTTTTTTGTCAGGATAGGAAAAACACGAAAATGGGGTTGTTGGCCATTGACACAGAAGGGAGAAAGGAAGCAGCAAAACAACAAGTTTGAGGGGGACAAGGGTCTCGATTCTCGACTAATTGAAGTAAAAGGAAGTTAACAAAAGCATCCATGGCCAACAGGTGATCTTCTTCTTCATCTTATTTTGATTTGAATCCATGGAAATTTTGATGTTTAGGTTTCCCTGAAAAAGTTTATGATAATGGTTGTTTGGGTTTCGGTATTTGACAGGGGAATCCATGTGTGTTTGTTTCTTGAATTCATGACTGGGAATGAATGCAGATATGTGTTGCTGATTCAATCCCAGGTCTTGAATTCTGTAATTTATTCTGTTAGAATTTAGTTATATAAATGTATTCTGTTAGAATGTCTGAGAATAATTGTTAACAACAAGTATATTTGTTTAACTGTTATGAATTTGTGATACTTTATGGTTGACTTTATAGTCTCTACTACATTATATCAGAATTTATAGTTTTTATTTCTACTATATTCTGTCAAACTTTATAATCTTAAATACATTCTGTCAGAATTTATAGTTTTTATTCCCTTAGAATGCATTGAATTTTTAAATTTTGAAACTTGATTATATTTTCTTTGTGAATTTAGGTTTTGAAAAGGCTAACATTGATGTGGAGAAGGAAGAAAATATATATATATATATATATATATATATATATATATATATATATATATATATATATATATATATGTGTGTGTGTGTGTGTGTGTGTGTGTGTGTGTGTGTGTGTGTGTTTTAAAAAAAAATTAGTTTTATTATCCAAAAAAGGTTGCGGCACAATTTGTTACTACTTTACCCCACTACATCTATGTAAAATTTTGTGCTTAATTATGATGTCTAAAAATAAAATTGCCTATTTAAAATAAAACCAATGAGGATGATAAAAAATACTGAAGGGATTAAACTATTGAAAATGATAACGGATAGATAAGGGCTGAAAAATAAAAACTTTTGGTTACTAGTTACTACACTCAATACAAAAGTGAAAGGACGAAAATGTTATAAAAGTTATTTTCAGGGAGCAAAAACTCTATAACGATTTTGAGAACACATGTGTGTAAGCTTTAACAAATTGCAGGGACTCGAGATGTAAATTACCCTAATTCTAAGATTCATTTAACCATATTAATGTTTAAATTAAGCGTTGAAAGTCACCGGCAAAAGTGGATGTCAACCGGCAGTGGGCCAACTTGTCTTGCCACAGTCCCGCAAAATACTGTGGCCCTACACAGCTACCACCTCTCTTGTCCCCACCATTTTTTATTTTTTATTTTTTATTCTGTTTACCTATTTGTGCTTTGTTATCCACAATTTCCCTTTAACCTTTAATTTTTTTTGTAATTTATGATCATGTATTATAAAACGCAAAGTATTTTATGTTAAAAATACAAGAATTATCCATAACCAAATTTAATTTATATAATTTATATATAATTAATATAAGAGCATACGTGATTTTTAACTTTATATACATATAAATTTTTGTAATTCATGAAAAAGCTAAAGTATTTTATGTTAAAAACACAATAATTATCTAGAACCAAATCTAATTTATATTAGAAATTGCTTTCTATCATTTTGCATGGACGTACTAGAGGTTTGCTTACAATGTTTTATTCATATAAAATAAAAATACAACTATTCATCATTTGATTGTTTTGTGTGTACGTTTTTTCGGGGGACCAAACTTGCCGATATACAAAAGTATTTGGACCAAATTGTCAAACATGGCAATATACAAAAGGGGTGAAAATTATCATTGTTCAAATTTGAGGGGATAAAATTGTCATTTTACAAAATAGGTGGAAAGTGTCATTTTATAAAGTAAAAGGCTGGAAAGTGCCATTTAACGGATTAAGAGGATGGAAATTGCCAATGTACGAAAGTCTAAGGACCAAATATGCCAATTTTATAATTTTTCATGGTCAAAATATGAAATAAAAAAATAGTTTTGTAGCCAAAATGTAAAATAAGAAATTTCTGTACCCAAATTATAAAAACACAAAACTATAATATTGCTTTTTATCATATATAATAATATAAAAACATATTAACTTTTTATATAAGTTTACTTTTAATATAAACTAGCAAAGAACTCTACTAAAATAGCAAAGAACTCGTGGCTATGCCGTTTTTGGGGTAATATGGGAAAAATCGTTAAACTTAAAAAAATATGTGTTAAAAGTGTAAATCACCACAAATAGGAGAAAAAGTCGACAACCTCTAAAATTAGATGTTAAAAGTGTACAACAACCAAAAGAAGGGACACTGGTGGAGAAAATCCAAAAATATTGTGGCAATAATGTGAAAATTGCAAAAATATGGTGGAAAAATTCTAAAGGACTTTTTTTGTGTTTTTTTATGTCAAAATGTAAAAGTTTTGACTACAAGGACGAAAACGTCAAATTCATTAAAGATTTATGGAAAAAACACCAAAATATAAAACTTTTCCCTATAAGGATGAAAAGTGTCAAAGTTACTAAAGATTTGTGGCAAAACCCTAAAAACACAAAAACTTAATCAAAACACAAAAATGTAAAAGTTTTTACTTTAAGGACTAAAAGTGTCAAATTTAATAAACATTTGTGGCAAAAACCTAAAGACATAAAAGTTACTATTGTTTAGATTTAATATATATATATATATATATATATATATATATATATATATATATATATATATATATATATATATATATATATATATATATATATATAATTTTCACTAATATTGGTTTAACAAAAAATCATTATATACTTATAAAGGAAGCATTTTTCCTTGCACCACATTCATTTGAAACTCTCATCTATTTTTTCTTTCACCACATTCATTTGAAACTCCCATGACTTTTCAATTTCTTTCTAATAATAATTATAATTTGGTTAATTAGGTTAAATAAATTTCAAACCTAAAATGTAATCATATATAAACTAAATTTCAATATTAAAATAAGATATTTACTTCTACTAGTAAAGTTATGTTTTTTAACTTATAACATATTATATTTAATTTATTAGTTTTAATATATATTGTTGAATGTAAACCAATATCATTTTAAAGATACAATTTTAGAACAATTTGTATAAAATATTTAGATTATTAATTTAAATATAACATTATAGGATCAACGTAAATATAAATTTTAGGTTAACTTAAACAATCCAAAGAATATTTTGTAAATAGTTAAAAGTGATAAATTGTAGTGTCTTTCTAATAATTATTATAAATTGGTTAATAAGGTTAAATAAATACCAAACCTAAAGTGTAATCATAAATAAACTAAATTTCAATTTTAAATTAATATCTTTACTTTTACATATAAAGTTATGTCTTTAACTTTTAAAATATTATACTTAATTTATTACATTTATTATGATGTTAAATGTAAACCATTATCAATTTAAAGCTACAACTTTTGAACAATTTGGACAAAATACTTAAATTGTGAACGTAAATATAACATTACAATGTCAACTTAAATATAAATTTCAGTTCCACTTAAAAAACTAAAGAATATTTTGTAAATAGTTGAAAGTGATAAATGCAAAAACTAAATTGTAATCTCAATTTAACTAAAATATATCCTAATGATATTTTTATAATCGTTAAAAGTTTTCATATAAGTGGTTTAAAATAACTTACAATAACAATACTTAAAAATAACTCTATATAAATGATTATATTGTTACCTTTAAAATAAAATAAAAAATAATGTTTGATGTTTTAAATAGTTATAATGATAGAAATTAAAACAATAAGCAAATAAATTTTAAAAAATTATTTAACAATAACAACAAATATAAATAATATTAAACCTTAAATTATATTTAATTATATTCATATGTAACTCGCAGGTGGAAGTCATTCAAACAATTGAGATTATAAAGTTATAATAGATGTGTATGTTATTATATAATTCAAAATAATCAATATATTAAATTAGTTTAGTATACGAATTATTATATCAAATTTAACAACAACGTTATTGCTATATTTTTTTTAAAAAAACATATATTTGTAAAGACTTCAACTATATAGGTGTTTCTGCGCATTACAATGTCAACTTAAATATAAATTTCAGTTCCACTAAAAAAACCAAAAAATAGTTTGTAAAAAGTTAAAAGCGAAAAATTATAGTGATAAAAAAAAACTAAATTGTATCCTCAATTTAACTAAAATATTTTCTAAATGTATTTTTATAATCGTTAAAAGTTTTCAAATAAGTAGCTTAAAATAAATTACAATAACTATAGTTAAAAATAACTCTATATAAATGATTATATTGTTACATTTAAAATCAAAAAATAATGTTTGATGTTTTAAATAATTATAATGATAGAAATTAAAACATTAAGAAAAAAAAATTAAAATTAATTAACAATAACAACAACTATAAACAACATTAAACCATATATTATATTTAATTTTATTCATGTGTAACTCGTGGGTAGAAGTCATTCAAACGATTGAAATCACGAAGTTATAATAGATGTATATATTTTCATATAATTCAAAATAATCAATATATTATATGAATTTAGTATAAAAATTATTATATCAAATTTAACAACAACGTTATTGTTATATTTAAGAAGAAAACATATATTTGTAAAGACTTCAACTATATAGGTGTTTCTACGCAACGCACAGGCATTCGCCTAGTATTATTATAAATGCATCCAAATCCTTATTCTTGATAGATAACGGGGATCCAAATAAAAAAGTCAATATTTTAAAAATCAGTTCAAATCGATCGGCCGAACTGGTTAGACTGATAACTGATGATGAAAATAATTTAATAATATTTTTTCTTAACCCGTTAAAAACCGGGTTATCTCAAAATCCCGGTTATCTCAAAAACCTGTTAAAACGTTTCAACTGTATGTTCAACCAAGAATTTTTCCTATGCCGACGCCTTCGAGTTGTGCACAGTGTGAAAATGTTCAATTTGCTTTGGAAATAAGATATTTTTAACGGGTTATGGGAAAACTAGTTATATAAGTCCAATAATCCGGATCAAACGTTTTTTTACCTGTTCTATCAATCAGTTCAACCCGGTCTTCTAAACCAAATCTAATTGGATGGTTTTCTCAAAAACCGGGTTGAACTGATTGATAGAACAGGTAAAAAAACGTTTGATCCGGATTATTGGACTTATATAACTAGTTTTCTCATAACCCGTTAAAAATATCTTATTTCCAAAGCAAATTGAACATTTTCACACTGTGCAAAACTCGAAGGTTGACACACATCACTGTTGGGCATAGGAAAAATTCTTGGTTGAACATACAGTCGAAACGTTTTAACCGACGGTCTAACTGTCAAAACGTTTTAACCGACGGTCTAAATGAACCGGAAATCTATCACCAAATCAGTTTTTAAAACATTGAGAGAAGTAGAGATTTGCCTCCTTTTCTAAATTTGAAAACTAATAAATACATATAAAATTGTAAAACAAAACGTGAGATTAGATTGAATATTAGAGTCATATTTGAGGTGAATATTGATAAAGGAAAAAAAAGTTAAATTCAAATAAATAAACCGTAATAAAAATTATTATTTCAATACTAATGAGTTGGAATTTTTGGATTAAAATTTGATATTTTAAATTTGTAGAATATATATATATATATATATATATATATATATATATATATATATATATATATATATATATATATATATATATATATATATATATATATATATATATTGTAAAATGAAAGGAAAAATCCAAATTTTTTTTTCAAATATTATTTTCGTTATTTAATTTATTCAAAAAATAAAATAAATAAATAATCATCATTTTTTTTCGAAAGATGGGTGAAATATTCTAACATAATATTACATTGCAAATAATCAAATCAAATTTTTAGAATGTTAGAATATTCGAATATTCTACTAAAAATGATTAATATATTAAAATATTCTAATATTCTACTTAAATTGTTAAATTTGTTAGAATATTCTAATATTCTATTAGAATTCTAGTAAAATATTCTAGCATTCTAAAATTCTAATTTGAATATTTACGGTATGATATTCTATTAGAATATTTCACGTATATTTTGAAAAAAATGGAAATTTTTTTATTTTTATTTTATTTGGATAAAAAAATGACGAATATAATATTTAAAAAAAAATTCAAACATTTTTATTTATTTTGCATTTTATTTTTTTTTATCTTCAAAATGAATGACTGAGATTACGTATCAATTTCTCATAATATATGATGGTGTTACATGAACCTATATATATATATATATATATATATATATATATATATATATATATATATATATATATATATATATATTCTTTTTATACATTTATATCGATCATGGTCGAATTTGGATTCAAGGTCCGGATATATTTGTCCTTGTCTCCAATTATTTATCAGTGTTGTCCTCGTTCTTCTTGCTAAACACGGGGATTCTTAATCAATTTTGGCCAATATTTAGGTCGTGGGAAACGGTTTTTCTTTTGTTCCCTAAATCTAGTTCTCATATCATGTTAATTTATTGGTCGTAATTTTGATATTAAAGTGTGTTTCCTTCAAAATTCACAACCCAACAATTAATTTGAAAATATGATTGTTAGAACAAAAAATAAATAAAATCATTTCTCACAAAATTTAATCGACACCTAATAATAAGTTTTGTTACAGAATTTACAGATCCTCTAAAGTATGGATGTTGCTTTGACGTTAAAATATAGATGTCTATTGCTTTTAAACAACAAACCAATAATAATATACCGATAACCAATAATGCAATGAAAATGAGTATTAACGACAAAAAAAACTAAATCAAACTGCTACATAGGTATCTAATGTCTATAATAGCTCGTCATTGAAAAGTTTCTACCTATATGTATCTCAAAACCCACAAATATATGGCTTCTAGTTGTACATCAGTTCAACAGCAAAGCCCATAACTAGCCTCTTTAGGGCCCCATCAATACATAATAGATTAGAGATGAGACTACACGCCATGACACCACAATACTACACTATCAATATGTTGGAAACATTACAATGGTAATTATAGCTCCACCGCATCATGATTAGAATGACATGGCAGGGAAGGATGTGGTGAACACCAAACCTTTTAGATGAGAGATGTACGGTAAGACCGGTCAGAGTGCATAGGAACCGCAACTTGCGGTGGTGCGGTAAACACCACACCGACCTAGTGGTGCAGTGGGTTGGGTTACGTTAAAATTCTATTGCATCGGAAAAACAAACACAACTCTAAAAGGTAGTACTTTGTGCATAAAAATGTGTGTTGGGTTGGTGGGTGTGGTACCGTTTAGTTTTGTTGGGTGAGGGGAAAATGATTGGCGTTGACATGACATACCAAAAATGTAGTGGGTTATTGTACCACACCCACCGGTCTAAGGAAGTGTAACATCCTAAAATTTTGCAATAAATTTGAATTTTAAAAACAATGTAAGTATATTCAAAATCATGACTTTTATTCAAAATAAGTTTCAAAACAATAATCCCAAGACCAATAAATTTCAAAAACCATTTGTTAGTTATAAATTCCAAAATCAAAGAAACATAATCCATGGTAATATGAAAACTCCATCAATTTGTCCCGAGCCAGTGTGTACTGTCACGCTCTGCCATCCTGAGTACTTGTTGATCCTGAAACAATATTCAATGTGAAGAGGGGTAAGCACAAAGCTTAGTAAATTTCCCACATACATAATATCATATCATATAAGCTTTACCCCTAATATAGATATAACAACAGTATCAACCACATAACCACGTATGTATGTTAAAGAACGAAACGGTAACAACATACACCTACTGGGACACATTGGTTATGCCTGATCTCTCTTGCTCAGTACATCGAGCCCTTGGGATTCATTGGTTAAGCCCGATCCCCTGAACCTGAACCCATTGTGACACATTGGCTACGCCTGATCCCCTTGCTCAGTTCGTATAGCCCTTAGGACACATTGGCTACGTCTGATCCCCTGCTCGGATACGTCGAGCCCTCCTATATTTATTGCTTAGTACGTGAGCGAATACCACACTCCCACTAGACACTAACCCAGCCTAGTGCTACCCACACAAATATCCTATAGCTCACAGGAGCTAAAGCAAAGAATGTACCACATCACACAGTGTAGTGAGAAACTCACCTCAAGTAATAGAATGAACCTCTAACTGCAGCTTGGAACCCACTCAAACCAAGTCACCCTTCAACACTCCTACTAATAGCAATCAAGATTAAAATGGATACCATTCACCCTAAACATGTAGATAAACTAATAGGTTAAATTTCCAGATTTTAACCCGAAACAACGACATATTCAATGCCACTTTAACACCACCAAAGCCCACCGAAGTTACATATTTGTCCATATTGTAGTAGTTCAGTTTCTTAGCTTCCCAGGGACTACTTGTACAGGTCTATACGATGTTTCAACAATTTTCTATGGACTTTATAAATTTGCATATCATTGCAGCTAATCCTGGACCAGTCTGTGAAAATGACGATTTTCACCTTAATTAGAGCCAACATTGTAACATCCCAAAAATACTAAGTAAATTTTATTTTATTTTAAATCACTAAACCATACAACCATTTAATCAAAACCAACCACTATACATAAAGATTCTCAAAAACATCAGAGTGTATCAAATAGATAGTGCGAAACAAATCTCTGGGGGATGCAGTGCGACCAAGCCAGTTCCTTTCCCTTGGAAGCAAAAGTACATGAAACATTTAAACATAAACCGTAAGCACAAAGCTTAGTGAGTTCCCCAAAATACCACATACCATACATAACACAACGGGTCTATTTCAACCTCGAGTGAATGCTATGGGCCAAATCATAGTCTTATCATCACTTCTCGCCATGGGCCAAATCATGGTCTTTACTTGTACAAGTGTCAGGGCCAGATCCTGGTCTTCCATACAATTGCTAGGAGCTGAAACCTGGTCTTTCATGCAAATGCCAGGGCCTAGATCCAGGTCTTCGATACAAATACCAAGGGCCAAACCCTGGTCTTCCATGCAAGAGTCACAAAGACAACTAGCATCCTACATAGTATAAAGAGTAGACTCACCTCACACTCGAATCGGATCAACCACAACTTGAACTGACAAGAGATTGGTGCTACAACTCTCCTATCAAATTATTCAAGGGTAAACCTTAGTCTATACTTTAAACTAACCATTTGACCAGAAGTCAACCAAGTTAAAAAGTTAATGGTCAAAGTCAAAAGTCAAAAACTACCCCAGACGAGCTCCGCATTATGGTAGCATCATGACAAAACAGTCGCGAGCAGACCAGCCACCATGTTGTTGCAAATGAACAGAAACAACTTAACAGATTAAGCTCTGATCCTTTAACCCCAAGAACTCCAAAGCTTAGATCTGAATCTCCTTAAGGTCTTGATGGATAAAGTTTCCAACTTTATCCATTAAGACAATCCAACAAATCAAGATCTCCAATCCTAAGCTCTTAATAGTTGCATCAAATGAGTGGACACCAAACTAAGTCATGCATGACCACTTTCGAACCAACACCATGGTCTAAAAGCTAAATAATACAATCAAAGGCTCTGGAGTCCACTCGAATTCCAAGGACAACATGATTGGGACCAAAAAGCTCAAAAATGACATAAAACAAGATTTAGAAATGTAATTAGCAAGGTTGAGACTTTATAACTCCACAAGGTCTGAGATGCGATGAAGATGTTGGATCTAAGATGGAACCAAGCTTACAAACCACAAGATGGACTCATTCTTCCTCCAATCTTCACAAAGATGGCTTCTCACACTCAAAATACACACAAAAGGCTAGGGTTTAGGTGGGGATCGATTTCAAAGGATGGAAGTTGCCAAATGAGGAACCCCTAGGAGTTAATGCCTTTAAATAGGGCACTAATCTTGGAATCTAGGGTTTTGAGCCCGAGTCGCCGCCACATCGTGGCTAAAGACTTGCCACATAGTGGTGGTTTACAAATGCACATTCATTAAATTCGGAAGAACCATACCAGGAAATGGATGTTACAACTCTCCCGCACTTGAATTAGATTTGGTACTCGAATTTCGCTGCTGGAAGCAGGATAATGCTCCGTCATCTCCTCCTCGGGTTACCATGTCCACTAGGAACACTTTCGATAATGACATTGCAACTTTAACAAACCCACCACCTTGTTACACAAGTCCTTCATCTTCCTGTATAAAACCACAACGGGTCTCTCCACATAGTTTAGACGCTCATCAACCTAAATGTCATCCAAGGAAACTACTACAAAATCATCATCCAAACACTTTCGTAGTTGAGAGACATGAAACATGTTGTGAATCTTGCTAAGCTCGACGGGTAGATACAAACGATACGCAACCTTGGCTACCTGTGCGACAATCCTGAAAGGTCCAATGAACCAGGGGCCCAAATTGCCTCGCTTACGAAACCGGATGCCACCTTTCCAAGGTGACACCTTCAGAAGCACGAGATCTCCTACCTGAAACTCAAGGTTTAAATGATGTCAGTCAATGTAACTCTTCTGCCTGCTCTGCACGGTCTGTAACATATCCTACACCTGCTAGATCATCTTTTTGGTCTTGAGAACCACTTCAGTGCTCCCCATCAATCGTTGACCGACCTTACCCCAACAAATCGGAGTCAGACATATCCTCCCATAAAGCAGATCAAAAGGAGGCCTACTAATGCTGGCGTGGCAACTGTTTTTGTAGGAGAACTCTACCAGAAGAAAATAAGTATCCTAACTCCCACCAAAGTTCAACACAAAGGCACACAACATATCCTCAAGTGTCTGAATGGTCCGCTCACTCTGACCATCAATCTGCGGGTGGTAAATGATAATAAAAAACAATCTAGTACCTAACTCCTCGTGGAACTTCCTCCAAAACTTGGAAGTAAAACGAACATCGCGGTTGGAAACAACTAAAAACGAACTCCATCACATGCAACCACCTCCTTGATTTAGATCTCAACTAAATTCTCTGCAGATGAACTCTCCTGAATCGGGATGAAATGGGAGCTCTTAGTCAACCTGTCTACGATAACCCAAATATAATCAAATGTGTGTGTTGTCCTTAGAAACTTCGTGATGCAGCTCATAGTGATCTCCTCTTATTTCCACATGGGAATGGGTAATGACTGCATCTTGTCGTGGGGTCTCTGATGTTCGGCCTTGCCTTTCTGGAAAGTTAAGCACCGCTTTATGTACCACGCTATCTCCCTCTTTACATAAGGCCACTAATACCCATCTTAGGTCTCTATGCATCTTTGTGGCCCCTGAATGGACTGAAAACTTTGACTTGTGAGCTTCCTCCAATAAAGTCTGCTTAACCCCACCGAAAGCAAGAACCCGTCCTATTATGCACTAAGTCAACAAACATTGACTATCTCTGACAACTAAAGGAATTTGAACCCTGATCTTTCCTTCTTCCAGTTCCCTTTCTTCAACCCATCAACCTAGGCCTCCTTGATCAAATCTAACAATGGTGAAGTGACGACCAACCTTAAGCATAGGTCTTATATAGGAGCACTAGCCACCTTGCGGCTCAAGGCATCAGCCATCATGTTGGCCTTCCATAGATGATACATGATCTCATAATCGTAGTCCATCACCACATCCAACCATCTATGTTGCATTATATTCAGATTTGGTTGATACATCAATTACCTCATACTCTTGTGGTTCGTATAAATGGTACAACAAACCCCATACAACTAATGATGCCAAATCTTGAGGGCAAAAACCACATCCCTTAGCTCCAAATCATGTGCAGGATATTTCTCCTCATATGACTTCAACTACCTTAAAGCATACACAATCACGTGAGCTCTTTGTATCAGAACTGTCCCTACGCCCATAATCAAAGCATCGCAATAAACTACGAAATCATCCACACCCTCGGGTAGTATCATTATCGGAGCCTCACATAACCTTTATCTCAAATTCTCAAATGCCGCCTGCTTCTCAGGTCCCCAACGAAAAATGATATTCTTCTTTGTCAAGCGGGTCAAAGGAACAATCATCTTGGAGAAATCATGGATGAATATCCGATAATATCCTACTAATCTAAGGAAACTATGAGTCTCAAATGGAGATCTCAGAACCTCCAACCACATCATAACTTCTATCTTGGGTGGGTTGACCAATATACCATCCTGGTTGACGATGTGACCAAAGAACTGTACCTTGCGCAACCAAAACTCGCATTTGGAAAACTTCGCATAATGTCTCCTCTCCTCAAAGTCTCTAGAACCTCTTGTAAATGCACCTTATGTGGCTCCTTAGTCTTAGAATAGACTAGGATATCATTAATAAACATAATGACTGATCGATCCAACATCGGCCTGCACACCCGGTTCATGAGATCCATGAACGATGTCGATGTGTTGGTGAGCCCGAAAGGCATCACCAAAAAAGCAAAATGACCATAATGAGTCCTAAAGGTCGTCTTCTATACATCCTTATCCCCGACCCTTATATAGTCATAAACCGACCTTAAGTCAATCTTGGAGAACCAATATGCACCCTGAAACTGATCAAACAAATTGTCGATCCACAGAAGCAGATAATGCTTCTTCAGTGTCATCTTGTTCAACTCTCGATAATCGATACACATACTATGAAACCCATCCTTCTTCTTCATAAACATGATTGATTCCCCCAAGGTAAACTACTTAGCCTGATAAACCTTTTGTTTAACAGCTCTTGCAGCTGTGTAGACATCTCATGCATCTCTGGAGGTGCTAAGCGGTACAGTGCCTTGGCTATCGGGGCCACACCCGGAACCAAATCAATCCAAAAATCCACCTTCCTCTCAGGTGGCACTCCTGGAAAATCCTTGGGAAACACATCAAGGAACTCCCCAAAAATAGGTATATCATCCATAATATTCTTCTCCACAACAAAAGTATCCATAACATACGCAAAAAAATCCAGAGCATCCCTGTTGAAGATACCTCCTAGCCCTTGTAGTTGAGCAAATAGATGGTCTTTGATGAGTGTCATCATCATGAATAACCAGCTCTCCCCCACTTGGGGTTCGAACCCTCAACAACTGATGCACACAATCAATCAAAATGCCCAGGTAAGTAATGAAATGATTGAAGGATAGTGTAATTTGGTGACCACATTGATCATTGGTCATGGAATTTAAATTTTCTTAGGAATTTTATAACATCATTTATAACTATGAAGATCTAATCAAACTTGTCAATAGGGATATTGGGAACTTGGTTTGTATCGTTTAAGATTTTAAAAACCACCAGTAGTAGAAATCTTTTAGCAGTTTGCTAAAACTTGATTTCATGTAGTAATCGATCATTCGTATTCCCATGATCTATACCCACTTGGTCAACTAAATAATTGAGTTATTCACATCATGGATCAGTAGCAATTTGCACTTCCTTGGTTACTATAATGATTTCATCTATACTTTCCAAAAAAATTGTCATTTCTGCTCATGATTTGCTTCAACATAACTCATAGCATTGTGTATCTTAACTAATATATGATCATTGAGTAGGAATTCTATCAAATCCGTATGCGATATTCGATCCTGTAGGAGTTTAAAGTCCTTGGAGAGGACATATTTGTTTTTTAGCTAGTTTGAGCTCCTTGACCAAACCCATCAAATTGTAATGTTGTAGGCATATTCCCTGAACTCCTTTCTTGACACTATGACAATTTTTTCTAGGTCTTTTTTAGTGGAGAAGTAATAAAAGAGTTTGGCGATGGATCATTAGATGAGGCATAATTTTCTTTAACGGAGGTATGAGGACTGGTTTCTTGGTCTCTAAAAATAAAAAGTGGACCCATAAGTTTGAGTTTTGCACTGGGGGACTTATCAAAGAATATTTAATTCATTGGAGGAGAATTAAAACTCCTCTCCCATTTCTTCATCTAAATTATCCTTTATGTCTTCAAGTATGGGAGAGTTTATGGGGAAGATGGGCCTGCTTGCCCATAACTCTTATATGGTTTTATCAAGCTCCTCCAATTACTCTTTCTCTACGAATTTGGCCTTAAAATCTTCTTCTAACAACTTACATACTTCTATAGTTTGCTCTTTAGTAGCTTGTTCTTGTAAATGATTTTCAAGTTCTTTAGGGGTAAATTTTGAGAGGGTATCTAATTTTTCTTTCAATTCCTAGTCAAGTAGTTTCCCTTAACGAACTGGATGGATTTTAATTTGAGAGATTTGTGAATATTGTTTGTTTATTATATTTGTTGATGGATAACAACAAACCTTGTAGTTATATATTTTTCTTAGAATCCAATTATTCTTGTCCTTTCTTAACTTGTGACTTTTTTCCTATTGGCTCGTTCATTCATCATCTTGCAAACATACACTTGGCCTTTTGTGTTTTCACCTCCCTTTCTTTTCACTCTCTTTATAAGTGCAAACTCCACATGTTTCCCTTTTGAAATTGTCTATATTTCCCATAAAATCATTATATTGCATACCCTGAATATATATATATATATATATATATATATATATATATATATATATATATATATATATATATATACAATACATCATAAAAGGGCCAACTACATGGGCCACACAATAAACGAATACACATACATACTATATATCATACGCTAACAGCCCCCCGCAAGTTGAACGAGGGTATGCTGACGAACGTTCAAGCTGGATCGGAAATCAAGGAACAAAGGAGACAACAAATTCTTTGTAAAAATTTCAGCATATTGAGAAGAAGATGGAACATGAAGGACACGAACATGACCAGTGGCGACTTTGTCAGAGTTTATGATGAGCATTGATGTGAGGAAAGCTAAGGCAACCAAAGACCCGAAGGTGATCATATGTTGGAGTTTTATTGTAAAGTTTATGAAAGGGGGTGTCATTACCAAGGGTGGTGGATGGAAGTATGTTAAGGAGATGAGCCGCCATGTGAAGGGCTTCCGCCCAATAGGTGGGAGGAAGCCTAGCATGAAACAAAAGCGTGCGAATGGCATTGTTGAGAGTTCGAAGCATACGTTCAGATTTACCATTTTGTTGAGAAGTATAAGGACATGAGAAACGAAATTTAATGCCATGGTGGGCAAAAAGATTATGAAATTTGTGATCGTCGTACTCACCTCCGTTGTCACACTAAAAGGTTTTGATATCAGTTTCAAATTGTTTATTGACAAATGATCGGAAATGCACAAACTTGTCAAAAACGTCAAATTTGGAACGAATAGGATAGACCCATACAAAGTGAGAATAATCATCAAGAAAAATAACATAATATTAAATTCCACTTAAACTTTGAATGGGAGATGTCCAAACATCTGAATGCATTAATTCAAAAGGAAAATGTGAAACAGAACTAGATGAACTAAAAGGTAACTTAACATGTTTGCCCAATTGACATGCATGACATAAAGTAGTGTCTTTAATAGACGAACAAGAAATATAATTATTATTAACTAGATGCTTGAAAGTGTGTTGACCGCGATGACCAAGACATTGATGCCAAATTGACGGAGCAATGGATACGAAAGCTTGAGTAGTTGGAGAAGTAACGGGATAAAGGTCACCAGTGTTGTCACATCGAATGAGAATTTGTTTGGTGCGGTAATCCTTTACAGAAAATCCAAAAGAGTCAAATTCAATAGAACAATTATTTTCACGAACGAAACGATGAACAGAAATAAGATTTTTAATAATGGAAGGAGTAATTAAAACATTTTTAAGATGTAACGTATGATAAAGATTAGGAAGCAGAAGAGTGGTGTGACCCATATTGGTTATTGGTATTTTAGATCCGTTGCCAACTAATACAGATGATGAAGAAATACTATTTTTATCTGAAACAGACTTAAGGATACCTGCATTTGAGTGAAGATGGGAAGTAACCCTGGTGTCCATGTACTAATCTGTGTGACCCGGATCATTGAACGACATTGTGTTGAACATTTGAGGGAGTGTAGTGGGCTCGTGATTTTGTTGTTGGACCTAGTATGCTTGCTGAGAAGAATATGGGCTACTGTTGTGGGCAGAGGAGAAGTAAAAAAAATGGTGTTGTTGTTGGGCCAAATTGTGTTGAGTTTGCTGTTGTTTGGGCCCAGTTACATTTGGAGTTGGAAGCAAGCCATGCTGGGAAGGCCCATTAGTGGGATGAGGCACTTGAAACCAGCCGCAGGCCCATGTACGCCCTTCTCCTTGTCGTTGCAGTCCGCTACTAGGTAAGAATCCGCCGCCAAGAGAAAAATTGTCGCCATAATTATTATGGAACCGGCCACCGAAGCGACCTCCTCCCTGGACACCACGACGATTGCTACGACCACCGCGATAACTTCCTCTTCCACTTCCATGGCTATTATTATTTGGTAGATGACTGAACAGGAAGAGCATTCAGTGAGGAGGTATGATCAGTATGCGTGATTGACGAGTCACGTTGTTCATCATGAAGCATTTGCTGCTCCTCATAGATAAGAATGGGTCGAGCATCCCAAAACGAGATAGGAGGCTCACGATGACGGATATTAATGGCAATGTATCGGAACTTTTGAGACAAACCATTTATCATATATGCAACAAGGTTAGCTTCTGAGACCTTAGCATCTATATGCTCCAAATGATCAACAATGGATTTTATTTTGTTGCAGTACTCTGAATAGATGAGTTACCAAGGGAGATGTTCCGAAGATCTCTATCAAGCTGAATAATTTTGGAGGCTTTATTATCACGAAAAACCTTCTCCAGATTTTCCCATACTTCAAAGACAGTGGCTTGCTTCTTGAAAATCATGTTAAGAAGAAGAATAGAGAGAGTACCGTATAACCAGGATTTTACAATTGAGTCCGTGCACAACCATCTAGTTAAAGCTTCAGCAGACTCGGCAGTAGCCTTATCTTTCTCTTTGTCTGCAGGGGGAGATTGAGGTTGAGGCTTGAGATGATCGTCAACTCCATAACCGATGCAATGAATTTCAAAAAGCTCTCTCCATATATCATAATTCATCTGGTCTAGATCCAAGATGAACGGAACAACATGTTTTATGTTAATGGTGGAGGAGGGCTTTTCAGACAAAGTGCCTGACATGGTGAAGAAGATGAGAGGGAAGAGAAAAAGGACGGAGCCGTCGACTAGGGTTTAGAATGATCCAAGAAAATAGGGTGCTCTGATACCATGAAATCGTCTATATTTCCCATAAAACATTATATTGCATACCCTCAATATATATATATATATATATATATATATATATATATATATATATATATATATATATATATATATATATATATATATATATATACAATACATCATAAAAGGGCCAACTACATACGCTAACACCTTTCATCACTAAACTCACCAAAATTTTTCTAAAATTCCCACAAAATGTATAAACCACTAGGAGTTCCTTGGAACCCTATTATTAAAGCGTTAGTACCGAAGTACTAACCATGGACCTATTACTGGACTTGCTAATGATGTTGGTCCAATATGATTCCTGGAGGTTCTTGACCAACATTTATAGACACAATATGCTTCTCCTTGGTTATGGCATGGGAAATGAAAAAAATTATCATAGGATAGTGCATTGAAGTCGTAGCTTCAGGACCTGATGTATGGAATGAAGTATATACAATCTCTAATATCTCAAAAGACTCATGTAAGTGTATCTAGTGGAGATTTTGGTGATTGTTTTCAATACCTGTATGGCTATATCCTTTTGAGGCCTTCTTGATACTTTCCACATATTACAAAGTTGGCGTTGGATTAAAAATAGATATATGATCATCTAGTTCTTCTAAAGTTATTGGATACCAATTATGGTCCAATTCCTTTTAGAATGTTGCACTTGTAGTTCCGTATGGATAGATTCAAAGAGGTGCTTAAATCTACGTGGAATCAACACACAACCACTACAATATTATTCCCACTGATCAAAAAACAATAAACTCTTATAAATCAACCAAGTTACCAAAAATGATCAGTTAAAATTTGTTAACCATTTTTTTCCGTAGATATGATAATAAACTTGTAGGAATCATCTATAACACGGGTAATCTTGACAGTAGGAAATGATAACAAACTTTTAGGTAGGAACCATCACCAATCAGGGGCGGACGCAGGATTTCACAATAGGATTGCACGGGAAAGTTAGGGGTTGCATGATAATAGAAAAAATAACAATGTTAAAAATTTTCGAAAAATTTTCCACTGCGGCCGGAAAAGTGAGGGGTTGCCGATGCCACCGGTGACCCCCCTAAATCCACTCCTGTCACCAATGTTCTAATAGTTTTAAGAATAACGAGAAAATGAATAGGAGGCAATTTAGATAAATTAAACATCATGAAAATTACAAACCAATTTTCTAGCACTTAATTGAGAATTTTCCAATCCCTCAATTAATCACTAATCATTTTATGGACTAAACGAGGATTCACGTCGAAACACACACATAAATGCACCGTATTTAACGTGGTTCGGTTAAGGTGGCCTACGTTTACACATAAGAAGGGAGTATTCTTATTCACAAGATCAAAGAGAGTTACAAGTACAATCTAACAATTAAATACTTTAAGACCATCAAAGTACCTATGTAGTAGCCCCTATTTATAGATTGAGGATCATACAAAAAACCATAATTTGACAGGCCCATTAACTCATAGGCCTAGTTGGATGTCATCCAATCACCATACTCCATTCAACTACTTTTAGAATATTCAACATTTGACATCGGAGATTAACTTTGGACCACAGAGAGCAGCTTTAGACCAAATCAGTGCTTTCTAAAGGTTCAGTGCATCCGGGAGTGTATTTACCACTTTTAGAGCACATCCTCTAGCCTCGGTGCATTAATGTATCATATTATATCTATTGGGCACATTATCATTGAGCACATTCTTGGACCTCCTTGAACACCCTAGCCCATTCTCATACCCAAAAGGAGTGCATCTTCCATGAAAATGAATAGAGAGTGTATTTGGCATGCTTCTAATACATTTACCAAGGCTTCAACGTAGTTGGAATTTTCCAAATACTCCATTAGAAAGCTTTGTTAGAAAGCTTAGTTAAAATGCGCTATCATAATTGATAAACGCTCAAGTCACATTTAACAATCTCTACCTTGATTTGAGTATACTTCATGTTATAGAAACCAATAACTTCCTATATCTCTTTCTTATGAGTTTTTTTCCTAGATGGACTTAACTCTTCCAAACATCAACCAAGTCTAAGCAAATATTGATATTCTCTATGGGAAATAACTTTTTCTACATGTCTATTTGATTCTCCTTGGTATCTATTTTCAATGTAGATAATTCTTCAACTTCCAAAATGTCACGAATGAAGTTCAACATAGCATCAATGTGCTTCGTCTTCTCGTTATAAACAAGATTTTTTACAAGACTCAAGGAACTATAGCTGTCACAGTATAAGACAGACTTCTCCTATCAACCAAGTCTAAGCAAATATTGATATTCTCTATGGGAAATAACTTTTTCTACATGTCTATTTGATTCTCCTTGGTATCTATCTTCAATGTAGATAATTCTTCAACTTCCAAAATGTCACGAATGAAGTTCAACATAGCATCAATGTGCTTCGTCTTCTCGTTATAAACAAGATTTTTTACAAGACTCAAGGAACTCTAGCTGTCACAGTATAAGACAGACTTCTCCACCTTCAAACCAAGACTCAAAATGAGACTATGTAACCATATCTATTCGTTATTCCTCGTAGAAAAGGCTTTGTCTAAGACATGTATTGTGATTCTGTTGTAGACAAGGCAACAATATCTTATAATATTGACATCCAAATTATTGCACATTAATATAGTGAACATATAACCATTCAATGATATCCTTTTCACCAAATTTCTACCATGGTCTGAGTCTACATATATAACCAAGTAAATTTGGGTGTTAGCACCATATACTAGACAAACATCAAACGTTCCATTCAATATCTCAAGTGACAACTGACTGCTTCCCAATGTGGTTTTCTTGGATTACTCATAAAACTGATTACTATACTAGTTATATGAGCCAAGTCATGTATGGCACAGACTATTGCATACGTGAGACTTCCAACAACACTCGAATATAGAACTTTACTCATGTACTTCCTTTCCTCATCAATAGTTGGTATAGTACTTCGATCAAGTTTAAATATGTTGTCAAAGGAGTTCCAACTAAGTTGGATTGATCAAACAAAAATCATTGCATATCTTTCTCAATGTACTTTTCTTGAGTAATACATAATCTTCATTATACTTTATCCCTTTGAATCTCCATCATCAATATCTTATTTGTAGCACCTAAATCCCTCATCTATAATTCATTCTTTAGAATCACCTCCAAGTCATTAATTCCAACCATTCTCTTGGTTGCGACGAGCTTATTATCCAGGTATAACAATATATATATATATATATATATATATATATATATATATATATATATATATATATAAATATATATTAGGGATAGTTCAAATAAAAACAGTAAATAGTGTGAGAACGTAAAAACATTATTTTTATGTTATTATTTTGCAATGAATTTTGTATCTGATGAGTAATTCACGCTAATAGATCGACAGATTCCAAACATATAAACAATATTGATGAAGTAAAGAACACGTGAATGGATCAAACAATGTTGAATGATTAATATTCAACACCTCAGAAGAGCTCGATGAAGAACTTTGACTGTAGAGGTGTGTTAGGGTTACAATGCAGCAAAAGCTATTAATGAGAAGCGTAACATCGAATTCTATACATGCATGCACTATATATATATATATATATATATATATATATATATATATATATATATATATATATATGCTAACCCTAATAATAAACCACAGTTGGACATGCCCAAACCGGGTATTCAAAATAAACAATAGCAAAAGGCCGAATGACGCAACATTCTTAAACCCAACAGTATCTGCAACTTTATGTCATTATTCAACAATGAATAAATGAATAATCACATGTTAAAACTAAAATTAGAATTTATTAAAAAAACCATATACATAAATTTATAATAGAATAATAACATTCTCACACTATTTATTGTTTTTATTTGAACTTACTTCATATATATATATATATATATATATATATATATATATATATATATATATATATATATATATATATATATATATATATATGTAGGGGAGTAGTAGACTATTCCTTAGAGTAAATACAAATATCAATCTAGTTCCAAATGTAGTCATGCAAAATCATAAGCGAATCAAACCACCTATATCATTGACTTGGAGACTACTTTCAAACCATACCGAGAATTTTTCATTAAACAGATATGATGCTTCTCATAATTAATTAACCCTCCTAGTTGGGACATATAAATCTTCTTATATAAATTATAACGAAGAAATGCAGTTTTCACATCAAGATATTCAAGCTCCAGATAAAATGCACTCACCATGGAAAAAAGAACATGAACTGTCTTGTGCTTCATGGCCGGTGAGAACACCTCGTGATAGTCGATTCCTTCTTTCTAAGAGAACCCTATTGCCACCAACCTTGCTTTGAACCTAGATGGTTCAACCCCCACAATTCCTTCCATTTTGTCAAAGAATCATTTCCATCCTACTGGTTTCATTCCTTTTGGTAATGGAACAACATTCTATGTTTCATTATTTTCCAATGATTTCATTTCTTTATTCATCGTCATTAAGTAGTTAGTTGCTTTGTTACTTGCTACAACCTCTTTGTAAGATTGAGAACCGTTAATGTCAATGTCTTGTTCGATTGTTAGAACATATGCAACACAACTGATGTCATATAATTTAACACATCCAACATATCTATAAAAAATGATCCTCTCCAACCTTCTTCTTGTTAAATTATCTGACTCATCTTCCTTCTCGACATCTGCATCACTAGACTCTTTCTCTATAGTTTTCTTGGGTTTCATATTTTCTAGGTTCTTCGTAGTCGGTTTGTTATGCATCATTTATCTTAAATTTATGTAGAGTTCTTGTTAAAAACACCACCTTCTCTCTACCACCCCTGATATTTATTCTGTACAGGATTTGTTCTTAATCCTCTCTTGTTACCCCTTACAGATGATGGGTTATGAGCACTACATCAATCCTATGGTGTACATGTTGGGTTTTGAGCAATCTAACACTCCTAAGTGTACATGAAACCCTAAATACCTTGGATCTATGTTTTCTCTATTATACATGCAAATATCAACTTTCCAAGGTATTGTTCTATTATAGCATAC
The DNA here is from genome assembly GCF_051521515.1 of Lactuca serriola. NCBI lineage: Eukaryota > Viridiplantae > Streptophyta > Magnoliopsida > Asterales > Asteraceae > Lactuca > Lactuca serriola. The sequence continues at coordinate 332,241,592 of NC_136411.1, forward strand.
AAAACTTTGAATAACACAAGTTAAAATAACATACCTTTTGTTGGTGCTTGTCTTCATGAAGCTTGAGTGCCTAGTTCTCCAAGTGTGACACCTCAAATGGTTCACACAACACCATAAGCACTTGGAATAACTTAGAGAGAAATTAGAACACTTCAAGAATCTGGTTGCCCTCCATGTATATCATAGTCGCCAATTTTCCCAAGAAAGAGATCATTATATAGTGTGCTACAATTAGGGTAAACCCTAATTGTCATGGCTATCCATTTCCATGGATCCATGGGTTCAAATACACCATGGAGCATCCATGGATCATCCAATGGGTTTTACCCAACTTGATAATCCATGGAGCATTAGCCCACTATATAAGTATGGATGATTTACACAATCAACCCATATATTTAATTAGTCTTCTTTTGATCACATAATTAATTCTAAATTAATTATTGATCAATACTAATTAAATAATCTTATTAATATATTAGAACTTATAATATATTAATAAACCTTAAGTGTTATTTCTCTCATTTTAGTCTATCCAAGTGCATGATGCCATGCAACCCAAATGGACCATGCCGGGTCGGGTCAAGTCTTACCAATTATAGTTATGGACTTAGACATTAATCCAACAGTCTCCCACTTGGATAAGTCTAAAACTATTATTGCAAGTATGACTTCAGAACCCGACTAGCAATCGTAGCTCTCAAAAGATTATGTCGATCTCTGACCTTGTCGATGAACTCTGACCTCTGTCAATGACTTGTCCATTAGATAAGTGATCATATATTCCTCCATTCTAGATATCATATGGACTGAGACATGGATTATAATCATTCTCTCTGTCCATTTGTTGTTTCCCGATTTCTGATTTATGACGACTGACTAATTGAACAAATCAAATCAATCCAGCCCGACCGAGCACTTACTTTTGTCATCAGTAAATCATCGAGGGGCCCACAGATATCGCTTTTATCCCTTTGAGGGTAAAAGGAATGGATAAACTTAGACTCATATGCTTGTACTGACTACTTGTTGAATCATACACAAAGGCACGTTTTATAGCATCGAGTTACCAATGCGTTTTCGTACAATCAATGTATAACCAACTCATAGGCAACAACTCATATCTCTAGGTTTGAAGAATATAAGATATTATCGTCTCATGATTCACTCGTGATGAAATCCATGAAGTGAATCCAAATGAGCGTGGGTTGAATCCAATACTCAGCCCTTATGAGTACTCATGAATGTTGTAGCAACTATTGCATTGTCTAAAGCACTTTAGACAAATCATACAAGCCAAATTCACGACAGTCTTGATTCATATCTACTTCCAACATATGACCGACTGTGGATGGTTTGAATAACTTGGTCATTCGGGAGAATGACCTAGTTATTTTGGAAGTCAAAAATGCAAAGTGAAACACAAAATAATACTAGTCCTATATGGCCTCAACACTTTGATCGTAAATAAAACACCTTTTATCTAAGCACCATATTGATCACTCATTATTCATGTTTCGATTAATCAACTTAATACTTGAATTGAAACAGTAGTGATGCCATGCTCCAAGCATGCATATTATGTTTCTCTAAACAATATCTATGCCATACTCCAAGTATGCACACTATGTTTACATATGGTCATCTCTTTGTGAAATGTATATCAATTGAACATGACCTCAATTATTCTCATTTCAAAATCCCAATCCTTATTGTAAATGTAAGAATACCAAGTTCTTTTCATTTACCATAATCTATGCAATGATCCTCTTGTAATGATATTCACACAAGTCACAAAGACTTGGCAACAAACATTACAAAGTATTCCAATGGAAAACAATTCCATGGAGATGAAGTCTCAAATTCAAAGTACATTCCTTTGAACATCCTTCTTTGCATTAAGTTCTTTAATCTTACATAGATTCAAAGAATAACTTCCACCTATGGAAACAATTCCATATTCCCATCTTGACCATCACTTTTGAACAAGAGTTGCCTCTTTCCAAAATATGTCAATACGATCCTTACTCTATACTTCCAATTGTCCATGAGTAACCAAACATTGGAAAACCCCAAATTGTTCTTGACAATTGCTTAATCATCTTAGTCATATCCAGTTCTAATCCCTTTTCCCTTCTTAACACCCTAAGCATTAGGAAAATTTAGAATGGATGAATATTATAACACATGCAATCGATCCTATATCCGAAGCATATGGGATACGATTCACGCTATAAAATTTTTATTTGCCATGTTCTCATAATTCGAACTATGAAGAGGGATGCCGTAATCATAATCAAATTTTGAGAAAGCAACATATATAGAAATTCCTTATGTTGAACCATTCCAACATAACATTCATATATATTCTTGACTAAAGTTGATTAAAATCTCAATCTAAGCTTGTAGAATTGGAATGAAGTATAAATTTCTCTCCCTTAATTATAGTAAAACAACTTTTTCAAAGCGAGTTGAAACTTTTGTTTTCTATAATTAACATTGCTAACTTGCAACATAATCATCATGCTCCCACTAGCATAATGATTATTATCTAACTAGCATAACACTTTATGCTCCCACTAGCTTTGACATGTACCTAGAAATCAGTCAGATTTCTGATGCTAGATTGCCTTGATAAGACTTTATCAAATCATACACCTGGAGTCTAAACCTTTCCTTAGATAGCTCACATGTGAGTCTAAACCTTTGCCATTCTCATTAGTTAGTGTGCCGGTTAACGACTCACGCTCCACTAACGACATGAGAATGCAAACTTCACACTTGTTATCCACTTAAATCTACTTAGTGAAAGAGTTTCCTCACTATCATTTTCATGAATCGGAGAGAAACCTTGTGACACTTAGATTTTGATGGTGTATGTGTTCCTATCCATGTGAATTTGACATAACCATAATCACACGACAAGGTTAATGACAAATCCAAATTCATATGGACTGAACTTGTGTAGTCTTAATTTCTTGCCACCTGGTAGCACAAGGGCCCGCCATTGCTTCCAAGTTGTTATGCAACCAGTTGAGAACTCTCATAACTCCAATGCAAAACCAACTTTAACTGGAATGGGCACAGAATATGTCAACATGATAGGTTACAAACCTCAAGTCGTGGTCTAGTGATTAACAAAACTCTTGATTAGTTCTTGAATCTATCTTAAGATCCTTTTAAGACTCCCACTGACCTCTTGAAGATTCTCTTTGTTAAGAACCATTCCTTGAGAAAAACGAATATTCAAGAGTTAGTGCAGATTCTTATCAAGTTAAACACTTCACACAATTGGTCTTAGTTGGTCTTTGTTTTATCCAAAACATCACAACTTACCAATTTCAAATGTACAAGAGTAAGAACACATTTTACTCTACATTTAACAAGTGTTTTAAACCTTTCTTAAGATTATGTCACTCAAGGCTGAATCTTGGAGTATGACTCCAAGATTTAATTTTCGAACGAAGTATAATTTATCTTTTTATCTAACCATTTCAACAATTCATGATTCCTCTCCTTAGCCAAACAAAATGAACTAAGGTGTCCTTAGAGGATCAATTGTGACATGGTTTCATAATCACTAAGATAATGATAAAACAAGATACTCAAGTACTCTCCCATCTCTTCAGATTTGAGAAACTTTTATCTTTCTGCCTTATTTGATTCTTCTTACTCATTATGTCTATCATTGAAACTTCTCCAATGATCCAGAACTATACTTAAACTTGTAAGTATAACCATATTTACTAAACTTTAGTAAATCATAATGAATAATCTTATCAACTTTGTGGTGGACCTGATCAGCGCACACCCAAGTGTATCCGATCCCTTTGTCCTTCACTTGATTCACATATACATGTGAACAAGGAATTAGACTTAATTTCCCAAATATATAAAAAATTCTCATGATCATACAATACAAGTTGCATGATTCCAAGTTTCTATCCAACTAAGACTTGGGTGATGAGAATCTTTCCTTATTTGGTAAATTATGACACTTCCACTAATGAAAGAATCAAATCCATTTACCCATATTGCTTATCAATGGAAACAAATAATCAACAATTTTTCACAAATGCCATTGTAAGGATACTTAAAATAAATAAAATCAAAACCATTTTTCTTTTTATTTTAAAACTTTGCGGAAAAATTTATCCTTACAATCCATATGGAAAACTTGTTGTTATCTATTCCTAAGCAATATATCATAACTCTTAAGTAACAACACAAAATTCTGATCACCGAACCATGCGATCGAAATCCATCTTCGCGATCAGAATCATCATATACTTCCTTTAAGTTTTTCACCTTTTCTTTGATTCTTAAAACATCAACATGTGACCTCGTCACATTATGCAATAAGAATCTCAGAATAGAAACTTAATAGAGTTAGACAATGGACTTTACCTAAAGTAGAGTCAAACCTATTGACTTTACCATCCTTAAGATGTTTCAGGTAAATTTAGCAGCTTCGCAACCAATGTCTTTCCTTTGGCAACAGAATCTTATGGACTCTTTGGAAATGGTACATGGGACTATCACAGACTTAACCTTTCTCTTTACCATTTGGTCAACCGAGTTGACTATGGCCGATCCCTTTCCATTGGGAAGAGAAAGTTTTTTCTAGACCTCCAATGTCACCATTTTCAATGTCCAAATATGTTTGGAAAGTAGATCTTACAATCCAATTTGCTTTACTAATGCTCCAAATCATTGCTGATTTAGCATCATCAAGCAAATAGGTAAGATCATTAAGGGTCCTGTCGCGACCTGTCATCAGGGAGTGACTGAAGAACCAAGTCAGCAGCCAGCTACCTCGAGACTTCGACACCCGACTCTCCCGACTTATCAATATGTGGCTTAATCCCCAAGATCTAAGCACATATAGACTTTGCTTGCCAATAGGGATTGAGTGACTTAGAACTTATCAAGTCTTAAAACTTGTGGGATAGGGAGATTTATTGGAGGAGGTGGATGAAGTGAAGTATGATTTCTCGTCTCACAAATGCCCAACAAAGGGATTGATCTTTCACCTTGATTGCCATTTGGGATATCATCTTCATTAGGAAGCTTGATCCTAAAGATTTGGGAAGACCATAGCTATCTAAACTAGACATCTATAATGGGAGAAATTCAAGTTAGTTGATTTAAAGTCCTTAGTATAACACCCAATATGAAATATTAAGGCTAGGACCTAACAACCTATTTATAACTGGAAGAGGGATGTCGTAATCCAAATTATAAAATAGTTGAAGGTAGGTAAATGACGATTTACCAATTTCCACCATGAAAACGAAATATTTTATTATTAGGTTTTATTGGTTTTGAAACTCCTAGATCTTTTGAGACACATTGAACTTTTCAATGGCATGTTTGAATCTCGATTGTGCCCTCTCAAATTTGTGACTGGGATGCCGAGGATCACAAACAAGGTGTGAATAACCATACAAATTGACTTGGTACCCTTAACAATATTACCTAATCGATGTGTCGGTTAACCACACATGCTCCACTGATCTATAATAAAGCCAAGTTACCCTTTTCCACTCTTACTAGTCCATGTTAGTGTGTCGGTTAACCACACACGCTCCACTAACGACTTGGTAAGGTACAAAGTGTAATTTTATGGGCTAGCACCTTTTCACATTTTCCTAAGTAACTAAGATTGGGAATTTATAAGTGTTTAGTTACTTATTATTTTTCATTATTCTTTTAATGAAGGGAGAATTATAGTCCATTCCTACCCGTTCGGCTAACGACCCTCCACCAGTCAAGGAAGCGGTGGGTGAGAGTGGACACCCATTAAACTCCCATTTTATAGACAGTAACCTTATACCCCCCTTATAGACCGGCTTCGTGAATGAGGCCTACTAACAGTAAGATTGACTTCCTCTTATACATATCTATATAATTAAAATTATAATAATAGTATAAGGGTTGAATTTTAAACCTTTTAAAATTTCAATGTTCAATTTAGAATTAAAGTATACATGAGGAGTAACTTTTCAAATTCCAAAACTTGAGGGCAAGTTTTGAAACTATTTCAAGACTCTTTAAATAATAACTTATGAGTTTAATGGTTCATTAAAATGAAGACTCTTCATTTTAATGTAACCCCTTATTCTTTAAAAACACTTTAAAGAAGTGTCTCTTCAACATCCATAACTTGAGGACAAGTTATGGAGTCATTAAACTATTTAATGGAAAGAAATCTTACATTTTATGTAACCTACAAAACTTTTATGAGTTTTTAAGATTCATAAATATGAATTTTCACATAACTTGAAGACAAGTTATAAAAACATATTTTATGAACTTCTTTTAGACTAATATGGATTGAAAACAACTAAAACATAATTTTTTCATTATCAACCTAAACTAACTCATAAATCAAGGAAACATAAAATTCTTGAAAATTCATAACTTGAGGACAAGTTATGAACTCCATACAATTTTCAACAAGATCATGAATTATATCAACAAACAATTTGCACACAATTCCTATGATCTAGCAAAACTCATAAGCATGATCATTCACAATCAACAATTTTCAAGAATAACATGAACACATATAAACTTGAAACTTTTATTATAGCATTGAAATTGGTTTAACATAATCATTACCACATTCAAAACAAGTTTTATAAGCCCAAAACAGTCAAAGGTAATGATTCTAGACCAATTCCAGCACCAAAACTCGAAAATATGCTGTATGGGGTTCCAACTCGTCGAGTGCATGAACAAACTCGGCGAGTTGGATGCATTTTGCCTTGGACTCGTCGAGTCCCTTCATGGACTCGGCGAGTCTGCTGGAAAGATAGCACCAAAAGTCGATTTTTAAGCAGTTTAAGCAAGTACAACAAGAAAACAAGCCTAGTCTCTGATACCACTGTTGGGTTTTGAGCAATCTAACACTACTAAGTGTACATGCAACCCTAAATACCTTTAATCTATGTTTTCTCTATTATACATGCAAATATCAACTTTCCAAGGTATTGTTCTATTCTAGTATACAAAACTTTGAATAACACAAGTTAGAATAACATACCTTTTGTTTGTGCTTGTCTTCATGAAGCTTGAGTGCCTAGTGCCCCAAGTGTGACACCTCAAATGGTTCACACAACACCATAAGCACTTGGAATAACTTAGAGAGAAATTAGAACACTTCAAGAATCGGCTTGCCCTCCATGCATATCATAGTAGCCAATTTTCCCAAGAAAGAGATCATTATATAGTGTGTTACAATTAGGGTAAACCCTAATTGTCATGGCTATCCATTTACATGGATCCATGGGTTCAAATACACCATGGAGCATCCATGGAGCATCCAATGGGTTTTAGCCCAACTTGATAATCCATGGAGCATTAGCCCACAATATAAGTATGGATGATTTACACAATCAACCCATATATTTAATTAGTCTTCTTTTAATCACATAATTAATTCTAAATTAATTATTGATCAATACTAATTAAATAATCTTAGTAATATATTAGAAATTATAATATATTAATAAACCTTAAGTGTTATTTCTCTCATTTTAGTCTATCCAAGTGCATTATGCCATGCAACCCAAATGGACCATGCCGGATCGGGTCAAGTCTTACCAATTATAGTTATGGACTTAGACATTAATCCAACAGTACATACAAACCCTAAAGCTTTGGATCTAGTTTGTCTAATGAGCATACAAATATTATCCAAAGCTCATAAAACCTAGATCTAGCATATAATAATCAAATTAACATATGAATAAGGGTTTAGATCTTACGTTGATTATTATGTAGCAATAACAATCTCAATTCCTTTTTATATTGACCTTTGAAATCTTAGTTCATCAAATTTTGCACCTCTAATGGAGTTACAAACACCATGAGCAACAAGATGAACTTAGAAGAAGGAGGAAGAGCCACAAAAACGTTCTAGGTTTCTCTCAAAGAGTTGGTCAGGTTTTTTGGGGCTTAGGGGTTCCTTATATAGGTAGACTATTAGGGTTTTCAACCAGGAAACCCTAATCTAACTGCTTAGGCCCTAAGCAGCCCATGGACTCCCTCCTTATAAGCCTTGGACGAATTCTAATGGGTTTCCCCATAGATTTCGTCCACTCCAACTTCTATGGAGTCCATTAGCCCATTTATGCAACTATCTTATAATTACACAATCAGTCCCCTTTATTTAATTAATATCGTTTAGCCACAAAATTAATTCTTATTAATTCTTGACTAATATTAATTAAACAATATGATTTCTCTTTCAGTATATTATTCATATAATATATTAATAAATCATAATTAATCCTTTTTCTCCTTAATTCATCCTATCAGTTGCTATGGTGAAGGTAACCCAAAAGGACCATGCTCACAATCGGGTCAAGTGCATACCAAAATAGTTATGGGCTTAGACACCTAATCCAACAGTCTCCCACTTGCTTAAGTCTAATAACTATATTGCTTATTTCTTCGGAACCTGATCAACAATCGTAGCTTTCAAAAGCCGCTGTCGAACTCTGATCATACCAGAAACGTGTCCTTAGATAAGGGATCATATATTCCTCCATTCTAGATATCATATGAACTGAGAAATGGGTTTTAATCATACTCTTTGTTCATGTGTTGTTTCCCGATTTCCGATTTATGACGACTGGAAACAGACTACAATTAAACACATCAACTTAGTCCCGGCTTGACCATGCACTTAGGGTGTCATCACTAAATCATCGAGGGGCCCACATATATCGCTTTTATCCCACTTTGAGTAAAAAGAACGGATAAACTTTGACTCAATGCTCGCTTGTACCTACTCATCAAATCACACACAACAATATGTTTTATAACACCAAGTTACTTGTGCATTTACATATTATCAATGTACAACCAACTTGCAGAATACAACTCATATGTCTCGGTTTCAAGAATATAAGATATTATCGTCTCACTAATCACCCGTGATAAAATCCATGAAGTGATTCAATTGATCGTGGGTTTAATCCAATACTCTAGTCTTATAAGAGCACTCATGAACTCTGCAGCAAACTTTTGTTATGTCTAAAACACTTTAGACAATCTATAGTCAGATTCATGACAATCTTCTTTCATACCTACTTCCAAAGTATGATCGACTGTGGATGGTTTGAATAATTGTTAGGGAGCAAAGTCATGCTTGGATGTGGAGTCTTGGGATAACCCTCTTGTATGTGTAAATGGGTTGAGTCTTTCCTATAAATAGGAAATGAGTGACTCCCATTATGTAAGGAACCATTTGGAGTGTTAGACTAGAGAGAGAAATTGTGTACAAACCCATTTGTATATCCTTTCTAGATCTAATATGAGCTTACACAAATTTATTTACTCCTTGTGTTCTTGATTTTACATGATGATTCACTAGATCTTTCATATTCCACACATGCCATCATAATCAAAACCACTACAATTGGTATCAGAGCGGGTGTTCTTGATTGGATCAAGAATTGATCCTTGATGGCTTTCATGATTTGGTGATTCATTTTTAGATCTTTGATCTTCATGATTTAGAGAGTTTTTGGATTCTAGAAATCGAATTCATCTTTGATTCTATTCATAATTCGATTTTCTTCACTAGAATTCAAGTGATTTTTATTTTCTCTCTCTAGAAAACCAATGCAAAATCACTTTCTCTCTCTAGAAATCTTCAAGTTTTTGTGATCATGGTGTGTTTGGAGTATGGTTCTTGGGTTGTGACCGTTAAAGATGTGAAATACAAAGTCAACGAATATCAATTCTATGGATTGGTGTTAAGTGGGTTGATTTCACATGAAACTTTGATTTCTTATGGAGGTTTGAAGGGCGATCATGGAAGATTGATATTTCAACCACTTTCAAAGATTGAATTTTTGTATGATCTTTTCATACTCAAGTTAGTTTCAAGTGATAATCGAAAAGAAGGAGAAGAAAGAGATTTGTATAACAAAAGATACATTTCTCTTGTTGAAAATCCAAGTGATCTTCATGCTCTTATGGTTGTTGAAGATGTTCTTGATGTTCTTGAAGTTTAAGAAAAAGGAGTTCAAGTTGATTCTTAAGATGAAAAAGTATTTTGCTCGATTGGAGTTCAAACCGATGATATTTTGTGTTCTTGTGATTCGTTTGAAGGAATGATACTTTATCGCAATCCAGTGATCCAAGAAAATCACAAGTATCAAACTCCAAAAGTTTTGATTCAAACTCAAAATGTTCATGTTGTGGAAAGTGGGTTTGTTCATTAAATCAAGTCTTAAAGATGCAAAAAGGTGAGAAATAAAAAGAAGAAGAAGATTAAAAGGAAGAACAAACGGGTTTATTCACAAAAATCGTCAAATGTTGTTGTGAAATCAAAATCCTGAAGCAAATTTGGGTTCCAAAGCAACAATCTCCAAATGTTGCATTGAATTTGAAGTCAAAACCCAAAAGTGTTGGTGGTTCTTTTGAAGATGTTCTTGGTTTGATGAAGAACACGAAGAACGAGTTGTACATCTCGCATAATGGGTGGTACAGTGTTCAAATTGGAGATTTTCTCGTTCCAACAAAAGAACCAAGATCTTCTAAATTTGATTCTTTCGTTGAAAATGGATCTTGATTCGTCAAAAAGGTATCACAAATTCTCCAATGGATTCCAAAACATCCATGATTTCGATTCATGCTTTGCGTTTTTCATTTTTGATCGATTTGTTTCATTGGATCTAATATGTTTTCACCCCTTTGATGATCCAATAATTTTTTTTAAGATCAAGCCTAAAACCAAATCTCTTTATTGTTCATCAATCCAAAATTTAAACCCAAACTGATTTTTGGTTACTGTTCGCGATGATCATTTAAGCTCAATATTTTGTTTGTTTATGATCCAAAAGAATGAACCTGTGACAACCCGAAAAAATTTTATTTTTAAAAGCCCAGTCAATCAACTCAACTGAGTGTCAAACTCATTAGTATTGAGTTCTAGCCCTGTTAAAGGTCATTATAAGGAGTTTTGAGCCTAATACACTTAAGGAATAAGTGTTAGAAAGTACCTTCTAGAACCACAGTGTAGCAAATCAATCCATAACCTCATTAAAATGAGTTCACAACTACAAGACCATGAGTTTATGGCCGTAAACTCATGTGGTCGTAAACTCAAGAGCATATATAAGGCATTTGGTCATTTCTAGTCTTTTCTCTCATTCCTTGGCCGATTTTCTTCATTCTCTCTCAATTATCATCCAACTTTCACCTTAGATCTTCAAAAGTGTAAGTGTTCTATCCCTTGATTAGTTGATACATCTTATTAGCTAGCTACATACATTGATTTCATCCATGGAAATCAGGTTTGTTTAGATCTTCAAGTTTCACCAAGAACACACACTAGTGTTCTTGGCCAATATCTACCATTTCAAGCTTCTAGATCATAAGTACTCTTCCCTATACTTCATATCCAGTTAGGACTCATGCTTAGAGACTTGAAACACACATTATCCCCAAGAACATCATGAGTTTACGTCCCAAGATCTTCCTTGGCCGTAAACTTAATGTTAGGGCATGTTTGAGCCCTAAAACCTATAAGATGCAAAGCTAGTGACCCAGAACCCTTCCTTGATGTTTGTAAGACCTTAAACTTCACTCAAATCCATAAATGGTCATGAGTTTACGGCTGTAAACTCCTTTGGGCCGTAAACTCATTGAAAGCCTCAATGAAGGTGGTCTTTCTCATCCTAGTGTAGAGCAAAAGTCCCTAAAGCTTCCCTAGCCTTCAAACTTGCACTTATACATGAGTGACCATGATTTTACGGCTGTAAATCCCTTGGGCCATAAACCCATGGTAGTAAACTCATTTTAGTGCCATTTCAAATTCCTTGTTGAATCACATGTGATTCCAACACTTGGTCAAAGTGTTTCCAAGTCCCGAAAGGTGTTTCCTTTCATATAGTTGTTTATAAACACTATATTCATGCCAATATGTGTCATTATATGTCATTTAGGACCTATTGTGTCTCAGGACATCATTCGTGGAACTTCTCATCCTAACACGCATACCCGTTTGAATCACCCAAATCAGGTGAGTTCATACCCCGTAATGAATCTTTTAACTGTTTTAAATACTTTTAGGGGGGGGGGGGGAATACAAGTGGAACACAATGATAATTGTGTAATTGTTTGTTATAAACATCTTTCAAAATGTTACTTATGTCTTCTATAAGTGGTCAAAACATTTTAAAAGCTATTTTACAGTTATGTTGCTTTATAGTTTAACAAAACTCCGTTTTTCAAGTACAAGCATAACTTAGTAGTAAAATGAGTCTTTTCAATAACAGTTCAAGTAGAATACTAGTAAACTATAATAGGTATAGTTTAGAGGTTCACTTCATACTAGATATAATACACGATAAAAGAAAAAAAGTACTAAGATATTATAACAAGAGAAAGTAGTAAGATACTATAACAGAACGAACATACTAAGTTGCTATAGCATGGAACACTTACAGGATCTACCTATACCAATGAATCACTAACGCATTGTTCTAAACAAAAGGTGATAGTTATATTGGGTAAACATGATCATGTAATTTTAATGTGGATGTTCACGGCTTGAATTTGATTGCAGAGGTCGTGTTTGGTTCCCATAATCTTTTGACAGGGAGAGCGTCTAGTATGGGATCTATCCATCACATTATACCTTAATAATCAATTTAAGTCAATTAGTTCAACAGTAATTACTATATACAATACTACAGTACTTACATTTTTACAAACGACAAACAGAACAGTCGGGTCTAGTACAATCAGTAGAAAGGGGCCATAATGCTAACCTTATGATTCCTTAATGTATACTTCAAGATATATATATATATATATATATATATATATATATATATATATATATATATATATATATATATATATATATATATATAGGATCCGATAGGTAATAAGATGTGTGCTTTCCGCTTCATTTCCTGTTCCTTGTTTGGTTGTGGGCATAGATCAGATTCACCCAACCTATTATCTATTTAATTTTAGTTATATATATATATATATATATATATATATATATATATATATATATATATATATATATATATATATGTTCCGTACACATTAAGTCATCTTAAGGGGTACCAGGTATGGGTCAAGTCATAGGACACTAATTCAATGCACAGTTTTCTAGTACAAAGCATACTTTCAAATATAACTTTTGGTACTCAAAGCTAGAAACTCACTAGTAAAGGGTTTAATCCATTTTATTAAACCAGTGTAGACTTAAAGGACTTTAGGTGATTGACTCTATAATACCTTAGTTTATACATCATGGTTATATATCATTAATACCCAACAAGCAGTTGGATGTGTGCTTTCTACCTTATTTCCTGTTCCTTGTTTGGTTGTGGGCTTAGGGTAGATTCATCCAATTAACTATCTATTCGATATTAGATTATATATAGCCATTATAAACTAAGTGATTATAGAAGTAGTCACCGTGGTCACTATTTTAGTATAAGAAATAAGGGTTTTCTTAAAGGATATTTTCATTAAATATAAAGGAACTATTACAATTAACTCCATCAGTAACAAGTGAATACACCAGGGTTATATACAACGAGGACCTAACAAACAATGGAATGTATGCTATCCGCCTTACCTCCTGTTCTTTGTTTGGTTGTGGACTTAGTGCAGATGCGCACAATCAATTGTTTGTTTACTCTGAGTTTTATATAACTTGTATCCATTTAGTACTCATAGAAAGGATTGTAAAATCATTTTACGTATCATTCATCAAAATAGGAAATATAGGATTTTCTAGGGGAACAGGCATACTTTTCTAAAAATAGAACTTATAGCTTACTACATTTCAACTACATTTTTCAACAACTTTCTACAAATTACATACATCACTAAAATCTTATGAACTCACCAGCTTAATTGCTGATAAACTCTTTCACATAACTTGTATTCTCTGGAAACTAGTAGACAGGTACTCGCTCTGGGAATTCAGAAGATGGAGCAGTTTAGCTTCAAGTCTTGTTTTGTTATTCGCTTATGTACTCTATGTTTTATGAACACATACTTTGTATATACTTTCTTTCTAATGAAATGGTTGTTCATTACTTGCTTACTATGATACATGTCTTGTGATACTACACATGACGTCCTCCACCCCCGAACGTTTCCGCCGTTCTGGTTTTGGAGTGTGACAGAACCCGTTAATATTCATAATATGATTGAGCCCAATATCTCATATCCGATCCGGTTATCATTTTTTTTGTATGTGAGTCCACAAATCTTTTCATTTCTTCAAATCGTCAATGGTTGTTTGACTTGGACGATCGGCTCATGTATCTTCGTGATGAGTTGTTCTTGAGTTCTTCATCTCATTTTCTATTTTTTTATTCTCTTTCGATCGATGGTCAATACTAATCTGAAAATGAGTTTCAATTTCATGTAATTTGGAAAACGATGAAGTCAATTTCATACAAGTTCAAGTGAAGAAATAAGTCAAATGGATTCTTGATTTTGGTGAACTTGTAAAAAGAAAACTTGAAGGAGGTTTAGAACAGTAGATTGAACACTTTTTGATATGAAATTCGGTGTTGAATTCTTCGATTTTGTGTTTCATTGATCTTTGACTTTGGAAAGTCAAATTGTGAAAAAGCTAAAATCGAGATTTAAGCGATGAATGGATGAATTGGTAGATGAAATCGATAGATTCACGTTGTTTTGAGGCTGTGTGTGTCGAAATCAAGTTCAATTTGAGAGTTAATTTCGAAAATTGGTTGATTCTATGTTCTTGATGTTGAACACAGTAGATGAATGTTGTTCTATACTTTGGTTTTGGATTTGGAATTGAAAATTGAATCGTTACAGCTGAGATCGAAGTCTAGGAGTCTAAGTTGATTTTGGATGTTGTGGTTTGAATGATTAAAGCGAAGTCTGGGAAATTGGATGCTTGATCTAAGTCAATGTGCGAAGGGTCAAGGTTTGGATGCTTAGAGAACGAATAGTAGACTATTTGATTTTGAAGATTGTTGATGTGTTTGGGGTGAATAAAAAGCGAATGATGAAAATTTTGTGGTTGATGGTCAAAACATTTGGAGTCTGGGTGTGATTTTGTGTTGACGAAACGATTTTGGAGTTGCGATTTGTATTTTGGAGTCGTTCAATCGAAGTCTTTGGTGTGATGATCGAAAATTTTGATTTGGGAAGAACTGTGTTGATGGACGAAGATTTGGAATCACTTGGGTTAAAAATCGAATGGTTTGCTATTGGTGATTTAGTCGATTGGGTTTGATTTATGATTAGTCGACTGATAACAAATGTTTGGAATCGATGTCTCATATTAACTGAATGAAAATCTACTGGGTTTGTGTAATGAAAAAAGGCAAGAAGTTTCGCTCAAATGGGTTATGGTTTTGGTGTTCTGATTGAACGAAGGGAAGAGAGAAAATGATGCTGATGATTTCGTACGAAGTGAATAATGGCTGAAAGAGTTTCGTACGAAGGGTAGAGATGAAGTTTCATATGAAACGAAATTGGGAAAATGAAGTTTCGTTTGTTGCTATAATTTCGTACGAATTGGGAAGAAAAGAAAAGTTAAGTATATGGCCCTTAAAGTTTCGTTAGTTTGACACGGTTTAAAATTTTCGTACGAATTGGCCAAAGTTTCATATGATTTGAAGACAAATGGAAAAGTTTCGTATGTAGTCCCTAAACTTTCTAATGTTTGGTAATTGGGGGTATCTTTCGTATGTTTGGAGAACAAAGGGCGGAATTGTTGAAATTAGTCCCTGAAGTTTCGAAAATTTGGTGGTTCATACCCAAATTCGAAAAAGGACTGTTTTTGATGAGAATTTGAAGAATATGCATTTTAAGCCCCTGCAGTTTGTGTGAATTTACGATTTATGCCCAGTTTCGCAAATGGGCTAGAGTTTTGCATATTTGGCTATTTTTTGGCACAATGGGTCCCTACAAGTTTCAGAAAGTGACAATTTTACCCGGTTTTTGAAAAATCTTGCAACTTTCACCCAAAGAGTCAAAAAATTTCATAAATTGGAAATTTTTTGTGGCTTTTTCGTGATTGTTTTTCCGTGAAAGATTTTTGGTGTTTCATTTTTGGTACACATGAAGGGGGAGTATTGTGAAGACTACTCATCGGGCGCTTCTCACCCTTAATGGGTTTTATAATCATTTTTTTATTATAAAAAGGGGAAGAATGATGGGTATTCGAAGCTTCTCAGGTTTGTCGAATATTGATTTGCGGATTTGAAGACCAGTGTTACTTCGAGGGGGAGTCTGGTCTTGATCGCGCTAGCTCGTTGGAGACTGAATCCGGGACATCCAATCCTAACTTTGAGGGGGAGAATGTTAGGGAGCAAAGTCATGATTGGATGTGGAGTCTTGGGCTAACCCTCTTGTATGTGTAAATGGGTTGAGTCTTTCCTATAAATAGGAAGTGAGTGACTCCCATTATGTAAGGAACCATTTGGAGTGTTAGACTAGAGAGAAATTGTGTACAAACCCATTTATATATCCTTTCTAGATCTAATATGAGCTTACACATATTTATTTACTCCTTGTGTTCTTGATTTTACATGATGATTCACTAGATCTTTCATATTCAGCATATGCCATCATAATCAACACTACTACAATAATCTTATTATTCGGGAAGTCAAAACATGCAAAGTGAAACACAAGAATAATACTAATCCTATATGGCCCTAAACTTTTGAGTATAAATAAGACACCTTTATTTAATCACCATATTAATTACTCATTATTCATTGTTTCGGGTAATCAACTTATTACTTGAATTAGAACAATAGTTGTCCCATGCACCAAGCATGCACATTATGTTTACTTATGGTCCATACTTTGTGAAATAGATCAATTGAACACATTTCCAATGATACTTATTTAACAACTCCTAATCCTTATTGTTAGTGTAAGAATACAAAATTCTCGCCACTAATAGAATACGTTAGATTCTAACATTTTATGAAATGATCCCTTTTGTAATCTTATTGCAAAAAAGTTACCAAGACTTTGCCAATGAAATTAAAAAGTTCTCAATTGGCAATTGTTACAAGACAATTCCATAGATGTGAAGTCTCACATTCAAAGTACATTCCTTTGAAAATACTTCTTGTATAAAAGTTTCTAATCATAGACATAAATTCTTAACGTTCAACTCCCAATATGGAAACATTTCCATACTTGCCATATGAAAACTCATTCTAAATAGGTTCCTATATATTCATAATAAGGCCAATATGGTCCGTCCATTACTATACTCCCAACTTCTCACAAGCAACCAATCCTTGGCGAACCTTAGATTGTCCTTGATGGTAGTTTAATTAATTTAGTCAAATCTGGTTCTAGTCCCTTTTCCCTATTAGTGTCCTAGGCATTTGGAATATTTTGGAACGGTCGAATATTAAAGCATATGCAATCGATCCTATACCCGAAGTGTATGGGACATGACTCATAATGAAAAACGTGATACTTTACCGGTTCCTTGCTATAATATTGCCATATATAGAATACTTTTAAGTTGAATCTTTTCAACATAACTTCCATATATGTAATTTAACTAAATTCAATTAAATTTCTCGATCCAAGCTTTTGGATTTCGAAACGAAGTATAATATTCTCTCCCTTAATTATAGCAAAACAACTTTTCAACCCCTGCAACTTTGCAAAGTGAAACTTTTGTTTTCTATGATTAATATTGCTAACATGCAACACTTAAAATAATAATCATGCTCCCACTAACATGATAATTATATCCATACCAACATAACATTTATGCTCCCACTAGCTTTGACACGTATTCATAAAATAGTTTGACTTCTAGAAGACAATACTTATTGACTTCCAAAGTTCATACTTCTAATACGATATGCTTCGATAAGCCTTTATCTAAGCTTCTCAAACTCATACACCTTCCTTTAGATAGCTCATATGGGTGTCTAAACAGTTTCAGCACTTATAGCAATAAGTCTTAAATGTTTAAACTAATTGCCAAATCTCAGAATTCGAACTCTGAAGATGGATTCCGTTATCATAATCGAATTTGAGAATGCAATTTACACAATCGCTATCTCCTTAAAATCTCTCCTAGTGAAAGCGTTTCCTCACAATCATTTTCATGAAGGAGATAAACCTTATGACACTTAGATTTTATGGTGTATGTGCTATTATCCATGTGAATTTGTCATAACATAATCATAAGATAATGTTTGTGACAAATCCAAATTCTTATGGACAGAACTTGTTCATTATTAATATCTTGCCATCAAGGGTCCCATCATTGCTTCCAAGTTATTTAGCAGCTCACCTATACTAGTCAATGTACATTCATTGAACAAGGTGTTTGCCCTTATGTAGTAAATTTAGAACTCGTAGAACTTATATGCATAAGTAACTTTACTGGAATGGCATAGAAATAAATTTTTGTCAACACAATAGGTTACAAACCGCAAGTCCTGTGCTAGTGTCTAATAGTTTTACTCTTGATTAGTTCTTGAACCTTTTCAAGATCATTTAGACTCCCACTAACCTTTTGACATATAAGATTCTCTTGTCAAGAAACATTTCTTGACAAACAAATATTCAAGAGTTAGTGTGGTTGTTGTCAAGGCAAACCACTACACACAATTGGTCTTAGTTGGTCTTTGTCTTATTCAAGACATCACAACTTATCAACTTCAAGCGTGCAAGAGTAAGAAAACATTTTTCTACTTCACATTTGATGAGTGTGTTAGAACTTCTTTAAGATGTGTCACTCAAGTCACAATCTTGGAGTATGACTCTAAGACTTGATTTTGGAACGAAGTATGACTCATCCCTTTTAACTTAACCACTTCAACAATTCCTGATTCCTCTTCTTAGCCATACTCGTGCACTAAGATTTACTTAGAGGATGAATTGTGATATGGTTTCATAATCAACGAGATGATCATAAAATATGAAACTAAAGTACTCTCCCATCTTTTCTGATTAGAGAAACTTTTATCTTTCTGCCTAATTGATTCTTCTTATTCATTCTACAATTCATTGAAACTTTTCAATGATTCAGAATTAAACTTAATCTTGTAAGAATAACCACATTTACTAGACTTTTAGTAAATCGTGAGGAATAATCTTATTGTTCTTTGTGGTGGACTCAACCAGTGCACAACATTGTGTACTAGTTCTCCTAGTCTTTTGCTTGACTCTTTGCCAAGGAATTAGTCTTAATTTTCCAAATATGAAGGTTCTCATTCATCATACAATACAAGTTGTATGATTTCAAGTTTCTGTCCAATTGAAACTCGGGCGACAAGAATCACATCCATTTCAACATTGCTAAAACAGAAATAAACATCAATTTTCATATATGACATTGCAAGGAAATATAAATAAGACAAAAACCAAAATTTATTTTATTTATAAAAGGTGCGGAATAACTTGTCCTTATAATGCAATTCAACCGAAAACTATGCTATTACATATTCATGAACAATTTATCAAAACTCTAAGCAGCAGTTCAAAAATCCGATCATTGAATCATGCAATCAAAATCCATATCTTCGCGATCAGACTCAGCACGCTTCTTCCATTAAGCTTCCTTTCTTTTCTTCAATCCTACAAAACACCAAATGTAATATTATCACATCATGTATTTAGAATCTCCAAATAGGAACTTAATAGAGTTAAATAGTCGAATTTACTTGAAGTAGAGTCATACATCTTGACTCTCCCATCTCTTAGATCTCTCAGGTAGTCAGGGCAGCTTCGTAACCAATGCCCCTCTTTTGGCAGTAGAAACATATGGATTCTTCTGGAATGGTACACAGAACTACCTCAGACTCAGCTTTTCTCTTGCATAGAGAAAACTTTTCTGGACTTCCAATGTTGCCATTTCCCATAGAAGGATGGGACATTGATTTACCAGACAAATTTGCTTGACCAGTGCGCCAAATCATCGCTGATTCAGCAGCAATAAGCAAATAAGTCAAATCAATGAGGGTTATGTCGTCGTCTATCATATAGTATTATCTAATGAACTTACCATAAGAATCGGGAAGTGAGTGAAGAACCAAGTCAACACCCAACTTCTCTGAGACATCGACGCCCAACATTGCCAATCTATCAATATGCAACTTCATATCCAAGACATGAGCGCATGGAGACTTTCCATCTTCGTGTCTTTTCGCCAATAGGGCTTGAGTGACCTTGAACTTTTCAAGTCTTCAAACACGTGGGTTAGGGATAATTATCGGAGGAGGTGGAGGAAGCGAAGCATGATTTCCATTTCCACAATCCAATCATGGAACATCATCCTCACGTGGAATACTTTTTCCAACGGATTCAGGAAGACCATAGTTGTCAGACTTTGACATCTACAAAATGGGAGATTTTCAAGTTAGTTGATTGTAATCCTTAATATAACACCCAAATGAAATATCAAGGCTAGGATCCAACATAATATTCTACAATTTAGAAGAGGGATGTTGTAATCCAAATTGCAAAACATTTGAAGGTAGGTAAATGATGATTTACCAATTTCCACCACGAAAAACGAAAATTGAAAATTACGTTTTAAATGAATTGAAACTCCTAGATCTTTTGATATTCATTGAACTTTTCAATGGCATGATTAAATCTCGAGTGTGCCCTTCGTTTGTGACTAGGATGTCGAGGATCACAAACAAGTTGTGGATAACCATGCAAATATACATAATGCCCCAATGTTACAGTCGCTTAATCAACGTGCCGGTTAACCACACACGGTCCATCGATCTATGACAAAACATCGAGTCACCCTTTTCCACCTTTTCTTAGAGCCCAATTAATGTGCCGGTTAACCACACACGCTCCACTAACGTCTTAGAAAGGGTACAAAGTATAATTTCATGGGATTGCACCAACTCCACGTTTTCCAAAAGTAACTAAGATTTGGGAATTTATAAATGTGTTTAGTTACTTCGTACTTCATTATACTTATAAGGGAAAGTTGTGTCCTATCCTACCCGTTCGGCTAACGACCCTCCACTAGTCAAGAGTGCGGTGGGTAAGAGTGGATACACATTCAATCACCATTTTATAGGCAATTTCCTTAAACACCCCTAAGAGACCAGCTTCGAGAATGAGGCCTACTAACGATAAGACTGACTCTTTACTCCTACATATATAATATTAGACTTTTAATTTTATATAG
Source organism: Lactuca serriola (assembly GCF_051521515.1). Classification (NCBI taxonomy): domain Eukaryota; kingdom Viridiplantae; phylum Streptophyta; class Magnoliopsida; order Asterales; family Asteraceae; genus Lactuca; species Lactuca serriola. Next base: position 332,262,776 of record NC_136411.1, read on the forward strand.
TATAAGGGTGTATTTTACACTTTTAAAATACTAGGTGGTCTAATTTAATAAATTATACTTTTAATTTAATTAAATATAAACCATATCATTATGGATTTATTAACTCTCTTTTAATTATACATTTAATTAACTTAATAAAACCATAAGGGTGTAATTTGAAGTTTTCAAAAACTAGGGTTTTAGAATTTAATATTTCAAACTTAAACTGTTAATCAAAATTTTAAATTCCAAAACTTGAGGGCAAATTTTGAACTTTTCAAAACCAGATAGATAATGTTTTTAATTAATCAAATACTTTTAATTAATCAAATGATTAGTGATTATCTAAATTTGACCTAATTCTATTTCAATGCAAGATATTGCACATCAAATAATACAAATAATTAAAGTTTATCATGTAAGGCAATAAATATCTTTTTAAATGATTATTATCTTTTATTTGGGTTAGGATGATCATACCAAAACAATAAAAATCAGATTTTATCTATAAAAAACGTTTATGGTAATTATCCCACAGTCAAATCAGTAAAATCCCGAAATTTCCTCTGTCTGACCCCTGGACTCGCCGAGTTAGGGACTGGACTCGCCGAGTCAGGTTGACTCGCCGATTTCATCCACCGACTCACCGATTCATTCATGCAGAGTACAAAAAAATTCAATTTTCAGCCAAGGATGATCATACAAAGCATCAAATACATTAAACAAACAACCAGGCTCTGATACCACTAATGGTTTATGAGCACTACATCAATCTTATGGTGTACATGCAAACCCTAAAGCTTTGGATCTAGTTTATCTAATGAACATGAAATAATGATCCAAAGCTCATAAACCCTAGATCTAGCATATAATAATCAAATTAACATATTAATAAGGGTTTAGATCTTACCTTGATTGTTATGTAGCAATAACAATCTCAATTCCTTTTTATATTGACCTTTGAAATCTTAGTTCCTAAAATTTTGCACCTCTAATGGAGTTACAAACACCATGAGCAACAAGATGAACTTAGAAGAAGGAGGAAGAGCCACAAAAACGTTCTAGGGTTCTCTCAAAGAGTTGGCCACGTTTTTAGGGCTTAGGGGTTCCTTATATAGGTAGGCTATTAGGGTTTTCAACCAGGAAACCCTAATCTGACTGCTTAGGCCCTAAGCAGCCCATGGACTCCCTCCTTAGAAGCCTTAGACGAATTCTTATGGGTTTCCCCATAGATTTCGTCCACTCCAACTTCTATGGAGTCCATTAGCCCATTTATGCAACTATCTTATAATTACACAATCAGTCCACTTTATTTAATCAATCTCTTTTAGCTACAAAATTAATTTTTATCAATTCTTGACTAATATTAATTAAACAATAAGATTTCTCTTTTAATATATTATTCATATAATATATTAATAAATCATAATTAATCATTTTTCTCCTTAATTCATCCTATTAGTTGTTATGGTGAAGGCAACTCAAAGGACCATGCTTACAATTGAGTCAAATGCATACCAAAATAGTTATGGGCTTAGACACCTAATCCAATAACAGATTCATCAAAGGTCACATCTCTACTCATTTAGATTTCTTGCTTCTTCTATACACCACATTCGATAACCTTTCACTCCATTTGTAAATCCAACAAATATGCACTTCATTTCCATCGACTCTAGTTTAGCACCATTAACATTAGCGTAAGTAGGGTATCCAAATGTCTATAAACTAGAATAATGAGATGGTTTCCCACAGCACACCTATTTAGCAGTCTTTAAGTAAATTGTAGTTGATGGAATTCTATTCACTAGATAGGAAGAAATATTGTTTGCTTCCACCCAAAATTAATAAATAACTTCATGTATCTTGCACGTTACATTAGCTTTTGGTTCATCACTTTTCTACTCCATTTTGTTGTGGTGCGTATTGTTGAGTGTGATGCATCACTACACCTTCTGTTTTGTAGAAGTTGTCAAACGAAGCATTGTAGAACAACAACCTATTTTTCATTCTGAGCCATTCACTGGTTTCCCTACTAGTTTTCAACCATCGTCTCTGACTCTTTGAGCTTTCCAAAACATTTTTGTTACACCCCCGGCCGACGGAGAAATCATCGGGTTGTACGACGCTTAATAGGAATCACATATATTGAATACATTGAACAATACACAGAAATATAATATAAGAATTACCTTTACTTATAATAAAATATATTACTTTGTTTTATTCTTGTATGAGCAAAACAAAAGAACTACATTCCAGACACTAACGAACGACATTGCAAATCAATCCCTTGCATGAATCTTCGATGACATTGCCACTCTTGACTCTCATTTCCCAGAGAAAACATGTGATTTAAAACGTTAAAATTTTTTGGTGAGTTCACATTTTTTTATATTTTGAAAATACTCTTATACATTGTTGTGTATAATGTTTATAAGTATTTTGGATATCTATTAAGATACTCTTCTAAAGGAGTCCTATCACATTTATTACTAATATTTATTTTCCTTTAAGGTATTTTCTTTACTAATTATTTTAGGTATACAATTACTACTACGAGGCGTTCCTGACTAAGTAGTTTCATTAATTAAGGTTTGCAGAACAATGTTACAATTAGTTTCCATATTCAAGCTTTTGACTCTATATTTGCCTCATTAATGGTTCATCGCACGTTGTAGTAGATTAGAAAGTTATCCATGATATGACTTGATCGCCAAGTTTGTAGCTAGCATCCGCATGTAGGGTGTCAATCCTGTATAGATCTATACATACATTTCCCCTACACTTAAGATTTCATGATTATAGGCTGGATATTAGATAAAGTTTAATGAGATAATAGATGAATAAATGTATCATCAACATCCGTTTTGATTAGCCTTATTCTATGCTTTTGCTTTTATTACATTGATTATATATATATATATATATATATATATATATATATATATATACATATATATATATATAGGGGAAGGCTCATGCAAAATGCAAATAATTTGTGAAAACACGAAAACAAGAAAAACCAATGAGATTGTGCCACCTCAACCTTATATTTTGAATAATATTTCATCCAAACTTTGAACTACATGATGGTAATCAACAATACATGAGAAATTGTTTTATATTAGCAAAACATGATTTTTGACGTTTTTATTATAAAAACATGAATTAATGTGGCTAACGACGTGAAAAAAAAACAGTTGTTAAAATCGCCTTTAAATCTATATTATCATAACACAACCCAATATAAACTTATTATCTTTAAATTATTGCTAATAAATTTAATTTTTATAGTAAATGTGGTTGATATTTATAAGATAAAATTTGTTTTCGCGTTTTCGCAAGATATTTATATTTTCGCAAGAACCTACTTATATATATATATATATATATATATATATATATATATATATATATATATATATATATATAGTCCAAGTTGATTTAGATAAGTATCCGAGCAGAGTAACTACCAGACATAATAGATCCTAAGGAGTTGAGCATATCCATGTTGCATAAAAAAATAGGATATAATATCTGAAGTTAATTTTAAAATCAGTAATTTATTAACTAGCATGTATTCCCCCCGTAAAACTTTTAAAAACATCAAAGTGGGGTCGTGAACTCACCTTAATAGCGTGCTTTTTAGGGACTCGAGACTACTTGAGGGGTCAGGACCCTCAGAGAGAGGATCTGAGAGGGGTGAGGAATAGGTTTGACCCTAACCTTCGATTTACAGTAGTTCTTTGAGTGTGGGTCGCACATTTTCTAAAGGTTCATGCCGCGCATGTAAACGATGGCTCCACCCAGGCGCGGGCACCTTTAACTATCCCGTTGGGCCACGTCACACGTATCTTTGCCAATCCGATGTCAAAAGGTGCGTCATGCCTGGCGCGAATGGATTTTATTGGTTTTCCAAATTTTGTAACCCCCAAGTATGAGCCTCGTGTAATGTCTAAAACTTCTAGATATGTTCAAGGAATTAATGGGAAACCATACGCCGATAGACCAGGCAATGGAACGAGTTTGGAGTAAATTGACCTTTATCAAAATCCTTTTAGAAATTTTCAAAATCCGATCCAAACCTGCTCCGTAACCGTGTAACGTCCCAAAAATACAGATAAAATTTTTGTTTTTTATTTCATTCAAATCGTACAACTATAATATCTAAATAGCAAAAGAGTATCAAAGTAATATGTTATCAGAGTACAAATTCCTGAAATCTATAAATGTGCAAACCATAGGTGTTGGATTAGGTGTCTAATTTCATAATTATTCCTGGATTGTACTTGACCCGGTTGGCATGGTCCATTTGGGTTGCATGGCATTGCAACACTTGGATAAACTAAATGAGAGAAACGACATTTAAGGTGTCACACCCCAAAACCGGAACGGCGGAAACGTTCGGGGGTGGAGGACGTCATGTTTAGTATCACAAGGTATGTATATGGTAAGCAAGTAATGAACAACCATTTCATAAGAAAGAAAGTGATTACAATATGTGTGTTCACAAAACATAGAATACATAAGAAAATAACAAGTTATTTGAAATAGTTGATCAGCAATTAAGCTGGTGAGTTCATAAGATTTTAGTGATGTGAGTAAGTTTGTAAAGTTTTGTTTAAAATGCAGATGCAAAATGTTGTTGAAAATGTAGTTGTAACATGTAGTCGTAAAATGTTGTAAGTCGTAAATTATGTTTTGAAAAGTTCGCCAGTTCCTCTAGAAAATCCTATATTTCCTACTTTGATGAAAGTTTAAGTAAAATGTCACTACAACCCTTTCTATGGGTACTAAGTGGGTACAAGTTATATAAGGCTCAGAGTAAATAAACAATCGATTGTGCGCATCTGCCCTAAGCTCACAACCAAACGAGGAAAAAAAGTTAAGGCGGATAGCACACATCCCATTGGTTGTTAGATCATCGTCATATATAACCCTCGTGTAATCACTTGTTACTCATGGAGTTAATTGTAATGGTTCCTTTATATCTAATGGAAAGTATCTTTATGAAAACCCATATTTCTTATTATATAATGGTGACCACAATGACTACTTTTATAATAGCATAGTTTATACTACTATATATAATCTAATATCAGATAGAAAGTTAATTGAGTGAATCTGCCCTAAGCCCACAACCAAACGAGGAACAGGAGCTAAGGCAGAAAGCACACATCCAACTACCTATTGGGTATTAGTTTTATATATAAACATTATGTATAAACTAAGGTATTATGGAGTTACTCACCTAAGGTCCCTTAAATTGTACTAGTTTAATAAAATGGATTAAACCCTTTACTGGGAAGTTTCTAGTTTTGTATACAAAAATATAGATTTTGGAAAGTATGTTTCATACTAGCAAAACTGTGCTCTGACTCTGTGTCCTATAACCTGACCCATACCTGGTACCCTTATGATGAATTAATGTATACTAAGCATACATATATATAGAATCGAATACAAAAATAGATTGGGTGAATTCGTTCCAAGCCCACAACCAAACAAGGAACAAGAAATGAAGCGGAGAGCACACATCCTATTACCTGTCGGAACCTATTGGTATATATACATATCATGTGATGTATACATTAAGGAATCATAAGACTAGCATTATGGTCCCTTTCTTTTAAACGTAGCCTTCTACCAAGGCATCTACTGTTATGTGCTAGACTCGACTGTTCTCTTTGTCGTTTGTAAAAAATGTAAGTACTGTAGTATTGTATATAGTAACTACTGTTGTACTAAATGCCTTAAATTGATTATTAAGGTATAATGTGATGGCTAGATCCCATACTAAACGGTCTTCCTGACGAAAGATTATGGGACCTAAACGCGACCTCTGCAATCAATTGCAAGTCGTGAACATCCACATTAAAATTATGTGATCATGTATACCTAATATAACTTTCACTTTTTGTTTAGAACAATGCATTAGTGATTCATTGGTATAATTAGATTTTGTAATAGTGCCATGCTATAGCATCTTAGTATGTTCGTTCTCTTATAGTATCTTAGTAGGTTCTGTTTCTCGTATACTATGTTATGTTGTATAGTATGTAGTATGTATGAATAGTATGTACTAGTGTATAGTATGTTCTCTTTGTTATCGTGTATTGTATCTAGTATGTACTGAACCCCTAAACTATACCCATTATAGTTTACTAGTAATCTACTTGAACTGTTATTGAAAAGACTCATTTTACTACCAAGTTATGCTTGTACTTTAAAAACGGAGTTTTGTTAAACTATAAAGCAACAAAACTGTAAAATAGTTTTTGAAATGTTTTGACCACTTATAGAAGACATAAGAAACATTTTGAAAGATGATTTTAACAAATAATTACACAATTATCATTGTGTTCAACTTGTATTCCCCCCTTAAAAGCATTTAAAACAGTTAAAAGTTTCATTACGGGGTATGAACTCACCTGATGTGCGTGATTCAAACGGGTATGCGTGTAAGGATGAGAAGTTCCACGAATGAAGTCCTGAGACACAATAAGTCCTAAATGACATATAAGGACACATATTGACATGAATATAGTGTTTATAAACAACTATATGAAAGGAAACACCTTCCGGGGCTAGGAAACACCTTGACCAAGTGTTGGAATCACATGTGATTCAACAGAGGAAGGTAGGATGGCACTCACATGAGTTTACTACCATGGTTTTACGGCCCAAGGGAGTTTACGGCCGTAAACTCATGGTCACTCATGTATAATTGCAATTTGAAGGCTAGGGAAGCTTTAGGGACTTTTGCTATACACTAGGATCAGAAAGACCACCTTATTTAAGGCCTTTGATGAGTTTACGGCCCTAAGAAGTTTACAGCTATAAACTCATGGCCAATTATGTTTATGAGAGTGGTTGAAGGTCCTAAACTCATCCATGAAGGGTCCTGGGTCACTAGCTTTGCATCTAGGAGGGTTAATGGCCAAAATGGTAACCTTAAAGGGGTTTACGGCCTTGGGAGATGGCTTGGCCGTAAACTCCTTTTTTTCCTTGTGTTCTTGATGATTTCAAGTCTCTAAGCATGGATACTAACTAGATATGAAGTATAGGGAAGAGTACTTACGATCTAGAAGCTTGAAATGGTTGATATTGGCCAAGAACACTAGTGTGTGTTCTTGGTGCAACTTGAATATCTAAACAAACATGATTTCCATGGATGAAATCAATGTATTTAGCTAGTTAATAAGATGTATCAACTAATCAAGGGATAGAACAGTTACCCTTTTGAATATCTAAGGTGAAAGTTGGATGATAGTTGAGAGAGAATGAAGAAAATCGGCCAAGGAATGAGATAAATGGCTAGAAATGACCAATTGCCTTATATATGCTCTTGAGTTTACGCCCACATGAGTTTACAGCTGTAAACTCATGGTCTTGTGGCCGTGAACTCATCTAGATGAGGTTAAGGTTCGATTTGCTACACTGTGGTTCTAGCAGGTACTTTCTAACACTTATTCCTTAAGTGTATTAGGCTCAAAACTCCTTAGAATGACCTTTAACCGGGCTAGACCTCTGTACTAATGAGTTTGACACTCAGTTGAGTTGATTGACTGTGTCTTCAAAGTTAAAAAATTTTGGGTTGTCACGTAAGGTTTATTAATATGTTATAGGTTCTAATATATTAATAATATTATTTGATTAATATTGATCAAGAATTAATTTGGAATTAATTATGTGATCAAAAAGACACTAATTAAATATATGGGGTTGATTGTGTAAATCATCCATTCTTGTATAGTGAGCTGATAATCCATGGTTTATATGAATTGGACTAATACCCATAAGGGGCTCCGTGGATAGTCCATGGAGGTTATAAACCCATGGATTATGGAATATGAAAAGCCATGCACATTAGGGTTTACATGGAGTAACCCTACTTGTGACACAACTATAAAAGGACCCCATGACTAGGAAAATCGGCACTACTAAGTGAAGAACAAGAGGGCTAGCTGATTTTGAGTTATAAGTGTATTCTCTCAAGGTTATTCCAAGAGTTGTGGTGTTGTGTGAGACATTTGAGACATCACACTTGAGGTGCTAGGCTCACAAGGTTCTCAAGGAATCCAAGCAACAAGAAAGGTATGTTTTCTTACTAGCTTTTATGATTCAAGTTCCCCATGCAATGCTAGATAGGTTAAGAACCTTGGAAATCAAATTTGCATGTATCTTAGTAAAACATAGATCCAAGGTTTCTACGGTTGCATGTACACCTTAGGAGTGTTAGAATGCTCAAAACCCTTCAGTGGTATCAGAGCCTAGGCTTGTTTTCTTGATACTTGATGCAAACTTGTTGAAAAAACTCAAAAAACTTCACTCTGGTGAGTGAACTAGCCGAGTTCATGGGGGGACTCGATGAGTTCGTGTGTAAAATCATCCTACTCATCGAGTAGGCTCATGCACTCAAAAAGTAAGAGGCCCTGGATGCAGATTTTCGAGTTTTGCTACTGGAAATGGACTAGAAACATTACCCTAAACTGTTTCGGTCTTATAAAACTTGTTTTAGATGGTGTAATGGTTATGCTAATCCATTTACAATGGCTATTATCAAAATTTCAAGTTTTTATGATTCTTGAAATTGTTGATACGAATCTTCATACACTTATGAGTTTAGAAGATCATAAGAATTATTTTCAACTTGCTTGTTAGTTTAATTCTTGATCTTGATGTGTTTTAATGGAATCCATAATTTGTCCTCAAGTTATGGATTACCAAAAGTCTTTCTTTTAAAAGTCCATTAGTAAACACATAGGTTACATAAAATGAAAAGTCTCTCATTTTAATAAACCATTAACTCATAAGTTAAGAAATATGAAAAGTTTTGAAAGTTACAAAACTTGCCCTCAAGTTTTGGAACATGTAAAGTGACTTATATATATATATATATATATATATATATATATATATATATATATATATATATATAAGAACAAGTCATTTTATCGTTAGTAGGCCTCATTCACGAAGCCGGTCTACAAGGGGGGTATAAGGTTGTTGCCTATAAAATGGCAGCTTAATGGGTGTCCACTCTCACCCACCGCTTCCTTGACTGGTGGAGGGTCGTTAGCTGAACGGGTAAGACAATGAGTTTAATCCTCATTAAAAGTATGATGGTTATAAAGTAACTAAATGTTTTTATAAATTCTAAATCTTAGTTACTTTAGGAAAATGTGAATAAGGTGCTAGCCCATGAAATTACACTTTGCACTTTGCTTAAGTCGTTAGTGGAGCGTGTGTGGTTAAACGACACACTAACATGGACTTAACAAGGTAGGCAAAGGGTGGCTTAAGGTTTATCATAGATCGGTGGAGCGTGTGTGGTTAACCAGCACATTGGTTGAGTGATAAACATTAAGAGTACCATGTAATTTGCATGGTTACTTCACACCTTGTTTTGTGATCCTCGACATCCTAGTCACAAAACTTGAAGGGCACACTCGAGTTTGAAAGATGCCATTAAAAAGTTCAATGAATCTCAAATAATCTAGGAGTTTCAAAACCAATTAAACCTAATAATTTATTTCGTTTTTCATGGTGGAAATTGATGAATCGCCATTCACCTACCTTTAAATATTTTATAGCTTGGATTAAGACATCCCTCTTCTAAGTTATAAAATATTGTGTTGGGTCCTAGCCTTAATATTACATTTGGGTGTCTTATTAAGGACTATCTTTATATCTAATCTAAACTTGTCTTCCTTCTTTTTTATATGTCTTCCAACAATGCTGCTTTTGGCTCAAACCCTACCGGCTCCTTCTCTCTCATGAACCTTTGTGGGAGAGTCATCTTTGATGGATCCAACTTTATGGATTGGATCAGGAACATCAGGATGGTCACTCGGTATAAGGACAAGGAATATGTCCTCGACAACGAGCTAAAGGAACTTGATGAGTCGTTTGCTACTCCTGAAGAGATCGGTGAATACTGGACTCATGAGAGAGATGCCACCAAAGTGGCATGTATCATGTTGTCCACAGTGACAATCAAGCTCCAAAAGTCCTATGAGGACTATTACCCTTTTGAGATGCACCAGGACTTGATGGATCGCTACCATCAGAGTGCTCGTCAAGAGCGGTATGAAATCATCTCCTCTATGATAACAACCCGGATGAAGGATGGTGAACCCATCACGGGCCACATGCAGAAAATGCAAAACTATGTGGACCGTTTGCTGAAACTGAATGTGAACTTCCCCGAGGAGTTGGCAATTGACATCATTTTGCACTCTGAATGACATACCACATAAACAAGGAGAAACTTACACTCAGCAAACTTCAAGGACTTTTGAAGACATCGGAAAGTGGTCTTAAAAGTAAATCGGTTGTTACTACTCCTACTCCTACTATGGCCCCTATCTTGGTAATCGGGCAAGGTAAAGGAAAGAAGTGGAAGAGCCCTTCGAAGGGTACCAAGGAAAAGTCCCTTGATGGCTCCTCCTCAAGTGGAACCAAGAGAGGTTCTGTCACTCCTTCTGCCAACCCTAAAGAGGCTGAATGTTTCTATTGCCATGAAAATTCGCACTGAAAGCGAAACTGCCCAAAGTACCTGCAAGATGTTTAGGATGGGAAATTCAAACCCAACCATGCACGTATTTACACTATATTGTCTAATAACTCACCCCATTCTAATTCTTTGGTCCTTGATACAGGTTGTGGTATTCATATATGTTCTGATTTGCAGGGACTAAGAAGAAGTAAGAATGTGGAACATGGGAAGATAAACTTAATCATAGGGAATAGGAAAGCTTCACATGTCACCAAGATTGGAGTTTACTCTTTGTTGCTAAGTAGTGGGTTTACATTATATTTGAATAAATGTTGTTACTCGTCTGAAATGGCAAGAAATATTATTTCCTTCCATGGTTTGTACAAACAAAGGTTTACCTTTTCATTTGATAATGAATGTGGTGGTATTAAATCTTTTTTTAATAATGTTCTTTATTTTAAAGCATTACCTTGTGATGGTGTGTATGAAAATGTGTCTGTTGTAGATAACCTAGGAAATAATGTGTTGTGTATCGATTCTTCCAGTATCTTGGATAAAGCATCATTATGGTATTGTCGTCTTGGACATGTAAGCAAGAAACGCATAGGCCAACTCCAAAAGGATGGAGTCTTGGAGTCATTTGACCTAAATTCGGATACTAGTTGTGAATCTTGTTTGCTTGGGAAAATGACAAAGTCACCCTTCACTGGTACTTGTGCTAGGGGTGAGCGTTTGATGGATCTCATACATACTGATGTGTGTGGACCCTTCAGAACCGCCACAAGGGATCTAACCGCTTCTATGTGACTTTTACTATTGATTTTAGTAGATATGGATATGTCTACTTAATCAAGCATAAGTCAGAAACCTTTGAAAAGCTCAAGGAGTTTAAACAGGAAGTGAAAAATCAGTTGGGCAAGAACATTAAGATGCTTCGATCCGATCGAGGTGGTGAGTATCTTAGTACAAAGTTCTTTGGCTATCTTAAGGAATGTGGGATTGTCTCACAATTGACACCTCCCAGTACACCGCAGCTTAATGGTCTGGCTGATAGGCGTAATCGAACCTTGTTGAATATGGTTCGTTCTATGATGAGTCGAGCTTCGCTACTAATCTTATTCTGGGGGTATACCTTAGAGACTTCCGCCCATATTCTTAATCCAGTCCCTACCAAAAAGGTTGCCAAAACACCTCACGAGATGTGGACTGGAAAAGTTCCCAATCTGGACCACATCAAGATTTGGGGTTGCGAGGCTTTTATGAGACGCGAGATCCATGATAAGATCGAAACTCGAAATGAGAGGTGTATTTTCATCGGCTACCCATAGAAATCCTATGGTTACCTCTTTTACAGACCCAATGATAATGTGGTCTTTGTAGCAAGGAGAGGATTCTTTCGCGAGAGAGAGTTCATAAGCCAAGGAAATAGTGGGAGGAAAATTGACCTTGAAGAAATTCAAGATTCAAGTGTTGAAGGAACCTCAAACCCTAGCAATAAAACTAAGGAGGAAACTCTTGTTGATCCGACAGATGAGTATGTACCTCTGAGGCATTCAACGAGAGTTACGAATGCACCTGAGCATTACTATGGTTTCCCTATTACTGCGGAAGGTGATACACTTATCATTGATAATACACTGGTAAGTTTGGATGAACCTAACAGCTACACGGAAGCCATCGCAGGCCCTCAGGCTGCTAAATGGAAAGAGGCTATGGACAACAAGATACAGTCCATGTATGACAATCAAGTTTGGAACTTGGTTGACAATGTACCAGGTCGTAAGACAGTCGGGTGCAAATGGATCTTCAAGAAGAAGACCGACATGGATGGTAATGTACACACTTATAAGGTGCTACTGGTTGCAAAGGGCTTTTCTCAAACTCCGGGAGTTGATTATGATGAGACCTTTTCACAAGTAGCGAAGATTAAGTCTACTAGGGTTATACTAGCCATTGCTGCATTTCATGACTATGAAATATGGCAAATGGACGTCAAAACCGCTTTCCATAATGGAAAGTTGGCTGAGGATGTTTACATGAGTCAGCTAGAGGGTTTTGCCAATACAGAGTACCCTAATAGAGTGTGTAAGCTTGAGAAATCCATCTATGGATTGAAACAAGCACCTCACAGATGGAATCTTTGTTTCATGAGAAAGTCAAAGAGTTTGGCTTTTCAAGGAGTGAAGATGAATCTTGTGTATATGTCAAGGCTAGTGGGAGTATAGTTAGCTTTTTAGAACTGTATGTGGATGAAATACTACTTATAGGAAATGACATCTCATCTCTACGGGAAGTGAAATCTTGGCTTGGGAAGTGTTTCGCTATGAAGGACCTTAGAGAAGTTACCTATATCCTAGGGATAATGATTTTGAGAGACATGAATAAGAGACTAATTGGACTTAGTCAGAGTACCTACTTGGATGAGGTGTTAAATAGGTTCAACATGCAGAATTCCAAGAAATGAGAGTTACCGATCCAGAGTAACGCCAGATTTAGTAAGGCTCAGAGCCCGAGTACAGAGGTTGAGATAGCAGTGATGATTCGAGTACCGTATGCTTCCGATGTAGGCTCGATCATGTATGTTATGACTTGTACTCGTCCTGATGTGGCCTTTTCATTAAGCATTGCCAGCAGATATCAGGGGAACCCTAGCAAGTCTCACTGGACTGCAGTAAAGAACATTCTCAAGTACCTGCGGAGGACTAAGGACTGGGTCCTTACCGTTGGTGGGAGTGATGACTTGAGAGTAGTAGGGTATAGTGATGCTAGCTTCCAGACTGATAGGGATAATTTCCACTCTCAGTCAAGTTGGGTCTTTACCTTCAACGGAGGAGCAATTACTTGGAAAATTTCCAAGCAGGAGACATTGGCTGGTTCAATTTGCGAATCAGAGTATATAGCGGCAAGCGCGGCAGAAAAGGAGGCTATATGGCTAAAGAACTTCATTGGACACCTTCGAGTTGTACCAGCTATAAAGGAGCCTATAGAGATTTTCTGTGATAGTGAAAGTGCAGTCGCCTTAGCCAAGGAACCAAGGGACCACGGGAGATCCAGACACATCGACAGAAAATACCATTTCATCAGACATCTAATAGAAGAAGGACTCCTCGTGGCAAAGAGGGTGTCATCGGATGAGAACCCAACAGATCCCCTCACAAAGGGACTCAGTAGGGTTAAGCATCTTCAACATGAGAGGCGCATAGGGCTAAAGGATGATATTAGTTTTAGAAGTTAGATAGCTTTGAAATTTGTAAAGTGTATTTGAAATTTGATGATAAATAAAAGTTGTTGTTTATTTATAAGTAAAGTGTTGCTATCTTCTGTCAATCGTTTACTATCATTTCATTTTGCATGTTTTGACTTCCAAAATAATTATGTTGTGGTATATCATATTATTCAAATTCTCCACAATCAGTCATATGTTGGAAGTAGATATGAATCAAGACTGTCATGAGTTGGATTGTAGATGTCTAAGATGTTGGACATGGCAAGAGTTTCTACAACAATCATGAGTGCTCATAAGTTCTGAGTATTGAAGTCAACCCACGCTCACTTGTATCACTTCATGGAATTTATCTCGAGTGATCGTGAGATGTTAATATCATATAAGTCTTCAAACCTAGAGATATGAGTTGTTGCCTATGATTTGGTTATACATTGGTTGTACGAAAATGCATTGTTAACTCGATGTTATAAAACGTGCCTCTGTGTATGATTCAACAAGTAGTAGAACAAGCATATGAATTGAAGTTTATCTGTTCCTTCTTGGATTAGAAGCAATATCTGGGCCCCTCAATGATTTTTTGTTGACCTATGTACCGGGCCCAATCAGAACTAAATTGATGTATTCGATTAAGTTCTATATCAAACAAATCAGGAAATCAGGAAACAAACTGTTGGACAATAAGTAAGACATTGTTCAATGTATTTGTCTGGCTGATATCTAGAATAGAGGATTATATGATCACTTATCTTAAATGGCGTATCATCATCATCTCAGTTCCACGAGACCTTGAAAGAGCTACGATTGCATATCAGTTCCTGAAGTCATTCTTGCAATTATATTTATTAGACTTATCCAAGTGGGAGACTGTTGGATTAGGTGTCTAAGTTTATAACTATTCCTGGAATGTACCTGATCCGGTTGGCATGGTCCATTTGGGTTGCATGGCATTGCAACACTTGGATAGACTAAATGAGAGAAAGGACACTTAAGGTTTATCAATATATTATAAGTTCTAATATATTAATAATATTATATGATAAGTATTGATCAAGAATTAATTTGGAATTAATTAAGTGATCAAAAAGAGACTAATTAAATATATGTGGTTGATTGTGTAAATCATTCATTCTTGTATAGTGGGCTAATGATCCATGGTTTATATGAATTGGGCTAAAACCCATAAGGGGATCCATGGATAGTTCATGGAGGTTATAAACCCATGGACCATGGAATATGAAAATTCATGCACATTAGGGTTTAGATGGAGTAACCCTACTTGTGACACAACTATAAAAGGACCCCATGACTAGCAAAATCAGCACTACTAAGTGAAGAACAAGAGGGCTAGCCGATTTTGAGTGATAAGTGTATTCTCTCAAGGTTATTCCAAGATTTGTGGTGTTGTGTGAGACA
Organism: Lactuca serriola; assembly: GCF_051521515.1. Classification (NCBI taxonomy): domain Eukaryota; kingdom Viridiplantae; phylum Streptophyta; class Magnoliopsida; order Asterales; family Asteraceae; genus Lactuca; species Lactuca serriola. The sequence continues at coordinate 332,277,898 of NC_136411.1, forward strand.
TTTGAGACATCACACTTGAGGTGCTAGGCTCACAAGGTTCTCAAGGAATCCAAGCAACAAGAAAGGTATGTTTTCTTACTAGCTTTTATGCTTTAAGTTCCCCATGTCATGCTAGATAGGCTAAGAACCTTGGAAATCAAATTTACATGTATCTTAGTAAAACATAGATCTAAGGTTTCCAGGGTTGCATGTACACCTTAGGAGTGTTAGAATGCTCAAAACCCTTCAATAGGATGATGCAATGCGATCAGGTCGGGCCCTTCCCCTTCAAATTGAAGGTACCTGAAACATAAAGTGAAACTATAAGCACAAAGCTTAGTGAATTCCCCCAAATACCACATACTAGAAAAATATACCGCCAAGCATGTCTGGGTGCTTGCCTACTCCTTCGGTCTATTTCAACCGGATATTATCAAGCATATGTGGGTGCTTGCAATCCCTTTCTGTCTATTTCAACCGGATACTGTCAAGCATATTTGGGTGCTTGCAATCCCCTTTGGTCTATTTAGAACGGATATTGGGTCTATTTCACCCCCTAATACTAACACATAATATCATCACAAGAATCACATAGTCATCAAGCAAATACATGCATAACTGACAATTGTCACAAAAACAATCATCACACTACCTCATAAGCTAGTGGGTCGGCATTGGTGCCTTCGACCCATGGTACCATGAAGGAAAACACACCTTAGACTGAAGATATCAAATTGCACTCTTTGGAGGACTCGCGAAATCCTCTCCCTAATGCACAAGCATAAAACCCTAATTAGAAACTAGGCCACATTCTAACTCAAAAGTTTAAACCCTAATTCTTGACTTAAGGCAAAAAGGGCTTCTTTACCCTTGCCTCATTAGGCCTCCCTCCCTCCAAGGCCCAAATCCATACAAAGTCCATAAAGGAATCCACGCCCAACTACAAGGCCACTAAGGCCCAATATGGCCCAAGAGCACCCAACATGGCTTTAAGCCCAAAAATGTCTACTATAACAGGTGGGCCTGAGGCCTAACCTAAACAAGTCCAAAAAGCCCAACAGTAATCAAGCCCAAAATTCTTCTAACTCCACAGACTGCGCACGCACGATGTACATGGTTCGTACGCCTAGTATACACTGATGATAATCCGGAATCGGGGCACTGGCCCAGTACGCGCAACATATTCTAGAGTATGCCCAGCGTACTGGTCAGTTAGCCCATACTTGTTCCCATGAATTAACCCCTTAAGCAATAACATCTAAAACTTATATCCAAGCTCATAATAACATCTTAAGACATAAAGTTGTAAACTTATGCTATTGAATGCCTTGTTGGGGCCCAAACTAGGACTTAAGCCCTCCAACACACTTAGGTCGTCACTAACACATGCATGGTTGAGTCTTAACCTCCAATATAATATTTTTAAGACTCCATACACTTCCAAGAATCCAAAAGGAGAACTCAAATGTCCTGGATTAGCTCATACTCCAAGAAACCAATTTATGGGACCAAAAGATGCTAAAATCTACCCTAAACCTAAATCTAAGCATAGAATGATCAAGGCTTAGACTTTATACCTTCAATAGTCTAGAAATGGTGCACAAACTATGGATCTACAAGCTCCTTCATCTCCTTTGCTTCTTCCCAAACTTCATTCTTCTTCAAAACCACCAAAGAACACCCAAACACTCAAGGTAAGCTCAAAAATGCACTCAAGAAGGTTAAGGTTCGAGATTGGCACTAAAAGGATAAAGAAGGCTAAAAGGGTAATGGACTTGAGGGACTTAAGGTCTTTAAATTGTTGGGGTTTTAGTATACTACAACATCCTATGGTGCACATACAACCCTAAATGCCTTGGATCTATGTTTTCTATAATTATACATGTAATAGTGTTTCCAAAGCATTAAGCTTATAACTAGCATGAAAATAACATATGTATAATAAAACATGTTTTAGATATACCTTTTGATGTTGTTGATGTTGCTAGAAAGACTTTGGTCTTTAAGAACTTAGTGCCCCAAGTGTTGCACCTCAAATGGAATCACAACTCACCTAGGACAAAGGATGAAATTTTCAGAGAGAATTCCATGCACCAAAATCGTCCATCTTTCTCTATGAATAGAAGCACACGAAATTGATCAAAAAATAACATATTTATATGTAGGATTCCAAAGGTCATGGGTATAACCTAAATCCATACCCATGGTTTTATGATCCATGGTTCATGTGGCCTAACTCTTTATGTATCCATACATAAACTTAGTCCAACATGTATCATAAGCCCAACACATATAAATATAACCAATTACCATAATTAGTCCCCATAGATTTAATTAGTCTCTTTTGATCACTAAATTAATTCCAAACTAATTCTTGATCAATACTAATTAAAATCATGTGATTTCATATTAATATATTAGAACTTATAATATATTAATAAATCATATATAACCTCTTCTCAAAAGTCCATCCTAACAAATTGTCTTGATGCTATGCAACCCAAATGCACCATCCTACTCTCGGGTCAAGTACATACCAATAATAGTTATGGGCTTAGACATCTAATCCAACAGTCTCCCACTTGGATAAGTCTAAAACTATTATTGTAAATAAGACTCCAAAATCCCGACTAGCAATCGTAGCTCTTAAAAGTCGTTGTCGTACTCTAACCTAGTCAATGACGTGTCCATTAGATAAGGGATAATATATTCCTCTACTCTAGATATCATATGGACTAAGACATGGATTATAATCATTCTCTCTGTCCATCTGTTGTTTCCCGATTTCTGATTTATGACGACCGACTAATTGAACAAATCATATTAGTCCAGGCTCAGCTGAGCACTTAGGGTTGTTATCACTAAATCATCGAGGGGCCCACATATATCACTTTTATCCACATGGGGTAAAAGGAACGGATAAACTTCGACCCAAATGCTCGATTGTACTCACTCTTCAAATTACACACAACGATATGTTTTATAACATCCAATTTACTGGTGCGTTTACATATGTCAATGTGCAACCGACTCGTAACTACAACTCATACACCTCTGTTTGAAGAATATAAGATATTATCGTCTCATGATTACTCGTGATAAATCCATGAAGTGATTCAAATAAGCATGGGTTTAATCCAATACTCGAATCTTATGCCAAGAGCACTCATGAATATTGCAGCTATGTTTAAACCATCTAGACATACTACATACCCATTCATGAAAATCTTGCCTCAATACCTACTTCCAAAGTAAGATCGACCGTGGACAGTTTGAATAACCTAGTTATTCGGGAAGTCAAAACATGCAAAGTGAAACACAAGAATAATACTAATCCAATATGGCCCCAAAACTTTTGAGTCATATTGATTACTCATTATTCAATGTATAATGTTTCGAATAATCAACTTAATACTTGAACTAAAACAATAGTTGTCCCATGCTACAAGCATGCACACTATGTTTACCTATGGTCATTTATTTGTGGAATAGATCAATTGAAAACATTTCAATGATGCTCATTTCACAATTCCAAATCCTAATGATAAATGTAAGAATACAAGATTCTTTGACATTTACTGAAATCTGTTAGATTCTAAACTTATATGCAATGATTCTCTTGTAATGACTATGCACAAAAGTCACAAAGACTCGGCAACAGACATTAAAAAGTATTCCAATGGAGAGTAATTCCATGGAAACGAAGTCTCACATTCAAAGTACATTCCTTTGAACATCCTTCTTGCATTAAGTTTTCTAATCTTACATAGATTTAAAGAATAATTTCCACTTATGGAAACATTTCCATATTCCCATTTTGACTATCACTTCTGAACAAGAGTTGCCTCTTTTCAGAATATGTCAATATGATCCTTCCAAAATTAACACTATACTTCCAACTGTCCATGAGTAACCAATCTTTGGTAAGCCTCAGATTGTCCTCGACAATTGCTTAATCATTTTAGTCATATACAGTTCTGGTAAATTTTCCTTCTTAATGCCCTAGGCATTTGGAAAATTTAGAATACATAGAAATATTATAGCATATGAAATCGATCCTACACCTGAAGCATATGGGATATGATTCATAATGTCTCACATAAAGACATGATCCTAGACCAGTCTTTTGCTATAAATTTTTCTATTTGCCATGTTCTCACAATTCGGACTATGAAAAGGGATGTCGTAATCATAATCGAATTTTGAGAACACAATTAACATTTCCATATATAGAGTTTCCTTATGTTGAACCATTCCAACATAATATTCATATATATATATACTTGACTAAATTTGATTAAAAGCTCAATCTAAGCTTGTAGAATTGAAATGAAGTATGATTTCTTCTCCCTTAATTATAGCAAAACAAATTTTCAAACCCTGCAACTTTGCAAATTGAAACCTTTCCTTTCTATAATTAACACTGCTAACTTGCAACACTTACCACAATTAATTATGCTACCACTATCATAATAATTACTTTACTAGCATAACACATATGCTCCCACTAGCTTTGACATGTACCCAGAAATTAGTTGGACTTCTAGAAATCAATATTTTATTGACTTTCTTACCAAATTTCAGATTTATAATATGAAATGCTTCGATAAGAATTTATCTAAGCTTCCCAAAATCATAGTCTCAAATGTTTAGACCTTTTCCATTTCTCACAATTCGAATTATGAAGAGGGATGTCTTAATCATAATCGAATTTGAGAATGCAAATATCACAATTTCTATCTCCTTAAAATCTACTTAGTGAAAGCGTTTCCTCACCATCATTTTCATGAGTCGAAGAGAAATCTTATGACACTTAGATTTTATGGTGTATGTGTTCTTATCGATATGAATTTGTCAAAAACATAATCACAAGAGGAGGTTAGTGAAAAATCCAACTCATATGGACTAAACTCGTTCAATCTTAATTTCTTGCCACCTGGCAGCACAAGGGCCTAACATTGCTTCCAAGTTGTTATGCAAACAACTGAGAACTCATAGAGCTCACATGCATAGTCAACTTTAACTCGAATGGGCACAAAAACAAGAATATGTCAACACAATAGGTTACAAACCTTAAGTCGTGTGCTAGTGATAAACAACAGGTTTTATTCTTGATTAGTTTTTGAGATCCTTTTCAAGATCATTAAGACTCCCACTGACCTCTTGACATATAAGATTCTCTTGTCAAGAAGCATTCCTTGACAAAACAAATATTCAAGAGTTAGTGCGGATTCTTATCAAGACAAACACTTCACACAATTGGCCTTAGTTGGTCTTTGTTTTATCCAAAACATCACAACTCACCAATTTCAAATGTACAAGAGCAAAAAACATTTTACTCTACATTTGATAAGTGTTTTAAACCTTCTTCACATTATGTCACTCAAGGATCGATCTTGGAGTGTTACTCTAAGACTCATTTTTGGAACGAAGTATGATTCATCTTTTCATTTAACCATTTCAATAATTCACGATTCCTCTTCTTAGTCAAACAATTGCACTAAGATGTCCTTAGAGGATCAATTGTGATATGGTTTTCCTAATCATTAAGATGATCATAAAACATGATACTGAAGTACTCTCCCATCTTTTCATATTGGAAAAACTTTTATCTTTCTACCTAATTTGATTCTTCTCATTCGTCCTGCCATACATTGTAACTTTTCCAATGTTTCAGAATTATACTTAAACATGTAAGCACAACCATATTTACTAAACTTTAGCAAATCATGAAGAATAGCCTTATCGTTCTTTGTGGTGGACCTGGTTAGTGCACAACCAAGTGTACCCAATCTCCTAGTCCTTCACTTGACTCACATATACATGCGAACAAGGAAATAGTCCTAATTTCCCAAAGATGAGAATTATCATTCATCATACAATACAAGTTGCATGATCCCAAGTTTCTATCCAACTAAAACTTGGGTGATGAAAATCTTTCCTTATTTGGTAATTTATGAGTTTATGACACTATCACAAATAAAAGAATCAAATCCATTTTTCCAATATTGCTATCAATGGAAACATGTAAACAACAATTTTCACAAATGACACATTAAGGATACTTAAAATAAATAAAATAAAAAGTTTTCCTTTTATTTTAAAAATTACGGAAAAAACTTATCCTTACAATGCAAATGCATATGAAAACTATGTTGTTATCTATTCCTAAGCAATCTATCATAACTCTTAAGCAGCAGCTCAAAATTCTGATCTTCGAATCATGCGATCGAAATCCATCTTCGCGATCAGATTTAGCATACTCTTCTTCTAAGCTTCCTCTCCTTTTTCGATTCTAAAAAACATCAAAATGCGACCTAGTCACATCATGTAATAAAAATCTCCATATAGGAACATAATAGAGTTAGATAGTGGACTTTACCTAAAGCATAGTCAAAATTTTCAGTTTTACCATCCTAGTGAACTTTCAGGTAAATAAGGCAGCTTCGCAACTAATGCCCCTTCCTTTGGCAATAGAAACATATGGACTCTTTAGTAATGGTACATGCGACTATCTCAGACTTAGCCTTTCTCTTTACCATTTGGTCAACCAGGTTGACTATGGCCGATCCCTTTCCATTGGGAAGAGAAGACTTTTCTAGACTTCCAATGTTTCCATTGTCAATGTCCATGTAAGTTTGCAAAGTGGATCTTCCAATCAAATTGTCTTTACTAGTGCTCCAAATCATTGTTGATTCAGCAGCAACAAGCAAATAGGTAAGATCATTAAGGGTCCTGTCGTGGTCTATCACATAGTAGTCCTTAATGAACTCATTATATGACTCGGAAAGTGATTGAAGAACCCAGTCAATAGTCAACTTACTTGAGACTTCGATACCCAAATCTCCTAGCTTGTCAATATGAGACTTCATCTACAAGATATGAGTACATATAGACACTTCTTGTCGATAGGGATTGAGTGACCTTGAACTATTCAATAACTTGTGGGTTAGGGAGAACAATTGGAGGAGGTGGAGGAAGTGAAGTATGATTTTCAGTTCCATTAATGTACAATAAAGGGATTAATCTTTCACCCTGATCGTCATTTGGGATATCATCTTCATTAGGAAAGCTTTATCTAAAAGGGTAAGGAAGACTATAGTTGTCATAACTAGACATCTATGAGGGAGAAATTCAAGTTTAGTTGATTTAAGTCCTTAATATAACACCCAATACGAAATATTAAGGCTCGGACCCAAGACAATATTTTATAACTTGGAAGAGGGATGTCGTAATCCAAGCTACAAAATATTTGAAGGTAGGTAAATGACGATTCACCAATTTCCACCATGAAAAACGAAATTTAACATTAGGCTTTAAATTAATTGAAACTCCTAGATCTTTTGAGATTCATTAAACTATTCAATGGCATGTTTAAATCTCGATTGTGCGTTCAAGTTTGTGACTGGGATGCCGAGGATCACAAACAAGGACTGAATAACCATGAAAATTAACTTGGTACACTTAATGTTACAACCACCTAATCAATGTGGTGGCTAACCACACACGCTCCATTGATCTATGATTACCATCAAGCTACCCTTTGTCACACATTGTCAGCCCCAGATTAGTGTGTCGGTTAACCACACACACTCCACTAACGACTTAACAATGTGAAAAGTGTAATTTCATGGGTTAGCACCATAACTTGAGGACAAGTTATGGAAGACATAAAAACTATTTTATGATAACATTTAAAAGCAAGACCTTTCATTTTTCCATAACCTATGAACTTAATGAACTTTTAAAAGAAAAAACTCTTCATTTTCCATAACTTGAGAACAAGTTATGGACTCATAAAAACCATTAAGATCAATTATTCCAATTAACACAAAAATGAAATAATTTTTCTATGATCTAGATCAAACTCATAAATAAAGATAATTTACATCAACAATTTTCAAGAAATTAGCTAATCACATAAACTAATACAAATCTTGAAACATTGACAATTATCCTTTATTTGGATGAGGATAATCATTACCATAGCATCAAAATCAAATTTTATGAACAAAAACATTTTATGGTAATGATCCTAATCCAAAACAGGCCAAAACACTCGAAAATTTGCACTCAGGACAGCCAACTCGTCGAGCCCCTAGATGCACTCGACGAGTCCAAGAGTATTTTCAAGCAACTCGTCTAGTCACCCAGTGGACTCAGAAAATTTGATTTTTTTTGCGCCGAAAACTAATAATAACATCAAATATAATAGAAAACAACCCTTGGCTCTGATACCACTATTGGAGTTTTAGTATACTACAACATCCTATGGTGAACATACAACCCTAAATACCTTGGATCTATGTTTTCTCTAATTATACATGTAATAGTGTTTCCAAAGCATTAAGCCTATAACTAGCATGCAAATAACATATGTATAATAAAACAAGTTTTAGACATACCACTTGATGTTATTGATGTTCCTAGAAAGACTTTGGCCTTTAAGAACTTAGTGCCCCAAGTGTTGCACCTCAAATGGAATCACAACTCACCTAGGACAAAGGATGAAATTTTGAGAGAGAATTCCATGTACCAAAATTATCCATCTTTCTCTAAGAATAGAAGCACACGAAATTGATCATAAAATAACATATTCATATGTGGGATGCCAAAGGTCATTGGTATAACCCAAATCCATACCCATGGTTTTATGATACATGGTTCATGTGGCCCAACTCTTTATGTATCCATACATAAACTTAGTCCAACATGGATCAGAAACCCAACACATATAAATATAACCAATTACCATAATTAGTCCCCGTAGATTTAATTAGTCTCTTTTGATCACTAAATTAATTCCAAACTAATTCTTGATCAATACTAATTAAATCATATGATTTCATAATAATATATTAGAACTTATAATATATTAATAAATCATATATAACCTTTTCTCAAAAGTCCATCCTAACAAATTGTCCTGATGTTATGTAACCCAAATGGACCATGCTACTCTCGGGTCGAGTAGATACCAATAATAGTTATCGGCTTAGATATTTAATCCCACATAAATACGGTGCAAACCCTAAAAATTAGGGTTTCCCCTGGCTTGAGTACGCCCAACGTTCGTCGGGATCACCCCTGATGACGCATATGCACGTAGTACGCCGTGCATACCTAGTGTACACCCAACGTACTCACAAACCCTCCATCACATGTTAATTGAATTAGAATAGATTAAATCATTAACTTCATACATGGCGACTCGGGTGATACAACTCTCCCCCACTTGAATCAGACTTCGTGCTCGAAGTCCGCTGCCGGAAATAACTCTAGGTAATGCTCCCTCATCTTGTCCTCTGGCTCTCATGTCCATTCTGAAACCTTGAGGTGCTGCCATTGCACCTTAAGTAGCTCAACAACCTTGTTCCTCAAGGTTTTCGTCTTCTTGTCAAGGATCGCTACTTGTCTCTCAATGTAGTTCAAGCGATCGTCTACCTAAATATCCTCCAATGGAACCACTGCGGAATCACCAGCCAAACATTTCCATAGTTGCGAGACATGAAAAGTATTGTGAATCTGACTGAGTTCCTCCAGATGATCCAATCGATACGCTACCCTTCCCACCTGGGCTATAACCCTAAAAGGACCGATATGCCTAGGGCCCAGCTTGTCGCCTTCCTGAATCGAATGACATCTTTCTAAGTTGACACCTTCAGGGGAACTATATCCCCAACCTGAAATTCTAGGTCTGATCAGCGTTTATCAGCATAGCTTTTTTCCGACTCTAAGCTTTGTGAAATCTGCTCTGAACTTGCTGAATCAACTCGGTAGACTTGAGTACCACTTCAGTACTCCCCATGACTCGCTGACCGACCTCGCCCCAGCATCTCGGGGTCCTGCATTTCCTCCCGTAGAGCATCTCAAAAGGAGGTCGATTGATGTTGGCATGGTAGCTATTGTTATACAAAATTTCCGTTAACGGAAGATACGTATCCCAACTACCGCCAAAGTCTAGAACACACGCTCACATCATATATTCCAATGTTTGGATGGTCCGCTCGCTCTGACCATCCATTTTCGAGTGTAAGACCATACTAAAATGCAGGTGGGTACCCAACTCCCTGTGAAACCTCTTCCAAAACCTGGAAGTGAACTGGACATCCATGTATGATACTACTAAAACCGACACCCCATGTCGTGCCACAACCTCCCTGATATAAACTTTAGCCAACTTCTCCAGAAATATGCTCTCCTGAATCAGAATAAAGTGTGTGCTCTTGGTCAATCTATCCACGATGACCCAAATCGAATCCACTTTGCGTCCTATCCTAGGTGGCTTCATAATGAAGTCCATGGTAATCTTTTCCCACTTCCAAACGGGAATGTCTAACGGTTGCATCTTGCCATGAGCTTGTTGATGTTCAACATTGACTTTCCTGCAAGTCAAGCACCTCTACACATACCAAACAACGTCTTCATACAGGGCCACCAATAATCAGGATGAAGATCTCTATACATCTTCGTTTCCCCGAGATGATGGAGAATCTCGATTTGTGTGCCTCCTCCATAAGAGCCTGATGCGCACCACCCCAATAAGGAACCCACTCTCTCCGATGGAGAGTCAATAAACCACGACTATCATAATCAAAGGAAGCGACCTGACCCACAATGCACTCACTCTTCTGGTGCTCTTCCTTCATAGCCTCGACCTGAGCCTCTCGAATCTACTCCAATAGTGGGGTAATCACTGTCATCCTCATACATATATCCTTGATCGGAGCCGCGACCACCTTGTGGCCGAGAGCATCGTCCACCACATTGGCCTTTCTCGGATGGTAAAGGAATTCACAATCATAATCTGTCACCACATCCACCCACCTATTTGCCTCATATTCAGATTTGGCTGATCAATCAAGTACCTCAGGCTCTTGTGATCCATGTAAATAGTACAGTGGCCCCCATAGAGGTAGTGTCGCCAAATCTTGAGGGCGAAAACCACAGCCCCTAACTCCAAATCTTGTGTCGGATAGTTCACCTCATGAGCCTTCATCTGCCTCGAAGTGTAAGCAATAACACGACCCATCTGTATCAAAACAGTGCCCAATCCCATGATAGACATGTTACAATAAACCACAAAATCCTCAACACCCCCTAGCAAGGTCAGAATCGATGCCTCGCATAATCTCTGTCTCAGGGTCACAAACGTTTCCTACTGCTCAGGCCCCCAATGAAAAGTGACAGTCTTCTTCTTTAGTTGTATTAGGGAAACGTTCTCTTGTAGAAATCCTGAATGAATCTCCGATAATAACCTGCCAACCCAAGGAAACTCTAAATCTCAGATGGAGACCTCTGAACCTCCCACCACATCACGACCTCCACCTTGACCGGATCAACCATAATACCATTCTGGTTAACAAGGTGCCCCAGAAACTGCACCTCGCGCAACCAGAACTCATAATTAGATAACTTCACATGCAATATTTCCCTCCCCATAGTCTCCACAACCTTTCTTAAGAGCTCCTCATGCAGAACATGGTCATGGAATAGACCAGGATGTCGTCGATGAATACAATCACATACCGATCCAACATCGGTTAGCACACACAGATCATGAGATCCATGAACACGGTTGGAGCATTAGTGAGCCTAAAGGACATCACCACGAACTCGTAATGACCATAACGAGTCCAGAAATCCATCTTCTGCACATCATCCTCTCTGACCCTCATCTGATGATAACCTGAACAAAGATCAATCTTGGAAAACCAAGATGCACCATGAAGTTGGTCAAACAAATCATCAATCCTCAAGAGTGGATAACGGTTCTTCACCATTAGCTTATTCAGCTCCCGGTAGTCAATACACATTCAATGCGACCCGTCCTTCTTCTTCATAAACAAGATCGGCACACCCCAAGGAGAATTACTAATTCGTGTGAACCCATTATCCAACAGGTCCTGCAACTGTGTAGACAACTCCTGTATCTATTTTGGAGCAAACCAATATGGTGCTTTGGCTATCAGAGTTGCACTAGGAACCAAGTCGATCCGGAACTCCACCCACCTCTCTGGAGGCACTTCAAGAAAATCCTTCGGAAACCTATCCGGGTACTCCCGTACAATTGACACATCATCAACCGACGCCTTACCCTTCTCTCGGGTATCCATAACATAGACGACAAAACCATAACAACCCTAATGAAGATATCTTTTGGCTCTAGTAGTTGAGCATAGGACCGGCCCGCGTTGAGCACCCTCTCCATGGACCATTAACTCTCCCCTGCTTGGGGTGTGAACACGCACCATCTGGCGCTCACAATCAATCACTTCCCCATTGGGGCTCATCCAATCTATATAACCCTGTTCCTACGCAAAGGAATGGGAACCAAATCAATCAGATACTGCTCGTTGAACATATTTAGAACACAATCCTGATGAACCCTAGATACCCGGACGGATCAATCATCCACAATCTTAACCTCTAAAGGATGATCCAACTCACCCGGAGCTCCAACAAACCTCTTGTTGAACGCAAGAGAAACAAAAGATTGGGTAGCCCCTAAATCAAATTATATCAAGGAAGAGATACCGTTCACAAGGAACGATCCTAAAACAAAACACAAAAATATACGCAGAGAAATCAACGTAAATAAAGAGTTAAGGAGAAGAGACATATCCGTCACCACATTTGGTGCAGCACACGCCTCCTCGACAATCTACTGAAAAACCTTGCTCCTCACAACAGGCGCATTCGCCTTGCCCTGGCAGCCATCATTGATCCGTAGGGTCGCTAGAGCAGGAGCTACTACTGATGGTCCTGATGCTAAAATCGGGCAGTTGGACTTCTTTTAGCCCCTCTAATTACAATGAAAGCAAATTAGATCTGATGCTTGGGTGGTGGTGATAGCATCAGTACAATCTTTGCTAAAGTGCCCTGTCTTGCCACACTTGTAGTAGCCCGAACCACCCGCTCTACAAACCCCATCATGCGACCTGCCATATTTGCCATAGCGGCTCCGACCCTGCTGTCCCTTCGACCTAGAGTCAAACCCCTTGGGTTTCTTCATTGAAACCCTAATTGTCTACCTATGCTCCGCCTTCCTCTTCCCAATGTGCTCCAAATCAATCTCTTACTCTCGCGCCCTGGATATCATGTCATCTAAAGTCGGATAGGCAGAATAACTAACGAACTACCTTATGTCAGATCTCAAGATATCATGGTATCGGGTATTCCTCATCTCCCCATCTGCTACATACTGGGTTACCAACAATGCCCTCTCTCTAAACTTGGCGATGATCTTCGCCACAATCTCAGTCGTTTGCCTCATGTCAAGAAACTCCCTAGGTAACTACTGCACCTCAACAGCTAGTACAAACTCTGCTCGAAATCGGGTCACAAAATTCGGCTAGGTCATGGATTCAATGGTTGTGGCTCCCAAAGCATAGCCAACCTCTTCCTACCAATCTCGAGCTCGCTCCCTCAAACATCCTACAGCGAACCTGACCTTCGACCCATCGGGCCAGAAGCTCGTCATCTGAGCACACTCGATGTCATCTATCCAATGCCTGGATACGATGGGGTCCTTCAACCTAAAGAAATATGGTGCCCCACATCCCATGAAATCTTTGGAGGAGAGTGTGTGGGTCCCTGACTGGCTAGCAGCTATATCGGCCTTGAAGATCCTAAGTCGATCCTCCATCAACTCGATGATACCATCCTTGATCGACCCGAACATCACCGAGGTCGCCTAAATGATGCCTCTAGTAACCTCAGATGCAATGAACTTGCGTAGCCTCTCATCAATTGGTTCAGTTCTCATGCCCGAACCAGATGCAGATCCTAAACCCCCGGCTCCATGACGTTTCATCACCATACTGAAATATAACCACATAAAAAATTACCAAACACACGAGAAGGTTTAAACTCTCAAGTTCCTTAGATTCATCGTGGTCTTCCTGGTCTCAGGTATAAATCTTGTACTTTCAGTAGTACAGGCCCAATACTACCTTCCACACATATTTATACCCTCCTCAAGGACCACCCGCGCTCCTCCAAGTCACTCTTCCCTAATGATACAGTCCTTAAACTATAAGGCACCCTACACACCAAAGCATCTCACGGTGACTCCCTAAGACTCCCTTCCTCACCCCTCTCTGGTATCAGCTGCAGAAGCAACTTCCACAAATACTACCTAACGACTGAATGAACACTATTACATACTACTAGTACTAGATAATTCTTTGAATGACAGGTCCCACACTACAACGGTTGGACTCAAACAAGAGCTACGCAATAGAGTTAATCCTATCCTTCTAAAATTATCCAATCTCAATAATATTTAATACAACGCATTCATCCACTAATTAGCGAGTACCAACAAAATTTCCTAAAGAACAAAGCATGCAACATTCGAGCATCATACAATTTAACTCAAAACATACCCTATACATGCCATTTTAACAAGTAACTGATCTGACACTAGCATGCGAATCTATAAGCTCAAACAAATAGGCGCATAAAGGCATCTTTCCTAGCATTCTATCATGCAATCCTGCGTAGATCCTTAGCCCCTAATCTACCATGTAATTCTCATATCATAGCATACAACATATAACATGTATTGGTATTTTGGGAAGTCTTACTTGAGCTCGACTAATTGTACGCATCACACCCCTTGTCTTTTATTGAAATCCTTAGATTAAAATGTTTCTTTTGATGTAAAACCTACCAAACCCTCGATTTGAGTCCAACCACACCCGAGAATATGCCTGGATCCCTCAAACCAAGGCTCTGATACCAACTTGTAACATCCCAAAAATACGGATAAAATTTTATTTTTAATTTCATTCAAATCATACAACACTAATATCAAAATAGTCAAAAGAGTATCAGAGTAACATGTTATTAGAGTACAAATTCCCAAAATATCTAAATGCGGAAACCATAGGGTGATGCGGTGCAATCAGGCCGGACCCTTCCCCTTCGAATTGGAGGTACCTGAAACATAAATTGAAATTGTAAGCACAAAGCTTAGTGAGTTCCCCCAAAATACCACATACTAAACAAACATATTGTCAATCATATATGGGTGCTTGCCTACCCCTTCGGTCTATTTCAACCGGATACTATCAAGCATATTTGGGTGCTTGCAATCCCCTTCGATCTATTTCAACCGGATACTCTCAAGCATATATGGGTACTTGCAATCCCCTTCGGTTTATTTCAACCGGATATCAGGTGTATTTCACCCCTACTACTACCATACAATATCATAACAAGAATCAAGGATTCATCAAGCAAATACGGGCATAATTGACAATTGTCACAAAGACAATCATTACACCACATTATAAGCTAGTAGGCTGATATTGGTGCCTTCGACCCATGGATACCATGATGGAAAACTCACCTCAGACTGAAGGTATCAAATCGTACTCAGCAGACGACTCTTGAAATCCTCTCCCTAACGTACAAGCATAAAACCCTAATTAGAAATTAGGCTACATTCTAACTCAAAAGTTCAAACCCTAATTATTGACTTAAGACAAAAAGGGCTTCTTTACCCTTGCCTCATTTGGGCTTCCTTCCCTCTAAGGCCCAAAACCATAGAAAGTCCAAAAAGACATCCTAGCCCAACTACAAGGCCACTAAGGCATAATATGGCCCAAGCTCACTGAAAATGGCCTTAAGCCTAAAAATTCCTACTACAACAGGTGGGCTTGAGGCCCAACCTAAACAAGTCCAAAAAGCCCAACAATAATCGAGCCCAAAAGTCTTCTACTCCACAGACTACGTATGCATGGTGTACATGGTTCATACGCCCAACATACACTGATGACAATCCAGAATTAGGGCACTGACTCAGTACATGCAACGTACTCTAGAGTACGCCCAACGAACTGGTCAGTCAGCCCATACTTGCTCCCATGACTGAATCCCTTAAGCCCTAACGTCCAAAACTTAGATCAAAGCTCATAATAACGTCTTAAGCCATAAAGTTGCAAACTTTATGCTTTTGTATTCCTTATTAGGGCTCAAACTATGAATTAAGCCCTCCAACACACTTAGGTGATCACTAACACATGTATGGTTGAGTCTTAACCTCCAAGATATAATTTTTATGACTCCATATACTTCCAAGAGTCCAAAAGGACAGCTCAAATGGCCTAGAGTAGCTCATACTCCAAGAAACCAAGTTATGGGACCAAAAGATGCTAAAATCCACCCTAAACCTAGATCTAAGCTTAGAATGATCAATGTTCAAACTTTATACCTTCCATATGCTAGAAATGGTGCACAAACTCTAGATCTACAACCTCCTTCTTCTCCTTTTCTTCTTCCCAAACTTCTTTCTTCTTCAAAACCACCAAATAACACCCAAACATTCAAGGTAAGCTCAAAAATACACTCAAGAAGGTTAGGGTTCGAGATTGGCACGAAAAGGGAAATGAAGGTTGAAAGGGTAATGGACTTGAGGGACTTAAGGTCTTTAAATAGGGTGCAAACCCTAAAAATTAGGGTTTGCCCCTGGCTTGAGTACGCCTAACATACGTCGGGATCACCCCTAATGGCGCGTATGCACAGAGTACGTCGTGCTTACCTAGTTTACACCCAACGTACTCACAAACCCTTTATCACTTTTTAATTGAATTAAAATAGATTAAATCATTAACTTCATACATGGCGACTCGGGTGCTACAACTCTCCCCCACTTGAATCAGACTTCGTCCTCGAAGTCTATTGTCGGAAATAACTCTGGGTAGTGCTCCCTCATCTCTTCCTTCAAATCCCACGTTCATTCTGAACCCTTACGGTGCTGCCATTGTACCTTAAGAAGCTCAAAAAACCATGTTTCTCAAGGTTTTCGTCTTCTTGTCGAGGATCGCTACTTGTCTCCCAATGTAGTTCAAGCGGTTGTCTACCTTAATATTCTCTAATGGAACTGTTGCAGAATCATCAACCAAACATTTTCGCAGTTGTGAGACATGAAAAGTACTGTGAATCTGACTGAGTTCCCCCAGATGATCCAATCGTAATTAAAAATATATCATTTTAACGGAAATAATCTAAACGAAAATTATGGTAGACTTAAATACGAACGTGTGAATATAAAGATCGTTAAAATTTGTGATCATATGAAGAAGTTACTACGTTCAGAACACAAGACTCAAGCAACGAAACAGTCGATGTCACGGTGGTCATAAGCATGAACAATCTCAAACACTTTATTAATGATTGTCTAGCATAATATGTCGTGAAAAAAACCTAAAAAAACCGGTCATAAGTATTGATTATGTAAAAAAAATACAGATTTATTTTGCAATAAAAAAATATTAAGGACTAAATGTGCAAAAAATATTAATGACTAACTCTGTACAAAATGAGAAATATATATATTACCCTTTTAAGTCATTATACCATATCATTGATATGACGGTCATAAAGACTAAATATTTACAGTTAAACAAGTTGAGGAGGTAATGTAAACGAAAAAACTCAGTGACCAAATGTGTACAAATCAAAAAGTATATTACCATTTTAAGTCATTATACCATATCATTGATAAAGAGATTGATAAAGAGAAATGGGTTTGTGGATTGTCTGGCCTAACACGACAATAAATTTCAAACTCAAGCATAAGGAATCCATCAATAATCGCTGATAAATTTCAAACTCGGTATTGGGGCAAAGGGCTTTTCGCCTTTTCCCCGCCACACTCCAAACAAATTATTTGATTTCTTGGTTTGAGAAAATGACTTCTAAAATATCCAACTCCGAGGTTGAGATGGATTTGAAGAGATTACTCATCAATTTTGCCAAGAAGGAATATGTTCATCGAATTTGGAAGCAAATAATTGCCAAATTACTTTCTTGATAATAATTGGATCCTTGACCCAACTCCCCTGTTCTTTATTGTCATTGATAATTCTATGAACAACGATGTTCTTTCTAGACCCGCAATTTCATTGCGTTTGTTGTTTTTATATTCCTTCCTTTTTAGCCTTTAAAGGAAGGAGAGGGGTCTAAAATCCGCCAAGATTTCCAATGCATCTTTTGTTTTTATTCATTCAAGTCTTTTTTCTTCGAGAATGTTTTTACTTTTTCTATGGATCTCTATTTTTCAATGACATTTTTGACTTGAGCTTTGTTGCACGCAACCATGAAAGTAATGGTCTCAAGAGGTTTATTGCATGCCAATAATTATGTTTTAATTCTTAGTTTCATCACCGAGTTTTGAAAAATACGAAAAAAAATATCTTGAACTTTAGGTACTATTCAATAAAGTTACAAGTTTTGGTTTTTAACTCAATGAATACAAAAACGTGTACACCTACTTTAATTCATATTAAGAAGCTTATTATTATTATTATTATTATTATTATTATTTTATTTTAAATCAATAATTTTAAAAAATAGAAAATTGCCTTTTAAAACAACTTTTTACTACCAGCAAAATTTAATTTTCAAGAACACAATTTTTTTCATCCAAAATAATTATAAAATAACTATTAACTTAATCCAAACATTAAAAAAAACTTATCAACTTATAAATTTTCTGCCACCTTACAATCTAATTCAAACACTTTTTAGAAATTCATTTTTAACATCGTATCCTATCTAATAAACCAAAGTTTTTTTACTACATGTAATCACCGTATTTAATATGCCACTGGGCATTTTTTAAATTTTATTTAAATCCATTTGACAAATTATGTTTTTTTGGCTTTGTTATTAAATTATAAAAAAATCTAATCTAAAAATATAATAAAGAAAATAAAGAAACTTAAATGTCTTTATAAATTCTCACGTAATTTGTCAATTAATGTATTAAATTCAATTTACCTTGCTAATCATACCTAATAAATGAAAATAATTTTGCCACATGTCACTCTCTCATTAACTTGGACACATGTCATTTTTTGGTATTTTTGATTAAATGTTTTTTCCATTTGTCATTTTCTTATTTTTTATCTTTTCTTAATTAACACATCATATTTACACCTCAATTAATAATTACCTTAAATGAAAATAACCAATAAATTATAATATTACTACTCATATAATATTTAATATGATTCATTTTAAATTCAAACTTTTAATTTTAAATTTCAAATCTAAAATTTTAAATTTAAATAAATTTTTGTTTAAACTTTCATATTTAATTTTTTATTTTATCGAACCCGTATAACATACGGGTCTCACACCTAGTTGATAAATAAACATAATTTTCGGCTAATCCCTTTTGAATTAATGATAATTTGCATAAACCTTGCAAAAATTGATTCATGCACAACTAATATTGATATTCTTTTTAAATTCAGTTTTGCAAATTATTAAACATGTAATGCTTAATAAAATATATTAATTTTTTTATAAAAAAAAACTCGTATATTACAATGGTCTCACACCTAGTATGTTAATAATAACTTTGATAAAAAATGACTTATTGGATTAAATAAACAATCCCAAACACCCTCTAATTTGTAGGAAATTTAATTATTTTATTGATTATTTTCATATTCAAGCTATCAAATTAAAACTGGTTTGATCAAATTGAACTATTTGGTGCTTAATGCTTTCAACATTTTAATGGTTAGCGCAATAGAAGATTTCTTAACTGTTCAGAGATTGCTAAGAAGCTTTTGAGTTGTTAATATTGTTCAAAGACCATATCAAACACATTAAATCCTAAACGAATTCACCTCTGAATAGTTTATTCCGAGGTTAAAATATCCCTAAAATGATAAAAAAAAATTATTTCTTTGAGGACCAATTACATCATCACATACACGATCAATCCAATCGTAGCCGTTGATTTCAGATCCAACGGACAAGAAGGTGGTATGATTATGGAAGGGTGATGTAAGCAATTGGTGTGATAGGCAAAATGGTAAAAGGGCAAAGTGGGGAGAAGGCGTGCAAAGGTAAGTGGCAGTTAATGATGGTTGTTTTAGACGAAAGCTTATATTGAGTAACGTTTTAAGTGGAAAGAGAAGGGTATTGTCGGAAATTCAGAAATACTTATAGAACACAAGATATTTATTGTACCAAACAAATTATTACTCGTATAAAATCAGATATTTGGATATTTTTTCGAACATATAAATGAATTGTTTTTGTAAAGATATTATTAGAAAATGTTACTTGATTTCATAATAAATACTTCTATATTTCTTGGATGTAAGTTAATATTATATTAAGGTTGTACAATATATATATATATATATATATATATATATATATATATATATATATATATATATATATATATATATATATAGGAAAAATAACAAAATATTAAGTTTTTTTAATTAATTATCAAGAATTAGCCAAAACGTCACCTATTCTCGCAATAGGCATACATTTCTAAGTGATCCATTAAGAATGCAAAATATTCACTACGAAATTGTCATCCATATACATAGTTCATGCCTATTTTACAATAAAAGTTGGTATTTTATGCCCTATGAAATATCATTATTGTTAGAAAATATATTATTGGTTGATGTTAACATAATGTAAATACTACAATCCACACATGGAAAAATATTATCGAATGATCACGACCTGAATCCTAATCGTATGTCAAGAACATGTCGACTCATGTCATGTAAACATGTTTCCCTTAAAAACATATTTCTTCTATAGTATTGGACATATGTCTCCAATAATACAACAATTTAAATAGCTCTTCAAAACCGTTGAACCGACTAAGCCTTGTTTTTACCTTCATGGTAGCAAGAAATAGATAGCAATAACAATAGAGGAGACGGGAGAGTTTAATGGTTCATTCAGTTCATCTTTACCATGTACAAAAATACTCTATTTGTTAAATTGATAACCATCATCATAATCACATTTATGATAAGAGAAATTAAATATTTTCATATTTTTTGTTCCTACAAATCCTCCTACCTAATTAAATAGTGACATGTGTAACATTTAATATCTATTTTATGATATTTTAATATACTAATATAAAACATGTCATCATTTAATTGGATAGGAGGATTTGTAGGAACAAAAATTTCTCTTGTGATAATTATAAAACCAATGACTTAATTATCAAAGTAAATCAATATTAAACACAAATGTTATAACATGTGCTTAATTTGGGTATTAAAGCCTTATTGTAACCGAAAAACCAATTAAGATGTTGATTACATAAATAAATTGAACTATTTGAAATTCTATTCAACCAACATACTATAGTGATTAATTTCTTATTCATCTACGGTTTTGGATGTTTAACATATCAAATAAAAGCACAAAATAAAAGAACACAAATATGTATAAGTATTTAAATTTTTTGATATTAGATAAGGTTTAAAATTTTTGTTGAAACCGGACAAAACCCAATTTTGAGATCGGATAAACTTATATTTTTGAACAATTATTCATGTAAAATGACAAAAACGAGTTATACTGTCAAATTATTCATATTTTCACTAAAATCGTGATTTTTTTTATTGAAAGAGCATTTTCTTAAAATTGTGTGTTTCAGATTTTCAACGATGGTTTTTGCAGAAAAATGAACTTTCATATTGGAAGAACCAAGTATTAGATTGACAGAAATTAAAGAAAATTAGAAAAAAAAAATCTTAAATATAGATTATCATTTACTAGAATAGGTGAATCTTTTTGTTTTTTTTTTTTATCAACAATTTAAAAAATAATAAATAAATAAATAAATATGATCCATGCTAGCACACGGTTATTTGTTAACTGCTTCTGGCTGGTTTTGGCAACCATACCCATAATCTAGATATTAATGTTGAGGGGTTGTAGGGTAAATTCGTAATTATGCAAATTGGGAAGGGGTAAAATTGGAAATAAAGAAAAGGGGAGAGTTAGATGTCCCGGTCAGCAGCCGGCAGAATAACTAAAAATGCCGCTTTCTTGTCTCCCATCGCAATTTCCTCGCCTGTTTTCCTCTGTCCCCCCTCTAATTTAATACGTAACTTGCATCCTAATCTCTTTCACCCCTTCAACTTTACCTTATTTCCCTTTTCAATACTTCATTTTTTTTTATATTTGTTCTATTGCTTCTATATCTATGAATTGTACTCCATAAATGATAAACCGTTATTAATAAATCCAGAGAATTTATTCCGTAATGTTATATAATATTTTAACTACAGTGAAGTCAACTATGATGAATAGAAATCTGGATAACATGTCATTATATAGTGAACAACAATGTTACCAATTCTTTTAAATATGATAATTTATGTTTTTTTCTTTAACATTACGATTTGAAACTTGGCTGATTAGTTACCAATGATTTCTTTAAACGAAATTTAATAACCATGTTCATTTTGTTTGGTAAGCTTAAACGAACGAATATAAATAAAGTCTTGTTCGTATTCGTTGGGTATGTTTACACCTCTAATGATATTGAACAAAGTATTAGTTATATTTATATATGTTAGATCTGAACACAGATAATAAGATTGTAAAGGGGATGGAATACAATGTTAAGAGGTTTTCAAATGATTTTACAAATGCAGAAGGTAAACTATCACACCTTTATCAAATCGTCTTACAAAATGATAAACACTAATATGATATAAACAAAGTTGCACTTTCTATCTAAGCTCAAGCAATAACATACAATAGCTAAAACTCTCTAAAGATCGGTATCCAAACATACATGCTAACATTGTTATTTATAATTGCTTAGAGATTGATCATTGATTTGGCATAAAAGATCATATTATTTTATTTGTTAGGAATAAAGTACTTTAGACCTCTAAAAATGTTGTTGACTATAGAGCCAAAGGTCATTGCACAATTGTTGTCGCTTGTTGTAGTTTGTACTTCAATATCATGATTGTTGTAAGGATGAATGGTGCACCCATCACACGTGAGGTGTGATGCTAAGGTGGATCACCATCACAACATGAACACCACCCCTTTCATGACGTTGCTGAGGTGGCATGGAAGGAGCAAAGTGATTTGTGGTCGTAGTCTTACGCAAAAGTCTTCTCTTGTTTAGCGCCTTTTCATGGGCATGAGGGGTGAGAACACCACCTCACCTAGATGACGGTGGCCCGATGATAAAGACAATGCTGATGTGGTTGGGTGATGTAAGATTTGTACTTTTTAAACATTGAAATAATATGGTTTTAAAACTTTTTAAAGTTTAAATCATAATCATTAAAACATGTTTTCACAAAAGTTGAACCAATATACTTTTGTTTCAAAATAGACTTTCATAGGATGTACAACTAGTAACAGACAAACCATAGTAAAGGTGTAATTACATATACAAAAATGACAACTATGAACCTGCGTACCACGTCCCACGAAAAGAATCGCATCGCATTACAAAATCGATATGTCACATTCACATAATTAGGGTTCAGATCAGACTCTCGTCTATGCGCCGAATAATAGAAACTTATGTGACACGTTCATCATGCAGAAACAATCCCGATTAACCCTAAGCGATTTTCATATTACAAAGGATTTTAAAACATTTAAACTATAGTGACGTGATCTAATCAATTCACTAACATGCAAATATGGTTAATCATAAACATATTGGAAATCAAGTGCTATAGACATGAACCAGTGACTTTGATACCACTGTTGGGTTATGATCACAAACAAAATGCCACAAAGGCGCACAACGGAAGCATATAAACAAAACACATAACCCAAAAGTAGATCCATGTTCAACCTATCTAAAGCAACAAAATAAATCAACGATATAGGGATTATAGAAAGAGTACATTTGTAGCCTTTGATCTCTTTGGTCTAACCAGTTGATCGATATGGTAAGATCCAAAAGATAATCCCATTAATGTAGTCACACCTAAGGAATATAACACAAAACCTTAACAAGTCTGAATCAGCCACCAACTTAAACCTAAACGATTAGGGTTTATGATCATAACACGACGTGTATAGAAGAGGGACGCAGAGTGTAAAAGCGGTTGATCGGGAAATTTGGAGAAGGGTTAGGGACTACCAAATTTCATAGGGGTTTTGCTATTGCATCAATTTTCTAATTTGTTTATGAGGATCTCTATTTATAGGGAAACTTTTGAAACCCTTAAGGGAGAATCACTTAGTCATGAAGTAATTATCTTTAAGTTTGATAATTATGCGACTTTCAGATTCTTACACTTAAACCCCTTTAAGTCTACAAGTTTCATTTAATTAATTAAAGACTTAATTAATTAACAATATATCCCTATAATTCTTCTCAAGTCAATATTCGTTGTTATTAACCTTGCATGTAACCCAAAAGGACTATGTCATTAATAGTAATATTACTAATTGTTGTGAGTGTGTGCACTATTTCCAACAATCACCACATCTAAAATCAGGTGTAAGTTATGCGTTTAACTTAATGATCACTTTAATGGTTTGTTTTATTAAACTATGCATGTAATTTTAGAGTGAAAAAATATTTTCTAAAATAAATTTGTTTGAAATGCATTAAACCATCAAAAAAATAACAATTGTTGTACTTTGATCATTGTTTATGGTCTTGAAGATTCTATAACAATGTACAACAACTTTAGAGTGACTAGATTTTATAAAATGATTCTGATATCACAATTGGAAATTTATGTACAAATATACATATGATGGGTTTTCTAGGTTACAAATAAGAAAAATTGCACAGCGAAAACATAACCAAATTATGGGTACATGCAACCTAGAAGTCTATGACATTTTCTCAAGTTATAGCAACATATTTATGAAACAAACATCTAACCTATGTAAATCTAAAATTACAAAGTTAGAACACATACCTTTTGCAAAATTCGAATAATGCAAACAATCTTCTTGAAATCTTCCTCGGAAAGCAAGCACGAATAATGTGAATCTCTCTAATGGTTCACATCCAAACCTTAGAAAACCCTAGGATCAAAAATATAGAGAGACGATGAGAGAAAAAATTGGCTTCTCTATATATTGTGTAGGGATCGGTTTTGGATAGGGTTAGGATCTTATTTATAGCTATTAGAAATCCAAATTTGAATATTAAAATGATAGTATTTTAACTAAGTTTAGATTTGTTTACTTAATAGCTATTAGAGGCTTCCAGAATATATCTGGAACCTCCTTAAACCGTCCATGCCTAGGGAGGTTCTAGATTTGCCTCCATTGCTCAACTATTAAATAATTGCAATTAAACCCTTGCACCTTTATTAAGTTTCGATTGCCTCCGATGATCATACCCTCTTGCAACTAAGAAGTAACTACAAGAAAGAAAAGAAGAAATCCAGAAATGAATAATAAGTTTAGATTGCATCCGATGATCGAAACAATTCAAAAATAAAGAACAAAAACTGAAATGAATATTGAATCCGATGACTTCCGATGTTCAGAACATTTCAGAATTAACAATTTGAATTCCAAGATGAATAGGGAATTCTGATGGCTTCCGACATTCGAAACATTTTGAAATTACACAAATGATTTCGGAACTAATTCAGCCTCAATCATTCTGAGCCCTTGAAGAATTTGATTAAAAGAAACTTCTGGTAGGGATTTTGTAAATATGTTCGCCAATTGATCTATTGATCTAACAAAATGAACTTCAACATTTCCATTTTCAACATAATATTTTATAAAAATGATATCTTAAGGTGATGTGTTTTGTCTTAGAGTGTTGAACTGGATTGTGACAAATATGAATTGTACTTTCTGATTCATAATAAAGAGGAATCTTCTTCATGCTAATTCCATAGTCTCTTAACTGACTTTGCATCCAAATTATTTGAGATGTACATGAAGCAGCTACAATGTATTCGACTTCAACAGTTGAAAGTAAAACACGTGTCTGCTTCTTTGATTGCCGACTTATAAGATTTCCATCGAGAAACTGATAGCCACCTATAGTACTTTTCTGATCAAGCTCACAACCTCCAAGATCAGCATCTAAGATAGCTTGTGTGAAAAATCCAGAATTAGTTGGATACCATGGACTAGGACATGATGTTTATTTTAGATATCTATAGATGTT
Source organism: Lactuca serriola (assembly GCF_051521515.1). Lineage (NCBI taxonomy): Eukaryota > Viridiplantae > Streptophyta > Magnoliopsida > Asterales > Asteraceae > Lactuca > Lactuca serriola. The sequence continues at coordinate 332,303,813 of NC_136411.1, forward strand.
TTTCACTGCTATCATATGTGGATCTCGAGGATTACCTTGATAACGAACACAATATCACACACCAAACATATTGTATGGTTTACTTACAGTAAGATACTAAAAAGATCCAATCATTTATCGATATTATGTAAGATCTGCAGCATGTTTATCATGGGATGGAGTTAATTTTGTTTTGAATGCCTTGGGGACTTTCACTTTCGAATCACCTATCATTCCAAATTTCGTGAGCAATAATTTGGTGTAAGCTTCCTGATTAATGAAAATACCTTCCTTACTTTGTTTTATATTTAACTGAACAAAGAAATTTATTGGTTCCATCGAACTCATTTCAAATTTAGTTTCCATCAATTTTCAAAACTCACTAGTCAACGAAGGATTACTGGACCCAAAAATGATGTCATCAACATAAATATGAACAATCATAAGATGTTCACCTTCCTTCTTACGAAAGAAAGTAGTATCAATAGAACCTTGTTTAAATTTGGATTGTTTAAGAAGTCAATTCAGAATTTCATACCATAACAATGATTTGGATATTTTTCATTTATGAAACCTGGAGGTTGTTTAATGTAAACTTTTTCTTCAAACTCTCCATTCAGAAATGCACACTTCACGTCGATTTGAAAAACTTCAAAGTTTTTATGAGCAGCGTATGCCAGGAAGATATGAACAGATTCCAGTGGAGCAACAGGTGCAAATTTTTCTTCGTAATCAATTCCTTCTTCTTGACAATATCCTTTGACCACTAGACATGCTTTGTTTTGAATGATATTCCTTTCTTTATCCATCTTATTTCTAAAAACATATTTAAGACCTACAATAGACGCACCTTTCGAAGTTGGAATCAATCCCCACACTTTATTTCTCTCAAACTCATTCAATTCATCTTGTGTTGCTTTGACCCAAACTGCATGATCAAGAGCAACTTTAACAGTTTTAGGTTCAAATTATGAGATAAAAGAATTAAACATGTAAAATTCCATTTTTGAAAATAAAGCAATATGTTTTTCTTTTTGTTGAGCACAAGTTAAGACTCCTGAAAAAGTATCTCCAATTACTTGAGTTTTTGGTTGATCTTTTTTCCATTTTTTCAAAGGTGGATAATTTTGAAATTATTCAGGATCAATTTCAGCAATTATTTCTTCAACTTTTGATTTCTCATCAGTGTCATTATGTGTTGAACTCTCCCCTTGGACATTTGTATTCATATTTGAATTTACCCCCTCGACACTTGTAATCAGATTTGAATTCTCCCCTGAATAAAATCATCATTATTTAAATCAGAGTTTGAATTATGATTTTGACTATCTTCATGAATTTCAATATTTTCAATAACATCATCAACTAGTTTTAACAATTATTCTTCTTTGTTATCTTTAGCTTTTTCTTCAGAAGAAATTACCTTTTCTAGCTCATCAAAAAAATTAAAAAAAATCTTCATAAAGAGTCATAAGAGGTTACGTTTAAGAGTTAGAAGATGGAAAATTTTCATCAGAAAAAACATTCAAATTTTGTTGAGAATTTTTGACAAAATTTTGATCAAAAGTAACAAAATAACCCTCTTCAATTTTCTTAGATTTCTTATGGAGAACTCAGAAAGCTTTTAACGTCAAGGAGTATCCCAGAAATATTCCTTCTTCAACTTTAACATTAAACTTGTTATGATGTTCTTTTGAGTTGTAGATAAAGCACCTAGAACCAAACACATGAAAGAATTTGAACGTTAGGTTTTCGTTTATTCAAGATTTCATATGGAGTAATAGAAAATCTTTTATTTATAAATGAACGATTTTGAGTAAAACATGCTACTCCAATCACTTTAACCTAGAAATATAAAGGAATATTCGCAAAGGATAACATCGTCCTTGTAGCTTCACATAAGGAATGGTTTCTCCTTTCAACTACACTATTATGCCATGGAGTATACGGAAATGAAAAGTATGACTTATGCCTTTGTTTATCAATAATTATTAAAATACTTGATTTTTGAATTTCGATCCGTTATCACTTCTGATATTTCGAACTGGTTTTCGCAATTGTAACTCTATCTGCTTCACAAAATAAATCATCCTTTTTGTACTTTCAGATTTATGTTTAAGAAAGAAAACTCATGTAAACCGTGAAAATCATCAACAATAACCAAGATGTATTTGTTACCACATAAATCAATATAAATTAATTTAAGTGGCTCAACAATTTTATTATTTTTTATTGATAAACGACTTTTTTTTTGCTTTGTTTCCCATTTTGCAAGTTGCACACAAATGTTCTTTTTCAAATTTGAGAAGTGGAAGACCTCGTATATGATCACCAATCACAAGTTTGTTAATATCTTTGAAGTTAAGATGTGAAAGTCTCGTTTGCCATAACCAACTATCTTCCGAACACGCTTTGGTAAGCAAGCAAATTGAAGGTTTTCCTTAAATTGATTTCAAATTTAGAGGATACATTTCACCTTTTCGCTTTGATTTCAGAATCACCTTCCTTGAAGATTTATCAACAATTTCTGAGCCGTCCTCATCAAACGATACTTTAAGACCAGAACCTACAACAAGGTGAGAAACACTTATTAATTGTGTTGCAATCCTTCAACATAAGCTACCTTTCGAATTGTAAAGTCTCTATTGGTGATCATTCCATACCCTTTGATTTTACCAGCTGTATTGTTCCCAAATTTTACTTTTCCCCCCATCTTTCAAACTTCGATATTCTCTTAACTCCGATTTCCTTCCAACTATATGATCAGAACAACCACTATCAGTATACCATTCCGAATTGAACTTCTCATCATGAATTACCTACACAATTAAGGAAATTTAGGAACCCAAACCACTTTGGGTCTTGGTGAGAACTTTGCTATTGAGTTCAAGACATGAAAATCTTAGCTTTGTCGATCCAAAATGATTTCTTAATCACAACATTATTCACTCGTTTTTCCTTTTTAAAAACTTAAGATTTATTATCACAAAGAGTAATTTCAACAAATGAAGTTTCTCGATTAGAATTAACTTTTCTTTGATGTGCCATTTTCTCCAAAAATTATTCTTTTTGTTTCCATTTGGATTCATATGCTTTCAGATTAGCATCTTGATCCAAAACCTTTTTATTTGAAACTTTAACAAATTTTGACTTTTCAACATTGATTTTTCCTCTTTTCAAATAATATGAATTTGGTGAAATTTTTTATTTTGCTTTTGGATGTGAAGATGAATGAATATTTTGATTAAAAGATCTTGATGAATTAACAACCTTTTGATTTGATTTATTTGAAACATGATTAACACATTTATCCTTAAAAACATTTTCCTTTTTCTTCCAAAACCTTTTTCTTGCAATCAAAATTTTCTTATATCTAGCATTCATTTCTCTTTCCTTTGCTTTGATTTCTTCAAATGATTTTTGATTATTTTCTTTTTTTTAATTATTTTTCACAACCTCTTTTCTTTATAACACAAAATGGTACATCTTTTGTGCCATTTTTTCACCAACCTCATATGAAACATTCAACTTGTTTAAAGGTTCCGAAACGTATTTTCCTTTGACTTTCCAAGAAGTCTTTACATAAAGATCTTTTGTCTCATCACCATTGGCAACTGGCACTGACCAAAAATGATCTTTTCAACTCTTACATTACCATTATCAATAATTGATGTCAATTCCGATGTATCATTTTTGTTAAGACCATTTTTCACAAAAAATTGATTAGGGGTCTTCTGAACATTCAAAAAAATTGTTGCTTTTGCAGTCAAAGTTTGAAATCCTTTATTCACAACATGATTTTCAAATTCTATAGAATCTTCAAAAATCAAATTTGTTTTTGGTTAATTACTATTTTTCACAAAATAAGAACAATCAACTTTGTCTTCAACTGAAATCTCACTCATTTTACTTTCATCAAAATCGTAAGTTTTTTTAATTAGAATGATTATCTTCCGATTTCAATTTTGGCATAATAAGTTATATTTCTCATGTGAATTTTGTTTGACTTGTTGTTTGTCCTTTTCTGTTTGAATATTTTTCATCATCAATTTATTTTCTTTTGATTTAGTGAATTGTCAAATTTTTCAAGACCAATTATATAAGAATTATGCAAATATTCATGAGATTATATCACTGATTGACAATTGTAACAATCAGCATCACTTTCTTTTTCTTTAAATTCTAGAAATGGAATAATCATTTTATGTAGTTTATCATCGATTTCATAGTTAAGATAGAGCTGGGTAATATTATTATACAAACATTTTGCTATTAAACAAAAAATTGTTTCGTTGATTAGTCATTAGCCTATTGTTGTCACACCCCCAAACCAGAACGGCGGAAACATTCGGGGGCGAATGACATCATGTACAATATCATAACATTTGAATAATAGTAATCAAAGCACAACAACTATCATATTGATAATGTATAGTTTTTACATTTGCTCTCAAGGATCATAATAAATCCTTCAAATCTTCATATATTTTACGACTATTCCCAGTACATCTTCAAATATCCCAAGAACACATTCAACAAAATTTACTAGGAAGAACAATCACTTAAATTAATTCTTAGGAATTAATTGGTAAGTTTTCCTATTATCACCTAATGTTTATATAACACTTTATTGCTAATTATCTAATTTACATATATATGTTATGTGTTAAAACAAATTAGGATACGACTATATATGTACATGTTCAAAACCAAGGAACATCGCCACTCACATCGTTATCCAGCCAAGAACACACCCGAGGTGAGTTCATACCCCTATGTTTTCACGATTTCTCTACGTTTTAGGGGGGGGGGGGGGGTGTGGGGGGGTACAAGTAAAACACAAGGAATCTTGTCTTATTATTTAAACTATTTCAAACTGTTTCAACTGCTTGTTTTACCTATATATATATATATATATATATATATATATATATATATATATATATAATATTAAGATTCTACAGGCTTAGAATTGGTGATTTCGCCTTAACTCCTGTTCGTTGTCTGGTTGTGGGCTTATGGTAGAATCATTTATTCGACTGTCTTTTCAGTCTTAATTATATTTGCCTTATATATAAGTATAAAGTTTTATTTCATTAAAACTTTACCTTTTTGTAACACTTCGAGCAAAAAGGATATTTTCGCACTTACTTTATTACCGTTTGTACAAAAATGTTAAATTGATGAAATATTTTTATCTCAGATTTACGAATATAAACACACAAAGTTGTTATAAATACAAAGGTTTTCATTTCAATAGAACATATACTTTAAACTATAATAGGTATAGTTTATGAACATACATATAATTTTACTAGTCAGGGATACAATACAAAAATAATTATATAAAAGTATAATTATTTACACTACGATTACACTATGAAAGGAGACATACATACAGTTTATTCATTAGAAAATGGATTTTCATTATTCTACATGTAACCGTCAATATAGCTTTGTGATTCACACCTTCAAGTACTTATCCAAGTTCCAACAAAAATCCTGAATTATAACCAGAGTCTCCTGAAGGGAGAGCGTGACACTTGTGTATAGATCAATACAAGACTGACAGTCCCGCACCTAAACTGTTAGCTACAGTTAGACCGACAGGTCTGGGGTGACAAATGTCGTACCATTTCTGACACCTGAAGAACGTCGTATCAGGCCACCTTAGGTCATCAAGCATGGTTATAATAACTCATAATTTGGTATTAAACAATACGATTAGTGTACAAATACATAAATAACTTCAGATAGTTTTTTTAATAATAAAACTACAATACAATATTTTACAGTACAACTGGTGGATCTAGGAACATACACTTATAGATTTTCATACAAGTACAATTACATTATTCTATTTCCCAGTACAGAGAAACTTACATTTATGGAAACATTCATTTTATGGTTTTATGTGAATTAAAACTCCATTACACTATTTCAGAGTACAACAACACTTATACATTTTGGTCTTAAGGTATTAAGACTACATTTCATTTACAACAAAAAATATTAGATTTTCTGGAAGAACACACTAACAATTTCAAGGAACAAATGAAAGACTTCTAATACAAAAATGCTTATGAACTCATTAACTTAATTGTTGACACTTTTTTCAAAACCACTTGTATTCTTAGGGAATCAGTAGACAGGTATCCACACAGGTTTTGAGAAGACGAAGCATCATAATGTCACGTCTTTTAGTTTTTGCTATATACTTTTGGTGTCAACTATACAATGATTTGAACGCAAATGTAAAAACTATACATTATCAATATGATGGTTGTTGTGCTTTGATTAATATTATTCAATTGTTATGATACTGTACATGACGTCATCCACCCTCGAACGTTTCTGTCGTTCTGGTTTGGGGGTGTGACTATTTATATTTGAAGGGATTCTATTTTCATCATTCTCTCTTCGCTTTTGAAAGTTTCCCTGCTAAAACTATCATTGAGATCAGAATTCTTAATACGAGATCGCTCATTCACTAAAATTAGAAATTGTATCACGCAATTCAGTCGGTTTGGAATCAAAACGAGTAACATGAATATTAAGAGATTTAAGAATAGAGTGTACCTTATTGATAACTTTCTCACATTCTTCTGAATGCTCTCTGACACTTTTTGTTGAGAAACAGACTTTCGATTTTGCACCCTGATAAGTAAAATATTCTTGGATTTCAGAATCTATACTTCCAACCTTCAAACACTTTCCACCAACTCAACTCTTATCTTCTTTTAAAAAAAATCCTTTTCCATGAGTAGGCCTCCGAACTTCTTCATCGTTGGAATCAGTTGACCAAACTTCAACTCTTCCATCACTATCATCTTCTTCAACTATCATTTCCTTTCTAGTACATTTGTCTTTTCGTAACTCTTTAATTTTTTGATTGTAGTAATCTTCATATTTTGACTTTTACTTCTTCTCATGCATCTTTCTCAACATACACTCTTTGACAAAATGATTTTTAACATGACAATAGTTACAGTCGTAACCTGATTCACCAAGCAATTTCTTCTCAACTTTCTCTTCTTCTTTATGAAACTTCTTGTAACCTTCACCTCTTTCCTTTTCTAAAACTGAGTTCTGATTTGTAAAGGTTCCATCCCTATTGTTTCCTTTGTTAAACTTGTTTCCTTTTAATTTTGAGTAGTTTTTCTTGAATTTTTTTTGGGATTGTTGGCCATGAGTGCTTTGACTTCGCTTGTGAATTCCTCATCCAGACTATCAGAATCATAATATCTTCTTGAGTCACATTAGATCTTTTGACTTTAGATCCTTTAGATTTAGAAACAAAAGATAATGGACCAACATTTGGAACACTTTTTGCTTCTTCCAAAACTTCATTCTCATGCGATTTTAGAATTCTAACCAGTTTAGTAAGAGAATAGTCCTTAAACCGTTCATGAGCTTTGACAGTTGAAATAATGTGTTTCCATTCAGACCTCAACCCATTTAGAAAAGTGACTTTATATTTAATTACTTTTCTTTCCAACCTATGCTTCATCATTCTACTAAGCAAATGGTTAAAACGAGTAACATTGTGTTCAATTAAATCATCTGGTTTTTGTTCAAATGAACCAAATTTAGATAAAAGAGTATTTAAAGTCGAATGAAGTAAATCATCATCACTAGTGTATAATTCTTTCAATCTATTCCAAATGTCATGAGCAGTATCACAAGAACTTACCAAAGAGAAGGTGTTTAGAGGAAGAGCAAACCTTAGAATTCTAAAAGCTTTAAGGATGCACAACAATAATTCTTTTTCTTTAGAAACAATGACCTTTTCTTCAACCAATTCATCAAATATCTTTTGAGTTTTAACAACTTCTTTAGTTTTTGCAACTTTGTATGATCTTTCGTCAATTCCACGCCAAATGTTTGAGCCATAAAATTTAATGCCAAGAATATAGTCCTCAAAATGTAGTGCACAAACTTCATAGTCTTTTGGAAAGAGAATTGAAATTTGATTTGTAGAGCCAATAAAACCATTAAGGTTGAATAAAATCGAGTGAGAACCTTAATTAGACATTTTTGAACAAAAATTCAACATAAACAGATTAGAATCAGATATGTAAGCTAAGAACAAGTTTCAAACACAAAATCAAACGATTTAAACTTATAATTTTTTTATCAAAATGTAGTTAATGATTGCAAAATGTGGAATCGATAGAAAAACTCATAGTAAAAAAATTAAGAATACGAAGAACTTATAATGATTTTGAATCTCAAAACTGCTTAACAAAACCTCCTGCTCTGATACCACTTGATATAATTTGTGGGAGCAAAAGATTCTAAGATGAAAATGTCATATGAAGATGTAAATGATTTGGATGAACACAACAAAGTAAATAAGATATGTTCACATTAGAGGTTTGAGAGAACAATTATTTACAATATAATGTATAACTATTATGTGAAAAAAATTCTTACCTCTCTACTAACTAATGCTCCTATATCCAGGCATCAGAGGAGCACTAGAAAGGAATCCTAAGTCAACAATTCAGAACTACAAACCTAAAATTAAATACAAATTCCAAAATCGTAATTACAACAATCCATTTCAGAATCTAAGAAAGGACGCTAAACATTACAAACACATACAACTTAGACACAATCTAATTTCGAACCCTAACACATATGAATTATGTAATGTTACTTGCTAATGAAAATTATTATTTCCTAGAAATAAACAATTTCCAATTTAATTATAAGAGTTTAGTAAATATTTATTAAAATCAATTTATAATAAATAATCAATTGTATCAAGTTGTTGTTAGTGTAACCCTTAGGATCATATGTTAATTAGCAATATCACTTTAACATGACTCTAGAGCATACTAGATCTTTCAAGATGATGAAGTGATGCATTAAGCTCCAAAGAAGAAAGAAAATACCACCACTAGATGATAGTATTCACTTGTATATATGTTGTTCTTAAGACTTAATAGTTCATACCAAATGAACCTTAAAGAGAAGCAACACATGAGGTCTTAATCTAAGCACCAAATTCAAGAAGAAGATAGGGAGAAAAGGCTTGCAATTTACGAAATTGGCAGGCTTTTATTAAGAAAATGAGAGCAAAAGAACCAACCCATTTATTTTGTAATGCTCTTCTTTTATACTTACAAATATGTACCAAAGTCAATAATTACATTAAATGAAAGTATGAAATGAGAGCAATGGCATGTAAGTGTAAGATGCAAAACCACACTCCAACTCATTCTTCTCCAAACTACATACGGTTTTGGCGGCTATGAAGTCATAGAAGAAGAGTGTCTTACACACATGCATAACTAGCTAGTTACTTCCTAACCAAATAGTTATTCTAAGTTCCCAAAATGTTGTACACAACATTAATACTCATACCATATGACATTTCGTTAATTTTTGTTCTCTTTATTGTTATTTCATGGAAACAATAATTCAAAATATGTTGGTAAAATATTATTTTCATAAAATAATGTTTTTCCAGTTAAATACAAGTGTTGATATTTATTAATAATCAAAATTACTCTAATAAATAATCAATTAGTAGTAATTTATTATAATATAATGACTCTAGGTCATAAAGACCTTTTAATAGGATTATATGTTATTTGAAAATATTATTTCATAATGATTCTTGAGCATATAGATCTTTCAATCTCCCACATGTACATGTATCATTGTGAAATGATATAGACAGTGGTGAACATCTAGCAACATTTCACTACCTCTAATAACACATAATGAAGTGTCATTCATCAACATCCAACTCCAAAAAACTTAAAGCTACGATTGATATATAATGTAAGTAATCAGTTATCCCTTTACTATATACATCATGTTGAACATGAGATAAGAATCAAAATCTATCTCATTTGGTGTTCAACTTTTGATAAGACACCTTAGATATCTAACTTTCAATAGATTAGAGGATGAAATCTTATCTTGACTACATATGCCTCTAGTATTGTTCATATTACACCTAATAATAGCCTTTATAACTGCCTGGTTAAATAAAATTTTTTGACTAAATCAAAGTATAGCATTCCCCACACTTAAATCCCAAATATCTATCTTAGTTTTTAAGGATACAAAGATATTACCTTTATCAAGTATCATCCATGATAGCAATCCATGGAGTGGTCTTGAATGGTTCATATCCCATACTTGTTCTCTAGAAAGTATCTATGAACCTAGTTAACACTTTTTCAACCAATCCAATTCATATTCATCTTGGTTCATTATTGTTCCCAAATAATAAACGCCAACGGATTTTAGAGTGAAAAATTTTGTAACATCCTATTTTGAGAAAATATTAGCTTAAAGTTTCAGGTGATAATTGATCTGATAAAGGTCTCGGATCTCAAAAGGATCATGTTTTGACCTTAAGGAATAAGTTTATTGGGATTGGTATTAAGACTTTGGACTTAAATCAGATTTTAGGTTTGCTAGCCCAGGTGTACCATGATGTGGTAGGCTGATAACCACGGCGTGGTACGTTTCTTAAGAAAGAACGTGTTTTAATTGGTGACCACGACATAGAAATAACATAGTTAATACATGGTGAATGTTGTAGCCCAATCCCATAAAATTTAGGGTTTATTCGTATTTAAAGGCTTAAAATCATGGATTAGGTCATCCTCTTCAGCCTCCAACATTCCAACATAAAACCCTAGCCTCCATGGATGATTGAGAGATTTTTTTATTTATTGAGAGCTTGTTCTTGGGATTTTGGTTAAGTTTGAGGAAGGAGGAACCCCATGTTGGTGTAAGGAAGAAAGGAGCTAGTGTTTGGAGAAAATGAGTCATGTTTGGAGTTACCTTGAGTCCATGCACAAGGACTTGACCTTTAGAGGACTTAATGGACTTAGGGTTGTATATCTTGCTTTGAGATGATGTCCTAATCGATAAAGTTGGAAACTTTATCCATTAAGTCACTGAGCAGAATTAGATATGAAGTTTTGAGCCTCAATCTGAAAGGATTAAGTGCTTAATGAAGAAAAATGGCTTTTGACCAAAACCACAACGTGGTCAAGAGTTTGCGATGACATGGTAGCAGGCTGCAATTCAACCATTTTGTCCTGACTTGGCCAAGACATGGCCAAGAGCTTGCCACGATGTGGTGGTTGTTGACCTACTGACCATTGACTCTTGTTGATTGTTGATCATTGACATTTGACCAGTTTGACTTTGGGTCAAACTTGAAGGATTCGGGTTGTTGATTGAGTGTTGATATTTATTAACTAATTAGTTGGTTCGTGGATCTGATCGATGTGAGGAGTTGGGAGTGTTTTTGCGCTTCTTTGGGTCTTCGATTTAGGCGAGACTCCGTATTTACTATGTGTTGCGGTGTATATCCTTGCATGATAGGATCTAAAGGAGTGGTGGTATAGTGGTTAAAGTATCGTTAGGATTTAGTAATCATTGTAGTAAATATGGTACGGGAGTTTAGGCGTTCCTACTGCAGTAGTCCAAGATTCTAAGGCGGGCCAACTTATATTGAAGGCCAGGGGCAGATCAACTTCATGCGGTAGACGTGGGAGGCAGACCAGTCGTGGACTGAAGGTTGATGTGTGTATGCTTGTATGTATATTTTGGTGTATGGTATTTTGGGGAACTCGCTAAGATTTGGCTTACATTTGTGGATTAAATGTTTTTCAGGTACTTTTGATGATCATGAAAAAGCAGAAGGTGTGACTATGCACACTCATTAGTAGCATTGGTATTTCAATTTTTATTATGATACTCTAATTTTCGCATAATGTATTTTGAATGAACGAGTTTTCTTAACTTCGATTTTATGAAAATGGTGTTTCATCTCAACTAAAAATGAAAAATTATGTTGTGAAAATGGGTTGTTTCTAGTTGGTATCAGAGCCTTGGTTTGATGAATTTGGATGAACATTCGTGTAAATCCAAACTGAAACTAGGATCCAAGAATATTCACAAATTTGATCGAAAGTAATATTAAGAATTTATTTGGGTTAGAGACATGAACTTTGTCTCTTGTTATACTCTTGTTTTGAATGTTGAATTGGAATCTAGAGCAAGGTCCTTAGACTTAACTTCAGTTTTAATAGGAAGGATGTGATGTGCACTGATAGATAGTCCAAGAATACCAAGTTTCTTCTTCCTTATGGCACTAGATACACCAACAATGAATTGCCAGCAGGTGTTGAACCAATCTCGTACATGTTTATTCGAGAACCGGAACATGGTATTTTCTATCTTGACAGTAAAAATCACATGTGCTTTCAACACACTGATGATCTTCTTGCTGCTCCCACTGAAAATTTGTTTCATCTTCTCTTGGAAGGACTTTGTCATTTTGAACTGCAAAGAAGATATCGTGTGCTGATCTCTCTGAAGCTTCGTAAAAGATTAGAAGAGCTTAATGTTGTTGAATTCAGATGGGTTAAGCCGGTAATCTTAAAAGAAGTTGACATGTTCTACATTGGTTCTTTTAATGACTCTGAAGAAGAAGATTAGTTTTGACATCATCAGATAGGGGAGATTGTAAGTACACACCTTATGATTTGATCAGTCAAACACTCTACATGCTATCTGTCAATGCCAACATCTACATCACCATTAGCACCAACGTATAAAGTTTATCAGCATCAATGTGAAGATAGTTATTCTATGTAATATTTTGTATATTAGGTAATGATACAGATAAGTATAGAGTAGATAGCAGATCCGATATCTTTTTTGTGAAGATCGATTCTTAGTATAGATAAGATACAATCCCTCTAATAATGGGATATACTTGTATACACTAGTATATATTCAACATTAGGGTGAAACCCTAATGTACCTCTACGACATGGTGTCATAATCATCTTTGCGACTGTCTTTGTGACAAATCCTTTCTCGGTGAAAGACAATTTGGAGAATTCCTTGTGCTCTTTACTTTATGTTCTTTATTTATATAGATTATTTTGATTTTGTTCTTTATACTTTAAATGTATACGATCAATACAAACCTTCAATCCATATGGTTTTAACATTAGGAGGAAGTTCAACCAAGTCTCATCATTCATGACTTCAAGATATTTTTCCAATTCAGAATCAGCCATAGCATTTTGATAGCTAATGGGTTCATCATAATCCATAAAAAACATTCATTAATGAGAAATCCATATCTCTCAGTTTCTTAACAAATTCTACCAGCACAAATATGCTCAATTAAATATTTTTCTTCTTTTAGAGCTTTTACAATTAGTTACTCTTCTCTATTCATCTTTGTAACTAATTACTACTTCATTCACCACTATAATATTATCGAATAATATTAATCTTTTTTTTATCATTAATAATTACCCCCCGCTAGTCACCTTTGTAATTAAACAATATGATTTTTGACTAATATTAATTAAACAATATGATTTCTCCTTTAATATATTATTCTCATAATATATTAATAAATCATAATTAAACCTTTCTCTCCTTAATTTCATCCTACGTATTGCTATGGTGAAGGCAACCCAAAAGGACCATGCTCATAATCGGGTCAAGTGCATACCAAAATAGTTATGGACTTAGACACTAATCCAACACCTACTTACCTCCCTGTTCCACCCTAGTCTAAACCCATCCGAAGGAATCTACAAGACAAATCACTGATTTTTCCATTCTCACACAACTACCGAAGAACTGGTGAATGTTACGGGCCACTTTGTAGTCTTACAACACTCCAACACTATTTGCCGATCTAGTAAATGTTACGGGCCACCCCGCAATCTTACAACACTCCAACACTATCTTCCAACCTAGTGAATGTTATGGGCCACCCCACAGTCTTACAACACTTCAACACTATCTTGCCATCCTGATGAATGTTACAAGCCACCCTGAAGTCTTACAACACTTCAATACTATCTTGCCATGGCCACCGGTCATCTACCAATCCATCCATATTCATCCGGGGTCGAACACGCATATCACTATCCCCAAACAGGTGTTTGGGTCATGCTTTAAACCCCAAAGCCTTAATCAGACAAGAACAGACAGTGAGGCTCTAACACAACTCTCAACCTATATCCATCAATGTGCATGCTTTCCAACACAAAGAAGACACCAACCGTTTGTTGGAAGTTCCCTGAACTCCCAACTTGCATAATATTCCATCCATATGACCTCTTGAGTCGTCTTCCCTCCCGACTGGGATGTGAAACTCATCCTAGTTTCACATCTGATACAACTTCCAGAAATCTGAACAATTCTCCCCCACTTGGATTCGTCAAAGCTCTCCCATCCCAAGAAGTTTTATGGATTCCCAACCCATCTTACCTCCTTATAATTTGAACCGCCGACAACCCGCACTTACCACTACTAGTGTTCCATCACTGGCCAATCCCATGATACAACTCCCAATTCCTTAGTCCCTATGCTGGTGATAAGAACCATAATCCTTGCGATAAATCAATTCCCCTTTCACTTCCTATGACAAATCAAGCTCACACGAATGCCACCACCATCTTCTTGCTACCGCTCCTTCACTAGCAACGGTAGTGACTGAACCCAAACGTTCTTCGATAGACGACCGCTGATCCCACCAGATCGAATGCTAATACAACTGAACTTTGACCTCGTTGGAGAACTCACCTGCTAATCTGACCTTAAACCTTCCAAACAATACTCCTGAACCGATCCCATCAAAGAACCAGAATAACAACCGAACAACTGAAACCTGCTCAGCTACATATGACCCACTAATGACTCTTGGCTTGAAAAATGGCATATAACAATTCTTGATGATATAACCCCGACATAAACAGAGAACTAAACCAAAGATAATGCTTACCCAAACCATTACAAAATTCCAATAGATAACATACCCGCAACAGCACCTGCTGGAACCCTAGCCTCTCCTGATTGACACTATAATGCTCGACTCTTCTCTGCAGAGGCTCCTGCTCTACCATCAAGATCGTTAGTGATCCTTAATGTAACCGGAGCAGGTGAACTCACTGCTCCTCCTCTCAACATCGGACAACCGTCCTTCTTGTGGCCCACTTGATTGTAGTGAAAACATAATGGGCTTGTCCCCTGAGGACAATCCCGACTGACATGACCAACCCTGCCACACTTGTAGCAACCCATACCCATGGAACGACAAACCTCATCATGCTGCTTCCCGCACGTGCTGCACTGACCCCGACCCTGTTGGCCTCTCAATCGTTGATCTGAAGTGTTGGGTCTATTCACAGGACCCTCCACTTCCTGCACCAGATCTGGCCCCCTCTTCCCCAGGTGCTCCAAATCTATCTCCCGTTCTAGAAATCATATAATTCAGGGTCTTGCACCCTGATATACTCACAAACTCCCTGATGTCATCCCTTATCATATCATGATACCTCACCTTCTTTATCTCCTTATTTGTTGCATACTACGAAACCAATAAAGCCCTCTCTCGGAACTTGGCAGTGATCTATGCCACAGTCTCTGTAGTCTGACGAAGGTCCTTAAACTCCCTTAGCAACTACTGTACCTCAATAGTTGGCACGAACTTAACCCTAAACTGAGTCACAAACTCATCCCAAGTCATCGTCTCCAATACTTCACCTACCAAAGTGAAGTCTACCTCCTCCCACCAATCTCGGGCTCTGTCCTTCAGAAGACAGGAGGCAAATCTGAACTTCGACCACTCGGGGCAGAAACTTGTCTTGAACGTGTTATCCATATCTACTAACCATATCTTACTGGCAATGGGGTCCTTCTCCCCAAAGAATGTGGGAGCTCCACAAGCACGGAACTCACGGAAAGAAAGAGTGTGAGCCCCAATAATAGCCATAACCTCAGCACAGAACACATCCAACCACTCATCTAGAATCTTCAAATTCCCATCCTTGACCGTACCAAAGATCACATGAGTCTTCTCCACAATACAGTGGGTAATCTACGACGAGATGAAGTCCTGCATCTGCTCGCTAATCGGCTCAGTACCTGCACCTGAGCCATAACTAGAACCTAAACCTCCTTCCTATGTACTCATGCCCAACTGAAAATAAACATGCAGATGATCATAACATATCCAAGAATCCTCATCCCACAAGCTTCTTACATTCTCCAAGACTCTCCCCGATTCGAGTATGGATCTTGTGCTTTCAGTAGTACAGGCCCAATACTACCTTCCACACCTATCCATACTTTCCTCAAGAATCATCCAAATCCTCTAAGTTACCTTCTCAAACTGATACCCAAATACTCGCTACATAGCGCAACCAACCCACTAAGATCACTCCCTAGGCCCCCCTAGGTTTCCGACCTCACCCTGCTATCAGCTGCTGAAAGACTCCCATTAATGTCAACTAGCTACCTCATGAATACAGCCACATGAAACAGAGATAAGATAATCCTTCGAGTAAAAGACTCAACCTTAGAAAATGTGGACTCAAACGAGAGTTGTTCAATAGGTCCAAATCCACCACTCTGAGATTATTTAACCAATGCAACATGTGACTTAGCATATTCACTTAGTAGTTGATCCACATCAATAAGAGTCCCACAAAGCACAAAGCAAGCAGCATTCGAGCAATAGAAAATCTAACCAGCGCATCACTAATCAAGCCATTTTATCCAATTATCTTAAAACCATACTAGCATGCAATTCTAAAAGCTCAACAATTAGACATATAAAGGCATCTCCCCTCGCATGAAATCCTGAGCATATCCTTAGCCCAATCTACCATACAATTATCATAACATATAACATAATAAACATGTATGGGTATTCTGGGAATCACTTACTTGAGCTCGGCCGATTGCACGCATCACACTCCTTTCTTTTGTTAGAAATATTTTTAACAAAACATTTATTTTTTATTAAAAATTTACTAAACCCTCAGTTTGAGTTCAGACTCACCCAGGAGTATGCCCAAATCCCTCAAACCAAGGTTTTAATACCAACTTGAAACACCCCAAAAACCACAAGGTAAAATTTTCATTTTTCATATAATCAAAACACCAATTCCCTTTTTCTCAAACATTAAAATATTTCAAAAATAAACAGTTCTCAGAGTACAGTCTCAAAATCACTAAGTTGCAGAAAAACATAGGTGTATGTGCTGTGATCAAATCGAACCCTTCCCTTTCGAACCGGAAGTACTTGAAACCATAAAAAACAAACTGTAAGCACAAAGCTTAGTGATTTACCCAAGATACCACATACCATACATATCATACATACAAAAGAAAGTTCTATGTACCAACCATAGTCTTGGTATTAGGCCACGAGCCGTATCATGGCTTTTCCCTTTTCAGGTCGAGGAACAAACACCCTAGGTATCATAGACAAGTGTCAGGAGCCACCTCCTGGTCTTCCATGTAAGCATCAAAAAGACATCTGGCATACAATTGACAACTAACTATTTACTTAACTGTCAGAGTCTGAACCTTGGTCTTGCATATAGATTTTTCAGGAGCCACCTCCGAGTATTTCATACAAATGCCAAGGGCCACCCTTGGTCTTCCAATACCATAAGCCAATAGGCCGACATTGGTGCCTTCGACCTATAGTAGAGTGAGGAGAATCACCCCTAACTAAGATAACCGAACGCTCGAACTGCTACTAACATAAACCTCATACTAGCATCAACAAATAATATTCAATCAATAATTGATTCTCAATCCAAAGGAGAATTCTAGTCCAATGACCAAACTTTAAGGGTAAAACTGTATTTTACCCTTTTCATTACATTGCCAAAATACAAAGACCAATCCACCAGCATCATAAGCCCAAATCCCTTGAATGGCACCACAAGGCCCCGTTAGGCCTAAATATACAAATTAGGCCGAAACCCATCATGGGCCTAACCTGATAAGGCCCAATATCCTAAAAGGCCCAAAATATCCAATGGTCAACCCTGGCCAAACTTCTGGTCAATGGTCCAAGGTCAAAATTTAACGAATCAAGAAAACCAAATAGATTGAGTACACACCGCATACTAAGTTGGTTCACTCAGCGTACGCCCATCTGAATCAGGGTGTGTTCGGAAAAACTAGCTGGTAGCAGGTAGCGGGTAGCGGTTAGCGTGTAGCTGGCAGTGGGTAGCATTTGATTTTAAAGAATTTTTTTGAAAGATACTCCATATAGCTTTTGATTTTGGAGCGTTTTGTTTAGGTTAAAAGCTAAACGCTCCTGTCGCCGAACGAGGCTTTTTCTTTTTTACTAGCGTTTTCTTAAAAGCTAGAAGCCAGAAGCTCCCACACGCTGCATGCCGAACACGCCCTCAGTACGCACCACGTACTAGGAGGTACATCCCACATACCACCTGCACACAATCTACATATAAAAGGTCTTAATACCTTAAGCCAAAACGTCCAATGCCCATATCTAGTTCGAAAACATGCCTTAATCCATAAAGTTGTTAACTATGAGCTTTTGCATAAATCAAAGGTACCCAAATTCAAGTTCTTACTTTAAAACTTCAACAAAGAGGCTAATAAACATGCATGGGTTGATATCAACTATCGAGATCACATTTTTATGCACTTGGGACACCTAAAACATCCAGATACAATGTCCAACTTCTTGGGGCAAGCTCAACCTCATAAATACCAACCAAAATGGACCAAAATGTGCCATAAACTACCCCAAACAAGATCTAACAAAAGAAATGCCAAGATGAGAGCTTTTTACCTTCAATTGGTTGCAAAATATGGGAAATTTCAGGATCTAAAAGCCCCACTCCAAGTGATGATTCTTCAACAAGATCCAATCTCTTGAAGATGCACAAAAGCACTCAAATATTCCTCACAAAAGCTTAAGAACTCCAAGATGGTGGCTAAGAGTCGAATATTAGGGTTTAGGAGGCATGGAGGCTGATAAGGAACAAGGCTCAAGAATAAAAGATGTTTAAATAGCGGTAAACCCTTAAAAATGAGGGTTTTTGGCTGAAAGGAGTACGCCCCGCGTACCCCTTAGTACGCCCGATGTATCCAAAAGATAGACGCGATCCATTCACCCACTACGCCCTGCGTACATGGTGAGTACGCCCCGCGTACTCGACCAAGCTTCAAAACACATAAACTTCGATTGGTTATAACTCCTTCGTTCTAAGTCTTTTCCGACGAACTTTCTATCCATGAAAAGGTGACGAGAAACCTTACACTTCTATCAACTCACCTTTGCCTAAAGACCTTCCAAACAAAAACCCAAAATTTCATAAAGACTCGAACTACCAAATTACGATTATACCCTTAGGCTCCAAAACACAATCGAGCACTCGGATCACTTAATCTATAATAACCACATCCAAAAGGCTAATTCTCTCTTCCCCTAAGGCCCGGATCCATATGATAACAGATGATCGGGTTACAACCCTGAATAATGAAGCGATTCAAAATCAAGTGTTATACCATGCGTACTAGCCAGGGGACCAAAATGTTAAAAAATTTGTACTGAGGGCTAAAGGAGAAACTTACCAAAACTTGAGTGTTACAAGAAGATTTGACTTTGAGTGAATAATTGACCAAAGGGACATTTTGGTCATTTAGAGGAATTTCATGAATTGAGAAGATGTAACTTCATGAAAGGAGTTAAGATATGTCTACATCACTTTTATGAGATGAGATAGGTGGGTTTAAGAGAAGAAATGCAAAAGATTATGCATTTAGGACATAAAGGGTAAAATGAGAATTTTATGCTTTTTAGACCAAGCTTGTGACATAATAGATTAAGACTCATAAGTAGTCAGTCCGAAGAGACTTAATGGAGTTGTAGAAAACATCCCTACATATGTTTGGATATAAATATAATTGAAAACAAGTTTAAAAAGAAGAATTTACGAGTGTTATAATTTAGAAAAAAGTTGTCCCAAAACTAGAATGGAATCTACTAACCTACTGACGTGCAGGCATCGTGGCGCGGTAAGGGCCTTGCCACGACGCAGTTTCTAGAACGGTAAATGGATGAAAGTCTCGTTGTGAGTAGATGGCAATGTAATTTTGCCCTGCGATGTAGTAATATGGGGTACAACAACGTGGTGGTGAAAGTAGGATGATATAAGAGAATGACATTGCAACTCGCTTAGAGGGAAACTACATCCTAATTAGTTGCACCACGACGTGGTAGACAGGCCATCACACACTTAATTTTGTAGATCTTGAGACAAATTTAAATCTGTTAAGGGCTCATTCTTGATTCATTCCTTACCAAATTCGATAGAGAGTTGAGGAATGGCGATTTTAAACCTAACAAGATGCCCAGATAAGCTAGAGATGGAGGATTACAAGGAATGAAATCCTTTCCCTCTTAATATAATGATTTCTCCCTTTTATGAAGCTTTGAGCAGCAGCAATGGTGAAATTATTAGATTGGTTAGATTATTTGAGGTAATCGACTTGTAGCTTGATTTATATGTTATTGAGAGTGTTTAGAAGCTTTGAACAAGCTTTGTATGTGATTTCCATGGTGAAATCCATGTATGTATAAGTTAAGGTTTCAAACTCTAACTAGTGAAGAAGATGAATTGATGCAGTAGAGTTTAAAGTGTAATGAATTAGGTAGTATGAGAAGCTTAATTCATGGGGTGTAATAGATTTAGAGATAGAAAACAAGATGTTAGAATTATAATAAATGAAGTGATCATTTTGGTATGTAGAGTGATTAAGCTCTTAATGAGATAAGACAAGTTCTAAGGAGCTTGGTATGTTGTATGAATAGGTCTTAGGAAAAGAAGATGGATCAAGTTGAATTAATTAAAGATCTGAATCCAAGGGCAATTAGTTTTCACTAACTAATAAGGTAAGTTTTAAATCTCTCTCACTGGATTATGATTGTATGTACTATAATCTTGTATTGATTATGTATGCATGTCTAAATACTAGTGGTATTATGTTAAATACCCACAACATATTAGATGAAGATAAAGCATGAATGTATGATTAGATGGGAATGGTATTATATTGAATATATATAAGATAATATATAAAGATAGAGTATGATTATGTGAATTATAATCTTAAGAATGAGTATGTATACATGTTTAGATATTAAAGTATTGTGTTGAATACCTACATGGTAATAGATAAAGACTTAGATTAAGTTTTTAATGAATTAAGTACTAGATTGATAATAGAAGATTTCTAAAAGAAATCATGTGATAGAATGTAACTTGACATGTGATATATAAACTATAGGTAGACCATAACATTCACATAAAAGATTATGATAATGTAGAAGATGGTTCCTTCGGAAATGAGATTATGATTCCTATGGGAATGAGATTATGATTCCTACAGGAATAAGATTATGAGTCCTACGGGAATAATATTATGATTCATTTGCGGATGAGATTATGATGTCCTTCGGGAATGAGATTATGATTCCTACGGGAATGAGATTATGATTGGGTAAATTACACCATTCGTCCCTCGTGCACATGCCAGAAAGCGTGTTTAGTCCCTATTTTCAAAAATTAACTCAGATCGTCCCTTATTATTTTAAAACATGCACGCTTCGTCCCTCATTAATTTAAATGTGCATGTTGTATCCCTATCCAACTATAAAATGACTATATGGCCCTTAAATTTTATTACATTAACCATAAATTATTTTATATTAAAAAAAGAAATTAAATACCCTAACCCAGCCTCCCCGTTACCTTTCCTCCTTTCCTTCTACATTCCTTCTACCTCCTTCGTTTCCAGGTTACTAAACCCCACCATCACTTCATTAGATTCATCTTTTGCCGAGGAACATCGCCTCAACGATTTCATCTCTTTTGGCGAGCATCAAGACACTTCAAATGAAGAAACGTCGATCGCTCTCTCTTTCTTCTCCGGTCTCAATCAAGAACTGTAAGACTCTTTCTTTCTTTTTTGTTTGAATCGAAGGCAGAGGCGGCCAGTATCTCCGGCGACATGGTTACAGAGAGAAGAGTGGCTGAAGACCATTTTAAATTTGTTCAAATCGACACCAAGTGGAGATCTTTCAGATATGATAAAATCTAAACGCTAATTTATTTCTATCTTTTCTGTTTGTTTTATCAATTCCTAGACTTCAAACTTATAAAGATACAGGGGGTGGTTTCCATTTCTTTCTCTCATCATTGATTTCAATTTCGGAATTTATGGTGTGGATCTCAGCACCAATGTTGATATGTATGCGTTTATTGGAGCTCTAGGGCTAGAAATCATGTGAAGCTACCATACCACTATATTGAATGAAGCTTTAGGCTTGAATCTGAATGGGTTTCAAATAAAATGTAATATATCTTACTGGATTGTGGTCTAGAAGTGGTTGGTGGTGTCGGAATAGGTATACGGTGGTATTGTCGGAATACGTAAGAGGTGGTGGTGACGAAATAAAAGAAGGAAACAGAGGATGAAAAGAAGGAGAGTATGTGAGGTGGTGGGACCCACTGAGATGGGGGGGGTGGTAGTTGGTGGTGTGGAGGTGCTGGCGATGATAAGTGGTGGTGCCAAAGGTGCTGTCGGTAGGTGGTGATGCCGGAGGTGTTGGCGGTTATATGTGGAGGTTTATGGAAAATCTTGAGATGGGGAAATGAAAATAGATGGGTAGGGATATCTTTTTATTTTTATTTTTAATTTAAAACTGATAAATAAACAAAATAAATTGAAACAAATAAATTATTAAGGGTAAAAAAGTAATTTCATGTCAATAGGGACTAAGCGTGTAAGGAAAAACAAACAAAGGGATGGTCCGAGTTAGTTTTTAAAAATAAGGACTAAACACGCTTTCTGGCATGTGCACGAGGGACGAATGGTGTAACTTACCCATTATGCTTTGTACGAGAATGAGATTATGATTCCTTCATAAATGTTGATAGATGATTCATACGAGAAGAAGATTATGTGGTGTTAGAGAAGGTTGAGAAAGGGGTTCCATGAATGGAACAAAGTAACAGAGTTCTTCTAAAGAACCTTAATATATAATCCGTAAGGAATTAAGTGTTGAGGATCCATAAGGGATCATTGTAATATGCGAATGATGCATGAAAAGAGATGTTTCCAAAGGATCTGCGATGTATCAAGGTGTAAGGATTGAGATGGATGATTGTACTATGGTAAGATAGAGTCATATTGTTCCTTTATATACAAATGTAGTATGTTACGTGATTAGACCGTTTGGGTCTAAATGAGAATAGAATGGTAAAGCATCAGAAGATGATCATAGAGATGTATAGTAAGAGAAGAGACGATACAAGTACGAGAAAGGTAAAGAGATGAGACGAGAGATGAGGATAAGAAGAGTAAAGGGATGAGATTGAGAAGAGTATGGGAAGGGTAAAGAGAAAATATGATAATAACAGATGAGATGAGATGAAGATAAAGTAAGAAAGAGAAGAGTATAAGAAAAGTAAAGAGATGGGATGATAAGAGTATGAGAAGAGGTGAAGATAGAGTATAAGATGAGTATGAGAAGATATGAGAAGGCATGGGATCAGATAGAGTTTAAGTATGAGAAGATATGAGAAGACATGAGATGAGATAAAGTAAGAGTATGAGAAGTGATGAGAAAAGAGTAAATTATATTAGATGAGATGAGAACAGAGTATAAGAGTATGAATAGGGGAGAATTGAAGAGTGAAGTATGAGAAGAAGAGACCATAATGTCATAGTATGAAAGAAAGAAAGAATAGAAGTAAAGTATGCTATAACTCACCAGACCTATGGTTTGATGTTGTAGATTTCCATGTGTTGTATGTTCATGTAGTAGTCATTGTATGAAAGGAGTTAGAAGCACCAAAGACTTGGACTAGAAGTAGATTTTATTTTTGGTATTTCCTTGTTAATTTAAATTGTGGTTATGATATATTGTAAACTTGATGATATCTTGGGATGTAAAATGTTTTTTTTTGAAGTTTAGAATTCTTAATTTTTATATAAAATATTTGATAAATCCCCAAAATATTAGTAGAGAAAAGTCGGGTCGCTACAATTGGTATTAGAGTCATAGTTTAAGCGCTTTAGGTTTGGGATGTCCATACATAGACTTAAACCATGGGAGATGAAAAGAACCAGCGTGTTTAGGACCACTATTAGTGATAGGAGATGAAAAGAACCAGCGTGTTTAGGATTACTATTAGTGATGATCACTTAGGTCATGTATGGTTATAGCCAATGTTATTATACACGATTAAGAGATAAGTAGTTAAATTCAAACAACCATAAAGTTAAAAGCAAGTCGACATACTACTATTTCTATGATCTCACATGTGAGGGATCATCCGAACAATAATGTCATGTTTTTGTTATTAATTGATAATTAGAATTAAACAATTAAACAACAAACAAAGAAATAACCAACATTTTGTAAAACCATTAGATTTGCATGTTGTTTGAGTCAAATTCATTAAACTGACCGGAGCATATTCAATATAAAACTACAACGTTTCTGTGAACAGTGGACTCACGACGGTAACCAGAAGGTGTTATGTCACGATCCACTTGTGAACCCATGCAGTTAACCAGAAGGTGTCGTGTAACGATCCATCCGTGAACCCACGTCGCAAAACAAAAGTTACACATCATGTTCCACAAATTATGGTTCTGGTATTCCAGTCGTAGACATGACATGAACACCAAGGTGCCACGTCGTGTTTACTAGGCAAAAAGGATTTCTACTAAGATGATTTTCAGATTAAAAGAATTTATGGAAAAACTTTTATAAATTTATAGTGGCTTGACTTAATCAATCCACATCATGCAGATAAGTTAACACAAAACAATTGGAAATCTAGTGTAAAAGACATGAAAAGTGGCTTTGATACTATTGTTGGGTTGTGAGGGATCTAAAAGGCCACAAGGGCACACAGCAAAAGCCATAAAACATTAACCTCATAAGCCAAAAGTGAATCCATGTTCAGCCAAATATATTGCAACTAAAACAAACTAGAAGACTAGAAACATATACCTTTGTAGTACTTTGTAATCTTGAGATCTTGATGCAGAGAGAGTGCATAAATCCCAAAATAGATCTTTTCTTTCGTAGTCGCACCCAAGGAACATATCAGCAACACCGACACCTCATTCTAGCTCGTGAACACCATGAACCGAACTTGAGAACTAGGGATGAAAGTGGGTCCAAACGTGGGCCGGATGGACCCGGACCCGGAAAACCCGGAACCGGTTAACGAGATTTTGTAGAACCGGAATCCAGACTAGTATATAGGAACCGATTCCAGTTCGGTTCCGGGTACGGTTCCGGGTAAAGTGGGTCTAGAACCGGAAAACCCGGAAACATCAAAGTGGGTAGGTTGGAACCGGATAAAGTGGGTTTAGAACCGGGAAACCCGGAAAAACCGGATTTTTTTGGTAATTACTTACTACTTAGTTGGTTGAACTTTGAAAATTTTCATATTGATATCCCGAGTTTGGGGGATTGTAACTCACTGAATATGAAACCAAAATTAACAAAATTATAGTCTAAAATCATGCACAAACTCTAAAATAAACTCTGAAAAAAACTGCATGTCAATCCGACTTTAAACGAATGTGATATGCATGTGTTAACATTTTCACATAATACAAAGTACAAAAACAAATAGCTGAAAAGTTGAGAATTTTCAGTTTTGATATCCCAACTTCGGAGAACTGTAAATCATTGAATGTTAAACCAAAAATGACAAAATTATAGTCTAAAGAGTAAATTACACGAATGGTCCTTGTGGTTTGGGGCAATTTGCGCGCTTGGTCCCTAACTTATTTTTTTAACTCGGAAAGTCCTTAGTGTTTGCTTTTGTTACGCGCTTGGTCCCTATTGTTTGTTTTTGTTACACAATTAGTCCCTGTCTTTCCTAAAAAAACTATTATTTAAATAGGAAAAAATTGTGGGATAGGTAAGGTAAGGTGAGGGGGGTTGGAGTTGTGGTGTGTTTATTTAAATATTTTAAAAAATCAATGACAAAATAGTTTTTTTAGGTAAGACAGGGACCAAACATGTAACAAAAACAAACAGTAGTGACCTTCCGAGTTAAAAAAATAAGTTAGGGACCAAACGCGCAAATTACCCTAAACCATAGGGATCATTCGTGTAATTTACTCTAGTCTAAAATCATGTACATGCTGTAAACTATAAGTTGAAAAAACCACATGTCAATCCGAGTTCAAACGAATTAGATATGCATGTTTTAAAATTTTCACCGAATACAAAAAAACTAAAAAGTTAAAAACTTTCAGCTTTGATATATTGACTTTGGGGGACTGTAAGTCAATGAATATAAAACTAAAAATGGCAAATTTATAGTCTAAAATCATGTACAAACTTTAAACTATATGTTGAAAAAAACCGTATGTCAATCGGGGTTGAAACGAATGAGATATGCATCTTTTAAACGTTTCACAAAAAACCGGTTCCGATCCTAAACGTGGTTCCGGTTCCAAAAACCGGTTCCTGTTTTTAGACCCGGTTAACCCGGACCCGATGGACCCAACACCGGATTGCCCGGAACCCGGATAAAGCCAATTTTTAAACCCGGAACCAGAACCGGTTCTATATAGTCCGGTTCTAACGGTTCCGGTTCCGATTCGATTCCGGTTCTGGTCCGGTTTTCCGGTTCTAAATCTCATCCCTATTGAGAACCCCTCTATCGCAGGGACGAGTTGCACATTCGAAGGATTTGGAGGGTTTACGGAAAAATAAGAGAGCTGCAAAACTTAGGGGTTGAGATTGGTAAAATCTCATCCACTAATCCGGTTTATGTCCCCTCGGTTCATAAGGAAGAGTTTTTGAATTCTTAGGGATAATTACTTAGTCACCAAGGAATTATCTTAAGAGATTTGACTTTCAAAGCTTACACTTTAAACCCTTTAAGTCTATAAGTTTCTTATTAATTAATTAAACTTTAACTAATTAACAAACTAGACCCCAATAATGTTCTTGTCTCATAAGTTGTTTATTTATGTCATTACATGTAACCAAAAAATACTTTACGATTAATAGTAATATTATCAACTTGTGATGACCATGAACAATATCTTCCATCATACTTGACTACATCTCTTCTAGGTTTAATTAGCCCATTAACCACACCTACCTTGTCATGACTCGTGACTCTCCTGCAATTGTATCCATCAATTTGCATATTCCTCCTCTAGTGATATGCGGTAAGTGGGGTCGGACTCTTTGTTTTATGGATCGGGTAGTTGGTTAATGTCTTGGCCTTTTACTTCATCCAAAATCTCAGCCATAAAATCTACTAGTTCTTTTCCTTTAATAAATGCACTTGGAAGACACTCGATGGGGTTTGATCAATTCGTACTTGAATGGGGTGTATGGAAGTGGTACCTATGGCATATTGATGACTGATGAGTGTACTAGAGCCAAAGCCAAAATCTCAAAATGAAGTGGAAAAATTCAGTGTAATAAAATCATAAAAGCTATTTTTCATTGAAATCAATTAAGGATGATGATCCATACCAAAAAAAATTAAAATAATATAAATTTTTATTGATAAAAAATATTAAAATAAAATAAAATAAAATAAATGATTATTATATGGCCATCATGTAAACATATTACATGATATATTTATGCCAACTAAACACAAAAAATATTAGTGTTTTTTAACCACAGTTAGTGATTTAAGGATCTGATCCAATTAAGACTTTATTGATCAAAGTTGAATAAATGACGTAATTAGTTACAACATACATAAATGATCACCATAATTTAATACTCTATATTTATATTCATAAAATTTCAAACATATATTTGCCTCATATCCGACGTATTTCATTACGTCATGAGCTCGAATTATATTTGCCTCAACTTGTAAAATTAAACTCACACAATTATTTATGCTACAAATTGCATATTTTCTAATAAAATGTAATTTTATGGAAGAATATTACAAAATGGTCCATGTGTTAGTAGCATATGGGGGTATCTTTTTCATTTCCCACGTTTGCCCTTATGGGGAACGAGGTGGGCCCACTTAGCGTTGAAAAGGGATGAACGACATGTGAATGGAGCCACGTGTGGATATGGACTACTAAGTCTAGGGGTAAGTTATGTCAATTACTAAAAGTTGAGGGTCAATTGGGTGGAGTAGTTGAATTATGACATTTTTGGCTAAACATAATCAAAATTTGCTTGATTTCGTAATTATCGTTTTCCTGCAAAATCTTGAGCATCACACTTTGTCTCCACTTTACTCATGCCTATTATCATCATACATGTATGCACATTCTTTTTTTTACTCCCCATACTTTACTTATATATATAAAAAGTTATAAAAAAAATATACAAATAATTAAATAGTAAAATAAAAACAAATAAGACCAAATACAAAAAATTATAAACCTAAACAAAATTCATATATATCTTATATATTTTTTAATAGTCGAAAAATAATAGTTGGAAACCTACAAAAAGTTAGAAACTGTAACTTTGAAATATATAGAGAAATAGAGAATGTCCAATAAAAAAAATTTACAATTTAAAAAAAAATATAAAATATTAAAGGTAAAGGTTAAAAAGACGATTTTATTTATAATAAAATAAGAAATCTATTTAATATATTTGGAATTATGATCCAACATATCATTTAGTGTAAATTACCAACAATCATTACATAAATGTTGACAATACTCATATAGTGTATGGATTTTAATATTTTGTAATACAAATATTAAATACTTATTACATTAAACCATATAATAACCACTTACTTTTATATTCACATTTTTAATACAAGTGGTGCATACACAAAACTAGTATGTGGTTGTTAATAATGATGTTGGGGGAGGTATTAATATATATGGTAGTGACCAAATACAAATGATTACAAGATATAATGATTAATCGAATATTGTTTATGGTGGCTAGGGAAGGTTCATCCTATGCCTTTAGACTTAAAAAAAAAATTAACTAATTTATTTGTAAATAATTAAGCTTGAATAATTTATTAGTAACAGTTAATTAACTTATATATTGAAATACAAGAAAAATATAGATATACAACAACATGCATATATTTGATAATTATGATGATAACAACGACTGATCCATTTGTTTTGTAGTAATTAATATGGTGATGTTTTAGGAAACCCACTTTTATAATTATGTAAAAAGAACAAGCAAGCGTGTGATTTTGATTATGATGTATTTACTAAAAGATAGAATATTATTTTAATATGAAATCACAAAATAAAGTAATATAAATTATTTACTATCTCTGCTTCTTTCATACGAGCTAAAATGACTTGACTATAGTAAAATTCATCTTTTATTCACGCGTGTACGTTGACAAAAGTAATATAATACTTTGATGTACGTGTGTAGTCTCATTACTATTAATTAAGTATTTCACAATATAATCTTAATAATTACAAATTACACGCTAATAGTTTGAGTTAGAAGCTCTAATTTTTATTTATATAAATATAAATGTATTTCACAAAACTAATTTTAACATTTGAATGGTGAAAATCTATATAAAAGGACATCTGAGTAGTTGTTTAAAAAGCTATTTAAATGGATTTTATCATATAATTTTTTCGTTCTAAAATAAAAGCATTAAGTTGTAGTATCAAATGAAATATTTTGTTATTTAGATTTTCTTTTATGGAAAATCTAAAATGCTAAATTACTCATATTATTACATATTGTTTTACAAATAAACAAGTTAGTAATTGTTCGTTAACGAAGCTGCTAACGGAATCATCTCTAATAAATAAATGTTTTTTTTGTCATTTGTCACACTCTCATTCAATTTGCAAATGTCATTTTGTGGTTATTTTGAATTATCTTTTTTCCACATGTCATTTTATTAGTTTTTTTATTTTATTAAATTATATATAATATTTTAATGTAACAATTGTAATAAATATAGTAATAATAGATATCAATTTTAATAATGAACTTACCTTTTAATTTCAAATTCCCAAAATTAAAGTTTATTAGTTTTTTATTTATCTAAATTATTTGTTTAAATTTAAAAGATAAAAAATATTTTCATTAATTTAATTTACTTATAAATTCAAAGTTCTTAAATATTTTGACATTTATATTTAGTTTTTTTTTTTTTTTTTTTTTTTTTTTTTTTTTTT
This sequence comes from Lactuca serriola, assembly GCF_051521515.1. Taxonomy (NCBI): domain Eukaryota; kingdom Viridiplantae; phylum Streptophyta; class Magnoliopsida; order Asterales; family Asteraceae; genus Lactuca; species Lactuca serriola. The sequence continues at coordinate 332,333,804 of NC_136411.1, forward strand.
TTTAAATTAACCAATATAATATAATGATCTTACACCTAATACATAATTATTTTGAGATAACTTCTTAGAAAAAATCATAAAATATCATAACACATTAACACCTTTCTTTATTCATTTTATGGGTAGCTCTAAAATCTTTTTGTCTTGATTTTAATAATTTATAAAAAAATCAAATTAACTTTATCAAATAAAACACTAGACCATAGGAAGGATTTGTTGGGAAGGGAGTAGTATATTCATGTAAAATTTGTGGTCGAAGAATATAAATTACAAAAAGTTTACAACTTTTTACAATACTTACACTTTGCCCCCCTATAAAACACACTCCTTTTCACTTTCTTTATTTTTTACTCAACTTATTACATAAAATCCGAGTTTCACGGCACACAGCTCACAGACCTTTTGTTTGCTTTCTGCTTAATGGAGGGACCTTAAAATCCTCCTCACTTTCTCTCTCTCTCTCTCTCTCTCTCTCTTTCTCAAACGTACTTTCTCTCTCCTCATCTAGTTTCTTCTACGTTTAATTCCTTCCGGAATTCTTGTTGTTAATCGGATCTTCTTCTCTCCTGTGTTGTTTGACTCGTAATTTCACTTCGATTTCTCAGGTACGTGGTTCAGATTTTGTTATACTTTTCATTTTTGTTTTCTTCAGTTTAGTGGTTTAACAAATCGGGGGTTTTCATTTTTCAAGGCTGAGATCTGGATTTTGCTTTGTTCTGAGTTAAATCCGTGTGGTTCCTTTCAAAATTGTTTAGAAAATTTTTTACAGAGTAGGAATGTGTGTTTATGTTGCTCTAGATTCGATTTTGTTCATTTTTTTTTGTTATCTAGAGTTTCGCATGAGGTAAAAAGCTATGAGTGGCAGATTAGATGGAGCATTACTTCTTTTGTTAAATTTTGCTTCTGTTTGTTGTAGATTTAATGGAGAAGATATAGTGTTGAGTATCTTCTGTTTCTGTTCATATAACAAATTGAAGGAAAAATTTCTTTTGGTTTCCTTTTTGGAAGATTGTTCTCAAAACCTTTTTCTTTTTCGTTCATGTAATCGAACACAATTTTACGAATTAGGGCTTCAGTATGTGCTTTACAAGGCGCATGCTGATCTCGTGGAGTGGTCTTCAGCTGTTGATTTAGTCAACTGACACCTTTATTTTTGGGGATATGTAAATGCATCTTCTCTCTAGTCTCTTCCTATGTTCCTTAACATTTTTTTCTCGAACATTTGCTTTATCCAAAGGTCCAATACAAAAATCACAAGAATCTCTTTTAATTCCTTTCCTTTATGAGCTTGTTAGCTTCATTTTGACCAAGCTTTTGATGCGTGTTTGATCACTGGCTCTCAAAAGCGAAAGCCACCAACCTTCTCTCTCACACACACACGAAAAGCATTTCATCGTTACATACTTACATTTACATTCGCTGTATGATTATGAAAGGTAACCTGTTAATCTATTATATTAACGTCTCATTACATCATTACTGAAGCAGATTAACAAGAACTCTTCGATCTGATGACTCCACCACTCTTAGGCGTTGAAGATGGACAGGGAAACGTCTCGGCTTCCACCATGGAATCGATTTTCCAAAAAACCTCTGGATTAACTGAACGAAACTACCTTGGATTATCCGATTGTTCATCAGTCGATAGCTCTGCTGTTTCTAACATCTCAGAAGTGAACAGAAACAATCTAAACCTTAAAGCTACTGAACTACGACTTGGTCTTCCAGGATCTCAATCCCCTGAACGTGATCCACAAACAAACTCCGAGAATCTCGATGAAAAACCCTTGTTCCCATTACTTCCTTCAAAAGATGGAATCTGTTCTTCCGCTTCACAAAAGATCATCGTTTCTGGAAATAAAAGAGGATTCTCCGACACCATTGAAGGGAACTGGATGTTTGCTTCATCTGCAACTGATTCTGATGCTTCAAAGACTCAAGGAAAGGGGAATTCTAACACTCAATCTCCCATGATTAAAGATACAACAACATCATCAAAGGCTCCATTACCAATTACTCTTAACAAAGTCAACAGTTCTAGTTCTAATCCTCCTGCTGCTAAGTAAGTCCAATACAGATTACATCAGTGAAATGACTAAAATGCCCTTACTGACAACTTTTTTTTACAGGGCACAAGTGGTGGGGTGGCCTCCAGTTAGATCATTTCGGAAGAACATTTTGGCTACAAATTCAAAGAACAATGATGAAGTAGATGGAAAGCCTGGACCTGGTGCTTTATTTGTGAAAGTTAGTATGGATGGAGCTCCATATCTGAGGAAGGTTGATTTAAGGAGTTACACTACTTATCAAGAACTCTCATCTGCACTTGAAAAAATGTTTAGTTGTTTCACTATTGGTGAGTTTTTGTTTTATATTTTTACTGAATGGAATAATTATAATTATGGAATTTGGTCAAACTTTAGGTCAATGTGGATCACAAGGAGCTCCAGGAAGGGAAAGTTTAAGTGAGAGTAAATTGAGGGATCTTTTACATGGTTCAGAGTATGTGCTTACATATGAAGATAAAGATGGTGATTGGATGCTTGTGGGAGATGTTCCTTGGGAGTAAGTTTTAAAAAAAAAATCCTATTTTTTTCAGATACATTAATCTTGATTCTTGATTTTGTGGTGTTTTTAAAGACACCCATATTAAGTAATTTGCAAGAAAAAAAAAAGATGGGTTTTGCTTATTTCATATTATTAGCTCCAAAAAGACTATGAAATCGGTTGTTTTCACATTCTTATTTGGATTAATAGTTTAATAATTTTTCAAGATTTTGAAAGATTTGACTAAGATTTTAATTTTAATCTAATTTTGCTTTTTTTTTTACAGTATGTTTATTGGTTCTTGCAAGAGGTTGAAGATCATGAAGGGGTCTGATGCTATTGGTTTAGGTATGCATTGAATTCTTATTTTTAGGAATTTTACTTTTATTGATTTAATTTATTATAAGTTTATAAGTTATAACATCCTTATTTATTTTTTTTTCTTTCTCAAAATATAAAATCTAAATAAGATAAAAGTTGAAAGTAGAATGCTATAATTTGTTAAAAAAATTTATAAGTGCAATTGGGTAATTTCTTTTTATCATAATAAGAAAAAAAAAACTTGAAAGTATAATGGTATATAATCAGGTATATTTTTCAAAATACAATGCTTAATAAGAAAAATAAAATTAAAGTACAATGTTATTTCTTACATATCTTGTTTAAATTGTGAAGGTTTTAAGTATAATCTCATAATAAAAAAAATAAAAAATCTAAGACTACAATGTTAAAATAGAAATAAATGAAAGTACGTTGCTATTTCATGCATCTAACAATTTATGTGATGAACAGCTCCGAGGTCAATGGAAAAGTCAAAGAACAGAAATTAAAAAAAAAGCTTTTGGTGAAGGTGAAGAAATGAAGAGCCACTTTATGTTTTGATTGCATAGTTTCTATGAATAGTAAGAGTAAAATGTCTGCAAGTTTTTATTTTTATTATTATTATATTATTATTATTATTATCATTATGTTGCTTTTTATAGGAAAAAAACCTCTTGTTGTTTTCAATTACTCTCTTTGTATTTCCATGTGTGTGATTGGGGGACATTGTTGAACCACAATGTTTCTTGGACTTCTTGTAGTCAACTAATGTGTCAAACGATATGATATTATTGTTTGTATGAATTTTGTGTTTTGGATTGTAGTTGTTGATGTTTGGAAAGTTGAGGGGGGTGATTTGGAAAAGTATGGAAGTTGGGGGAGTGTTTTTGTTAAAGTATGGGGTGATGTTGAAAATTTCTTGGACTTCTTGTAGTCAACTAATATGATATTATTATTATTTGTATGAATTTTGGGTTTTGGATTGTAGCTGTTGATGTTTGGAAAGTTGAGGGGGTGATTTGAAAAAGTATGGAAGTTTGGGGAGTGTTTTTGTTAAAGTATGGGGTGATGTTGAAAATTTATTGGACTTCTTCTAGTCAACTAATGTGTCAAATGATGTGATATTATTTTTGTTTGTATGAATTTTGTGTTTTGTATTGTAGTTGTTAATGTTTAGAAAGTTGATGGGGTGATTTGGGAAAGTATGGAAAGTTGAGGGAGTGTTTTTGTAAAAGTATGGGTTGATGTTGAAAATTCCTGGTGAAAGAAACAGAGTGGTGCAGAGTCGTGCAGGTGTTGTGCAGAAACCCGGCAGTGGCAGGGGGGCTCCATAGGGAAAATAACATAACAGTTAATGCTGTTTCATGTTGTTTTACATCAATTTTTTAAATATATAATATATTATTTCTGGAATATTTTATTTTTTTATATTCGAATCTGTAGTAATGTTCAAAAGTTATTTTAAGTTAACCATTATTATATTAAAAACATTGTAAACGATTAAAATTGATTTTTTAAATAGTTTGGTTACTTTAATAGAATTAACCGTGAGATAACAATACATTATATTAATTTTAGGGACAAGTTTTCATATTTTTTTATACCGTTTCAGAAAAGAATTGGGTTTTTATTCGGTTGAAATTGACTCAATCGTAATTATTCATATCTTGTTCGATTTGATGGGATTGGATTAATCCAGTTTGTTTCGCAAGATCTGATTTTCTCCCAAGTTGGTGAGGTTTTCTATTGGATATGTGGTTTCTTGTGCGCCTCTAGTTACAACTTGTATGTACTTTGGGATTGAAAACTTGATTTGGAATCGAACTTGCTGCTGCGAGCTTGTTTAAAATGTATGTTTGATATATAACTTGGAAATTGGAATTGTACGGCAACCCGACCGGATTATGGTCCGACCCAAGTCTATTACTGTTTCGGTATTTTTTGTTAGGTTAAAACAATACTTTGATAAATGATAAAGGATAAACGATCTCACCAACATAATAAACGCAAAATCAATGAGCAAGATACAATCAATATATATGACTCATATGATCAGGATTATCGGCTACGTCGAGAGAGAGAGAGAGAGAGAGAGAGAGAGAGAGAGAGAGAGAGAGAGAGAGAGAGAGAGAGAGAGAGAGAGAGAGAGAGAGAGAGAGAGAGAGAGAGAGATTATTTTATGTTGTAAAAGGTTTTTTAGTACATTACATTATGGTTACAATAAATGAGACTATTTATTGAGTGGTTGACCTAATAATAATGGGCAAAAAAACATCATGGGCCAAAGTTAATGCTAACAAAATAAGGCCCACTGATTGTTAGAGTCAAAGCTTGCTCTCAAAAAAACTTGCCTTGCCTTGTTGATCAAGCACTTCCTGACAATTTAAGCAATGTTGATTGCTTATTTCAATAAGCACGCATGCTTATTCGGATTCCCATAAGCAACCATGCCCATGTAGATTGTCGTAAGCAGCCTTGCTCCTACGGATTGCCATAAGCAGCCTTGCTTATTCGGACTACCATAAGCAGACTACTTATGTGAACTGTTATATGCAACTCACCCTCCATACTCAACGATCTCCCACTTGGAGGTTGATAAGCTATCTGCTATCATCCAAAACGAGAACATCGTAACCCCCACCCCCAATCTATCTTTAGCTCGCACCTTCTATTCAAGTATCTGGAAGGCCAGTTGAAGCCATCAATAACTTCAACTTCTCTACAGTCACCACCTTGGTAAACATGTCTATTGGATTCTTTGTACCAGAGATTTTTTTTAGATTCAAGGTCCCATCACTAATCAATTCATGAATAAAGCTAAACCTCATCTCAATGTGTTTTGTCCTATTGTGAAACACCGATTCTTTGCCAAATGAACTGCACTCTGGCCATCACAATGCAATACACAATCTTCCAGTTGCATACCATGTTTTGATAAGTGACTCTTCAATAATAGAAGCTCATTGCTTACTTTTGCAATATCAATATACTCTACTTATGTGGATGAAAGAGCAACACTTTAATATAATCTGGACATCCAACTGATTGCAGTACCTCCAATTGTGAAAACATACCCGATTGTGCTTTTTCTTGAATCCACACAACCTCCTAAATTTGCATGAGTGAAATCTTCCAAAACTACCCATTTTTTTTAATAAGCATAAGGCAGTCTCGAAAGTAACCTTCAAGTAGTGTAAAAACCACCCGAATCCTTCCAAATGCTCTTTTACTGGATTAGACATAAAACGGCTCACAACTCCCACTGCATGAGAAATATTTGGTATGGTGCATACAATCAGGGCCGGTCCAAACGTATATGAGGCCCGAGGTGAAAAAGAAAAAAAGGGCCCCTTAAAGACAAATATAATAAAGATTAAAAAAAAATATCATTTATTTTTTACTATAAACGCGTTCAATTAGCAATAACAAGCAAGCGAAATTGTTTATTTTTTGAGCTAGTTTGAGTTTGAACAAACTTTAGGCCCTAAAAATTATTTAGGTAATAATTTCTTTATATATATATATATATATATATATATATATATATATATATATATATATATATATATATACACACACACACACACACACACACTACATAACCCATAAATTTTGGGCCCCTTGGAGACTTGGGCCCTGGGCGGTCGCCCGGGTTGCCCACCGTCTGGACCGGGCCTGCATACAATTGCATATACTAAGCTACAAACCGGAGAGGCGTAAGTAACTTTAGCCATCTCTTCTTTGTCTTATTCCTTCTTGGAAGAATGTTTCTTTGATAGTCTCAAGTGACTCCCTAAGTGTGTGCTTTTTTGTAACATCCTAAAAATCGAGGGTAAAAATTTCATTTTTAATATATATATATATATATATATATATATATATATATATATATATATATATATATATATATATAGATTCAACATCCATTTACATTTATCCAAAATTAAGGTTTTCCAAATTAAACCAATTATCAGAGTAATTCCCAAAAGCATAAGTTACGGAAAAACATAGGCGTGTACGCTGCGATCAAGCCGGACCCTTTCCTATCGAACCGGAAGTACCTGAAACCATAAACCACAAACTGTAAGCACAAAGCTTAGTGAGTTCCCCAAAATACTACATACCATATATAACCATGAACCAAACATATCAGATATATTCAATCAATCAATAAAAGTGCTATGTGCCAAACATAGTCTTGCCATTATGCCACAAGTCCCCTCGTGGTTTTCCTTGCCAGGACGGGGGCCACAGCCATGGGTCTTATAGACAAGTGCTAGGAGCCACCTACGGGTCTTCCATGCAAGCATCACAAAGACAACTTGTAACACTGTAAGTTTTTAAACAAAATTTTCATTTTAAAATCGCATAATTCTTATTAACACATTTCAAAAAAATCCCAAAGTATCAAATTATTAAAGACACATATCCATTATAAAAATCCAAGATCCTCAAACATAACTCCATCTCGTGTGAACAATCAAGTTGACGCCTTCCCGCGATTTTTGAGAAGTATCTGAAACACATATCACATAACACGGTAAACACAAAGCTTAGTGAGTTCCCCAAAATACCACACATATCTTATTAGCCTCTCATGGCTATACTCAAGTATGACCCTCCGGTCAATGTGTTTTAGTGGAACCCTCTGGTCTCACAACTTGGGTGGACCCTCCAGTCCTAACTCAGTAAGCTCGGAATAATACACAACATAAATCAAAAAGACAATATATAGGATATCACAATACTCAATATAAACACATAAGACCCTCTGGTCACACAAAGATTATCACTCTAGGTAAGTATAGTGAGAAGAATTAGCTCGGATGATGAACAACTCCTATATATACTGTTGCTGCACACCGACCTCTAACACTGAGCCAAAACCTACAATTACCCAATTAAGATATAAGACCAAACCTTACTCATTAGGTCTAAAGATATCTCGCTACCCGACCCACAATTAACTCAAGCTCATTGGGCCCACTAAGGCCCAATACAAAATGGGCTCTCCCAAGGCCCAACTCTTAAACTTAAGTCCAAATGGAAAGTCCAACACAAAGGCCCAAGACATACACAATATTTCTCTGATCAAAATCTCCAGTACAACAAGCCTAAAATCTAGACCCAACACTTAAGGCCTAATGAGAGTTTTAGCCCAAAAAGCCCACAACAAGGTTACGCGGGGCGTACCTCCCTTGGTACGCTCATCGTACGCACAAATCCAGATCGGGCCATCGGGGACACTTGATCAGTATGCGGGGCATACTGGATTTACGCTCGGCGTACTTCCAGAATTTCTTTCTCCCACTCTCTTGGACTTACCCGTTAAGACCATAGCTATACTCTCAGATATGGACTCCTTAAAGGCTCATACTCCATAAAGTTCATGACTTTAAGCCTTTGCATGGCTGATAAAGTCCCAAACCCAAATACACTCACTCTTTACTCCTAAAAATGCTCATATCTCATGCATAGGGTGGTTTTAACGTCCAAGACCTCATTTTTATGAATCCTCTCCATTAGAAACACTTAAAAGGATAGATATTAGGCTCTGGAGTTCAACAACTCATAAAGCTTCAAGCTTTGGGACCAAAAACCCTAAAGTAGACCATAATATGCTCAAATAAAAAAGGATGAGAAAGCTTTGAGCTTAATAGCTTCAAATGATGTTCCAACCACAGAAAAGCCCAGATCCAAAGCCTGGACTCCAACTCCATTCTCTTCCATGTTCCTTCTTCACTCCAAGGGTACCACAAGAACACTTAGAAGCTCACAAATGGACACTCAAGCTAGAGAAATGGATATTAGGGTTTTGAGAGGGTTGAAGGCTGGAAATGGTGGCCATAAATGAGGCCATCATGTTCTTTAAATAGGGCCACACCCCTCATTTAGAGTTTTCACCCTGTGCCTAGTATGCCCAGCGTACCCTATGGTACGCCCAACATACTAGGTGGCTCCGCTTCAAAATCACGCACATGAGTATGCTAAGCGTACACACACGTACGCCCCGCGTACTCAACTGCCATCGTTCTTGAATAAGGGACTAAACTCGCCAAATCTTCAAACTATCATAGCTTCCTCGATATAAGTCCGTTTCCAATGAACCTCATATCCACGGAAAGGTGGCGAGAAGCCCTACGCTTCTAGTAACTCGTCACAGCCCCAAGGCTTCCTCATGCCCGAGTTGCAGCCCACGAACCCTAAATCACGGACGATCTGAAACAAGATGTTACAATTCTCCCCCACTTGAATTAGATTTCGCCCTCGAAATCGCTCCTTATCATTATCCAGATCCCAACAATTAGCCCAAGAAGCGTAACTGATTATACAGAACGTAATCAGTCTCCACAAGACAACCGAAATCAAACCGAACCCTCCATCTCGAAGAAGAAAGAACCCTTCGTTGTTGCAGAACCAACTCTGCCCCTCCAAAACATGGAATCTGTAGTGGTATGTCTCCCCGAATGACCGCCCATTCGGTATATTCCCATGTCATTCGCTCATCGAATAACATACTCGATAAAACATCTCCAACTCTGATTACTTGCCGCGACTGATGGAATAAGTCGTTAACCATAATTAGGTGCTGAACACTCCTGTCCGACACACCATTCGACTCTGACTGAAACCCAAAGAAACGGGGGTCATCTCACACCAATGACCAACCTCTGATAATGCCATAAGAATCCATCTAAAGAGTGAACCTCAATACCCGTCCCTCAACACTAAATGAAGACTTGCCAACCCACACGAGAATTAAAACTCTACTCTAGGTTCGACCTCCTGTCAGAGATAATCATTTCACTTCCGACCCCATGATGATTCAGCTCTGGCCTAAAATCAACGTCCATGCCTGACCGAACTATCCACGGATAGCGGGAGACATAACTCCAATTGGCTCTCAATGATAGACACCAAATCCGAATATGAGGTCGACTCCCGACCCAACAATTGAATCTCCGAGGCCACCCTAGCCCATTCGGCAATAGGACTTCACAGTAGTCCTATTCAACCGACCTGACTCCTCCAATTACACTGAACTCCATAATCACGAAGCTCGCTTTACCCCAAGCGATTTCTACACCCGATTTGAAATCACACCTCACACAAGACCTCGGTCGTTTACCACATGTTACCTCATGTGTGTCGTGGTTCTTCCTAAACGAATGAACAGGTTCACCCAAGTCTAAAACATCAAATAGGAAACTCATCCCTCTCATAATGTAATCCACTCGAAATCCCCACCTGCTCGTTCTCCACACAGATAGAGCCAAACTCACCCAGCAGAGTTTGATCCGACACAGAGTTGGAACCACTCATCCTAACCTAGTACTCAACTCATGACCCATGTTCCACACATATATGCATGCATTACACCTCTATCCTTACGACTTACGACATCCCCTCTCTAACTCAAAACACAACGGGTTTCGACCATTGCTGAGACCCCAATCTCGCCCCTGCTTCGGCCACCGGATTCCCAAATACCCATTTGGCAAGGCTACATAGGCCTAAGAGCTCCTCTACGTCCTACCCTGACTAGTAAGGCTGCGGCTCCCCGTAGTTATACAACACTCTCTCACTGACTAACAAGTGCTACGGCTCCCTGTAGTCCTATGTCACTCTTTTATTGCCTCACGAATGGTACGACTCCCCGCAGTCTTACGATACTCTCTCTCTGACTCATGTACGTTACGGCTCCCTGTAATTATACGTTACTCTCTCTCTAACTCATGTATGTTACGACTCCCTGTAATCATACGATACTCTCTCTGACTCATGTATGTTATGGCTCCCCGTAATCATACGTTACTCTCTCTAACTCATGTATGTTACGACTCCCTGTAATCATACGATACTCTCTCTGACTCATGTATGTTACGGCTCCCCGTAATCATACTCTCTCTCTCTCTCTCTCTCTCTCTTACTCTCCATGGGCTCTCTCCACGATCTCCCATGATAGTCCTAAGTGATTACTCCCACTCAGATCTGTTCACTCTCTTATCACCCCATATCTTATCCTCAAGTCGTCACCATACTGAGTTCACTATCGAATACTCCACGGTCCAACATAGTTAGGTGCTCATACCTACCTAGATTATGCATCACTACTCTTAAGTCCTCGTAGACATGACACTTTCCTCAGCACAGTCACACTCTTGAAAAATTCCCGCCTGGAGACTATTAGCTGATGATCTCACATCTGAAAATATAGTCGCTTGATGGTCCACCTGCCGTCGAACATACCCAAGTCTCATAATAATCCACCAACCTAGGGCATCATACTCGGATACCTCGATATACCCTTACAGAAAGTCACAATGTCTTGCCACAACGACTGCTCTTCCACTCACACAACTCGAAACCTTGAAGCATTCAAACTCACAATTGGAAGCACGGAGGAATCACCATAACTGAGAATACGTTAACGGCCCTCCCAAGCCCCATATGCTACTATTCAAGTCCATGGGAACTACTCATATCAACCCTGTAGTTGATTGGAAAATCATCTGCTGCCCCTCCCGGAGTGCGAATAACAATTCATGCGTTGAATTATTAGTTCTCTGAAATCGAATCTTGACCTTCGCAACCCAACCATATCGAAACTCATACATTGGTACACCAGACACCTGCCATGAAGTCACTTGTTTTCTCCTGAGAATATGCGACATGCATCATCTCACGTTGTACACTGTTTCGACTGCCACATGACTCCCGTCTTATATACTCGCACTGCAGATCCTTATAACCCAAACTTCCGTTCCACATCAGAGTGAGGATCCTCCCCCACAGTATACCCAGTTCTCCCACACTCAGGGTTCGAACCATCGCCCATTGACATGCCAAACAGACCACACTATAGACTGGCTCGCCAGATGTACCATTTCCGACTCATGGAATGTACTACGCAACACTCGAAGATCTTCCAGACAGTGACCAAATAACTATAAGTATCCCATATCTCAGATGAAAACCTCGGAATCCTCCCAATGTGACTGCCTCTAGTCATCCCGAAATCCCAAACTAACACATCGCCAAATATCCCAACTGTCACGGATTAGTCACGACTCACAATCTGTAACTGATGCACTATCACACACTTCATCTCTGATTCCTCAACCAACATTCCATCACAGAAATTATCATAGGAGCAAGAAACCTCACTCTCACAATTGATACACAATGTAGGTGACGCCGGTATGCTCCTCTTGATCACCTGGAACTGCTGCTAAAAGTATGCCTTACTCAACTAAGGAATCTACTTCTCCTCATCCATCTCAGTCCCCACTGATGACTCTCTCTCACGGTATAAGAAATACCTCACATCAATATATACTCTGGTGAAAATATCGCAATCATATGCTACCCCTCGGGGTTACCTCCAAACTCTGGAACTGGAAGCTTGTTATCTCTTATGCTCCACACAAGAAGCAGAACTAGTGAAATTCTCGTCAAAGAAAGTGACATTTCAATCATCGGACGATCACTCAACCCGGACCGCAATCCTCTACAACATATCATCTCCACTTTTCCTCAAGTCCTGCGACTCCAACTAGCAACTCACCAGTCTACCTTATTGAGATCTAAACTCAAATTTCCTTGCAAGGTAGAATTTGTCGAAGCTCAACCGACATGTCCCTTTGGTCCCACAGATTACCACATCCACTCTCTAAATGAATACACACTTTGCTACAATCATGGTACCCGAACCATGTTATCTCCCCTTAACCTGCTATTTAGAACCTCTGGAATTCTCTCTGTTTCGAGTATGGGTCCTCTGCTTTCAATAGTATGGGCCCCTACTACCTGCCTCATCTACCCATACTTTCCACACGGATCGATCACAAATCCCGTTACACATGTTCGCTCTCTAGCGAATACTCTCCTCTATCAGCGTACTCATCTGACTAAAATCACTCCCTAGGCCCTTCCTAGGTGCTCATACTTCTCTGCCATCAGCTGCTGAAGAACTCCTCACGATGTCGGCCATATACTTCCTGAATATCGTCATATTCACTTAGTAGTTGACTCCCATCATCAAGAGTTCCACAAAGCACAAAGCAAGCAACATTCGGGCATCAACTCACCTCCATCAACACGTAAAACCACTCGAGCATACAACTTCACTCGCTTTATCTGCAACTCTAAAAGGCATTACCAAACTTAGGCAACCCTACCCCTCGTGAGTATCTAACTAATCTCTCTCAGTAAGTTCCTCAGATACACATCTAGGTATCTCTCCTAGATTACTCCTCTACTCAAAGCTCTCTCTAAAAGATTCTTGCTAGGTAATCTTACTCAACATATACATAGAGAAAATAGTAGATAATATCAAAAAATAACATTTCCTAGGCTAAGGCATCACAAATCAGGCAACTCTAGTCCTAAGATATGAAATACCTAACATGTCCTCTAGCATGCATCATTAATATCTCATAACACAAATAAGTAAGGATATTATGGGAAATCATCGTTCGGGCTCTGGCTGATTGTACACACTGCTCCAACTCTTTTCTCTTAAAACTCTTGCTCGTTTTTAGAAAAATCATTTCTTTTAATTTTTTTCCCCAAATTCTTAGTTTGAGTCCAAACACACCCAAAGGTATATCCGAATCTCTCAAACCAAGGCTCTGATACCAACTTGTAACACCATAAATTTTCAAACAAAATTTTCATTTTAAAATCACATAATTCTCATTAACACATTTCACAAAAATCCCAAAGTATCAAATTATTAAAGACACATATCCATTATAAAAATCCAGGATCCTCAAACATAACTCCATCTCGTGTGTACAATCAAACCAACGCCTTCCCGCGATTCTGAGAAGTACCTGAAACACATATCACATAACATGGTAAGCACAAAGCTTAGTGAGTTCACTAAAATACCACACATATCTCATTAGCCTCTCATGGCTATACTCAAGTAGGAACTTCTGGTTAATGTGTCTCAGTGGAACCCTCCGGTCCCACAACTCGGGTGGACCCTCCGGTCCTAACTCAGTAAGCTCGAAATAATACACAACATAAATCACAAAGACAATATGCAGGATATCACAATACTCAATATAAACACATAAGACCCTTCGGTCACACAAAGATTGCCACTCTAGTTAATTATAGTGAGAAGACTCACCTCGGATGATGAACAACTCCTGTAGATGTTGCTGGTACACACCGGTCTCTAACACTGAACCAAAACCCACAATTACCCAATTAATATCTAAGACCAAACCTCACTCATTAGGTCTAAAGATAGCTCACTACCCGGCCCACAATTAACTCAAGCTCATTGGGCCCACCAAGGCCCAATACTAAATGGGATCTCCCAAGGCCTAACTCTTAAACTTAAGTCGAAATGACAAGTCCAACACAAAGGCCCAAGACATACACAATATTTCTCTGATCAAAATCTCCAGTACAACAAGCCTAAAATCCAGACCCAACACTTAAGGCCCAATGAGAGTTTTAACCCAAAAAGCCCACAACAAGGTTACGCAGGGCGTACCTCCCTTGGTACACTCAACGTATGCATGAATCCAGACCGGGCCATCGGGGACATTTGATCATTACGCGGGCGTACTGGATTTATTCTCCACGTACGTCCAAACTTTCTTTTTCCCAATCTCTTGGTCTTAACTTGTTAAGACCATGCAAGTGATGACTCTTAGGTTCTTCCCTGCCTTATCTCCGTAAATCACAAGGGCTTCATCGTTTGGTAAGGGTAATCGAGCGACCTTTTCGTTACATAGAATTTCTGGTCGATGGGTTGATAACCAATCCATGCTGATAATCACATCGAAGCTTCCAATGGTCATGGGCATTAAGTCAATATGGAAGACGTGATTATTCAGGGTGAGAAGAAATTGGTGAGCATTTCTATGGTGCTTTCTATTTGACCATTTGCGACTTCTATCGTGTAATCTTCCTTAAGTTTGCATGATTTACGATTTATCATTCTCCTAAACTTATGGGAAATAAAGCTTCTATCAGCACCAGTGTTGGTTCCTGGAGTGCATCTCCCGCACCTATCATGAATTCCCTTCCTTTGCCACCCCGATTCTTTACTTTAGGGCAGTCTTTCTTGAAATGCCCTAGTTGGTTGCATATACATTAGTTTTGGCTTCCTCCTACAACTGTAGTTGAGGTTGTGTTTTTTGGGGCATTTCTGCAAAACTTAGCGGTGTGATCCATTAAGTTGTAGTTTCTGTAGGTCATGTAATTTCTGACATGATGGTAGTTGCACTTGGTACAGTGAGGTAGAGTTCCAGAGTAGAGCTTTGCTGGAGAGGGAGTGTTTGTGGTTGTTGTGTACACAATTATAGGTTATGGATTAGGCTTGCGATGCTTGAGGTTCCCTTTAAACTTTCTATGGAACTTCATCATTGTACTCCCATCTTGGTACTTTTCTTTTGACGGGACGATGGTACCTTGATGAATACATTCCTCAACTAGCGTATCTATTTGAAAAGGTTAGTAAGTCCATCAAATTGGGAGGTGGAGGCAGCCACCTCTGATCCTTTCATGGTCAGATCCCAAAGTTCCTACTCAAGGGCCTAGACTTCCTGCCATGGGTAGTACTCCTTGATCATAATTTGTTTCAGAGGTTACCATCCCATGTCATAGGCTTCATTGGTTCCCATGGGCTTGGCATGGTTATTCCATCATTTTAAGGCGGAATCCATCAGTATGGATGTAGCGTACATGAACCGACAGTCATCAGGGCAAGAACTGATGTGAAATACTGCCTCCATCTTTTCTATCTAGCGGGATAAACCAATATCTCCTTCCATGCCGTAGAAGGATCGGGTTTACAACCCATGAACTCTTTTTATGAACAACTTCTAGAGTGGTTTTGATTATTGACTGGAGTGCCCCCACCATTTCTACTGTTCCTGGTATTCGGGCAGGCTTGTATGCAACTAAGGTTGTAGCAATCCCTTGCGCAAGCAGAGTCTACATTATAGCAGGATCTATTTGAAATGGTAGGTATGTATTTGCTGCACCTGGAGCTCCTCCATGGCTTGGAGTTTGTAACGATGTTTGTGTTACTTCTGGAGCAATCCTTCGGTTGCCTCGGGGAGTTGGTGGTGGACGAACTCATGGATCCTTTCATGGAGGCTTCGTCCTAATATGTTTTTAGATGGATAAGTTAAGTTGTTTTACACTATGTAGTCATAAACATGTATGTATAACACATTGTATTATTGTAACTTGTTCCTAAAATCCCATAGATTTCTAAGTTACAGAGAGAGAATTGAAATCCTTTTGATTTCAAATAATAGAGAGAATTCAAATCTTTGTCATCTTTGGAAGATAGAAGTTTGGAGACTATTGAATGTTTGTCTGAGAACTTATGGGTTTCTCTGCTACGAAGGTAGCATAGTTATTGGTGTTTCGGATTTCGACGAACTTGGAAAATCTGAATGTTATCCCGTATTTTTAAGTATTTTGTATGCACTATTTTGGGGTTGATATAAGGTTGCTAAGGTACTAGGCATCTGCAATGATCTTGAAAACATTCTACAATCTCCAAAACTCTCAACCATTGTAGTTCGTCAAACTCCTTGCTCAAGGTTGGTTGTGCACCGACCGGACCAAAAATAACATAGGCATGCCTACCAGGTATATTTGTGGTGTGGCTTATGTGCGGTACCAACCTTAGTTGAGGCATCTGACCTAAAGGGTTGAGTTGGTAGTTTTAGTTGAAGGGATGTTTAAAATTTTAATAAGTGTTCTCCTCGCGAGTGAGAGTGTGTAAATATATATATATATATATATATATATATATATATATATATATATATATTAGTGTTGGTGAGGGTTGTGGTATGATAAAATTTTGTTTTCTACTCCAAGACTAATATGTACAGACGAGGACCGGACAGAAAACACCGGAGGGCAGGATCATTTTAGCAATTAAGTTGTTTTGAATTTAGCAACCCTATGTGACCCGTAAAACTAGATTCCCCATACCGTATGTAGCCAAGAAGTAATGTAATTAATAATAATAGTTCTATTAATAGCTTGTTGCTATAGTTGTATTCCTCTTTCAAGAATACAAGTTCTCTATAGGCAATTTAGCTCTGATACCAATTTATTACAACCTCGGACGAGGTGGCAGAACATGCCGGGATGTGAGACTAAGTTTGTGGATCACAGATAAACTGAATATGTAGCGCAAGTACAACAATAAACAAAACATCATTTGTATTCGATCTTTAAGGTTGAATACAAGGTTCTTACAGATAGTAGTGTGACAACCGTCAAAATTCGAGTCAGTTCTAGATTTGATTAAACTTAGTTGCACCTATAGGCACGACACATACTAGACTTAGTAACTAGAAGCTAAGTTATAACCTAATAGAAACTTGGAAACAAATAGAAACAATGGATAGTTTACTTAGATTTCACATTGATATGTGAATTCTATAACTACTTAACTGCAATGACTATCCATATTTGGGTCACTCTTTGACTCGAACACCTTTTTTATGAATCTTATATACACATCATGCACTTGACCTAGTGATATAAATTAGGCCCGAGTCTCGTAGGAACTTAAGTCAAAGTTGAAAACTAGGACTAGTATATTTTATTCCTCAATTTCGCTTGAATCTCGGAATCACTACATAGAATGCCAATAAACTGATAAAATAAGTTGCAAACAATATTTATAACTATCAAAGAGTTATAATACCATAAGATAAATTGAAGTCTCAAAGATTTGATTTATTTTGATATCCAAAGATTTACAAACTCTCAAAACCTTAAAATCCTAAGTTTATAAAATTTAAGCTTAAAATTTTTATAAAAATAATTATGAATCTTACAATATTATTCTAAAATAATTAAAATGAGGAAAAATATAATCAAGAGAAATAAAAATTTAACCAATTAATAGTCAACCTTATGTTATAAACCAAAAACTCAAGAGTTATGAACAAATCTTATCTAAATCTTACCAAAAACTCAAGAGTTTTGAAGTTGTTCTTGAGGTAAAAACGAAAGTCCTTCATTCCCTCTTCAATCTTCCTTCAAAATCTCAAGTTTTCTTGCATATCTTCTTCTTCTACACCATTCTATGGATGGATTATTCACATGCATGTTCATAACAAAGATTTTTATGATTATGGTGATATTATTTCACCGAAACACCAACATGCATGTGATGATCTTCAAGCTTAGAGGCTTGATCATCAAAGTTTGTTGTTAAAAAGCATTCAAATAGGTTCATAAAGGATTTATTCCCAAATAAATATCTAAAACTTATTTTCTAATTAAATACGATTTTTCCCAGAATTTCATCAACAAAATGAGATGTTCTACAAATTTTTAGAAAATAATTCATTTTTCTCGAATTATTATAATTATTGCAAGAAAATAGACCAATAATTCATATAAAATACTTTTTAAGGTATATAAATCCTAGGTAAATTCTTGGATGTCCCCTAAAGTGAATTATGACATCTTAGTGAGTTTCATCGATATTTGTTACTGTTTTCTATGGTTTTGAATTTTCGTTTTTTAATTCAAATAAATCATAAAACCCCTTTAACGAATGTGAAATGGGTATCTAATAATTTTCGCAGATATTAACTCACGTGGAGTACTCAAAAAAATATTTTCAGAATTTGTCATAATGCATTCCTATTTTTTCCCGATTTTTGTATTTATAATGGATTAATAATGCGAAAAATATTTGTACTCATCCAAAATTCATTAACATTTACCAGAAAACCTTAAAATATGTTATAAATCTATATAAAAATTGTAATGATTTTTATATTCAATATGCTAATTTTCTTCTATTTTCTAAGATTAAATACACTTAAATCCACAAAATCGGAATTCAGTATATAAAAATCACCATTGGTATTTTTCCTGGATTATGTACATTGTAAATGGAGTTAAATTTTTTTTTTTGGTAATTTACTTTAACTATTTGATAATTATTCACCATTTAATGATTATTCAAGAGCATAAAACAAAGAAAAATAGCAAAACTAATTGAAAAATATCTTTTATATTTTTCAAAGCTTCTACATGTATAATAACAGTGTTACAAAAAGTTTGGGAAATTTTGTAAACATTTGTCTATTTATTTCAATTTTTATTACAATAAATGCAAAAAAAAAAACAAAATCATACAAATGGGTTAAACAGTTTAGAAATCCATTTTCACATTTTTTCCAACTTAATTATGTTCAATGGCAGTATTATAAAAAGTTTGAGACTTTGTATCATCCGGATACTATTTTTCACGAATTTATATTGTTCCGAAGGCTTAAAAATTTGGAAACATAGTTAATCACATCAAAAAACCAAGGGAAAATTTCTGGAAGACTTCTACTGTATTTGGAATGAAAATGCAAAGTTTGACAATTTTTGGAAACTGTTTGATAATATTTTGGATTTTTAGGAGCTTAAAACACCTTTAAATGTGTTGAAATACCCTTAAATAATATTACAAAAATCTGGAAAATTAATATCCAAAATTATCTTAATCACATGAATTATAAAATTTCACCATTTCTGAAAAATGTTTGTAACTTATCAATATTAAAATTTGACACAATATTGACATAATTCTATTGTAGTAGTAAGTATATTAGCATTAGATTTCAACTAGAGACTCACTAGCGTATACCATTATTGTAGGATTTGGTAGTGATACAAGTGGAACTTAGATCAAGGCATCATTTGCATCATCTCAATGCATATTGTGAATATTTACGACTCCCCTTATTTTTGTTTTTTTAAATGTTTTGGGGTGGAAAAGCATGTCCTGAACTATTTATATTTGTTGAATTTAATTTGACTCTTATAAACTTGGTTGCTATATTTTCCATATTGTGAGTATTCACCACTCCCCTATTTTCGGTTTTTAAATGTTTTGGGGTGGAAAAACATGTCCTAAACTTTTTATGTTCGTTGTATTTATTTTGACTCGTATGAAACTTGGTTGCTATATTTTGTATGTATGTGTATGTTACTTTAATTCGTGAGGACTGTATCGTGGTTAAGTCCCTGGAATCTCTAGACACAACTCATTAACTCTTTTGAGCCTATGATTATTATGGATAGCGCTATCAGGAGGTAGACAAATCCTCACTTGCACGATTCGCTTGAGTGCATTTTACCATTTTATTCACTATGTTTGCGGTACACATAGTAGTCAATAGGGCATGATTCGGTCATTAGGCTTGGGTTGTGAACTCATGAATGGAAACTTAATGCACATATGAATCTTTATGCACATATGAAACTTGTATTCTCATGTTAGCAACGACACTTGTATACTTATTTTAGCAACAAAACTTTTATGCTTATTATAGCAACGAACTTTGTTTCTCATTATAGCAACGAACTTTTATTACTGGAAACTTATATACATGTTTTAGCAATGAAATTGTTTTCTCCTTGTAGCAACGAAATTGATTTCTCATTTTAGCAATGAAACTTGTTTACTCGTTTGAGTAACGAACTTTATCTTCCATGAGAATATAAACGTTGCATCTCATTTTGGCAACATACTTTATCTCTCATGATGACAAAGAACTTTGTTTTTACAAACTTATTTACTAATTTTAACAATATACTTTTATTATTGGAAACTTTTGTTAAAACTTTGATTTCAATTCATGGAACCAATATTATTTTGTTTATTTGTGAGTACTCACCAACTATTTTTATAGTTGACGCTTGTTTTACATGCTTTTTCAGGAATCATTGAGTAAGTGACACTTAGGGACACATCACTGTTAGGAGCATTCACATGTGTTGTATTTCAATTTCAATTTACATTGTAATTTCTTTTAAAATTTGTTCAAACCCATTGTAAATTTGTAATGATTTTTAATACTATGGTTGGTGTTGTCTTTTAACTTTAACTATGAAACCCTTTATACTGCCACACATTGTGTTTCTGCTTTAGCGGGGTGTGACAAGTAGTAATACATAAATTGTCATATCAAATAGACTAACATAACAAAAACTAGTAAATTAAATTGCCTGCAATCCATGGTTTTTCCATTGTCTGAATGCTTGAAATTATTGATTCCTTGAGAATAGATGTATTTTGAAAGTCAACACAAGGTTGGTGAGAGTTACATGTTTTCTGGTAACAACAATAAATTACTTTTAATAAGTCTAAAAAGTATTGCCTCTGTAAGTATAACCATACTTAAAATATTTTTAAAAACAACCAAATTCATGGTTTGTATTAAAAGAGAGAGTTTTTAGTTAATGTTTATAGTGACTCCTATAACCAAGATATGTGATTGTATGTATCCCCTATGTCACTTGATTATACACCATGGTAACGATAGTATACACTTATCATATGTTTCGATTGATCGGTCGAGGTTGTAGCTAGCAACCGTAGGTGGGGATGTCAGCCCCGTATAGATCTATACATATGTATCTCGCTCCTAAGATTAACGGTTATAGTAGTATGTGAAGGCTAAGTGTTTAGACTTAGCTAATGAATATTTTCTTACTAATAAGACCTTAACTAAGGTATGTTAAAAAGTTCTCAGCCCTAACTTATAAGTAGATAAGTTACTAGGCAGAACGAATTTGTATAGAGTTTATACAAGTCAAGCATAATTGGTATGCATGTATAGTATAAGGCACTGACTTTTATAACTAAATATGTTTTTTGTATAAACTTTGTTGTAAAAAGTCACATTTTATTTTAATAGTTGTGTTATTCTATCCACATAACATATTAAAGTATTGAAGTTTAAAACTAGTTTATGCACTTATAACATATAAGTTTCAAACCAATGTTTTATAAACTAGTATTGTTTTTACATAAAATAATGATATTTTATGTGTATTTTTGGTATAAAAATAATACCATTTAGCACATGTATTCTCCCCCAAAACATATATAAATATAAATGAGAGGTCGTGACACTCACTTTAAAGTGGGATTGTCGAGTTGTTTCGAGTATTTGATGCGAGAAACCGAGACGTGTTGCCTTGAACACGAACCTCCGAGATTAATTTAGTTTCCTAGGAGATTTGAATATTAATTAATATTTGGAGGGTTATTTGGCAATTTATCTAAAGTATAAGGTCAATTATTAATTAAAATAATTAAATGGGACTAAATTGGTTAATAATTTCCAAATGAGGGACTAAAATGCGTTATTTAAATTTTAAGTTTAAAGCTTGGACTTATTTTGCAAATAAATCTCAAGTTAGGGTTTAAATTATTTAAATAAAATGGAAGTTTAATTGATTTAAACTTATTTTGAATTTTTTTTTCGAGTTGGGGTAGTCTGTATATTTTAATATGGAGTTTTGATCTGGTTTGTAAAGAAGTTTTAAAAGAGGGTGGATTGTGAAAATTTTAATTAGAAGTTTTAAAGGCTTAGTACTGATTTGAAATAAATTTGGAAACTAGGGTAGGATTCGAATATTTTAAAACAAAGTTTGGAACAGGAGGTGTTATCCTCCTATTCTCCGTACATGCCCACGAAGAACAAAAAGAAAACGAGTGGTTTGTGTAACGCCCGTAGATCCGGGCTAGTCAATCTAGAGATAATAGGGGTTGAAAATGAATTTTTGACAAAAGATTATTTAGAATAAATAATATTAAACAAGTAGTAGAATATGTCTCAAGGGTTCCATACATATAAAGAATGCCGAAATCCGAGATATAACGAAGAAGTTATGACCCGTCGAAGTTTTACGGCAAAACCGACACGACACCGGGAGATGTAAATAGTATATTTACGATAAAGGAATTTTTAGAATTAGTTTTCTAAACAAAAGTTGTAGTATACGTTAAGTCGAGAACATACATAAAAAGAACGCCCAAATCTGACTTCGTATGAGGAAGTTATGAATTTTCTAAGATTTGGCATAACAGTGCACGACCCAAAACTCGAATTTTAGTTTGAGTGGTTTTTGGCTTACGCAACCTAAATGAGAGTTGAAGATCTCATTAATTGGAACACAACGGTAAAATGACAGACGAAAACGGAGTCCGTATTAAGGAGTTATGAATTCTTCGCGGTCATTTAACAGTCTAATCTCCTCCTACTGTTAAATTTAAGATCGGTCAAGAATTAGCCGACGGAGTCTAAATGAAAATTGTAGATCTTATTTTTACCTACGCGTGGAAAAATAGAACGTCGAAAACGGAGCTCGTATGCGAAAGTTATGAATTTTTGAAAATCAGCTGATTTCCACCTTATATGCGATGCCACATGTCAGCACCAGGCTGTGCCTGGCTGTACCCAGCTGGGCCACAATGTGGGCATCAAATGGCCACGACATGGGAGCCTCTTCAGCCTCCTATAAATAGAGACGCCCCTCTCCTTCATTCTTCACACCTTAACCCTTCATTCCTCTCTCTATACTCTCTCTCTAGACCCCGAAACCCCCTGAAAAGCCTAGGGAACCCCCTAGCACGAGGCGGAAGCCCCGGAGTGCCCGACGGCCCCGAGAAGAAGAGTCTTTCGGCTCGGAAACGCTGCTCCAGCGAAGCCCGGTTTTGCAGAAAACTCGCTGTAAGTGAGCTATGCCTACCCTATCTTTAGTATAGCTTATGTTTTAATATAGTAACGTTATTAGGACCTTAAAATAATTATTTGGGCTATTATTATGAGTGATATAAGAGTGTTGCTTAACGCTTATATAATAATAATAATAGCTAGACTATTAATTAGTCGCGGTTAACGTTAGACTAAACCGTAGTGGTATTGATACTAGGTTTTGTCCGAGGGAAATTGTTTTAACTATAACGAAGTGTTGTCCGAGTGCCGAGTCATCTCCTTATCAAGTGAGTGCATAGTTACTTTAATCTTACACATAGATATGAAGTATTTTGTATAAATTGAGTGCTATGTGTGCATATTATCTGAGTACTTGCTGTCTATGCTGGATGAATGATTTTATACATGTTTTAAATGATTTAAACTGTATATGTATTTTATATCTACGATAATGTTGGGGTAAAACATGGGTAGATGTAATAGATGGAATATGAGTTGGATGATTAGTTGAGAGATGTTATAGACCACGAGGTGAGGGTGAGAGGTGGACGATGTGAGAATCCTTTCCCCAAATGATGGCCCTGTCATTCAGCAGAGTATGGATGACAACCCCAGACTATTCTAGATAGTCCAGTGGAACACTAGCAGGCTCGCAACCTATAGGTGTTGTGCACGATGTGTTCACCCGGTGTACTCTAAACCTTGGTGACCATGCAGACTTGGTGCCTAAACCCTGGTGATCATGCATACTTGATGCCTAAACCTTGGTGATCTTGAAGACTTGATGCCTAAACCCTAGCGACTATGCAGACTTAGTCCCCGTTGTGTAAACCGTGGCAACGATGGACTTCGTGCCGATTCCTTAGGATGACCCTTAGCAATGAATCAACGAGGAATAACTGATTCTTAGGGTAGATCCTTAAGAGTAAAGAAGATAATGGGGATGGGTAATTGGGTTGATTGTTTGATTGTTGAAACATAATAATTATATTATTGTGGGATGAAAACCCTCCTTATGTACTCACTAGGTTTCCCAACCTGACCCACTTAGTTTATTTATATCACATGTGTTGTTATGATGTCACATTACACTTAGAGATTAAAGAGATTACTAGTGATAGTGAATGTAAGTTCTGTTTATACTTATGTTTCTTTATTGATGATGACATCCCAAATGTTTTACAATGAATAAAAAATACTTTTCTTCGGAAATGCTTTCATAATGTATTTATCATGTTTTACTGGGAGCAAATTCCACAACATTTTTATTAAAAGAGGTACTTTGATTTTTATAAAGCATAAACAAAATCGGTCTTTTCTGGCCGTGAAAATGGGGATGTCACAGTTGGCATCAGAGCATTAGTTTAAGCGAACTAGGAATATAGATTTATTTCTAGACTTAAACTTAGAGTGCTAAGCGATGATTGTGAGGTGTGAGCACTAGCTTATTTTAGGAATTATGCCTATGTGTTAAATGCTTGTGCCTTATATGCTGTTATTTGTTCGGATCTATGGTCTATTGCCGACCGGATCTGGAAACCTTATGTGTTTAGGATTCTAAGCGTTTAACTACGATATTAGAACTAGCATATAAACGTTTCGGAGTGATAAGGATGATTTAAAACGTCAATCCTAAATTAAGATCTATATTCCCCTTATTCGGTGTATAGATCAAAATGGCAAGAACTCGCAGTGGAGCTGGGAATGCAAATGGGAATAGGAATCAACACCCGGTGATTCGGCAAATACCTGTTGTAGTAGAAGATGTACCCGAGCCAATCACCATGGCTGGAGTACAAGCCATGATTTGGGCTATGTTAGCTGAACAAAGGGAAGAAATGAGGCGGATGTTGAATAGGGACGAACCTACTATGCCCATTGAGCAACCCGAGCTGATTCCCGAGGAATCGGAGGAAGGGAACTACAGCCTCCAAGTGAGTCAAGTGGGGACTCAAGGTGAACGAAGGGATGACCCGGAGAGGAGAAACGACAAGGATGGGAGAATGTACAAGAATTTATTGGGTGCAAAACCTCCGAGTCTCTCAGGAAGCCCAAAACCTGTTGAAATTATGTATTGGATCTTTGAGATGGAGATGGTGTTTGAGAGCTGCGGCTGTATCGAGAAATAAAAGACTGTCTTCGCAGTAAGACAGCTGAAAACTGGAGTCTTGAGCTGGTGGAAGCTATTGGAAGATACGATGCCATGAGGAGAAGCCCTAAGTATGTCATGGGAAGAATTCTTGGAATAGTTGAAAATTCAGAACTGCTCAGAGATAGATCTGATAGACCTAAGCAACGAGTTTCAGAACATGAAGAAAGGGAAGATGAGTGTTGACGAGTATGCCACCGCATTCACCGAGAGGATGAAGCTATTTCCCTACTTGGTTCCTACTGAACTCTCTAAGATTGATAGGTTTGCTAACGGATTGCCCACAGACTTTGTGACAACCCGAAATTCTATTCTGTACGAACATTATCAAGTCAATAGAAGTTAGAACAGTCGCAGTAAATTTTCAGACTTTTCCGTATAAGTTTGAGTATTTCAGGGTTTACACTTAAGGATATATCAGGAGAGTGGATGCACTAGGGTTTTGTGCAACTCTGTTATTCCAAAACTCTATTATATAAGAGTTCATTTCGGGAATAAAATATTTTCTGCCAAAAATCCCAGGACTATATATAGAATTCTAAGCCACATTCATTCATTAGTTACATTTCCAACTAGAGAAAAGCCATTTTCTCTCTCACAGATCTTCGGGTTTTCATCCCAAATCGTGAGTACCTCTCTCTAGTTGTATTATATGGCTTATAATGTGCTTAATAACATTGATTTCATAACAAAACAGCAAGATTCGACAGTTTACCGCCCAAGAACACCTTGGGGAGTAAACTCTTTTATAAGGGTAAAACGATGCCTAGTCCTTTCCCCTTGATATATAACTACCTTAGACTTGTATGCTAGTGTATATAGGACTAGAAATCAACCATGAACACCAAGAGTAAGGTGTTCACGGCCCAAGAAGTTCTTGGACCATGAACTCCAAACTGAAGGGCCAAAGAGTGCATTAATCACTCCTAAAGCCTTGGTCAATTACATAGATTTACTCCTTGTTAAATTAAGCACCTTAAAACATCAAAAACCCATCCCCATGAGAGATTATGGCCGTAATCTCTAAGGGAAATGGTCCCAGGGCTGTGAACTCCTCAAAGGAGTGTATTTAAGCCCTAAACTCTTCCAAGGATTAAAACACCAGGTAGGAATGCTTCTAGGGATCATTGAGAACTTCAAAACACAAAATGACATGAAGCTTAGGAGCTTACGGCCATAAACTCAAGGGTTTATGACCGTAAACTCCTTGTGTGAGGTTTATTGGAGAGTAAACTCATGTATAGGGTCATTTGGAACCCTAAACCCATTTGCCTTGTCCCACAACAACTTAGACGAAATCCTTAGGGCTTATAACACTTAAATAAAGTGTTTATCATGTTCTAGGATGTATTAACATTTTCAATTAGTAGTTTAAGACTAATTGGGTGCATATATGTGTGATTATATGTTCATTAGGATCATAGTGTGTGTACAAGTCCTCACTTGACATCTAACAATCCTACACCGTTCAGTTCATCCAAACCACCATCTTCAGGTGAGTTCATACCCCTTCATCAAGGTTTTAATTGATTTTAAATGCTTTAATGGGGGGGGGGGGGGGAATACAAGTAGGAAACAACATGTTATTAAATCACTCATATGTATTTATAACTGTGGTTTCATCTAGTAGATTTCACATACTTCAGAATGTGATGCATGAAATGGTTTTCTGTCTTAAAAATACCTTGGTAGCAAAAATATTACATTTGAAATGTTTATTAAAATGACATCAAGTCATTGTTAATTATTGTTCAAAATTCGTAGATGTCTCGTAAAACCATTTTATCTTCCTGAACAAAACTATATCTATACACTTATGTTCTTATATACGTATTGATGTTATAGTTTTTCAGCCTTCATTCAGTTTCCCACACTCTTGTGTAGCAAAGGTGTATAAACCTTCTTGGATAACCAATTACCTTCCAGTTAACTATTATAGGGATAGTTAGAAGATACAAAACATTATTCCTAATACAAGGAATTACAGCAGAGTCAGTTCATTCATGAGTCTATACTATACATTACATGTTACATGAATACGTCTACATAGATACGCTTACATGAATACCTTTACATAGATACATTTACCTATATACACTTACATGGATACTTGTACCTAGATTCACGAGGATGATTTATTAGTACATTATGTGTAAATTGTCCTGCCTATCCCAGTTCAACGGGATATCTAGACGGGACTAACCATTCCGGAACCCACCTGTTAGCAACAGTGGTAGATGAACATCTATGGATGCCTATGATTATTACTTATACTAGGGGTACCTTTACGTGACTAAGCATTCCTTTAACCTGCTGTTCGCTACAGAGGTAAATGACAATCTACGGATGCCTATGGATAATACTTATATTAGGAGTACCTTTAGGGGACTAACCATTCCTTAAACCTGCTGCGCCTACAGAGGAAAATTGAACAATATACGGATGTTCAAAGGTTATACATTTCGCTTGACGCGATGTCGTGTTAATCTTAATAGAAAAGGATAACACTTACATCATTACATTTTTCCTATTACTTTATTTTGTGATACATTCACATAAACGATTAGTTAGACTAATTACTGTTTGTAATAGTCAAAAGGAAGTAAAAACTATCATTTTAGTAGGAAAACATTCGGGTCTTGGTAGAAGACTACATTTCATACTAGTAGGAAATATGGGATTTTCTAGGGTTTTCATGCTTATATCAACTGTTTCATTCAAAGATTTACATAGCATACATAACAGCTTTCCAAAACAAGACAATGACACTTAAATACTTATGAATTCACCAGCTTTAGGCTGATTGTCGCTTTCAAAATAACTTGTATTCTCAGGTCACCAGTAGACAGGTACGATGGCCAGGTTTTGAGAAGATGGAGCACAGACAAGACTCGTCTTTTATTTTGATTGTATATTTTGGTGTCTTATTACAATGAAAGAACACACATGTATTAAAACTTTACTTTTAATGTAATGGATGATGTTGTTGCTTGTTTACTACTTTACACTGTTGTGATACTATACATGACGTCCTCCACCCCGAAACGTTTCCGCCGTTCTTGGTTTTGGGGTATGACAGATTGGTATCAGAGCATTGTTTATAGTGAATATAGTATATCAACCCATAAAAGATATACCAACTATAAATACATTGGGATTAAAACACTTTGTCTAAGAGTTTATACTTCTAAATAATAATATATTTAAGTAAGTATACGTGCCTGCATTCATACTAAAATCAGTGTCACAATGAAAAGAACAAAAGTATTACGATTGTTGAATATCACAAGTAAGCCTAGGGATATATGGTCAGTCTTGGGAATGGCATAGCTTGATCAACTATGCTGATCCAAAGAATGATTAGCATATGCCCAAGAATGGTTGTGATGTCGCAACAAGTCTAAAAACTTACCAACACAACTATAAAGAAATACCATAGGGGTATTTGGTCTTACTGTAATTATCTTAGTCAGTTCGTCTATTTAGCTATTTCTTATATCCCTTTTCTCGCGTAGATTTTAATGGCTGGATTTCATCACGGCGATCCGTACTTCCCAAACCAAGGTAACGCTGGATGTCTAGAGGAAGAACCAGAAGATGATCACCCAATCCCTTTGGATGATCACCATGCCGAGGGTTTTCCGATAGTTCTGACTCGGAGCCTGAAGTCAACAACCTACCCCCAGCTGCTCAAGACCCAAACTTGAACCCCCGTCCTGCATTTCAAGGACCCACACCTCTGTGGGCCACTAACTTGAATAGATGGAGTCAGGAACAGGGTCAACCCATTCCCTACAACGGAGACAGAAGTTTCTACAAGCTCACTGAGGGAGGTTCTGCTGACAGAGTCCTACCCATCATGGTTCGTAGAATTTCTAGGAACACAATACTGGGACAAGCAACTATCGATCGAGTCTTGGAGATTGACGCCAACTCTGGCGTTAACACTGTCCACATTCGCCAACTAAAGTTTGCTCATGAAAGGACTCTGGTTCGCAATGTAGCTCTGCAGGGGGAACTTGCTGAAACTCAAGCTGAAGTTAGGGAACTTCGAGATCAGCAAGTGAGAGCTGACAGGCATATAAGGGACATAGAACTTCTACTGTCGAGATCAAGAACTCATGCTAGCAGTTCTCGTCGCCGATAGAATCTCGACGACTCATCTTTTGGATATAACCTAGTTTATGTAAAAACTTTGGCCTAATTTCCTATCTTTGTAAATCTTAGACCTGTTAGGTCTTGATCTAGTCATAGTTCTGTCAAAATTTTCTTATCTTGGTTGATGTAAGGCCTACTTCTAGGCCATTTTCCCGAACTTGTTACATCTGTAATCCCAGTATTATTGACAGATATCTAATCATATGGAAATTATTATCCAAATGCTATCACCTTCATTTAGTTATACTATTCATTGTGTTGTTAGACTATGGAGAGTTAGTCCATGAGACACATTCATTATTCATTTATTCTTATCCATGTCGTCATCTTTTAAACGTATAGTTAAAGATGCCGCCACGCAGGAATCCAAGGCGTAACCCAAATAACGAAACACCGATACCACCACCTCAACCTCGTCAACCACCTTCTCCTTTCGATGCCACTATGTTCCAGGCAGCCTTCACAGCAACAGTAGCAGATGCTATGTCAACCATCAACACTCCTGTCCCTAGTGGATCGGGATCAGGTGCACATCCCTCAAACCACGGCGAAAGCCATGGGCATCCCCGGGAATGCACCTACAAGGACTTCACGAACGCCAAACCCCGTAGCTTCAATGAGACTGGTGGGGTTATGGTGTTAAGGCAATGGATTGAAAAGATGGAATCAGTCTTTGAAATATGTGCTTGCCAGGAGGGCAACAAGGTCAAGTTTGTGGCTTGTACCTTCTCTAACAGAGCACTAACATGGTGGAATGGCCATATTAAGTATCTGACTTTAGTGGTGGCTTATTCCATCAGCTGGGAACACTTGAAGGACATGCTAATGAGAGAGTACTGTCCTCGAGGTAAAATACAAAAACTCGAGCAGGAACTCTGGGGTCTACAAATGGTTGGATCCGACATATCAACCTACACAAATAGGTTATGTGATCTGGCAATCCTATGCCCTGATATGGTTGCTCTCGAGAGCAAGAAGATAGAGAGATATATCTGGGGACTGTCGCCCCAGATCTAGTCAAGTGTGTTAGCTTCCAAGCCTGTCACCTTCGATAGTGCCAAGGAGCTGGCACAATCTCTCATAGATCACGAAAAACAACAGAACCCAACAATCCCTGCACCCGTACCACAAAAGGTCAACAACAACAAGAAGGGGTGGAACAAGAGGAAAAGAGGGGCTTCACAAGAATTCTCCAAGAGACAACAACTTGTGGCAATAATTGCTGCCACGGTAACTCCCGTTGTCCCTGCGAACCCCTTACCAGCAAAAACTTATGCTGGAACTCTCCCGAAGTGAAACAAATGCAACTTTTACCACCACGGACCTTGCAAGGAGATGCAGTGCTCTAACTGCAACAGGAAGGGGCATACAACCCGTTTCTGCAAGACTCCAACAGCTCAGGCCGCCCAGGTTCCTAACGTCGGTATGGGCCAAACTTGCTATGGTTGTGGCGAAGTGGGCCTTTACAAGAGGAACTGCCCTAAAGCGGGGATGACTGGAGGAGTAGGAAGAGTTATGGCCTTGGGCCATGAGGAAGAGGTAGCTGATCCTACGATATTTACTGGTATGTTTCTGCTCAATAACTCATATGCTTGCATACTTTTCGACAGTGGAGCAGAGAAAAGTTTCGTAAGTCATAAATTTGCACACCTGCTTAAACAAAAACCATGTGCATTAGATAATTCATTCACGGTAGAAATGGCTAACGGGAGAACGGAGAGTACTAACTGCATATACATAGGTTGTACTTTAACTTTAGATGGCCATACTTTCAAGATAGACCTCATGCCGGTCCCAATTAAATGTTTCGACGTTATCATCGGCATGGATTGGTTGAATCTTCTTCGCGCCGACATCATGTGCTTTGAAAAAGCAGTTCGTCTTAACCTTCCTAACAACAAAACCTTAGTTATCTATGGCAAAAAAGCTAGTATGAGCCTTCGCATCATTTCGTGCATCCAAGCCCAGAAGTGCTTGCGAAAGGAATATCATGCATTCCTCGCACACGTCGTAGATACGAGTCAAGAGGTAAAAGACATTCAGAAAATCCCCGAAGTACGCGACTTTCCCGACATCTTTCTAGAAGAACTTCCTGGATTACCACCACAATGCCAAGTCGAGTTCAGAATCGACTTAGTGCCAGGAGCTACTCCTATAGCCAAATCTCCTTATCTTCTGGCACCGACCGAGATGTAGGAACTTTCCAGTCAGCTTAACGAACTTCTCAAGAAGGGATCCATTAGGCCAAGCTTCTCACCATGGGGAGCACCGGTCTTGTTCGTCAAGAAGAAAGATGGATCGTTTCGTATGTGCATCGACTATAGAGAACTCAACAAGCTTACCATTAAAAATCGTTATCCTTTGCCCCGCATTGACGATTTATTTGATCAACTTCAAGGAGCCAACTACTTCTTGAAGATAGATCTACGATCCGGATATCACCAACTACGAGTGTTAGAAGAGGATGTTCCCAAGACAGCCTTCCAAACTCGTTATGGACACTACGAGTTTGTGGTGATGTCGTTCGGATTAACTAACGCACCCGCAGTATTCATGGATCTGATGAATAGGGTGTGTCGTCCTTACTTGGATCAGTTCGTCATCGTTTTCATTGATGATATACTTATCTACTCTCGAAGTAAGGAGGAACACAGTCAACATCTCCGTAGAGTCTTAGAAACATTGCGAGTGGAGAAGCTCTATGCGAAGTTCTCCAAGTGCGAATTTTGGATCCGACGAGTCAAATTCTTGGGCCATGTTGTTAGCGAAGAAGGAATACACGTGGACCCTTCCAAAATCAAAGCCATTGAGAACTGTTCAGCACTGAAGACACCTACAGAAATTCATCAATTTCTAGGTCTCGCTAGCTACTATCGCAGGTTCATTCATAACTTCTCCCGGATAGCGATACGTCTTACCACCCTGACCCAGAAAGGCGTGGCCTTTGACTGGGAAAAGAAACAGGAAAGAGCGTTCCAAACACTCAAGCGAGCCTTGTGCACCGCACCAATACTATCCCTCCCCGAAGGGATAGAAGACTTCGTTGTCTATTGCGATGCATCAAATTTGGGACTCGGATGTGTTCTGATGCAGCGAGGTAAAGTCATAGCCTATGCCTCGAGACAGCTGAAGACACATGAGGTTAACTACACCACCCATGATCTTGAGCTAGGAGTAGTTGTGTTTGCTCTGAAGATCTGGAGACACTACCTATATGGTACAAAAAGCACGATATTTACAGACCACAAGAGTCTACAACACATTTTCGACCAGAAGGAGCTCAACATGAGACAACAACGGTAGTTCGAGCTACTCAATGATTACGAGTGCGAAATTTGTTATCATCCAGGTAAATCCAATGTAGTAACCGACGCCCTAGGTCGGAAAGAATATGCTGGTCGTAGAGTCAAATCTTTGACTCTAACTATCCATTCACACTTGTCCACGCAAATTAAGGAGGCTCAGCTCGACGCTTTGAAACCTGAAAACGTGGCAGGTGAATCCCTTAGAGGGATGGATAAGAACTTGGAAGTCAAGGGTGGCGGAGCCTTATACCTCATGGATCGGATCTGGACACCGAAACACGGTGGCTTCAGAGACTTGGTCATGACCGAAGCTCACAACACTCTTTATTTCGTCCACCCAGGTTTAGATAAGATGTATCTGGATCTTAAAAAGTTATACTGGTGGCCTAACATGAAAGCAGATATTGCTACATTCGTGAGTAAATGCCTTACTTGCGCAAAGGTCAAGGTCGAATACCAGAAACCCTCCGGTCTTCTACAACAGCCTAAGATACCGGAATGGAAGTGGGAGCGGATCACTATGGACTTCATAACCAAGTTGCCCAAGACGACGGGTGGACTTGATTCCATATGATTCATCGTCAATAGACTGACCAGGTCTGCACACTTCTTGCCAATCAAAGAAACAGACAAGATGGAGAAACTTACAAGAACTTACATTAGGGAGATTGTAAGACTGCACGATGCTCCCTTATCTATTATCTCGAACAGAGATAGTAGATTCACTTCGAGGTTCTGGTAGTCGTTACAAAGTTCCCTAGGAACTAGGCTGGACATGAGTACAGCCTACCATCCACAGACCGACGGGAAAAGTGAGAGAACTATCCAAACCTTAGAAGATATGTTGCGAGCCTGTGTGATTGACTTTGGGAAAGCATGGGATACCCATTTACCCCTTGTCGAATTTTCCTACAACAACAGTTATCACACGAGCATAAAGGCAGCTCCATTCGAGGCCCTCTATGGCCGAAAGTGCAGATCCCCTCTGTGCTGGGCTGAGGTGGGTGATACCCAGTTAGCTAAGGGACGAGTTCCCGAAAGCACTCTCACGGGTCCGAAGATCATTCGGGAAAAGACAGAGAAGATCGTTCAAATTTGTGAACGATTGAAAGCCTCTAGAGACCGACAGAAAAGCTACGATGACAAGCGAAGGAAACCGTTGGAATTCCAGGTGGGCGACCGAGTTCTACTAAAGGTCTCACCCTGGAAGGGCTTGATACGCTTCGGAAAGCGTGGGAAGCTCAATCCAAGATACGTAGGGCTTTTCGGGATCCTTTCCTGAATCGGCCCCGTAACTTACAAACTCAATCTACCGCACGAACTCAGTAACGTACATCCTACCGTCCACGTCTCAAACTAGAAAAAGTGTCTGTCCGACGAGACTCTTGTTATTCCACTCGACAAGATCGAGATCAATGAGAGCCTCAACTTCATGGAGGAACCAGTAGAGATCATGGACTGAAAGGTCAAGCAAACAAAGCAAAGCCGTATCCCGATAGTGAAGGTTCGCTGGAACGCCAAACGAGGACCTGAATTCACTTGGGAACGAGAGGATCAAATGAAACTAAAATATCCTCATCTTTTGCTTAGTTATTTGTAACTTGTTATTTGCTTAAATTCTAATTTCAGGACGAAATTCCTTCTAACGGGGGGATGATGTGATAACACGAAATTCTATTATGTACGAACATTATCAAGTCAATAGAAGTTAGAACAGTCGCAGTAAACTTTTAGACTTTTCCGTATACGTTTGAGTATTTCAGGGTTTACACTTAAGGAGATATCAGGAGAGTGGATGCACTAGGGTTTTGTGCAACTCTATTATTCCAAAACTCTATTATATTAGAGTTCATTTCGGGAATAAAATATTTTCTGCCAAAAATCCCCGGACAATATATAGAATTCTGAGCCATATTCATTTATTAGTTACATTTCCAACTAGAGAAAAGCCATTTTCTCTCTCACGGATCTTCGGGTTTTCATCCCAAATCATGAGTACCTCTCTCTAGTTGTATTATATGGCTTATAATGTGCTTAATAACATAGATTTCATAACAAAATAGCAAGATTCGAGAGTTTACCGCCCAAGAACACCTTGGGGAGTAAACTCTTTTATAAGGGTAAAACGATGCCTAGTCCTTTCCCCTTGATATATAACTACCTTAGACTTGTATGCTAGTGTATATAGGATTAGAAATCAACCATGAACACCAATAGTAAGGTGTTCACGGCCCAAGAATTTCTTGGACCGTGAACTCCAAACTGAAGGGCCAAAGAGTGCATTAATCACTCCTAAAGCCTTGGTCAATTACATAGATTTACTCCTTGTTAAATTAAGCACCTTAAAACATCAAAAACCCATCCCCATGAGAGATTATGGCCGTAATCTCTAAGGGAAATGGTCCCAGGGCCGTGAACTCCTCAAAGGAGTGTATTTAAGCCCTAAACTCTTCCAAGGATTAAAACACCAGGTAGGAATGCTTCTAGGGATCATTTAGAACTTCAAAACACAAAATGACATGAAGCTTAGGAGCTTACGGCCGTAAAATCAAGGGTTTATGACCGTAAACTCCTTGTGTGAGGTTTATTAGAGAGTAAACTCATGTATAGGGTCATTTGGAACCCTAAACCCATTTGCCTTGTCCCACAACAACTTAGACGAAATCCTTAGGGCTTATAACACTTAAATAAAGTGTTTATCATGTTCTAGGATGTATTAACATTTTCAATTAGTAGTTTAAGACTAATTGGGTGCATATATGTGTGATTATATGTTCATTAGGATCATAGTCTGTGTACAAGTCCTCACTTGACATCTAACAATCCTACACCGTTCAGTTCATCCAAACCACCATCTTCAGGTGAGTTCATACCCCTTCATCAAGGTTTTAATTGATTTTAAATGCTTTAATGGGGGGGGGGGGGAAATACAAGTAGGAAACAACATGTTATTAAATCACTCATATGTATTTATAACTGTGGTTTCATCTAGTAGATTTCACATACTTCAGAATGTGATGCATGAAATGGTTTTCTGTCTTAAAAATACCTTGGTAGCAAAAGTATTACATTTGAAGTGTTTATTAAAATGACATCAAGTCATTGTTAATTATTGTTCAAAACTCATAGATGTATTGTAAAACCATTTTATCTTCCTGAACAAAACTATATCTATACACTTATGTTCTTATATATGTATTGATGTTATAGTTTTTCAGCCTTCATTCAGTTTCCCACACTCTTGTGTAGCAAAGGTGTATAAACCTGCTTGGATAACCAATTACCTTCCAGTTAACTATTATAGGGATAGTTAGAAGATACAAAACATTATTCCTAATACAAGGAATTACAGCAGAGTCAGTTCATTCATGAGTCTATATTATACATTACATGTTACATGAATACGTCTACATAGATACGCTTACATGAATACCTTACATGAATACCTTTACATAGATACATTTACATGTATACACTTACATGGATACTTGTACCTAGATTCACGAGGATGATTTATTAGTACATTATGTGTAAATTGTCTTGCCTATCCCAGTTCAACGGGATATCTAGACGGGACTAACCATTCTGGAACCCACCTGTTAGCAACAGTGGTAGATGAACATCTACGGATGCCTACGGTTATTACTTATACTAGGGGTACCTTTACGGGACTAAGCATTCCTTTAACCTGCTGTTCGCTACAGATGTAAATGACCATCTACGGATGCCTACGATTAATAGTTATATTAGGAGTACCTTTATGGGACTAACCATCCCTTAAACCTGCTGCGGCTACAGAGGAAAATTGAACAATATACGGATGTTCAAAGGTTATACATTTCGCTTGACGCGATGTCGTGTTAATCCTAATAGTAAAGGATAACACTTACATGATTACATTTTTCGTATTACTTTATTTTGTGATACATTCACATAAACGATGAGTTAGACTAGGTACTGTTTGTAATAGTCAAAAGGAAGGAAAAACTATCATTTTAGTAGCAAAACATTCGGGTCTTGGTAGAAGACTACATTTCATACTAGTAGGAAATATGGGATTTTCTAGGGTTTTCATACTTATATCAACTGTTTCATTCAAAGATTTACATAGCATACATAACAGCTTTCCAAAACAAGACAATGACAATTAAATACTTATGAACTCACCAGCTTTAGGCTGATACTCGCTTTCAAAATAACTTGTATTCTCAGGTCACCAGTAGACAGGTACGATGGCCAGGTTTTGAGAAGACGGAGCACAGACAAGACTCGTGTTTTATTTTGATTGTATATTTTGGTGTCTTATTACAATGAAAGAACACACATGTATTACAACTTTACTTTTAATGCAATGGATGATGTTGTTGCTTGTTTACTACTTTACACTGTTGTGATACTGTACATGACGTCCTCCACCCCGGAACGTTTCCGCTGTTCTTGGTTTTGGGGTGTTACAGACTTCGGCCCAGTGGTCAAAATGGCAACTACCTTGAAAACAGCTGTTAGAGTAGCTAAGAATGTAGAGACCCATACAAGAGAAATGGGTCTAGAAAAAGACAAGGCAGGAGAAAAAAGGAAGCATGAAGGATCTTCAAAATCCAACAAAGAAAGGAAATTCTCAAAGACTGAAGAAGGAGGAGGAGGTGAAGCCAAGTGGTGCAAGAAGTGTAATAAGAAACACTTCGGGAAATGTAGCGAGGAGGTATATTGCTACAAATATGGAAAGACAGGGCATTACGCCAGCAAGTGTGCGTCCAACAAGAAGGTGTGCTATGGATGTAACGAAGAAGGGCATATCTCTAGGGATTGCCCAAAGAAAAACGAGGCAACAAGGCCAAACACACCACCAAGGCCAAGGCCATTCCATATGATCCTCGACGAAGCAAAAAACAACGCGAGGAACGAAGGATGAGGAATTCATACCCGAAGATCGAGTTATGAGGTAGCCAGAGAGATAGAACCATATAATGTAGCCTATTAGAGGCATAGTCTAGGGTGAACTTGAACATCTATGTAATTGTTTTAAGGAATAATATAAAACCTTCGTTTTGTTATCTGGTGTGTTAAGTTGTTATGTGATTTTCTTGTATGACTTGGAAAACTGCGAGGCAATACTTGGGATGAGTATGAGTAGGTGTGAAAGGTAGTAGATGCATATACTACCGGAAGCACATGACTCACGCTTGGATCAATAAAAGTCACAAGGTTACCAAGAAGCTAGTAATTGATACCGTTTTATTCAAATATGTCGTTACGATTGTTCCGGTAATAACTAAGAAGATGATTGTTATTCCGACCCTAGTGGTCATATCGAATTGAGTCCGACTACGATGAGTATGTTACGTGGTTCATAGAACCAAGTTCGATGTAGCACCTAACTTAAGCCGGAAGAATTAATTAAAGCGATCAGTAGAGGTATCCTGACGGTTGCTTGTAGCTAGAAATGCTACCTTTTAAGATGAG
Source organism: Lactuca serriola (assembly GCF_051521515.1). NCBI lineage: Eukaryota > Viridiplantae > Streptophyta > Magnoliopsida > Asterales > Asteraceae > Lactuca > Lactuca serriola. Next base: position 332,372,266 of record NC_136411.1, read on the forward strand.
ATTAGAACATGAAGGAAAGTATAGTCTGTTTTGGAAGACTCTAAGAGACCTGAGTCTAAGCATTGCAACATACGATGATAGGTCATTAGAATATGACACATCATTCCATTGTATTAATAAAAGAACTTATCTTATGTTCGAATCCAGTGAGGATCGAGATTGTGACTTGAAGGTTATAATTTGGAGTCTAACGTGAGATAGGGATTAAGTGCAAGATCGAGCACCACCTGCAGTCAAGGAGTCCAAGAGTTAGATACTTATTCAAAGAAACGAGGAAGTTATGTTTATTACCTAGGATGAAGAGATAACGTATGTAGTCATTATACTCTCCTGTTTCGTTGATGATTCCGGGACGTTATCATCCTAATGGGGATATAATTGTAACGCCCGTAGATTCGGGCTAGTCAATTTAGAGATAATAGGGGTCGAAAACGACTTTTTGTCAAAATATTATTTAGAATAAATAATCTTAACCAAGTTGTAGAATATGTCTCAAGGGTTTCGTACATATAAAGAACGCCGAAACCCGAGTTATAACGAAGAAGTTATGGCCTGTCGAAGTTTTACGGCAAAACCGGCACGACATCGGGAGACGTAAATAGTGAATTTACGATAGTGGAATTTTTAACCTTAGTGATCTAAAAAAAAGTTGTATTATACGTTAAGCCGAGAACATACAAAAAAAAGAACGCCCAAATCTGACTTCGTATGAGGAAGTTATGAATTTTCTAAGATTTGGCATAGCAGTGCACGACCCGAAACTCGAATTTTAGTTCGGGTGGTTTTTGGCTTACATGAACTAAATGAGAGTTGAAGATCTCATTAATAGGAACTCAACGGTAAAAAGACAGACGAAAACGAAGTCCGTATTAAGGAGTTATGAATTCTTCGCGGTCATTTAATAGTCTAATCTCCTTTTCCTGTTAAATTTAAGATCGATCAAGAATTAGCCGACGGAGTCTAAATGAACGTTGTATGTGAAAGTTATGAATTTTTGTAAATCGGCTGATTTCCACCCTGTGTGCGATGCCACGTGTCAGCACCAGGCTGTGCCTGGCTGTACCCAGCTGGCCACGACGTGGGCATCAAATGGCCACGACGTAGGAGCCTCTTCAGCCTCCTATAAATAGATACACCTCTCTCCTTCATTCTTCACACCTTAACCCTTGCAAGGAGATGCAGTGCTCTAACTGCAACAGGAAGGGGCATACAACCCGTTTCTGCAAGACTCCAACAGCTCAGGCCGCCCAGGTTCCTAACGTCGGTATGGGCCAAACTTGCTATGGTTGTGGCGAAGTGGGCCTCTACAAGAGGAACTGCCCTAAAGCGGGGATGACTGGAGGAGTAGGAAGAGTTATGGACTTGGGCCATGAGGAAGAGGTAGCTGATCCTACGATATTTACTGGTATGTTTCTGCTCAATAACTCATATGCTTGCATACTTTTCGACAGTGGAGCAGAGAAAAGTTTCGTAAGTCATAAATTTGCACACCTGCTTAAACAAAAAACCATGTGCATTAGATAATTCATTCACGGTAGAAATGGCTAACGGGAGAACGGAGAGTACTAACTGCATATACATAGGTTGTACTTTAACGTTAGATGGCCATACTTTCAAGATAGACCTCATGCCGGTCCCAATTAAATGTTTCGACGTTATCATCGGCATGGATTGGTTGAATCTTCTTCGCGCCGACATCATGTGCTTTGAAAAAGCAGTTCGTCTTAACCTTCCTAACAACAAAACCTTAGTTATCTATGGCAAAAAAGCTAGTATGAGCCTTCGCATCATTTCGTGCATCCAAGCCCAGAAGTGCTTGCGAAAGGAATATCATGCATTCCTCGCACACGTCGTAGATACGAGTCAAGAGGTAAAAGACATTCAGAAAATCCCCGAAGTACGCGACTTTCCCGACATCTTTCTAGAAGAACTTCCTGGATTACCACCACAATGCCAAGTCGAGTTCAGAATCGACTTAGTGCCAGGAGCTACTCCTATAGCCAAATCTCCTTATCTTCTGGCACCGACCGAGATGTAGGAACTTTCCAGTCAGCTTAACGAACTTCTCAAGAAGGGATCCATTAGGCCAAGCTTCTCACCATGGGGAGCACCGGTCTTGTTCGTCAAGAAGAAAGATGGATCGTTTCGTATGTGCATCGACTATAGAGAACTCAACAAGCTTACCATTAAAAATCGTTATCCTTTGCCCCGCATTGACGATTTATTTGATCAACTTCAAGGAGCCAACTACTTCTTGAAGATAGATCTACGATCCGGATATCACCAACTACGAGTGTTAGAAGAGGATGTTCCCAAGACAGCCTTCCAAACTCGTTATGGACACTACGAGTTTGTGGTGATGTCGTTCGGATTAACTAACGCACCCGCAGTATTCATGGATCTGATGAATAGGGTGTGTCGTCCTTACTTGGATTAGTTCGTCATCGTTTTCATTGATGATATACTTATCTACTCTCGAAGTAAGGAGGAACATAGTCAACATCTCTGTAGAGTCTTAGAAACATTGCGAGCGGAGAAGATCTATGCGAAGTTCTCCAAGTGCGAATTTTGGATCCGACGAGTCAAATTCTTGGGCCATGTTGTTAGCGAAGAAGGAATACACGTGGACCCTTCCAAAATCAAAGCCATTGAGAACTGTTCAGCACTGAAGACACCTACAGAAATTCATCAATTTCTAGGTCTCGCTAGCTACTATCGCAGGTTCATTCATAACTTCTCCCGCATAGCGATACGTCTTACCACCCTGACCCAGAAAGGCGTGGCCTTTGACTGGGAAAAGAAACAGGAAAGAGCGTTCCAAACACTCAAGCGAGCCTTGTGCACCGCACCAATACTATCCCTCCCCGAAGGGATAGAAGACTTCGTTGTCTATTGCGATGCATCAAATTTGGGACTCGGATGTGTTCTGATGCAGCGAGGTAAAGTCATAGCCTATGCCTCGAGACAGCTGAAGACACATGAGGTTAACTACACCACCCATGATCTTGAGCTAGGAGCAGTTGTGTTTGCTCTGAAGATCTGGAGACACTACCTATATGGTACAAAAAGCACGATATTTACAGACCACAAGAGTCTACAACACATTTTCGACCAGAAGGAGCTCAACATGAGACAACAACGGTAGTTCGAGCTACTCAATGATTACGAGTGCGGAATTTGTTATCATCCAGGTAAATCCAATGTAGTAGCCGACGCCCTAGGTCGGAAAGAATATGCTGGTCGTAGAGTCAAATCTTTGACTCTAACTATCCATTCACACTTGTCCACGCAAATTAAGGAGGCTCAGCTCGACGCTTTGAAACCTGAAAACGTGGCAGGTGAATCCCTTAGAGGGATGGATAAGAACTTGGAAGTCAAGGGTGGCGGAGCCTTATACCTCATGGATCGGATCTGGACACCGAAACACGGTGGCTTCAGAGACTTGGTCATGACCGAAGCTCACAACACTCTTTATTTCGTCCACCCAGGTTCAGATAAGATGTATCTGGATCTTAAAAAGTTATACTGGTGGCCTAACATGAAAGCAGATATTGCTACATTCGTGAGTAAATGCCTTACTTGCGCAAAGGTCAAGGTCGAATACCAGAAACCCTCCGGTCTTCTACAACAGCCTAAGATACCGGAATGGAAGTGGGAGCGGATCACTATGGACTTCATAACCAAGTTGCCCAAGACGACGGGTGGACTTGATTCCATATGATTCATCGTCAATAGACTGACCAGGTCTGCACACTTCTTGCCAATCAAAGAAACAGACAAGATGGAGAAACTTACAAGAACTTACATTAAGGAGATTGTAAGACTGCACGGTGCTCCCTTATCTATTATCTCGAACAGAGATAGTAGATTCACTTCGAGGTTCTGGTAGTCGTTACAAAGTTCCCTAGGAACTAGGCTGGACATGAGTACAGCCTACCATCCACAGACCGACGGGAAAAGTGAGAGAACTATCCAAACCTTACAAGATATGTTGCGAGCCTGTGTGATTGACTTTGGGAAAGCATGGGATACCCATTTACCCCTTGTCGAATTTTCCTACAACAACAGTTATCACACGAGCATAAAGGCAGCTCCATTCGAGGCCCTCTATGGCCGAAAGTGCAGATCCCCTCTGTGCTGGGCTGAGGTGGGTGATACCCAGTTAGCTAAGGGACGAGTTTCCGAAAGCACTCTCACGGGTCCGAAGATCATTCGGGAAAAGACAGAGAAGATCGTTCAAATTTGTGAACGATTGAAAGCCTCTAGAGACCGACAGAAAAGCTACGATGACAAGCGAAGGAAACCGTTGGAATTCCAGGTGGGCGACCGAGTTCTACTGAAGGTCTCACCCTGGAAGGGCTTGATACGCTTCGGAAAGCGTGGGAAGCTCAATCCAAGATACGTAGGGCTTTTCGGGATCCTTTCCTGAATCGGCCCCGTAACTTACAAACTCAATCTACCGCACGAACTCAGTAACGTACATCCTACCGTCCACGTCTCAAACTGGAAAAAGTGTCTGTCCGACGAGACTCTTGTTATTCCACTCGACAAGATCGAGATCAATGAGAGCCTCAACTTCATGGAGGAACCAGTAGAGATCATGGACTGAAAGGTCAAGCAAACAAAGCAAAGCCGTATCCCGATAGTGAAGGTTCGCTGGAACGCCAAACGAGGACCTGAATTCACTTGGGAACGAGAGGATCAAATGAAACTAAAATATCCTCATCTTTTGCTTAGTTATTTGTAACTTCTTATTTGCTTAAATTCTAATTTCAGGACGAAATTCCTTCTAACGGGGGGATGATGTGATAACACGAAATTCTATTATGTACGAACATTATCAAGTCAATAGAAGTTAGAACAGTCGCAGTAAACTTTTAGACTTTTCCGTATACGTTTGAGTATTTCAGGGTTTACACTTAAGGAGATATCAGGAGAGTGGATGCACTAGGGTTTTGTGCAACTCTATTATTCCAAAACTCTATTATATTAGAGTTCATTTCGGGAATAAAATATTTTCTGCCAAAAATCCCCGGACAATATATAGAATTCTGAGCCATATTCATTTATTAGTTACATTTCCAACTAGAGAAAAGCCATTTTCTCTCTCACGGATCTTCGGGTTTTCATCCCAAATCATGAGTACCTCTCTCTAGTTGTATTATATGGCTTATAATGTGCTTAATAACATAGATTTCATAACAAAATAGCAAGATTCGAGAGTTTACCGCCCAAGAACACCTTGGGGAGTAAACTCTTTTATAAGGGTAAAACGATGCCTAGTCCTTTCCCCTTGATATATAACTACCTTAGACTTGTATGCTAGTGTATATAGGATTAGAAATCAACCATGAACACCAATAGTAAGGTGTTCACGGCCCAAGAATTTCTTGGACCGTGAACTCCAAACTGAAGGGCCAAAGAGTGCATTAATCACTCCTAAAGCCTTGGTCAATTACATAGATTTACTCCTTGTTAAATTAAGCACCTTAAAACATCAAAAACCCATCCCCATGAGAGATTATGGCCGTAATCTCTAAGGGAAATGGTCCCAGGGCCGTGAACTCCTCAAAGGAGTGTATTTAAGCCCTAAACTCTTCCAAGGATTAAAACACCAGGTAGGAATGCTTCTAGGGATCATTTAGAACTTCAAAACACAAAATGACATGAAGCTTAGGAGCTTACGGCCGTAAAATCAAGGGTTTATGACCGTAAACTCCTTGTGTGAGGTTTATTAGAGAGTAAACTCATGTATAGGGTCATTTGGAACCCTAAACCCATTTGCCTTGTCCCACAACAACTTAGACGAAATCCTTAGGGCTTATAACACTTAAATAAAGTGTTTATCATGTTCTAGGATGTATTAACATTTTCAATTAGTAGTTTAAGACTAATTGGGTGCATATATGTGTGATTATATGTTCATTAGGATCATAGTCTGTGTACAAGTCCTCACTTGACATCTAACAATCCTACACCGTTCAGTTCATCCAAACCACCATCTTCAGGTGAGTTCATACCCCTTCATCAAGGTTTTAATTGATTTTAAATGCTTTAATGGGGGGGGGGGGGGGGGGAAATACAAGTAGGAAACAACATGTTATTAAATCACTCATATGTATTTATAACTGTGGTTTCATCTAGTAGATTTCACATACTTCAGAATGTGATGCATGAAATGGTTTTCTGTCTTAAAAATACCTTGGTAGCAAAAGTATTACATTTGAAGTGTTTATTAAAATGACATCAAGTCATTGTTAATTATTGTTCAAAACTCATAGATGTATTGTAAAACCATTTTATCTTCCTGAACAAAACTATATCTATACACTTATGTTCTTATATATGTATTGATGTTATAGTTTTTCAGCCTTCATTCAGTTTCCCACACTCTTGTGTAGCAAAGGTGTATAAACCTGCTTGGATAACCAATTACCTTCCAGTTAACTATTATAGGGATAGTTAGAAGATACAAAACATTATTCCTAATACAAGGAATTACAGCAGAGTCAGTTCATTCATGAGTCTATATTATACATTACATGTTACATGAATACGTCTACATAGATACGCTTACATGAATACCTTACATGAATACCTTTACATAGATACATTTACATGTATACACTTACATGGATACTTGTACCTAGATTCACGAGGATGATTTATTAGTACATTATGTGTAAATTGTCTTGCCTATCCCAGTTCAACGGGATATCTAGACGGGACTAACCATTCTGGAACCCACCTGTTAGCAACAGTGGTAGATGAACATCTACGGATGCCTACGGTTATTACTTATACTAGGGGTACCTTTACGGGACTAAGCATTCCTTTAACCTGCTGTTCGCTACAGATGTAAATGACCATCTACGGATGCCTACGATTAATAGTTATATTAGGAGTACCTTTATGGGACTAACCATCCCTTAAACCTGCTGCGGCTACAGAGGAAAATTGAACAATATACGGATGTTCAAAGGTTATACATTTCGCTTGACGCGATGTCGTGTTAATCCTAATAGTAAAGGATAACACTTACATGATTACATTTTTCGTATTACTTTATTTTGTGATACATTCACATAAACGATGAGTTAGACTAGGTACTGTTTGTAATAGTCAAAAGGAAGGAAAAACTATCATTTTAGTAGCAAAACATTCGGGTCTTGGTAGAAGACTACATTTCATACTAGTAGGAAATATGGGATTTTCTAGGGTTTTCATACTTATATCAACTGTTTCATTCAAAGATTTACATAGCATACATAACAGCTTTCCAAAACAAGACAATGACAATTAAATACTTATGAACTCACCAGCTTTAGGCTGATACTCGCTTTCAAAATAACTTGTATTCTCAGGTCACCAGTAGACAGGTACGATGGCCAGGTTTTGAGAAGACGGAGCACAGACAAGACTCGTGTTTTATTTTGATTGTATATTTTGGTGTCTTATTACAATGAAAGAACACACATGTATTACAACTTTACTTTTAATGCAATGGATGATGTTGTTGCTTGTTTACTACTTTACACTGTTGTGATACTGTACATGACGTCCTCCACCCCGGAACGTTTCCGCTGTTCTTGGTTTTGGGGTGTTACAGACTTCGGCCCAGTGGTCAAAATGGCAACTACCTTGAAAACAGCTGTTAGAGTAGCTAAGAATGTAGAGACCCATACAAGAGAAATGGGTCTAGAAAAAGACAAGGCAGGAGAAAAAAGGAAGCATGAAGGATCTTCAAAATCCAACAAAGAAAGGAAATTCTCAAAGACTGAAGAAGGAGGAGGAGGTGAAGCCAAGTGGTGCAAGAAGTGTAATAAGAAACACTTCGGGAAATGTAGCGAGGAGGTATATTGCTACAAATATGGAAAGACAGGGCATTACGCCAGCAAGTGTGCGTCCAACAAGAAGGTGTGCTATGGATGTAACGAAGAAGGGCATATCTCTAGGGATTGCCCAAAGAAAAACGAGGCAACAAGGCCAAACACACCACCAAGGCCAAGGCCATTCCATATGATCCTCGACGAAGCAAAAAACAACGCGAGGAACGAAGGATGAGGAATTCATACCCGAAGATCGAGTTATGAGGTAGCCAGAGAGATAGAACCATATAATGTAGCCTATTAGAGGCATAGTCTAGGGTGAACTTGAACATCTATGTAATTGTTTTAAGGAATAATATAAAACCTTCGTTTTGTTATCTGGTGTGTTAAGTTGTTATGTGATTTTCTTGTATGACTTGGAAAACTGCGAGGCAATACTTGGGATGAGTATGAGTAGGTGTGAAAGGTAGTAGATGCATATACTACCGGAAGCACATGACTCACGCTTGGATCAATAAAAGTCACAAGGTTACCAAGAAGCTAGTAATTGATACCGTTTTATTCAAATATGTCGTTACGATTGTTCCGGTAATAACTAAGAAGATGATTGTTATTCCGACCCTAGTGGTCATATCGAATTGAGTCCGACTACGATGAGTATGTTACGTGGTTCATAGAACCAAGTTCGATGTAGCACCTAACTTAAGCCGGAAGAATTAATTAAAGCGATCAGTAGAGGTATCCTGACGGTTGCTTGTAGCTAGAAATGCTACCTTTTAAGATGAGATTAGAACATGAAGGAAAGTATAGTCTGTTTTGGAAGACTCTAAGAGACCTGAGTCTAAGCATTGCAACATACGATGATAGGTCATTAGAATATGACACATCATTCCATTGTATTAATAAAAGAACTTATCTTATGTTCGAATCCAGTGAGGATCGAGATTCTGACTTGAAGGTTATAATTTGGAGTCTAACGTGAGATAGGGATTAAGTGCAAGATCGAGCACCACCTGCAGTCAAGGAGTCCAAGAGTTAGATACTTATTCAAAGAAACGAGGAAGTTATGTTTATTACCTAGGATGAAGAGATAACGTATGTAGTCATTATACTCTCCTGTTTCGTTGATGATTCCGGGACGTTATCATCCTAATGGGGATATAATTGTAACGCCCGTAGATTCGGGCTAGTCAATTTAGAGATAATAGGGGTCGAAAACGACTTTTTGTCAAAATATTATTTAGAATAAATAATCTTAACCAAGTTGTAGAATATGTCTCAAGGGTTTCGTACATATAAAGAACGCCGAAACCCGAGTTATAACGAAGAAGTTATGGCCTGTCGAAGTTTTACGGCAAAACCGGCACGACATCGGGAGACGTAAATAGTGAATTTACGATAGTGGAATTTTTAACCTTAGTGATCTAAAAAAAAGTTGTATTATACGTTAAGCCGAGAACATACAAAAAAAAGAACGCCCAAATCTGACTTCGTATGAGGAAGTTATGAATTTTCTAAGATTTGGCATAGCAGTGCACGACCCGAAACTCGAATTTTAGTTCGGGTGGTTTTTGGCTTACATGAACTAAATGAGAGTTGAAGATCTCATTAATAGGAACTCAACGGTAAAAAGACAGACGAAAACGAAGTCCGTATTAAGGAGTTATGAATTCTTCGCGGTCATTTAATAGTCTAATCTCCTTTTCCTGTTAAATTTAAGATCGATCAAGAATTAGCCGACGGAGTCTAAATGAACGTTGTATGTGAAAGTTATGAATTTTTGTAAATCGGCTGATTTCCACCCTGTGTGCGATGCCACGTGTCAGCACCAGGCTGTGCCTGGCTGTACCCAGCTGGCCACGACGTGGGCATCAAATGGCCACGACGTAGGAGCCTCTTCAGCCTCCTATAAATAGATACACCTCTCTCCTTCATTCTTCACACCTTAACCCTTGCAAGGAGATGCAGTGCTCTAACTGCAACAGGAAGGGGCATACAACCCGTTTCTGCAAGACTCCAACAGCTCAGGCCGCCCAGGTTCCTAACGTCGGTATGGGCCAAACTTGCTATGGTTGTGGCGAAGTGGGCCTCTACAAGAGGAACTGCCCTAAAGCGGGGATGACTGGAGGAGTAGGAAGAGTTATGGACTTGGGCCATGAGGAAGAGGTAGCTGATCCTACGATATTTACTGGTATGTTTCTGCTCAATAACTCATATGCTTGCATACTTTTCGACAGTGGAGCAGAGAAAAGTTTCGTAAGTCATAAATTTGCACACCTGCTTAAACAAAAAACCATGTGCATTAGATAATTCATTCACGGTAGAAATGGCTAACGGGAGAACGGAGAGTACTAACTGCATATACATAGGTTGTACTTTAACGTTAGATGGCCATACTTTCAAGATAGACCTCATGCCGGTCCCAATTAAATGTTTCGACGTTATCATCGGCATGGATTGGTTGAATCTTCTTCGCGCCGACATCATGTGCTTTGAAAAAGCAGTTCGTCTTAACCTTCCTAACAACAAAACCTTAGTTATCTATGGCAAAAAAGCTAGTATGATCCTTCGCATCATTTCGTGCATCCAAGCCCAGAAGTGCTTGCGAAAGGAATATCATGCATTCCTCGCACACGTCGTAGATACGAGTCAAGAGGTAAAAGACATTCAGAAAATCCCCGAAGTACGCGACTTTCCCGACATCTTTCTAGAAGAACTTCCTGGATTACCACCACAATGCCAAGTCGAGTTCAGAATCGACTTAGTGCCAGGAGCTACTCCTATAGCCAAATCTCCTTATCTTCTGGCACCGACCGAGATGTAGGAACTTTCCAGTCAGCTTAACGAACTTCTCAAGAAGGGATCCATTAGGCCAAGCTTCTCACCATGGGGAGCACCGGTCTTGTTCGTCAAGAAGAAAGATGGATCGTTTCGTATGTGCATCGACTATAGAGAACTCAACAAGCTTACCATTAAAAATCGTTATCCTTTGCCCCGCATTGACGATTTATTTGATCAACTTCAAGGAGCCAACTACTTCTTGAAGATAGATCTACGATCCGGATATCACCAACTACGAGTGTTAGAAGAGGATGTTCCCAAGACAGCCTTCCAAACTCGTTATGGACACTACGAGTTTGTGGTGATGTCGTTCGGATTAACTAACGCACCCGCAGTATTCATGGATCTGATGAATAGGGTGTGTCGTCCTTACTTGGATCAGTTCGTCATCGTTTTCATTGATGATATACTTATCTACTCTCGAAGTAAGGAGGAACATAGTCAACATCTCCGTAGAGTCTTAGAAACATTGTGAGCGGAGAAGCTCTATGCGAAGTTCTCCAAGTGCGAATTTTGGATCCGACGAGTCAAATTCTTGGGCCATGTTGTTAGCGAAGAAGGAATACACGTGGACCCTTCCAAAATCAAAGCCATTGAGAACTGTTCAGCATTGAAGACACCTACAGAAATTCATCAATTTCTAGGTCTCGCTAGCTACTATCGCAGGTTCATTCATAACTTCTCCCGGATAGCGATACGTCTTACCACCCTGACCCAGAAAGGCGTGGCCTTTGACTGGGAAAAGAAACAGGAAAGAGCGTTCCAAACACTCAAGCGAGCCTTGTGCACCGCACCAATACTATCCCTCCCCGAAGGGATAGAAGACTTCGTTGTCTATTGCGATGCATCAAATTTGGGACTCGGATGTGTTCTGATGCAGCGACGTAAAGTCATAGCCTATGCCTCGAGACAGCTGAAGACACATGAGGTTAACTACACCACCCATGATCTTGAGCTAGGAGCAGTTGTGTTTGCTCTGAAGATCTGGAGACACTACCTATATGGTACAAAAAGCACGATATTTACAGACCACAAGAGTCTACAACACATTTTCGACCAGAAGGAGCTCAACATGAGACAACAACGGTAGTTCGAGCTACTCAATGATTACGAGTGCGGAATTTGTTATCATCCAGGTAAATCCAATGTAGTAGCCGACGCCCTAGGTCGGAAAGAATATGCTGGTCGTAGAGTCAAATCTTTGACTCTAACTATCCATTCACACTTGTCCACGCAAATTAAGGAGGCTCAGCTCGACGCTTTGAAACCTGAAAACATGGCAGGTGAATCCCTTAGAGGGATGGATAAGAACTTGGAAGTCAAGGGTGGCGGAGCCTTATACCTCATGGATCGGATCTGGACACCGAAACACGGTGGCTTCAGAGACTTGGTCATGACCGAAGCTCACAACACTCTTTATTTCGTCCACCCAGGTTCAGATAAGATGTATCTGGATCTTAAAAAGTTATACTGGTGGCCTAACATGAAAGCAGATATTGCTACATTCGTGAGTAAATGCCTTACTTGCGCAAAGGTCAAGGTCGAATACCAGAAACCCTCCGGTCTTCTACAACAGCCTAAGATACCGGAATGGAAGTGGGAGCGGATCACTATGGACTTCATAACCAAGTTGCCCAAGACGACGGGTGGACTTGATTCCATATGATTCATCGTCAATAGACTGACCAGGTCTGCACACTTCTTGCCAATCAAAGAAACAGACAAGATGGAGAAACTTACAAGAACTTACATTAAGGAGATTGTAAGACTGCACGGTGCTCCCTTATCTATTATCTCGAACAGAGATAGTAGATTCACTTCGAGGTTCTGGTAGTCGTTACAAAGTTCCCTAGGAACTAGGCTGGACATGAGTACAGCCTACCATCCACAGACCGACGGGAAAAGTGAGAGAACTATCCAAACCTTACAAGATATGTTGCGAGCCTGTGTGATTGACTTTGGGAAAGCATGGGATACCCATTTACCCCTTGTCGAATTTTCCTACAACAACAGTTATCACACGAGCATAAAGGCAGCTCCATTCGAGGCCCTCTATGGCCGAAAGTGCAGATCCCCTCTGTGCTGGGCTGAGGTGGGTGATACCCAGTTAGCTAAGGGACGAGTTTCCGAAAGCACTCTCACGGGTCCGAAGATCATTCGGGAAAAGACAGAGAAGATCGTTCAAATTTGTGAACGATTGAAAGCCTCTAGAGACCGACAGAAAAGCTACGATGACAAGCGAAGGAAACCGTTGGAATTCCAGGTGGGCGACCGAGTTCTACTGAAGGTCTCACCCTGGAAGGGCTTGATACGCTTCGGAAAGCGTGGGAAGCTCAATCCAAGATACGTAGGGCTTTTCGGGATCCTTTCCTGAATCGGCCCCGTAACTTACAAACTCAATCTACCGCACGAACTCAGTAACGTACATCCTACCGTCCACGTCTCAAACTGGAAAAAGTGTCTGTCCGACGAGACTCTTGTTATTCCACTCGACAAGATCGAGATCAATGAGAGCCTCAACTTCATGGAGGAACCAGTAGAGATCATGGACTGAAAGGTCAAGCAAACAAAGCAAAGCCGTATCCCGATAGTGAAGGTTCGCTGGAACGCCAAACGAGGACCTGAATTCACTTGGGAACGAGAGGATCAAATGAAACTAAAATATCCTCATCTTTTGCTTAGTTATTTGTAACTTCTTATTTGCTTAAATTCTAATTTCAGGACGAAATTCCTTCTAACGGGGGGATGATGTGATAACACGAAATTCTATTATGTACGAACATTATCAAGTCAATAGAAGTTAGAACAGTCGCAGTAAACTTTTAGACTTTTCCGTATACGTTTGAGTATTTCAGGGTTTACACTTAAGGAGATATCAGGAGAGTGGATGCACTAGGGTTTTGTGCAACTCTATTATTCCAAAACTCTATTATATTAGAGTTCATTTCGGGAATAAAATATTTTCTGCCAAAAATCCCCGGACAATATATAGAATTCTGAGCCATATTCATTTATTAGTTACATTTCCAACTAGAGAAAAGCCATTTTCTCTCTCACGGATCTTCGGGTTTTCATCCCAAATCATGAGTGCCTCTCTCTAGTTGTATTATATGGCTTATAATGTGCTTAATAACATAGATTTCATAACAAAATAGCAAGATTCGAGAGTTTACCGCCCAAGAACACCTTGGGGAGTAAACTCTTTTATAAGGGTAAAACGATGCCTAGTCCTTTCCCCTTGATATATAACTACCTTAGACTTGTATGCTAGTGTATATAGGATTAGAAATCAACCATGAACACCAATAGTAAGGTGTTCACGGCCCAAGAATTTCTTGGACCGTGAACTCCAAACTGAAGGGCCAAAGAGTGCATTAATCACTCCTAAAGCCTTGGTCAATTACATAGATTTACTCCTTGTTAAATTAAGCACCTTAAAACATCAAAAACCCATCCCCATGAGAGATTATGGCCGTAATCTCTAAGGGAAATGGTCCCAGGGCCGTGAACTCCTCAAAGGAGTGTATTTAAGCCCTAAACTCTTCCAAGGATTAAAACACCAGGTAGGAATGCTTCTAGGGATCATTTAGAACTTCAAAACACAAAATGACATGAAGCTTAGGAGCTTACGGCCGTAAAATCAAGGGTTTATGACCGTAAACTCCTTGTGTGAGGTTTATTAGAGAGTAAACTCATGTATAGGGTCATTTGGAACCCTAAACCCATTTGCCTTGTCCCACAACAACTTAGACGAAATCCTTAAGGCTTATAACACTTAAATAAAGTGTTTATCATGTTCTAGGATGTATTAACATTTTCAATTAGTAGTTTAAGACTAATTGGGTGCATATATGTGTGATTATATGTTCATTAGGATCATAGTCTGTGTACAAGTCCTCACTTGACATCTAACAATCCTACACCGTTCAGTTCATCCAAACCACCATCTTTAGGTGAGTTCATACCCCTTCATCAAGGTTTTAATTGATTTTAAATGCTTTAATGGGGGGGGGGGGGAAATACAAGTAGGAAACAACATGTTATTAAATCACTCATATGTATTTATAACTGTGGTTTCATCTAGTAGATTTCACATACTTCAGAATGTGATGCATGAAATGGTTTTCTGTCTTAAAAATACCTTGGTAGCAAAAGTATTACATTTGAAGTGTTTATTAAAATGACATCAAGTCATTGTTAATTATTGTTCAAAACTCATAGATGTATTGTAAAACCATTTTATCTTCCTGAACAAAACTATATCTATACACTTATGTTCTTATATATGTATTGATGTTATAGTTTTTCAGCCTTCATTCAGTTTCCCACACTCTTGTGTAGCAAAGGTGTATAAACCTGCTTGGATAACCAATTACCTTCCAGTTAACTATTATAGGGATAGTTAGAAGATACAAAACATTATTCCTAATACAAGGAATTACAGCAGAGTCAGTTCATTCATGAGTCTATATTATACATTACATGTTACATGAATACGTCTACATAGATACGCTTACATGAATACCTTACATGAATACCTTTACATAGATACATTTACCTGTATACACTTACATGGATACTTGTACCTAGATTCACGAGGATGATTTATTAGTACATTATGTGTAAATTGTCTTGCCTATCCCAGTTCAACGGGATATCTAGACGGGACTAACCATTCTGGAACCCACCTGTTAGCAACAGTGGTAGATGAACATCTACGGATGCCTACGGTTATTGCTTATACTAGGGGTACCTTTACGAGAGTAAGCATTCCTTTAACCTGCTGTTCGCTACAGATGTAAATGACCATCTACGGATGCCTACGGTTAATAGTTATATTAGGAGTACCTTTATGGGACTAACCATCCCTTAAACCTGCTGCGGCTACAGAGGAAAATTGAACAATATACGGATGTTCAAAGGTTATACATTTCGCTTGACGCGATGTCGTGTTAATCCTAATAGTAAAGGATAACACTTACATGATTACATTTTTCGTATTACTTTATTTTGTGATACATTCACATAAACGATGAGTTAGACTAGGTACTGTTTGTAATAGTCAAAAGGAAGGAAAAACTATCATTTTAGTAGCAAAACATTCGGGTCTTGGTAGAAGACTACATTTCATACTAGTAGGAAATATGGGATTTTCTAGGGTTTTCATACTTATATCAACTGTTTCATTCAAAGATTTACATAGCATACATAACAGCTTTCCAAAACAAGACAATGACAATTAAATACTTATGAACTCACCAGCTTTAGGCTGATACTCGCTTTCAAAATAACTTGTATTCTCAGGTCACCAGTAGACAGGTACGATGGCCAGGTTTTGAGAAGACGGAGCACAGACAAGACTCGTGTTTTATTTTGATTGTATATTTTGGTGTCTTATTACAATGAAAGAACACACATGTATTACAACTTTACTTTTAATGCAATGGATGATGTTGTTGCTTGTTTACTACTTTACACTGTTGTGATACTGTACATGACGTCCTCCACCCCGGAACGTTTCCGCTGTTCTTGGTTTTGGGGTGTTACAGACTTCGGCCCAGTGGTCAAAATGGCAACTACCTTGAAAACAGCTGTTAGAGTAGCTAAGAATGTAGAGACCCATACAAGAGAAATGGGTCTAGAAAAAGACAAGGCAGGAGAAAAAAGGAAGCATGAAGGATCTTCAAAATCCAACAAAGAAAGGAAATTCTCAAAGACTGAAGAAGGAGGAGGAGGTGAAGCCAAGTGGTGCAAGAAGTGTAATAAGAAACACTTCGGGAAATGTAGCGAGGAGGTATATTGCTACAAATATGGAAAGACAGGGCATTACGCCAGCAAGTGTGCGTCCAACAAGAAGGTGTGCTATGGATGTAACGAAGAAGGGCATATCTCTAGGGATTGCCCAAAGAAAAACGAGGCAACAAGGCCAAACACACCACCAAGGCCAGACGAAGCAAAAAACAACGCGAGGAACGAAGGATGAGGAATTCATACCCGAAGATCGAGTTATGAGGTAGCCAGAGAGATAGAACCATATAATGTAGCCTATTAGAGGCATAGTCTAGGGTGAACTTGAACATCTATGTAATTGTTTTAAGGAATAATATAAAACCTTCGTTTTGTTATCTGGTGTGTTAAGTTGTTATGTGATTTTCTTGTATGACTTGGAAAACTGCGAGGCAATACTTGGGATGAGTATGAGTAGGTGTGAAAGGTAGTAGATGCATATACTACCGGAAGCACATGACTCACGCTTGGATCAATAAAAGTCACAAGGTTACCAAGAAGCTAGTAATTGATACCGTTTTATTCAAATATGTCGTTACGATTGTTCCGGTAATAACTAAGAAGATGATTGTTATTCCGACCCTAGTGGTCATATCGAATTGAGTCCGACTACGATGAGTATGTTACGTGGTTCATAGAACCAAGTTCGATGTAGCACCTAACTTAAGCCGGAAGAATTAATTAAAGCGATCAGTAGAGGTATCCTGACGGTTGCTTGTAGCTAGAAATGCTACCTTTTAAGATGAGATTAGAACATGAAGTAAAGTATAGTCTGTTTTGGAAGACTCTAAGAGACCTGAGTCTAAGCATTGCAACATACGATGATAGGTCATTAGAATATGACACATCATTCCATTGTATTAATAAAAGAACTTATCTTATGTTCGAATCCAGTGAGGATCGAGATTGTGACTTGAAGGTTATAATTTGGAGTCTAACGTGAGATAGGGATTAAGTGCAAGATCGAGCACCACCTGCAGTCAAGGAGTCCAAGAGTTAGATACTTATTCAAAGAAACGAGGAAGTTATGTTTATTACCTAGGATGAAGAGATAACGTATGTAGTCATTATACTCTCCTGTTTCGTTGATGATTCCGGGACGTTATCATCCTAATGGGGAGATAATTGTAACGCCCGTAGATTCGGGCTAGTCAATTTAGAGATAATAGGGGTCGAAAACGACTTTTTGTCAAAATATTATTTAGAATAAATAATCTTAACCAAGTTGTAGAATATGTCTCAAGGGTTTCGTACATATAAAGAACGCCGAAACCCGAGTTATAACGAAGAAGTTATGGCCTGTCGAAGTTTTACGGCAAAACCGGCACGACATCGGGAGACGTAAATAGTGAATTTACGATAGTGGAATTTTTAACCTTAGTGATCTAAAAAAAAGTTGTATTATACGTTAAGCCGAGAACATACAAAAAAAAGAACGCCCAAATCTGACTTCGTATGAGGAAGTTATGAATTTTCTAAGATTTGGCATAGCAGTGCACGACCCGAAACTCGAATTTTAGTTCGGGTGGTTTTTGGCTTACATGAACTAAATGAGAGTTGAAGATCTCATTAATAGGAACTCAACGGTAAAAAGACAGACGAAAACGAAGTCCGTATTAAGGAGTTATGAATTCTTCGCGGTCATTTAATAGTCTAATCTCCTTTTCCTGTTAAATTTAAGATCGATCGAGAATTAGCCGACGGAGTCTAAATGAAAGTTGTATGTGAAAGTTATGAATTTTTGTAAATCGGCTGATTTCCACCCTGTGTGCGATGCCACGTGTCAGCACCAAGCTGTGCCTGGCTGTACCCAGCTGGCCACGACGTGGGCATCAAATGGCCACGACGTAGGAGCCTCTTCAGCCTCCTATAAATAGATACACCCCTCTCCTTCATTCTTCACACCTTAACCCTTCATTCCTCTCTCTATACTCTCTCTCTAGACTCCGAAACCCCCTGAAAAGCCTAGGGAACCCCCTAGCACGAGGCGGAAGCCCCGGAGTACACGACGGCCCCGAGAAGAAGAGTCTTTCGGCTCGGAAAAGCTGCTCCAGGGAAGCCCGATTTTGCAAAAAACTCGCTGTAAGTGAGCTATGCCTACCCTATCTTTAGTATAGCTTATGTTTTAATATAGTAACGTTATTAGGACCTTAAAATAATTATTTGGGCTATTATTATGAGTTATATAAGAGTGTTGCTTAACACTTATACAATAATATTAATACCTAGACTATTAATTAGTCGCGGTTAACGTTAGACTAAATCTAGTGGTATTGATACTAGGTTTTGTATGAGGGAAATTGTTTTAACAATAACGAAGTGTTGTCTGCGTGTCGAGTCACAACCTTATCAAGTGGGTGCATAGTTACTTTAATCTTACACATAGATATGAAGTATTTTGTATAAATTAAGTGCTATGTGTGCATATTATCTGAGTACTTGCTGTCTATGCTGACTTTTATAACTAAATATGTTTTTTGTATAAACTTTGTTGTAAAAAGTCACATTTTATTTTAATAGTTGTGTTATTCTGGCCACATAACATATTAAAGTATTGATGTTTAAAACTAGTTTATGCACTTATAACATATAAGTTTCAAACCAATGTTTTATAAACTAGTATTATTTATACATAACATAATGATATTTTATGTGTATTTTTGGTATAAAAATAATACCATTTAGCACATGTATTCTCCCCCAAAACATATATAAATAGAAATGAGAGGTCGTGACACTCACTTTAAAGTGGGATTGTCGAGTTGTTTCGAGTATTTGATGCGAGAAACCGAGACGTGTTGCGTTGAACACGAACCTCCGAGATTAATTTAGTTTCCTAGGAGATTTGAATATTAATTAATATTTGGAGGGTTATTTGGCAATTTATCTAAAGTATAAGGCCAATTATTAATTAAAATAATTAAATGGGACTAAATTGGTTAATAATTTCCAAATGAGGGACTAAAATGATTTATTTAAAATTTAAGTTTAAAGCTTGGACTTATTTTGCAAATAAATCTCAAGTTAGGGTTTAAATTATTTAAATAAAATGGAAGTTTAATTGATTTAAACTTATTTTGAATTTTTTTTTTCGAGTGGGGGTAGTCTGTGTATTTTAATATGGAGTTTTGATCTGGTTTGTAAAGAAGTTTTGAAAGAGGGTGGATTGTGAAAATTTTAATTAGAAGTTTTAAAGGCTAAGTACTGATTTGAAATAAATTTGGAAACTAGGGTAGGATTCGAATATTTTAATACAAAGTTTGGAACAGGAGGTCTTATCCTCCTATTCTCCGTACATGCCCACGAAGAACAAAAAGAAAACGAGTGGTTTGTGTAACGCCCGTAGATCCGGGCTAGTCAATCTAGAGATAATAGGGGATGAAAATGAATTTTCGACAAAAGATTATTTAGAATAAATAATCTTAAACAAGTAGTAGAATATGTCTCAAGGGTTCCGTACATATAAAGAACGCCGAAATCCGAGATATAACGAAGAAGTTATGGCCCGTCGAAGTTTTACGGCAAAACCGACACGACACCGGGAGACATAAATAGTGTATTTAAGATAAAGAATTTTTAGCCTTAGTGTTATAAACAAAAGTTGTAGTATACGTTAAGTCGAGGACATACATAAAAAGAACGCCCAAATTTGACATAACATTGCACGACCCGAAACTCGAATTTTAGTTCGTGTGGTTTTTGGCTTACGCGACCTAAATGAGAGTTGAAGATCTCATTAATTGGAACTCAACGGTAAAAAGATAGACGAAAACGGAGTCCGTATTAAGGAGTTATGAATTCTTCGCGGTCATTTAACAGTCTAATCTCCTCCTACTGTTAAATTTAAGATCGGTCAAGAATTAGCCGACGGAGTCTAAATGAAAGTTGTAGATCTTATTTTTACCTACGTGTGGAAAAATAGAACGTCAAAAATGGAGCTCGTATGCGAAAGTTATGAATTTTTGAAAATCAGCTGATTTCCACCCTATATGCGACGCCATGTGTCAGCACCAGGCTGTGCCTGGCTGTACCCAGCTGGCCATGACGTAGGCATCAGATGGCCACGATGTGGGAGCCTCTTCATCCTCCTATAAATAGAGACGCCCCTCTCCTTCATTCTTCACACCTTAACCCTTCATTCCTCTCTCTATACTCTTTCTCTAGACCCCGAAACCCCCTGAAAAGCCTAGGGAACCCCCTAGCACGAGGCGGAAGCCTCGGAGTGCTCGACGACCCCAAGAAGAAGAGTCTTTCGGCTCGGAAACGCTGCTCCAGCGAAGCCCGGTTTTGCAGAAAACTCGCTGTAAGTGAGCTATGCCTACACTATCTTTAGTATAGCTTATGTTTTAATATAGTAACGTTATTAGGACCTTAAAATAATTATTTGGGCTATTATTATGAGTTATATAAGAGTGTTGCTTAACGCTTATATAATAATAATAATAATAATAATAATAATAATAATAATTGGTAGACTATTAATTAGTCGCGGTTAACGTTAGACTAAACCGCAGTGGTATTGATACTAGGTTTTGTCCGAGGGAAATTGTTTTAACAACAACGAAGTGTTGTCCGAGTGCCGAGTCACCACCTTATCAAGTGAGTGCATAGTTACTTTAATCTTACACATAGATATGAAGTATTTTGTATAAATTAAGTGCTTTGTGTGCATATTATCTGATTACTTGCTGTCTATGCTGGATGAATGATTCTATACATGTTTTGAATGATTTAAACTGTATATATGTATTTTATATCTACGATAATGTTGGTGTAAAACATGGGTAGATGTAATAGATGGAATATGAGTTGGATGACTAGTTGAGAGATGTTATAGACCACGAGGTGAGGGTGAACGGTGGACGATGTGAGAAGCCTTTCCCCAAATGATGGCCCTGTCATTCAGCAGAATATGGATGACAACCCCGGACTATTCTAGATAGTCCAGTGGAACACTAGCAGGCTCGCAACCTGTAGGTGTTGTGAACGATGTGTTCACTTGGTGTATTCTAAACCTTGGTGACCATGTAGACTTGGTGCCTAAACCCTGGTGATCATGCAGACTTGATGCCTAAACCTTGGTGTTCATGAAGACTTGATTCCTAAACCCTAGCGACCATGCAGACTTAGTACCCGTTGTGTAAACCGTGGCAACAATGGACTTCGTGCCGATTCCTTAGGATGATACTTAGGAATGAATGAACGAGGAATAACTGATTCTTAGGGTAGATCCTTAAGAGTAAAGAAGATAATGGGGATGGGTAATTGGGATGATTGTTTGATTGTTGAAACATATTAATTATATTATTGTGGGTTTAGAACCCTATGTACTCACCAGGTTTCCCAACCTGACCCACTCAGTTTATTTATATCACAGGCGTTGTTGTGATGTCACATTACACTGAGAGATTAAGGAGATGTAAATTACTAGTGATAATGAATGTAAGTTCTGTTTATGATTATGTTTCTGTATTGACGATGACATCCCAAATGTTTTAAAATGAATAAAAAATACTTTTCTTCGGAAATGCTTTGATAACGTATTTATCATGTTTTACTGGGAACAAATTCTGCAACATTTTTATTAAAAGAGGTAGTTTGATTTTTATAAAGCATAAACAAAATCGGTCTTTTCTGACCGTGAAAATGGGGATGTCACAGTTTGGTTGGCAATTTTTGATCAAAACCGTACAAATTAATAATGGTGGAGGTGGAGAACACTTACGGTGGTAGGGGTAAGGGTCAAAGATGTTAGTACTTGGTGACAGTGAAGGGCGGCAATGGGTGGCAAAGGGTCGCGAGAGAATTTCAGAAGTCTCTTGCTGCCTCTGTCTTTTTCTTCTGGTGGTGATCAACGAGTGGGGAGGGATAGAGGGGGGGGGGGGTTGATCTTCTAAGGCAGCAACACATCAACAATTCTGGTAGTGGCGGGTTTTTCTCGGTGGTGGCAGTTGGGTGGCAGCAAGGTGGCTGTCACTTTTCTCTTCCTTTTTTCTTGGCAGAACTCGATGAGGGGATGAGAGGGGAGAGTGGATAGGAGGTGAGATGGTGTTTGGATGGTGATATCTTGATCAAAAGAGGGTGGTACATAGTTGGTTTCGGTGGTGGAACAATGTGGTTTTCCGGAAAGGGGTCAAAACGGGTTTGGAGGGTGATCCGAGAGCAAGAAAAATAGAGAGAAAGAAGGAGAACTTGCTGAGTTTTTGGTGTGTGACTGAGAGTCTCCAAGACCCTTTATTTATACTAGTAACGGTTCTCTCTCAAGCTTGGAAGTCCATGCCTTCTAGGAAGGTCAAACACTTCATCAAACCCTTGCTAAGTACTTGTAGTGGAGTGTAAGGAAAATAGGGATGGGAGGAAGGAAGAGAGAGGTTTGGACGGTGGTTAGGGGGGTCGTATGGGCCTCCTCATCGCTCATCCCACATGGTGGGTCCCACCAAAGTGACCAAATTTAGCATTACATGCCATAAAATGTTCCTCGATTTGAGTACTGGGTTCGGGACATCTAATATTTTTTTTTCGAATGTGCTGTTTGGTAGAGTGATTTCAAAGATTCAAAAAAAACCCAAATGGATTAATTTTTCGAGTTATGGAACTCTGGGAAATTGCATTTAAATTTTCGTATCTAAATGGCGACGAACGCTCGATTTTTTTACTTTTGCAAATATTTTTGCTAAAAATAGTTTGAGTGTGAAATTAAATATTAGTTTATAGCCTGAGTTCAAAACGCTCTCGGATTTCCATCGGAGGTGTGCAGGTACCTAAAAGGATCGATTCGGTTTTACACGATTAAAGAAAGTTAGTGTTTTACTGTTTTTTTTTCTTAAAACGGTCGTATCTTTTGCGTACGAACTCCGTTTTGGACTTTCTTTATATTTTCGGAAATAGGGGAACAAGTATTATAAGATTTTGATGTTTGCTTTGCTCATAACTGCTAAATAAACATTTTCAATTTTTTAGACTCATTAACTTGGGTTGCAGTTTGATTCGTTTGATAGTTTACACACGTGGAAGTAAGATATCACCTGATATCTTATAATATTTGAAATGAACCCATTTATTTTATATTAGATGCACTAAAACTCAATGAGTCAAATTACACAGAGATTTACTATGAATATTCACTCACGGTCTATGACCTAAATTCCGGAATGTCACACGACAATTCATTGTGAGAACAAAGAATATGTTCTCGATAACCTAATTCCTGAGATTGACATGGATAATGCTACACCTGAAGAAATTGTTTCTAATAAAAAGCTTGCTGATGACGCCACAAATGTCTCTTGCGTCATGATAGAAACTATGTCCTCAGAACTCCGACATACTTTCAAGGAATATTTTCCATTTGAGACGAACTTGCAACTTGTAGAAATGTTTCATAAGAAGGCAAGGAAAGAATGTTTTGATTTCGTCAAATTCCTAATGGCTGATGTAAGCCGGGTGTCGATCATAGGGAACAGTATTAACTAATAATATAATTACTAAAAATTAATCTAAAAACAATAATTAAAGAGTATTTTTATCTAATTTTTCAAGTTCAGATTAGCTTAAAACTAAACACTAAACTAAAAACGATTTGTAAACAAGATTTAGAAGACACTTTTGTTTACTTTCGAATCCCCCTATTCCTATGTGTAGTCACTACTAAAAAAATAGCATTTACGACACGCACTGATTTATGTTACACAAAAGAGAGCGTCCATAAAATAGCGTCATCTCTTCAAAAATTTTAAGGATTTTACGTCATGCATTATTGCGTGCCCTTAATTTAGTGTCTCAAGAAAAAAAATTTGAAAACATGGAGGGCGCTTTATCTTAACGTGCGTGGTCTGTACCTGTTGCTTTATAATTTTAATGAAACACGCGTTTAATAGACAAGGGGGGAAACGAAATCCCTGAAATTTTGAAAACCCGCCTAGTTATTTCTACATTTTATCTATCTTTCATCTTCGCAATCGACTCTCCTCTCTGATACTCTCTCCTCTAGATCTCCCTTCATTTTCTACCTCCCGTCTCCCTGTAAACTCTAAGCCGTCGCCACCTCCCTTCTCTCTAGCACGTGCTAGGGTTTTATTTTCTTCCAAGCTTCTGCTTCTCTGGAACTGGCATTTTTTTTTTGAATTTTTTCGATTTCTTTGGAACTGGCGTTTCACTTGGCGTTTCCTTTCAGCACGTCGTCAACCATGGCTTTGCAGATTGCGAGACGTTTCCTCCGAATCCACACAGCGTATGAGGTATTCACAACCACCTTCAAGAACCCTACCAACAGGCTTTTCTCGTCGACCGATCAGAGCTATACTTCTAGCTCCTCCGATCTCATTCGCGCTACTCTCTTCCCCGATGACGGTATTGGTCTCGAGATCGCAACATCTATTAAACAGGTTCAATTCCGCCTTCTTTATACTCAATATATTGCTAAAACCTGATCCTTGTTTGTTTACAACAATTGTGTTATTCTTATGCTGTTGTTTTCTTTCATTTTTAGGATTTTGTTGCATAGTTTGGGGTTTAAGAATTTCGTATTATCATTCTACTGTTTAGTTGGTATAGATTCAATTTAGAATAGTAATCGCTAATCAAATTATGTATGTATGTTGAATTTGCTTTTCTCATTATGCAGATATTCAATGTTGTAGAAGTCCCAATTGAATGGTAAGAACATTACGTAGGGAAAAAAGTAGATCCCAGAACCCAAAGCTTTATCACATGGGAGAGTCTAGAATCTGTAAGAAGAAACAAGGTTGGATTAAAAGGTCCCATGGGTACACCATTTGGAAAAGGTCATCGTTCCTTGAATCTCACTTTAAGAAAAGAACTAAACCTGTATGCAAATTTTGGACCATGTTACAGTCTACCTGGTTACAAAACTCGATATGATGATGTGAGATTCATCACAATCCATGAAAACACAGAAGGAGAATACAGTGGTCTTGAACATCAAGTAAGTTTATATCATCTTCATATAGATTCATCATTCATATCATACATGATACATTCAAATCAATGTTATGCAAATTCTGATCTTTCTATAGGTTGTCCGGGGAGTTGTTGAAAGTCTTAAAATCATAACACGTCATGCAAGTTTTAGAGTGGCTGAATATGCTTTTCATTATGCTAAAGCTCATAGTAGAAAAAGAGTTTCTACTATACACAAAGCTAACATCATGTAGAAAACTGATGGCTTATTTCTTAATCTATTAAATTTACATAGCTTTTACCATGTTTCATACTTTCATTACACTAAAATTTAATATTTACGATTTGATCTCACTATTAAAAATCTGATCTTTTTCCCTAAAACATTAGGTGTGGAAGGAGAGACAGAGAAAGGAGGTTCACCGATGGGCGTGCCAGAAGAACCAAAGTATCAAATCTGAAGCATATGGAAAATGCATCAAATCTAAAGCATATGGTGATACAGTGAGGTTCTACACTGGAGCCATGCCAACATTTAAGGTTATTTGGTCAACTTTTCATTCTTTTGTGTTTTTTCATATCAGATGCTTATAAAGCCATGCAATTCATTTAGCTTTTTTGCTCTGTATGTTGAACTTTCACCAGGCATATAGGGACTCCTGATTGCAGGATTGCAAGAAAGCATATGCAGAAGTAATTCCAGTTATCATTAACAAGCTTCAGGTATATTCATGGTTAATTTATTTACGATAATATTATTCAAATCTTTATATAGCCGTTTCGCATATATGTCTTTTAGGATAAGGTTATGCATGCTGAAACAACAGTGGATACATTCTTGAGGGAGAATCTGGTAATTTCACTATATCATAGCTACATACCTCATCATTTTACTACTATAATAGCAATGTATGTACATTTTCTTTACACATATTTGTAACTGACTTACAACTCTGTACTCATAATAGTAACAATGCAATCCCTAAAAAGAACATCCGTTGCTTATATTTGTAGCAAGATTTATGAGCAATTTGTAAATGTTTTATGTTTGGATACGATTTCAGGATTGGCTAAGCAGGGCGACAAATTGGGCTATGTTCAGTGCTACGGCTGGACTAGGTGTTATCCATGGAGGCCATTTATAGAAAGGAAGATCACTAATGGCACCTTACCTTCCACAAAGTGGGGCGGGTGGTGGTGGTGGAGGTGGTAGTCCCTATTCAGAAGGGGCTACACTTTATGCTCTTGGTTTAATCCATTTACAGTAAGGAATAACTATTTTATGCTATTGAAATGGTTAATCTGCTTGACCCTAAAAAGATTTACTTTGATTTAAGATTGATTGCTCTAACTGATTGCCCTAAAAAGCATTACAAAACCCTTGATGTGGTACTTGCTCAAAAAACTGTTGTTCTAATTCCTGATGACACAGAAAGGGTAAGCACTTTTACACTACATTTAGTTTGTACCTAAGATCTTGATTTTAGATTAAAAAAGTTTCAATTTTGGAGTAAACATGTTAAAGATCAGAAAGCATAGGGACCACTTTTGTATTTCAATTAAAAATTTGGTTACTTTGAATATGTATGTGTGGGGGAAGAAGGACAAGGATAATCTTACTTTGATGGAAATATATCATTTTTTTGCTTCAAGTTGTAAAGAATTAAGATGCAGAGGTAATAAATCATTATCTGAACTAAATGGATGATCCACTTATTTTGAGCGTTACAGTTATGCCATGGTATTGATTGAAAAGAAGGATGAAGAAGGTTAATCTAATGTTCTTTCAGCAGCTTTAGAGGTAACATACACATAAACCTTTTTTTAATACTTAAATTAGAAATTAACAAGGGAAAATTTGTATATTGTTTTTTTCCTACAGATTACAGAAGGGGATACTTCAGAAGTTGATGCGAAATACCGAGCATTATTGGCTATTGGATCACTGGTATGTTAAATTTGAATGAAATAAATAAGAGATTTAAAAATATGTGTGTATTATGGTATGGTGGTTTATATTTATGATAGATTGGTACTTTAAAATGTTAGCGAGATGGGTTATGACTTTCAAGATCTATTGGAGATAGAGATGTTGGGGAGTTCATTATTCCAGTTCCTCATGTCAAACAAGTGAAGGTTAATTTTGTAATTAAACTCAATTTATTTCTCTTTTTATTAACAACTTTTATTTATTCATGATCTTCAGCCATCTTCTGCTGGTAGGCGGCTTGTAATTTCAAGTGATGGAGTCTGTGATGCTCTTTCCGATGGACAGCAATCCAGTAGAGTACACCAGGTCATGACAAACTAATGATATGGATGTTTTTTTTGACATGATATGTGAAACAAGAAGATGCCCCTTTATAGCAATGTAGTATTAGTTATATAGTTAGGGAAAACCTCTTAATAACAATGTACAATTAGATCCCTTTAATATCAATGTATTACAATTTTTTGACATGATGTTATTGGATGAAATTTATTGTTTTGGTATATATATTTTTTCTATATTTTTGTATTATGCGTAAAAGAGTATCGTAAAGGCACATCGTATATGCATATTGTAAATGGTTGCTGAAGTTTATGACACGCAAATGTGTGTCATCTTCATTTATGACAAGGGTTTTAATGATACGCAATGCGTGTCCTAAACGCGTGTCGTAAGGTTACGACACGCAAATGCGCGTCGTCTTCGTTTATGACAAGGCCTTTCTTGATACGCATTGCGTGTCATAAATGATCGTCGTAAATGCGTGTCGTAACTGTGTGTTGTAAATGCGCGTCGTCTATAGACGACGCGTAAAAGCGTGCCGTCTCTCGTTTTGACAGGGCCTTTCTTGACATGCATTTGCGGGTCGTCTGAGCGTTTTACGACACACATTGTGCGTCGTAAAAGGCTGTTTTTCTAGTAGTGAGTTTCTAAGTATGGGTTTATTCAGTTTGTTACCAATTTAGATATAAGTAGTAGTCTTGATTCGATCTGCAAATATTTTCACCAATTCATGGACTACAATGTAATGATCATACACAAGCATACACATAATTTATTATCAATGATAAGTGAGCTATGTAAGATATATCTAAGTTAAACATAATTATGATCAAATTAATGTCCTACACCATAGATAAAGTTGTTACCTTTATTACTTAATCTAAGATGTGATTAACCCTAGCTCTAGCAACTTAAAGATCATAAACTACAAGGTAAACAAGTTCATGAATTCCAATTGGTCATTAAACTACACTTAACTTAATCTAAGCAACAAAGATGCAAACTTTAACATGCTAGGTAAAGGAAATCAAACACACGCATTAACCAACTTCATAAAATCCAAATATAAGCTAGAAACTAACACATAGTTTTGGGGTTCATCCACACTAAACGAAAGGTTAATGATTAGCTACTCATAGTAGAAAATAAGCACACAAAGTCATAATAATTCGACATTGTTAATCTAATGCAAACCAATGTGATGTGGGATCTCCAGATCTTCAGTCTCCAAGTGTTCTCTATTCCAAAGGGTTGTTTTTCGCAGATCTTTGGCCACTAAAATCAATTATCGCTCTAGAAAATTAGATCCAACCTCTATAAAGTAGATAGGCAAAACGATATTTATATTTTACAAATATCGCTTCTCACATTATGAGCATTAAGGCTCACGTCGTGAGCTCAACACAAATCATGTTCGGCAATTAAACTGCATTCCGTGTAGCTATCTTATAGAATCTTCATTCTCGCGCTGTGAGTAGTAAAGTCGCACGTTGTGAGCTTCTATTTGACTCAATTTTCTCTTCTTGTAAGCTTTATTAAAGTCCTAACGTAGCTTCAGTCCTTTCAGGTTTCAACTTTTGTCAGTTTTGGTCCATTTTCCTCAAGAATGTCATATTTGGTTGCAAAATGTAATTTAACTCAATAAGTACCAAATATGTTTTCAAATAACTAAAATATGGCTTAAAATGTATTAAAATAATGCCTAAATATAGGTATAAATATGGC
The DNA here is from genome assembly GCF_051521515.1 of Lactuca serriola. NCBI lineage: Eukaryota > Viridiplantae > Streptophyta > Magnoliopsida > Asterales > Asteraceae > Lactuca > Lactuca serriola. The sequence continues at coordinate 332,401,639 of NC_136411.1, forward strand.
CATATCACATGTTAAGAGCATATGGATGATAGATGATATTAGTTTTACTAGTTAGTTGATATTTTGAAACAGTGTAAAAACTATAAATTGTGATTGATTTTGGTGATTAGATAATAGAGATTTATTTATTAGTTAGTGAACCACCATCTTCAATTTTTTGTTATCGTGTTTCATTATTCATGTTTAGAATCCAAGTCTTGAGTATTTAGTTACCTAAAACCTCCACACGCAGTCATACTTTTAGATTGTCATGGTGTATTAGTTGATTGTATATGGTCATTAAACATATCATCAAGATTGAGACTAACACTCATGAGTAGTTAAATATAGATTTAAGAATTGGAAAACTCATACTTAGATATTACTTCATGGATTCAATCACAAGTAATTGTAAGATGATAATATATTTTATTCTCCAAGTTGAGACGCATAAGTTGTAATTAACAATTATGTTATACATTGGTAAGACATAAGTGAAACAATAAATAGATGTTATTAAAGAGATATCTTTGATCCTATCGGTGATTTGATGTTGATATTATAGTGTTGGGCCAGCCTGAAATTGTCACACCCCAAACCGAATTGGCGGAAACATTCGGGGGCGGAGGACGTCATGTAGAGTATCAAAACAATGCACAATAGTAAACACAAACAACAACATCATCCATTGCATTAATAATATAGTGTATACATGTGTGTTCTGTGTATAGTTGTAAAATACCGAAAATATATGTATCAAAATGAAAGATGAGTCTTAAACATGCTCCGTCTTTTCAAAACCTAGTCCAGTGTACCTGTCTACTGGTTACCTGAGAATACAAGTTATTTTGAAAGCGTAGATCAACATTTAAGCTGGTGAGTGCATAAGTATTTTAGTGTCAAAAGTTTGCATCTGTTTCATGAAAATGTTTGTAAGTGTTTTGATGTAAATGTTTGTACACTTAGAAAATCCTATATTTTCTACTAATATGAAAAGTAGTCTTCTACCAAGACTCAACTGTTTTGTATGTTTGTTCTCTTGTAAAAATGTATGCTTTTCCAAGTTTATAACTATATTTACTAGAAAAATAGTTTTCATTTATCAATGTGAGAATATCACATATGAATGTAATGGAAATGAAGATGTACAGTAGTGATGTATAAAATACTTACAGAAGCAATAACTACCTTAAACCAAATTGTTAATTAAGGTAAAAATGTGATTGGATTATAACCATGCTTGATTGACTAGTACTAAACAAGACATTCTTCAGACGTCGAAAATGGTATGACATTTGTCACCCGTAGACCTGCAGGTCCAACTGTAGCTAGCAACAAGGTGTAGGATGGTCAATCCCGTATAGATATATACACAAACTCACGCTCTCCCTCTAGAAGACTGTGGTTACAAAACGTGACACAACAAGTATATTGTTATGCCATGAAATAGTGTTTACATTGTAGTTATTCTGTTCTTTTTATAGTATGTGTGTTCCTTTCTATTCTTTTTATAGTATGTTTTGTAATGTATAGTAATGACATGAATGTACTGACTCATGTATGTTTCTCTGTTCTAGAAATAGCATGTAGTGATTCTCTAAACTATACCTATTATAGTTTACTAGTATGTTTGTTTGAACTATTACTGATTTGTAGAAAAGACTCGATTGCTTACCATAAGCAACTAAGTTAAGTATGTTCCTTAAAAATGGGTTTAATATTCATATATGTATTCAATAAGTAAAGCTATGATTTAGCCGATCGTTGGACTAGTGATCCTACCCTAAGCCCACAACCAAACAAGGAACAGGAGTCAAGGTATCTAGCAGCAGTCCTAAGTCCGTTAAAGCATACTTATACGTAAATAGATAGTTGAATATGATTTGATATAAAAGAAGTTTAGAATAGTTTAAAAGAGTTTTAACAGGTTCTTGAGTATAAGAAATCCTTTTGGGTGTTGTTTTCACATATAAATGGTTAACACAATTGTATAGTGTTCTACTTGTACTCTCCCCCTAAAAGCATTTAAAAGAATTTAAAAGTGTAATTGTAGGGGTATGGACTCACCTGCAGTGAGTGATTCAAATGAAAGATCGATATAGGATGCTTGGTATGCCAAGTGAAGTCCTGAGCACAAATGGATCCTATTTAGCATATATTGACACATATATGTATGAAATTAGGGCGTATAACAACTAATATGCATACGAAACAACCTTAGGAACTAGGGAACACTTACAATGAAGTGTTAGAACCAAGAATGAAAGGATAAAATGTGATCACAACCACACAAGAGGAGTTCACGGCCCTTAAAGGGTTCACGGTCCAAGAAAACTTGAAGTGTTCATGACCCAAATGACGTGTTCACGACCCTGGGATGGTTCACGACCCAAGAACACCTGATGATCCTGAAGAAAAGGTGATGAATCAAAGGGTTTCACATGAATAACAATAAAAGGGAAGTGTTTCTTACACTTTTGAGTAGAAAGGAGGGTTAACGGTTGATGATAGTTGAGAGAGGATCTTGATGTTCATGGCTAGAAGATGAAGAAGTGGTATGGCTAGAACTCATATATATAGGGGAGGGTAGTTCACGACCCAAGATGGGTTCACGGCCGTGAACCTAGTATGCGGCTGTGAACCTCTTTTGAAAGTGGGTCCGGTTCGAATGCAATCCACCGATCTCTTGCTAACACTTCCTAACATACAACCCCTTAAGTGTACTAGGCCTAGAACTCATAATATGGCCCTTAACTTAGTAAAAAGATAACAGAAACAAATCTAAACTTCTGATTGATTTGATTGACTTACAAGATAGTAATTTCGGGCTGTCACATCATCCCCCAGTTAAAGGGAATTTCATCTCGAAATTAAGACTAAGAAATACACATAGACTAAGGGAAAAGATGATGATACTTAAGTTTCATTTGGTCCTCCCGCTCCTAGGTAAATTCAGGTCCCCGCTTTGCATTCCAGCGAACCTTCACTATCGGGATACGACTTTGTTTCATATGCTTGACCTCCATGTCCATGATTTATACTGGTTCTTCCATAAAGTTAAGGCTCTTATTGATCTAGATTTCATCGAGTGGGATAACAAGAGTCTCATCAGATAGGCACTTTTTCAGGTTCGACACATGGAAGGTAGGGTGTATGTTACTATGTTCTTGAGGTAGTTTGAGTTTGTAGGCTATAGGGTCGATCCTTGCAAGAATCTCAAAATGTGACAACCCAAAATTTCTGTTAGTTTTAACGTCATAATTAAGCACGTCAAAAATTAGCCAAACTCATCCCAAAAATATTTTTTACCGGATATTAAACCCGTTGGAATATTTTAAATAATATTTGTCAAGCGAACCAGAAATAAGGAGGTAAAATTTAAAATTTGCCGTGTTTAACGGAAGTCGCGAAAAACCCCGCTTGTTGTTGGTGTTGGGTGGACCCCCACCCAGGCTGTAAAATCAACCCTATATAAGGGTTGAGTGGGTTTCATCCCAACGTTTTTCACACCTTAGACACCTCCTCTCTCTACTTTCTCTCTCTACAAATCGGGTTTGGTCAAAAATCGCCTCTTTAAAGCCCCAAACTAGTAAGTAATCTACCCTAACTTGTTGTTTAGCTCATTTAACATGCAAATTCGTGTTGAAGACATCCAAAAGTGGAAAACTCATGTGTTTACGGCCCAAGAACACTCTTGGACCGTAAACACCCATAAGTGGGGTTTTGAAGCCCCAAAACCCTTCTAAATCACTCCAAGGGCTTAGATATGACTTGTGGTCTTGCACATATGGGATTAGAACACCAAAATCTTAACATATGGGGAGTAAACATGAGTTTACAGCCCAAGAACATTCTTGGACCGTAAACCCATCTTCAAGGACCATAAACACCTTTTTGGGTGTTAAATTACCCCTCAAACACCCCCAAAAGCTTCCATGAGTGCGTAGAACCTTGTAATCCTTCATGTGATGCACCAAAACATGCCCAAATGAGCAACACTTGAGTTTACGGTTTGGGAAGGTCTCCCAAAACCGTAAACACCCTTCCAAGGTGTTTAAGTGCCTTTAACACCTTCCTATGCTCATATAAGTGACTAGAACCTTGCCTACATAGCCTAGAACCACCAAAGCACAAAAGAAATGGACTAACATGAGTTTACTACCGTAAACTCATGTTTTTACGGCCGTAAAATCCTCAAGGAGTGGTCCAAGGACCGTAAACTCCCTATTGTGTCCATTTTGAGCCCCAATCACTTCCTTAGCCCTTGATTCGACTCTAGCATGATTCTATGAGTGAGATAAGACCTTTAAACATCCCATAACACCACTACCATGAGTTTACGACTGTAAACGCGTGGGGGAAGTGGTCTTGAAACTGTAAACACCCATAGGGGACATCATTTGAAGAGTAAACTCCAATGTGAGTCCATACACACCTTATATGCAACCCTTGGTACTTCTAGCACTTGTAGCAAAGTGTTTTTATGTAGTAAGACATCCTTAATTGCTTAATTAGTTGTTAAATGACTAATTAGATACTTCAATGTATCATTACATGTTAAATAGGATTCGCGTGTGTGGTCAAGTCCTCACTTGACACTTAGCATCCTATACCGTCCATTAATCCGAATCGCCCACGACAAGCGAGTTCATACCCCTAAATTAACCTTTTAAATGGTTTTAACTGCTTTTATAGGGGGGGGGGGGATACAAGTTGATCTATACAGTTATTATATAAATCACATGTGATTAATAACTGTATAGCCAAATACATTTTTGCATGATAACTGTTTTATCCAGCTTAAGATGTTCCAAATCTCGCTTTCAACTCTTGTTAAAGGTTTTCTTCAATTAATCTGTCTTATAAAAATCAATTTCAAAGTTGTTATGAAAGGTTTTTCAAAGGATTCCAAAGATTTTTAAAACTTGTTTTACAAACTGACATCAAGTCGTAAACTTCTTATGTGTAAAGGTTTTCCAAAGTTTTCATCAGAATTTTCTTCTATGCTTTTACTTCATTAAATGCATGCCTGTATTTGTATAATTATATAAATAGTGTTTAAAAGAATTAGGGAGGCTAGTTCACCCTATTTCCTTTTCCTCGTTTGGATGTGGTCTGGTGGGTATCGGTTATCCGTTCGAAGGTCATTTAAACATTAGTTATATATCATGTATACATGTATAGACATAAAGGTTTCCATCGACTAGTTCATTTTCCTTGGGTAGAAAGGGCATCCTTCCAGTCAACGTTCATAGACCAGAGACACTAGTAACTATTATAGGAATAGTTAGGAGGTTCTATTTACTCTTTCTAGTACGAGAATTCCAAAGGAGTCAGTTCATTCGTGAGTCTATATCATTATTCTAGCGCCTCTAATAGAATTCAGAATACGAGATGCATCTTCAGGACACAGATTTCCCCGTTGTCAAGTTGGTAACTAGAGTCTCCTGGAGGGAGAGCGGGCATTGTGTGTATAGATTTATATGGGACTGACATTCCCACACCCTGATTGCTAGCTACAGTCCTCGGCCTACCAAGCCAAGGGGTGACAAATGTCACATTTATTCCGACGCTTGCAAGGCGTCAAGTACTCTAGTGTCAATCAGTATGATTACGAGTATCTCCATGTTTACCTTATAATTCATGGCCTTAAGGTAACGAGAATCAACACTGTACTTAGAGACAACCCACTTAGGATTAACGGATGTTTTAGACTTTACTAGTTGTTTAGTTCATTTGATACTATCTAGAGTCTGTATTTCCTTGTTTTAGACCTTGCTAGCTGTATCGTTCATTTGATATTATCTGGGGTATGTGTTTCTTTGTTTTAGACCTTGCTAGCTTTATCGTTCATTTGATACTGTCTGGGGTCTCTGTATTCTTTGTTTTAGACCTTGCTAGCCGTATCGTTCATTTGATACCATCTGGGGCCTGTGTTTCCTTTTGTTAGACTGAGCCAGGCGTATCATTCATTCGATACTCCCCTGGAGTCTATGATTTCTTTTGCCTTAGTCAGCAGTATTTCTGCTGAGGCATATGTTATTTTCCCCTAGTATTTTTGCTAGTGATATTCTCCTACTTTATTTAAAGTCAAATACCTTATTTTGGTAATGATAGTATGTAAGGGAAAATTACTCTTTAAAACATAACTCTGTCGAGTCTTGGTAGAAGACTGCTTTTATTTAGAAAATATAGGATTTTCTGGAAAAGACGCTAATACACCGTAGATTCTAAACTACTACTTTTTGATAAAGTTATTTTGAATAAAAATGCGTATTTATACAAATGACACTAAATACTTATGGACTCACCAGCATTATAAAATGTTGATACTCGCTTTGAAAATAACTTGTACTCTCAGGTCAGCGATAGACAGGTACATCCCAGGAGCTTTTGTGAAGAAAGTCTAGTACCGAGCTGCATCTATGCTATGTTCTGTAATTACTTTGATATTACTATAACATGTAACCGACATAAAATTATTACTATTAATGCAATGGTTGTTGTACTTTGATTACTATACTGCATATGTTGTGATACTTGACATGACGTCATCCACCCCAGAACGTTTCCGCCGTTCCGGTTTTGTGGTGTGACACAAAAGCCCCATTGTACCTTGGATTTAGCTTACCATGCTTTCCAAAGCGTATCAAGACCTTCCAAGTTGAGACCTTTAATAGAACAAGGTCACCAACCTGAAATTCCAACGATTTCCGTCTCTTGTCAGCGTAGCTTTTCTGTCGGTCTCTAGAGGCTTTCAATCTTTCAAAAATATGAACAATATTCTTTGTCATTTCCCGAATGATTTCTGGACCCGTGAGAGTGCTGTCAGGAACTCATCCTTTAGCTAGTTGCGTGTCACCCACCTCAGCCCAACATAGAGGGGATCTGCACTTCCGCCCATAAAGGGTTTCAAATAGAGCAACTTTGAACTAGAATGGTAGCTGTTTTTGTATGAAAACTCGACTAACGGCAAATGGGTATCCCATGCTCTACCAAATTCGATCACACAAGCTTGCAACATGTCTTCAATGTTTGTATCATCCTCTCACTCTGTCCATCAGTTTGTGGGAAGTAGGTTGTACTCATGTCCAACCTAGTTCCCAAGGACATTTGTAGCGACTGCCAAAATCTTCAAGTGAATCAACTGTCTCTATCAGAGATGATAGATATGGGAACACCATGAAGTCGAACAATCTTCCTAAGTCTCTTTGATTGGCAGGAAGTGTGCGGACTTAGTAAACCTGTCCACGATCACCCAAATGGTATCAAGACCACCCATTGTCTTGGGCAACTTGGTTATGAAGTCCATTGTAATCCGCTCCCACTTCCACTCAGGTATCTTCGGTTGCTGTAGTAAACCTGAGGGTTTTTGGTATTCGACCTTAACCTTGGTGGAAGTAAGGCACTTGATCAAGAAGGTAGGAATCTATGCTTTCATGTTAGGCCACCAGTATTAACTTTTTGAGATCCAGATACATCTTATCTGAACCTGGATGAACGAAGTATCGAGTATTGTGGTCTGTAAAGATAGTGCTTTTCATACCATACAGGTAGTGTCTCCAGATCTTCAGAGCAAATACCACTGCCCCTAACTCAAGATCATGTGTAGTGTAGTTGACTTCGTGCGTCTTAAGTTGTCTTGAGTCATAGGCGACGACCTTTCCTCATTGCATAAGAACACAACCGAGCCGTTGCTTGGATGCATTGCAGTAAACCACGAAATCTTCTATCCCTTCTATGAGGGATAATATCGGTGCACCGCATAAGGCTCGCTTCAGAGTTTGGAACCCTTTCTCTTGTTTCTCTTCCCAGTCAAAGGATGCATCTTTCTGGGTCAAGGCAGTAAGTGGTTTCGCAATCCTTGAAGAGTTATGAATAAACCTGTGATAGTAGCTAGCGAGGCCTAGAAATTGATGAATTTCTGTAGGTGTCTTTGGAGCGAACCAGTTCTCAATGGCGTTTATTTTGGAAGGATCCACGTGAATTCCCTCTTCGCTAACCACGTGACCCAAGAATTCGACTCTTTGAATCCAAAATTCGCATTTAGAGAACTTTGCATAAAGCTTCTCTGCTCGTAGTGTTTCTAAGATCTGACATAGATGTTGACTATCCTCCTCCTTACTACGAGAGTAGAGGAGTATGTCGTCAATGAATACAATAGAGAACTGATCTAAGTAAGGATGACACACCCAATTCATTAAGTCCATGAACACTGCGGGCGCATCGGTTAATCCGAAAGGCACCACTACAAACTCGTATTGTCCATAAGGAGTTCGAAAGGCTATTTTGGGAAAATCTTCCTCTAAAACTCATAACTGGTGATACCCGGATCTCAGGTCAATCTTGGAAAAGTAGTTTTCCCCTTGCAATTAGTCGAACAAGTCTTCGATATGTGGTAGAGGGTATCGATTCTTAATGGTTAGTTTGTTTAGTTCTCTATAGTCGATGCACATATGGAACGATCCGTCTTTCTTCTTTACGAACAAGACTGGTGCTCCCCAAGGTGAGAAGCTTGGTCTAATGAATCCCTTGTTGAGGAGTTCATTTAGTTGACCGGATAGTTCATGCATCTCAGCTGGTGCTAGTCGATAAGGCGATTTGGCTACAAGGGTAGCCCCTGGAACTAAGTCGATTCTAAACTCGACTTGACGTTGCGGTGGTAATCCTATTAATTCTTCAGGAAAGATGTCGGGAAAGTCTCGTACTTTTGGGATGTTCTTTATGTCTTTCACCTCTTGGCTCACATCAACCACATGAGGAAGGAACACACGATATTCCTTTCGTAAGTACTTCTGGGCTTGTATGTTTGAGATGATCTGAAGGTTCGTACCTGGTTTGTCGCCATAGATAACTAGAGTTTTGCTATTCGTTAGATTAAGATGAACGAACTTTTCAAAACACATGATGTTAGCACGATGAAGACTCAACCAATCCATGCCGATAATGAAACCGAAACTTTTAATTGAGACATGCATGAGGTCGACTGGAAATGAATGACTATCTAGAGATAGGGTACATCCTATGTATATATTGCTAGTGCTCTCAGTTTTCCCGTTAGCCATTTCTACGGTGAACGTTTCTCTTAGTGCTTGTGGGTGTTGTTTAAGTAAGGCTGCAAATTTTTGGTTCACGAAACTCCTCTCCGCTCCACTATCAAATAGCATGCATGCATAAGAGTTATCGAGGAGAAACGTATCAGTGACCACGGTAGGGTCTGCTATAGCTTCCTCATGGCCTATCGGCGAGACTCTTCCCACTCCACCAACATTGCTTACTTTCAGGCAGTTCCTCTTGTAGTGACCAACCTCACCACACCCATAACAGGCCTGGCCCACTCCAACGCCAGGGACCTGGGTGATTGGTCTAGCCGGAGCTTTGTAGAAACGAGCGGTATGCCCTGTCTTGTTGCAGTTCGCACATTGCATTTCCCAGTAGGGTCCGTTATGGTAGAAGTTGCACTTGTTGCCCTTTGGAAAACTCCCAACATACTGTTTTGCCGACGCAGTGGCAGGAGATGCTGTTACGGCATGAACAGCCTCAATCTCTTGCTTCTTGGCAGAGTTCTGCGCCGTGCTGTTCTTCTTCTTGTCCCAAAACGTTTGCTTGTTGTCAGCGGTTTTGACTGGTTCTAGGACAGCAGGGGTTCTTGTTGGTGTGTGGACTCCATGATCGATGAGTCGCTATGCCAATCGTTTGGCACTGTCAAAGGTAGTGGGGTTTGAAGCTAGCACATTCCCCTGAAATGGAGGTATCAGCCCTCAAATGTACCTCTCGATCTTCTTTCCCTTAGTGGGGACTATCCTCGGACATAGAGACACCAGATCATTGAACCTGGAAGTGTAGGCTACTATGCTAGAGCCCCTCATGGTTAGGCTCGAAAGTTCCTGTTCAACTTTCTGAACTTTGCCCCTCGGGCAGTATTCCTCAATCAATGGCTCCTTCAGAGCTTCCCAGCCCATCACATTAGCTACTATGAGGGTAAGTGACTTGACATGGCTATTCCACCATGTAAGGGCTTTGTCCGAGAAGGTGGAGGAAACAAATTTTACTTTGCTTCCTTCCGGACAGGACCATATCTCAAAGATCGACTCGGTCTTCTCAAACCATTGCGAAAGAGCAATGATTCCGCCGCTACTATTAAAGGCTCTAGGTTTTTGCAGTTGGTGAAGTCTATGTATGAACACTCCATAGGGTGTCCATGAGTATCACCTTGGGTCGAGTTAACACCCGTCCCACCTCCGCTAGTACCGCTAGCGTTTATTTGAGTTAGAACTGTCGTTACAGACGCAATCACCATAGCTTGGAAGACTGCAGGATCATACTGAGGAGGAGGTGGTGGCTGAGTTACAGTTATCGGAGGATTTCGTCTTGTTGTTCTATGAGGAGGCGTCCTTCAACTATAAGTTTATATAGATGAAGATAATAGTAAGAATTCAGTAGCAAAGATAATGAGAGTGATCCATGAACTAAATCGCCATAGTTAAACAAGTAAATGAGAGTGTGTTTGTAATAGAGATCAAATACAAGAAAGATGAAAGCATTTGGACAAAGATTTCTCAAGGGGATTAGATGTCTGTCAATATCATTGGCATTATAGATGCATAATTTCGGGAAAATTGACCTTGGAGTAGGTCTTACATCATACTAGAAATGAGAAAATTTTGATACCACAAAGACCTAACAAACTGAAAGTTCAAGGTCTTAACATAAGCAGGAAATTAAATAGAGTCTATATATAGACCTAATTTATATCCAAAAGAGAGAGTAGAGTAGACTTTACTCACAAGGAGGTTTGTTATGGTTGGTACTTGATTCAGCCCTGGACTCAGCCAGTTGTTGTTCTGTTTCCCACACACGCCTTTGCAGTGCCACCTGGTTCTGATGAAGATCCCTAGCTTCAGATCGACAGGCATTCAGTTCCACTTGTAGGGCATTAGTATGAGACCATTTAAACTCCTGGTCATCGGTCAGATGGCAGAAACGAACCTTGTTGACTCCCGAGTTTTCATAGATCTCCATGCCTTGGTCGAAGTTTGCTATTCCTTGCTCAACATTGCGAGCAACACGACGAACCAAGATAGGAACGAATCTGTCTGTTGAGCCTCCCTCATTCATGTTGTAGAAGCTTTGGTTCCCATTGTAAGGAGGTGGTTGTCCCTGTTCATGGCTCCACCTTCCCAAGTTCACTGCCCATAGAGGCGTCGGGCCTTGAAAATCCTGACGAGGGTTAGGATTTTGAGCAACTTGGGGTGGTTTATAGACTTCGGGATCCGAGTCCGAGTCTTCTTGGACTTCCTCCTCGTTCACTTCATCAGAACTCTCCTCGGTGTCTTCTTCTACTGGGACCATCGGGTTCTCATCCTCGGATTCAACTTCAAGCCATCCTCCGACTCCTTGATCGGGAAAGTACGGGTCGCCAGGTAGATGGAATCCAACCATGTTATCTAAGCGAGAAAATGGATGTAAGAAACATATAATAGACATACTTTTAAAGATAATTATAAGATGACCCTTACCAGTTACTTCTATACTTACTTAGTGCTTACCACCTATACACAACTTAACATAGAATAGACCTTTGAATAAGTGACCCAATTCTAAGTCCACAACCAAACAAGGAACATGCCGTAAAGCGAAAATTACAGATTCTAAGTCTATAACATCTTATTTATATATAACCTAAGTGTATCCACTTAGCAACTATAGACCTACTAGCGAAGAACTTTTTAGTTTTCACATAAGTAATTATAGTACCACAAAATACACATATAGTATTTTTAGTTTATGTTATCTTCTAGAGTTCCATTGTAGTAGATTTGATAATTTTTTAGACTTATTGCAACACCACAACCATTCCTAGGCACATTCTAATCACATATCGGGTATATATAGTTGATCAGGCTATATCCATCCCAGAACTAATTATATGTGCCCAAGTCTACTTGTGCTGTTTAACAACCACAATACTTTTGTTCTGTTCTAGTATGAATGCATTTATATATACTTTTAGTAAAAATATTTTATTACTTTTAAAAGTATAAACTCTTGGTCAGAGTATTTTAATCTCGATGTGTTTATAGTTTGTATATCTTTTATGGGTTGATATACTCAGTTCACTATAAACAAAGCTCTTATGCCAATCTATCACACCCCCAAACCGAATTGGTGGAAACATTCGGGGGGCGGAGGACGTCATGTAGAGTATCTTAACAATGCACAATAGTAAAACAAACAACAACATCATCCATTGAATTAATAATATAGTGTATACATGTGTGTTCTATGTATAGTTGTAAAATACCAAAAATATATGTATCAAAATGAAAGATGAGTCTTAAACATGCTCCGTCTTCTCAAAACCTAGTCCAGTGTACCTGTCTACTGGTTAGTTGAGAATACAAGTTATTTTGAAAGAGTAGATCAACATTTAAGCTGGTGAGTGCATAAGTATTTTAGTGTCAAAAGTTTGCATCTGTTTCATGAAAATGTTTGTAAGTGTTTTGATGTAAATGTTTGTACACTTCCTAGAGAATCCTATATTTTCTACTAATATGAAAAGTAGTCTTCTACCAAGACTCAATTGTTTTGTATGTTTGTTCTCTTGTAAAAATGTATAACAAGTGAGGTCCCGAGCACAAATGGATCCTATTTAGCATATATTGATACATATATGTACGAAATTAGGGCCTATAACAACTAATATGTATAGGAAACAACCTTAGGAACTAGGGAACACTTACAGTGAAGTGTTAGAACCAAGAATGAGGGGATGAAAGGTGATCACGACCACACAAGAGGAGTTCTCGGCCCTCGAAGGGTTCACGGTCCAAGAACACTTGAAGTGTTCACGCCGCAAATGATGTGTTCACGACCCTGGGATGGTTCACGGCCCAAGAAAACCTGATGATCTTGAAGAAAAGGTGATGAATCAAAGATGGAATCAAAGGGGTTCACATGAATAACAAGAAAATGAAAGTGTTTCTTACACTTTTGAGGAGAAAGGAGGGTTCACGGTTGATGATAATTAAGAGAGGGTCTTGGTGGTCACGACTATAAGATGAAGAAGTAGTGAGAAAATTGGCTAACACTCATATATAAGGGGAGGGTAGTTCACGGCCCAAGATGGGTTCATGGTTGTGAGCCTAGTGTGCGGCCGTGAACCTCTTTTGAAGGTGGTTCCCGTTCGAATGCAGTCCACTGATCTCTTGCTAACACTTCCTAACATACAACCCCTTAAGTGTACTAGGTCTTGAACTCATAATATGACCCTTAAGTCAGTAAAAAGATAAAAGAAACAAGTTTGAACTGCTAATTGATTTGATTGACTTACAAGATAGAAATTTTGGGCTGTCACAGAGATAGATTGATGTGTTCAATTTTGTGAGTCTAATAAGGTCATCATAAATAGGAAACCGGGGAAACATAATCTTGGACCATGGGATTTATTCATATCCATGTCTCATGTCTATACGATATCTTGTAGAGTGACGAATTAGTTGATCACTTATCTAAGGGTTGTCTCTAAGAATATGTTTTGGATTTTGGAAGCTGTTGAGGAAGCATACTTTGTTGATTAAATGTAAGCTATCTGACAATTGTAGTTGATGGCTTGTCCAAGTGTGAGACAATTGGAATAGTGTCCAATGTCATAACTAAATTTGTAAGATTATCTATTTATAGAAAGGTCCTTTTGGGTTGCCCTCAGTGAACCAAATAGTATTTGAACATTGTAAGAGAGAGATACAAATAGTTTATTAATTATTCATGTGATGATTAATTAATTAGAAACTAATTTGGAATTAAATGGATTTAATTAGATTTAAATATAGAATTACTTTGTCCTAATTAAAAGTTCAGGGACTGAATGTTAATTATTCAATTGTTGAATGGTTGGATCATTATGGAATCCTTGGGATAGGATGAATGAAATTTCTAGGGTTTATCCCTAGAGAGTCCGTCAAAGGCTAGATAAAAGAAAAGAATTTGAATTTGAATTAAATCTGTTTTATCTACAGGCAACTAGAAGCTATAAATAAACCTCCCTAGTCCTCATTATTTTTAATTATTCAAATCTCTTAGGGTTTCTCTTCTCTCTTTAAGTTCTTGGTCAATCTTTATTGTTACAAGGGTTGTTTTCTAACATCAAATAGTTTGGTATTGCTGGGTGTGATCCATTAGAGGTAACCTACTTTGATTACTCTTCCTTGGCTTGTTGAATTCGATCAACATCAAAGGTCTACAAGCAAATTGGTTTCGCTAAGGGTTAGCAAAATTATATCCCCCTTGTAGTTGTTAATATTAATTAAGTTAAGATCCTTGTAGGTTTTAGAATTTGCTTGCCTTAGATTAAAATTGTTTGTTTCTGTGGACATGTAGTTATTCTAGGAAGTATATAGAAATACCTAAAACATACAACTAAAGAAATCCTTGAGTATGTTCGCTTAAGTTTACTGGTTCCCTATCTAATGAAATTATATGGTGGATTCTCGTATAATGTTTGTTGACAACTTCTATAGAAAGTTCTGCTTGTATTTTCTGAAATTGAAAGACAAAGTGTTTGTTCGATTCAAGGAGTTAAAAACTATGGTTGATAAACAGACAAAGAAACTAGTCTAAATGCATAGAGAAGACAATGGTTTAGAATTCTGCAAGATACCATTTAAATATTTTTGCAAAAAAGGGTATATTAAGGCATGATATTGTATGACACACAACACATCTAAATAGGGTTGTAGAATGAATGAACAAAATACTTAAGCAATATGTTAGATGTAACATCCCAAAAATTACATCAAATCTAAACTTTTCAAAGCAACCCATTTACTAAAAGAAGTGTTTACAAATTCGTTGTTTCCAGACCGTATTCAAAATCAGAGTCTCCCAAGATCCGATCAGTTGTAAAACCAAGGATGTGTACGGTCATCCCTTCGCCTTGCCACGATCATCTGAAGGACCTGAAATAATAAACTGAAAATGTAAGAACGAAGATTATCGATTTCCCCTAAAGTACCAAAACTAACAACTAACAACATGTACTGGGTCCCCAAGTAAAAGACTAGATTATCCCTGAGTCCAAAGTATGAGTCTGGCTTGCCTATCAGGCCCACCGCTCATATCTGGCTTGCTCTTGAGCCTACAACATAAGTCTGGCTTGCCTTCGGGGACCACAACTTATGTCTGGCTTGCTCCCTAATCCAGTTAGTCATCGGACCAGATTACCAATGCTTAACCCTTAGTATGAGTCTGAAATAGCAACCGGTCCTCAACTCGTATCTTGAATGCTACCGAGCCCTTAGTATGAGTCTGGCATGCCCTATCTAGCTCTCAACTTGTATCTGGAATGCTCTAGGGTTTGTTGGCTACAACACAAAGCAATACAACCTCAACGCAACACAATATGTCAACATATAACATATACATATAATCATGCATACAGAAACACAGGTAGTCCTACTGATCTACCAGATTAGCATATCGGCAACTAGCATAATCATGCATATCTATTCCATATTCAGCATATCGGTGAATAGAAAGATATCAAACCAATTGGCCGACCTTGGTGCCTTCGACCTGTAAGTACAGTGACAAAAACTCACCTCACAGACTAAATCATAGCTGATGGGGTCCCGACTCTGAATCTCAGCCCTAACCGACACATATTTAACCAAATGACCAATCGCAATCCAAATCCAAATAACCCAAATACCTTTAAGACAAATTTGGTCAAGGTCAAAGTCAAAATGATCAAATCAACTGAGTCCATTGAGTCAACCCAGCCGAGTCAACTCAGTCGAGTCAACACAAAGTGAGTACACGGGGAGTAATCCAAACATACGCTAGGCGTACTCGAGCATTGACAACCATTAGGGTGGTTGACCTCGTACGCGATGCGTACTCCATGTATGTGGGGCGTACTCCCAAGTCCTTAAATTCTTAATAAGAGCTTAATGGATTAAGCTCTCACATCCATTTTTCAGATCCATGGATAAAATACTCTCAAAAGTCATAAAGTTTCCAACATTATGACTTTGCATTTCCATTAAGTTCTTAACTCAACTTCTTAATCCATTAAGACCTTCTAAATGATGCATGTAGCAAAACCAACCATTTGGAACCCATTTTTATGACTCCAGACCCTTCCAAAGGTTTTAAAGGACAACTTAGTGGCTCAAGAACTTGCTATGTTCATGAATCTCCACATTTGGGACAAAAGGACCAAAAATCATTCCAACACAAGATATAAATGAAACTTCATCAAGTTCTGAACTTTAAACCTTCAAATGTTGCCAAAAGGTGATGTGATCCTGGATCTAAAGAGCTTCACTCGTCCAAGGTGGTCTCTCCTTCCTTCGTTCTTCTTCAAAAGCACAAAGCACACACTCTTAAGCTTAGAAATGCTTCACAAGATGAATTATGGTTGCAAAAACATATCACGGGGATGGAGGCTGATGAGGTGAGGGGAAATGATGCTATAACGGGGTTTAATTATGAGACAAATTTGAGAAACTAGGGTTTGCATGCCTGATACGTACGCCCTGCATATAGATGTACGCCCAACATACTAGGGTGTTCCCTAGTATGCTCAGTGTACAGAAGTAAGCATGGCCTTGCACTATTCCATTAACTTAGGGACCAATATGCAACAAATATCAAAATAGGGGTCAACAATGCAAATGCCTCAAAACCGGATGTTACAATTCTCCCCCCACTTGACTCATACTTCATCATCGAAGTCTGCTGTAGTAGTTAACCCAAGGTAGAGTTCCCACATCTCTACCTTGGGCCACTCATATGGTCATCCCCATAACCCGATCCAAACTAAGGTCGGCCCATTCAGGCGATTGTCTTCCCATACTGTCCTTAAACCAATCTTAAATAAAATCACGCACCTCGACTAATAACGAATCCTTGGCCCGCTAATTTACCACTGAAGCAAACCATTAAAACCTTCCCAAAATTCTCAAATCCAATACCTCAACTGACTCTTAAGCAAGAAAAACTATCTCAGGACACAGTTATTACAATATCTTTACCATCTAAACAATACAAAACCCTTCCTACCCTAACTTACCTTGCTGATTCTCACTGGGGAATTGGGACTCCCGACCGCTCTCTGCTATTGAATCCTTCATCCAAAATCAAGGCGGCTCTAAGCATGAGCCTCAACTAGATAACCGATGCAGATAAGCACAAACAACACCAACATATTCTACAATTCCTTGGCTAAGACCGAAATTCTAGTGAGAGATCCACAAAGTCGGGAACTCTCAAGGCTACAAACATCGAATCAACTCTATCAATATGCATCCTGAGACCAGAAACTCATTAGATCTAAATTTCAGAACCCATAACCAGGACTGACATTCATCCATTCATTGAATCCACCCATTTCCTGAGAGTATAATCAATACCATCCATGCAGAAAAGAACTAAAACACATCAACCGTGAATTTTCCACCAATTTCAAATCCATAATATGCACCCAAAAGCCTTTAATTAACCCTTGACTCCCTGACATGCAATTCCGACCATTGCTCTTATGAGCAAAAGTGAGAATTCCAAGAATTTTCACATTTACCTCCAATCCTTAACTACTCAGGTGTACCCCCACCTGGTAAATCACCCAAGACATTGACAAAGAATTTTTTTATTTGAGACTTCATAACCGGTGCCCAACCTTGATAATCAACCCCTAATAACAGCTTGCGAACAAACAGGATTTATAATGAAAACATTCCACAAAGACTTTCTGATAAACGACTGATACTACTAACAACCCTTAACTGCCCGATTTTTCCAAACCAGCTGATTTGTGGGCCTCCCAACTTCCATCAATGCACCAACACCGAAAATACTATAAACATAAGAAATCAACAATCATGATCATTGGGCACGTAGCTTATGTCTTGAATACCCCTACAAGGTCCTCAACATAGTTCTGGATTACCTCCGAGCCCACAACATAAGTTTGGAAGGCCTTACCCGTCCCTCAACTCATGTCTAGAATGCTCCCTCTATTACACCGATCTTGTCAACATACATCTTTCACCTGGAAACTCGCGACCCACACTATAGGCCTAAAGGTTCCTAGCCTTATTCAACCTCCTTGAAGGGAGCTAATCAATGTCCCTCTCAACGCTAATCGAGAACAACAATGCCATAACTATACCATGCCTAATTCCATACACAAAACAAGTTGTTACCAATGTAAAACCCGAGGAAATCATTTTCGCACACGACCAGAGAATAGGATAAACGGTCATACCCTTGATCCAATTCAAAGGCTATAATCCAAAAGAAACATGCGAATAATTCGAACAATGGGCACCAGTGCTATCTTGTCCAACCCACATACACCCATCTCGACACTACATATAATGAATATCCACAATACACATCCTTAAGGCACCCATAACCTCATCCAAAAAGAGTAGAAATACCAGATTTGTATCGAAACGACAAGCCTCAATCATTAACAGAAGACATCCTCATGATTGGTCGAAACAAGATCCCATAATTCATTGAGACTGAACATATTCCATCAATACACAACCAAATCGAGAAGACTTCCAAGGTGATATGGAATGCTACTAGAACCTGAGCCTGCTATGAACCAAAATTCCACACCATCATTAAGGGTAACAATACCCAGAGACCGAAGGAACATAAAACATATTGATCTTAATGATAGGTTATCATATCCATTGAACTTTAACTATGATGATTTGAAACTACTAAGCATCCCCACTGAGTAACTAACGAAACAAACAACGATCGATGACGCCTTGCCATCAGATCTAACGACGCACAATCCGTGTGAAGCTGAATGTACTCTACTTTGACACTAATTCCCTGATCAACCTCTGTCCAAGCTAGACTACGAATATGTGACAACCCGAAATTTCCATTCGGTCAAACCCTAAAAGTCAACCACTTCATATCATAAGTCAATGTCATTATTTCTTTTTTTAAGAAATAAAAAGTTCGTTTGATTATTTTAATATTATTTTTAAACGAACGGGTGAAAGAAAGTGTCGTCTCGGGTTTTGATTTTTGAAAACCGCAAACACTTCGCGTCTTAGAAATTGCCGACCAAACCTTTATGTTTGGGTTGAAAAATCACCCAAAAACCGTGAACTCATACCTATGTATGAGTTTACTCCCCAAAAAGCTAGTCATTTGTGTTTACTCCCCAAATGTCAAAAGAGTAAACTCCAAAATATCCTCTCAAGTATCATCCAAGTTTTTATTCTAGATCTTCAAACTAGTAAGTGTTCTAACCCTTTCAAGTTAGTATATCACTTAATCTAGTGATTGTACATCCTTTAATCCATTCATTTATGTGTTTTGACTAGTATTTCCAAAAACACCAAGAACACACATTAGTGTTCTTGGACTTAAAGTTCATTTCAAGCTTCCACAATGTAAGTACTTTTATCCTAGACTCATTTTAAGCTAGCTATACATGTTTATACCAAGGAAAAGTCCCAAGACCACTAAGAACAAGGTGTTCACGGTTTTTGGAGGCTCCTAAAACCGTAAACACCAAATATAGTGCCTTAGGGTGCTTTAGGGTGTCTAGATGCTTCACAATGCCTTACGGACTTGTGTAAATCCATCCTTGATGAGTGTATCACACAAAAAGCACCAAAATCATATATTTTTATTTGTTTACAGTTTGGGGACCTCCCAAAACCGTAAACACCTCAAATGTTGTGTAAATGTCCCATAAATGGCCCATGGTTGTTTCTTATGGCTAGAATCTAACCTAAACTAGTGCCATGTTTGAGCTAAGGACTTGAAAACCGCCAAATACCAAACTTAGGAGTTTAAGGTAGTAAACTCATGAGTTTAAGGTAGTAAACTCATGGAGAAATGGTCCTTAGACCGTAAACTCCATTTAGGAGTGTTTTGATGCCACACAACACTTTCTAAGGCTAAATCATGAAGTAAGAATGCTTGGAATATCTTAGAAGACTTCAAACCAACAAATGGTCATAAAGTGTAGAGTTTATGACCATAAACCCTTGAGTTTACTGTAGTAAACTCCTTGGGTGATGGTCATGAAAACCGTAAACTCCAAGGGAGTTTACCCTTGAACCCCAAACACTAGCTTTTCCCTACAACACTTAGATGCACTCCTTAGCACTTATACCACTTATACAAAGTGTTTGTCATGCCTTAGAGTGTCTTAACATTTTTTATTAGTTGTTTAAAGACTAATTGTGTATATACATATATCCTTTTATGTTATTAGGATCTTTGTGCGTGTCTAAGTCTTCACTTACCACCAAGCACTTATCCGACACTTCCTTCCGATCCACTTACTACAGGTGAGTTCATACCCCTTAATCAATGTTTTATCTATTTGTAAATGTTTTATGGGGGGATACAAGTAGAATCATACTACTTATTATATAAATCACATGTGATTAATAAGCAGCATTCATATGATTTACTACTCATAAGCCGTTTTACCAAACAGTTTCCTACAAATGATTTTTATAAGCATTTTATATGTTTAAAACTCCTTATTACACTATAAATTTTACTCTGTATGTTTTATTTCAAACTTATTTACAATTGTGATTCAAAAAAATGTTTCTTTATATTAAATTGTTTTATCAAACCCATGCCTTCAAACCGTTTTATAGATCGACATCAAGTCGATCTTTTCTTAGATAATAATTATGTTCAAAGGTTTTACAAAATTTATTTTATGCTTTTATATTATAAATTTCATGCCTCTATATGTATAGTTATATAAGTAATGTTTAAATGACTTAGGAAGGTTATCCACCTTGTTTCCTTTTCCTCGATTTGGATGTGGTCTGATAGGATATCGGGTACTCGTCCAAAGGTCGTTTAAATATTAGTTATATATCATGTGCACATATATAGTCATAAAAGGTCCTTCCAGTTCACCCAATGCCCTTGGGTAGCAAGGGTATACATCCATGTTCATACGTCCCAGTTAGATTACTAGTAAACTACCATATGGATAGTTTAGGAAGATACTAGAATCATTGCTAGAACACGATATCATACAATGAGTCAGTTCATTCATGAGTCAATACTTGCTAGATAGAGAGCACCTACATTACAACTAGAACATTACAGTACATTACTATACTTGCTAGGTAGAGAGCACGTACATTACATCTAGAACATTACAGTACATTACTATACTTGCTAGATAGAGAGCACGTACATTACAGCTAGAACATTACAGTACATTACTATACTTGCTAGGTAGAGAGCACGTACATTACAGCTAGAACAGTTCATTACATTACATATACATGAATACGTTAATTATTGTGATATGAATCGGAGCATGACTTGAATGTCATGGCCCGTGTTATAGCCAGAGTCTCTTGAAAGGAGTGCGTGAGTTTGCGTATAAATCTATACTGGATTGACTATCCTACACCTTGCTGCTAGCTACAGCCGGACCTGCAGGTCTGCGGGTGCCAAACGTCATTTCTTTTTACGACCATTCTTATGTCATTGTTACCAGTCAATAGTATGGTACAATTAATCACATGATACTTTAATATAAATCCGGTTTAAGATAGTTAGTACATTAGAAGTTCTTATAGCGCTACATTTTAGTACTACATTAATTTTCCCTGAACATATATTTAGTGATCTTTTCACTTCAACTTTAAATGTAAAAACTATATTTTGTTAATGATAGTTACACTTGGGAAAATTACATACTTTTACAAGAAACGAACGTTGAGAACAGTTAGGTCTTGGTAGAAGACTACATTGAGAACAGTTAGGTCTTGGTAGAAGACACCCTTATATAATAGTAGAAATCATAGGGATTTCTAGGGTTTTTCAAACGTTTACAATTGTTTTACAAACATTTTTACACTTACTGTTCACATACATTTTCCATACTTATAGTTCATATACATTTTCAATACTTACAATTCATTTCCATACAAATTCTTACATACAAATTAAAGACACTAAATACTTATGATCTCACCAGCTTCAAAGCTGATACTCGCTTTCAAAATTACTTGTATCCTCAGGGCATCATAGACAGGTACCGATGCAAGGTTTAGGGAAGATGGAGCTCGTTCAAGACTCATCTTTCATTTTGATTTATGCTTTAGTGTTTATTAAAATTTGTCAGAACACATTTGTATAATAATTGTGTTATTAATGCAATGGATGATGTTGTTGCTTGTTTACTACTTTTCATTGTTGTGATACTGTACATGACGTCCTCCGCCCCAGAACGTTTCCGTCGTTCATGGTTTTGGGGTGTGACAGATTGGTAGAGCATTGTTTATAGTGAATTAAGTATATCAACCCAAAAAAGATATACTAACTATAAATACATAAGGGATTAAAAATACTCTGACCAAGAGTTTATACTTTAAATATTAAAATATTTAATTAAGTATACGTGCCTGCATTCATACTAAAATCAGTGTCACTAGGATAGTACAAAAGAATTACAATTATTTGGGAACATAGGTGGTCTTAGAGACATATGGTCAAAACTGGGAAGATATAGCCTGATCACTTATATTACCCGGGGGTTGACTAGCATGTGCCTAAGTTTAATTGTGTGGTTGCAACAAGTCTAAAATCTTACCAACCCTACCACAATGAGAACAGTAGAACATAGCATTAAACTTAAAATACTATAGGAGTATTTGGTGTTACTATAAGTACTTTATACTTGAGAACTAAAACGAGATCTTCATTACGAAGTTGATAGTTGCTAAGTGGATACACTAAGGCTATATGTAATTAGGATGTTATAGACTTAGAATCTGTGAAAATTTTACTTCACCCCTATTTTGTGTGAATATGGAGTTAAGGTCACTTATTCGAAGGTCTATCCTGTTTAGATTACACATAACTGGTATGCACTTCACAAATAGCGATGTAACTAATGAAGGTTTTCTAAATAATTATCTAGATAGTTCGTCTAATAACTATTTTCTTACCCCAATTCTCGCATAGATAACATGGCTGGACTCCATCCCCACGGCAACCAGTATCTTCTGAACGAAGTCATAGCTGGTTGGTTTGGAGAAGAACCAAAGAATGATCCTATCCCTTTGAATGATCACCATGATGAAGACCTTTCGGACGATGCTAACTCCGAACCCGAGGTCGAGAACCTACCCCAAGCAGCTCCCTTTCCAATTCCTAACCCTCGTCCGACTTTTCATGGCCCGACCCCTGAGTGGGTGGAATGCTTGGAAACATGGAGCCAAGGACAAGATCAGCCCATGCCATTTAATGGCGACTGGAGCTTTTATGACCTAAGCAATGGGGGCTCAGCAGACAGAACCCTGCCAATCTTGGTCCGTAGAGTGGCCCGAAATGAGATTCAAGGCAGGACAACCCTACATCAGATTACCAAAGTTGTCGCCGATGCGAGAATGCATACCCTCCACACCATTCATCTAGAAGATGCTCGCGAGAGATCAGAGAGAAACCATGAAACCCTGCTGCAAGCACTGGCTGAATCACGAGCCGAAGTCATAGAGCTCCGAGTACCCCAAAGGGTGTACGAAAGACACCTACTTGATGTGGAACGTCATCTGGCTGAACTGAGAGTTCACCAGAGGGATGACTGTCTCCAGTAGTAGATGCTTTACTTTATTTTCCTTGTTAGAAAGTGATCTTTTTTCTGCCTATGCCTGAAGTGGCATTTTCTATGAAATTATCTTGTACCGTAAGTACTTTTGGTTAGGTCCTTATGCTGTCAAGAACTATCTTCTCTGGATATGATGTAAGAACTTTACAAGGTCATTTTCTCGAATCTTTACGTCGTGAATATCAAAGATTTTGACAGTCGGCTAACTTCTGTGTCACTCTTCATTCAAGTACTTTTATCATACTTTCATTGGAGTCTATCTAAATTCATGCTTTAGTCAAGTCATTGGACTATAGTAACTTTGCTCCAGAGACATCTCCAAGTCTTTTTAATGGTTGGATCATGTTATTCACCAACCAACGATACCTCGGCTTAAACGACAAACGTCTTGAGACCATTCTACGAACTTACTTCCATTCCATTACTAGGACTGCATCATAGGGATGTTGGTCAACCCTTCATGAACACACCTCCACTCAGTACTAGGACTGCATCATAAGGATGTAGGTCAAACCTCTGTGAACATACTTCCATTCCGTGCTAGGACTGCATCATAGGGATGTAGGTCAAACTTTCGAGAACATAGTCTTACTCTTTACTTGAACAAGCGAAGTACCTCTAAGGTCAACCGGAATCGCTCACAAAATCCTTATCTTTCGTGTTACAGAATCATGTCGTCATCCGGAAGCAATCAGTCGAACAACGAAACCTCTACCTTTCCTATGGACGCCGCTACCTTTCAAACCGCAGTTACAACTGCCGTGATGGCTGCTGTGACAGCTGTCCTTGCGGACCGTAGCGCTATCAGCACAATCAATGCTGAATATGGGATTGATGTTTCCAATCGTGTTATCCATCCAGGAAGTCGTCAAAAGGTAACAGTTACAGGCTCACAAAGCCAAAAAGCAGAGAACATGAAACGAAAGCGTCAAGCCCGGAAAGAACGCAAGAGATCCCAAAGGCTGGCTATGCAACAGCAACAAGTGGAAACACCTGCCATCCCCGTACTGAGCAGGCCATACAAGGGAAAGCTCCCAAAGTGTGATAAGTATAGTTTCCATCATCATGGGGCTTGCCATGAGATTCAATGTTGCAATTGCCTAAAATTGGGGCACCATGCTCGTAGCTGTGGAGCACCGGCACGACCCATCACTCAAGTCCCTTTCATCGGGACCAACCCTACTCACGAGAGTAGTGATAAAGCCGAACGCTTTAGGAAGAAATTTCCAAAGTGGAGTAATGAGGAAGGCACTCGTGTACACATAACACTGGCTAAACACTTCACTTCCACCACCAATGTTGGTGTTGTCCAGATATGTCACCAATGCGGTGAAATTGGACACTTTAAGAAAGATTGCCCGATAGCGAAGAACTCGGGTGTAGATGGGAAGATTCTCAGGATCACGGCTGCAGGAGAAACTACGTCGGACCCCTCGTTAATGTAATTTAGGTGTTTTGTTGTAACAGACTTATAAACTATCCAAAACTAGTGCAACTAGAGTCTTACCTTTTGCGAGATCCTGTCTGTATAAGGATGCTCGTGCTGTGTATACTTGTCTTTTGTAGTATAACTAATTCGCGGCAATGGTCTTGTTGTAAGTCTAAAGTATTGTAACTCTGTTGATGGTTGCACGGTTGTGTTTTGTCTGTAAAACGTCTTATGTTCAAATCTAATGTTTTTTAAGTTTCAGTATGATTCCGACATTATCATACGACTCGATTCAATTTGATCTTCACGAAAACAGCTTCATACGTACATCTCTTTCTTCTAGATCGCTTTTCCAGCGAAGCCGTCATATCAGAACACCGAAGTACTCATGCCAAGAGTACCTCTTAGTTATTTTCTTTCCGAAGAAATCCCCGAAGTACCACTCGTGCAGTACGTCAAGTTTAATCCATCGATTCATACGGTTGATCTATCACTGCGGAATGTATACATAAGAGTGATATATAATCAAGGTTCTACAGGTTTAGAATTGATGATTCCGCTTTAACTTCTTTTTCCTCGAAAGGATGTGAGCTTAAAGAAGAATCAGTTATTCGACTACCTTTTCAATCTTAATTATATATGACTCGTATACACGAGATTGTGATTGTGAAAACATGTATGAATTCTAATATGAACTTCAGGACGGAGAACTGCCTAAGCCTACGAGTAATCGCATCATCATGAGAACAAACTTAGAACCCAGTACGACTCCTGTAAACCGATCGCCCTACAGTCTAAACACCTACAGAGATACAAGAACAACCCGGACAACTTAGCAAACTACACAGAAAGAGAATTAGAAGGCTAGGCTTCTCACCCTGGAGAACCCCAGTCTTATTCTTCCAGAGATCGACGGATTGCATCGTATGTACCTCGGGTATCGAGGACTCCGTCAAGATTTTTCATTAGAAATCGTCATCTCTGCCTCGCATAGATGAAATGGTTGAGAAAATGCAAGGAAAGAATTGCTTTCAGAAATGGATCTGAGATCCGAATATCACCAGTTCGAGTGTTAGGGAAGGAGGTTCGGAAGACTACCTTCCGAACTCGATGCGGACACTTCGAGTCCGTAGTGATACCCCTTCGGATAGGACCATTACGCTCATAGTTTTCATGAGCTAAATGAGTAGGGTATGTCTTTCTTACTTGTATCAGTTCTTCATTTCTCCATGTAATGACTTACTTATCTAACCTCATAGTAAGAAGAAACCCATGGGAACATTTCCTTCAGAGGAACTTTTCGCGAAGTTCTCTAGGCACGAGTTTTGAAATTGAAGAGTCAAATTTCTATGACACACTGTTAGTGACGCCGACAAACATTCACCAAATTCTAGGTCTTACAGACCTACTATCATAGTCCATCCAGAACCCCTCGCAAATCACAAGAAACCCGTACGACCTTGACCCAGCAAGGAGTGGCCCTTGATTGGGAAGTTAAACAAGAAAAGGAAACCTTGGAGATTCCAAGTGAGAGACCAAGTTCTTTAGGAAGTCTCACTCTGGGAATGGCTTAATACGCTTCATATCGCGTGGAAATCTAAATCCAAGATAGGTAGCACCTCCGAGATTCTTACCAGAATCGGTCCTGTATCTCGCAGACTAGACATACTCCGCGAACTCAATAGCATACATTCTACTCTTAGCGTCTCGATCGTGAAACCGTACCTTTCTGTTAGTACTTTGTAAGTCCACTCGTTGAGATCCTCGCCTTCGTATTAGAACCGTAGTGACCCTTAACTGAGAGGTCAAGCGGACAAAGCAACGTAGTCTCCCGTTAGTGAAGGTTCGTTGGGAGACCAACCGAGGACCCGAATTCACTTAGGAGCGCTAGTACCAATTGATTAGGAAGTTTCCTCCTCACGACTCGATCATTCGTACCTACTTCCTTGCCTAAATTCTAATTTCGGGACGAAATTCCCTTTAACAGGAATATGATGTGACAACCCAAAATTTCCATTCGGTCAAACCCTAAAAGCCAACCACTTCGTATTATAAGTAAATGTCATTATTTCTTTTTTTAAGAAATAAAAAGTTCGTTTGATTATTTTAATATTATTTTTAAACGAACGGGTGAAAGAAAGTGTCGTCTCGGGTTTTGATTTTTGAAAACCGCAAACACTTCGCGTCTTAGAAATTACCGACCAAACCTTTATGTTTGGGTTGAAAAATCACCCAAAAACCGTGAACTCATGCCTATGTATGAGTTTACTCCCCAAAAAGCTAGTCATTTGTGTTTACTCCCCAAATGTCAAAAGAGTAAACTCCAAAATATCCTCTCAAGTATCATCCAAGATTTTATTCTAGATCTTCAAACTAGTAAGTGTTCTAACCATTTCAAGTTAGTATATCACTTAATCTAGTTGTTGTACACCCTTTAATCCATTCATTTATGTGTTTTGACTATTTTTTCCAAAAACACCAAGAACACACACTAGTGTTCTTGAACTTAAAGTTCATTTCAAGCTTCCACAATGTAAGTACTTCTATCCTAGAGTCATTTTAAGCTAGATATACATGTTTATACAAAGGAAAAGTCCCAAGAACACCAAGAACAAGCTGTTCACGGTTTTGGGAGGCTCCCAAAACCGTAAACACCAAATATAGTGCCTTAGGGTGCTTTAGGGTGTCTAGATGCTTCACAATGCCTTAGGGACTTGTCTAGATCCATCCTTGAAGAGTGTATCACACAAAAAGCACCAAAATCATATATTTTTATGTGTTTACGGTTTGGGGATCTCCCAAAACTGTAAACACCTCAAATATTGTGTAAATGTCCCATAAATGGTCCATGGTTGTTTCTTATGGCTAGAATCTAACCTAGACTAGTGCCATGTTTGAGCTAAGGACTTGAAAACCGCCAAATACCAAACTTAGGAGTTTAAGGTAGTAAACTCATGAGTTTAAGGTAGTAAACTCATGGTGAAATGGTCCTTAGACCGTAAACTCCATTTAGGAGTGTTTTGATGCCACACAACACTTCCTAAGGCTAAATCATGAAGTAGGAATGCTTGGAATATCTTAGAAGACTTCAAACCAACAAATGGTCATAAAGTGTAGAGTTTACGAACGTAAACCCTTGAGTTTACTGCCGTAAACTCCTTGGGTAATGGTCATGAAAACCGTAAACTCCAAGGGAGTTTACCCTTGAACCCCAAACACACTAGCTTTTACCTACAACACTTAGATGCACTCCTTAGCACTTATAACACTTATACAAAGTGTTTGTCATACCTTAGAGTGTCTTAACTTTGTTTATTAGTTGTTTAAAGACTAATTGTGTACATATATATATATATATATATATATATATATATATATATATATATATATATATATATATATATATATATATATATATATCCTTATATGTTATTAGGATCTTTGTGCGTGTCTAAGTCTTCACTTGACACCAAGCACTTATCCGGCACTTCCTTCCGATCCACTTACTACAGGTGAGTTCATACCCCTTAATCAATGTTTTATCTATTTGTAAATGTTTTATGGGGGGATACAAGTAGAATCATGCTACTTATTATATAAATCACATGTGATTAATAAGCAGCATTCATATGATTTATTACTCATTAGCCGTTTTACCAAACAGTTTCCTTCAAATGATTTTTATAAACATTTTATATGTTTAAAACTCCTTATTACACTATAAATTTTACTCTGTTTGTTTTATTTCAAACTTATTTACAATTGTGATTCAAAAAAATGTTTCTTTATACTAAATTGTTTTATCAAACCCATGCCTTCAAACCGTTTTATAGATCGACATCAAGTCGATCTTTTCTTAGATAATAATTATGTTCAAAGGTTTTACAAAATTTATTTTATGCTTTTATATTATAAATTTCATGCCTCTATATGTATAGTTATATAAGTAATGTTTAAAAGACTTAGGAAGGTTATCCACCTTGTTTCCTTTTCCTCGATTTGGATGTGGTCTGATAGGATATCGGGTACTCGTCCGAAGGTCGTTTAAATATTAGTTATATATCATGTGTACATATATAGTCATAAAAGGTCCTTCCAGTTCACCCAATGCCCTTGGGTAGCAAGGGTATACATCCATGTTCATACGTCCCAGTTAGATTACTAGTAAACTACCATATGGGTAGTTTAGGAAGATACTAGAATCATTGCTAGAACGCGATATCATACAATGAGTCAGTTCATTCATGAGTCAATACTTGCTAGATAGAGAGCACCTACATTACAACTAGAACATTACAGTACATTACTATACTTGCTAGGTAGAGATCACGTACATTACATCTAGAACATTACAGTACATTACTATACTTGCTAGATAGAGAGCACGTACATTACAGCTAGAACATTACAGTACATTATTATACTTGCTAGATAGAGAGCACGTACATTACAGCTAGAACAGTTCATTACATTACATATACATGAATACGTTAATTATTGTGATATGAATCGGAGCATGACTTGAATGTCATGGCTCGTGTTGTAGCCAGAGTCTCTTGAAGGCAGAGCGTGAGTTTGCGTATAGATCTATAATGGATTGACTATCCTACACCTTGCTGCTAGCTACAGCCGGACCTGCAGGTCTGCGGGTGCCAAACGTCATTTCTTTTTACGACCATTCTTATGTCGTTGTCACCAGTCAATAGTATGGTACAATTAATCACATTATGCTTTAATATAAATCCGGTTTAAGGTAGTTAGTACAGCAGTAGTTCTTATAGCGCTACATTTTAGTACTACATTAATTTTCCCTTTATATATATTTAGTGATCTTTTCACTTAAACTTTAAATGTAAAAACTATATTTTGTTAATGATAGTTACACTTGGGAAAATTACATACTTTTACAAGAAACGAACGTTGAGAACAGTTAGGTCTTGGTAAAAGACTACATTGAGAACAGTTAGGTCTTGGTAGAAGACTACATTGAGAACAGTTAGGTCTTGGTAGAAGACACCCTTATATAATAGTAGAAATCATAGGGATTTCTAGGGTTTTTCAAACGTTTACAATTGTTTTACAAACATTTTTACACTTACCGTTCACATACATTTTCCATACTTATAGTTCATATACATTTTCAATACTTACAATTCATTTCCATACAAATTCTTACATACAAATTAAAGACACTAAATACTTATGATCTCACCAGCTTCAAAGCTGATACTCGCTTTCAAAATTACTTGTATCCTCAGGTCATCATAGACAGGTACCGATGCAAGGTTTAGGGAAGATGGAGCTCGTTCAAGAGTCATCTTTCATTTTGATTTATGCTTTAGTGTTTATCAAAATTTGTCAGAACACACTTGTATAATAATTATATTATTAATGCAATGGATGATGTTGTTGCTTGTTTACTACTTTTCATT
Source organism: Lactuca serriola (assembly GCF_051521515.1). Taxonomy (NCBI): domain Eukaryota; kingdom Viridiplantae; phylum Streptophyta; class Magnoliopsida; order Asterales; family Asteraceae; genus Lactuca; species Lactuca serriola. Next base: position 332,432,117 of record NC_136411.1, read on the forward strand.
GTTGTTATACTGTACATGACGTCCTCTGCCCCAGAACGTTTCCGCCGTTCATGGTTTTGGGGTGTGACAGAATAGAAATCCCTAGCACGAGCTGGCAATTTTCTCAGCAACTGATACTCGACCTGGGTGATGCCAACTGCTCCTTATCTATTCATTGGTACACTCTAAAATAAACCAATAGCTGCAATGAGCTCCTTGACCAACCACTTCCTGCTAAGGACAACTCATGTTTCTCCTGAACACATGCATTCGATCTCCACCTAATATATACCCCTATCTTGACCAAATCCTGAACCAAGATCCCACGTACTCGCACCGCATATCCCCATGAACCATTCTCTCAATATCACAAACCCAAACAAATCGATGATAATGCAAGCATAATACGCAGGTCTCCCCCACTTAGGGTTCGAACTACCACCTACTGGTCTTAAAACCAAACCATAACTCAAACCGGCTCAACCAGGTACAACCTGTCCCTAACTCTTGGAATTCACAACACACTCAGAACGATATCTCGATAAGGACCAATCAAATCCTAGGAGAATCTGGATTTCAGCTGAATACCTCTGAAATTTTCCAATCGTAACCACTTAGCATTAAGTATTTCATGCAACTGCATATGCAGGTACCAAGTTACGATCCAAAACATACACTCTTTGCCTGTAATCCCGATCGGCAATATGGTACCTAACTTCCTATATACAAAGAACACGGACCCTTGATCGCATCAGAAAGCATCCATATCACCTCAATCCTCTTGCGCACTCCCACGTTGTCATACTATAGCCGAACATCGCGACCAATTGGTCCCATGTTGGCTTTACATCCCAACTCTAAAAGTCACAAGCCTGCTCACTCCTTCTCCGAACTCGAAAAACTAAAAGGACATAATCTCTGCTAGAAATAGAGACAATCAAATCCAACAATAAGCCATTCACTTCCAACTATAGTCCCCAAGCCCATTAGAACAATCGTTCCATCTTGAGTTCCACGGCTCGAATGAACGCCCTCAAGTGAACTCTCGAGACCTCATGACCAACAAGCTCATCTTGGTCTGCACCATTCAACCCAAACCGATATCACTATTAGGGCCCAAAACAATTACCAGATCCATCCTCATGCCTGAGTAACCATAACCACATGATCGACAAATATGTAACTATTGTCACGAATCATGGTATCAAACCATTCTATCATCCTCGACAAACCCTTAGAATCCCCAAGAATCTCCTCAATTCGAGTATGGATCATGTGCTTCCAGTAGTACGTGCCCAATACTACCTTCCACACCTATCTATACTTTCCTCAAGGATCATATCGGGTCCTCTAAGTGACTACTCCTATCCGCATCCGCCTTATCCATTCTTATACACCCGTTCTCTAACAAATACCCAGCGCTAAACAACATAGGACAACCCACTACAACACATCCTAGGCTATCCTAGGTTCCCGACCTCACCCTGCCATCAACTACTGAAGAACTCCCAATAATGTCAATTAACTACTTTATGAATACAATCACATGCATCAATGCTTATATAATCCTTCGAGTGAAAGAATCATCCCTACAACAGTTAGACTCAAACGAGAGCTGCGTAGTAGGGACAAATCCATCACCCTGAGATTAGTTAACTTGTGCCACATGCAAATTAAAATATTCACATAGTAGTTAACTCACATCATCATGAGTCCCAGAAAGCATAAAGCAAGCAACATTTGTGTAGTAACACTCCAAGTCCAAGACAAACAGAGGACATTTCAATCTCACTTGCTACCAAGAAAGATTTCAAATCTAGCATAACATCCGATTCTTCTTAGGCTACAAGGCATTACATATTAGGCCAATCCACGAACCAAACATTTCCGCAACTGAGAGACGTGAAACGGGCTATGGATCTAACTAAACAACTTGGGAAGATCTAATCGACAAGCAACCCGACCCACCCAAGCCAAAACCTTAAAAAGAACTGGGGCAACCACCACACTACTCCCTACCATCGACTGTATAAGGAACTCTCCCTAACATCCTGTAGCTATCTCATGAATACAATTACATATCTCCGACACCCAATAATCCTTCGAATGAAAGGTCTCACACTACAACAGTTGGACTCAAACAAGAGCTGCGCAATAAAGTTAAAACCTAACCTTCAAAAATTATCTAGTCTCAACAATATGTAACTTAAGATACTCGCTTACTAGTTAGATGATGTTAATGGAAACTCCTAAAAGCAGAAAGCAAGCAACATTCGAGTTCGAGTAATCAGAACAAGCATAACCTAAACATGCCATCCTATCACTGACTGATCAGTACTAACATGCAAGTCTATAAGCTCGTACTGTAGGAATATAATGGCATCTATCCTAGCATTCTATCATGCAATCCTGAGCAGATCCTAAGCCCTATTTTAGCATGCGATTTACAGATTCGCAATTCAAAGCATATCATAAACATGTATGGGCATTTTGGGAAAACTCACTTGAAATCGGTCGATTGCATGTACCACACCTCTTTTCTTTTATTAGAAAACTCTTTTTATAAAACATTTCTTTTGGAAAAATCTACCAAATCCTCAGTTTGAGTTCAAACACACCTGAGAGTATGTCTGAATCCCTCAAACCTAGGCTCTGATAGCCACTTGTAACGTCCCAAAATTTAAGACTAAAATTTTCAATTTTAAATTAATAAAAACCATTATCCAAAACAATATCATGAAAACCATATTGAATCAGAGTATATCAATAAGCATCCAAGTACATCAGAGTCATGGAATATGCAGAACAAGGTGGTGTGTGTAATGCAGTCATCCCGAGCTCTTCCCTTTCGAAATAGAAGTACCTGAAAACATAAACAGAAAACCGTAAGCACTAAGATTAGTGAGCTCCCCAACATACCATATACCATACATATAAACCATATAATAGGCCCCGCCCGGTATCGGAACACATCCGACATAGGACCCTGCCCGACATCGGACGCCGCTCGGTATATAGATCTGTCAGTCATCGGGCCCCGCTCGGTATACATATAAACATATAAACATATCAACACATAACACATGTAATAATCACAAAGATAAATAACATACAGAATGGTCATCGGGCCCCACCTAGTAAACATATAAACACATAACCTATGCAAGAGTTATGCAGACATCTTGCATCTGCACATAATAAACCATGGGTCGACATTGGTGCCTACGACCCACTAATCATAGTGATGAAACTCACCTCGCCCACAAAATCCACAACTAACAGATCACACAACCAATGAACAAGTGTCATACACTTCCTAACAAACTATACAAGGTAAAACCTTAGTCCATCTTCTGAAACTAGCAATTTGACCAAAATTCAACTCCGCTAAAAGTCAACAATCAACATTTTCATCAGTTGACACTCATATGATGACTAGTCCTTGGTCACATTGTGAGAACACACTCGGACATATTCCAACTCAACTCGCTTCAACTTAGGCAACTCGGTCCCAGATGAACCACTCAATAGACCTCAAGACTTGGACCTTCCTTCATCATGTCGTGAGCTCAGTCAGTCGAAACAATCGCGTAAAAATCACTCTCACATTGTGACACTCCCTGTGTCACGTCGTGAGCCATATCTGATGCTAAATCCTAATGTCTTAAGTCCTTAATCCATTAATTCATCAATTACAACTTTCCAAAGGGCTTTCATACTTCAAAAGCAACATAAAAATATTTGCTTTATGGACATGCATTTCCAATGCATGTCTTGAACTTGATTAGGTCAAAATGGTGAAAATGAGATCCAAATCTTATTCACGGGAAAAAACTCAACCAAACCATAGATCTAGCACACCAAACCTTAAAGGGACCTCATGGATCCATAAAGTTGCCAACTTCATGGAATCCAACCACTTAAACCACCTCCAACATGAAGAAAAATGCATAAAAGTCTAGGTCTTAGAAGAATAACACATAAAGGTTGGATCTTGAGGACTTACCATGGTCCAAGGTATGATCTTTAAGCTGGTGAAGGAACTTGCTTGTTGGATTTAAGCAGCAAGAACATCTTCTTCTTCTTCAAAGCACAAAATATTCATAAATGGACCGAAGAGGAGATGTGAGGCTCAAAATGGTGAATGGGGGCTAGGGTTTCTCTCAATATGATCTAGATATGATGGAGGCTAATAAAATTCCCCAAAAAACACGGAACCAACCTTTATATATATTGAAAACCCTAAAAATTTGTGGGCTTGGACTGCACATGTCTCATGTCGTAAGCCCTTAATTCTCATATAGTGAGCACAATTTAAATCAGCAGTTCCATTTAATCTCTTCTCACGGTCGTGAGCTCCAACTGCTGATGTCATGAGATCAGTTTTCCCCAAAATCATTTCCAACTTCGAACAACCATAACTTCTTTGTTTAAACTCTGATTTCGACGATATTTATATCCACGGAAAGATAATGAGAAACTCTACACTTATATCAACTCCCCCTTTCCATAAAACTTTCTGAACTAAAATCTAAAATTCGTAAAAGGTCTGAACTGCCATTTTACCGATATATCCTTGGTCTTCGAAACACAAAACGACGTCGTAAATCATCTAAACTACATTATCTACACTAAAAGGGGGGGGGGGGTCTAGGCCTCTTTCCGAAAGGCCCTAAGTCATACGATAACCGATCATCGAGTCACCGCCCCAAATTATGAAATGATTCGGAACAGGGTGTTACAATATCATTTGCAATAGACATGATCTAGATCATGTAGTTAGTGGGGTAAGTTGGTTTATTTGTAATCTAGGAGACATTCATTAGGAAACGTTCAAATAGATCATACGATATTTGAAAGGAATGCCAATTGTTTCTTTAGTTCATGCTGTTGTCACATATAGTGATGATTTAGTTGGATATGCAAAACCGGATCATAATGCTGACTTGACGAAGATACGATAAATTACTTATGATATCTTTATCGTATTTGTATGTGCTATTAGCTGGAAGGAAACATTACAACTAAAAGTTCCTTTGTCTACAAATGAGACATAATACATATCAATGAACGAAGGGATAAAAGAATGTATATGGCTATACAGTCTTGTTCAGAGTCTTGGGTTGAAAGTGCATAAGCTTACTTTGTATCATGATAGTTAATGCATCGAGGATAACAATGAATAACATGTCATAAATTATTTTTATAAATATCTTGGTTATTTTATGTGAAATATGTTTATTTTAGTAAATATCTTGGTTTTTTTATTCGAAAATATGTTTTTTAGTTTTTAAGCAAAATCTCGTAAGCATAACCACTTAAATGTTTTTTTTATTTTAATATAAACCAATAAATTGTAACACCCATTTTCACTTAGAAAAGTTAATAAATGTAAATACTTGTTTATAAAAATGACAGTGAATATATAAATTTTTTTGTCTAAAATGATCAACATGAAAGTTTTAGTAGTCGTCAAGACGAACACGTGGATATGAAGAACGTTGAAAATGGAATTTGTATAAAGGTTTTATGATTTTTTATAAGTTTTGAGGAAAATAATAATAAATATAATGATATTAAGAAAATAGTATGTGACCACTCTTTCATTCATATGTTTTTTATTAATATTTTAACATATTTTTAACATATAAGAATCTTTTTTTTTAACACAAATCTTTTAAAAAGAATGTTTTTATATAGAGAAAAGAAGGTTTTTTGTATGAATGTTTTTTTGTATAAATATGATTTTATAAAGCAAAAAAACATATTTTAAACTAAATTTTGAAAAAAAATGTGAAATACTAAATTTAGGACGAATTCGTATAATGTGGACCAAAAGTGTAAATTCTGGATCAAACTTTTAATAAAATTTAAAATCTAGACTAAAAATATAATTTTTAAAAGTGAATTACCTGTTAACAAGGTAAAAATGGTCAAAGTGAATAAAATCCCGGTATTTAATTAAATACCATTCCTAGTATTCAAGACTTACTCAGAAAAAATAATAATATAGAGACTTAATTGAATATAGGCTCAAAATGTAGGAACTTTGTTTGAGTTTCCCAAAAAGTTATGAAAAAGTATTGAAGTATATAAAGTATTTTAAAAATACCATTAAACTAAAAAGACTTTGAAGGGGTAACAAAGTATCACTTTTGTTTTTAAAATACCATTTTGATCGGGAGAAAACTTATTGCAGATCATAATGGCACTTAAAATAAAGTTAAAGTTGATTATCATTTGATGACGTTTTTTTAGTTTAACGGTATTTTTAAGACATTTTAGATAGTTACTTACCCTATTATCACATTAAACCTAGATTTTTATATGTTTTATAAAAATAAATTATGAATAACTTACTCAAATAGATTACATTTTTGCAAAAACTTGTTCTTAAATTTTTAAATTTCTTTTCCATCTACTTCATTGTCTATAAAAGTACCTTATCTAATTTGTCATTTATAAAGACAAACTGTATTTGTCAAATGAATAGAATGATATGGGTTTCTATAAATTATATTCATTTTTTATTCTGTGTATTTATTAAACCAACTATTAAACTATAATGAAATCTAATACGTAAATAAAAATTAGGATTTACATTCAATATTTTAGGTATATAATACATAAAACATATAAGAGATAAATGGTTCAAATTTACTAAGTTGTTAAATTAATCTATACAAAACCTTACATATCCAAGTCATAGCTTTTAAATGAGTTTGCAAATAGTAGTAAAATACTTTAAAAAAATTACAATTGAATAAGTCTTACAAAGTCTCGATTCAAATTTTAATCATGTTTTTTACCATGTATATGTGACTATTTATTAACGAACTTCAATCAAACTTGATTTTTGCTTGAACGGCTACCAGTAAATCTACATCTTATTGTCAAACAGGATATAAATTACCCCTTAGCTGAAGTGTTGATTTTTGCGCTTTAATATCACAATTGTTTTGGAAAATGCAGCTCCTCTAGTGATATATTTTTTTTATTTAATTAAATTTGTTTTAGTTTTGATAGATATATGTATGCTATTTGAGCTATCAAATCAAGTTCGCATCTTCATAAGAAATCGAGCTTAGGTTAACATATTAACTGTGTAATTGTGACTTTACATATGATGGGAGATGGTATCACGTGAGATGGAGTCTGATTTTTGATTTTGTGAACCATGCATGGACCTCATGAAATCTATGCTTTTGGCTGCTACCTACAAAACAATAAAACATACCCAGGAACAATCACATGCTACCTTATTTGTTTGTTGCAGTTGTGTACCTTATTGGGCTAAACTATTATGTAATGGGCCTATTTTCTATAATTTGACTCTTGTTGGATTGTCATATTATGTTGCATATCAATTATCAAAAGCGGTTGGTTATATTTCGGCAAATTATGTTGTTTAGTATGACTATTGATCATTATAGAAATTTTGGAGACTAATGAGTCATGATTTTGAAAATAATGAATTGTATTATGACGAAACATATGTTGTTATGTCAACATGACACAAAAGGTATGAAAACGTTTACTTATACTCTTATTATAACATAAAAAAAGGTGATGTTTGGTTCGCAAAATGTTTTTGAAGGATTAGAATTTGTTAAGGAACTGGAATCTATCAAGAATTGCAATCAAATTTCATATTTTGTTTGGTTGACAGAAATGAAATTTGAATCCAATTCCATATTATGTTTGCTTGGTAGAAAATGGAACTGACATAATAAAAAATGACAAAATTGCCATTTTTTCATATTTTTACCTTGTTTTATAACTTATATGTAAAAATATATTATATAAATTATAGAATTAGTAAATAATGGTGATGGTGGAAGTGATGTTGATGGTGACAAGAGTGGTGATGATGGCGGCAGAGGTGATGGTGGGTAGTAGCGGAGGTGATGACGGTGGTGGCGGTAGTAATTATGACTGTGATGGTGATAGTGGCGGTCATGAGTAGTGGCGCAGGTGGTGGGTGGTGTAATAGTGGAGGTGGCAACATTGGTAGTAACAGTGGTGGTGATGAAGGTGGTGGTGAAGGTGTTGGTAGTGGTGACAGCGACGGTGTTGGTGGTGGTGGCGGAGGTAATGACAGTAATGGTGGCAATGATGGTATGGTCGCGGTGGCGAGTGGTAGTGGAGGTGGAAGGTAGTGTGGTGGTATAGGTGGTGACGATGGTGGTGGTGGGGTAGTTGTACTAGTGGTAGGTAGTGGTAGAGGTGATGTGTAACGGGTAGTGATGACAGTGATGTATGGTGGTGGAAGTGGTGGTGGTTGTGGCAGAGGTGGTGATAGCGATCGTGGGTAACGGTGGTAGTGGTCGTTGGTGGTGGAGGTGACGGTGCTAGTGGGTGTAGGGTGGTGATAGCAGAGGTACTGGTGGTTGTGATGGTGGGTGGCGGTGGAGGTACTGGTAGTGGTGGTGTGTAGCGGTGGTGGGTCGTGGTGGTGGTGGCGACAAAGGGGTTTCATATGTAGTGTTAAAAGTAAAATGAGTAATATGGTAACATTCAACAATCTCACTTGAAATGAATTTTAATTAAGTTTTTGGATGGAATTTATTTTCCATCATTTGAAGGAAATTTGACTCATTTAGGAATCTAATTCATTTTGAAAGCTTGAACCAAACAAAGGAAAGTAATGGAATTAGATTCCAATTCCTTCTAATTGCAGTGGATTCCACTTGAATAGTTTTACTTTGGTTTTTTTTTTTCCATAAATAGTTATACAAAAAAAATATAATTATTTAGGCAATAAATGAAGAAGCAGTGACATATAAATGAATGATGTAAACGAAAAACACTTTAAATATAAAGCCTCTTAAAATTGAATAAAAGTGCAAACACTAACATATAAGTGAATGATGTAAATAAAAAACACATAAAAACAACATTAAATAATTATATTGGACGATTTATAGTTATCCAGTTTATTATTTTAATTTGTTTATTCGAAAAGAACGTAAAAACATGATTATATAATGTAAACATCATTAAATAGTCCATATTAATTCTATTAAAATAAAGATCAATTAAAATATTATATATATATATATATATATATATATATATATATATATATATATATATATATATATATATATATAAGAATAAGAGAAAGGAAAGAAAGGGTAATTTGGTATTTTTATATGGAGCAAGGACCTAGAATGCAATATTCACAAACCACATGGATGTAACCTACCAAATTTTAAACATAGGGACCAAAACTACAAATTCGACCAAACCACAGGGATCATTTCTGTAATTTACTCTGGATTATACATACCACACATATGCTAACCCCCCGTAATTGTAAAGTAAGGGCTAGGCGTATGTTTAAACTTTACCAAAACTAAGGAAATGAAGATATATGACACCCTTTAATGATGTCAACATACAAATAGTCGAATAGAATGTGAAAGAATTGAACGTTTCAAGTGGCTACTTTGTAATGAACGAAGTGAATGTCGATATCAATATGTTTGTTATACTGATGTTGAACCAGTTAGTTGAAATACGGAAGACGTTTCCATTTTTACAACAGATAGTGGTGCCTTACATATGCTAAACCCCCACAATTGTAACGAGAGGACTAGGCATACGTTTTATCACACCCCAAAACCGAGAACGGCGAAATACGTTCTGGGGTGGAGGACGTCATGTACAGTATCACAACAATGCATAATAGTAAAGACAAGCAACAACATCCATTGCATTAATATAATAATTGTAATACAAGCATGTTTTGTACAGTTTGTTAGACACCAAAAGTATAATCAAAATAAAGAGGAGTCTTGTGTGTGCTCCATCTTCTCAAAAGCTGCATCTTTACCTGTCTACTGAGGACCTGAGAATACAAGTTATTTTGAAAACGAGTATCAGCGTAAAGCTGGTGAGTTCATAAGTATTTAGTGTCATTGCTTGTATAAAAGTGTTTACAATCATGTAATATAAAAGCTGTTATCAAAGTTTGAAAATAGTATGATCCTTAGAAAATCCTATATTTCCCAGTAAAAGTAGTCTTCTACCAAGACTTGGTTATTTGTAAGTTTGATCCTTTGAGAGTGTAAAAGTTTTCCCAATAAGACTATTAATTATAAAAATATAGTTTTAGACTTCATTCATGTAAAGTAAATGGGAAAAATAATGTTTTACTCCAACAGTGTCACTGCCGGCTGAATGAAATAAAAATGCAGACTCCAGGTAGTATTAAATGCACAATACACCTCGGGGAGTATGTTTTGCCTTTAATTCTTAATGTGTTAATTAAAGGTCTGAATGTGAACTCGTATGTAACCATGCTGATTGACGATCGACTAACTGATGACCCTACAGGTCACACGTAGTATGGTGACATTTTGTCACCCCTGGGATGTGGGAGTGTCTGTCCCGTATAGATCTATACACATAATGCCCGCTCTCCCTCCAGGAGACTCTGGTTACACAATGATGGCACAGTGAAGTGTCGTATCGAGGAATAGTATGTCACATTCTGTTTTAGTGTATTCTCTTGTATTATAGTATAATGTACTTTTGGTATAGTGTATTGAGTGTTCTCTTGTATGGTATATGGTATTCTCTTTGTATAGTATTTAACATGTATAGACTCATAACAGTACTAACTATAGTGAGTGTCATGGTAATAGTAGTAACGAGCGGTATGCCTTAACTATACCTATTATAGTTAAATAGAGGTGTTAGATGCATGCCTTTGATACACAAAGGTATTGAACTGAAGTGAAGACTTTTATATCCAACACAAGTATATATAATATATAACTAAGAATTCAACGACAGTTGGACAGATAACAAGATACCCTAAGTCCACAATCAAACAAGAACAGGAAGTAAGGTGAGCTATCAGTCCTAAGTATAGAAAATCCTTTTCGATTGTAAGTTATAAATCACATGTGATTAAATCTATAAATTGTTGGATTCAACTTGTATTCCCCCCCCATAAAAGCATTTAAAAACATTTAAAAGGTCACTTAAGGGGTATGAACTCACCTGCAGTGAGTGGACTGGATGGAAGTGTCGGGTAGGATGCTAGGTGTCAAGTGAGGATTTGGACACACACACGGATCCTATGTAACATGTAGTGATACATAAATGTATCTAATTAGTTATTTAATCACTAATTAAGTAAGTAAACACACTCTAATGCATGAAAACACTTTGTTTCAAGTGCTAGGAGTGCTAAGGGTTGAATTTAAGGGGCTGTTTGGCAGGATCTGGATTTTTAAGATCTTAATTTTTAAGAGATCTGAATTTCTAAGAGGGTCTGAATTTTTAAGATCTGAATTTTTAACATGCCGTTTGGTTGAATCCTCTGAATTGTTGTGCAAAATAATAAAAATGACAAATATACCCTTTTTTTATTATCTATTGCTAAATTCAATATTTCTGGTTTAAAAAATAACCAAAACGGCTCCTTGATTATTACAAAAAAAGTTTAAACAACATAGAAAATGTAAACCAAACATAAAACAAAGTTACACAATGATCAAAATCAAACATAAATACAGTAATTTCAGGTTTAACTAAACAAAAATCGTGACAAAATATAAGCTGCTAAATGTACTAGCTGCACTTGAGTTGATTTCTTGGGATGAAAGTGTGATGGCACCCCTTTCCATTTTGTCCAACAACTGCACATGCCTTTCCATCAATTTCAACTTGTTGTTTAGTGGTTGAATATGCAATTAGGATTTGACAAATCACGTGAGTATTTTAACAGCTTTTGGAAAGAAAATTGAAATACTAAAGGAGGAGCAAAATGTTACATAATCACTTCATAGTTTCCAAATTCCTTCAAGAGTTGCAAAAAATCAAAAAATTGAAGTAAAGACAAAAAAATACGAAAATTTGAAGTTAAATCTATTAGAAAATTCATTAACCCAATTTTAAGGTCTGATTTCACATCCTCATAGTTATCTTCAGTAGATTCTTCATCTCAATTAAGCAGTAAAGTCGTTAACAGAGATAGCTAGGTAAGAAATTTTACGAACATTAGGGCAAAGCATATGATTTCAAGAAAAGAATCTGATTTCTACCAACATCATAAATATTCCAATGAAAATAATCGAGTTTTAGGGAAAGAAAACAGTTACTTGTGTTGTTGACGAGAGACCTATAGGGCTTCACTTCGGCGATGACGGTAGTTGCGGAGGCAACGTCACTGACGGAGGCAAAGGCGGAGGAGAGATCGCTGAAGGAGTGGTGGCCGGATGATGGCGGAACGGCCGGTCATCTAGTTGCAGTTCGGAGATGCAGTGGGGGAGAGAGTGCCGTGTGTGTTGAAAGAGAAGAGGGGACTGTGAAAAGTGAAGGGCAAACTTGGATATGAGCGTGTCTTTTTTTATTTCAGACTTGTCTATATATCTGAAAAATTAAGAGGCACATGATAGATTAAGAGGCATAAATTAAGTTGCTAACAAACACTCTAAATCTGAATAATTAAGAGGTTGCCTCTTAATTTTTCAATTAAGAGGCTACCAATCAGCCCCTAAGGAGTGTATGGCCTCACTATGGAGTTTACACTTCAAATGGTAGCCCTTAGGGGTGTTTACGGTTTTTGAACCATTTCCCCCATGAGTTTATGGCCGTAAACTCATGTGAATTGTGTGTTTGTGTGCTTCAAGGTCTTATGCTTCACAAAGGAAGGTCCTAGGGTTGAATCAAGGGCTTAGGAAGTCGTTAGGGCTCGAAATGGTACACTTTTTGGAGTTTACGGTCCTTGGACCATTTTTGGGAGTTTACTACTGTAAACCCATGAGTTTACTACCGTAAACTCATGGTTACTCCATCCATTTCATGTTTTGTGTTTCTTAGATCATTCATGCAAGTTCCTATTTCATTAGCCAAGCATTGAAAGGAGTTTGGGGCATCAAAAACCCTTTTAGGGGTGTTTATGGTTTTGGGAGATTCCCAAACCGTAAACCCATGTTGTTGGGGGGTTTTTTGGGGTTCAATCCATGGATTTGCAAGCACACTAAGTAGATAACTAGCTAGGAAGAGTATACTGACTTATAGGAAGCTTGCAAGAGTGTTTTAGGACCCTAAAACACTAGTGTGTTCTTGGTGTTTTGAAGATGCTTGAAGATCTAAGTAAAAATAAAAAATCCATGGATGAAATGATGTATAAACACTAGATTTAGTGTTGTATGAACGAATTTAGGGAAGAAAACTTACATTTTTGGTGGATTTGGAAGAAATGTGTGATGATAGTTGAGAGAAAACTAGTTGTTCTTGAGGTTCGAAATGTAAAAATGAATACAAGGAGGGTAAACTCATGCTATATGCATGAGTCTTAGGAGGAGGGTGTTTACGGCGCAAACACCCCTTGTTTGGTCGTGAACTCCTAGCTAAGGTGTTGGATTGTTTTACTCGTTATACCTCACTAATAACGACACTTCCTTTTATTTAGTCGTTTGACGAAAAATAAAATAAAACACCAAACGGACTTAAATCCGGCCAAAAATGTATTGAAATATTTTCGACTAATATTTGGAGTGTTTGAATGTGGAAATTATACACATGAAAATTTCTGGTTGTCACACGTTTAAACTTTACCAAAACTAAGGAAATAAAGAGATATGATACCCTTTAGTGATGTCAACATACAAATGGGCGAAGAGAATGTGAAGGACTTGAACATTTCGAGTGGCTACTTTGTAATGAACAAAGTGAATGTTGATATCAATATGTTTTGTTATACTAATGTCGAGCCAATTAGTGGAAATACGGATGACATTGGCATTTTTACAACAATAGTGGTACCCTTAGGTAGGTGGGTGTGAAGCTCTATATGAATATTGTTGAATCAACATATCCCAGAAATCACTTTAGTATTCCCTTTCCAGTCGACCTCAACATTGGAATAATAAATGATGTCATGATGCTAGAATGACCACGGCATGAAGTTGTATCCGTGGAATACACTATAACATGATATGGAGTGGTGGGTGATGGAAGATTGCTTCCTCGTTGAGCATTAGAGTATGAAATGATACCATGAGATATGTAGACATATATCTATAGACCATGGTCAAGGGTACGATGAATGTAGCATAGTATGTGGTTCTAAGGGTTGAAATGAGACTTATAAGGATTTTGTATTTAGAGGAAAATCTTCTACAATGTATAGGAAATTTAAGCAAGGATCTGCTATACCATCGGTATGCTAGATAATCATTATCATACTTTTATTGACTAAGAAACATATCGGTATGTGTAACCATGATGCCAAGGAGAAAAATTAAGATCCTCAGTATTAGTCATAGAGAATTACTTATCAGTTTAGGAAATGTTACGATGTAACATACTCGGAGAGTAGACATTAAAGAGAATATCATCTAAGTAAAGAAGTAGACATTTTTTTGGTTGTTAATAAGATAAAAGTCTAAACAATTATGAATCATGCCATGATCAGTAATAAACTCGCAAATCACCAAATTCATGCTCGAGGGGGGCCTATTATAGACCGTATAGTAATGTTTTAACAGAAAAATATGATATGATCATGGATCATGAAACTGAGATTCAGGTGAATATTGTCTCTCAAAGGTGACCATGAATAAATTCATTCCTGACATGAATGTCATAAATAGGAAAATGGTGAGACACGCCAAGGATGGAAATATTGCATATTGTGGATTGTTTGACCATCATTTTACATGTTTCATTACAATAAAGACATGGTTATTAACTTTTACCATAAGCTCAGTCGAACTTTATATCAAGCTAATGTAACAAAGTTATGTTTCTTATTAAATAATTGAATCAAACAAACTATGTTGAATCCCATAGGTTGAGGTATAAATTCCCATTGTTGTTATTCGTCAATAATATTAGTAAGCCAATAAGGATTTTGGAAGGCCTTTAGTTAAGAACAAAACACCATGAAATTAATATTTATATGAAGATTAAGGTATTGAATCGATTTGGATATGTTATGGTGAACATATATGTATGTTGATGTGTAGATGTCATGTAAGGGTTGTGGTTGATACCCATGGTTAAAGGAGGAACACATATTAAGGTTGATTGGTTAGCCTATGTAACAATTGATAAAAATATAGAGGGCATGTGTATAACATGAAACATGAGTAGAATAATAGGGTTACTTTTAACATGACAATAAAATCATGAGAGGTTTGGTAGAAATAATGAGTATAGACGGTATAGAAGGTTGACACAATGAATATTTAAGGTCTAAAATGCATGACGTTCTTAGACTGGTATAATAATTGATCAATTATGTACTTTGTTTTGTTGTCAATATGAGTCTGCCGATAAACATAATTTTGAATGTTTTAGATTGAATTTTTTAGGTCATGAAACCAACAAATAATAGGTGTATGAAAATACTGCTAAATTAGGCCAAAAATTAGTATAACTTAAAGTAGCGATTGTATCCACAAGGACACAAAACTTTCATAAAATACCTCTCTCCACAAGCTAAACTAAGTTGATACTAAAATAAAAACAATAAAAGTAAAAAGGTTTTTTAATTAACTAAAACTTAAACTAAAATAATCGATATCATAAAATAAAGTAAATACGATACTTTTAAGAAAAATCGTATTCTAAGACAATTCTGGTTCCGTGTTATATTCAACTATATACAATCAATACGTGAATCTATATTTAGATAATATCCAACCTAAGTTGGTACTAAGAATTATTGAAAAGTTCTAATATCACTTTTATCTATTTAAAAACAAGTTGCTTAGTTAGACCTGACTTTACTTACCCTAATCTAGACAAGCTCTTAGATAGATAAAAGTGATATTAGATGAAAAAATAATCTCCGGCCTTATCTCCATGTTATTGATCTACCGCCTTATCTCCCCCACCCCACCACTTTCCCATCCAATCATATTTAGATTCCACCGCTTTTCAAAAACCCTCCATCTTTCTAAACTCATCGGCTTCAGAGAGTTAACATCCTATAATCGATCTCTGCTGGCTCAGCCTTTTACAGTTTCTACACCAACTTCCAAAGTGTGAGACACACGATCCTCGATCAGGTTACTTTAATCACATCTGTGATTCCCACTATGCATTTATCTCTTCCGTCACCATTCTTCTCTATCACCGACTTAGATGCTTCTCTAAACTTTTTCTGGTCGGCGGCTTCAATGATGAAAGAAAGAGCAAGTCATTCTTTAAACCCTAGAAAATAATCTTTGGCCTATCAATCACGTTCTTTGACCTCCATCTACTCCGCTGACCAAATCCTTTTTTTCTTTATTTACCACCATCGATGAAAAAATCCACAACAATCGGCGTTCAATACTCACTCAATTGGTCCTGCAACAAGCAATTCCTTCTGTGCCTGTCTCTGTTTGAACAAACGACAAAGACGTTCTATCTGATTTTCTACTGCATCACTGCTCAACCACATCAAAGAATGGTAATTTCATTTTTCGTTTTTTTAATCAGGTTTTTGTGGACCTACTACCTGTTGTGTAGTAGCCTTACACAAATTTTCTTCACATCTGTTAGATTTTACTCAATCTTTCCCTTTTGTTGATCATAACAGATGTGTAATTGTCTCATTGTGGTTTATTGTAATAAGACTAAAGTTTTCTGTAGTTGTCGATTTTCCTCTGGACCTTTGCCAATTCCATATTAGTACAATACGTGAACTAAAACTTCATCACCCATGACTATGAGATTGATTGACGTTTCTGATTACTTTGGACAATTTGGTTGATTGTTTCTTGGAATGGCATGACCGTACCACACTTAATCCTCAATTTACTACTTTTTTTAGTTCTTGAAGTTATATTTAAGTGAAATTGAAAAAATTTGGGACTATGAGTGTTAGTGCTTTCCTTAGAAAAGGCCTTGATGATTAAGGAAATGGAATGAAAAAAGGAGAGCGATGAGGATGCTAGATGCAATAGAGAGGTGTGTCATAACATTTTCGCTTCTTATGTTTTGTTCTTAGTCCGTGTTGTTACTGAATTTGTTCAGATATCTGACTCTGGGTTTTTCTATTGCAATTTTCAAATAAAAGTCAAGGTGCATTGTTTCAATGTTGAAGAAGCCCAACTGTTAGAATGTTGGAGTAAACCAACTGGGATGCAAAGCCTATGGAGTGTCGATCAGGCATGGAACCGATCAGAAATAGGAGGTGACAAAAGGTGGGATTCATTGACTGAATATATACACATGTGTAACATCCGGATTTTTCAGGTACATTATTTAATTATTATTTTTGGAGATTTTGAGAGAGACTCGGCGAATTGATGCTTAGACTCGTCGAGTAGAGTCGCAAATTTTCATCCGGGTTAATGACCGGACTCGGCGAGTCCGTTCTATTTAATGAATCCCTAATTTCCGGGGTTTGAGACCTATTTAAAGGACGTTATGGCCTGCATTTGCGGCTACCAGTTGATAGAGAGAGACCCCAACGTGTGTGAGTGTTTTGAGAGAGAAAGGAAGCCATTTTTGATCCTTGTGTGGGTGATTTTACAAGAAGAAGGTGACCAAGGCAAGAGGAAGCTAAAGAGGGAGCTAATCCATGGATTTCAGAGCTTAAGGACTCCATCTTGAGGTACATATTCGATCCTTCTTCAGTTTGGGGTGTTAATCCTTGAAAGTTAGAGTTTCTAGCCCATTTAGAGTATGATTGTTAGTGCATTTGGTCCCTTCTTGTGTTGAGGCTTCGAAAGTGGATCCAAAGAGGTCCAGAGACCTTAAATCCTTGATCTTTATTGAGTGTTTTGGAGAGATATGAGTTTTGGATGGTATATTGAGGCCATTTCTTCAAATAGAGCCATGGGGTCCTTACATGGGCATCAAGATCCAAACTTTACGTGTTTTTATTGCTTTAGGAGGCCAGATCTATGAGTTAGAGGAACGAATCTGACCTTAGGATCTCATTTGAGCTCGAGCATGGCACGAACTCGCCGAGTCCCAAGAACAGACTCGACGAGTAGGGTTAGGGTTTCCTGTAAGTCACTCAGTGAGTAACTGGTGGAGTTGGGGGAATGACTCGGTGAGTCAGAAGGGGGTAGAGTGTTATAGGTGGAACTCGCCGAGTTCATAATTGAACTCGACGAGTTGAGTTGGGGTGGCCCCACGATTCATGCCAGGTGTAACCCGTCGAGCGGGGGGGAGGCTCGACGTTTCATGAGAGGCTAGAGAGTTAGTGGACACGTGTAGACTCGCCGAGTCGCCCAAGTGCACTCGACGAGTTAGGTCAAAGTTTGACCGTTGACTTTTAGGGATTGGTCAACAATGGGGTCTTTGACTCAAGAGAGGGGTAAAATGGTCTTTTACCCATCTGAGGATGCTAAGAGAGGGTTGGGTCAAGTCTCGAGAGTTATATTTGTTGGATATAATGTCTAAGTCCATAACTTTATTTGGTATGTACTTGACCTGGCCTGGTATGGTCCATTTGGGTTGCATGGCATTGCAATACTTGGATAGACAAAATCAAAGAAAGTACACTTGTGATTATTAATATATTATAAGTTCTAATATATTAATAATAGTATTATTTAATTAGTATTGATCAAGTATTAATTTGGTGATCAAAGTGAGACTAATTAAATATATAGGATTGATTATGACAATCATCAATTCTTTTATGGTGGATTAATGATCAATCGTTTATGGGTTTGGTTATAACCATATGGAGCTCCATGGATAGTCCATGGGAGTTATAAACCCATGGGTCATGAGAAATGAAGAGTCATGACAATTAGAGTTTACATTTGTAACTCCTAATTATGACACACTATAAAAGAAACCCTATAGCATGCAAAATCGGGACTAGGGGTATTCATAAGAAGGAATAACCGATTTTTGAGGCTATGTGACATTCTCTCAAGTTATTCCAAGTTTGTAGTGTTGTGTGAAACATTTGAGGCACACCATTTGGGGTGCTAGGCTCACAAAGTCTTGAAGGAATCCAAGCAACAACAAGGTATTTATTTCTACTAGTTTTTATGTTTTATGTAATCCCCATGCCATGCTAGTTAGGAAATAACCTTGAAAAAGAAATTTGCATGTATATAGAGAAAACATAGATTCAAGGTTATTAGGGTTGCATGTATACTTAGGAAGTGTTAGAATGCTCAAAACCCATCAGTGGTATCAGAGCCTAGGATTGTTTTCTGTATACTTGATGCAATTTGCAAGAAAAATCGTTTTTTTGGAATCTGCCAGTTTACCACGAGGTGGTAAATTTTACCATGAGGTGGTGACTGTTCAGTGAAAAAAAATTGTTTTTGGCCTGTTTTGGATTAGAATCATTACCACAAAGTGTTTTTGTTCTTAAAACTTGATTTTGATGTTATGGTAATGTTTATTCTCATCCAAATAAATGGTTATTATCAAAATTTCAAGTTTTATATGGTTTATTTATGATTCTTGAAATTGTTGATATGAATATTTGTTCTTATGAGTTTTAGAAGATCATAGGAATTGTGTGTAA
This sequence comes from Lactuca serriola, assembly GCF_051521515.1. Taxonomy (NCBI): domain Eukaryota; kingdom Viridiplantae; phylum Streptophyta; class Magnoliopsida; order Asterales; family Asteraceae; genus Lactuca; species Lactuca serriola. Next base: position 332,451,555 of record NC_136411.1, read on the forward strand.
CCTACATGCTTGTTTAATTCATGATCTTAATGTTAATGATGGTGTCCATAACTTGTCCTCAAGTCATGGATAACCAAAAGTCACTTCTTTAAAAGTTGTCATTAAAGAATAGTAGGTTTCATAAAATGAAGAGTTTTCAACTTTATGAACCATTAAAACTCATAAGTTACAAATTTGAAGAGTCTTGAAATAGTTTCAAATCTTGCCCTCATGTTTTGGAATTTGTAAAGTCTTACACTTTAATTCCAAATTAAATCTTTTTTTTAAAGTTAAAAAAAAATTCAAACTTTATGGACTTCATTAAATTAATTAAAGTGTTTAATTAAAAGAGTTAATAATTTCATAAAGACACGGTTTAAGTTTAATTAAATTAAGAGTATAGTTTAATTAATAGATTAAACCACCAAGTATTTTAAATGTTTAAAATACACCCTTATACTATTATTATAATTTTAATTATATAGATATGTATAAGAATAAGTCAATCTTACCATTAGTAGGCCTCATTCACGAAGCCGATCTATAAGGGGGGTATAAGGTTATTGCCTATAAAATGGCGTTTAATGGGTATCCACTCTCACCCACCGCTTCCTTGACTGGTGGAGGGTCGTTAGCCGAAAAAGGTAGGATAGGACCTTAATCCTCATTAAAAGTATAATGAAATTATAAAGTAACTATACCTTAATAATTCCCAATCTTAGTTACTTTAGGAAAATGTGAATTTGGTGCTAACCCATAAAATTACACTTTGAACCTTACCAAGTCGTTAGTGGAGCGTGTGTGGTTAACCGACACACTAACAAGAACTAATAAGTGTGGGAAGGGGTAACTTGACCTTATTATAGATCGGTGTAGCTGTGTGGCTAACCGGCACATCGATTAGGTGATAAAGTTAAGGGTACCAAGTCAATTTTTATGGTTATTGACACCTTGTTTGTGATCCTCGGCATCCCAGTCACAAACTTGAAAGGGCACAATCAAGATTCAAACATGCCATTGAAAAGTTCAATGTATCTCAAAAGATCTAGGAATTTCAAAACCAATAAAACCTAATAATAAAATATTTCGTTCTTATCGTGGAAATTGGTAAATCGTCATTTACCTACCTTCAGCTATTTTTTAACTTGGATTACGGCATCCCTCTTCCAGTTATAAATAGGTTGTTGGATCCTAGCCTTAATATTTCATATTGGGTGTTATATTAAGGATTTTAAATTAAATAACTTGAATTTCTCCAATTATAGATGTCTAGTTTAGACAGCTTATGTCTTCCTAAATCTTTAGGAACAAGCTTCCTACTGAAGATGATATCCCAAATGGCAACCAAGGTGAAAGATCAATCCCTTTGTTGTGCATTAGTGGGACTGGAATTCATACTTCACTTCCTCCACCTCCTCCAATAAATCTCCCTATCCCACAAGTTTCAAGACCTGATAAGTTCTAAGTCACTTAATCCCTATTGGAAAACAAAGTCTATATGTGCTTAGGTCTTGGAGATTAAGTCCCATATTGACAAGCTGGGAGAGTCGGGTGTCAAAGTCTCGAGGTAGCTGGCTGTTGACTTGGTTCTTCAGTCACTCCCTGATGACAGATGACGACATGACCCTTAATGATCTTACCTATTTGCTTGATGATGCTGAATCAGCAATGATTTGGAGCATTGGTAAAGAAAAATTTCATTGGAAGATCAACTTCCCAAACTTCCATGGACATTGAAAATGGTAACATTGGAAGTCCAGAAAAACTTTCTCTTCCCAATTGAAAGGGATTGGGCATAGTCAACTCGGTTGACCAAATGGTAAAGAGAAAGGCTAAGTTTGTGTACCGTTTCCAAAGAGTCCATATGTTTCTGTTGCAAAAGGAAGGGCATTGGTTGCGAAGCTGCCAAATTTACCTAAAAGTCCATACGGATAGTAAAGTCAAATGTTTGACTTTGCTTTAGCTAAAGTCCATTATCTAACTTTATTAAGTTTCTATTCTGAGATTCTTATTGCATGATGTGACTGGGTCACATATTGATGTTTTATGAATCAAAGAAGAGTGAAGAAACTTAAAGGAAGTATATGCTGATTCTGATCGTGAAGATGGATTACGATCGCATGATTTGGTGATCAGAATTTTGAGTTTTTACTTAAGAGTTATGATATATTGCTTAGGAATAGATAACAAGTTTTTTCATATGGATTGTAAGGATAAGTTTTCCGCAAAGTTTTAAAATAAAAGAAAATGGTTTTGATTTTGTTGGGGTGCAAAGTTATTCATTCATGACTTTGTAAATGTTTGACTTTTGTAAAACCCACTTGCATGTGGTGCTTTAGCCTTTAGACTCATGAGATAGAGAGTGAGAGAGAGAGACATGTAAACACCTCTATAAATAGTGGGTTCATACCACTTGTAGAGGTGTGCTTGAGAGATGTAGAAGTGAGTATGTAAGTGTGTGTTAATTATGTAGTCTAGATCTAGATCTTTTTTGTAACACCATATACATTCAATATATCTCTTAAACACCCAAATCACCATGTTCAATTGTACAAGCTTTAATTCCGCATGCCAAACCATGCTCTTTGTCACTACAATTGGTATCAGAGCGGGTCTTCAAGATCAAGGTGATTTTTGAAGAACGAATCTCGGTTTGGCAATTTTTGTCGCAATTTGAACAATTTTGGTGAGTCTCTCTCTATGATCTCTTTTAATTTCATTGAATTCGTGCGTTGCGTTTTTGATTTGTGATCATTTGACTCGTTGGATCAAATGTTCTTTGAAAAACCCATTTGTTTTGATCCAATAATTTTTTTTGATCAAGTCCCGATCCAATCTTATTCGTTTGTTCGATTCAATTTTCAAGATGAAATCATTTGTTTGAATCAAAATGTGAACCAAATACAAATCGAAATTTTGAGTTTATTAATATTCGTATTCAACTTTGAACATAATTCATGATTCGTTACTGTTCATCAAGCTCGAGTTAGCCCAAAAGTAAAATCCAATTACTGTTCATACTATCCGATTGGAAACCCAGTCCAAATCATGATCATGTTACTGTTTCGTAACCCATTCACTTGGAGTCCAAAAATCAAGATCCGATTCGTGTGAATCTACGCAGTTTTTAATTCGATCAAATTGTTCTTATGTTCTTCATCTCGATTTCAATTTTTTTTTCTTCTCATCGATAATGAATGTTTATCGGAAAATGAATCTTTCTAAATAAGTCGATTCTATAAAGGGAGTCTTGTGAATCAATTATATTTGGTTTATACCAATATGAAGTCGATTATGATCGATTTCACCCTTTGATTTTAACGAATTGATTCAGAGAATTTGTTTTGGGAAGTCAATGTTTACGAAGATGTTTGGAATTGATTTTGATTGTGTTATCTTTGTTAAGAAAGAAGCTTTAATCGATGTGTGCTCAATTGAAATTAATGGTCAATACTCGACTATTAGTTGATGAACTTTAATATCTGCGATCGATTGTAAACAGAAGACGAACTTTGATTTGAGATTTCAAAGGTTAAGCGTCTGGGTATTTGGATTTTGATAACGATTGGGAAGATGTTTTTGATTTTGGATGTTGATAATCGGGTTTATTAGTGAAAAAGAAACAAGTGTTGAAATCAAGTTCGATGGTTGGTGTTTCGCTTGAGAACGAAATCTATTTTGGATTGATAATCTGGATTTCGAAAATTTGGAGTTTGGTATTGGTAACGTTTGGAATAAGTATATTTGGAATTAACGTTGATTGATCGATTGGTGAATGAAATGCGAATGACGAAAATTTTGTGGTTGAAGTTCAAGATTCGCAATAGGATTAATGGGTTGATGGTCAAACAAAAGTTCGCATATGGGTGAATCAACAATGAGTTCGCATCTATAGATCGATGTTAATGTTCACTTGGGTTCGCATATAAGAATGTAATATGGTTCGCAATTTGGAAATCAAACAGGATGTTCATTCGCATTCTGTTATGGTTTGGAGATATTCACATCTGGTTAATTGGATTAAAAATGCGAAGGTGATTAACAGTTCACATTTGTTTAGATGGATACAAGATGCGAAGGAATGTGAATGAAAATGCGAAGTCTTTAACTGATTAGTGATTTGGGGAAGAAAGCAAATAGTTTTGAATTTGGTCCCTGATCTTTTCACGAAATAACACAAATGGTCCAACTTCGCAAAATGGGGTAATAAAATGACAAAAGTGCAGAATTTTCAATTCGCATCCCTGAAGTATTCGCAAGATGGCAAATTTTACCAAGTTTCGCATTTGGGGTAAAATTTTTGAGAAATTGGAATATTTTGAAATCTAGTCCATGTAGTTTGTGCGAATTTACACATTCTACCCAGTTTCGCAAATGGGAGTGTGTTTCGCATATTTGACTGTTTTTGGCGCACCAGGTCACTGCAGAATTTTGAAATTGACAATTTCTACCCATTTTTGAGAAATTATGTCAAAGGCGATCCGTGAACGATGATAAAAATTCATTATTTTTTGGATTTTCCGGATTGAAGCACAAAGTTTATGCCACATGTTAATGGGGAGTTTTAACATGAAAAATTCCGAATAGAGCACGTTCTTTTTCCTTGGAGTTTTATAATCAAATTTCAATTATAAAAAGGGGGATAAGTTTTATATGGAAATTCGAACTTGAATTTTTCATATTACGCGGATTTGAAGACCGAAGTGATCTTGAAGTTTTGAAGATTACGAGATGATGCAATTGGAAGTTCGGAAGTGATGTATTCGAAATGGGTTTGGAATTATTGAAGATTTTTGGGTGTGTTTTTATGCGCAACTTTTGGGTGATTATTTGGAGTTTGGAATACTCTTGATCATTCCTTGTTGCTCGGATTGTATGGTCTCACATCCTAGAGCCCAAATTGAAGAATCATGGAAGAATTGAAGATTGAAGTTTGTTTCGACATGTGTCACCTTTGAGGCTCGAACCGCGTAGTGCTTGATTTTGGAAGATTTGAAGTGGGTCATTCATTCCTAACTTTGAGGGGGAGAATGTTGGGGTGCAAAGTTATTCATTCATGACTTTGTAAATGTTTGACTTTTGTAAAACCCACTTGCATGTGGTGCTTTAGCCTTTAGACTCATGAGATAGAGAGTGAGAGAGAGAGAGAGAGACATGTAAACAACTCTATAAATAGTGGGTTCATACCACTTGTAGAGGTGTGCTTGAGAGATGTAGAAGTGAGTATGTAAGTGTGTGTTAATTATGTAGTTAAGATCTAGATCCTTTTTGTAACACCATATACATTAAATATATCTCTTAAACACCCAAATCACCATGTTCATTTGTACAAGCTTTAATTCCGCATGCCAAACCATGTTCTTTGTCACTACAAATTTTATTTATGTTAAGTATCCTTACAATGGCATTTGTGAAAAAGGTTGTTGCTTATATGTTTCCATTGATAAGAATTATGGGTAAATGGATTTGATTCTTTCATTAGTGGTAGTGTCATAATTTACCAAATAAGGAAAGATTCTCATCACCCAAGTTTCAGTTGGATATAAACGTGGAATCATGCAAGTTGTATTGTGTGATGAATGAGAATTTTCATCTTTGGTAAATTAAGACTAATTCCTTGTTCGCATTCACATGTGAGTCAAGCGAACGACTAAAGGATCGGGTACATTAAGTTTTGCACTAGTCAGGTCCACCACAAAGGTAGATAAGATTATTCGTTATGATTTACTAAAGTTTAGTAAATATGGTTATGCTTACGAGTTTAAGTGTAATTCTGAAACATTGGAAAAGTTTTAATGTATGGCAGAATGAATAAGAAGAATCAAATAAGGCATAAAGATAAAAGTTTCTCCAATCTGAAGAGATGGGAGAGTACTTGTGTATTTTGTTTTATGATTATCTTAGTGATTATGGAACCATATCACAATTGATCATCTAAGGACACCTTAGTGTGTTTGTTGCCTGAGGAGAGGAATCGTGAATTATTGAAATGGTTAAATCAAAAGATAATTCATACTTCGTTCCAAAAACAAATCCTGGAGTTATACTCCAAGACTGTAACTTGAGTGACATAGTCTTTAGAAAGTTCATAACACTTGTCAAATGTAGAGTAAGATGGTTCCTATTCTTGTACATTTGAGATTGGTAAGTTGTGATGTTTTGGATAAAACAAAGACCAGCTAAGACTAATAGTGAGAAGTGTTTAACTTGATAAGAATCCGCACTAGCTCTTGAATATTTGTATTGTCAAGGAATGGTTCTTGACAAAGAGAAGTATTATATGTCAAGAGGACAGTGGGAGTCTAAAAGATTCTGAAATAGTTTCAAGAACTAATCAAGAGTTTTGTTAATCACTAGCCCACGACTTGAGGTTTGTAACCTATCGTGTTGACATATTCTTATTTCTGTGTCTATTCCAGTTAAAAGTTGATTATGCTTGTGAGTTCTATGAGTTGTCAATTGTTTGCATAACAAACCGGAAGCAATGGTGGGCATTATGCTACCAGATGGCAAGAAATTAAGATTGAACAAGTTCAGTCCATATGTGTTTGGATTTGACACTAACCTTGTCTTGTGATTATGATTATAACAAATTCACGTGGATAGGAACACTTACACCATAAAATCTAAGTGTCATAAGGTTTCTCTCTGATTCATGAAAATGATGGTGAGGAACTCTTTCCCTAAGTAGATTTTGAGTAGATAGCAATTGTGAGAATGATAAAAGGTCTAAACATTATGATTACGACATCCCTCTTCATAATTGTTTAGACACACAAGTGAGCTATCTAAGGAAAGGTGTATGATTTTGATAAAGTCTTATCAAAGGAATTGCGTATCATAAATCTAAACTTTGGTAAGAAAGTCAATAAAGTGTTGGTTTCTAAAAGTCCAGCTGATATTTGGATATATGTCAAAGCTAGTGGGAGCATAAGTGTTATGCTAGTAAGATAATAATCATTATGCTAGTGGGAGCATGATTATTATGTTAAGTTTTGTAAGTCAACAATATTAATTATAGAAAACAAAAGTTTCAATTCGCCTTGAAAAAGTTGTTTTGCTATAATTAAGGGAGAGGATTTTATACTTCACTCCAATTCTACAAGCGTAGATTGAGAATTTAATCTACTTTAGTCAATAATATATATGAATGTTATGCTGTAATGGTTCAACATAAGGAAATTCTATATATGTTGCATTCTCAAAATTCGATTATGATTACGGCATCCCTCTTCATAGTTCGAATTATGAAAACATGGCAAATAAAAAATTTTATAACATAAATCATGTCCCATATGCTTTGGGTATAGGTTTGTTTACATGTGCTATAATATTCATCCATTCTAAATGTTCCTAATGCCCAGGGCATTAAGATGGAAAAAGGAATAGAACTGGAAATGACTAAAATGATTAAGCAAAGTTGTCGAGGACAATCTGAGGTTTACCAAAGATTGGTTGCTCATAGACAATTAGAAGTATAGAGTAAGGACCATATTGACATATTTTGAAAAGAGGCAACTCTTGTTCAGAAGTGATGGTCAAAATGGTAATATGGAATTGTCTCCATAGGTGGAAGTTATTCTATGAATCTGTGTAAGATTAAAGAACTTAATGCTAAGAAGGATGTTCAAAGGAATGTACTTTGAATTTGAGACTTCATTTCCATGGAATTTTTTCCGTTGGAATACTTTGTAATGTCTGTTGCCAAGTCTTTGTGACTTCTATGCATAGTCATTACAAGGGGATCATTGCATATAAGTTTAGAATCTAACAGATTACAGTAAATGGCAAGAGTTTGGTATTCTTGCATTTACAACAAGGATTGGAATTGTGAAATGAGCATCATTGGAATATTGTCAATTGATCTATTTCACAAAGAGAGGACCATATGTAAACATAGTATGCATACTTGGAGTATGGCATAATTATTGTTTGGAAAAACATAGTGTACATGCTTGGAGCATGGGACAACTAATGTTTTAATTCAAGCATAAAGTTGATTAATTGAAACATAAATAATGAGTAATCAATATGGTGCTTAAATAAAAGGTGTTTTTATTTACACTCAAAGTGTTGGGGCCATATAAGATTAGTATTATTCTTGTGTTTCACTTTGCATGTTTTGACTTCCAGAATAATTATGTTATGGTATATATCCTATTATTCAAAGCATCCACAGTCAGTCATATGTTGGAAGTAGATATGAATCAAGACTGTCATGAATTTGGCTTGTATGATTTGTCTAAAGTGCTTTAGACAATGCAATGGTTGCTACAAAATTCATGAGTACTCATAAGGGTTGGGTATTGGATTCAACCCATGCTCACTTGCATCACTTCATGGAATTTATCTCGGGTGATCATGAGATGGTAATATCATATAAATCTTCAAACCTAGAGATATGAGTTGTTGACTATGAGTTGGTTATTCATTGATTGTACGAAAACGCATTGGTAACTCGATGTTATAAAACGTGCCTTTGTGAATAATTCAGCAAGTAGTTCGTACAAGCATATCAATCGAAGTTTATCTGTTCCTTCTAGAAATAGAAGCGATATCTGGGCCCCTCGATGATTTGGTTTTGACCTATGTACCGGGCCCGGTCAAAACCTAATTGATGTGTTCAATTTAGTTCTATGTCGAAACAAATCAGAGATCGAGAAACAAATGCTGGACAATAAGTAAGACCATGTTCCATGTGTTTGTCTGGCTGATATCATGAGAATAGAGGATTATATGATCACTTATCTGAAATGGCTATCATCATCATCTCAGTTCTGAGAGACTTTGAAAGAGCTACGATTGCTAGTCGGATTTTGAAGTCATATTTGCAAATATAGTTAGTAGACTTATCCAAGTGGGAGACTGTTGGATATAGTGTCTAAGTCCATAACTTTATTTGGTATTTACTTGACCTGACCCGACATGGTCCGTTTGGGTTGCATGGCATTACAATACTTGGATAGACAAAATGAGAGAAAGTACACTTGTGATTATTAATATATTATAAGTTCTAATATATTAATAATAGTATTATTTAATTAGTATTGATCAAGTATTAATCCAGTATTAATTTGGTGACCAAAGTGAGACTAATTAAATATATAGGGTTGATTATGAAAATCATCAATTCTTTTATGGTGGATTAATGATCCATGGTTTATGGGTTTGGTTATAACCATATGGAGCTCCATGGATAGTCCATGGGAGTTACAAACCCATGGGTCAAGAGAAATGAAGAGTCATGACAATTAGGGTTTACATTTGTAACTCCTAATTATGACACACTATAAAAAAAAGCCTATAGCATGCAAAATTGGGACTAGGGGTATTCATAAGAGGGCATAACTGATTTTTGAGGCTAAGTGACATTCTTTCAAGTTATTCCAAGTTTGTAGTGTTGTGTGAAGCATTTGAGGCACACCATTTGGGGTGCTAGGCTCACAAAGTCTTGAAGGAATCCAAGCAACAACAAGGTATGTATTTCTACTAGTTTTTATGTTTTATGTAATCCCCATGACATGCTAGTTAGGAAATAACACGTAAAAAGAAATTTGCATGTATATAGAGAAAACATAGATTCAAGGTTATTAGGGTTGCATGTACACTTAGGAAGTGTTAGAATGCTCAAAACCCATCAATATTTATGAGCGTATCTTACTTTATGTGATTAGGCGGAGGCTAGACTATACTGCTACCGAGTCAGGGATTTACCGAGACATCTGAGGTGAGTCTTCTCACTATACTTTACCTTGAGTGGTAATTAGAGTTATGTGACAGAGTTATTGTATGCTATTTATGGGATGTGTTGCACTTCATTATTTCTATGTGATTTATGCCATGTGTATATCAGAGTTAGAACCGGAAGGTTCACAAAGCTAGGACCAGAGGGTCCACAGAGTTAGGGCCCAAGGGCCCACAGAGTTATAGCCTCGAGTGGCTAGTATGTGTTATGTGTGGTATTTTGGGGAACTCACTAAGCTTTATACTTACAGTGTTATGTGTTATGTGTTTCAGGTACCAGTGATGATCACGGGAAGGCGCCGGCATGATCTGTACACACACCCGTAGAGTTTATTATGATTTGATCTTGGGAAATGTTTTGTGAACAATGATATGATACAATGAGATTCTATTAATGAATGTGTTTGGAAATGTGTTTTAAAATCCAAAAAATTGTCTTAAATTTTACGGTGTTACAACATGGAGTTATTTTTCTCTGAAATATGAGCCACTGATTCTAGGAAAACTGAAGTCTGCTATAGATCACCAACTACATGTTTCATATGGATCTGAAATTGTGTTGCAGGATATTATGAGCAGATACAACAGAATCAAGGGAAGCCTACACTCTAACTCCCTAGATCATCGTGCTAACATTGCAACTCAAGTTTGACTTTTTTTACAAATGGATCTATTCTTATTGAATTCTTAGCCTACTTAGTTAATATGTCTAACAATTTTTTTTCGGTTGGTTGTTGAGAGAATGTTGGCTTCTAAAGGAGAAATATGGAGGAACCCAAGTATCGTTTTGCTGGTGGATCAAGGTAATTGCTCAATATTAACAGAGTTTTTTTTTGTTCCATGAATTATAATGTTCATCAAAAGTTAACCCATGTATGTGTTTGTTTATTACTACCCTTAGGAGTGACTTTCTAACAATAGCAACCACATAGCCAAATCAAGAGACAACTTTGACCGCAATAGATGAGTATATATTTTCTGCAGCAACAGATCAACCTTTTCGGTTCCCATCAAACTTCACTTTTGTTCATGACATTTTTACTCTTCAAGATCACTTCTCTCTCTTTCTCTCTGTTTCTCACACACACACACATACACTTTGCTCAAAATCTCAAAGCAACTATTTGTGAGAAAACCTGAAATGCTAAGATCTGTCTAACATAGTTGGTTTCACAACTGATCAATACATTACAAAGTATGTTCCTTTAAACTTCCTAATGTATAAAACCAATTTCATCACCAATTTCATATTTTAGATATTGAAAGGTGCATTTTTAACTGTTTCTTATGTCACTTTTATAAGTCTCAATAAAATGACCTTTTCCTTTAAGAAAAGATGTTCTTATTTTTTTTTTGTTTTGTTTTTTTTTGTCATTTTATTTTGAAGATTTAGTTGTTGGATATCATGAACAACACTTCAAGTAAAGGCTAAAAAGAAGGAAGGATAGGTGTTGTCTCATCCGAGCTTGAAAAAATCGGCACCCTGCAAGATATTGTACTGTTATTACTAATACTATCCATATAGCATGCATGATTCATGATGAATAATGTAGTATTAATTTATAGTTACGGGGTGGGTGCAATTCATGTATAATAAAATTTTGGCTTGTATGGGACAAGGCAGTGCTTGATAGAGCAACATTGCCCTTTCCAGTTTCAACTTCAAGACCATGCCAAAAGGTATAAATCTCATTTCCCTTAAAAAATCAACTTTGTCCAACATTATATATATTGAAAAGGTGATTTTTGCATTTTTCAATCGATATTATAGATGATTTGGAATGGATTAGGGGTAGAGTTGAAAGCTGAGGTAATATTATGTTAGGAATGATCATTTTGCCCATTGGCATTTCTATTTGTATATCCTTACAACTTGGGTTTTGTCCCAGAATTTAGAACTAAGACTTTCTGCTATCTTTTCATTTGGCTACATCTTCCTTAGCTTCTCACATCCATCTGGGTTTTAGTCAGGTAAGACCTTGTGAATTCTTTCGGATGTTAAGAGCAACATACATGATAAAGAGTAGTGTTAGGTGTGACAGAGTCGAAGTTGGAATGGAATGGTCTATTCCATTGGAATAAACCATTGATTTATCTTATCCATTGTTAAGAATAATTTCCACAGGCCTTTTGCAAACGTCTTGATGTGAAAGGGTGTCTATATGTAATTTATTTAATCACGGGTCATTGGTGTTATTACTATTTTTTAAACTTTCTATACTCTATATGTATTAACCAGACTTCTGTTGTTATTGTTTATTGTACAGGTTTGAGAATGTCGCTGACATCTGTACTTCTAAACAAGGGTTATGTAGGTGTTAATTACTACCATTATCATGGAAAAAGGTGTGAAATTGGTTTCTGGGCAGAAATTAGGCAGTGATAAACTGGTAATGGATCCATCTTTTACTAGAAAACTTAAGCCAATGAGAATTATTTTCTGGATAACTTGATTATCAATTATAACATAAACATGTAACTGCTAAGTTTGAAGTTCTTTTTGTAAATCAGAAAATAACTAAAATTACTTTTATTTTATACGCAGTTTATCTATGCAACATTGATACAAATTAAATACATAAATAAAATAGTTTAAGCCATTTTACTAATATTGTATTTAGTATATTAATATTAATTCAGATGGAAAAAGTTTGCCCTGGATGTGGGACCCAATGGCCATATGTAGTAATGGCAAAAGCAGAAGTTGCTGCCAGTGACTATGTTTTTAATTGGTCAAAATATTATTAAGGCCACTTTTGATATTTTGTATCAATATAAAGAAAGGTGTCATAGATTGTTAAAATAGTCATATATTTTTTTTAAATCATGTTTTAATTTGATTTTTATACCTATAAACATTATTTTATTATTTTGATATTTTTGATTTGTAAACTCATAAATGCAAACGTTGAGATTAGCTCCCATGTATTATTGCTTATTATTACTATTATTATTATTATTATTATTATTATTTACAAATATTATTAACCTAATGGTAGGAATACATTTGTTGTATAATATGTTGCATAATCACAACCATTTTTCAGTCTATTGATTTTGGATCTTTGAAAGGATTTCCTGAAACTATGGATGTCGTTGCGGCGCAGCTTGTTGTCCGTTTGCCTTCAATCGATATGTATTGAACTATTATAGTCGAATTCATGAATTGCATTTGAAAAAAATTTAGTTAAAAAAATCTAATTCTGAATATGAATCATATGATACTTAGAATTCAGTTTTGATGTTTATTTGTAGAATCTTATTACTGCAAAAAATATGGTTATAGACAGGAGTATTCAAAGAACAACCCAATCAACTCAACATTTCATTTACAATGAAAATCAACATTTCATCGGATCGTCATATGCACATTCATATGAAAATGTTGGTTCAAGTTTCAGTTTAATTTTAAAATCTTGTTATAAATAAAAAGATGAAAGTACAAGTTAGTGTATCTTTCAACCTTAAATTCGCTTTGAAAACTTCTCTATATATGTAACAGGTTATTGTGATGGTTTTGTGGTTAAAAAATGTGGACCAAACTGTCCCTGCATACTGTTTCTATAGTAAAAAAATTTGATTTGAAGATATTTGGACCAAACTGTCCTTACATAGTGTTTTTAAATTTAAGAAAAAGTATTTTAATAGTTTTGGATGAAACTGCCCCTACATACTATTTTTATAGTTAAAAAAAATTTGATTTTAATAGTTTTGGACCAAAATGCACCTACATAATGTTTTTATACTTAAAAAAATTTAAATTTAACAATTTTGGATGAAACTGCCACTGCATATTGTTTTTATAGTTATTTTTTGGATTTTAAGAGTTTTGGAGAAAACCATCCCTACATACTGTTAATTTGGTTAGGACCAAAAAAAGTTCAAAAATCCGAACCACGCAAAGCGGGGTCACTCATCTAGTTTTAATTAAAAAGTTCAATTAAGTTTGTTACAAGTTTCCAAACAATACCCAAGCCTTCTCATAAGCTTGTAAGTGTAAAAGTATGTGGATTTATGTTTACAACGATTTAAATACTAAGTTCAGAACCAAACGTTTCTTAGTACTCGCGTTAGCTCGTAAGACAATTATGAATTTATACAAACCAACTAACTTTACACAAATTAATCTAATTCATCTAGACATTCATGAAAATAACATAAGTTTAAGTATTTTTATAAAGACAAAACATAAATCACTAAGTTATAAATGAGTCTAAAGCATCAATCCGTTAAAATTAACCACAAATAGTTGAATTGTGAACTTCGAACCGGAAAAGAAGGAGTTTTAACCGAACATGGCTTAAAACATGGTTCAAAAGAGATAACTAACTAAGGTATTTATAAAAATGATACTATAATTACCAAAAAATAACTCCAAAGTGTGTTCTTCAGTGTTCTCTTTCTCTAAAATTTGTTTTCGAATAGACAAAAATTAGATAGCTCGAAAAGATAATGTAAGGATGATATATTGTCACACCCCAAAACCGAGAACGGCGGAAACGTTCTGGGGCGGAGGACGTCATGTATGTATCACAACAATGTGAAGTAGTAAACAAGCAAGAACATCGTCCATTGCATTAATAGTAATAGTTTAATACATGTGTGTTCTTTCATAGTAATAAGACATTACAACAAATAATCAAAATAAAAGACGAGTCTTGACTGCTCCGTCTTCGCAAAACCTGGTCATCGTACCTGTCTACTGGTGACCTGAGAATACAAGTTATCTTGAAAGTGTAGGTCAGCATTTAAGCTAGTGAGTTCATAAGTATTTAATGTCATTGTTTGTATAAGTTTGATGATAACATTTGAAATCATTCAATGTAATTATTTGTATATGTTTTGAAAACTCTTAGAAAATTCCATATTTTCTACTACTATAAAAAGTAGTCTTCTACCAAGACCTGAATGTTTTGAAAGTAGTCTTTAACCAAGACCTGACTGTTTTGAAAGTAGTCTTCTACCATGACTTGTATGTTTTGTTGTAACAAAGATGGTTTTGCCCTTTATGACTACTATTAACAATATATATAGTCTACTTCATCGTTTACATGAATGTATCACAAAATAAAAGTAATAGGGAAAATATAGCCATATAAGTATTATCCTTTGGTATTAGGATAAACACGACATCGTGACTGTCGAAACGTTCTCACCTTGAATATCCGTAGATGTTCATTTTCCTCTGTAGCTAACAGCATGTTGAAGGAATGGTTAGTCCCGTAAAGGTCTTCCTAGTATAAGTATTAACTGTAGACATCAGTAGATGTTCATTATCTATGTTGCTAACAGGTGGGTTCCGAAATGGTTAGTCCCGTAAGCATACCTGTAATGGTATCAACCGTAGACATCCGTAGATGTCCATTTACCTCTGTTGCTAACAGTCGGGTTTACGAATGGTTAGTCCCTTATTGTTTCTTACCACATAGTATCTATGTGAAAGTATCCCTATAAGTGTATCCATGTAAGAGAAGTCACTGTAAGAGTATCTGTATAAGTGTATCCATGTAAGAGGAATCTCTGTCAGAGTATCCCTTCATATAGCAAGTAGTCTAGACTCATGAATGAACTGACTCTGGTGTAATTTCTTGTAATAGGGATAATATTTTGTATCCCCTAAACTATTCCTATAATAGTTTATTAGAATGTAATTGATGAGTGTCCAAGTAGGTTTATACACCCTTGCTACTCAAGAGTGTCGGAACTGAATTAACTGATGGAACATTTATGACTATATATGTACGCATGCTATATAACTAATATTTAAACGACCTTCGGACGGGTACCCAATATCCCACCAGACCATATCCAAATCGAGGAAAAGGAAACAGGGTGGATAGCCTTCCTAAGTCTTTTAAACATTTCTTATATAACTATACATATAGAGGCATGCAATTTATAATATAAAAGCATAAAAGAAGTTTTGTAAAACCTTTGAAAAGTTTAATAAATAAGAATTTATGACTTGATGTCAGTTTATAAATTGAATCGAAAACCGTTTGACAAGACAGTTTAAGTGGGAGAAAACCTTTGTTTGAAGCCCAACTATAACATATTCAAAAAGGAAACCTACAGTTTGTAAGACAGTTTCTAAAAGTATTTCAACATGTAAAAACGTTTGAGAAAACTATTTGAAGTACATATGAAAATGTTCGTTTGTTCTTGTATATGAATGTATCTCCTTGAAATAGTATTTCTAGTATGTAAAAGTTCGTGATGTTCTCGTAAAATTATATCTATTACAGTTTTCTTTAAGTGTGTCTCGTTTGTATAGTAATCTCTAGTAAAATGCTCACTTGTTATGAAAAGTATAATTTTTATAGTGTCTAAGATGGACACATATACATACAGTATAAGCAGAGTGTTTGATTTATACATATATAACAACATTTTTCATTTCAAAAGATATGATGTTATCGTGATACATTTTGCATATGAAAGTTTCCTTATAATAGTTATAAATCACATATGATTCCGTTCATAAAAAGTGTATAATGAAACTTTATATAACACACGATAATAATCGTTTGTTTTACTTGTATTCTCCCCCCCCCTTAAAAGCATATAAAAACATTTATAAAACATTTAAAAGTGTGGATTATAGGGGTATGAACTCACTTGATAGATTGAAGAAAGCGAGATGAAAACCGAGCAGAACTTCTACTGAAGCAAGCGGATTTCTCGGGATTCTCGGGAATCACGGGAGTCTCGGGAGCGTAAAACTTCCTTCCTAACTTGGATATGAAAACCGGGCCTTTGGGATGACTCCGAGGGTTGAAACGCAGAGCTTCGGCACGAGAAAGGGAAGAATTGAGCAAAAATGGCCGGCATCCTCGCACCCTTTATATAGGGTCTGAATCCCTCACGTACGCTGGGTGCACGAGAGTATGCTGGGCGTACGCAACAACAGAAATGACCGCATCCTCGGTTGAAGCATCGGAGCGATGTGGACGAGCCGGAGCCTAGCATCCGAGTATGCTGGGCGTACGAGTGTACGCTGGGCGTAACCTGGATTGGTCCGATGACTCCTCCTTCGGATAATACCGGATTTTGAATTTAATTTATATTTTAATTATTTAGTAAACTTCAAAAATTCATATCTTTCTCATACGAACTCTGTTTTCGACGTTCTTTATATCCACGCGAAGGTGAGACTACGATCTACAACTTTCGTTTAGACTCCGCCGACAAATCTTGACTTTATTTTTAATATTATATTTTAATAGGTCGGGACAGGAAAAGTCCGTTAAAGTTCCATAACTCCTTCATCCGACGTCCGTTTCCGTCAGACTTTTTACCGTTACGCTTCTATTGTTGAGACCTTCGATTCTCATTTAGTTTGTGTCGGCTAAAAGTCTCTCGATCTCTATTTCGAGTTTTTAGCTGTCTACTGCTATATCCGTAACTTAGAAAAATTATAACTTCCTCATTCGATGTCAGATTTGGATGTTCTTTTCATGTACGTTTATTGTATAGAAACCTCGCGTTTTACGTCTATCAGTGTTGCCGGTTTTGCCGAGAATCTTCGGTTGGTCATAACTTTTTCGTTATAACTGGGATTCTAGGGTTCTTTATATGTACGAAAACCTTGATACAATTCCTACTACTTTATTTAACCCAAATAAGATTTTAGGAAAGTTAAATTTTGACGTAAATTTGACTTATGATCCATCATATTGTCATGAAATATCGAGTTGTCACATTATCCCCCCGTTACAGGGAATTTCGTCCTGAAATTAGAGTTTAACAGAAATGATAATCATTTTACGGTTAGAAGTTTTATTTACTTCTTTCGTTTGACTTCACTGGCATGATAACTCTTCTTGGTCGAACGTATGTTGAATGTTTTTGTGGACTGTGAGAATAGTACATCTTGTACCTTACAAGTAGTGTCTCTAGATCTTCAAAGCAATAACCGCTGCTCCTGACTCAAGATCATGTGTTGTATAGTTAACTTCCTGTGTCTTAAGTTGTCTTGAGGTATAGGCAGTGACCTTTCCTCTTGCATAAGAACACAACCAATTCATACTGATTATGACGTCAGAACCTTGTGGTTGATTAGATGTCGTGAAGATCTAAAAGAAAGTATGATTACTCATGAATTAAGGAAAAGGATAGGTACTTTTGTTCTATCTGTCTCTCTTGTCCCAATCGACAGGAAGGGCATGTGTTTGGCTTCTAAGTTTATTCGCATGGCAGCACGATCACTCGTAGTCTTGGGCAGTCTCCGTCCTGAAGTTCATATTAGAATTCATACATGGTTCAACGATCACAATCTCGTGTATACGAGTCGTATATAATTAAGATTGAAAAGGTAGTCGAATAACTGATTCTTCTTTAAGCTTACATCCCATTGAGGAAAAAGAAGTTAAAGTGGAATCGTCAATTCTAAACCTATAAAACATTGATTATATATCACCCTATGTATACATTCATCAGTGACAAATCAATCATATGGATCTCTGGATTTGAACTTGACGTACTGTACGAGTGGTACTTTGGGGATTTCTTCGGAAAGGAAAAGAACTATGAGGTACTCCACTCATGAGTACTTGGTGTTCTGATATGACGGCTTCGCTGGAAAGGCGATTTCCAAGAAAGAGATGTACGTATGAAGCTGTTGTTGTGAGAATCAAATTAAATCAAGTTGTATGATAATGTCGGAATCATAAGGAAACTTAAAGACATTAGATTTGAACATAAGACGTTTACAGACAAAACACAACCGTGCAACCATCAACAGAGTTACAGTACTTTAGACTACTACAAGACTATTGCTGCGAATAAGGTATACTACAAAAGACAAGTATACGCAGCACGAGCATCCCTATACCGACGGGATCCCGCAAAAGATAAGACTCTGGTTGCACTAGTTTTGGATGGTTTATAAGTCTGTTACAAGGAAACGCCTAAATTACATTAACGTGGGTTCGGAGTAGGTCTCCTGCAAATGTGATCCTGAGAATCCTACCGTCTGCGCCAGAGTTCCTTGTTATAGGGCAATCCTTCTTGAGGTGCCCTATCTCCCCACATTGGTGGCATGACTGGCTAGTACAAGCCTTGGTGGCGGGAGTGAGGTGTTTATCCAGTTTTATGTGGACACGAGTGCCTTCCTCATTACACCACATTGGAAATTGCTTCCTAAAGCGTTCTGCAGGAGTTGCCACTTGTTGGTTTCCCGGTTTGGTACTACCATCGAAACTCTCGACTCCTTTGTCGGTCTTGCTTGTGTTGCTTGAGTTGATGTATGTAAGGAAAGTTGTCACAGCAGCTGCTACTGCAACTTGTAATGTGGCGGCGTCAATGTGGAGGATAGGGGTTTCATTGCTCGGCTGATTATTTCCGGATGACGACATGATTCTGTAACATGAAAGATAAAGATTTTGTGAGCGATTCTGGTTGACTCTTGATGTACTTCGATTGTTCAAGTAAAGAGTAAGACTATGTTCTTGAAAGTTTGATCTACATCCCTATGATGCAGTCCCAGAACTGAGTGGAAGTGTGTTTATGAAGGGTTGACCTACATCCCTATGATGCAGTTCTAGTAATGAGTGGAAGTAAGTTCGTAGAATGGTCTCAAGACGCTTGTCGTTCAAGCCGAGGTATCGTTGGTTGGTGAATAACATGATCCAACCACTAAAAGAGACTTGGAAATGTTTCCGGAGTTAAATTACTATGGTCAAATGACTTGACTAAAGTATGTTTCAGATAGACTCCAATGAAAGTATGATAAGAGTACTTGAATAAAGAATGACACAAAAGTTAGCCGACTGTCAATATCTTTGATATTCATGACGTAAAAGTTCGGGAAAATGACCTTGTAAAAGGTCTTACATCATATCCATAGGAGATAGTTCTTGACATCAAAAAGACCTAACCAAATGTACTTACAGTACAAGATAGTTTCATAGAAAATGCCACATCGGGCATAGACAGAAAATGATTCCGTTTTACAAGGAAAAATAAAGTAAAGCATCTACTACTGGCGACGGTCATCCCTCTGGTGAACTCTCAATTCAGCCAGTTGACATTCCAGATCAAGTAGGTGTCTTTCGTACACCCTCTGGCGTACGCAGAGTTCTATGACTTCGGCTCGTGACTCAGTCAGTGCTTGAAGCAGGGCTTCATGGTCTTTTTCAGATCTCTCATGATCATCTTCCAGACGAATGGTGCGGAGGGTATGCATTCTCGCATTGGCGACAACTCCTGTGATCTGATGCAGAGATGTCCTTCCTAGAATCTCATTTCGGGCCACTCTGCGGACCAAGATTGGCAAGATTCTTTCTGCTGAGCCCCCATTGCTCAGGTCATAAAAGCTTCGGTCACCATTAAATGGCATGGGCTGATCTTGCTCTTCGCTCCATGTTTCCAAGCATTCTACCCAAGGAGGCATCGGGCCATGAAAAGCGGGACGAGGGTTAGGATTTAGAAATGGAGCTACCGGGGGTAGGTTCTCAACCTCGGGTTCGGAGTTATCAACATCTGAAAGGTTTTTAGCATGGTGATCATTTAAAGGGATTGGATGATCAATCTCTAGTTCTTCTTCAAACCATACAACATTGCCTTCGCTCGGAAGGTACGGGTTGTCGTGGGGATGGAGTCCAGTTATGTTATCTACGCGAGAAATGGGTTAAGGAAATAATTATTAGACGAACTATCTAGATAATTATTAGAAAATCTTCATTAGTTACATCGCTATTTGTAAAGTGCATACCAGTCATATGTAATCAACCCAGGATAGGCTTTCGAATAAGTGACCTTAACTCCAAATTCACAAGGAATAAGGGTAAAGCAAAAACTTCACCGATTCTAAGTCTATAACATCCTAGTTACATATAGCCTTAGTGTATCCACTTAGCAACTATCAACTTAGTAATGAAGATCCTTTTTAGTTCTCAAGTAAGTAATTATGGTAACACAAAACACCCCTATGGTATTTTAGACTTAGGTTCTGTTATAATGTTCTCATTGTGGTAATGTTGGTAAGTTTATAGAATTGTTGCTATATCACAACCATTCTTGGGCATATGCTAATCATTCCTCGGACCAGCATAGTTGATCAGGCTATGCCACTCCCAAGACTGACTATACATCCCCAAGTTTAGTTGTGATATTCAACAATCGTAATACTTTTGTTCTTGTCGTTGTGACACTGATTTTAGTATGAATGCAGGCACGTATACTTACTTAAATATTTTATTATTTAGAAGTATAAACTCTAAGTCAGGTTATTTTAATCCCATTGTATTTATATGTGACAACCCGATATTTCGAGACAATATGATGGATCACAAGTCAAATTTACATCAAAATTTAACTTTCCTAAAATCTTATTTGCGTTAAATAAAGTAGTAGGAATCGTATCAAGGTTTTCGTACATATAAAGAACCCTAGAATCCGAGTTATAACGAAGAAGTTATGACCAACCGAAGATTCTCGGCAAAACCGGCAACACTGATAGACGTAAAACTCGAAGTTTCAATACAATAATTTTTAGCCTTAGGTATCTAAATGAAAGTTTTAGATATCATTAAACCGTAAACGTATATGAATAGAACGTCCAAATCTGACTTCGTATGAGGAAGTTATGATTTTTCTAAGTTACGGATATAACAGTAGACAGTTAAAAACTCGAAATAGAGATTGAGAGACTTTTAGTCGACACAACCTAAACGAGAATCGAAGATCTCATCAATGGTATTACAACGGTAAAAAGTCTGGCGAAAACAGACAACGGATGAAGGAGTTATGAAATTTTAACGAACTTTTCCTGTTCCGACCTATTAAAATATAATATTAAAAATAAATCAAGATTTTCCGACAGAGTCTAAACGAAAGTTGTAGATCGTAGTCTCACCTTCGCGTGGATATAAAGAATGTCGAAAACGGATTTCGTATAAGAAAGATATGAATTTTTAAAGTTTTCTAAATAATTAAAATATAAATTAAATTCAAAATCCGGTATTATCCGAAGGAGGAGTCATCGGACCAATCCAGCTTACGCCCAGCGTACCCTCGTACGCCTAGCGTACTCGGATGCTCAGCCTTAATCCATCTACGTCGCTTCAATGCTTTGTCCGAGGATGCGGTAAGCCATGACGTTGCGTACGCCCAGCGTACCCTCGTTAGTACGCCCCGCGTACGCGAGGCTTTCAACCCCTATAAAAGGGATGCGAGGATGCCGGCCATTTTTGCTTAATTCTTCCCTTTCTCACGCTAAAGCTCTGCGTTTCAACCCTCATAGTTATCCCAAAGGCCCGGTTTTCATATCCAAGTTGGGAAGGAAGTTTTACGCTCCCGATATTCCCGAGAATCCCGAGAAATCCGCTTACTTGAGTAGAAGTTCTGCTCGGTTTTCGTCCCGCTTTCTTCAATCTATCAAGTGAGTTCATACCCCTATAATCCACACTTTTAAATGTTTTATAAATGTTTTTATATGCTTTTAGGGGGGGGGGGAATACAAGTCAAACACACGATAATTTTCGTGTGTTATATAAAGTTTCATTATACACTTTTTATGAACGTTGGAAGTGAAAAATGTTGTTATATATGTATAAATCAAACACTCTGCTTATACTGTATGTATATGTGTCCATCTTAGACACTATAAAAATAATACTTTTCATAACAACTGAACGTTTTACTAGAGATTACTATACAAACGAGACACACTTAAAGAAAACTATAATAGGTATAGTTTTACGTGAACATCACGAACTTTTACATACTAGAAATACTATTTCAAGGAGATACATTCATATACAAGAACAAACGAACATTTTCATATGTACTTAAAATAGTTTTCTCAAACGTTTTTACATGTTGAAATACTTTTAGAAACTGTCTTACAAACTGTAGGTTTCCTTTTTGAATATGTTATAGTTGTGCTTCAAACAAAGGTTTTCGCACACTTAAATTGTTTTGTCAAATGGTTTTCGATTTGATTAATAAACTGACATCAAATCATAATTTCTTATTTATTAAACTTTTCAAAGGTTTTACAAAACTTCTTTTATGCTTTTATATTATAAATTAAATGCCTCTATATGTATAGTTATATAAGAAATGTTTAAAAGACTTAGGAAGGCTATCCACCCTATTTCCTTTTCCTCGATTTGGATGTGGTCTGGTGGGATATCGGGTACCCGTCTGAATGTCGTTTAAATATTAGTTATATATAATGTGTACATATATAGTCATAAATGTTCCATCAGTTAATTCAGTTCCGACACTCTTAGGTAGCAAGGGTGTATAAACCTACTTGGACACTCATCAATTACATTCTAGTAAACTATTATAGGAATAGTTTAGGGGATACAAAACATTATTCCTATTACAAGGAATCACACAAGAGTCAGTTCATTCATGAGTCTATACCAACGTTTTATTTACAAGTATGCATTTTCATAACAAGGATAATCTTTTCATACAAAAAGGCATTTCGTTATATTACTCGTGAACTTGTTGTTAGCAAACATGTGAGACAATGGCTTTGTTAGTACCAAAACAAAAGTCCCCACCTATAACCAGAGTCTCTTGGAGGGAGAGCGTGACAAGTGTGTATAGATCTATACGGGGCGTACGACTCCGCACCCTGACTGTTAGCTACAGTTCCCGGGGTGACAAATGTCAACGTAGGTATTGCGTCTAGTATGGTTATGAGGAAGTCAACACATGCGGAAACAACAACTCTTGTACGTAGTAATATACATTTAAATCAATCATGCTCAGGGGGTAATAACTACATCATGGGATATTATTAGCATGTTCACAATTCGGGATAAACACCCTTTTAACCACTTTTACTTAAACAAAAGACTCACAGGGAGTATTAAACACATATTCGATATAGATAAACTATTTACCTTCTTACCATTATATAGTGACTCATACACATAAACGACGAGGTAGACTATAACTTTTATAATAATAGTTAAACAAGGGAAAAACCGTCACATTTACAGTGATGCGTACTTCTAAAACATTCAGGTCTTGGTAAAAGACTACCTTCTAAAACATTCAGGTCTTGGTAGAAGACTACTTTCAAAATGGTCAGGTCTTGGTAGAAGACTACTTTCAAAACACTCGGGTCTTGGTAGAAGACTACTTTTTATACTAGTAGAAAATATGGGATTCTCTAGAGTTTTCAAAACATATACAAACAATTACATTGAACAATTTCAAATGTTATCATCATACTTATACGAACAATGACATTAAATACTTATGAACTCACAAGCTTAAATGCTGACCTACACTTTCAAAATAACTTGTATTCTCAGGTCACCAGTAGACAAGTACGATGATTAGGTTTTGCGAAGACGGAGCAGTCAAGACTCGTCTTTTATTTTTGATTACTTGTTGTAATATCTTATTACTATGAAAGAACACACATGTATTAAACTATTACTATTAATGCAATGGACGATGTTGTTGCTTGTTTACTACTTTACATTTGTTATGATACATTACATGACGTCCTATGCCCCCGAACGTTTCCGCCATTCTCGGATTTGGGGTGTGACAGATTGGTATCAGAGCATTGTTTATAGTCAATTGAGTATATCAACCCATAAAAGATATACTAACTATAAATACAATGGGATTAAAAATACTCTGAATTAGAGTTTATACTTCTAAAATAATAAAATATTTAAGTAAGTATACGTGCCTGCATTCATACTAAAATCGGTGTCACAACGACAAGAAAAAAAGTATTACGATTGTTGAATATCACAAGTAAGCTTGGGGATGTATAGTCAGTCTTGGGAGTGGCATAGCCTAATCAATTATGCTGGTCCGAGGAGTGATTAGCATATGCCCAAGAATGGTTGTGATGTAGCAACAATTCTAAAAATTTACCAACATTACCACAATGAGAACATTATAATAGAACCTAAGTCTAAAATACCATAGGGGTGTTTTGTGTTACCATAATTACTTACTTGAGAACTAAAAAGGATCTTCATTTCTAAGTTTTATAGTTGCTAAGTGGATACACTGAGGCTATATGTAACTAGGATGTTATAGGCTTAGAATCGATGGAGTTTTTGCTTTACACTTATTCCTTATGAATTTGGAGTTAAGGTCACTCATTCGAAAGCCTATCATGTATTGATTACATATGACTGGTATGCACTTTACAAATAGCGATGTAACTAATGAAGATTTTCTAATAATTATCTAGATAGTTCGTCTAATAATTATTTCCTTACCCCAATTCTCGCGTAGATAACATAACTGGACTCCATCCCCACGGCAGCCCGTACCTTCTGAACAAAGTCAATGTTGGATGGTTTGAAAAAGAACTAGAGAGTGATCATCCAATCCCTCTGAATGATCACCATGATGAAAACCTTTTGAAAGTTGATAACTCCAAAACCGAGGTTGAGAACCTACCCCAGGCAGCTTCCGTTCCAATTCCTAACCCTCGTCCGACTTTTCATGGCCCGACGCCCCCTTGGGTAGAATGTTTGGATATAGAGAACGAAGAGGAAGATCAACCTATGTCATTTGATGGAGAACGAAGCTTCTACAACACTAGTGAAGGAAGCTCAGCAGACAGAATTCTTCCAATCCTGGCCGCAAAATTGCCCGAAACGAAATTCAGGGCAGGACGACTCTCCAATGTTTCTAAGAGGTTAATGCCAATGCCAGAATGCATACCATTCGCACCAATCGCCTTGATCACAAGTGAGAGATCCGAGAGAAACCATGAGACCCTGCTGCAAGCACTAGCTAAAAACCCAAGCCGAAGTCATAGAGTTCCAAGTACGCCAGAGGGTGTATGAGAGATACCTGCTTGATATGGAACGTCAACTAACCGAACTAAGGGTTCACCATAGGGGTGACCGTCGCCAGTAGGAGATACCTTACTTCCTTCTTTGTTTTAAAGAACCATGTTCCTATCTAAGTTCTCTGTAGTACTTTCTATGTGACTACATTGTACTGTAAGTACTTTTTGTTAGGTCTTTATGATGTCAAGAACTATCTCCCATGGATATGATGTAAGACCTTTTACAAGGTCAAATTCTCGAAGTTTTACGTCATGAATATCAAAGATATTGACAGCCGGCTAACTTCTGTGTCATTCTTTATTCAAGTACTCTTATCATACTTTAATTATAGTCTATCTGAAACATGCTTTAGTCAAGTCATTGGACTATAGTAATTTAGCTCCAGAAACATTTCCAAGTCTCTTTTAGTGGTTGGATCATGTTATTTACCAACCAAAGATACCTCGACTTGAACGACAAGCGTCTTGAGACCATTCTACGAACTCACTTCCACTCATTACTAGGACTACATCCTAGGGATGTAGGTCAAACCTTCATAAACACACTTCCACTTAGTACTAGGACTACATCCTAGGGATGTAGGTCAAACTTCCGCAAACGTACTTCCAATCCGTACTAGGACTGCATCATAGGGATGTAGGTCAAACTTTTGAGAACATAGTCTTACTCTTTACTTGAACAATCGAAGTACATCTAGAGTCAACCAGAATCGCTCCCATAATCTTTATCTTTCGTGTTACAGAATCATGTCGTCATCCGGAAACAATCAGTCGAGCAACGAAACCCCTATCCTCCATATCAACGCCGCTACATTACAAGCTGTAGTAGCAGCTGCTGTGACAACTTTCCTTACACACATCAATTCAAGCAACACAAGCAAGAACGACAAAGGAGTCGAGAGTCTGATGGTAGTACCAAACCGGGAAACCAACAAGTGGCAACTCCTACAGAACGCTTTAGGAAGCAATTTCCAAGGTGGTGTAATGAGGAAGACACTCGTGTCCACATAACACGGGCTAAACACCTCACTCCCGCCAGCAAGGCTACTACTAGCCGGTCATGTCACCAATGCGGGGAGATAGGGCACCTCAAGAAGGATTGACCTATAACAAAGAACTCTGGCATAGACGGTAGGATTCTCAGGATCATAGTTGCAGGAGATCCTACTCTGAACCCACGTTAATGTAATTTAGGCGTTTTGTTGTAAGAGACTTATAAACCATTGAAAAATAGTGCAACCAGAGTTTTATCTTTTGCGGGATCCCGTCGGTATAGGGATGCTCGTGCTGCGTATACTTGCCTTTTGTAGTATACCTTATTCGCAGCAATAGTCTTGTAGTAGTCTAAAGTACTACAACTCTGTTGATGGTTGCACGGTTGTGTTTTGTCTGTAAACGTCTTATATTCAAATCTAATGTCTTTAAGTTTCCTTATGATTCCGACATTATCATACGACTTGATTCAATTTGATTCTCACAAAAACAACTTCATACGTACATCTCTTTCTTCGAAATCGCCTTTCCAGTGAAGCCGTCATATCAGAACACCAAGTACTCATGAATGGAGTACCTCATAGTTCTTTTCCTTTCTGAAGAAATCCCTGAAGTGCCACTCGTACAGTACGTGAAGTTCACATCCAAAGATCCATACGGTTGATCTGTCGCTGATGAATGTATACATAGGGGTGATATATAATCAAGGTTCTACAGGTTTAGAATTGACGATTCCACTTTAACTTCTTTTTCCTCGATGGGATGTGAGCTTAAAGAAGAATCAGTTATTCGACTACCTTTTCAATCTTAATCATATATGACTCGTATACACGAGATTGTGATCATTGAACCATGTCTGAATTCTAATATGTACTTCAGGACGGAGACTGCCCAAGACTACGAGTGATCATACTACCATGCGAGTAAACTTAGAAGCCAAACACATGCCCTTCCTGTCGATTGGGACAAGAGAGACACTATTTGTAGGGTACAAGATGTACTATTCTCACAGTCCAAAAAAAACATTCACCATACGTTTGACCAAAAAGAGTTATCATGCCAGTGAAGTCAAACGAAAGAAGTAAAGTCGTATCCCGATAGTGAAAGGTTCGCTGAAATGCCAAGCGAGCAACCGAGTTCACTTAAGGACACTAGAAGCAAATAAAACTTCTAACCGTAGCATGATTATCAATTCTGTTTAAACTCTAATTTCGGGACGAAGTTCCCTCTAACGGGGGGATGATGTGACAACCCGATATTTCGAGACAATATGATGGATCACAAGTCAAATTTACGTCAAAATTTAACTTTCCTAAAATCTTATTTGGGTTAAATAAAGTAGTAGGAATCGTATCAAGGTTTTCGTACATATAAAGAACCCTAGAATCCGAGTTATAACGAAGAAGTTATGACCAACCGAAGATTCTCGGCAAAACCGGCAACACTGATAGACGTAAAACGCGAAGTTTCAATACAATAATTTTTAGCCTTAGGTATCTAAATGAAAGTTTTAGATATCATTAAACCGTAAACGTACATGAATAGAACGTCCAAATCTGACTTCGTATGAGGAAGTTATGATTTTTCTAAGTTACGGATATAACAGTAGACAGTTAAAAACTCGAAATAGAGATTGAGAGACTTTTAGTCGACACAACCTAAACGAGAATCGAAGATCTCATCAATGGTATTACAACGGTAAAAAGTCTGGCGAAAACAGACAACGGATGAAGGAGTTATGAAATTTTAACGGACTTTTCCTGTTCCGACCTATTAAAATATAATATTAAAAATAAATCAAGATTTGCCGACAGAGTCTAAACGAAAGTTGTAGATCGTAGTCTCACCTTCGCGTGGATATAAAGAATGTCGAAAATGGATTTCGTATAAGAAAGATATGAATTTTTAAAGTTTTCTAAATAATTAAAATATAAATTAAATTCAAAATCCGGTATTATCCGAAGGAGGAGTCATCGGACCAATCCAGGTTACGCCCAGTGTACCCTCGTACGCCCAGCGTACTCGGATGCTCGGCCTCAATCCGTCCACGTCGCTTCGATGCTTTGTCCGAGGATGCGGTAAGCCATGACGTTGCGTACGCCCAGCGTACCCTCGTTAGTACGCCCCGCATACGCGAGGTTTTCAGCCCATATAAAAGGGATGCGAGGATGCTGGCCATTTTTGCTTAATTCTTCCCTTTCTCATGCCAAAACTCTGCGTTTCAACCCTCGGAGTCATCCCAAAGGCCCGGTTTTCATATCCAAGTTGGGAAGGAAGTTTTACGCTCCCGTGATTCCCGAGAATCCCGAGAATCCCAAGAAATCCGCTTGCTTGAGTAGAAGTTATGCTCAGTTTTCGTCTCGCTTTCTTCAATTTATCAAGTGAGTTCATACCCCTATAATCCACAGTTTTAAATGCTTTATAAATGTTTTTATATGCTTTTAGGGGGGGGGGGGGGGAGAATACAAGTAAAACACACGATTATTATCGTGTGTTATATAAAGTTTCATTATACACTTTTTATGAACGGAATCATATGTGATTTATAAGTATTATAAGGAAACTTTCATATGCAAAATGTATCACGAGAACATCATATCTTTTGAAATGAAAAATGTTGTTATATATGTATAAATTAAACACTCTGCTTATACTGTATGTATATGTGTCCATCTTAGACACTATAAAAATTATACTTTTCATAACAAGTGAGCATTTTACTAGAGATTACTATACAAACGAGACACACTTAAAGAAAACTATAATAGGTATAGTTTTACGTGAACATCACGAACTTTTACATACTAGAAATACTATTTCAAGGAGATACATTCATATACAAGAAGAAACGAACATTTTCATATGTACTTCAAATAGTTTTCTCAAGCGTTTTTACATGTTGAAATACTTTTAGAAACTGTCTTACAAACTTTAGGTTTCCTTTTTGAATCTATTATAGTTGTGCTTCAAACAAAGGTTTTCTCACACTTAAACTGTCTTGTCAAACAGTTTTCGATTCGATTTATAAACTGACATCAAGTCATAAATTCTTATTTATTAAACTTTTCAAAGGTTTTACAAAACTTCTTTTATGCTTTTATATTATAAATTGCATGCCTCTATATGTATAGTTATATAAGAAATGTTTAAAAGACTTAGGAAGGCTATCCACCCTGTTTCCTTTTCCTCGATTTGGATGTGGTCTGGTGGGATATCGGGTACCCGTCCGAAGGTTGTTTAAACCAAATAAGATTTTAGGAAAGTTAAATTTTGACGTAAATTTGACTTATGATCCATCATATTGTCTCGAAATATCGAGTTGTCACATATATATAGTCTTCAAGTTGTGTATGGACCAAGTAAGGATGATTCGACCGAGTCAAAATGTAAGGCAAGGGTGTCTCGACTGAGTCACTTGACACATGAGACTGAACATGCATTTTGATGAAACATCTTGACCTCGACTTGAAAGATCTTTATTCCCAAGAGTCATTATAGAATGATATTGTTAATAACATATAATCCTATAGGGTTACACATTATAGCAAGTTACTAGTAACTAATTATTTATTAAAGTAATTTTGATTATTAGTAAATATTAAAAACTTGTTTTTAATTAGAAAAAATGAAGGGTCCAATTACTGGTTTGGTCTAGGCTTTCCATGTAATAGGTTCTTTTGGTCATTTGATAACTTAGAGTATTGTGCTTGGAGTGTATGTTCATTGTAATGAGTTTACGGCCGTAAGCCTGTTTACAGCCGTAAACCCAAGGCTGGCCCATGATAGTGTATATAGAGGTATGTTAGGTCTTTTGTGGTTGTTGATGCCTCGATATTCTCAGCTCTTGTAAACTGCAAGTTGTACCAGACGTGATTCTAATAGAAAAGCGTGTGCAAGCTTGTTTGATTCTTTATTCTATTCGTTCTTATTTGTTTATCTGATTGTTATTGCTATTTGATCACTAGTAAGATCCTTTCAGGACCTTACAATTGGTATCAGAGCTTGGATTGTATCAGTTAATTTTGCCAGACTTGGAGCTTATTTGATCTTATTTTCGAAAGATTTTTGTGTTTTTGGATAGATCTCAGAAAATAAGGGGGTTTGTTCTTCGTGTTTTTCATAAAAAATGGTTTTTGATCGAGTTTTGGAGCTTCAAAGTCGAAAAATCGTTGTTTTAGGTCGTAACCTGCGGGGGGGTGGCGGAGTTTGCGGCCGGGGCTAGGGTTTCGGAGTTCACGGTCCGGAGTTTGCGGCCGGTCTTCGCACCACGCACCAGGTCCTCGCCTTTCACCTCGGTCCTCGTCCTCGCTTCGCATCACACTTCGTTCAGCACTCAGCATCCTCGCAGTTTTAAAAAGGAGACGGAACAATTTTGGGGGTGCCAGGGATCGAACCCTGGTCTCCTCCCAAACCAAGCATCGCCACTTCCAACTCCTCTAGGCCACGAGTTGATACATTCCTTCCCCTTTTAAATCTTAAGGCGTCTTTATTTCGATTAAATTTCGCATTTTTTACACTTTCAGCCCAAAATTTAAACTTCTTTTAATTTTAAATTCCATTTTCAATAAAATATAAAATAATTATAATAAAAAAACAACATCAACAACAACAACAACAACAACAACAACAACAATAATAATAATAATAATAATAATAATAATAATAATAATATTTATTTTCAATTTTGACTTTTTACTTAAAATTTTGATTTTGACTTTTAAATTTTGCCTTTAACTTTAAACTTTGACTTTCTCGTTTAGCTTTAAAATTTTCAAATTTAGCTTTTCCGTTTGATTTTTCAAGTTTGACTTTTGAGTTTGACTTTTTAAAGTTGACTTTTAAGGTTGACTTTTGAGGTGTATAGTCAAAGGGCATTTTTAAATTTTATCTTGACGTTTAAGTTTTATATTGGGCTTCTAGTTGTGCTTTTTAATGGCTTTTAAGGTCTACGAGGGAGTTGAAAACATGAAAGAGAATCGTTAGGATATGTTAAGACAAAATTTCAACATTTTCGATTATATCCCTGGAGAAACCCTCGAAACTCAATTGCGGCGATTGACCAGGTCTGCTCATGAAGGGAGAGGTACTGATAAACAGATAAAGGCTGTCTAAAAAAACTTTGATCCCAAATCACTTTTAAAGTTAGCTATTATTTTTGTTTTCGTTATGTTTGTTCATAGTGTTCTTCAAATTTAAATATAAGGGGGAGAATTAAAAAAACTAAAATAAAAAAAATAAAAAAAAAAAGAAATTCAAAAATCAAACAAAAATTAGAAAATTCAAAATCCAAAAATATTTTTATTTCTATTTTATTTCTTGTTCAGAAAAATCACAAATCCAAAAATATTTTTGTTTATGTTTTAATTTGTGTGCTAAGTTTTCTTTTAGTTTTGTTTTGTCTTGAAAAGTGATTTCAGGTATAGATAAGACTCATGGAGATTGTGTCGAAAATTTCTGAGCCAATGCTTCAACCGTAAGCATCGAAGAATTCGCATTCGAAGGAGCAAGAAATGAAGATTATTCTTTCAACATTCAATTTGTCAACTCAAGAAGCAAGGTGAAGCTGCACTTGAAGATTATGTGACAGATTGCATTGAAGCCTCCTCAATCAGTCTGCTGCTATATTAAACCTACTGAAGTGATCCAGAAGATTTGTTCTCTCTGAAGATTCTCAAGCTGAAAGCACTATCTTTCAAGAATCAGTACGTCAAGCCTCCTCACCCAATGGGCATTCAATGTTAAATTCTGAAGAAAAGCCCAACTGCTCAAGATTCATTGAAGATTCATCAAGTTCATCTTGAAGTTGTGAACAATATGAAGATTAATGTTGAAGCCAAGCTCTTGATGAAGATTAACAAGAAAAGTCAGCTATTTTTTAAGGGGAGCTTGTTGGGTCAATTAAGAAAAGAAAGTTATAAACCAAGGGGGAGATTGTTGGGTCAAAAATATGGTTTATACTTTACTTTTCTAGAAAAATTGTATTTTTGTGTCTTGGACCGTAGACAACTTAGTGTTTACGGTCAGTGTTTACGGCCGTAAACAGGTTTACGGTCATAAACCCATTTACGGCCCATGTTCCCCTTGTATATATATAGGTGTTAGGGGTGAGGAGTAGAGATTGATGAACACGAAGGAGTGTACGGCGTAGAGAGAGAAGAACAAGTGTGTGTTAGTGTGTGTGAATCTCTTGTATCCGGACCATCATTCTATTTATCAATACATTGAGATTCATATTATTCTTCTTCTCCTTCTCTTCTATTTGATCTGACATCATCCATTTGATTGGAATTCTGCACCATCAAACGGATCTGATTGATACAGGAGCATTTTGGGGACTTACAATTGGTATCAGAGCAAGACCAGCGTCAAAGGCTCTTTACAGTCGATTTTGGAGCGAGTTCTCATCTGTTTGCGACTAAAGTTGGGGATTTCTGCAAAAGGGTTCTCAGTTTTGTCGAAATATCTGTAATTTCTCTCAATTTTAAAAGCTTACGACCTTAGCTTACGGCCGTAATCTTAGTTTACGGCCGCAAACTCTTCAAAGTTCTTGTACCGTAAATTATGTTCTTGAGCCGTAAATAAGGAATATTCATAAACCAGAAACTTACTGTTCTTGGACCATGATATTTAGACTGTGAACACTTTACGACCATAAACTCGGAGTTTACGGTTGCAAACCCTCATTTGACCATGAACTGTTTTTGCGGCCGCAAATAGTGTTTTGACTGTGTTTGACCAGAAGCTTAATTTAATCATAAATAATTTAATTTTTGTTTCATATTAATTAAATAATAATAATGGATTCTCAAAGTCAAACAAACCATCACGAGCTAGATTCAGTTATGGGCACAACCACCCGAATTCCTAGACTCTTATCCGCTGAAGGCTTCCCATAATGGAAGTACAGAATTGATCAGTACATAAAGATGAAGGACTTCAAAATATGGAGAAGCATACTAAAAGATCCTGTCAGAATAACCACTACTATTGCAGGGCAAGTGGTTGACAAGAAGATGGAAAACTACGCTGATGAAGACTTCGAGAATGTTGAAGAGCATGAAAAGGTTTTGGCCACCTTGACCATGGCTCTATCTCCAGACATTGCTCATGGTTTCAGGGAGTACACTTCTACTAAGGCTTTGTGGGAATCCCTAATTGAGGTCTATGAAGGGAACGAAGATATGAGGGAGAGTTGCCAAGATATGGTGCGACAATCTTTCAATATGTTCAACTACGTTCCGGGAGAAACTCTTGAAGCACAGTTGCAGCGGTTCACATCTCTCAACACTGAAATGATTGTGGCCGGGATTTTCTACACAAAGTCTGAGATAAACAAGAAGCTACTAAATTCTCTCCCAAAGTCCTGGGACATGAATGTAGCTGTCATAAAGTAGACTAATGATCTTAGCCAACTCTCTCTTACTGAACTGATGGCTGTCATCAAGGCCTGTGATATTGATGAAAAGTAGCGAGAGATCAACCATGTGAACTCATACTCAGCTGCAAACCATGGAATTTCTTCTAACAATTCTCTTTCATCTCTCACTTTTCCTTCTGCAGGTCAATCATTTGCTACTCAGCAAGCTCAGGTTCAGTGCTTCCCCACTCCATCAACTTCCTCTATATCAGCCATGCCTTTCTTTCAGAACCAATCGTTCGTGGCTACTCAAGCTGCTTCCTCCTCCAATGTGGCTTCTTTTTTAAAAGGAAAGGAGGGTGATGAAAATCTCGCTCTTGCTACAGGGCTTGTCAATTGCTAGAATGCAC
Source organism: Lactuca serriola (assembly GCF_051521515.1). Lineage (NCBI taxonomy): Eukaryota > Viridiplantae > Streptophyta > Magnoliopsida > Asterales > Asteraceae > Lactuca > Lactuca serriola. The sequence continues at coordinate 332,485,834 of NC_136411.1, forward strand.
TCGTAGCTGGAGATCTTCCACCCCAACTATCATTTCCTGATCTTGATCAGATTCACCCTGAAGATGTTGAAGAGATGGATATTACATGGCAGATTGCCGTGGCAGTTTTTAGGGCGAAACAGTTTGCCAAGAAGATTGGAAAGAACAACTTGGGGATGAGTGCTGACAAGAAGGTTGGGTTCAGCAAGGGAAAGCTGCGGTGTTTCAACTGCCACAAGCCAAGGCATTTTGCTTGTGATTGTCCACAGCCAGACAGAAGATTAAGTAATGACAGGACAATAGTTGCAGTTGGGAACAATCGAAGTGGTGGTCAGGTCAGTAACGAGAAGGCTATTGTTGCACAATCGTTTGACTTGGAGGATCAGATGCAGGCCCTGAACTAATCTGGACCTGAAAATGCCCACCTGGCACAGGTTAGTGATGATGCCCCGACCGAGATTGCTGCTGCTGAAGATCAAATGATGGAGCTGCAATTTGCATTGATGGTATCTTCTTCTCATGAACCTAATAAAACCGAGGTAAGTCTACCCTCATGCTCTCAAGCTTTTATTGATTATGTTAAAATTCTGCATTGAAAAAATTGAGACATTAGGTAGTGAAGTAGAGAACCTTAAAATTCTCCGTGAACTTAATGACTCACTAAAAAGGGAAGTAGAAGATCTTAGATATGAAGGTTACCAACTCAGAAAAGCTGAAAAACCTCTTAAAGCCCAATTAGAATCTAAAATAAAGGACTTTAGGAAACTTCAGGAAGACTATAGTAATAAATGCGAAAATTAAAATTGAACACATACATATTGTCTGTAGATCTAGCTGCTCAATTTAGGTGCACAACAATATCCCTGGTTGTCGTCAGATAAATGGTCCCTAAGAAATTTACTTAAGAATAAGGGCTAAAAATGTCATATTATTGGTAAACTGTCCAAAATTTTGTCACAAATGTTTCGCGTTTAAGTGAACCACAATATTGACGATCGATCAGACGAAGTTGTGAAAATAAGGGTACCGACAAGTGGAATAAGGTTGTCCAACAACTTTGATCCCAGCGTCACAAATTCATTCTCAATAATTAAAATTTTAAGTTGGAGTTAATTTAATTTTTGTTTTACTTTACTTTTATTTTTTATTTTTTATTTTTATTTATATTTTTATTTTGTTAACTGCTAATTTTTTTTAATTTATTATTATTATTTTTTAATTTTGCAAAGTTAATTTTATTTTATTTTATTTTTAATTTTAGTTTTAATATTAATTCTCAAAAGAATTGTTTTTAAAATTTTTTGAAAAATATTGGACTGTGTTGGAGACTGCCTTATACTGTGTAGTTATCAAGTAAATGAAAAGTGGGTATATAAGAAGGTTTACAGCCGGAATCTCCATCATTTTCTTGATTCCGACCGCAAAGTCTCTCATCCTCTCTCTCCTCCGAAAATTTTTTCATCGATTTTAGCGAAATTAATCCGATAGTCTTGAAGGTACTGCATTTTCGACCAGGAATATGCATCTCATTGTGTGATTCACCGTGTTTTTGAGACTAAAATCGACAAAAAGGGTTTTCGGAATTTACGGCCGAAGCTTACGGCCGTAAGGTGTTTGCGGCCGTAAACTCCCCAAATGGTCATTAGCATACAGTCAAGGGTTTACAGGCGTACACCCTCGTTGACCGCAAACCCTGATGTTGACCGCAAACTTTGACTTTGACCTAATTTTAATTAAAAAAATTATTAATTCATTTTGAGGTCAAAAATTAAATCATTTAAAATTTAATTGCTCATTTTTTTTTGTCTCACTTGGTATGGTTTAGTGCAGATAAAATGGCAGCCTTGAAATTTCCAGATATGCAGAACCTGGCGATGATTCTTGCTGACCCTCCGGTGGCACATCAGGATTTCAAGTCAATGATTCACGGACTTCGAGAATGCTGCTTGGCCTCTGCCATTACGATGAACACTGCGGTGTACCATAAAATCATTCGTGAGTTCTGGCAGATTGCTAAGATGACAAGGGACGAAAATGGAGCTGTAACTGTACATGCAATCGTTCAGGGTTGCATGATTGTCATTGATGAGACCTTCGTGAGAGAGACTCTGCTGATTAACGACCTTCCAACCTTTCCCACGGAAATTGGTATTAGTGATGCTCAAAAGATTCTAAGGAGGATGGGATACGAGGGTGATACTCCACCAACAATAAAAAAACTTCTGCCGCCTTATAGGAGATTTCTAGCCCACGTGTTTGTGAGCTGTAGCTCCGGCAGAAGATCCGATGCTGATGAGATTTCCCTGAGAAACAGTGGCGCTATTGTTTCTCTCGCGGCAGGGATCGACTTCAACTTTTCTAGATTTATTCTAGACTAGTTTGTGGTCAACATTAATGCCACTACTTGGGATACTCTCTTAATGTACCCTTGATTTATTCAGCTCTTCATCAACAAGCAATTTCCTAATTTGGTGAAGGATGGAGAAACATTGGATATGAAGTCTTTGGGTCCTCATACTATTGGGCTCATTAAGCAAAACCGAAAGGAAAAGGTGGTCTTTCATGGGTTTCATCCTCTGGTCAAGTTTAGACGATTTGCTAAACCGAACGAAGCAACCGAGTCTCATGGATCGTCAGACAAAATTTCGTCAAAGAATATTCATCGGAAAGATTTATTTTAGAAGGAGATGTGGTCACTATATCGGATCAAGAGGGAGAAGACGCTGAAGCTCATGATGTGTCAGTTGTAGAGGAACATAATTTACAAAATGTTCAGATCGAAGGAGATTACAATGAGAGGTCATCTAAGAACATAGCCCAGCCTAATCAATTTGAAGACCTTGATCTTACCGGATTTGATCAAGATGAAATTCCTGAAACTTTTGGAAGAAGTGATGACTTCCTAACGAGCGTAAATCTCAACTCTTTGCTAGATAATCTCAGTGATGTTACTATCCCAGTAACAGAGACAAAGGAGAAGGAAGACGTTTTTGATTCAACCCTCATTTCTCAAGAGCAAGTGGTTGGTTCTTCAATTCCTACTGTGACAGTGTTAGGGATTCCTCCCCTTGACAGTGCTTTGCCCATATTTGAGCCACTTCAAGATGATCAACAAGAAGACCAGACAGTGCAACCTCCATAAAAAAGGAGAAGAAAAGATCCTAGGGTCGGGTTTTTGGACTCTGGCCTTTCTCAAGGCGTGCCTACTACTCCAATTACTATTCCAACTATCGTAACTGCAGAACAATTCAGTTAAGGCCCTAGTACCGTTTTTGAAACCGGTGGTCCCTCTATACCACTAGGGTTCTCTCCTCCAGGGGTAGATCATGAAGAAGCTTCTATTCGTTTGGCTCAGTTTTTGGCTCAAGAGCAAACCGGTGTAACTGCTTCTAAGGAAAAAGGGATCGTTTTTAATGAAGGCCAGTCTAGAGATGAAGATTCTTTGATCAATGAACTTCAGAAAAGAGTAAATGTGCTTGATTAGAAGAACATTGAGCTTAGCATCCAAGTTGAAGATCTTCTAAGTGAAAATATAAATTTAATGATTCAAGTCTCTGATCTCAAAGAAGATGGGGCGACAAAGACCAAACAGATTTCTGAGCTCCAAGCTCATTTTAATCTCTTGACCTCCAACTACTTTGATCTAAAGAGGAAGCTTGAAGAAGACTTGGGTGTTAAGTACAAGACTACTACTGATGAATATATAATTAATCTTCACTCTCAGGCTCATCCCATTGTTGTGCCAACTGCTGATACCTCACGGGTCGTGAATTGCTTTGAAGAAGAGCCCATCCATGCCCCGCATATTTCAGAGATCATTCGGGATAAATAAGAGAAGGCTGCCAAGAAGGGACAAATCTTATTCAAGAGGAGTTCTGATAAGAATGTACCGGGAAATCAGTCCAAAATCACTGTTACGGATGTCAAAACCGTAAGGTTTAGAGACACATATGGTGATAGGTTAGGTATCTTCTCTTGGGGTTTTCATGATCCACTGAAAATGTGGATTGTTCGCCGAAAGAGCGGCAATACAGAGCTCTACAAGGACTGTCATGATTTTAATTCATGGACTAGAGTGGATCTTTCAGAGCTATCTCAATCTCCATTCTCTAACCCGACTGATAACCAGCAAGCAACAAGCTTTAAGCATTTTCTGGAAGACCAAGTAAAGAAGGGGTTTCTAGCTAGTAAGACTGCTGAGTCTGTGATAATGGATCATCCCGATGTTATTGATCCCAAGACTGGCAATCCGCTTTAGGTGGTGATGTGGCCTGCTACAAATCAAGTCAAACAAATTCCAGTGTTTCAAGATTACTCTGATGGATCTCTAAGCACTATGCTTTACTGGGTGTTTGATGAAAACACAACATCTACTGTCATCAAACTGAAGGAGCGGTGCATTCCTTTATATGATAGACGGGATTTGTACTAGTTTGGAAAATGGGACATTCACCATTTGAGTCATTTCCAGATTCAAGTTGCTGAGGAGATTTTTGATACTACTGCGAAAGATATATACCACAATGGTTGCTGAAATTATCTGTAATGATCATAGACAAAGATTGATTTAAAGCTAGCACCAAACCAAGGGGGAGATTGAAGGGTCCAATTAGTGGTTTGGTCTAAGCTTTCCATGTAATAGGTTTTTTTGGTCATTTGATAGCTTATAGTATTGTGCTTGGAGTTTACGGTCACTGTAGTGAGTTTACGGCCGTAAGCCTGTTTACGGCTGTAAACCCAAGGCCGACCCATGATAGTATATATAGAGGTATGTTAGGTCTTTTGTGGTTGTTGATGCTTCAGTATTCTCAGCTCTTGTAAACTGCAAGTTGTACCAGATGTGATTCTAATAGAAAAGCATGTGCAAGCTTGTTTGATTCTTTATTCTACTCGTTATTATTTGTTTATCTGAATGTTATTGCTATTTGATCATTGGTAAGATCTTTTCAGGACCTTACAAAAAAATATTATTTTATGAAAATAATATTTTACATACATATTGGGAATTAATATTTCTAAGAAATAATAATAAAAAGAACAAAAACTAGTGAAATATCATATGGTATGATTATTAATGTTGTGTACAACATTTTGGTCACTTTTATTAACCAATTTAAGCTACATTCGAACTAGCTAGTTATGAGTTAAGTAAATCACACTCCACCCATTGACTTGAGGTCATGTAAGGCCATAAATCCGATTAAGATATATAGTTGGAGTATTGTCGTTGGTTTACTTTACACCATGCATGTAAGAAAAGGCCATGCTTTCCTTTATGGCTAGCTTTGACCCTTTACTCATATATTATATATATATATATATATATATATATATATATATATATATATATATATATATATATATATATATATATATAAGAGTAATAAGCAAAAAATTGCTAATTTTTGGATCATTTTCTTCCTCTTTTTTTTCCCAAAACCGAGAGCACTTAGGTGCTCTCCGCTATCCTATTTTGCTTTGAGTAATATAGAGAAAAGGCTATTAGTTGGTTTTACTTTGAAGGTATATTTGGTGTATACTTCTAAGGCTTAAGAACAACTAATTTACAAGTGAATACTAGTGATGTTTTTTACTTATATCTCTACAAGCTTTAAATCTATAATCCTATCTAATTTTTCCAGCTAAAACATAATTAGGTGTTCGGCTTAATATCGTTGTGTCAAATGTTTGTGCTACTTTAGTCTTATTTACTGGTTTGCGCATGTCCATTCATGATTTTACTTTCTAGACTTAGCTTATTTATAGTTCATGCATGTATCAATTAGGGTTAACGTTTTGGTTGCCCTACCTAGCTCCCACAAAGAAGTTCTTCCTTGAACTCTTCTAGAGCTATTCTAATCAAAGCATTTGACACCATTTTGATCTTTGTTCTTGTCATTTAATTCTCGTTATTTATTATACAATCTATCGATCTTATTTATTGTTCTCACAATTGGTATCAGAGTAGGAGATAGTGTAATCGATTCGTTACTCTTTTGTTGAGTTTTTGCTAGGGTTTTATGTAATACTTATATCGGTTCTTGAAGTCTCAATCGTTCTTATCGGTTGTAGACTCTAGATCTAGATCTCAAGTTTTTCCCTTGAACTCGATTCAAGTTTTTACATATCTGGTTCTATATTTGTGTTTTTGAAAATTTGACAATATGCAAAATGAAGATCCTCATACTCTTTTGTTCAACTTCTCTAGTAGTATTGGATCCACGACAAGGATTCCTATACTCTTTCCTCATGATTATGAAGTCTGGGCATTACACTTTGAAGACTATGTTCTCGCTATTGAAGAACATGGTTCCGCAATATGGCAATCAATAACGCAGGAGACGTTCATGCACATGTAAAGCAGGAGAGTAATCACAATTCAGGCTGATTACATTGCACTTCTTGTTAAACATACTAATGTTCCTCGGGATGAAAAAGATTAGCTGATGTGTAACATAAAGGCGATGAGAATTATAAGATTTTCTCTTCCTCCAGACACTTTTCGTCTTGTAAGTGCATGTAAAACAACAAAGGAAATATGGGATAGACTGAAGGAGATTTGTTTATGTAACGCAGATTTGGAACATTTTATTCAAACATTGCTCTTATTAGAGTTTGGAGATTTTATACAAAAGTTTGATGAAAATCTTGATCAAACGTGTGATCAATTTAATCATATGTTTAGCAGAATGCTAAAACACAATCTCAAGCGTGAAGTAACTGAACAAAAAGTAACATTCATGAATGGACTGAGATCCAAATAGAAAGCTGTTGTGTCCACTGTGAAGACACACAAATAGTTCAAAAGCTACTCATTGGCCAAGCTTGTGGGAATTCTGAGATCCCATGAAGAAAAATTTATGAACTACGTGAAGCTTGTTTCTAGCCTTGGTTCTTTGGCTTTCATTGCGAAAGGAAAGAAAGCAGCAGAGGAAGATTTCGAATAAGATCTTTTGGAAAGAAAAATCTCAATAGAAGAAAAATCTCTTTTGGAGTCAAATCCTAAGAAGTTTTCTAAAAAGAATTTTGTCCCGTAATAGAAACAAGCTCAGACAGGGAAATTCTAGTTTTGAAAAGACTAAAGATGATATTTATAATAACTCTCTGAACGATGATGAAATGAAAGAAAAGAAGTTGTTAGGTGATTCAGGTTATGATTGCAATTACTCTAATGGCAAGAATCACTTTGCCAAGGAATACATGCTTAGGAGGATGAATGAGAAGAAAGAAACTTAGAAGGACGAAGCCTACTATCTCCAGAAGATAGAGGAACTCAGGAAAAGGAGTGTGTTAAAGGCAAAGTCGACATTGATCGTGCAGGAAGGAAGTGATGAAGATGGAAGAGTTGAGGTAAGGTCAATAGACTCTGAAGATGATGAGGTCAGGAAACCCACACATGGTGGGTGCTCTATGGTAAATTCAAAAAAGCAGGTTTATGAGAGCATGTGCTTGATGGTCCATAACATCATTTCAGAACATAGAGGTTATGCTACCGATGGCAGTTAGGTTTATGAAAACTATTTTTCTGAAAAGCCTATTTCAGAACAAGTAAAAAAAATGTGAAAAAGGTCATCGATAAGGTACACTCTATACTCAAATCTGTTAACAATATCGTGTCTCGTTATGATTCAGAACTAGATGATTTAAATTATACTATTTCTAATTTTAGTGATAGTTTAAAAAGAACTCATCTTAGTAACTCTAATCTGAATGATGAAATCTATAGCGTAACGTTTAAAAGTGAAGAGAGGAGATTAAGGATAGAGAAGTTGGAAGTAGAGCTCACTAGATCTTAAGATGACATTATTTATCTTAAGAGAGATAGTCTTGCTTTGTTAAAACAAAGGAATATTTTTTGTTTAATTGCTAAGCATTTATATTTCAATATTACTCAATTAAATATTAATTGTGAAATAGGAAAAGGATTAACCAAAATGATTTTTCCATTTCTTGAATTGAAAGAGGATGAAATCAATGCAAATTGTTATAAGTGCGAATCTATTGTTTCTTTTGATGATGTTTTTTATTCATACATAATTGGACTTGAGAAAATAGAAGAATACATTCAGTCCAAAGAACATAAAATTATGTTAAAACAAATGTTAAATGATAAGGATAAAGAAGAAATCAAACTAAATTCTATGAAGAAGCATGACTCATTGTGCAAGAAGTTGAGTTAGGAAAAAATACTCTTGATTATGAGAATATTTCTGAATTCGATGAAAGTGAAATGAGTGAGATTTCTGTGGAAGATGAGGTTGATTGCTCTGAGTTTGTACGAAATCTTATTGAACCTAAGAAAAATTTGATTTCTGAAGATTCAATCGAATTCATTTGTATTTTAGAAAATAAAGGTTCGAGTGTTTTAAATGAAAAAGCAACAGTTTTTAGGAAAGTACAAAGAGTTTCGAACCACGTTTTTGTAAAAACCGGACTAAACAAAAATGATACTTCAGAACTAATGACCCTAGTTGATAATGATAATGCAAAAGGTTGCAACAAATTCTTCTGGTCAGGACCAATCGACAATGCAGATGAAACAAAAGGTCTGTCCGAAATGACCTCATGGAAAACAAAGGGAAATACGTTTCAGAACCATGGAATCGTGTTAACCTTTTTTAACAATAAGGTTGGACCTAGTGACACTAAAGGTGTTCCAAGTGAAACCTCTTCAGAACAGACTAATCAACCAATCTAAAAGGAAAACCCAAAGTCTAACATTCACAAATCTATGGCTAAATTAATTGAAAAGAAAAGAAGGAAAAGGCATTTGCGAAAAAGAAGGAAAAGGCATTTGCAAAAAAGAAGGCTAAAAAACATAAAGAATTTATTCAATGAAATACAACTCCTGTTGAAATAAAACTTTGTGATCACAAAATGCAAGTTTTCAAAATCGAAAAAGGGAAGAATCATGTTTTGAAAAGAAAATATATTTGGGTTGATAAGACTAAGATATTTCCTGTTGTTAGGAAATCCTCACATAGACCCACAATGGATTGGGTTCCTAAATCTCTTTAAATGTTGCAGGTATTGTGGGATGAATAGTACGATTCCGAATGGTACATCGACAATGGCTGTTCCCATTACATGACTGGGAGGAGAGAAGAATTACGAGAATTTAGATGATTAACGGATGGTAGAAAAGTAAAATTTGGAAACAACGCTACAGGAGAAATCAAAGGGTACGAAATGATAACGAATGGTGAATTCTTTACTAGGAAGGTAGCATATTTGGAAAGCCTGCAACATAATCTAATAAGTGTTTCACAATTGGTTGTAGGTACTGGGCTAAAAGTGTCATTTGATGATGATGGTTCAAAGATTATTAAGAAGAAGTCTAAGGCAGTGCTTATGAAGTCTAAAACAAAAGGAGAAATATATTCTCTGAATTTGAAACCTATCAAAGGGAAGCCATCCATTTGCCTTCTTACGAAAGCATCTTCGGATGATAGTTGGCTATGGCACCGAAGGCTTTCCCATATGAATTTCAAGGATATAAACAAACCCGTACTAGTGATCTTGTACGTGGTCTACCTCTTCTAAAGTTTGAAAAGGAACATCTGTGTGCTGCTTGTGAGCTCGAAAAGCGAAGTAGGAAGAGTCACTCAACCATCATCAACACTAAGATCATTTATTGATATGAGTGGTACATCTGCCATCGAAAGTATTGGTGGTGATAAATACATTTTTGTTATTGTTGATGATTTTTCTAGATTTACTTGGGTGTTCTTTCTTAGACAGAAATCAGATGTCACTCCGAAACTGAAAGATTTCATCAAGTAGATCGAGCTTCAATTATGAAATCCTGTTCGGAAAGTTAGCAATGACAACGGTTCAGAATTGAAAAACCAAGCGTTTGAAGACTTCTTAACTGACAAAGGGATAGCTCACAACTTCTCTGCTCCTTACACTCCATAGCAGAACGGAGTTATTGAAAGACAAAATTTCTCCCTCTACGAGGCAGCAAGGACGATGTTTTCATTTGCAAATCTTCCTCTTTACTTCTAGGTTGATGCTATTGCAATTGTTTGTTTCATGTTGAACTGCTCATTTATCAACAATAGATTCTTAATTACAACTTATAAGATTCTGAACAATAGGAAACCTAACATAAAATTCTTTCATGTGTTTGGTTCCAGGTGCTTTATATTCAATTCTAAAGAACATAGGACCAAATTCGATGAGAAATTTGATGAGGGCATTTTTCTTGGTTATTCGTTAACTTCGAAAGCATATAGGGTTTTGAACAAGAAATCAAGAAAGATTGAAGGAACCTATTATGTCACCTTTGGTGATAACTATGTGAAGAAATATAAGAAATCAGATCATGTAGATTGGGCTCAAGAAAAAGTAAAACAAACGACATTATTTTCAAAATTGGAATTTTTCATGTTTAATTCGTTCATTTCTAAAATTGAGCCTAAAACTATAAAGATTGCTCTAGATCACGCATATTGGGTTCAAGCTATGCAGGAAGAACTTAGTGAATTTCAAATAAACAAAGTTTGGAGACTAGGTCCCACTCCGAAGGATGCCTCAGTTGTCGGAATGAAGTGGGTGTTTCGGAATAAATTGGATAAGGAAGAAAATGTGATTCACAAAAAGGCACGACTAGTTGTGAAAGGATACTTCCAAGAGGAAGGTATAGACTATGAAGAGATATTTGCACCGATTGTAAGACTAGAATGTATTCGGATCTTTCTTGCATATGCCGATCAAAAAAATTTTGAAGTCTTTCAAATGGATGTGAAGCATGGATTTCTGAACGGTGAAGTCGAGGAAACGGTCTATGTGGAACAACCACCAGGTTTCGTGAATGAAAAATAGCCAAATCATTGTTATATATTAGATAAGGTTGTGTATGGTCTGAAACAAGCACCTCGTGCATCGTATGAAACACTTATTCATTTTCTGAAACAATCAAAATTTAAACAAGGTTCGGTTGACCCAACCTTCTTTCGCAAGAAAGATGGTGACCATTTAATGATTATTCAAATGTATGCTGATGACATCATTTTCAGATCCACTAATCCTATATTAACTGCTGAATTTTGAAATCTGATGGAAACTAAATTTGAAATGTGTTCAATGGGTCCAATTAACTTTTTCCTTGGTTTAAAAATTAGATAGAGTTCAGAGGGAATATTTATCAAACAAGAAGCCTACACAAAGACGTGCATGAAAAATTTGGTATGTTAGGTGATTCAATGGTCAAGGTTCCAATGGCATTCGGAACGAAGCCTACACCATCCTTGGGCAAGCCAACAACTGATATCACTCTATATTGCCAAATGATTGGATCTTTAATGTATCTAACATCGAGTCATCCTGATACTATGTTTTTTGTATGTTATTGTGTCAAGTTTTAGGTGAATCCCCGTGAACTATATATGATTGCTGTAAAGAACTTATTACGATACCTCAAAAGAACCACCTATCTCGGAATTTGGTATCCTTTTAATTTCGGATTCTTTGTGCAAGCATATTTTGATGCTTGTCTTGGTGGATGTGGACTTGATCGTAAAAGCACTTCTGGGGGATGTCAGTTTCTATATGGCAAACTTGTGAGTTGGCAATCCAATAAGCAGACCTTTCTCTCTTTATCTATTGCAGAAGCTGAATACATCGCAGCTACATCGTGCACTTCCCAAGTTGTGTGGATTCAAAATCAGCTTAGGGATTATGGGATCAACCTAAAAAGAATTCCACTACACTGTGATTCAGAAACCGTGATCAGAATCTTCCATAACCCAATACAACACTCAAAGACGAACCTTATTGGACTGAGATATCATTTTATAAATAAATGATGGAAATGTTGAAGTACCCTTTGGTAGATCCTCTTGTCAACTAACTGATATCTTCACTAAGGCCTTACCTGAAACAACATTTAATCGAATTTTATAAGGGATAGGCATGATTGAAGCAGACTCAGTTCCGAAATCCCTTTGTAATCAAAATTTACTATTGATGTTCCGAATGTTTCCGAGCTTCGGAATGGTTTAGAATTCATTTTCAAAATTCTGACTGGTTCTGAGCTTTGAAATGGTTCGGAATTTACTATTCATCAGGGTTTCGGAAAGCTTTTGTATCCTTTGAATATTAAGTGTCTTCCGACTGGTTCTGAACTTCGGAATGATTTGGAAGTTATTGTTCATTTGTGTTTCTGAATTTATGTTTTTCTTTATTTATGTTTTTATCTTTTTCAGAAAATCAAAAATCACAAAAATATTTTCTTTAGTTCTATTTGATCTTTTTACAAAAAATAAAAAATTACAAAAATATTTTCTTTATATTTTTTTTCAGGTGTTATCTTCAACATACCTTCTTTTGTCAGGCACAAATTCATGTTACCTCAATTCGGAACGATGGGGCATGTATAATTCCAAATTTATGTACTAGCTAAGTATCCCTAGACGCATGTTGCTGCATGTTGTCGTAAGCCTCTGAGTCTCTATGTTTGAAGCTTTAATGAAACTTTGATTTCTATTGTTTCTTCCCAGTCATGCTACTAAATCACACAAGTCATCGAGCTACCTTACTCTTCTCACATTGAGTTAAGAGTTGACTGCTTTATCATTAATATTTAGCAGAGGTACACTTTTACCTTCGAAACCAATCTCAAATTTCTCCATCAACCTTGCATTCATAAAACGTAACCCATGAGACTCTCAGAATTACCACTGAGGTTTATGGTTACACAACATCTGTGTTGATGATCTTGAAATCATTATCACCAGGATTTTACATGAGACCCCAAATCTGAAAACCATTTCTGAATTGACAGTCAACAATTACATGTTCTAGATATTTTCACCAATGAATTGATGAATAAAACCTTTTCTGGTTTTTACCATTATAGTGTGAAATCTCATTTTTCTTTTTGAGTGATCTTAATGAAATGTTCTTAACTTAATACATTTCTTTCCAACAGATCTAGTTTTTTATTTTTCTTGAGATTTCTATAATATCCAGTCACTTAAAGAATATCCGAAGCATACTTGTTCTTATGGCTACACTGGTCAAAAAAGTACTTCTTCCAAATCTTCGGACTTATGTTGACTTTCGGAATTTGGTTGAAGCTTACGCCACCCTTGCAACCTACTTAAAATAAGCCTTTCACTATT